>NC_090983.1:7500-1257500 GCF_041146395.1 Eulemur rufifrons
ACAGGATGTGATAATCACGTGATCACCACGTGACGACGACGTTATTATCAGGTGACCGCCGCATGACTGTAACGTGACTATCAAGTGACTGCCAAGTGACCAGGCAGTGATTATCACGTGAGCACCATGTGACAAGGATGTGATAATCACGTGACCACCACGAGACCTAGACGTGATTATCACGTGACACTCAGGTGACCACCAGGTGACCAGGCTATGATTTTCACATGACTGCCACGTGACTATCACATGACCGTGACATGACTATCATGTGACCACCATGTAACTGCGACGTGATTATCACATGAATATCACGTGACCGGCATGTGACCAGGATGTCATTATGACGTGAGAGCCACGTGACTATCACACGATAGTCACGTGAGCACCGCGTGATTATCACATGGTTGTCATGTGAACGCCATATGACCAGGACGTCATTGTGACTGCCAGATTACCAGGACGATATTATCACGTGACCACCACATGACAGTCACGTGAGGAGCCACGTAACCAGCCCACGTTAATGGCGATGTAACCATGACGTGATTATCATGTGACCACCACGTGACTATCATGTGGCCACCGTGTGAAAGCCACGTGACTATCACGTGACCAGCCACATGACCACATAACTAGCCCACATGTGTTGCCATGTCACCATGATGTCATTACCACGTGACCACCACCTGACTATCACGTGACCACCACGTGACAGGGGTATTATAATCACGTGACCGTCTCGTGGGTGCTACATGACCAGAACGTAGATATCACGTGACCGACAGATGACTGCCACTTGAATATCACGGGACCTCCAGGTGACTAACACCTGACTGCCTCGTGAGCAGGATGTGATTATTACGTGACCACCATATGACTGGGAGATGATTATCCTGGGACTGCAATGTCATGATCATGTGACCAGCCACGTGTCCACGTAACCAGCCCACGTGACTTTTCATGTAACCATGACGTGATTATCACGTGACCGCGATGTGACTATCACGTGACCGCCACATGACCAGGATGTGCCTATCACATGACCGCCAAGTGACTATCACGTGACCGCCACGATACCAGGACGTGACTATAACGTGACTGCCACGTGACCAGGCTGTTATCACATGACCGCCACTTGACTGACAGGTGACTATCACATGACTGCCAAGTGATTATCAAGTGACCGCCACGTGACCCGGACTTGATTATCACATGACTGCCACGTGATTATCACATGACCGCCATGTGACTATCATGTGACTATCACATGAGCGCCGAGTGACCAGGAGGTGATTATCACGTGACCACCACGAGACTAGGACGTGATTATCACATGACAATCACATATAGGCCAGGAGAACAGGGCGTGATTATCACGTGACCGCCTCTCGACAAGCACGTGAGTGCCACGTGACTATCACGTGACCGCCACGTGACAGGAATATTATTATCACGTGACCATCACCTGACTGCTACATAACCAGATCGTGGATATCACGTGACCGACACGTGGCTGCCACTAGACTATCAGGAGACATCCAGGTGACTATCACGTGACTGCCACGTGACCAGGGTATGATAATCACGTGACCACCATATGAATGGGAAGTGATTATCCCAGGACTGCAATGTGACAATCACGTGGCCAGCCACGTGACCACGTAAACAGCCCACATGACTGGCCATGTAACCATGACGTGATTATTACATGACCGACACGTTGACTACCACATGACTGCAACGAGACCAGGACGTGACTATCACATGACAGCCACGTGACCAGGGCATTATTATGTGACTGCCAAGTGACTATAACGTGACCAACACTTGACTGTCAGGTGACTATCACATGACTGCAATGTGATTATCACGTGACCAACACGTGACCAGCACGTGATTATCATATGACCACCACGTGACTATCACATGACCGCCACGTGACCAGGATGCAAATATAGTGTTACTGCCATGTGACGATCACATGAGCAGCCACGTTACCATGTTACCACACCACGAGACTGGCTACGTAACTATGATGTGAATATCACGTGACCAGCACGAGACTATCATGTGACCGCCGTGTGAACAGGGCATGACTATCACATTGCCACCATGGGCCCAGGACGTTTTTATCACATGCCTGCCACGTACTATCACGTGACGACCATGTGAGCACCACGTGGTTATGATGTGACAGTCATGTGACCAGGCCATAATTATCAAATGACTGCCACGTGACCGGAATGTTATTATCACGTGACCACCACATGATGATCATGTGAGCAGCCGCGTGACCACGTCACCAACCAACGTGACTGGACAGGTAACCATGACGTGATTATCACTAGACCGCCACGAAGTATTACATGACCAACACGTGACCGGTTGTTATTGTCACGAGACCGCCACGTGACCATCACGTGACCACCACGTGATGGCGACATTAATATCATGAGACCGCCGCATCACTATCACGTCACTATCACGTGACCACCGAGTAACCAGGAGGTGATTATCACGTCAAAACCACAAGACCAGGACATGATTATCACTTGACTATCACATGTCTGCCAGGTGACCAGGGCGTGATTATCACGTGACCGCCACTTTACAAGCATGTGACTGCCATGTGACCTAGATTTGACTATCATGTAAGCGCCATGTAACTAGGACGTGATTATCACATGAATATCACGTGACCGCCACATGACCAGGACGTGATTATGACGTGAGAGCCATGTGTCTATCACATGATTGTCATATGAATGCCATGTGACCAGGACATTATTGTGACTGCCAGAGTACCAGGACGAGATTATCACGTGAAAGCCACATGACAATCACGTGAGGAGCCACGTAACCACATAATCAGCCCACGTTACTGGCCATGAAACCATGACGTGATTATCACGTGACCGCCACGTGACTATCACGTGGATACCACGTGATGATCGTGTGACCAGCCATGTCACCACGTAACCAGCCCACGTCTGGCCATGTAACCATGACGTGGTTATCATGGGACCACCAAGTGACTATCACGTGACCACCACATGACTATCCCGTTACCACTATGTGACAACGTGACAGGGATACTATAATCAGATGACCACCACGTGACCATCACGTGACTTTTTCATGACCAGGACATGGATATCACGTTACCAACACGTGACTGCCACTTGACTGTCACGAGACCTCCAGGTGACTATCACGTGACTGCCCCATAACAAAGATATGATTATCACATGACCACCATATGACTGCAAGGTCATCATCCCGGGACTGCAATGTGATAATCACGTGACCAGCCACATGACCAGGTAAGCAGCCCAAATGACTGGCCATGTAACCATGAACAGATTATCACGTGACAGCCACATGACTATCACATGACCAGGATATGCCTATCACATGACTGGGACGTGACTGTCACGTGACAGCCACGAGACCAGGACATTATTATCATGTGACCTCCACGCGATTATCACGTGACCGCCAGGTGATCAGGATGTGATTATCACATGACCGCCACGTGACTATCACATGACCACCAATTCACTGCCAGGTGACCATCACGTGACCGCCACATGATCACCACATGATTATCACGTGACTGCCACGTGACCAAGATGTGATTATCGTGTTACTGCCATGTGACGATCATGTGAGTAGCCACATTACCACGTTACCAGACCACAACACTGGCTACGTAACTATGATGTGAATATCACGTGACCGGCATGAGACTATCATGTGACCACCATGTGACAAGGATGTGACTATCACGTGACCACCATGGGACCAGGACATTATTATCACATGCCTGCCACATTACTATCACGTGATGGCCACGTGACAACCACGTGGCTATGATGTGACTGCCACGTGACCAGGACATGATTATCGCATGACTGCCACGTTGCCAGGATGTCATTATCATGGGACCACCACATGATGATCATGTCAGCAGCCATGTGACCACGTCACCAGCCCACATGACTGGACACATAAGTATGATGTGACTATCACATGACCATGACATGACTAACATGTGACTATCATGTGACCGCCATGTAACTAGGACGTGCTTATCACATGAATATCATGTGACCACCACATGACCAGGACATGATTATCATATGACTGCCACATGACAATCACATGAGGAGCCATGTAACAATGTCGTCAGCCCACGTTACTGGCCACGTAACCATGATGTGATTATCACGTGACCAGGATGCAATTATTGTGTTACTGCCACATGATGATCACATGAGCAATCACGTTCACGTGGTGGTCACATGATAGTCTCATGCCAGTCACATGATATTCACATCATAGTTACGTAGCCAGTCACATAGTCTGGTAACCTGGTAATGTGGCTGCTGACGTGATCATCACATGGTAGTGACATGATAATCACATCCTGGTCAGGTGACAGTCACGTGATAATCACGTGGCATTCATGTGATACTCACCTGGCAGTCAATTTGCGTTTACGTGATAGTAACGTGGCAGTCAAGTGATAAGAACGTCCTCATCACATGGCGGTCACATGATAATCATGTCCTGATCTCGTGGCGGTCATGTGATAGTCTCTTGGCAGTCATGTGATAGGCATATCCTGGTCACGTGGCGGTCACGTGATAGTCATGTGGCAGTCATGTGATAATCATGTCATGGTTACATGGCAAGTCATGTGGGCTGAGTACGTGGTCACGTGGCTGGTCACGTTATAGTCACATTTCATTCCTGGGATAATCACCTGCAAGTCATATGGTGGTCACGTGGTAATCAAATCCTGGTAACGTGGCAGTCTCGTGATACTCACCTGGAGGTCTTCTGATAGTGAAGTGACAGTCACATGTCAGTCACGTGATAACCACATCCTGGTCATGTAGCAGTCACGTGATGGTCACATGGTGGTCACGTGATAATAATATCCCTATGACGTGATAGTCACGTGGTGGTGAAGTGATAATCACGTCATGGTTACATGGCCAGGCATGTGGGTTGGTTATGTGGTCACATGGCTGGTCACATGATCGTCACGTGGCTGTTATGTGGCGGCCATGTGATGCTCACATGGTGGTCACGTGATAATCATGTCATGGTTACATGGCCAGTCATGTGGGCTGCATATGTGGTCACGTGGCTGGTCACGTTATAATCACATTTCATTCCTGGGATAATCACCTGCCAGTCATATGGTGGTCACATGCTAATCACCTCCTGGTCACTTGGTGGTCACATGATAGTCACATGATAGTCATGTGGCGGTCACATGATAATAATGTTGCCATCATGTGGTGGTCACGTGATTATCACATCCTGTTCACGTGGTGGTCACGTGATGGTCACTTGGTGGTCTCGTGATAATGACATCCCTGTCACTTGGTCATCATGTAATAGTCTCATGGCAGTCCAGTGATAATCACGTCATGGTCACGTGTCCAGTCATGTGGGCTGGTGAGGTGGTCGCGTGGCTGCTCACATGATCGTCATGTGGTGGTCACGTGATAATGACGCCCTGGTCACATGGCACTCATGCGATAATCATGTCCTGGTCACATGGCAGTCACATCATATCTACGTGGTGGTCACGTGGCCATCACGTGACAGTCACGTGGCAGGCATGTGTTAAAAACATCCTGGTCTCATGGTGGTCACGTGATAGTCATGCCCTCGTCACGTGTCGGTCACATGATAGTCTCATGCCGGTCACGTGATATTCACATCATAGTTACGTAGCCAGTCCTGTCCTCTGGTAACATGATAATGTGGCTGCTCACGTGATCATCATGTGGCAGTAACACGATAATCATATCCTGGTCACGATATAATCACATGCTGATCACATGGTGGTCACGTGACAGTAACCTGGCAGTGGATTGGCGGTCACATGACAGTCACATGGCGGTAATATGATAATCATGCCCTGGTCACGTGGCGGTCACGTGACAATCACGTGGCAGTCATGTGAGAGCTGGCAGTCAAGTGGCGGTCACATGATAGTCACGTGACAGTCACATGATAAGGTCCTGGACACGTGGCGGTCATGTGATAGTCATGTCCTGGTCTCGTGGTGGTCACATGATAGCCACGTGGTGGTGATGTGATAGGCACATCCTGGTTACGTTCCAGTCACGTAATAGTCACATGGCTGTCACGTGATAATCACGTCATTGTTACATGCCAGGCATGTGGGCTGGTTACGTGGTCATGTGGCTGGTCAAGTGATTGTCACATTGCAATCCCAGGTAATAATCTCCCAGTCATATGGTGGTCATGTGATAATCATATCCTGGTCACATGACAGTCACGTGATAGTCACCTGGAGGTCTCGTGATAGTCAAGTGGCAGTCACGTGTCGGTCACATGATATCCACCTCCTGGCCATGTAGCAGTCACATGATGGTCACGTGATATCCACGTCCTGGTCATGTAGCAGTCACGTGATGGTCACGTGATAATATGATCCCTGTCTCATGGCACTCACGTGATAGTCACGTGCCAGTCATGTGATAATCCCATCATGGTTACATGGCCAGTCATGTGGGCTGGTTATGTCGTCACGTGGCTGGTCACGTGATTTTCACATTGCAGTCCCGGGATAATCACCTCCCAGTCATGTGGTGGTCACGTATCCTGGTCACATGGCAGTAACGTGAGAGTCACCTGGAATTCTCGTGATTCTCAAGGGGCAGTCACGTGTCAGTCACGTGATATTCATGTCCTGGTCATGCAGCTGTCACGTGATGGTCACCTGGCAGTCACGTGATCATAATATCCCTGTTATGTGGCCGTCAGGTGATAGTCACATCCTGGTCTTGTGGCAGTCACGTGATAGTCACATTGCGGTCATGTTGTAGTCACATCCTTGTCTCGTGGGAGTCACATGATAGTTACGTGGTGCTCATGTAATAGTCACATCATGGCACCATGGCGGTCTTGTGATAACATCCCTGTCACTTCGCGGTCACGTAACAGTCACATGGTGGTCCCATGATAATCACGTCATGGTTACATGGCCAGTAACGTGGGCTGGTTACGTGGTTACGTGGCTCCTCACATCACTGTCATGTGGCAGTCACGTGATAATCTCGTCCTGGTAATCTGGCAGTCACAATGAGGTACTGCTCACATGGCATTCACATGAGAATTATATGATACTCATGTGGTGCTCACGTGACTATCGTGAGATAGTCACGTGACTCTCACGTCATAATCACGTCCTGGTCACGTGGCAGTCACGTGATATTCATGTGCTAATCACGTCCTAGTTACATGGCAATCACATGATAGTCATGTGATTGTCACATCGCGGTCATGTGATAGTCACGTGTTGGTCATGTGAAAAACACACGCTGATCACCTGGCGGTCACCTTAGAGTCACATCATAGTCACGTCTAGGTCACGTGGTGGCCATGTGCTCCTCAAGTGTCGGTCACATGACAATCACATCATGGGTACATGGCCAGTTATGTGGGTTGGTTATGTGGTAATGTGGCTGCTAACATGATCGTCACGTGGCAGTAACACGATAATCACATCCTGGTCATGTGGCAGTCACGTGATAATCACGTCATGGTTACATGGCCAGTCATGTGGGCTGGTTACGTGGTCACGTGGCTGGTCACGTGATTGTCACATGACTGCCACGTTACCAGGATGTGGTTATTGTGTTACTGCCACGTGACGACCACGTGAGCAGTCATGTGACCCCCTTACCACACCACGTGACTGTCTATGTAACTATGATGTGAATATCACGTGACTGGCACGAGACTATCATGTGACCGCCACGTGACCATGGCGTATCATGAGACCACCATGGCACCAGGATGTTTTTATCACATGCCTGCCACGTGACTATCACGTGACGGCCACATGATCACCATGTGGCTATTATGTGACCCCCACATGACCAGGACATGATTATCGCATGAGTGACACATGACCAGGTCATCATTGTCACGTGACCACCAAATGACGATCATGTCAGCAGCCACGCGAACATGTCACGAGCCCATGTGACTGGACACATAACCATGATGTGATTATCACTTGACGGCCACGAGACTATTACGTGACCACCATGTGACAGGGATGTTATTATCACGAGACTGCCACGTGACCATCATGTGACCACTACATGAATAGGACGTGATAATCACGTGACCACCACGTGAAGGCGACGTTATTATCATGTGACCGCCGCATGACTATCCCATGACTATCACGTGAGTGCCGAGTGACCAGGAGGTGATTATCACATGAACAGGACGTGACCAGGATGTGATAACCATGTGAACACCACGAGACCAGGATGTGTTTATCACGTGACTATCACATGTCCGCCAGGTGAACAGGGCGTGATTAGCGTGTGACTGCCATTTGACAAGCACGTGACCGCCACGTGACCTACACCAGATTATCACGTGACTCTCAGGTGACCGCCAGGTGACCAGGGTGTGATTTTCACATGACCGCGATGTGACTGTCACATGGCTATCATGTGATCACCATGTAACTAGGACGTGATTATCTCATGAATATCATGTGACCACCACATGACCAGGACGTGATTATCATATGACCGCCACATGACAATCATGTGAGGAGCCACGTAACTACATAACCAGCCCACGTTATTGGCCATGTAACCATGACGTGATTATCACATGACCAACACGTGACTATCACGTGGCCGCCACATGACAGCCACGTGACAATCACATGACCAGCCACGTGAGCACGTAACCAGCCCACATGCCTGGCCATGTAACCTTGATGTGATTATCACATGACCACCATGTGACTATCACATCACTGTCACAAGACTATCATGTGACCGCCATGTAACAGGGATATTATTATCACGTGACCACCACGTGACCATCACGTGACTGCTATGTGACCAGAAGGTGAATATCACGTGACCGACATGTGACTGCCACTTTACTATCACAAGACCTCCAGGTTACTATCACGTGACTGCCACGAGACCAGGACGTGACTATCACGTGACCGCCACGTTACAAGGATGTTATTATCATGTGACTGCCATGTGACTGCCATGTGACTATCACGTGACCACCACTTGACTGCCAGGTGACTGTCACATGACTGCCTCATGATTATCACGTGACCGCCACGTGACCAGGACGTGATCATCACATGACTGCCACGTGACTAACACGTGACTGCCAGGTGACTATCACGTGACCATCACGTGATTATCATGTGACCGCAACGTGACCAGGATGTGATTATCGTGTTACCGCCACGTGACTATCACTTGAGCAGCCACGTTACCATGTTACCAGACCATGTGACTGGCTATGTAACTATAATGTGAATATCACATGACTGGCATGAGACTATCATGGGACCAGGACGTTTTTATCACATGCCTGCCACATGACTCATGTGACCGGCACGTGACCTAGACGTGATTATCACGTGATTCTCAGGTGACCACCAGGTGACTAAGGTGTGATTTTCACATGACCGCCACATGACTATCTTAAAGAGGTTGTAGTTGCCCCACTTCCTCTAACAGTGGGTGGGATGCAAAGGCCCCTCGTCCTCTCATTCAGGGCAGAGCAGCCACACCTGCTCTCATCTGGATTCGGGCCCACACTTCCTCTCATGTAGGATACAGGCCCCACCTCCTCTTCTGTGGGTTATGGGAGCCAGACTTTGTCCCAGGATTGCTCAGGAGTCCCAGCTCCTCCCCTTGAGGGCGTGGCCACCCCACCCCCTCTCAGCAGGGCACAGCAGCCCAGCCTGTTCTTACGTCAGGGAGGGTGCATTGGGTAAATCTCCTGTCACTCTGGACAAGGGGCCCTGCCTCCTCCCAAACAGGGTACTGTGACCCCACCTCCTCTACCAGCGTGTGGGATGCATTGGCCCATCCTTCTCTCACGCAGGGCATGGCAGGGACACCTTCTCTCGCCCTGGATTCAGGCCCTCACTTCCTGTCATATAGGGTACAGGGCACCACCTCTTCTTCCGTGGGCAATGGTGGCCCCACTTCCTCTCACGACTGCCTCAGGATTACCAGCTCCTCCCGCATAGGGCGTGACCATCCCACCTCCCCTCATGCAGAACACAACAGCCCCGCCTGCTCTAATGCTGGAGGGGGTGCATTGGCTAAACCTCCTCTAACTGTGGGCAAGGGGCCCCACCTCCTCTAATAGTGGGTGGGATGCATTGGCCCCTCCTCCTTTCCCGCTGGATTCATGCCCCCACAGCCTCTCATGTGGGGTACGTAGCCCCAACTCCTCTTCCGCGGGGCATGGGGGCCCCACTTCCTCGCAACATTGGCTTAGGAATCCTGACTCCTCCCCCATAGGGCATGTCCATCCCACCTCCATTCATGAAGTGTGCAAAAGCCCAGCCTTCTCTAGAGGTAAGGGGATGCATTGGCTAAACCTCTTGTCACTCTGGACAAGGGGCCCTGCCTCCTCTCTAACAGGGCGTTGTGGCTCCACCTCCTCTAACAGTGGGTGGGATGGCCGTCCTCTCACGCAGGGCACGGCAGCCCCACCTCATATCACGCTGGATTCGGGACCCCACTTCCCCTCACAGAGGGTATGGGACTCCACCTCCTCTTCCGTGGGGCATGGGGGCCCCACTTCCTCCCAGGATTGGCTCAGGAGTCCCAGCTCCACCCCCATAGGGCGTGGTCACCCCACCTCCCATAATGCAGGGCATGACAGCTCCGCCTGCTCTAACGGTGGTTAGAGTGGTTCATGGCCTAAACCTCCTCTCACTCTGGGCAAGGGGCCCCACCTCCTTTAACACAGGGGACGACAGGCTCACCTCCTCTCATGCTTCATTTGGGCCCCCACCTCCTCTTCCGTGGGGCATGAGGGCCACATTTCCTCCCAGTATTGGCTCAGGAGTCCCGGCTCCTCCCCCTAGGGCATGATCATCCCAGCTTTCCTCATCCAGCCTGCAGCCCCCCCCCCCAGTGGTGTGGGGAATGCATTGGCTAAACCTCCTCTCACTCTGGGTCAGGGCCCCCGCCTGATCTCATGCAGGATACAGCAGCCCAACCTCCTCTCATCGTGGATTCGGGCCCCCACCTCATCTCACCTAGGGTACGGGGCCCCACCTCCTCTTCCGTGGGGCTTGGGGGCCCCACTTCCCATAGGACTGGCTTAGGAGTCCCGGCTCCTTCCCCAAAGGGCATGGCCATCCCACCACCCTTCATGCAGGGTGCAACAGCCCCGTCTGCTCTAATGGTGTGGGTGTTACATGGCCTAAACATCCTCTCACTCTGGACAAGGGGCCCCGCCTCCTCTAATAGTGCTTGGGACGCATTAGTTCCACCTGCTCTCATGCAGGGCACGGCAGGCCCGCCTCCTCTCACGCTGCATTTGGGTCCCCACCTCTTGCATGGGGCATGAATCCCCACTGCCTCCTAGGATGGGCTCAAGAGTCCTGACTCCTTCCCCGTAGGGCATGACCATGCCACCTCCCCTCATGCAGGGTGCGACAACCCTGCCTGCTCTAATAGTGGTGGGGGTGCATTGGCAAAACCTCCTCTCACTCTGGACAAGGGGCCACCCCTCCTCTCAAGGATGCATTGTGACCCTGCCCTTTCTAACAGTGGATGGGATGCGTTGGCCCCACTTCCTCCCACGCAGAGCACAGGGGGCTGACTCCTGTCAATCATGGTGCAGGTGCATCATCTCCTCTCACACAGGGCAGAGGCCCCCACTGTCCTCTGATGCAGGACACGGGGCCTCTCCTCTTTTGTGGGGGGAACCACCTTGGCCCCTCCTCCTCTCACGCAGGGCACAACCACCCCACCCCATCTCACACAGGGCACGGAGAGCCACCTCCTATCAAGCATGGCGCAGGTGGCCCATGTCCTGTCAAGCAGGGCACAGAACCCCTCCTGTCACACAAGGCTTGGCAGCACCACAACCTCCAATGCAGGACACAAGACCCTTCCTCTTCTGTAGGAGAAGGCACATTGGCCCCTCCTCTCCTCACGCAGGACACAGCAAACCGACCTTCTCTCACGCAGGACACAGTGGGCTGCCTCAAATCAACCAGTTCGCAGGTGCCGCACCCCCTCTGATGCAGGCACAGGGCTCCCCCTCCTCTCACACACGATTTGAGCCCCCACATCCTCTCCCGTTGGGCATGGCGGCCCCAGTTTCTCCCAGGCATGGCTCCGGAGCCCCAGTTCCTCCCCCATAGGGCGCGGCCAACACACCTCCACTCATGCAGGTCGCGACAGCTCCACCTGCTCTAACGATGGGGAGGTGCATTAGGTAAACCTCCTCTCACTTTGTGCAAGGGGCCATGCCTCCTCTCAAGCAGGGCATTGTGGCCCCATCTCCTCTAACAGTGGGTGAGATGCATTGGCCCCACCTCTCCCCCTCTGGATTAGGGGCTCCACCTCCTCCCATGTATGGATTGGGGCCCCACCTCCTCTTCTGTAGACCATGGGGGCCCCACTTCCTCCCACGATTGGCTGAGGAGTCCTGGCTCCTCCCCCATTGGGCGTGGCCATCCCACCTCCCCCATGCAGGTCGGGACAGCCCTGCCTGCTCTAATGGTGGGGAGGTTGCATTGATTAAACCTCCTATCACTCTGGGCAAGGGGCCCCATCTTCTTTCAAGCAAGGCGTTATGACCCTGCCCCTTCTAACAGTGGGTGCGATGTATTGGCCCCTGCTCCTCTCACCCAGGGCACAGAGAGCCACCTTCTGTCAAGCAGGGCACAGGTGCATCGCTCCTCTCAGGCAACGCATGGCAGCACTGCCTCCTCTGATGCAGGTCATGGGGCCCCTCCTCTTCTGTGGAGCAGGGGTGCATTGGCCACTCCTCCCCTCATTCAGGACACAACGACCCAACCTCCTCTCACACAGGGCATGGAGGGCCACCTCCTGGTAAGCACGGCACAGGTGTCCAGCCTCCTGTCAAGCAGGGCATGGCAGCACCGCCTCTCCGATGCAGGGCACAGGGTCCCTAGTCTTCTGTGGGGGAAGGCGCATTGGCCCCTCTGCTCCTCACGCAGGACACAGCAACCCCTCCTTCTCTCACACAGGGCAAGGAGGGCCACCTCATATTAACCAGTTCTCAGGTGCCGTGCCTCCTCTGATGCAGGGCACATGGCTCCCCCTATTCTCACACATGATTCGGGTCCCCACATCCTCAAGCAGGGTACGGGGAACCACCTCCTCTCCCGTTGGGCATGGGGGCCCCAATTCCTCCCAGGCATGGCTCAGGAGCCCCGGCTCCTGCCCCATAGGGTGTGGCCATCACACCTCCCCCCATTCAGGACGCCGCAGCCCCGCCTGCTCTAATGGTGTTGAGAGTGCATTGACTAAACCTCCTCTCACTCGGGGCAAGAGTCCCCGTCTGCTTTCAAGCAAGGCATTGTGTTCCCACGTCTTCTAACAGTGGGTGGGATGTTTTGGCCCCTTCCACCCTCAGGCAGGGCACAGCCCCCCCACCTCTCACACACAATTCGGGCCCTCACTTCCTCTCATGCAGGGTATGGGGGCCCACCTCCTCTTCCACGGGGAATGGGGGTCCCATTTACTCCCAAGATTGGCTCAGGAGCCCTGGCTCCTGCCCCATAGGGCGTGGCCATCCCACCTCCCCCATGCAGGGTGCGACAGCCCCACCTGCTCTTACGGTGTTAAGAGTGCATTGGCTAGACCTCCTCTCACTCTGGGCAAGTGTCCCTGTCTCCTCTCAAGCAGTGTGTTGTGGCCCCGTTTCTTCTAACAGTGGGTTGCATGCATTACCCCCATCTTCCCTCATGCAGGGAACAGATCCCCACTTCTCATGCAGGACATGGCAGCCCCACAAAGCTTCATCTGTTGGCTGTCCAATGTTCTCAAAATCCCAGGGGTGGGGACTGGTCTACAGAGCAGAACTCATCTGTGGGCTGTGTCAGGTTGCCTATGTCCCTGGAAGGGACTGGCCTGCAGAGCAGGGCTCATATCTGGGCTATATCAGGTTCCTTAAATCCCTTGGAGTCTGGCCTACAGACCAGGGTTCAACTGTTGGGATGTCCCAGATTCCCTACATCCCTGGGGCGGGCACAGGCTTCCAGACCAGGGCTCATCTGTGGGATGTCCCAGGTTCCCTAAATCCCAGGGGGGCCTGGACTACAGACCAGAGGTCATCTCTGGGCAGTCCCAGTTTCCCTAAATCCATGGGGGCCTGGCCTACAACCAGGGATCCTCTGTGGGCTCTCCTAAATCACTCCCTAAATGGGAGTGGGCTCCCTCTGTGGGCTCCCTAAATCACTGGGGGGACAGGCCTACAGACAGGGTCATTTGTGGGCTGTCTCAGGTTCCCTAAATCCCTGGGGGGACTGTCTATAGACGAAGGTTCATCTGTAGGATGCCCCAAGTGCCCTGAATCACTGGAGGGACTGGCTAAGAGACCCGAGCTCATCTGTGGTATATCCAAGGTTTCCGAAATACCTGGGAGAACTGGTGTACAAACCAGGGCTAATCTTAGGACGTCCCAGGTTCCCTAAATCCCTGGGGGGACTCTCTGTAAACCATTGCTCATCTGTGGCCTTTCACAGGTTCCCTGTGTCCCTGGAGAGACTGGTCAAGAGACCAGGGCTCATCTGTGGTGTGTCCCAGGTTGCCAAAATCGCTGAGGGACTGTCTACAGACCAGTGCACAACTGTGGGCAATCCCAAGTTCCCTAAATCCCTGGTAGCACTGGCCTAAACACCAGGGATCATCTGTGGGATGTCCCATGTTCCCTAAATCCCTTTAGGGACTCGTCTACAGATCAGGGCTCATCTGTGGACAGTTGCAGGTTCCATAAATCCTTCAGGGGGAATGGACTACAGACCAAGGCTACTCTGTGGGCTGTCCAACGTTCCCTAAATCACAGGGGTGGGGACTGGCCGACAGAGTAGGGCACATCTGTGGGCTGTCCCATGTTCCGTAAGTCCCTAGAAGGGACTGTCCTACAGACCAGGGCTCATCTCTGGGCTGTACCAGGTTCCCTAAATCCCTAGAAGGAGTGGCCTACAGACCAGGGTTTATCTGTGGGATGTGCCAGTTTCCATAAATCCCTGGGGTGGACTGGCCTACGGAGCAGGGCTCCTGTGTGTGCTGTCCCAGGGTCCCTAAATCACAGGGGGTCAATTGTCTACAGACCAGGGCTCATCTGTGGGCTGTTCCAGGTTCCCTAAACCCCAGGGAGGACTGGCCTACAAACCAGGGCTCATCTGTGCGATATCTCAGGGTCCCTGAATCCATTCAAGGAATGCCCTACAGATCGGAGCTCATCTGTGGGATGTCCCAGGTTCCCCAAATCCCAAGGAGAACTGGCCTACAGTCTAAGGCTCATCTATGGGCTGTTCGAGGTTCCCTAAATACTTGGGGGGGCCTGACCTACACACCAGAGCTCACTGTGGAGTGTCCGAGGTTCCGCAAAATCCTGAGGAGACTGTCTATATACTAGGACTCAACTCAGGGCTCTCCCAAGTTCCCTAAATCCCTGGGAGGACTGCCCTGCAAACCAGGCATCATTTGTGGGATGTCTCATGTTCCCCAAATTCCTTGAGGGACTGGCCTACAGGCCAGGGCTCATCTGTGGGCTCTCCCAGTTTCCATAAATCTTTAGTGGTGGACTGAGCTACAGACTAGAGCCATTCTGTGGGATGTTCCAGGTTAACTAAATCCCTGGGGGGACTAGCCTACAGACTAGAGCTCATTTGTGGGATGTCCCAGGCTCCCTAAATCCCTTGGGGGACTGGTCTACACCCAGGGCTTATCTGTGGGATGTCCCAACTCCCTAAATCTCTGGGAGGACTAGCCCACAGACCAGAGCTGTCTCAGGTTCCCTAAATCTCTGGGTGGACTGGCCTACAAGGATAGGCTCCTCTCTGGGCTGTCCCAGGTTCCCTAAATCCCTGGGATGGCCTGGCCTACAGATCAGGACTCATCTGAGGGCTGCCTCAAGTTCCCTAAATCATAGGGGGGGACTGGCCTATAGACCAGGGCTCATCTATTGGCTGTGTCAGGTTCCCTAAAACACAAGGGGGGACTGGCGTACAGAACAAGGCTCAACTGTGGGATGTCCCATGTTGCCCAAATCCCTTGGGGACTCATTTACACACCAGGGCTCATCTGTGGGCTGTCCCCGTGCCATACATCCCTGGGAAAGACTGGGCTACAGAACAGGGCTCATCTCAGTGATCTCCCATGTTCCCTAAATCTCTGGGGGGACTAGCCTGCAGACCAGAACTGTCCCAGGTTCTTACATCCCCGGCTGGACTGGGCTACAGAGCACAGCTCCTCTTAGGGCAGTAACATGTTGCCTAAATCCCGGTGGGGGAGGACTGGCCTACAGAACAAGGCTCCTCTTTGGACTGTCCCAGGTTCCCTGAATCCCTCGGGTACTGGCCTACAGACCAGGGTTTAATTCTTCGATGTCCCATGTTCCCGAAATCCCTGGCCCACACACCACAGCTCATCTGCGGGATGTCCCGTGACCCTAAATCCCTGGGGGGAACTGGTCTAGAGACCAGAGCTCATCTGTGGTATGTCCCAGACTCCCTAAATCCCTTGCAGGGCTGGTTTACAGACGAGGGCTCATCTGTGGGTTGTTCCATGCTCCTTGAATCCCTCAAATACTGGTCTATAGAGCAGGGATTTATTTTTGGATGTCCCAGGTTCCCTAAATTACTGGAGGCACTGTTTATAGACCACGGCTGATATGTGGGATGTTTCATGTTCCCCAAATGCCAGGGGAGACTGGTCTACTGACCAAGGCTCATTTATTGGGTTGTCCTAGCTTCCCTGAATCCCTGGGGTACTGGCCTACAGGCCAGGGCTTAAATGTGGAATATCCCGTGTCCCTTAAATCCCTCGGGGGACTGGCCTACACACAAGAGCTCATCTGTGGGATGTCCTGGGTTCCCTAAATCCCTGGGGGGGGAGACTGGCCTACAGACCATGGCTCATCTGTTGACTGCTTCAGGACCCTAAATTCCTTGGGGTACTCATCTACAGAGCAGGGCTCATTTGTAGGCTGTCCCAGGGTCCCTAAATCCCTGGGGGGACTGGTATGGAAACAAAAGTTAATCTGTAGGCTATAACACGTTCCCTGAATTCCTTGAGAGACTACCCTACAGAGCACTGTTCATCTGTGGGCTGTCGCCAGATCCCTACATCCCAAGGAGGACAGGCCTGTAGACCACGGTGCCTCTGTGGGCTGTCCTAGGTTCCCTGAATCCTTGAGGAGGGACTGACCTACACAACAGAGCTCATCTGTGGGATGTCCCAGGTTTCCTAAATCACTAGGGGGACCGGCCTACAGACCAGGTCTCATTTGTGGGATGTCCAAGATTCCCTAAAAACCTGGGAAAACTGGTCTACAAACCAGGGGTAATCTGTGGGATGTCCCAAGTTCCCCAAGTCCCTGGAGGTACTGGCCTACAATCCAGGGATCATCTGTGGGATGTCCATATTCCCTAAATCCCTGGGGGGACTGGCTCTAAGACAAGAGCTGTCCTAGGATCCCTGAATCCCTGGGGTACTGGCCTACAGACCAGGGCTCATCAATGGGATGTCCCAGGTTCCCTAAATCGCAGGGGGCGGATGGCCTACAGACCAGGGCCCCTCTGTGACTTCTCCAGCTTCCTTAAATCCCTGGACGGACTGGACTACCAACAAGGGCTCATCACTGGGATGTCTCAGGTTTTGTAAATGCCAGGGGGACTGGTCTACAGACCAGGGCTCATCTATTGGAATGGCCCAGATTCCCTACATCCCTGAGGGGAGGGGGGAGTGGCGTTCAGACCAGGATTCCTCTGTGGGATGTCCGTCGTTCCCTACAACCCAAGTGCTACTGTCCTACAGAGCAGGGCTCCTCTGTGGTATATCGCAGGTTCCCTAAATCCATGGGGAGGACTGACCTGCAGACCACGGCTCATATGTGGGCAATATCAGGTTCCCTAAATCCATGGGGGGCCTAGCTTACTAACTAGAGCTCATTTGTGGGATGTCCCAGGCTCCCTAAATCCCTTGGGGGACAGACCTACACCCAGGGCTCATTTGTGGGAAGTCCCAATTTCCCTAAACCTCTGGGAGGACTAGAATACAGACCAGAGCTGTCCCAGGTTCCCTAAATCTCTGGGTGGACTGGCCTACAAGGAAAGGCTCCACTCTGGGCTGTCCCAGGTTTCCTAAATCCCTGGGAGTGACTGGCCTACAGACCAGGACTCATCTTTGGGCTGTCTGAAGTTCCCTAAATCCCAGGGGGAGACTGGCCTACAGACCAGGGCTCATCTATGGGCTGTGCCAGGTTCCGTAAATAACAAGGGGGCACTGGCATACAGAACAAGGCTCAACTGTGAAATGTCCCATGTTGCCCAAATTCCTTGGGGACTCATTTGCACACCAGGGCTCATCTGTGGGCTTTCCCAGTGCCATAAATCCCTGGGACAAACTGGGCTACAGAACAGGGATCATCTCAGTGATCTCCCAGGTTCTCTAAATCTCTGGGGGGACTAGCCAACAGAGCAGAATTGTCCCAGGTTCCTATATCCCCGGCTGGACTGGGCTACAGAGCACATCTCCTCTTAGGGTGCTGACAGGTACCTTAAATCCCTGGGGGGAGAACTGGTCTACAGACCAAGGCTCCTCTTTGGACTGTCCTTGGTTCCCTGAATCCCTTGGGTACTGGCCTACAGACCAGGGTTTAATCCTTCAATGTTCCAGGTTCCCTAAATCCCTGCGGGTCTGGCCCACACAACACAGCTCATCTGCGGGATGTTCCGTGACCCTAAATCCCTGGGGGGGACTGGTCTCAAGACCAGGGCTCATCTGTGGTATGTCCCAGACTCCCTAAATCCCTTGCAGGGCTGGTCTACAAACCAGGGTTCATCTGTTGAATGTCCCAGGCTCCCTGAATCCCCCTGACACTGGTCTACAGATCAGGGATTAATTTTTGGATGTCCCATGTTCCCTAAATTTCTGGAGGCACTGTTTATAGACCACAGCTGATGTGGGATGTCCCAGGTTCCCTAAATCCCAGGGGAGACTTGTCTACAGACCAGGGCCCATTTATTGGGAAGTCTCACGTTCCCTGAATCCCTGGAGTACTGGCCTACACACCAGGACTCAAATGTGAAATGGCCCATGTCCCTTAAATCCATCGGGGAACTGGCCTACACAAAAGAGCTCATCTGTGGGATGTCCTGAATTCCCTAAATTCCTGGGAGGGGGGGCCTGGCCTAGAGACCATGGCTCATCTATGGATGTCTGACGTCCCTAAATCCCTTGGGGTACTGATCTACCGAGCAGGGCTCATTTGTGGGCTGTCCCAGGGTCCTTAAATCCCTGGGGGTGACTGGCCTACAGACCAGGGCCTTTCTGTGACCTCTCCAGGTTCCCTAAATCCCTGGAAGGAATGGATTACTGACAAGGGCTCATCAATGGGATGTCTCAGGTTTTGTAAATGCCAGGGGGGACTGGTCTACAGACCAGAGCTCATCTATTGGAATGGCCCAGATTCCCTACATCCCTGGGGGGAGGGGGGAGTGACGTTCAGACCAGGGTTCCTCTGTGGGATGTCCGTCGTTCCCTACATCCCAAGTGCTACTGTCCTACAGAGCAGGGCTCCTCTGTGGGTAATCCCAGGTTCCCTAAATCCATGGGGGGGGGGACTGGCCTACAGACCAGGGCTCATATGTAGGCGGAGGCCAGGTTTCCTAAATCCCTGGGGGGACTAGCCTACAGAGTAGAGCTCATTTGTGGGATGTCCCAGGCTCCCTAAATCACTTGGGGGATGGACCTACACCCAGGGCTCATCTGTCGGATGTCCCAATTTTCCTATATCTCTGGGAGGACTAGCCCACAGACCAGAACTGTCCCAGGTTCCCTAAATCCCTGGGAGGGACTGGCCTACAGACCAGGACTCATCTGTGAGCTGTCTGAAGTTCCCTAAATCCCAGGAGGGGAATGGCCTATAGACCAGGGCTCATCTATGGGCTGTGCCAGGTTTCCTAAATCACAAGGGGTGACTGGCATACAGAACAAGGCTCAAATGTGGGAAGTCCCATGTTTCCCAAATCCCTTGGGGACTCATTTACACACCAGGGCTCATCTGTGGGCTGTCCCCATGCCATAAATCCCTGGGAAAGACTGGGCTACAGAACAGGGCTCATCTCAGTGATCTCCCAGGTTCCCTAAAACTCTGGGGGGACTAGCCTGCAGACCAGAACTGTCCCAGGTTCCTATATCCCTGGCTGGACTGGGCTATAGAGCACAGCTCCTCTTAGGGCGGTAACAGGTTCCCTAAATCCCTGGGTAGGAGGACTGGCCTCCAGACCAAGGCTCATCTGTGGAATGTCCCAGGTTCCCTGAATCCCTCGGGTACTGGCCTACAGACCAGGATTTAATTCTTTTATGTCCCAGATTCCCGAAATCCCTGGGAGTCTGGCCCACACACCGCAGCTCATCTGTGGGATGTCCCGTGACCCTAAAACCTTGTGGGGCACTGGTCAAAAGACCAGTGCTCATCTGTGGTATGTCCCAGACTCCCTAAATCCCTTGCAGGGCTGGTCCACAGACCAGGGCTCATCTGTGGGATGTCCCAGGCTCCCTGAATCCCTCGGGTACTGGTATACAAAACAGGGTTTAATTTTTGGATGTCCCAGGTTCCCTAAATTTCTGGAGGCACTGTTTATAGACCATGGCTGATATGTGGGATGTCCCAGGTTCCCTAAATCCCAGCAGAGACTGGTCTCCAGACCAGACTCATTTATTGGGATGTCCCAGCTTCCCTGAATCCCTGGGGTACTGGCCTACAGGCCAGGGCTCAAATGTGGAATGTCCCATGTCCCTTAAATCCCTTGAGGGACTGGCCTACACACTAGAGATCGTCAGGGGGATGTCCTGGGTTCCCTAAATCCCTGGGGGGGGGACTGGTCTACAGACCATGGCTCATCTAGGAACTGTCTCAGGTCCCTAAATCCCTTGGGGTCCTGATTTACAGAGCATGGCTCATTTGTGGGCTGTCCGAGGGTCCCTAAATTCCAAGGAGGACAGGCCTATAGACCACGGCGCTTCTGTGGGCTGCCCTTGGTTCCCTGAATCCTTGAGGAGGGACTGACCTACCCAACACAGCTAATCTGTGGGCTGTCCTAGTTTCCCTAAATCCTGAGTGGACTGTTTATAGACCAGGACTCATTTGTGGGATGTCCCAGATTTCCTAAATCACTAGGGGGACCGGCCTACAGACCAGGTCTCATTTGTGGGATGTCCAAGATTCCCTAAAAACCTGGGAGAACTGGTCTACAAATCAGGGCTAATTTGTTGGATGTCCCAGGTTCCCTAAATCGCTGGGGGGATTGTCTGTAGACCAGGCCTCATCTGAGGTCTGTCATAGTTTCCCCAAGTCCCTGGGGGTGACTGGTTAACAAACCAGGGCTCATCTGTGGTGTGTCCCAGTTTGCCAAAATCGGTAAGGGATTGTGTACAGACCAGGACTCTACTGTGGGGTCCCCCAAGTTCCCTAAATCCCTGAGTTACAGGCCTGCAATCCAGGGATCATCTGTGGGATGTCCCATGTTCCCTAAATCCTTGGGGGGACTGGACCTAAGACCAGTGCTGTCCTAGGTTCCCTGAATCCCTGGGGTACTGGCCCACGGACCAGAGCTCATCAATGGGATGTCCCAGGTTCCCTAAGTCCCAGGGTGTGACTAGCCTACAGACCAGGGCCCATCTGTGACCTCTTCCCCTTCCCTAAATCCCTGGATGGACGGGACTACCGACAAGGGCTCATCACTGGGATGTCTCAGGTTTTGTAAATGCCAGGGGGGACTGGTCTACAGACCAGGGCTCATCTATTGGAATAGCCCAGATTCCCTACATCCCTGTGTGGGAGGGTGGAGTGGTGTTCAGACCAGGGTTCCTCTGTGGGATGTCCATCGTTCCCTGCATCCCAAGAGCTAGTGTCCTACAGAGCAGGGCTCCTCTGTGGGATATCCCAGGTTCCCTAAACCCTGGGAGTGACTGTTCTACAGACCAGGACTCATCTTGGGCTGTCTGAAGTTCCCTAAATCCCGGGGTGGGGGACTGGCCTACAGACCACGGCTCATCTATTGGCTGTGCCAGGTTCCGTAAATCACAAGGGGGCACTGGCGTACAGAACAATGCTCAACTGTGGGATGTCCCATGTTGACCAAATCCCTTGGGAACTCATTTACACACCCGGGCTCATCTGTGGGCTGTCCCTGTGCCATAAATCCCTGGGACAGACGGGGGTACAGAACAGGGCTCATCTCAGTGATCTCCCAGGTTCCCTAAATCTCTGGTGGGACTAGCCTGCAGACCAGAACTGTTCCAGGTTTCTATATCCCCGGCTATACCTGGCTACAGAGCACAGCTCCTCTTAGGGCGGTCCCAGGTTCCCTAAATCCCTTGGGGGGGAAGGACCGGCCCCCAGACCAAGGTACCTCTTTGGACTGTCCCAGGTTCCCTGAATCCCTCAGGTACTGGCCTACAGACCAGGGTTTAATCCTTCAATGTTCCAGGTTCCCTAAATCCCTGGGGGTCTGGCCCACACAACACAGCTCATCTGCGGGATGTCCCATGACCCTAAATCCCTGGGGGGAACTGGTCTAAAGACCAGGGCTCATCTGTGCTATGTCCCAGGCTCCCTAAATCCCATGCAGGACTGGTCCACAGACCAGGGCTCCTCTGTGGGATGTCCCAGGCTCCCTGAATCCCTCGGGTACTGGTCTACAGAGCAAGGATTAATTTTTGGATCTCCCAGGTTCCCTAAATTTCTGGAGGCACTGTTTATAGACCACGGCTGATATGTGGGTTGTCCCAGATACCCTAAATCCCAGCGGAGACTGGTCTACAGACCAGGGCTCATTTATTGGGATGTCCCAAATTCCTTGAATCCTGGGGTACTGGCCTACAGACCAGGGCTCAAATGTGAAATGACCTATGTCCCTTAAATCCCTTGGGGGACTGGCCTACACACAAGAGCTCATCTGCAGAATGTCATGGTTTCCCTAAATCCCTGGGTGGTGGGGAGACTGACCTACAGACCATGGCTCATCTATGGACCTTGGGGTACTGATCTACAGAGCAGGGCTCATTTGTGGGCTGTCCCAGGGTCCCTAAAGCCCTGGGACGACTGGTCTGGAAAAAAGGACCAATCTGTAGGCTCTCCCACGTTCCCTGAATCCCTAGGGGGACTGCCCTACAGAACACTGTACATCTGTGGGCTGTCACCGGTTCCCTACATCCCAAGGAGGACAGGCCTATAGGCCACGGCACTTCTGTGGGCTGTACTAGGTTACCTGAATCCCTGTGGAGGGACTCACCTACACAACAGAGTTCATCTGTGGGCTGTCTCAGTTTCCCTAAATCCTGGGTGGACTGTCTATAGACCAGGACTCATTTGTGGGATGTCCCAGGTTTCCTATATCTCTAGGGGCACCAGCCTTCCAACCAGGTCTCATTTGTGGGATGTCCAAGATTCCCTAAAAACCTGGGGAAACTGGTCTACAAACCAGGGCTAATCTGTGGGATGTCCCAGGTTCCCTAAATCCCTGGGAGGATTGTCTGTAGACCAGGCCTCATCTGAGGTCTGTCATAGTTTCCCTAAGTCCCTGGGGATGACTGGTTAACAAACCAGGGCTGATCTGTGGTGTGTCCCAGTTTGTCGAAATCAGTAAGGGATTGTGTACAGACCAGGGCTCATCTGTGGGCTCTCCCAGTTCCCTAAATCCCTGGAGGTACTGGCCTACAATCCAGGGATCATCTGTGGGTTGTCCCAGGTTCCCTAAATCCCAGGGGGCGACTGGCCTATAGACCAGGGCCTTTCTGTGACCTCTCCAGGTTTCCTAAATCACTGGATGGACTGGACTACTGACAAGTGCTCATCACTGGGATGTCTCAGGTTTTGTAAATGCCAGGGGGGACTAGTCCGCAGACCAGGGCTCATCTATTGGAATGGCCTAGATTCCCTGCATCCCTGGAGGGGAGTAGGGAGTGGCGTTCAGACCAGGGTTCCTCTGTGGGATGTCCGTCGTTCCCTACATCCCAAGTGCTACTGTCCTACAGAGCAGGGCTCCTCTGTGGGACATCCCCGGTTCCCTAAATCCATGGGGGTACTGGCCTACAGACCAGGGCTCATATGTGGGCTGTGCCAGGTTGTCTAAATCCCTGGAGGGACTAGCCTACAGAGTAGAGCTCATTTGTGGGATGTCTCAGGCTCCCTAAATCCCTTAGAGGATGGACCACAGCCAGGGATTATCTGTGGGATGTCCCAATTTCTCTAAATCTCTGGGAGGACTATCCTACAGAAAAGAGCTGTTTCAGGTTCCCTAAATCCCGGGAGTGACTGACCTACAGACTCATCTGTGGGCTGTCTCAAGTTCCCTAAATCGCAGGGGGGGACTGGCCTGCAGACCACGGCTCATCTATTGGCTGTGCCAGGTTCCCTAAATCACAAGGAGGCACTGGCGTACAGAACAAGGCTCAACTGTGGGATGTCTCATGTTGCCCAAATCCCTTGGGGACTCATTTACACACCAGGGCTCATCTGTGGGCTGTCCCCGTGCCATAAATCCTTTGGATGGACTGGGCTACAGAACAGGGGTCATCTCAGTGATCTCCCAGGTTCCCTAAATCTCTGGAGAGGACTAGCCTACAGACCAGAACTGTCCCAGGTTCTTACATCCCCAGATGGACTGGACTACAGAGCACAGCTCCTCTTAGGGCAGTAACATGTTCCCTAAATCCCTGTGGGGGAGCACTGGCCTACAGACCAAGGCTCCTCTTTGGACTGTCCCAGGTTCCCTGATCCCTCGGGTACTGGCCTGCAGACCAGGGTTTAATTCTTCGATGTCCCAGGTTCCCGAAATCCCTGGGCGTC
The DNA here is from genome assembly GCF_041146395.1 of Eulemur rufifrons. Taxonomy (NCBI): domain Eukaryota; kingdom Metazoa; phylum Chordata; class Mammalia; order Primates; family Lemuridae; genus Eulemur; species Eulemur rufifrons. Next base: position 32,419 of record NC_090983.1, read on the forward strand.
TGGCCCACACACCACAGCTCATCTGTGGGATCTCATGTGACCCTAAAACCCTGGGGGTAACTGGTCTAAAGACCAGGGCTTATCTGTGGTATTACCTAGACTCCCTAAATCCCTTCCAGGACTGGTTCACAGACCAGGATTCATCAGTGGTATGTTCCAGACTCCCTAAATCCTTTGCAGGGCTGGTCAACAGACCAGGGCTCATCTGTGGGATGTTCCAGGCTCCCTGAATCTCTCGGGTACTGGTATACAGAGCAGGGATTAATTTTTGGTGTCCCAGGTTCCCTAAATTTCTGGAGGCACTGTTTATAGACCACAGCTGATATGTGGGATGTCCCAGGTTCCATAAATCCCAGGGGAGACTGGTGTACAGACCAGTGCTCATTTATTGGGATGTTCCCAGATCCCTGAATCCCTGGGATACTGCCCAACAGGTCAGGGCTCAAATGTGGAATGTCCCAAGTCCCTTAAATCCCTGGGGGGACTGGTCTAAACACAAGAGCTCACCTGTGGGATGTCCTGGTTTCCCTAAATCGCTGAAGGCCACGGGGAGTGGCCTGCAAACCCTGACTCATCTATGGACTGTCTCAGGTCCCAAAATCCCTTGGGGTCCTGATCTACAGAACAGGGCTCATTTGTGGGCTGTCCCAGGGTCCCTAAAGCCCTGGGACGACTCGTCTGGAAAAAAGGACCAATCTGTAGGCTCTCCCACGTTCCCTGAATCCCTAGGGGGACTGCCCTACAGAACACTATTCATCTGTGGGCTGTCACCGGGTCCCTACATCCCATGGAGGACAGGCCTATAGACCACGGCGCTTCTGTGGGCTGTCCTAGGTTCCCTGAGTCCTTGAGGAGAGACGGACCTACACAACAGAGTTCATCTGTGGGCTGTCCCAGGTTCCCTAAATCCCTGGGAGGGACTGGATTACAGACCAGGGCTCATCTATGGGCTGTGTCAGGTTCTCTAAATCACAAGGGGGGACTGGTGTACAGAACAAGGCTCAACTGTGGGATGTGCCATGTTGCCCAAATTTCTGGGGGACTCATTTACAGACCAGGGCTCATCTGTGGGCTGTTGCAGTGCCATAAATCCCTGGGACAGACTGGGCTACAGAACAGGGCTTATCTCAGTGATCTCCCAGGTTCCCTGAATCCCTCGGATACTGGCCTACAGACCAGAGTTTAATTCTTCGATGCCCCAGGATTCCTAAATCCCTAGAGAGAATATCTCCCAGACCAGAGCTGTCCCAGGTTCCCTAATTCCCTGGGGGGACTGACCTAAGAACAAGAGCTCATCTGTGGATGTCCCAGGTTCCCTTACTCCCTTTGCTGAGAGGTCTACAGACAAGGGCTCAACTGGATTGTTCCAGGTTGCTGAAATCCCTGGAGAACTGACTATAGCCCAGGGCTCATCTGAGCACTCTCCCAAGTTTCCTAAATCCCTGGAGGGACTGGCAGGAATCGAGCTGGGAGCCATGAAGGCCCAGGGTCACCATAAGAGAGAGTTGTCAAACATGAAGCCAGTGCAGAGGGAGGCATAAGATGGCACCGATATTCCTGTCACCACCAGCCTCTGGGCCCAGCTGTGCCAGAAGACGAGGGTGACCCGATGAATTTCTCTTTGCCTCCCGGTCCTCAGACAGAGGGTCCTGACCTGCACAAGGATTGGGCAGGAGAGCTGTGAGTGCTGAGATATGTACCCCTTTATAATCGGGGTGTTTGTCTTCTTATTGTTGAGCTTTAAGGCTTCTTTTTATATGCAGAATGTGAATTGTTCCTCCAGTATGTATTTTTCACGTGTTTCTTATAATTCTGTGGCTTGTCTTTTTATTCTCTGAATTTGGTCTTTCACAGAGGATGGATATTGCACGTTATAACAGCCATGGTATTCTTTTTCTGTTGTGGATCAGATTCTTTTTGTTGTTGTGTGTTAAAAACCCATCACCAAACCCAAGGCCACGTCAATTTTCTTTTTTGTTTCTTCCCCGAATCTTTAAAGGTTTGCATTGCAGTTGAAGTGTGAGGATGGTTTTGAATGAATTTTGATGTCCGTTGTAAAGCTTATAGCTACACTTATTTCATTCCATATGTTTTCCCCTTTACTATTCCCTCCCTCCCCGTTTTTCTGAAAGACACAGGACAGTGAGCCCATCTGACTTTCCATTTCCAGATCCTGGCTGGGAAGACGCTGAACTCGGAGTGTCACTGGCTCTCCAGGAAGGCCAGGAGGGCGAGTTCGCCACCGTCCCCGCCCCGATGAGCAGCGAGGGCTGCAGTGCCGGCGCGGGCCACCAGAGGGCGCAGCGCCCTTCAAGTTCCGCGGCGGCTTTGCCCGCGGCGTGAGAGGACGCGGTGCCCCCACGTTAGCGTCGCCCCGCAGGCGCTGCAACCATGCCGCCTGCCGGCCTGGCCTCAGACCCGAAGCGACCGCGACCTCCTCGTCCGCCCTCAGACGCGAGGCCCCGAGGGTGAGTGCGACCTTCCAGTCCGAGCCCCGCGGGCACCGCCTTCCTGTGCGCAGCCGCCTGCTGAGGGGCGGCCGGTCCTCAGAGACCCGGGAGGGGCTCCGTGGGGACATGTGGAAACGGGGCCCCCGCACTCTCCACCCCACCGAGGTAGCCCACACCCAGGACGTGGTGGCCACGGGTGTGACGTCCACGCGGTGGCCTCTCCACCCCAATGAGGTAGCGGCCTCTGAGCTGGACGTGGGTCTGGCTCAGCCTCTGGGAGGGAGGTCGCTGTCCTCTCTGTGTCACTGGCAGGGCGTTCAGGTGGTTGCTCATGAACACAGTTTCCTTACAGCAATTTCGTCCTTCCCGGGAACGTGGCGTCGCCGCGCAAGGTCCTCTGTCTCCCGCCTTCAGAGTCTCCGGCGTCCTTGCCGTGTGAGGTCTGCTGCTTCACGGTAAGTCCTCCCGTGTGTTTCACCGTGTGTTTTGCAGCAGCCACACGCTCCCAGCTCATCACCGTTAACCCCAAATCAGGGGTTCCATTTTTTTTAAATAGTAGCCTTTCTAGTGTGTGTGAGAGGGTGTGTCATTGTCGTTGGAATTTGAATTTCGGACGACCTGTGACCTGGGCGTGGACTCTGGGCAGGTGCAGTTGCTTCTGTCAGGAGGACCTGTGACCCTGGCCGGGACTCTGAGCAGTGACAGTTGGTGGAGTCTGTGAGGACTCCCTGTGACCTGTGACCTTGGTGCAGAGTCTGCACAGGCACAGTTGCTGGTGTCTGTCAGGGAGTGACCAGGAGGAGGGGGTCCCCCTCTCAACCATGGGGTGTGCTCCCTTGCACATCCTGGGCCGCTCCCCTGTCCGGGCCGCCTGTAGCGACACAGGACTGTGTGAGGTTGGCACGGGCCTGGGGCTGGGTGCAGGTTGCTCTTGTGAATTCAAGTGAAGTTTGGGGAAGACCCTTCCCTACAAAACAGGAAAGGAGCCCTTCTACCTACCGTTTTGGAGGTTTTGAACGCAACTCACCTCCCTCAGTACAGAACATAGGGTAGATGGAGCCACATTCCCGACGAACGAGCTCAGGGGAGCTCAGAGGAGTGAGACTTTAGGGTGGAAGACAGGAGCCTCTATGTGTCCAGAAATGACTGAGGTACACTGTGTGGGCAGGCAGAGCCAACCCCGGTGTCCTGCCGCCTTCCTCCTGCCTGCCACAGCTCCCGCTGGAACCGCCTCCTGGCCCACAGCAGCAGCAGGGGCTCCGGCCATCACACACAGGCTCCACACCTGATAAGAAGGAAGAGACGGGTAACGGCTGCTCCTCCCTTCCAGGTCAGCCCAGGAATTCCAGCGGCCCTCTGCTCATCCCTTAGTCCTGTCCCGACCCTGGGATGTGCAGGAACCAGGGAGAAAAAGCCTTCTTAGATGCCCTGCCCAGCGAGATCCTGATCTCTGCCAGAAAAGGAAGAAAGACATGCATTAAGGTAACCTAAGTGGCTGTCACAGTCTCCCACACATTGGGACTACTGGGAGAGTCCCCAGAAGATCTGTGGTCTGTACCCAGGCACCCTAGGTATTTAGGCAACCTGGGACATCCCACACATGAGCCCCGGTCTGTGGGCCAGTTCTGCCAGGGTGATTTAGGAGACCTGTTACATCCCACAGATGAGCTCTGGTCTCTAGGACAGTCCCCCTGGGGATTTAGGGAACCTGGGACAGCCCACAGAGGAGCCCTGGCATGTAGACAGTCCCACAGTGATTTCAGCAACCTGGGCCACCCGACAGAGAAGCTCTGGTGTGTAGACTAGTAATCCCACGGGATTTAGGAAACCTGGGACATCCCAGAGAGGTGCCCTGGTCGTAGGCCAGGCCCCCAGGGATTGTGGGGACCTGGAATAGCTGTAGTCTGTAGGGTAGTCCCCGAGAGATTTAGGGAACCTGGGACGTCCCTCAGGTGAGTCCTGGTATGTAGCCTAGTCTTCCCCAGGGAGTTTGGGCACTGGACCGGCCCACAGGTGAGCCCTGGTCTGTAAATTAGTCCCCAAGGTATTTGGGCAACTTGGGACATCCCACAGTTGAGCCTTTGTCTGTATGTCAGTCCCCCCTCTCCCCCGTGATTTAGGGAACCTGGGACGTCCCACAAATATGCCCTCGTTTATAGGCCTGTCCTCCCCAGATGTTTAGGGACTCTGGGACATCCCACAGATGAGCTCTGGGCTGTAGGCCAGTCCCCTCAGCGATTTGTGGGACCTGGGACAGCCCACAGAGGAGTCCCGGTTTTTAGGCCACTCCCCAACAGGGATTTGGGGAACCTGGGACGGGCCACAGATGATCCCTGGTCTGTAGATGAGTCCCCCCAGGTATTTAAAGACCTGGGACATCCCGAGGATGAGCCGTGGTCTGTACGCCAGTCCCCCTAGGGATGTAGGGAACATGGGACAGCCCACAGATGAGCTCTGGTATGTGCGCCAGTCCCCCCCAGGAATTAAGGGGACCTGGACCATTCCACAGATGAACCCTGGTCTGTAGGCCAGTGCCCCCCCAGGGATTTAGGGAACCTGGGGCAGCCCACAGAGGAGCCTTGGTCTGTAGGTCAGTCCCCCCAGGGATTTAGGGAAGCTGGGACATCCCACAGCTAATCCGTCATTTGTAGGCCAGGCCCCCCCCCCAGGGGTTTAGGGAACCTGGGATGTCCCACAGTTGAGCCTTGGTCTGTAGGCCCCTCCCACCCTGTGATTTAGAGAACCTGGGACATCCCACAGATGAGCCCTGGTGTGTAGGCCAATCCCCCCTGGGCTTTAGGGAACCTGGGACTTCCCACAGTTGAGCCTCGGTCTGTAGGCCAGTCCCCCACCCCCCCCCCTCCGACATGTAGAGAATCTGGAACATCCAATGGATGAGCCCTGGTCTGCATGCCAGTCACCCTTGGGCAATATAGCAAGGACCCATCCGTACACACACAGAAAAATTTATTTGGCTGTAGTGGCTCATGCCTGTAGTCCCAGCTACTTGGGAGGCTTAGGATCGCTCCAGCGTGGAAGTTCAGGGTGGCAGTGATCTGTGCTCGTGCCACTGCACTCCCGCCTGGGTCACAGAGACCCTGTCCAAAACAATAACGGCAAGAAAAAGAGCTATATCTTGGGGTGGCATATTCTAGTCTTCTAGGCTGTCTTCCAGAGTGACTGTGTACCATTATGCATTCTCCCAGCAATGAATGAGAATTGCTGCCTTGCCTCCAGCAGTGGTTTGTTCTTTTTCTGTTTTCTTTTTTAAAGAGTTTAGTCATTCTAGCAGGTGTGCTCTGGTATCTCATTGCTGTTGTAATCTGCTCTTCCCTAACGATATATGATGCCGAGCATCTTTTTGTATGAATATCTGCCATCTCTATATGTTCTTTGGTCACGTGTGTGTTGAGATCTGTACCGCTTTTTAATCGAGGAGTTTGTCTTCTCATTGTTGAGTTTTAAGACATCTTTTTATATGTAGAATGTGAATTGTTTTTCCGGTATGTATTTGGACATATTTCTTATCATTCTGTGGCTTGTCTTTTTATTCTCTGAATTGGGTCTTTCACAGAGGATGGCTATTGAACGTTATAACAGCCATGGTATTCTTTTTCTGTTGTGGATCAGATTCTTTTTGTTGTTGTGTGTTAAAAACCCATCACCAAACCCAAGGCCACGTCAATTTTCTTTTCTGTTTCTTCCCCGAATCTTTAAAGTTTTGCATTGCAGTTGAAGTCTGAGGACGGTTTTGAATGAATTTTGATGTCCGTTGTAAAGTTTATAGCTACACTTATTTCATTATATATGCTTTCCCCTTAATTGTTCCCTCCCTCCCCGATTTTCTGAAAGACACAGGACAGTGAGCCCATCTGACTTTCCCTTTCCAGATCCTGGCTGGGAAGACGCTGAACTCGGAGTGTCACTGGCTCTCCGGCAAGGCCAGGAGGGGCGAGTTCGCCGCCGTCCCCGCCCCGATGAGCAGCGAGGGCTGCAGTGCCGGCGCGGGCCACCAGAGGGCGCAGCGCCCTTCATGTCCCGCGGCGGCTTTGCCCGCGGCGTGAGAGGACGCGGTGCCCCCACGTTAGCGTCGCCCCGCAGGCGCTGCAACCATGCCGTCTGCCGGCCTGGCCTCAGACCCGAAGCGACCGCGACCTCCTCGTCCGCCCTCAGACGCGAGGCCCCGAGGGTGAGTGCGACCTTCCCTTCCGAGCCCCCGCGGGCACCGCCCTCCCGTGCGCAGCCGCCTGCTGAGGGGCGGCCGGTCCTCAGAGACCCGGGAGGGGCTCCGTGGGGACATGTGGAAACGGGGCCCCCGCACTCTCCCACCCCACCGAGGTCCCCCACGCCCGGGACGTGGTGGCCACGGGTGTGACGTCCACGCGGTGGCCTCTCCACCCCAATGGGGTAGCGGCCTCTGAGCTGGACGTGGGTCTGGCTCAGCCTCTGGGAGGGAGGTCGCTGTCCTCTCTGTGTCACTGGCAGGGCGTTCAGGTGGTTGCTCATGAACACAGTTTCCTTACAGCAATTTCGTCCTTCCCGGGAACGTGGCGTCGCCGCGCAAGGTCCTCTGTCTCCCGCCTTCAGAGTCTCCGGCGTCCTTGCCGTGTGAGGTCTGCTGCTTCACGGTAAGTCCTCCCGTGTGTTTCACCGTGTGTTTTGCAGCAGCCACACGCTCCCAGCTCATCACCGTTAACCCCAAATCAGGGGTTCCATTTTTTTTAAATAGTAGCCTTTCTAGTGTGTGTGAGAGGGTGTGTCATTGTCGTTGGAATTTGAATTTCGGACGACCTGTGACCTGGGCGTGGACTCTGGGCAGGTGCAGTTGCTTCTGTCAGGAGGACCTGTGACCCTGGCCGGGACTCTGAGCAGTGACAGTTGGTGGAGTCTGTGAGGACTCCCTGTGACCTGTGACCTTGGTGCAGAGTCTGCACAGGCACAGTTGCTGGTGTCTGTCAGGGAGTGACCAGGAGGAGGGGGTCCCCCTCTCAACCATGGGGTGTGCTCCCTTGCACATCCTGGGCCGCTCCCCTGTCCGGGCCGCCTGTAGCGACACAGGACTGTGTGAGGTTGGCACGGGCCTGGGGCTGGGTGCAGGTTGCTCTTGTGAATTCAAGTGAAGTTTGGGGAAGACCCTTCCCTACAAAACAGGAAAGGAGCCCTTCTACCTACCGTTTTGGAGGTTTTGAACGCAACTCACCTCCCTCAGTACAGAACATAGGGTAGATGGAGCCACATTCCCGACGAACGAGCTCAGGGGAGCTCAGAGGAGTGAGACTTTAGGGTGGAAGACAGGAGCCTCTATGTGTCCAGAAATGACTGAGGTACACTGTGTGGGCAGGCAGAGCCAACCCCGGTGTCCTGCCGCCTTCCTCCTGCCTGCCACAGCTCCCGCTGGAACCGCCTCCTGGCCCACAGCAGCAGCAGGGGCTCCGGCCATCACACACAGGCTCCACACCTGATAAGAAGGAAGAGACGGGTAACGGCTGCTCCTCCCTTCCAGGTCAGCCCAGGAATTCCAGCGGCCCTCTGCTCATCCCTTAGTCCTGTCCCGACCCTGGGATGTGCAGGAACCAGGGAGAAAAAGCCTTCTTAGATGCCCTGCCCAGCGAGATCCTGATCTCTGCCAGAAAAGGAAGAAAGACATGCATTAAGGTAACCTAAGTGGCTGTCACAGTCTCCCACACATTGGGACTCCGGGGAGAGTCCCCAGAAGATCTGTGGTCTGTAGCCCTGGCACCCTAGGGATTTAGGCAACCTGGGACATCCCACACATGAGCCCCGGTCTGTGGGCCAGTTCTGCCAGGGTGATTTAGGAGACCTGTTACATCCCACAGATGAGCTCTGGTCTGTAGGCCAGTCCCCCCGGGGATTTAGGGAACCTGGGACAGCCCACAGAGGAGCCCTGGTCTGTAGACAGTCCCACAGTGATTTCAGCAACCTGGGCCACCCGACAGAGAAGCTCTGGTGTGTAGACAAGTCACCCCCAGGGATTTAGGGAACCTGGGACATCCCAGAGAGGTGCCCTGGTCGTAGGCCAGGCCCCCAGGGATTGTGGGGACCTGGAATAGCTGTAGTCTGTAGGGTAGTCCCCCAGAGATTTAGGGAACCTGGGACGTCCCTCAGGTGAGTCCTGGTATGTAGCCTAGTCTTCCCCAGGGAGTTTGGGCACTGGACCGGCCCACAGGTGAGCCCTGGTCTGTAAATTAGTCCCCAAGGTATTTGGGCAACTTGGGACATCCCACAGTTGAGCCTTTGTCTGTATGTCAGTGCTCCCCCCCCCTCCTCGGCCCCCAGGATTTAGGGAAGCTGGGACATCCCACAAATAAGCCCTGGTTTATAGGCCTGTCCTTCCCAGATGTTTAGGGACTCTGGGACGTTCCACAGATGAGCCCTGGGCTGTAGGCCAGTCCCTCCAGGGATTTAGGGCATCTGGGACGTCCCACCGATGAACCCTGGGGTGTAGACCAGTCCCCCAAGGGATTTAGGGAGCCTGGGACATCCCGCAATGAGCTCTGGTGTGTAGGCCAGTCCCCCCAGGGGGTTAGGGAACCTGGACAGCCCACAGAGGAGCCCTGGTCTGTAGACAGTCCCACAGTGATTTCAGCAACCTGGGCCACCCGACAGAGAAGCTTTGGTGTGTAGACAAGTCACCCCCGGGGATTTAGGGAACCTGGGACATCCCACAGAGGTGCCCCGGTTGTAGGCCAGGCCCCCAGGGATTGTGGGGAGCAGGAATAGCTGTAGTCTGTAGGATAGTCCCCCAAGAGATTTAGGGAACCTGGGACCTCCCTCAGGTGAGTCCTGGTATGTAGCCTAGTCTTCCCCAGGGAGTTTGGGCACTGGGCCGGCCCACAGGTGGGCCCTGGTCTGTAAATTAGTCCCCAAGGTATTTGGGCAACTTGGGACATCCCACAGTTGAGCCTTTGTCTGTATGTCAGTCCCCCCTCTTCCCCGTGATTTAGGGAACCTGGGACGTCCCACAAATATGCCCTCGTTTATAGGCCTGTCCTCCCCAGATGTTTAGGGACTCTGGGACATCCCACAGATGAGCCCTGGGCTGTAGGCCAGACCCCTCAGCGATTTGTGGGACCTGGGACAGCCCACAGAGGAGCCCCGGTTTTTAGGCCACTCCCCAACAGGGATTTGGGGAACCTGGGACGGGCCACAGATGATCCCTGGTCTGTAGATGAGTCCCCCCAGGTATTTAAAGACCTGGGACATCCCGAGGATGAGCCGTGGTCTGTACGCCAGTCCCCCTAGGGATGTAGGGAACATGGGACAGCCCACAGATGAGCTCTGGTATGTGCGCCAGTCCCCCCCAGGAATTAAGGGGACCTGGACCATTCCACAGATGAACCCTGGTCTGTAGGCCAGTGCCCCCCCCAGGGATTTAGGGAACCTGGGGCAGCCCACAGAGGAGCCTTGGTCTGTAGGTCAGTCCCCCCAGGGATTTAGGGAAGCTGGGACATCCCACAGCTAATCCGTCGTTTGTAGGCCAGGCCCCCCCCCCCAGGGGTTTAGGGAACCTGGGATGTCCCACAGTTGAGCCTTGGTCTGTAGGCCCCTCCCACCCTGTGATTTAGAGAACCTGGGACATCCCACAGATGAGCCCTGCTGTGTAGGCCAATCCCCCCTGGGCTTTAGGGAACCTGGGACTTCCCACAGTTGAGCCTCGGTCTGTAGGCCAGTCCCCCACCCCCCCCTCCGACATGTAGAGAATCTGGAACATCCAATGGATGAGCCCTGGTCTGCATGCCAGTCACCCTTGGGCAATATAGCAAGGACCCATCCGTACACACACACAAAAATTTATTTGGCTGTAGTGGCTCATGCCTGTAGTCCCAGCTACTTGGGAGGCTTAGGATCGCTCCAGCGTGGAAGTTCAGGGTGGCAGTGATCTGTGCTCGTGCCACTGCACTCCCGCCTGGGTCACAGAGACCCTGTCCAAAACAATAACGGCAAGAAAAAGAGCTATATCTTGGGGTGGCATATTCTAGTCTTCTAGGCTATCTTCCAGAGTGACTGTGTACCATTATGCATTCTCCCAGCAATGAATGAGAATTGCTGCCTTGCCTCCAGCAGTGGTTTGTTCTTTTTCTGTTTTCTTTTTTAAAGAGTTTAGTCATTCTAGCAGGTGTGCTCTGGTATCTCATTGCTGTTGTAATCTGCTCTTCCCTAACGATATATGATGCCGAGCATCTTTTTGTATGAATATCTGCCATCTCTATATGTTCTTTGGTCACGTGTGTGTTGAGATCTGTACCGCTTTTTAATCGAGGAGTTTGTCTTCTCATTGTTGAGTTTTAAGACATCTTTTTATATGTAGAATGTGAATTGTTTTTCCGGTATGTATTTGGACATATTTCTTATCATTCTGTGGCTTGTCTTTTTATTCTCTGAATTGGGTCTTTCACAGAGGATGGCTATTGAACGTTATAACAGCCATGGTATTCTTTTTCTGTTGTGGATCAGATTCTTTTTGTTGTTGTGTGTTAAAAACCCATCACCAAACCCAAGGCCACGTCAATTTTCTTTTCTGTTTCTTCCCCGAATCTTTAAAGTTTTGCATTGCAGTTGAAGTCTGAGGACGGTTTTGAATGAATTTTGATGTCCGTTGTAAAGTTTATAGCTACACTTATTTCATTATATATGCTTTCCCCTTAATTGTTCCCTCCCTCCCCGATTTTCTGAAAGACACAGGACAGTGAGCCCATCTGACTTTCCCTTTCCAGATCCTGGCTGGGAAGACGCTGAACTCGGAGTGTCACTGGCTCTCCGGCAAGGCCAGGAGGGGCGAGTTCGCCGCCGTCCCCGCCCCGATGAGCAGCGAGGGCTGCAGTGCCGGCGCGGGCCACCAGAGGGCGCAGCGCCCTTCATGTCCCGCGGCGGCTTTGCCCGCGGCGTGAGAGGACGCGGTGCCCCCACGTTAGCGTCGCCCCGCAGGCGCTGCAACCATGCCGTCTGCCGGCCTGGCCTCAGACCCGAAGCGACCGCGACCTCCTCGTCCGCCCTCAGACGCGAGGCCCCGAGGGTGAGTGCGACCTTCCCTTCCGAGCCCCCGCGGGCACCGCCCTCCCGTGCGCAGCCGCCTGCTGAGGGGCGGCCGGTCCTCAGAGACCCGGGAGGGGCTCCGTGGGGACATGTGGAAACGGGGCCCCCGCACTCTCCCACCCCACCGAGGTCCCCCACGCCCAGGACGTGGTGGCCACGGGTGTGACGTCCACGCGGTGGCCTCTCCACCCCAATGGGGTAGCGGCCTCTGAGCTGGACGTGGGTCTGGCTCAGCCTCTGGGAGGGAGGTCGCTGTCCTCTCTGTGTCACTGGCAGGGCGTTCAGGTGGTTGCTCATGAACACAGTTTCCTTACAGCAATTTCGTCCTTCCCGGGAACGTGGCGTCGCCGCGCAAGGTCCTCTGTCTCCCGCCTTCAGAGTCTCCGGCGTCCTTGCCGTGTGAGGTCTGCTGCTTCACGGTAAGTCCTCCCGTGTGTTTCACCGTGTGTTTTGCAGCAGCCACACGCTCCCAGCTCATCACCGTTAACCCCAAATCAGGGGTTCCATTTTTTTTAAATAGTAGCCTTTCTAGTGTGTGTGAGAGGGTGTGTCATTGTCGTTGGAATTTGAATTTCGGACGACCTGTGACCTGGGCGTGGACTCTGGGCAGGTGCAGTTGCTTCTGTCAGGAGGACCTGTGACCCTGGCCGGGACTCTGAGCAGTGACAGTTGGTGGAGTCTGTGAGGACTCCCTGTGACCTGTGACCTTGGTGCAGAGTCTGCACAGGCACAGTTGCTGGTGTCTGTCAGGGAGTGACCAGGAGGAGGGGGTCCCCCTCTCAACCATGGGGTGTGCTCCCTTGCACATCCTGGGCCGCTCCCCTGTCCGGGCCGCCTGTAGCGACACAGGACTGTGTGAGGTTGGCACGGGCCTGGGGCTGGGTGCAGGTTGCTCTTGTGAATTCAAGTGAAGTTTGGGGAAGACCCTTCCCTACAAAACAGGAAAGGAGCCCTTCTACCTACCGTTTTGGAGGTTTTGAACGCAACTCACCTCCCTCAGTACAGAACATAGGGTAGATGGAGCCACATTCCCGACGAACGAGCTCAGGGTAGCTCAGAGGAGTGAGACTTTAGGGTGGAAGACAGGAGCCTCTATGTGTCCAGAAATGACTGAGGTACACTGTGTGGGCAGGCAGAGCCAACCCCGGTGTCCTGCCGCCTTCCTCCTGCCTGCCACAGCTCCCGCTGGAACCGCCTCCTGGCCCACAGCAGCAGCAGGGGCTCCGGCCATCACACACAGGCTCCACACCTGATAAGAAGGAAGAGACGGGTAACGGCTGCTCCTCCCTTCCAGGTCAGCCCAGGAATTCCAGCGGCCCTCTGCTCATCCCTTAGTCCTGTCCCGACCCTGGGATGTGCAGGAACCAGGGAGAAAAAGCCTTCTTAGATGCCCTGCCCAGCGAGATCCTGATCTCTGCCAGAAAAGGAAGAAAGACATGCATTAAGGTAACCTAAGTGGCTGTCACAGTCTCCCACACATTGGGACTCCGGGGAGAGTCCCCAGAAGATCTGTGGTCTGTAGCCCTGGCACCCTAGGGATTTAGGCAACCTGGGACATCCCACACATGAGCCCCGGTCTGTGGGCCAGTTCTGCCAGGGTGATTTAGGAGACCTGTTACATCCCACAGATGAGCTCTGGTCTGTAGGCCAGTCCCCCCGGGGATTTAGGGAACCTGGGACAGCCCACAGAGGAGCCCTGGTCTGTAGACAGTCCCACAGTGATTTCAGCAACCTGGGCCACCCGACAGAGAAGCTCTGGTGTGTAGACAAGTCACCCCCAGGGATTTAGGGAACCTGGGACATCCCAGAGAGGTGCCCTGGTCGTAGGCCAGGCCCCCAGGGATTGTGGGGACCTGGAATAGCTGTAGTCTGTAGGGTAGTCCCCCAGAGATTTAGGGAACCTGGGACGTCCCTCAGGTGAGTCCTGGTATGTAGCCTAGTCTTCCCCAGGGAGTTTGGGCACTGGACCGGCCCACAGGTGAGCCCTGGTCTGTAAATTAGTCCCCAAGGTATTTGGGCAACTTGGGACATCCCACAGTTGAGCCTTTGTCTGTATGTCAGTGCTCCCCCCCCCTCCTCGGCCCCCAGGATTTAGGGAAGCTGGGACATCCCACAAATAAGCCCTGGTTTATAGGCCTGTCCTTCCCAGATGTTTAGGGACTCTGGGACGTTCCACAGATGAGCCCTGGGCTGTAGGCCAGTCCCTCCAGGGATTTAGGGCATCTGGGACGTCCCACCGATGAACCCTGGGGTGTAGACCAGTCCCCCAAGGGATTTAGGGAGCCTGGGACATCCCGCAATGAGCTCTGGTGTGTAGGCCAGTCCCCCCAGGGGGTTAGGGAACCTGGACAGCCCACAGAGGAGCCCTGGTCTGTAGACAGTCCCACAGTGATTTCAGCAACCTGGGCCACCCGACAGAGAAGCTTTGGTGTGTAGACAAGTCACCCCCGGGGATTTAGGGAACCTGGGACATCCCACAGAGGTGCCCCGGTTGTAGGCCAGGCCCCCAGGGATTGTGGGGAGCAGGAATAGCTGTAGTCTGTAGGATAGTCCCCCAAGAGATTTAGGGAACCTGGGACCTCCCTCAGGTGAGTCCTGGTATGTAGCCTAGTCTTCCCCAGGGAGTTTGGGCACTGGGCCGGCCCACAGGTGGGCCCTGGTCTGTAAATTAGTCCCCAAGGTATTTGGGCAACTTGGGACATCCCACAGTTGAGCCTTTGTCTGTATGTCAGTCCCCCCTCTTCCCCGTGATTTAGGGAACCTGGGACGTCCCACAAATATGCCCTCGTTTATAGGCCTGTCCTCCCCAGATGTTTAGGGACTCTGGGACATCCCACAGATGAGCCCTGGGCTGTAGGCCAGACCCCTCAGCGATTTGTGGGACCTGGGACAGCCCACAGAGGAGCCCCGGTTTTTAGGCCACTCCCCAACAGGGATTTGGGGAACCTGGGACGGGCCACAGATGATCCCTGGTCTGTAGATGAGTCCCCCCAGGTATTTAAAGACCTGGGACATCCCGAGGATGAGCCGTGGTCTGTACGCCAGTCCCCCTAGGGATGTAGGGAACATGGGACAGCCCACAGATGAGCTCTGGTATGTGCGCCAGTCCCCCCCAGGAATTAAGGGGACCTGGACCATTCCACAGATGAACCCTGGTCTGTAGGCCAGTGCCCCCCCAGGGATTTAGGGAACCTGGGGCAGCCCACAGAGGAGCCTTGGTCTGTAGGTCAGTCCCCCCAGGGATTTAGGGAAGCTGGGACATCCCACAGCTAATCCGTCGTTTGTAGGCCAGGCCCCCCCCCCAGGGGTTTAGGGAACCTGGGATGTCCCACAGTTGAGCCTTGGTCTGTAGGCCCCTCCCACCCTGTGATTTAGAGAACCTGGGACATCCCACAGATGAGCCCTGCTGTGTAGGCCAATCCCCCCTGGGCTTTAGGGAACCTGGGACTTCCCACAGTTGAGCCTCGGTCTGTAGGCCAGTCCCCCACCCCCCCCCCTCCGACATGTAGAGAATCTGGAACATCCAATGGATGAGCCCTGGTCTGCATGCCAGTCACCCTTGGGCAATATAGCAAGGACCCATCCGTACACACACACAAAAATTTATTTGGCTGTAGTGGCTCATGCCTGTAGTCCCAGCTACTTGGGAGGCTTAGGATCGCTCCAGCGTGGAAGTTCAGGGTGGCAGTGATCTGTGCTCGTGCCACTGCACTCCCGCCTGGGTCACAGAGACCCTGTCCAAAACAATAACGGCAAGAAAAAGAGCTATATCTTGGGGTGGCATATTCTAGTCTTCTAGGCTATCTTCCAGAGTGACTGTGTACCATTATGCATTCTCCCAGCAATGAATGAGAATTGCTGCCTTGCCTCCAGCAGTGGTTTGTTCTTTTTCTGTTTTCTTTTTTAAAGAGTTTAGTCATTCTAGCAGGTGTGCTCTGGTATCTCATTGCTGTTGTAATCTGCTCTTCCCTAACGATATATGATGCCGAGCATCTTTTTGTATGAATATCTGCCATCTCTATATGTTCTTTGGTCACGTGTGTGTTGAGATCTGTACCGCTTTTTAATCGAGGAGTTTGTCTTCTCATTGTTGAGTTTTAAGACATCTTTTTATATGTAGAATGTGAATTGTTTTTCCGGTATGTATTTGGACATATTTCTTATCATTCTGTGGCTTGTCTTTTTATTCTCTGAATTGGGTCTTTCACAGAGGATGGCTATTGAACGTTATAACAGCCATGGTATTCTTTTTCTGTTGTGGATCAGATTCTTTTTGTTGTTGTGTGTTAAAAACCCATCACCAAACCCAAGGCCACGTCAATTTTCTTTTCTGTTTCTTCCCCGAATCTTTAAAGTTTTGCATTGCAGTTGAAGTCTGAGGACGGTTTTGAATGAATTTTGATGTCCGTTGTAAAGTTTATAGCTACACTTATTTCATTATATATGCTTTCCCCTTAATTGTTCCCTCCCTCCCCGATTTTCTGAAAGACACAGGACAGTGAGCCCATCTGACTTTCCCTTTCCAGATCCTGGCTGGGAAGACGCTGAACTCGGAGTGTCACTGGCTCTCCGGCAAGGCCAGGAGGGGCGAGTTCGCCGCCGTCCCCGCCCCGATGAGCAGCGAGGGCTGCAGTGCCGGCGCGGGCCACCAGAGGGCGCAGCGCCCTTCATGTCCCGCGGCGGCTTTGCCCGCGGCGTGAGAGGACGCGGTGCCCCCACGTTAGCGTCGCCCCGCAGGCGCTGCAACCATGCCGTCTGCCGGCCTGGCCTCAGACCCGAAGCGACCGCGACCTCCTCGTCCGCCCTCAGACGCGAGGCCCCGAGGGTGAGTGCGACCTTCCCTTCCGAGCCCCCGCGGGCACCGCCCTCCCGTGCGCAGCCGCCTGCTGAGGGGCGGCCGGTCCTCAGAGACCCGGGAGGGGCTCCGTGGGGACATGTGGAAACGGGGCCCCCGCACTCTCCCACCCCACCGAGGTCCCCCACGCCCAGGACGTGGTGGCCACGGGTGTGACGTCCACGCGGTGGCCTCTCCACCCCAATGGGGTAGCGGCCTCTGAGCTGGACGTGGGTCTGGCTCAGCCTCTGGGAGGGAGGTCGCTGTCCTCTCTGTGTCACTGGCAGGGCGTTCAGGTGGTTGCTCATGAACACAGTTTCCTTACAGCAATTTCGTCCTTCCCGGGAACGTGGCGTCGCCGCGCAAGGTCCTCTGTCTCCCGCCTTCAGAGTCTCCGGCGTCCTTGCCGTGTGAGGTCTGCTGCTTCACGGTAAGTCCTCCCGTGTGTTTCACCGTGTGTTTTGCAGCAGCCACACGCTCCCAGCTCATCACCGTTAACCCCAAATCAGGGGTTCCATTTTTTTTAAATAGTAGCCTTTCTAGTGTGTGTGAGAGGGTGTGTCATTGTCGTTGGAATTTGAATTTCGGACGACCTGTGACCTGGGCGTGGACTCTGGGCAGGTGCAGTTGCTTCTGTCAGGAGGACCTGTGACCCTGGCCGGGACTCTGAGCAGTGACAGTTGGTGGAGTCTGTGAGGACTCCCTGTGACCTGTGACCTTGGTGCAGAGTCTGCACAGGCACAGTTGCTGGTGTCTGTCAGGGAGTGACCAGGAGGAGGGGGTCCCCCTCTCAACCATGGGGTGTGCTCCCTTGCACATCCTGGGCCGCTCCCCTGTCCGGGCCGCCTGTAGCGACACAGGACTGTGTGAGGTTGGCACGGGCCTGGGGCTGGGTGCAGGTTGCTCTTGTGAATTCAAGTGAAGTTTGGGGAAGACCCTTCCCTACAAAACAGGAAAGGAGCCCTTCTACCTACCGTTTTGGAGGTTTTGAACGCAACTCACCTCCCTCAGTACAGAACATAGGGTAGATGGAGCCACATTCCCGACGAACGAGCTCAGGGGAGCTCAGAGGAGTGAGACTTTAGGGTGGAAGACAGGAGCCTCTATGTGTCCAGAAATGACTGAGGTACACTGTGTGGGCAGGCAGAGCCAACCCCGGTGTCCTGCCGCCTTCCTCCTGCCTGCCACAGCTCCCGCTGGAACCGCCTCCTGGCCCACAGCAGCAGCAGGGGCTCCGGCCATCACACACAGGCTCCACACCTGATAAGAAGGAAGAGACGGGTAACGGCTGCTCCTCCCTTCCAGGTCAGCCCAGGAATTCCAGCGGCCCTCTGCTCATCCCTTAGTCCTGTCCCGACCCTGGGATGTGCAGGAACCAGGGAGAAAAACCCTTCTTAGATGCCCTGCCCAGCGAGATCCTGATCTCTGCCAGAAAAGGAAGAAAGACATGCATTAAGGTAACCTAAGTGGCTGTCACAGTCTCCCACACATTGGGACTCCGGGGAGAGTCCCCAGAAGATCTGTGGTCTGTAGCCCTGGCACCCTAGGGATTTAGGCAACCTGGGACATCCCACACATGAGCCCCGGTCTGTGGGCCAGTTCTGCCAGGGTGATTTAGGAGACCTGTTACATCCCACAGATGAGCTCTGGTCTGTAGGCCAGTCCCCCCGGGGATTTAGGGAACCTGGGACAGCCCACAGAGGAGCCCTGGTCTGTAGACAGTCCCACAGTGATTTCAGCAACCTGGGCCACCCGACAGAGAAGCTCTGGTGTGTAGACAAGTCACCCCCAGGGATTTAGGGAACCTGGGACATCCCAGAGAGGTGCCCTGGTCGTAGGCCAGGCCCCCAGGGATTGTGGGGACCTGGAATAGCTGTAGTCTGTAGGGTAGTCCCCCAGAGATTTAGGGAACCTGGGACGTCCCTCAGGTGAGTCCTGGTATGTAGCCTAGTCTTCCCCAGGGAGTTTGGGCACTGGACCGGCCCACAGGTGAGCCCTGGTCTGTAAATTAGTCCCCAAGGTATTTGGGCAACTTGGGACATCCCACAGTTGAGCCTTTGTCTGTATGTCAGTGCTCCCCCCCCCTCCTCGGCCCCCAGGATTTAGGGAAGCTGGGACATCCCACAAATAAGCCCTGGTTTATAGGCCTGTCCTTCCCAGATGTTTAGGGACTCTGGGACGTTCCACAGATGAGCCCTGGGCTGTAGGCCAGTCCCTCCAGGGATTTAGGGCATCTGGGACGTCCCACCGATGAACCCTGGGGTGTAGACCAGTCCCCCAAGGGATTTAGGGAGCCTGGGACATCCCGCAATGAGCTCTGGTGTGTAGGCCAGTCCCCCCAGGGGGTTAGGGAACCTGGACAGCCCACAGAGGAGCCCTGGTCTGTAGACAGTCCCACAGTGATTTCAGCAACCTGGGCCACCCGACAGAGAAGCTTTGGTGTGTAGACAAGTCACCCCCGGGGATTTAGGGAACCTGGGACATCCCACAGAGGTGCCCCGGTTGTAGGCCAGGCCCCCAGGGATTGTGGGGAGCAGGAATAGCTGTAGTCTGTAGGATAGTCCCCCAAGAGATTTAGGGAACCTGGGACCTCCCTCAGGTGAGTCCTGGTATGTAGCCTAGTCTTCCCCAGGGAGTTTGGGCACTGGGCCGGCCCACAGGTGGGCCCTGGTCTGTAAATTAGTCCCCAAGGTATTTGGGCAACTTGGGACATCCCACAGTTGAGCCTTTGTCTGTATGTCAGTCCCCCCTCTTCCCCGTGATTTAGGGAACCTGGGACGTCCCACAAATATGCCCTCGTTTATAGGCCTGTCCTCCCCAGATGTTTAGGGACTCTGGGACATCCCACAGATGAGCCCTGGGCTGTAGGCCAGACCCCTCAGCGATTTGTGGGACCTGGGACAGCCCACAGAGGAGCCCCGGTTTTTAGGCCACTCCCCAACAGGGATTTGGGGAACCTGGGACGGGCCACAGATGATCCCTGGTCTGTAGATGAGTCCCCCCAGGTATTTAAAGACCTGGGACATCCCGAGGATGAGCCGTGGTCTGTACGCCAGTCCCCCTAGGGATGTAGGGAACATGGGACAGCCCACAGATGAGCTCTGGTATGTGCGCCAGTCCCCCCCAGGAATTAAGGGGACCTGGACCATTCCACAGATGAACCCTGGTCTGTAGGCCAGTGCCCCCCCAGGGATTTAGGGAACCTGGGGCAGCCCACAGAGGAGCCTTGGTCTGTAGGTCAGTCCCCCCAGGGATTTAGGGAAGCTGGGACAT
This sequence comes from Eulemur rufifrons, assembly GCF_041146395.1. Lineage (NCBI taxonomy): Eukaryota > Metazoa > Chordata > Mammalia > Primates > Lemuridae > Eulemur > Eulemur rufifrons. The sequence continues at coordinate 52,030 of NC_090983.1, forward strand.
CCCACAGCTAATCCGTCGTTTGTAGGCCAGGCCCCCCCCCCAGGGGTTTAGGGAACCTGGGATGTCCCACAGTTGAGCCTTGGTCTGTAGGCCCCTCCCACCCTGTGATTTAGAGAACCTGGGACATCCCACAGATGAGCCCTGCTGTGTAGGCCAATCCCCCCTGGGCTTTAGGGAACCTGGGACTTCCCACAGTTGAGCCTCGGTCTGTAGGCCAGTCCCCCACCCCCCCCTCCGACATGTAGAGAATCTGGAACATCCAATGGATGAGCCCTGGTCTGCATGCCAGTCACCCTTGGGCAATATAGCAAGGACCCATCCGTACACACACACAAAAATTTATTTGGCTGTAGTGGCTCATGCCTGTAGTCCCAGCTACTTGGGAGGCTTAGGATCGCTCCAGCGTGGAAGTTCAGGGTGGCAGTGATCTGTGCTCGTGCCACTGCACTCCCGCCTGGGTCACAGAGACCCTGTCCAAAACAATAACGGCAAGAAAAAGAGCTATATCTTGGGGTGGCATATTCTAGTCTTCTAGGCTGTCTTCCAGAGTGACTGTGTACCATTATGCATTCTCCCAGCAATGAATGAGAATTGCTGCCTTGCCTCCAGCAGTGGTTTGTTCTTTTTCTGTTTTCTTTTTTAAAGAGTTTAGTCATTCTAGCAGGTGTGCTCTGGTATCTCATTGCTGTTGTAATCTGCTCTTCCCTAACGATATATGATGCCGAGCATCTTTTTGTATGAATATCTGCCATCTCTATATGTTCTTTGGTCACGTGTGTGTTGAGATCTGTACCGCTTTTTAATCGAGGAGTTTGTCTTCTCATTGTTGAGTTTTAAGACATCTTTTTATATGTAGAATGTGAATTGTTTTTCCGGTATGTATTTGGACATATTTCTTATCATTCTGTGGCTTGTCTTTTTATTCTCTGAATTGGGTCTTTCACAGAGGATGGCTATTGAACGTTATAACAGCCATGGTATTCTTTTTCTGTTGTGGATCAGATTCTTTTTGTTGTTGTGTGTTAAAAACCCATCACCAAACCCAAGGCCACGTCAATTTTCTTTTCTGTTTCTTCCCCGAATCTTTAAAGTTTTGCATTGCAGTTGAAGTCTGAGGACGGTTTTGAATGAATTTTGATGTCCGTTGTAAAGTTTATAGCTACACTTATTTCATTATATATGCTTTCCCCTTAATTGTTCCCTCCCTCCCCGATTTTCTGAAAGACACAGGACAGTGAGCCCATCTGACTTTCCCTTTCCAGATCCTGGCTGGGAAGACGCTGAACTCGGAGTGTCACTGGCTCTCCGGCAAGGCCAGGAGGGGCGAGTTCGCCGCCGTCCCCGCCCCGATGAGCAGCGAGGGCTGCAGTGCCGGCGCGGGCCACCAGAGGGCGCAGCGCCCTTCATGTCCCGCGGCGGCTTTGCCCGCGGCGTGAGAGGACGCGGTGCCCCCACGTTAGCGTCGCCCCGCAGGCGCTGCAACCATGCCGTCTGCCGGCCTGGCCTCAGACCCGAAGCGACCGCGACCTCCTCGTCCGCCCTCAGACGCGAGGCCCCGAGGGTGAGTGCGACCTTCCCTTCCGAGCCCCCGCGGGCACCGCCCTCCCGTGCGCAGCCGCCTGCTGAGGGGCGGCCGGTCCTCAGAGACCCGGGAGGGGCTCCGTGGGGACATGTGGAAACGGGGCCCCCGCACTCTCCCACCCCACCGAGGTCCCCCACGCCCAGGACGTGGTGGCCACGGGTGTGACGTCCACGCGGTGGCCTCTCCACCCCAATGGGGTAGCGGCCTCTGAGCTGGACGTGGGTCTGGCTCAGCCTCTGGGAGGGAGGTCGCTGTCCTCTCTGTGTCACTGGCAGGGCGTTCAGGTGGTTGCTCATGAACACAGTTTCCTTACAGCAATTTCGTCCTTCCCGGGAACGTGGCGTCGCCGCGCAAGGTCCTCTGTCTCCCGCCTTCAGAGTCTCCGGCGTCCTTGCCGTGTGAGGTCTGCTGCTTCACGGTAAGTCCTCCCGTGTGTTTCACCGTGTGTTTTGCAGCAGCCACACGCTCCCAGCTCATCACCGTTAACCCCAAATCAGGGGTTCCATTTTTTTTAAATAGTAGCCTTTCTAGTGTGTGTGAGAGGGTGTGTCATTGTCGTTGGAATTTGAATTTCGGACGACCTGTGACCTGGGCGTGGACTCTGGGCAGGTGCAGTTGCTTCTGTCAGGAGGACCTGTGACCCTGGCCGGGACTCTGAGCAGTGACAGTTGGTGGAGTCTGTGAGGACTCCCTGTGACCTGTGACCTTGGTGCAGAGTCTGCACAGGCACAGTTGCTGGTGTCTGTCAGGGAGTGACCAGGAGGAGGGGGTCCCCCTCTCAACCATGGGGTGTGCTCCCTTGCACATCCTGGGCCGCTCCCCTGTCCGGGCCGCCTGTAGCGACACAGGACTGTGTGAGGTTGGCACGGGCCTGGGGCTGGGTGCAGGTTGCTCTTGTGAATTCAAGTGAAGTTTGGGGAAGACCCTTCCCTACAAAACAGGAAAGGAGCCCTTCTACCTACCGTTTTGGAGGTTTTGAACGCAACTCACCTCCCTCAGTACAGAACATAGGGTAGATGGAGCCACATTCCCGACGAACGAGCTCAGGGGAGCTCAGAGGAGTGAGACTTTAGGGTGGAAGACAGGAGCCTCTATGTGTCCAGAAATGACTGAGGTACACTGTGTGGGCAGGCAGAGCCAACCCCGGTGTCCTGCCGCCTTCCTCCTGCCTGCCACAGCTCCCGCTGGAACCGCCTCCTGGCCCACAGCAGCAGCAGGGGCTCCGGCCATCACACACAGGCTCCACACCTGATAAGAAGGAAGAGACGGGTAACGGCTGCTCCTCCCTTCCAGGTCAGCCCAGGAATTCCAGCGGCCCTCTGCTCATCCCTTAGTCCTGTCCCGACCCTGGGATGTGCAGGAACCAGGGAGAAAAAGCCTTCTTAGATGCCCTGCCCAGCGAGATCCTGATCTCTGCCAGAAAAGGAAGAAAGACATGCATTAAGGTAACCTAAGTGGCTGTCACAGTCTCCCACACATTGGGACTCCGGGGAGAGTCCCCAGAAGATCTGTGGTCTGTAGCCCTGGCACCCTAGGGATTTAGGCAACCTGGGACATCCCACACATGAGCCCCGGTCTGTGGGCCAGTTCTGCCAGGGTGATTTAGGAGACCTGTTACATCCCACAGATGAGCTCTGGTCTGTAGGCCAGTCCCCCCGGGGATTTAGGGAACCTGGGACAGCCCACAGAGGAGCCCTGGTCTGTAGACAGTCCCACAGTGATTTCAGCAACCTGGGCCACCCGACAGAGAAGCTCTGGTGTGTAGACAAGTCACCCCCAGGGATTTAGGGAACCTGGGACATCCCAGAGAGGTGCCCTGGTCGTAGGCCAGGCCCCCAGGGATTGTGGGGACCTGGAATAGCTGTAGTCTGTAGGGTAGTCCCCCAGAGATTTAGGGAACCTGGGACGTCCCTCAGGTGAGTCCTGGTATGTAGCCTAGTCTTCCCCAGGGAGTTTGGGCACTGGACCGGCCCACAGGTGAGCCCTGGTCTGTAAATTAGTCCCCAAGGTATTTGGGCAACTTGGGACATCCCACAGTTGAGCCTTTGTCTGTATGTCAGTGCTCCCCCCCCCTCCTCGGCCCCCAGGATTTAGGGAAGCTGGGACATCCCACAAATAAGCCCTGGTTTATAGGCCTGTCCTTCCCAGATGTTTAGGGACTCTGGGACGTTCCACAGATGAGCCCTGGGCTGTAGGCCAGTCCCTCCAGGGATTTAGGGCATCTGGGACGTCCCACCGATGAACCCTGGGGTGTAGACCAGTCCCCCAAGGGATTTAGGGAGCCTGGGACATCCCGCAATGAGCTCTGGTGTGTAGGCCAGTCCCCCCAGGGGGTTAGGGAACCTGGACAGCCCACAGAGGAGCCCTGGTCTGTAGACAGTCCCACAGTGATTTCAGCAACCTGGGCCACCCGACAGAGAAGCTTTGGTGTGTAGACAAGTCACCCCCGGGGATTTAGGGAACCTGGGACATCCCACAGAGGTGCCCCGGTTGTAGGCCAGGCCCCCAGGGATTGTGGGGAGCAGGAATAGCTGTAGTCTGTAGGATAGTCCCCCAAGAGATTTAGGGAACCTGGGACCTCCCTCAGGTGAGTCCTGGTATGTAGCCTAGTCTTCCCCAGGGAGTTTGGGCACTGGGCCGGCCCACAGGTGGGCCCTGGTCTGTAAATTAGTCCCCAAGGTATTTGGGCAACTTGGGACATCCCACAGTTGAGCCTTTGTCTGTATGTCAGTCCCCCCTCTTCCCCGTGATTTAGGGAACCTGGGACGTCCCACAAATATGCCCTCGTTTATAGGCCTGTCCTCCCCAGATGTTTAGGGACTCTGGGACATCCCACAGATGAGCCCTGGGCTGTAGGCCAGACCCCTCAGCGATTTGTGGGACCTGGGACAGCCCACAGAGGAGCCCCGGTTTTTAGGCCACTCCCCAACAGGGATTTGGGGAACCTGGGACGGGCCACAGATGATCCCTGGTCTGTAGATGAGTCCCCCCAGGTATTTAAAGACCTGGGACATCCCGAGGATGAGCCGTGGTCTGTACGCCAGTCCCCCTAGGGATGTAGGGAACATGGGACAGCCCACAGATGAGCTCTGGTATGTGCGCCAGTCCCCCCCAGGAATTAAGGGGACCTGGACCATTCCACAGATGAACCCTGGTCTGTAGGCCAGTGCCCCCCCAGGGATTTAGGGAACCTGGGGCAGCCCACAGAGGAGCCTTGGTCTGTAGGTCAGTCCCCCCAGGGATTTAGGGAAGCTGGGACATCCCACAGCTAATCCGTCGTTTGTAGGCCAGGCCCCCCCCCCAGGGGTTTAGGGAACCTGGGATGTCCCACAGTTGAGCCTTGGTCTGTAGGCCCCTCCCACCCTGTGATTTAGAGAACCTGGGACATCCCACAGATGAGCCCTGCTGTGTAGGCCAATCCCCCCTGGGCTTTAGGGAACCTGGGACTTCCCACAGTTGAGCCTCGGTCTGTAGGCCAGTCCCCCACCCCCCCCTCCGACATGTAGAGAATCTGGAACATCCAATGGATGAGCCCTGGTCTGCATGCCAGTCACCCTTGGGCAATATAGCAAGGACCCATCCGTACACACACACAAAAATTTATTTGGCTGTAGTGGCTCATGCCTGTAGTCCCAGCTACTTGGGAGGCTTAGGATCGCTCCAGCGTGGAAGTTCAGGGTGGCAGTGATCTGTGCTCGTGCCACTGCACTCCCGCCTGGGTCACAGAGACCCTGTCCAAAACAATAACGGCAAGAAAAAGAGCTATATCTTGGGGTGGCATATTCTAGTCTTCTAGGCTGTCTTCCAGAGTGACTGTGTACCATTATGCATTCTCCCAGCAATGAATGAGAATTGCTGCCTTGCCTCCAGCAGTGGTTTGTTCTTTTTCTGTTTTCTTTTTTAAAGAGTTTAGTCATTCTAGCAGGTGTGCTCTGGTATCTCATTGCTGTTGTAATCTGCTCTTCCCTAACGATATATGATGCCGAGCATCTTTTTGTATGAATATCTGCCATCTCTATATGTTCTTTGGTCACGTGTGTGTTGAGATCTGTACCGCTTTTTAATCGAGGAGTTTGTCTTCTCATTGTTGAGTTTTAAGACATCTTTTTATATGTAGAATGTGAATTGTTTTTCCGGTATGTATTTGGACATATTTCTTATCATTCTGTGGCTTGTCTTTTTATTCTCTGAATTGGGTCTTTCACAGAGGATGGCTATTGAACGTTATAACAGCCATGGTATTCTTTTTCTGTTGTGGATCAGATTCTTTTTGTTGTTGTGTGTTAAAAACCCATCACCAAACCCAAGGCCACGTCAATTTTCTTTTCTGTTTCTTCCCCGAATCTTTAAAGTTTTGCATTGCAGTTGAAGTCTGAGGACGGTTTTGAATGAATTTTGATGTCCGTTGTAAAGTTTATAGCTACACTTATTTCATTATATATGCTTTCCCCTTAATTGTTCCCTCCCTCCCCGATTTTCTGAAAGACACAGGACAGTGAGCCCATCTGACTTTCCCTTTCCAGATCCTGGCTGGGAAGACGCTGAACTCGGAGTGTCACTGGCTCTCCGGCAAGGCCAGGAGGGGCGAGTTCGCCGCCGTCCCCGCCCCGATGAGCAGCGAGGGCTGCAGTGCCGGCGCGGGCCACCAGAGGGCGCAGCGCCCTTCATGTCCCGCGGCGGCTTTGCCCGCGGCGTGAGAGGACGCGGTGCCCCCACGTTAGCGTCGCCCCGCAGGCGCTGCAACCATGCCGTCTGCCGGCCTGGCCTCAGACCCGAAGCGACCGCGACCTCCTCGTCCGCCCTCAGACGCGAGGCCCCGAGGGTGAGTGCGACCTTCCCTTCCGAGCCCCCGCGGGCACCGCCCTCCCGTGCGCAGCCGCCTGCTGAGGGGCGGCCGGTCCTCAGAGACCCGGGAGGGGCTCCGTGGGGACATGTGGAAACGGGGCCCCCGCACTCTCCCACCCCACCGAGGTCCCCCACGCCCAGGACGTGGTGGCCACGGGTGTGACGTCCACGCGGTGGCCTCTCCACCCCAATGGGGTAGCGGCCTCTGAGCTGGACGTGGGTCTGGCTCAGCCTCTGGGAGGGAGGTCGCTGTCCTCTCTGTGTCACTGGCAGGGCGTTCAGGTGGTTGCTCATGAACACAGTTTCCTTACAGCAATTTCGTCCTTCCCGGGAACGTGGCGTCGCCGCGCAAGGTCCTCTGTCTCCCGCCTTCAGAGTCTCCGGCGTCCTTGCCGTGTGAGGTCTGCTGCTTCACGGTAAGTCCTCCCGTGTGTTTCACCGTGTGTTTTGCAGCAGCCACACGCTCCCAGCTCATCACCGTTAACCCCAAATCAGGGGTTCCATTTTTTTTAAATAGTAGCCTTTCTAGTGTGTGTGAGAGGGTGTGTCATTGTCGTTGGAATTTGAATTTCGGACGACCTGTGACCTGGGCGTGGACTCTGGGCAGGTGCAGTTGCTTCTGTCAGGAGGACCTGTGACCCTGGCCGGGACTCTGAGCAGTGACAGTTGGTGGAGTCTGTGAGGACTCCCTGTGACCTGTGACCTTGGTGCAGAGTCTGCACAGGCACAGTTGCTGGTGTCTGTCAGGGAGTGACCAGGAGGAGGGGGTCCCCCTCTCAACCATGGGGTGTGCTCCCTTGCACATCCTGGGCCGCTCCCCTGTCCGGGCCGCCTGTAGCGACACAGGACTGTGTGAGGTTGGCACGGGCCTGGGGCTGGGTGCAGGTTGCTCTTGTGAATTCAAGTGAAGTTTGGGGAAGACCCTTCCCTACAAAACAGGAAAGGAGCCCTTCTACCTACCGTTTTGGAGGTTTTGAACGCAACTCACCTCCCTCAGTACAGAACATAGGGTAGATGGAGCCACATTCCCGACGAACGAGCTCAGGGGAGCTCAGAGGAGTGAGACTTTAGGGTGGAAGACAGGAGCCTCTATGTGTCCAGAAATGACTGAGGTACACTGTGTGGGCAGGCAGAGCCAACCCCGGTGTCCTGCCGCCTTCCTCCTGCCTGCCACAGCTCCCGCTGGAACCGCCTCCTGGCCCACAGCAGCAGCAGGGGCTCCGGCCATCACACACAGGCTCCACACCTGATAAGAAGGAAGAGACGGGTAACGGCTGCTCCTCCCTTCCAGGTCAGCCCAGGAATTCCAGCGGCCCTCTGCTCATCCCTTAGTCCTGTCCCGACCCTGGGATGTGCAGGAACCAGGGAGAAAAAGCCTTCTTAGATGTCCTGCCCAGCGAGATCCTGATCTCTGCCAGAAAAGGAAGAAAGACATGCATTAAGGTAACCTAAGTGGCTGTCACAGTCTCCCACACATTGGGACTCCGGGGAGAGTCCCCAGAAGATCTGTGGTCTGTAGCCCTGGCACCCTAGGGATTTAGGCAACCTGGGACATCCCACACATGAGCCCCGGTCTGTGGGCCAGTTCTGCCAGGGTGATTTAGGAGACCTGTTACATCCCACAGATGAGCTCTGGTCTGTAGGCCAGTCCCCCCGGGGATTTAGGGAACCTGGGACAGCCCACAGAGGAGCCCTGGTCTGTAGACAGTCCCACAGTGATTTCAGCAACCTGGGCCACCCGACAGAGAAGCTCTGGTGTGTAGACAAGTCACCCCCAGGGATTTAGGGAACCTGGGACATCCCAGAGAGGTGCCCTGGTCGTAGGCCAGGCCCCCAGGGATTGTGGGGACCTGGAATAGCTGTAGTCTGTAGGGTAGTCCCCCAGAGATTTAGGGAACCTGGGACGTCCCTCAGGTGAGTCCTGGTATGTAGCCTAGTCTTCCCCAGGGAGTTTGGGCACTGGACCGGCCCACAGGTGAGCCCTGGTCTGTAAATTAGTCCCCAAGGTATTTGGGCAACTTGGGACATCCCACAGTTGAGCCTTTGTCTGTATGTCAGTGCTCCCCCCCCCTCCTCGGCCCCCAGGATTTAGGGAAGCTGGGACATCCCACAAATAAGCCCTGGTTTATAGGCCTGTCCTTCCCAGATGTTTAGGGACTCTGGGACGTTCCACAGATGAGCCCTGGGCTGTAGGCCAGTCCCTCCAGGGATTTAGGGCATCTGGGACGTCCCACCGATGAACCCTGGGGTGTAGACCAGTCCCCCAAGGGATTTAGGGAGCCTGGGACATCCCGCAATGAGCTCTGGTGTGTAGGCCAGTCCCCCCAGGGGGTTAGGGAACCTGGACAGCCCACAGAGGAGCCCTGGTCTGTAGACAGTCCCACAGTGATTTCAGCAACCTGGGCCACCCGACAGAGAAGCTTTGGTGTGTAGACAAGTCACCCCCGGGGATTTAGGGAACCTGGGACATCCCACAGAGGTGCCCCGGTTGTAGGCCAGGCCCCCAGGGATTGTGGGGAGCAGGAATAGCTGTAGTCTGTAGGATAGTCCCCCAAGAGATTTAGGGAACCTGGGACCTCCCTCAGGTGAGTCCTGGTATGTAGCCTAGTCTTCCCCAGGGAGTTTGGGCACTGGGCCGGCCCACAGGTGGGCCCTGGTCTGTAAATTAGTCCCCAAGGTATTTGGGCAACTTGGGACATCCCACAGTTGAGCCTTTGTCTGTATGTCAGTCCCCCCTCTTCCCCGTGATTTAGGGAACCTGGGACGTCCCACAAATATGCCCTCGTTTATAGGCCTGTCCTCCCCAGATGTTTAGGGACTCTGGGACATCCCACAGATGAGCCCTGGGCTGTAGGCCAGACCCCTCAGCGATTTGTGGGACCTGGGACAGCCCACAGAGGAGCCCCGGTTTTTAGGCCACTCCCCAACAGGGATTTGGGGAACCTGGGACGGGCCACAGATGATCCCTGGTCTGTAGATGAGTCCCCCCAGGTATTTAAAGACCTGGGACATCCCGAGGATGAGCCGTGGTCTGTACGCCAGTCCCCCTAGGGATGTAGGGAACATGGGACAGCCCACAGATGAGCTCTGGTATGTGCGCCAGTCCCCCCCAGGAATTAAGGGGACCTGGACCATTCCACAGATGAACCCTGGTCTGTAGGCCAGTGCCCCCCCCAGGGATTTAGGGAACCTGGGGCAGCCCACAGAGGAGCCTTGGTCTGTAGGTCAGTCCCCCCAGGGATTTAGGGAAGCTGGGACATCCCACAGCTAATCCGTCGTTTGTAGGCCAGGCCCCCCCCCCCAGGGGTTTAGGGAACCTGGGATGTCCCACAGTTGAGCCTTGGTCTGTAGGCCCCTCCCACCCTGTGATTTAGAGAACCTGGGACATCCCACAGATGAGCCCTGCTGTGTAGGCCAATCCCCCCTGGGCTTTAGGGAACCTGGGACTTCCCACAGTTGAGCCTCGGTCTGTAGGCCAGTCCCCCACCCCCCCCCCTCCGACATGTAGAGAATCTGGAACATCCAATGGATGAGCCCTGGTCTGCATGCCAGTCACCCTTGGGCAATATAGCAAGGACCCATCCGTACACACACACAAAAATTTATTTGGCTGTAGTGGCTCATGCCTGTAGTCCCAGCTACTTGGGAGGCTTAGGATCGCTCCAGCGTGGAAGTTCAAGGTGGCAGTGATCTGTGCTCGTGCCACTGCACTCCCGCCTGGGTCACAGAGACCCTGTCCAAAACAATAACGGCAAGAAAAAGAGCTATATCTTGGGGTGGCATATTCTAGTCTTCTAGGCTGTCTTCCAGAGTGACTGTGTACCATTATGCATTCTCCCAGCAATGAATGAGAATTGCTGCCTTGCCTCCAGCAGTGGCTTGTTCTTTTTCTGTTTTCTTTTTTAAAGAGTTTAGTCATTCTAGCAGGTGTGCTCTGGTATCTCATTGCTGTTGTAATCTGCTCTTCCCTAACGATATATGATGCCGAGCATCTTTTTGTATGAATATCTGCCATCTCTATATGTTCTTTGGTCACGTGTGTGTTGAGATCTGTACCGCTTTTTAATCGAGGAGTTTGTCTTCTCATTGTTGAGTTTTAAGACATCTTTTTATATGTAGAATGTGAATTGTTTTTCCGGTATGTATTTGGACATATTTCTTATCATTCTGTGGCTTGTCTTTTTATTCTCTGAATTGGGTCTTTCACAGAGGATGGCTATTGAACGTTATAACAGCCATGGTATTCTTTTTCTGTTGTGGATCAGATTCTTTTTGTTGTTGTGTGTTAAAAACCCATCACCAAACCCAAGGCCACGTCAATTTTCTTTTCTGTTTCTTCCCCGAATCTTTAAAGTTTTGCATTGCAGTTGAAGTCTGAGGACGGTTTTGAATGAATTTTGATGTCCGTTGTAAAGTTTATAGCTACACTTATTTCATTATATATGCTTTCCCCTTAATTGTTCCCTCCCTCCCCGATTTTCTGAAAGACACAGGACAGTGAGCCCATCTGACTTTCCCTTTCCAGATCCTGGCTGGGAAGACGCTGAACTCGGAGTGTCACTGGCTCTCCGGCAAGGCCAGGAGGGGCGAGTTCGCCGCCGTCCCCGCCCCGATGAGCAGCGAGGGCTGCAGTGCCGGCGCGGGCCACCAGAGGGCGCAGCGCCCTTCATGTCCCGCGGCGGCTTTGCCCGCGGCGTGAGAGGACGCGGTGCCCCCACGTTAGCGTCGCCCCGCAGGCGCTGCAACCATGCCGTCTGCCGGCCTGGCCTCAGACCCGAAGCGACCGCGACCTCCTCGTCCGCCCTCAGACGCGAGGCCCCGAGGGTGAGTGCGACCTTCCCTTCCGAGCCCCCGCGGGCACCGCCCTCCCGTGCGCAGCCGCCTGCTGAGGGGCGGCCGGTCCTCAGAGACCCGGGAGGGGCTCCGTGGGGACATGTGGAAACGGGGCCCCCGCACTCTCCCACCCCACCGAGGTCCCCCACGCCCAGGACGTGGTGGCCACGGGTGTGACGTCCACGCGGTGGCCTCTCCACCCCAATGGGGTAGCGGCCTCTGAGCTGGACGTGGGTCTGGCTCAGCCTCTGGGAGGGAGGTCGCTGTCCTCTCTGTGTCACTGGCAGGGCGTTCAGGTGGTTGCTCATGAACACAGTTTCCTTACAGCAATTTCGTCCTTCCCGGGAACGTGGCGTCGCCGCGCAAGGTCCTCTGTCTCCCGCCTTCAGAGTCTCCGGCGTCCTTGCCGTGTGAGGTCTGCTGCTTCACGGTAAGTCCTCCCGTGTGTTTCACCGTGTGTTTTGCAGCAGCCACACGCTCCCAGCTCATCACCGTTAACCCCAAATCAGGGGTTCCATTTTTTTTAAATAGTAGCCTTTCTAGTGTGTGTGAGAGGGTGTGTCATTGTCGTTGGAATTTGAATTTCGGACGACCTGTGACCTGGGCGTGGACTCTGGGCAGGTGCAGTTGCTTCTGTCAGGAGGACCTGTGACCCTGGCCGGGACTCTGAGCAGTGACAGTTGGTGGAGTCTGTGAGGACTCCCTGTGACCTGTGACCTTGGTGCAGAGTCTGCACAGGCACAGTTGCTGGTGTCTGTCAGGGAGTGACCAGGAGGAGGGGGTCCCCCTCTCAACCATGGGGTGTGCTCCCTTGCACATCCTGGGCCGCTCCCCTGTCCGGGCCGCCTGTAGCGACACAGGACTGTGTGAGGTTGGCACGGGCCTGGGGCTGGGTGCAGGTTGCTCTTGTGAATTCAAGTGAAGTTTGGGGAAGACCCTTCCCTACAAAACAGGAAAGGAGCCCTTCTACCTACCGTTTTGGAGGTTTTGAACGCAACTCACCTCCCTCAGTACAGAACATAGGGTAGATGGAGCCACATTCCCGACGAACGAGCTCAGGGGAGCTCAGAGGAGTGAGACTTTAGGGTGGAAGACAGGAGCCTCTATGTGTCCAGAAATGACTGAGGTACACTGTGTGGGCAGGCAGAGCCAACCCCGGTGTCCTGCCGCCTTCCTCCTGCCTGCCACAGCTCCCGCTGGAACCGCCTCCTGGCCCACAGCAGCAGCAGGGGCTCCGGCCATCACACACAGGCTCCACACCTGATAAGAAGGAAGAGACGGGTAACGGCTGCTCCTCCCTTCCAGGTCAGCCCAGGAATTCCAGCGGCCCTCTGCTCATCCCTTAGTCCTGTCCCGACCCTGGGATGTGCAGGAACCAGGGAGAAAAAGCCTTCTTAGATGCCCTGCCCAGCGAGATCCTGATCTCTGCCAGAAAAGGAAGAAAGACATGCATTAAGGTAACCTAAGTGGCTGTCACAGTCTCCCACACATTGGGACTCCGGGGAGAGTCCCCAGAAGATCTGTGGTCTGTAGCCCTGGCACCCTAGGGATTTAGGCAACCTGGGACATCCCACACATGAGCCCCGGTCTGTGGGCCAGTTCTGCCAGGGTGATTTAGGAGACCTGTTACATCCCACAGATGAGCTCTGGTCTGTAGGCCAGTCCCCCCGGGGATTTAGGGAACCTGGGACAGCCCACAGAGGAGCCCTGGTCTGTAGACAGTCCCACAGTGATTTCAGCAACCTGGGCCACCCGACAGAGAAGCTCTGGTGTGTAGACAAGTCACCCCCAGGGATTTAGGGAACCTGGGACATCCCAGAGAGGTGCCCTGGTCGTAGGCCAGGCCCCCAGGGATTGTGGGGACCTGGAATAGCTGTAGTCTGTAGGGTAGTCCCCCAGAGATTTAGGGAACCTGGGACGTCCCTCAGGTGAGTCCTGGTATGTAGCCTAGTCTTCCCCAGGGAGTTTGGGCACTGGACCGGCCCACAGGTGAGCCCTGGTCTGTAAATTAGTCCCCAAGGTATTTGGGCAACTTGGGACATCCCACAGTTGAGCCTTTGTCTGTATGTCAGTGCTCCCCCCCCCTCCTCGGCCCCCAGGATTTAGGGAAGCTGGGACATCCCACAAATAAGCCCTGGTTTATAGGCCTGTCCTTCCCAGATGTTTAGGGACTCTGGGACGTTCCACAGATGAGCCCTGGGCTGTAGGCCAGTCCCTCCAGGGATTTAGGGCATCTGGGACGTCCCACCGATGAACCCTGGGGTGTAGACCAGTCCCCCAAGGGATTTAGGGAGCCTGGGACATCCCGCAATGAGCTCTGGTGTGTAGGCCAGTCCCCCCAGGGGGTTAGGGAACCTGGACAGCCCACAGAGGAGCCCTGGTCTGTAGACAGTCCCACAGTGATTTCAGCAACCTGGGCCACCCGACAGAGAAGCTTTGGTGTGTAGACAAGTCACCCCCGGGGATTTAGGGAACCTGGGACATCCCACAGAGGTGCCCCGGTTGTAGGCCAGGCCCCCAGGGATTGTGGGGAGCAGGAATAGCTGTAGTCTGTAGGATAGTCCCCCAAGAGATTTAGGGAACCTGGGACCTCCCTCAGGTGAGTCCTGGTATGTAGCCTAGTCTTCCCCAGGGAGTTTGGGCACTGGGCCGGCCCACAGGTGGGCCCTGGTCTGTAAATTAGTCCCCAAGGTATTTGGGCAACTTGGGACATCCCACAGTTGAGCCTTTGTCTGTATGTCAGTCCCCCCTCTTCCCCGTGATTTAGGGAACCTGGGACGTCCCACAAATATGCCCTCGTTTATAGGCCTGTCCTCCCCAGATGTTTAGGGACTCTGGGACATCCCACAGATGAGCCCTGGGCTGTAGGCCAGACCCCTCAGCGATTTGTGGGACCTGGGACAGCCCACAGAGGAGCCCCGGTTTTTAGGCCACTCCCCAACAGGGATTTGGGGAACCTGGGACGGGCCACAGATGATCCCTGGTCTGTAGATGAGTCCCCCCAGGTATTTAAAGACCTGGGACATCCCGAGGATGAGCCGTGGTCTGTACGCCAGTCCCCCTAGGGATGTAGGGAACATGGGACAGCCCACAGATGAGCTCTGGTATGTGCGCCAGTCCCCCCCAGGAATTAAGGGGACCTGGACCATTCCACAGATGAACCCTGGTCTGTAGGCCAGTGCCCCCCCCAGGGATTTAGGGAACCTGGGGCAGCCCACAGAGGAGCCTTGGTCTGTAGGTCAGTCCCCCCAGGGATTTAGGGAAGCTGGGACATCCCACAGCTAATCCGTCGTTTGTAGGCCAGGCCCCCCCCCCCAGGGGTTTAGGGAACCTGGGATGTCCCACAGTTGAGCCTTGGTCTGTAGGCCCCTCCCACCCTGTGATTTAGAGAACCTGGGACATCCCACAGATGAGCCCTGCTGTGTAGGCCAATCCCCCCTGGGCTTTAGGGAACCTGGGACTTCCCACAGTTGAGCCTCGGTCTGTAGGCCAGTCCCCCACCCCCCCCTCCGACATGTAGAGAATCTGGAACATCCAATGGATGAGCCCTGGTCTGCATGCCAGTCACCCTTGGGCAATATAGCAAGGACCCATCCGTACACACACACAAAAATTTATTTGGCTGTAGTGGCTCATGCCTGTAGTCCCAGCTACTTGGGAGGCTTAGGATCGCTCCAGCGTGGAAGTTCAGGGTGGCAGTGATCTGTGCTCGTGCCACTGCACTCCCGCCTGGGTCACAGAGACCCTGTCCAAAACAATAACGGCAAGAAAAAGAGCTATATCTTGGGGTGGCATATTCTAGTCTTCTAGGCTATCTTCCAGAGTGACTGTGTACCATTATGCATTCTCCCAGCAATGAATGAGAATTGCTGCCTTGCCTCCAGCAGTGGTTTGTTCTTTTTCTGTTTTCTTTTTTAAAGAGTTTAGTCATTCTAGCAGGTGTGCTCTGGTATCTCATTGCTGTTGTAATCTGCTCTTCCCTAACGATATATGATGCCGAGCATCTTTTTGTATGAATATCTGCCATCTCTATATGTTCTTTGGTCACGTGTGTGTTGAGATCTGTACCGCTTTTTAATCGAGGAGTTTGTCTTCTCATTGTTGAGTTTTAAGACATCTTTTTATATGTAGAATGTGAATTGTTTTTCCGGTATGTATTTGGACATATTTCTTATCATTCTGTGGCTTGTCTTTTTATTCTCTGAATTGGGTCTTTCACAGAGGATGGCTATTGAACGTTATAACAGCCATGGTATTCTTTTTCTGTTGTGGATCAGATTCTTTTTGTTGTTGTGTGTTAAAAACCCATCACCAAACCCAAGGCCACGTCAATTTTCTTTTCTGTTTCTTCCCCGAATCTTTAAAGTTTTGCATTGCAGTTGAAGTCTGAGGACGGTTTTGAATGAATTTTGATGTCCGTTGTAAAGTTTATAGCTACACTTATTTCATTATATATGCTTTCCCCTTAATTGTTCCCTCCCTCCCCGATTTTCTGAAAGACACAGGACAGTGAGCCCATCTGACTTTCCCTTTCCAGATCCTGGCTGGGAAGACGCTGAACTCGGAGTGTCACTGGCTCTCCGGCAAGGCCAGGAGGGGCGAGTTCGCCGCCGTCCCCGCCCCGATGAGCAGCGAGGGCTGCAGTGCCGGCGCGGGCCACCAGAGGGCGCAGCGCCCTTCATGTCCCGCGGCGGCTTTGCCCGCGGCGTGAGAGGACGCGGTGCCCCCACGTTAGCGTCGCCCCGCAGGCGCTGCAACCATGCCGTCTGCCGGCCTGGCCTCAGACCCGAAGCGACCGCGACCTCCTCGTCCGCCCTCAGACGCGAGGCCCCGAGGGTGAGTGCGACCTTCCCTTCCGAGCCCCCGCGGGCACCGCCCTCCCGTGCGCAGCCGCCTGCTGAGGGGCGGCCGGTCCTCAGAGACCCGGGAGGGGCTCCGTGGGGACATGTGGAAACGGGGCACCCGCACTCTCCCACCCCACCGAGGTCCCCCACGCCCAGGACGTGGTGGCCACGGGTGTGACGTCCACGCGGTGGCCTCTCCACCCCAATGGGGTAGCGGCCTCTGAGCTGGACGTGGGTCTGGCTCAGCCTCTGGGAGGGAGGTCGCTGTCCTCTCTGTGTCACTGGCAGGGCGTTCAGGTGGTTGCTCATGAACACAGTTTCCTTACAGCAATTTCGTCCTTCCCGGGAACGTGGCGTCGCCGCGCAAGGTCCTCTGTCTCCCGCCTTCAGAGTCTCCGGCGTCCTTGCCGTGTGAGGTCTGCTGCTTCACGGTAAGTCCTCCCGTGTGTTTCACCGTGTGTTTTGCAGCAGCCACACGCTCCCAGCTCATCACCGTTAACCCCAAATCAGGGGTTCCATTTTTTTTAAATAGTAGCCTTTCTAGTGTGTGTGAGAGGGTGTGTCATTGTCGTTGGAATTTGAATTTCGGACGACCTGTGACCTGGGCGTGGACTCTGGGCAGGTGCAGTTGCTTCTGTCAGGAGGACCTGTGACCCTGGCCGGGACTCTGAGCAGTGACAGTTGGTGGAGTCTGTGAGGACTCCCTGTGACCTGTGACCTTGGTGCAGAGTCTGCACAGGCACAGTTGCTGGTGTCTGTCAGGGAGTGACCAGGAGGAGGGGGTCCCCCTCTCAACCATGGGGTGTGCTCCCTTGCACATCCTGGGCCGCTCCCCTGTCCGGGCCGCCTGTAGCGACACAGGACTGTGTGAGGTTGGCACGGGCCTGGGGCTGGGTGCAGGTTGCTCTTGTGAATTCAAGTGAAGTTTGGGGAAGACCCTTCCCTACAAAACAGGAAAGGAGCCCTTCTACCTACCGTTTTGGAGGTTTTGAACGCAACTCACCTCCCTCAGTACAGAACATAGGGTAGATGGAGCCACATTCCCGACGAACGAGCTCAGGGGAGCTCAGAGGAGTGAGACTTTAGGGTGGAAGACAGGAGCCTCTATGTGTCCAGAAATGACTGAGGTACACTGTGTGGGCAGGCAGAGCCAACCCCGGTGTCCTGCCGCCTTCCTCCTGCCTGCCACAGCTCCCGCTGGAACCGCCTCCTGGCCCACAGCAGCAGCAGGGGCTCCGGCCATCACACACAGGCTCCACACCTGATAAGAAGGAAGAGACGGGTAACGGCTGCTCCTCCCTTCCAGGTCAGCCCAGGAATTCCAGCGGCCCTCTGCTCATCCCTTAGTCCTGTCCCGACCCTGGGATGTGCAGGAACCAGGGAGAAAAAGCCTTCTTAGATGCCCTGCCCAGCGAGATCCTGATCTCTGCCAGAAAAGGAAGAAAGACATGCATTAAGGTAACCTAAGTGGCTGTCACAGTCTCCCACACATTGGGACTCCGGGGAGAGTCCCCAGAAGATCTGTGGTCTGTAGCCCTGGCACCCTAGGGATTTAGGCAACCTGGGACATCCCACACATGAGCCCCGGTCTGTGGGCCAGTTCTGCCAGGGTGATTTAGGAGACCTGTTACATCCCACAGATGAGCTCTGGTCTGTAGGCCAGTCCCCCCGGGGATTTAGGGAACCTGGGACAGCCCACAGAGGAGCCCTGGTCTGTAGACAGTCCCACAGTGATTTCAGCAACCTGGGCCACCCGACAGAGAAGCTCTGGTGTGTAGACAAGTCACCCCCAGGGATTTAGGGAACCTGGGACATCCCAGAGAGGTGCCCTGGTCGTAGGCCAGGCCCCCAGGGATTGTGGGGACCTGGAATAGCTGTAGTCTGTAGGGTAGTCCCCCAGAGATTTAGGGAACCTGGGACGTCCCTCAGGTGAGTCCTGGTATGTAGCCTAGTCTTCCCCAGGGAGTTTGGGCACTGGACCGGCCCACAGGTGAGCCCTGGTCTGTAAATTAGTCCCCAAGGTATTTGGGCAACTTGGGACATCCCACAGTTGAGCCTTTGTCTGTATGTCAGTGCTCCCCCCCCCTCCTCGGCCCCCAGGATTTAGGGAAGCTGGGACATCCCACAAATAAGCCCTGGTTTATAGGCCTGTCCTTCCCAGATGTTTAGGGACTCTGGGACGTTCCACAGATGAGCCCTGGGCTGTAGGCCAGTCCCTCCAGGGATTTAGGGCATCTGGGACGTCCCACCGATGAACCCTGGGGTGTAGACCAGTCCCCCAAGGGATTTAGGGAGCCTGGGACATCCCGCAATGAGCTCTGGTGTGTAGGCCAGTCCCCCCAGGGGGTTAGGGAACCTGGACAGCCCACAGAGGAGCCCTGGTCTGTAGACAGTCCCACAGTGATTTCAGCAACCTGGGCCACCCGACAGAGAAGCTTTGGTGTGTAGACAAGTCACCCCCGGGGATTTAGGGAACCTGGGACATCCCACAGAGGTGCCCCGGTTGTAGGCCAGGCCCCCAGGGATTGTGGGGAGCAGGAATAGCTGTAGTCTGTAGGATAGTCCCCCAAGAGATTTAGGGAACCTGGGACCTCCCTCAGGTGAGTCCTGGTATGTAGCCTAGTCTTCCCCAGGGAGTTTGGGCACTGGGCCGGCCCACAGGTGGGCCCTGGTCTGTAAATTAGTCCCCAAGGTATTTGGGCAACTTGGGACATCCCATAGTTGAGCCTTTGTCTGTATGTCAGTCCCCCCTCTTCCCCGTGATTTAGGGAACCTGGGACGTCCCACAAATATGCCCTCGTTTATAGGCCTGTCCTCCCCAGATGTTTAGGGACTCTGGGACATCCCACAGATGAGCCCTGGGCTGTAGGCCAGACCCCTCAGCGATTTGTGGGACCTGGGACAGCCCACAGAGGAGCCCCGGTTTTTAGGCCACTCCCCAACAGGGATTTGGGGAACCTGGGACGGGCCACAGATGATCCCTGGTCTGTAGATGAGTCCCCCCAGGTATTTAAAGACCTGGGACATCCCGAGGATGAGCCGTGGTCTGTACGCCAGTCCCCCTAGGGATGTAGGGAACATGGGACAGCCCACAGATGAGCTCTGGTATGTGCGCCAGTCCCCCCCAGGAATTAAGGGGACCTGGACCATTCCACAGATGAACCCTGGTCTGTAGGCCAGTGCCCCCCCAGGGATTTAGGGAACCTGGGGCAGCCCACAGAGGAGCCTTGGTCTGTAGGTCAGTCCCCCCAGGGATTTAGGGAAGCTGGGACATCCCACAGCTAATCCGTCGTTTGTAGGCCAGGCCCCCCCCCCAGGGGTTTAGGGAACCTGGGATGTCCCACAGTTGAGCCTTGGTCTGTAGGCCCCTCCCACCCTGTGATTTAGAGAACCTGGGACATCCCACAGATGAGCCCTGCTGTGTAGGCCAATCCCCCCTGGGCTTTAGGGAACCTGGGACTTCCCACAGTTGAGCCTCGGTCTGTAGGCCAGTCCCCCACCCCCCCCTCCGACATGTAGAGAATCTGGAACATCCAATGGATGAGCCCTGGTCTGCATGCCAGTCACCCTTGGGCAATATAGCAAGGACCCATCCGTACACACACACAAAAATTTATTTGGCTGTAGTGGCTCATGCCTGTAGTCCCAGCTACTTGGGAGGCTTAGGATCGCTCCAGCGTGGAAGTTCAGGGTGGCAGTGATCTGTGCTCGTGCCACTGCACTCCCGCCTGGGTCACAGAGACCCTGTCCAAAACAATAACGGCAAGAAAAAGAGCTATATCTTGGGGTGGCATATTCTAGTCTTCTAGGCTGTCTTCCAGAGTGACTGTGTACCATTATGCATTCTCCCAGCAATGAATGAGAATTGCTGCCTTGCCTCCAGCAGTGGTTTGTTCTTTTTCTGTTTTCTTTTTTAAAGAGTTTAGTCATTCTAGCAGGTGTGCTCTGGTATCTCATTGCTGTTGTAATCTGCTCTTCCCTAACGATATATGATGCCGAGCATCTTTTTGTATGAATATCTGCCATCTCTATATGTTCTTTGGTCACGTGTGTGTTGAGATCTGTACCGCTTTTTAATCGAGGAGTTTGTCTTCTCATTGTTGAGTTTTAAGACATCTTTTTATATGTAGAATGTGAATTGTTTTTCCGGTATGTATTTGGACATATTTCTTATCATTCTGTGGCTTGTCTTTTTATTCTCTGAATTGGGTCTTTCACAGAGGATGGCTATTGAACGTTATAACAGCCATGGTATTCTTTTTCTGTTGTGGATCAGATTCTTTTTGTTGTTGTGTGTTAAAAACCCATCACCAAACCCAAGGCCACGTCAATTTTCTTTTCTGTTTCTTCCCCGAATCTTTAAAGTTTTGCATTGCAGTTGAAGTCTGAGGACGGTTTTGAATGAATTTTGATGTCCGTTGTAAAGTTTATAGCTACACTTATTTCATTATATATGCTTTCCCCTTAATTGTTCCCTCCCTCCCCGATTTTCTGAAAGACACAGGACAGTGAGCCCATCTGACTTTCCCTTTCCAGATCCTGGCTGGGAAGACGCTGAACTCGGAGTGTCACTGGCTCTCCGGCAAGGCCAGGAGGGGCGAGTTCGCCGCCGTCCCCGCCCCGATGAGCAGCGAGGGCTGCAGTGCCGGCGCGGGCCACCAGAGGGCGCAGCGCCCTTCATGTCCCGCGGCGGCTTTGCCCGCGGCGTGAGAGGACGCGGTGCCCCCACGTTAGCGTCGCCCCGCAGGCGCTGCAACCATGCCGTCTGCCGGCCTGGCCTCAGACCCGAAGCGACCGCGACCTCCTCGTCCGCCCTCAGACGCGAGGCCCCGAGGGTGAGTGCGACCTTCCCTTCCGAGCCCCCGCGGGCACCGCCCTCCCGTGCGCAGCCGCCTGCTGAGGGGCGGCCGGTCCTCAGAGACCCGGGAGGGGCTCCGTGGGGACATGTGGAAACGGGGCCCCCGCACTCTCCCACCCCACCGAGGTCCCCCACGCCCAGGACGTGGTGGCCACGGGTGTGACGTCCACGCGGTGGCCTCTCCACCCCAATGGGGTAGCGGCCTCTGAGCTGGACGTGGGTCTGGCTCAGCCTCTGGGAGGGAGGTCGCTGTCCTCTCTGTGTCACTGGCAGGGCGTTCAGGTGGTTGCTCATGAACACAGTTTCCTTACAGCAATTTCGTCCTTCCCGGGAACGTGGCGTCGCCGCGCAAGGTCCTCTGTCTCCCGCCTTCAGAGTCTCCGGCGTCCTTGCCGTGTGAGGTCTGCTGCTTCACGGTAAGTCCTCCCGTGTGTTTCACCGTGTGTTTTGCAGCAGCCACACGCTCCCAGCTCATCACCGTTAACCCCAAATCAGGGGTTCCATTTTTTTTAAATAGTAGCCTTTCTAGTGTGTGTGAGAGGGTGTGTCATTGTCGTTGGAATTTGAATTTCGGACGACCTGTGACCTGGGCGTGGACTCTGGGCAGGTGCAGTTGCTTCTGTCAGGAGGACCTGTGACCCTGGCCGGGACTCTGAGCAGTGACAGTTGGTGGAGTCTGTGAGGACTCCCTGTGACCTGTGACCTTGGTGCAGAGTCTGCACAGGCACAGTTGCTGGTGTCTGTCAGGGAGTGACCAGGAGGAGGGGGTCCCCCTCTCAACCATGGGGTGTGCTCCCTTGCACATCCTGGGCCGCTCCCCTGTCCGGGCCGCCTGTAGCGACACAGGACTGTGTGAGGTTGGCACGGGCCTGGGGCTGGGTGCAGGTTGCTCTTGTGAATTCAAGTGAAGTTTGGGGAAGACCCTTCCCTACAAAACAGGAAAGGAGCCCTTCTACCTACCGTTTTGGAGGTTTTGAACGCAACTCACCTCCCTCAGTACAGAACATAGGGTAGATGGAGCCACATTCCCGACGAACGAGCTCAGGGGAGCTCAGAGGAGTGAGACTTTAGGGTGGAAGACAGGAGCCTCTATGTGTCCAGAAATGACTGAGGTACACTGTGTGGGCAGGCAGAGCCAACCCCGGTGTCCTGCCGCCTTCCTCCTGCCTGCCACAGCTCCCGCTGGAACCGCCTCCTGGCCCACAGCAGCAGCAGGGGCTCCGGCCATCACACACAGGCTCCACACCTGATAAGAAGGAAGAGACGGGTAACGGCTGCTCCTCCCTTCCAGGTCAGCCCAGGAATTCCAGCGGCCCTCTGCTCATCCCTTAGTCCTGTCCCGACCCTGGGATGTGCAGGAACCAGGGAGAAAAAGCCTTCTTAGATGCCCTGCCCAGCGAGATCCTGATCTCTGCCAGAAAAGGAAGAAAGACATGCATTAAGGTAACCTAAGTGGCTGTCACAGTCTCCCACACATTGGGACTCCGGGGAGAGTCCCCAGAAGATCTGTGGTCTGTAGCCCTGGCACCCTAGGGATTTAGGCAACCTGGGACATCCCACACATGAGCCCCGGTCTGTGGGCCAGTTCTGCCAGGGTGATTTAGGAGACCTGTTACATCCCACAGATGAGCTCTGGTCTGTAGGCCAGTCCCCCCGGGGATTTAGGGAACCTGGGACAGCCCACAGAGGAGCCCTGGTCTGTAGACAGTCCCACAGTGATTTCAGCAACCTGGGCCACCCGACAGAGAAGCTCTGGTGTGTAGACAAGTCACCCCCAGGGATTTAGGGAACCTGGGACATCCCAGAGAGGTGCCCTGGTCGTAGGCCAGGCCCCCAGGGATTGTGGGGACCTGGAATAGCTGTAGTCTGTAGGGTAGTCCCCCAGAGATTTAGGGAACCTGGGACGTCCCTCAGGTGAGTCCTGGTATGTAGCCTAGTCTTCCCCAGGGAGTTTGGGCACTGGACCGGCCCACAGGTGAGCCCTGGTCTGTAAATTAGTCCCCAAGGTATTTGGGCAACTTGGGACATCCCACAGTTGAGCCTTTGTCTGTATGTCAGTGCTCCCCCCCCCTCCTCGGCCCCCAGGATTTAGGGAAGCTGGGACATCCCACAAATAAGCCCTGGTTTATAGGCCTGTCCTTCCCAGATGTTTAGGGACTCTGGGACGTTCCACAGATGAGCCCTGGGCTGTAGGCCAGTCCCTCCAGGGATTTAGGGCATCTGGGACGTCCCACCGATGAACCCTGGGGTGTAGACCAGTCCCCCAAGGGATTTAGGGAGCCTGGGACATCCCGCAATGAGCTCTGGTGTGTAGGCCAGTCCCCCCAGGGGGTTAGGGAACCTGGACAGCCCACAGAGGAGCCCTGGTCTGTAGACAGTCCCACAGTGATTTCAGCAACCTGGGCCACCCGACAGAGAAGCTTTGGTGTGTAGACAAGTCACCCCCGGGGATTTAGGGAACCTGGGACATCCCACAGAGGTGCCCCGGTTGTAGGCCAGGCCCCCAGGGATTGTGGGGAGCAGGAATAGCTGTAGTCTGTAGGATAGTCCCCCAAGAGATTTAGGGAACCTGGGACCTCCCTCAGGTGAGTCCTGGTATGTAGCCTAGTCTTCCCCAGGGAGTTTGGGCACTGGGCCGGCCCACAGGTGGGCCCTGGTCTGTAAATTAGTCCCCAAGGTATTTGGGCAACTTGGGACATCCCACAGTTGAGCCTTTGTCTGTATGTCAGTCCCCCCTCTTCCCCGTGATTTAGGGAACCTGGGACGTCCCACAAATATGCCCTCGTTTATAGGCCTGTCCTCCCCAGATGTTTAGGGACTCTGGGACATCCCACAGATGAGCCCTGGGCTGTAGGCCAGACCCCTCAGCGATTTGTGGGACCTGGGACAGCCCACAGAGGAGCCCCGGTTTTTAGGCCACTCCCCAACAGGGATTTGGGGAACCTGGGACGGGCCACAGATGATCCCTGGTCTGTAGATGAGTCCCCCCAGGTATTTAAAGACCTGGGACATCCCGAGGATGAGCCGTGGTCTGTACGCCAGTCCCCCTAGGGATGTAGGGAACATGGGACAGCCCACAGATGAGCTCTGGTATGTGCGCCAGTCCCCCCCAGGAATTAAGGGGACCTGGACCATTCCACAGATGAACCCTGGTCTGTAGGCCAGTGCCCCCCCAGGGATTTAGGGAACCTGGGGCAGCCCACAGAGGAGCCTTGGTCTGTAGGTCAGTCCCCCCAGGGATTTAGGGAAGCTGGGACATCCCACAGCTAATCCGTCGTTTGTAGGCCAGGCCCCCCCCCCAGGGGTTTAGGGAACCTGGGATGTCCCACAGTTGAGCCTTGGTCTGTAGGCCCCTCCCACCCTGTGATTTAGAGAACCTGGGACATCCCACAGATGAGCCCTGCTGTGTAGGCCAATCCCCCCTGGGCTTTAGGGAACCTGGGACTTCCCACAGTTGAGCCTCGGTCTGTAGGCCAGTCCCCCACCCCCCCCCCTCCGACATGTAGAGAATCTGGAACATCCAATGGATGAGCCCTGGTCTGCATGCCAGTCACCCTTGGGCAATATAGCAAGGACCCATCCGTACACACACACAAAAATTTATTTGGCTGTAGTGGCTCATGCCTGTAGTCCCAGCTACTTGGGAGGCTTAGGATCGCTCCAGCGTGGAAGTTCAGGGTGGCAGTGATCTGTGCTCGTGCCACTGCACTCCCGCCTGGGTCACAGAGACCCTGTCCAAAACAATAACGGCAAGAAAAAGAGCTATATCTTGGGGTGGCATATTCTAGTCTTCTAGGCTATCTTCCAGAGTGACTGTGTACCATTATGCATTCTCCCAGCAATGAATGAGAATTGCTGCCTTGCCTCCAGCAGTGGTTTGTTCTTTTTCTGTTTTCTTTTTTAAAGAGTTTAGTCATTCTAGCAGGTGTGCTCTGGTATCTCATTGCTGTTGTAATCTGCTCTTCCCTAACGATATATGATGCCGAGCATCTTTTTGTATGAATATCTGCCATCTCTATATGTTCTTTGGTCACGTGTGTGTTGAGATCTGTACCGCTTTTTAATCGAGGAGTTTGTCTTCTCATTGTTGAGTTTTAAGACATCTTTTTATATGTAGAATGTGAATTGTTTTTCCGGTATGTATTTGGACATATTTCTTATCATTCTGTGGCTTGTCTTTTTATTCTCTGAATTGGGTCTTTCACAGAGGATGGCTATTGAACGTTATAACAGCCATGGTATTCTTTTTCTGTTGTGGATCAGATTCTTTTTGTTGTTGTGTGTTAAAAACCCATCACCAAACCCAAGGCCACGTCAATTTTCTTTTCTGTTTCTTCCCCGAATCTTTAAAGTTTTGCATTGCAGTTGAAGTCTGAGGACGGTTTTGAATGAATTTTGATGTCCGTTGTAAAGTTTATAGCTACACTTATTTCATTATATATGCTTTCCCCTTAATTGTTCCCTCCCTCCCCGATTTTCTGAAAGACACAGGACAGTGAGCCCATCTGACTTTCCCTTTCCAGATCCTGGCTGGGAAGACGCTGAACTCGGAGTGTCACTGGCTCTCCGGCAAGGCCAGGAGGGGCGAGTTCGCCGCCGTCCCCGCCCCGATGAGCAGCGAGGGCTGCAGTGCCGGCGCGGGCCACCAGAGGGCGCAGCGCCCTTCATGTCCCGCGGCGGCTTTGCCCGCGGCGTGAGAGGACGCGGTGCCCCCACGTTAGCGTCGCCCCGCAGGCGCTGCAACCATGCCGTCTGCCGGCCTGGCCTCAGACCCGAAGCGACCGCGACCTCCTCGTCCGCCCTCAGACGCGAGGCCCCGAGGGTGAGTGCGACCTTCCCTTCCGAGCCCCCGCGGGCACCGCCCTCCCGTGCGCAGCCGCCTGCTGAGGGGCGGCCGGTCCTCAGAGACCCGGGAGGGGCTCCGTGGGGACATGTGGAAACGGGGCCCCCGCACTCTCCCACCCCACCGAGGTCCCCCACGCCCAGGACGTGGTGGCCACGGGTGTGACGTCCACGCGGTGGCCTCTCCACCCCAATGGGGTAGCGGCCTCTGAGCTGGACGTGGGTCTGGCTCAGCCTCTGGGAGGGAGGTCGCTGTCCTCTCTGTGTCACTGGCAGGGCGTTCAGGTGGTTGCTCATGAACACAGTTTCCTTACAGCAATTTCGTCCTTCCCGGGAACGTGGCGTCGCCGCGCAAGGTCCTCTGTCTCCCGCCTTCAGAGTCTCCGGCGTCCTTGCCGTGTGAGGTCTGCTGCTTCACGGTAAGTCCTCCCGTGTGTTTCACCGTGTGTTTTGCAGCAGCCACACGCTCCCAGCTCATCACCGTTAACCCCAAATCAGGGGTTCCATTTTTTTTAAATAGTAGCCTTTCTAGTGTGTGTGAGAGGGTGTGTCATTGTCGTTGGAATTTGAATTTCGGACGACCTGTGACCTGGGCGTGGACTCTGGGCAGGTGCAGTTGCTTCTGTCAGGAGGACCTGTGACCCTGGCCGGGACTCTGAGCAGTGACAGTTGGTGGAGTCTGTGAGGACTCCCTGTGACCTGTGACCTTGGTGCAGAGTCTGCACAGGCACAGTTGCTGGTGTCTGTCAGGGAGTGACCAGGAGGAGGGGGTCCCCCTCTCAACCATGGGGTGTGCTCCCTTGCACATCCTGGGCCGCTCCCCTGTCCGGGCCGCCTGTAGCGACACAGGACTGTGTGAGGTTGGCACGGGCCTGGGGCTGGGTGCAGGTTGCTCTTGTGAATTCAAGTGAAGTTTGGGGAAGACCCTTCCCTACAAAACAGGAAAGGAGCCCTTCTACCTACCGTTTTGGAGGTTTTGAACGCAACTCACCTCCCTCAGTACAGAACATAGGGTAGATGGAGCCACATTCCCGACGAACGAGCTCAGGGGAGCTCAGAGGAGTGAGACTTTAGGGTGGAAGACAGGAGCCTCTATGTGTCCAGAAATGACTGAGGTACACTGTGTGGGCAGGCAGAGCCAACCCCGGTGTCCTGCCGCCTTCCTCCTGCCTGCCACAGCTCCCGCTGGAACCGCCTCCTGGCCCACAGCAGCAGCAGGGGCTCCGGCCATCACACACAGGCTCCACACCTGATAAGAAGGAAGAGACGGGTAACGGCTGCTCCTCCCTTCCAGGTCAGCCCAGGAATTCCAGCGGCCCTCTGCTCATCCCTTAGTCCTGTCCCGACCCTGGGATGTGCAGGAACCAGGGAGAAAAACCCTTCTTAGATGCCCTGCCCAGCGAGATCCTGATCTCTGCCAGAAAAGGAAGAAAGACATGCATTAAGGTAACCTAAGTGGCTGTCACAGTCTCCCACACATTGGGACTCCGGGGAGAGTCCCCAGAAGATCTGTGGTCTGTAGCCCTGGCACCCTAGGGATTTAGGCAACCTGGGACATCCCACACATGAGCCCCGGTCTGTGGGCCAGTTCTGCCAGGGTGATTTAGGAGACCTGTTACATCCCACAGATGAGCTCTGGTCTGTAGGCCAGTCCCCCCGGGGATTTAGGGAACCTGGGACAGCCCACAGAGGAGCCCTGGTCTGTAGACAGTCCCACAGTGATTTCAGCAACCTGGGCCACCCGACAGAGAAGCTCTGGTGTGTAGACAAGTCACCCCCAGGGATTTAGGGAACCTGGGACATCCCAGAGAGGTGCCCTGGTCGTAGGCCAGGCCCCCAGGGATTGTGGGGACCTGGAATAGCTGTAGTCTGTAGGGTAGTCCCCCAGAGATTTAGGGAACCTGGGACGTCCCTCAGGTGAGTCCTGGTATGTAGCCTAGTCTTCCCCAGGGAGTTTGGGCACTGGACCGGCCCACAGGTGAGCCCTGGTCTGTAAATTAGTCCCCAAGGTATTTGGGCAACTTGGGACATCCCACAGTTGAGCCTTTGTCTGTATGTCAGTGCTCCCCCCCCCTCCTCGGCCCCCAGGATTTAGGGAAGCTGGGACATCCCACAAATAAGCCCTGGTTTATAGGCCTGTCCTTCCCAGATGTTTAGGGACTCTGGGACGTTCCACAGATGAGCCCTGGGCTGTAGGCCAGTCCCTCCAGGGATTTAGGGCATCTGGGACGTCCCACCGATGAACCCTGGGGTGTAGACCAGTCCCCCAAGGGATTTAGGGAGCCTGGGACATCCCGCAATGAGCTCTGGTGTGTAGGCCAGTCCCCCCAGGGGGTTAGGGAACCTGGACAGCCCACAGAGGAGCCCTGGTCTGTAGACAGTCCCACAGTGATTTCAGCAACCTGGGCCACCCGACAGAGAAGCTTTGGTGTGTAGACAAGTCACCCCCGGGGATTTAGGGAACCTGGGACATCCCACAGAGGTGCCCCGGTTGTAGGCCAGGCCCCCAGGGATTGTGGGGAGCAGGAATAGCTGTAGTCTGTAGGATAGTCCCCCAAGAGATTTAGGGAACCTGGGACCTCCCTCAGGTGAGTCCTGGTATGTAGCCTAGTCTTCCCCAGGGAGTTTGGGCACTGGGCCGGCCCACAGGTGGGCCCTGGTCTGTAAATTAGTCCCCAAGGTATTTGGGCAACTTGGGACATCCCACAGTTGAGCCTTTGTCTGTATGTCAGTCCCCCCTCTTCCCCGTGATTTAGGGAACCTGGGACGTCCCACAAATATGCCCTCGTTTATAGGCCTGTCCTCCCCAGATGTTTAGGGACTCTGGGACATCCCACAGATGAGCCCTGGGCTGTAGGCCAGACCCCTCAGCGATTTGTGGGACCTGGGACAGCCCACAGAGGAGCCCCGGTTTTTAGGCCACTCCCCAACAGGGATTTGGGGAACCTGGGACGGGCCACAGATGATCCCTGGTCTGTAGATGAGTCCCCCCAGGTATTTAAAGACCTGGGACATCCCGAGGATGAGCCGTGGTCTGTACGCCAGTCCCCCTAGGGATGTAGGGAACATGGGACAGCCCACAGATGAGCTCTGGTATGTGCGCCAGTCCCCCCCAGGAATTAAGGGGACCTGGACCATTCCACAGATGAACCCTGGTCTGTAGGCCAGTGCCCCCCCAGGGATTTAGGGAACCTGGGGCAGCCCACAGAGGAGCCTTGGTCTGTAGGTCAGTCCCCCCAGGGATTTAGGGAAGCTGGGACATCCCACAGCTAATCCGTCGTTTGTAGGCCAGGCCCCCCCCCCAGGGGTTTAGGGAACCTGGGATGTCCCACAGTTGAGCCTTGGTCTGTAGGCCCCTCCCACCCTGTGATTTAGAGAACCTGGGACATCCCACAGATGAGCCCTGCTGTGTAGGCCAATCCCCCCTGGGCTTTAGGGAACCTGGGACTTCCCACAGTTGAGCCTCGGTCTGTAGGCCAGTCCCCCACCCCCCCCCTCCGACATGTAGAGAATCTGGAACATCCAATGGATGAGCCCTGGTCTGCATGCCAGTCACCCTTGGGCAATATAGCAAGGACCCATCCGTACACACACAGAAAAATTTATTTGGCTGTAGTGGCTCATGCCTGTAGTCCCAGCTACTTGGGAGGCTTAGGATCGCTCCAGCGTGGAAGTTCAGGGTGGCAGTGATCTGTGCTCGTGCCACTGCACTCCCGCCTGGGTCACAGAGACCCTGTCCAAAACAATAACGGCAAGA
Organism: Eulemur rufifrons; assembly: GCF_041146395.1. Taxonomy (NCBI): domain Eukaryota; kingdom Metazoa; phylum Chordata; class Mammalia; order Primates; family Lemuridae; genus Eulemur; species Eulemur rufifrons. The sequence continues at coordinate 81,591 of NC_090983.1, forward strand.
AAAAGAGCTATATCTTGGGGTGGCATATTCTAGTCTTCTAGGCTATCTTCCAGAGTGACTGTGTACCATTATGCATTCTCCCAGCAATGAATGAGAATTGCTGCCTTGCCTCCAGCAGTGGTTTGTTCTTTTTCTGTTTTCTTTTTTAAAGAGTTTAGTCATTCTAGCAGGTGTGCTCTGGTATCTCATTGCTGTTGTAATCTGCTCTTCCCTAACGATATATGATGCCGAGCATCTTTTTGTATGAATATCTGCCATCTCTATATGTTCTTTGGTCACGTGTGTGTTGAGATCTGTACCGCTTTTTAATCGAGGAGTTTGTCTTCTCATTGTTGAGTTTTAAGACATCTTTTTATATGTAGAATGTGAATTGTTTTTCCGGTATGTATTTGGACATATTTCTTATCATTCTGTGGCTTGTCTTTTTATTCTCTGAATTGGGTCTTTCACAGAGGATGGCTATTGAACGTTATAACAGCCATGGTATTCTTTTTCTGTTGTGGATCAGATTCTTTTTGTTGTTGTGTGTTAAAAACCCATCACCAAACCCAAGGCCACGTCAATTTTCTTTTCTGTTTCTTCCCCGAATCTTTAAAGTTTTGCATTGCAGTTGAAGTCTGAGGACGGTTTTGAATGAATTTTGATGTCCGTTGTAAAGTTTATAGCTACACTTATTTCATTATATATGCTTTCCCCTTAATTGTTCCCTCCCTCCCCGATTTTCTGAAAGACACAGGACAGTGAGCCCATCTGACTTTCCCTTTCCAGATCCTGGCTGGGAAGACGCTGAACTCGGAGTGTCACTGGCTCTCCGGCAAGGCCAGGAGGGGCGAGTTCGCCGCCGTCCCCGCCCCGATGAGCAGCGAGGGCTGCAGTGCCGGCGCGGGCCACCAGAGGGCGCAGCGCCCTTCATGTCCCGCGGCGGCTTTGCCCGCGGCGTGAGAGGACGCGGTGCCCCCACGTTAGCGTCGCCCCGCAGGCGCTGCAACCATGCCGTCTGCCGGCCTGGCCTCAGACCCGAAGCGACCGCGACCTCCTCGTCCGCCCTCAGACGCGAGGCCCCGAGGGTGAGTGCGACCTTCCCTTCCGAGCCCCCGCGGGCACCGCCCTCCCGTGCGCAGCCGCCTGCTGAGGGGCGGCCGGTCCTCAGAGACCCGGGAGGGGCTCCGTGGGGACATGTGGAAACGGGGCCCCCGCACTCTCCCACCCCACCGAGGTCCCCCACGCCCAGGACGTGGTGGCCACGGGTGTGACGTCCACGCGGTGGCCTCTCCACCCCAATGGGGTAGCGGCCTCTGAGCTGGACGTGGGTCTGGCTCAGCCTCTGGGAGGGAGGTCGCTGTCCTCTCTGTGTCACTGGCAGGGCGTTCAGGTGGTTGCTCATGAACACAGTTTCCTTACAGCAATTTCGTCCTTCCCGGGAACGTGGCGTCGCCGCGCAAGGTCCTCTGTCTCCCGCCTTCAGAGTCTCCGGCGTCCTTGCCGTGTGAGGTCTGCTGCTTCACGGTAAGTCCTCCCGTGTGTTTCACCGTGTGTTTTGCAGCAGCCACACGCTCCCAGCTCATCACCGTTAACCCCAAATCAGGGGTTCCATTTTTTTTAAATAGTAGCCTTTCTAGTGTGTGTGAGAGGGTGTGTCATTGTCGTTGGAATTTGAATTTCGGACGACCTGTGACCTGGGCGTGGACTCTGGGCAGGTGCAGTTGCTTCTGTCAGGAGGACCTGTGACCCTGGCCGGGACTCTGAGCAGTGACAGTTGGTGGAGTCTGTGAGGACTCCCTGTGACCTGTGACCTTGGTGCAGAGTCTGCACAGGCACAGTTGCTGGTGTCTGTCAGGGAGTGACCAGGAGGAGGGGGTCCCCCTCTCAACCATGGGGTGTGCTCCCTTGCACATCCTGGGCCGCTCCCCTGTCCGGGCCGCCTGTAGCGACACAGGACTGTGTGAGGTTGGCACGGGCCTGGGGCTGGGTGCAGGTTGCTCTTGTGAATTCAAGTGAAGTTTGGGGAAGACCCTTCCCTACAAAACAGGAAAGGAGCCCTTCTACCTACCGTTTTGGAGGTTTTGAACGCAACTCACCTCCCTCAGTACAGAACATAGGGTAGATGGAGCCACATTCCCGACGAACGAGCTCAGGGGAGCTCAGAGGAGTGAGACTTTAGGGTGGAAGACAGGAGCCTCTATGTGTCCAGAAATGACTGAGGTACACTGTGTGGGCAGGCAGAGCCAACCCCGGTGTCCTGCCGCCTTCCTCCTGCCTGCCACAGCTCCCGCTGGAACCGCCTCCTGGCCCACAGCAGCAGCAGGGGCTCCGGCCATCACACACAGGCTCCACACCTGATAAGAAGGAAGAGACGGGTAACGGCTGCTCCTCCCTTCCAGGTCAGCCCAGGAATTCCAGCGGCCCTCTGCTCATCCCTTAGTCCTGTCCCGACCCTGGGATGTGCAGGAACCAGGGAGAAAAAGCCTTCTTAGATGTCCTGCCCAGCGAGATCCTGATCTCTGCCAGAAAAGGAAGAAAGACATGCATTAAGGTAACCTAAGTGGCTGTCACAGTCTCCCACACATTGGGACTCCGGGGAGAGTCCCCAGAAGATCTGTGGTCTGTAGCCCTGGCACCCTAGGGATTTAGGCAACCTGGGACATCCCACACATGAGCCCCGGTCTGTGGGCCAGTTCTGCCAGGGTGATTTAGGAGACCTGTTACATCCCACAGATGAGCTCTGGTCTGTAGGCCAGTCCCCCCGGGGATTTAGGGAACCTGGGACAGCCCACAGAGGAGCCCTGGTCTGTAGACAGTCCCACAGTGATTTCAGCAACCTGGGCCACCCGACAGAGAAGCTCTGGTGTGTAGACAAGTCACCCCCAGGGATTTAGGGAACCTGGGACATCCCAGAGAGGTGCCCTGGTCGTAGGCCAGGCCCCCAGGGATTGTGGGGACCTGGAATAGCTGTAGTCTGTAGGGTAGTCCCCCAGAGATTTAGGGAACCTGGGACGTCCCTCAGGTGAGTCCTGGTATGTAGCCTAGTCTTCCCCAGGGAGTTTGGGCACTGGACCGGCCCACAGGTGAGCCCTGGTCTGTAAATTAGTCCCCAAGGTATTTGGGCAACTTGGGACATCCCACAGTTGAGCCTTTGTCTGTATGTCAGTGCTCCCCCCCCCTCCTCGGCCCCCAGGATTTAGGGAAGCTGGGACATCCCACAAATAAGCCCTGGTTTATAGGCCTGTCCTTCCCAGATGTTTAGGGACTCTGGGACGTTCCACAGATGAGCCCTGGGCTGTAGGCCAGTCCCTCCAGGGATTTAGGGCATCTGGGACGTCCCACCGATGAACCCTGGGGTGTAGACCAGTCCCCCAAGGGATTTAGGGAGCCTGGGACATCCCGCAATGAGCTCTGGTGTGTAGGCCAGTCCCCCCAGGGGGTTAGGGAACCTGGACAGCCCACAGAGGAGCCCTGGTCTGTAGACAGTCCCACAGTGATTTCAGCAACCTGGGCCACCCGACAGAGAAGCTTTGGTGTGTAGACAAGTCACCCCCGGGGATTTAGGGAACCTGGGACATCCCACAGAGGTGCCCCGGTTGTAGGCCAGGCCCCCAGGGATTGTGGGGAGCAGGAATAGCTGTAGTCTGTAGGATAGTCCCCCAAGAGATTTAGGGAACCTGGGACCTCCCTCAGGTGAGTCCTGGTATGTAGCCTAGTCTTCCCCAGGGAGTTTGGGCACTGGGCCGGCCCACAGGTGGGCCCTGGTCTGTAAATTAGTCCCCAAGGTATTTGGGCAACTTGGGACATCCCACAGTTGAGCCTTTGTCTGTATGTCAGTCCCCCCTCTTCCCCGTGATTTAGGGAACCTGGGACGTCCCACAAATATGCCCTCGTTTATAGGCCTGTCCTCCCCAGATGTTTAGGGACTCTGGGACATCCCACAGATGAGCCCTGGGCTGTAGGCCAGACCCCTCAGCGATTTGTGGGACCTGGGACAGCCCACAGAGGAGCCCCGGTTTTTAGGCCACTCCCCAACAGGGATTTGGGGAACCTGGGACGGGCCACAGATGATCCCTGGTCTGTAGATGAGTCCCCCCAGGTATTTAAAGACCTGGGACATCCCGAGGATGAGCCGTGGTCTGTACGCCAGTCCCCCTAGGGATGTAGGGAACATGGGACAGCCCACAGATGAGCTCTGGTATGTGCGCCAGTCCCCCCCAGGAATTAAGGGGACCTGGACCATTCCACAGATGAACCCTGGTCTGTAGGCCAGTGCCCCCCCCAGGGATTTAGGGAACCTGGGGCAGCCCACAGAGGAGCCTTGGTCTGTAGGTCAGTCCCCCCAGGGATTTAGGGAAGCTGGGACATCCCACAGCTAATCCGTCGTTTGTAGGCCAGGCCCCCCCCCCCCAGGGGTTTAGGGAACCTGGGATGTCCCACAGTTGAGCCTTGGTCTGTAGGCCCCTCCCACCCTGTGATTTAGAGAACCTGGGACATCCCACAGATGAGCCCTGCTGTGTAGGCCAATCCCCCCTGGGCTTTAGGGAACCTGGGACTTCCCACAGTTGAGCCTCGGTCTGTAGGCCAGTCCCCCACCCCCCCCCTCCGACATGTAGAGAATCTGGAACATCCAATGGATGAGCCCTGGTCTGCATGCCAGTCACCCTTGGGCAATATAGCAAGGACCCATCCGTACACACACACAAAAATTTATTTGGCTGTAGTGGCTCATGCCTGTAGTCCCAGCTACTTGGGAGGCTTAGGATCGCTCCAGCGTGGAAGTTCAAGGTGGCAGTGATCTGTGCTCGTGCCACTGCACTCCCGCCTGGGTCACAGAGACCCTGTCCAAAACAATAACGGCAAGAAAAAGAGCTATATCTTGGGGTGGCATATTCTAGTCTTCTAGGCTGTCTTCCAGAGTGACTGTGTACCATTATGCATTCTCCCAGCAATGAATGAGAATTGCTGCCTTGCCTCCAGCAGTGGCTTGTTCTTTTTCTGTTTTCTTTTTTAAAGAGTTTAGTCATTCTAGCAGGTGTGCTCTGGTATCTCATTGCTGTTGTAATCTGCTCTTCCCTAACGATATATGATGCCGAGCATCTTTTTGTATGAATATCTGCCATCTCTATATGTTCTTTGGTCACGTGTGTGTTGAGATCTGTACCGCTTTTTAATCGAGGAGTTTGTCTTCTCATTGTTGAGTTTTAAGACATCTTTTTATATGTAGAATGTGAATTGTTTTTCCGGTATGTATTTGGACATATTTCTTATCATTCTGTGGCTTGTCTTTTTATTCTCTGAATTGGGTCTTTCACAGAGGATGGCTATTGAACGTTATAACAGCCATGGTATTCTTTTTCTGTTGTGGATCAGATTCTTTTTGTTGTTGTGTGTTAAAAACCCATCACCAAACCCAAGGCCACGTCAATTTTCTTTTCTGTTTCTTCCCCGAATCTTTAAAGTTTTGCATTGCAGTTGAAGTCTGAGGACGGTTTTGAATGAATTTTGATGTCCGTTGTAAAGTTTATAGCTACACTTATTTCATTATATATGCTTTCCCCTTAATTGTTCCCTCCCTCCCCGATTTTCTGAAAGACACAGGACAGTGAGCCCATCTGACTTTCCCTTTCCAGATCCTGGCTGGGAAGACGCTGAACTCGGAGTGTCACTGGCTCTCCGGCAAGGCCAGGAGGGGCGAGTTCGCCGCCGTCCCCGCCCCGATGAGCAGCGAGGGCTGCAGTGCCGGCGCGGGCCACCAGAGGGCGCAGCGCCCTTCATGTCCCGCGGCGGCTTTGCCCGCGGCGTGAGAGGACGCGGTGCCCCCACGTTAGCGTCGCCCCGCAGGCGCTGCAACCATGCCGTCTGCCGGCCTGGCCTCAGACCCGAAGCGACCGCGACCTCCTCGTCCGCCCTCAGACGCGAGGCCCCGAGGGTGAGTGCGACCTTCCCTTCCGAGCCCCCGCGGGCACCGCCCTCCCGTGCGCAGCCGCCTGCTGAGGGGCGGCCGGTCCTCAGAGACCCGGGAGGGGCTCCGTGGGGACATGTGGAAACGGGGCACCCGCACTCTCCCACCCCACCGAGGTCCCCCACGCCCAGGACGTGGTGGCCACGGGTGTGACGTCCACGCGGTGGCCTCTCCACCCCAATGGGGTAGCGGCCTCTGAGCTGGACGTGGGTCTGGCTCAGCCTCTGGGAGGGAGGTCGCTGTCCTCTCTGTGTCACTGGCAGGGCGTTCAGGTGGTTGCTCATGAACACAGTTTCCTTACAGCAATTTCGTCCTTCCCGGGAACGTGGCGTCGCCGCGCAAGGTCCTCTGTCTCCCGCCTTCAGAGTCTCCGGCGTCCTTGCCGTGTGAGGTCTGCTGCTTCACGGTAAGTCCTCCCGTGTGTTTCACCGTGTGTTTTGCAGCAGCCACACGCTCCCAGCTCATCACCGTTAACCCCAAATCAGGGGTTCCATTTTTTTTAAATAGTAGCCTTTCTAGTGTGTGTGAGAGGGTGTGTCATTGTCGTTGGAATTTGAATTTCGGACGACCTGTGACCTGGGCGTGGACTCTGGGCAGGTGCAGTTGCTTCTGTCAGGAGGACCTGTGACCCTGGCCGGGACTCTGAGCAGTGACAGTTGGTGGAGTCTGTGAGGACTCCCTGTGACCTGTGACCTTGGTGCAGAGTCTGCACAGGCACAGTTGCTGGTGTCTGTCAGGGAGTGACCAGGAGGAGGGGGTCCCCCTCTCAACCATGGGGTGTGCTCCCTTGCACATCCTGGGCCGCTCCCCTGTCCGGGCCGCCTGTAGCGACACAGGACTGTGTGAGGTTGGCACGGGCCTGGGGCTGGGTGCAGGTTGCTCTTGTGAATTCAAGTGAAGTTTGGGGAAGACCCTTCCCTACAAAACAGGAAAGGAGCCCTTCTACCTACCGTTTTGGAGGTTTTGAACGCAACTCACCTCCCTCAGTACAGAACATAGGGTAGATGGAGCCACATTCCCGACGAACGAGCTCAGGGGAGCTCAGAGGAGTGAGACTTTAGGGTGGAAGACAGGAGCCTCTATGTGTCCAGAAATGACTGAGGTACACTGTGTGGGCAGGCAGAGCCAACCCCGGTGTCCTGCCGCCTTCCTCCTGCCTGCCACAGCTCCCGCTGGAACCGCCTCCTGGCCCACAGCAGCAGCAGGGGCTCCGGCCATCACACACAGGCTCCACACCTGATAAGAAGGAAGAGACGGGTAACGGCTGCTCCTCCCTTCCAGGTCAGCCCAGGAATTCCAGCGGCCCTCTGCTCATCCCTTAGTCCTGTCCCGACCCTGGGATGTGCAGGAACCAGGGAGAAAAAGCCTTCTTAGATGCCCTGCCCAGCGAGATCCTGATCTCTGCCAGAAAAGGAAGAAAGACATGCATTAAGGTAACCTAAGTGGCTGTCACAGTCTCCCACACATTGGGACTCCGGGGAGAGTCCCCAGAAGATCTGTGGTCTGTAGCCCTGGCACCCTAGGGATTTAGGCAACCTGGGACATCCCACACATGAGCCCCGGTCTGTGGGCCAGTTCTGCCAGGGTGATTTAGGAGACCTGTTACATCCCACAGATGAGCTCTGGTCTGTAGGCCAGTCCCCCCGGGGATTTAGGGAACCTGGGACAGCCCACAGAGGAGCCCTGGTCTGTAGACAGTCCCACAGTGATTTCAGCAACCTGGGCCACCCGACAGAGAAGCTCTGGTGTGTAGACAAGTCACCCCCAGGGATTTAGGGAACCTGGGACATCCCAGAGAGGTGCCCTGGTCGTAGGCCAGGCCCCCAGGGATTGTGGGGACCTGGAATAGCTGTAGTCTGTAGGGTAGTCCCCCAGAGATTTAGGGAACCTGGGACGTCCCTCAGGTGAGTCCTGGTATGTAGCCTAGTCTTCCCCAGGGAGTTTGGGCACTGGACCGGCCCACAGGTGAGCCCTGGTCTGTAAATTAGTCCCCAAGGTATTTGGGCAACTTGGGACATCCCACAGTTGAGCCTTTGTCTGTATGTCAGTGCTCCCCCCCCCTCCTCGGCCCCCAGGATTTAGGGAAGCTGGGACATCCCACAAATAAGCCCTGGTTTATAGGCCTGTCCTTCCCAGATGTTTAGGGACTCTGGGACGTTCCACAGATGAGCCCTGGGCTGTAGGCCAGTCCCTCCAGGGATTTAGGGCATCTGGGACGTCCCACCGATGAACCCTGGGGTGTAGACCAGTCCCCCAAGGGATTTAGGGAGCCTGGGACATCCCGCAATGAGCTCTGGTGTGTAGGCCAGTCCCCCCAGGGGGTTAGGGAACCTGGACAGCCCACAGAGGAGCCCTGGTCTGTAGACAGTCCCACAGTGATTTCAGCAACCTGGGCCACCCGACAGAGAAGCTTTGGTGTGTAGACAAGTCACCCCCGGGGATTTAGGGAACCTGGGACATCCCACAGAGGTGCCCCGGTTGTAGGCCAGGCCCCCAGGGATTGTGGGGAGCAGGAATAGCTGTAGTCTGTAGGATAGTCCCCCAAGAGATTTAGGGAACCTGGGACCTCCCTCAGGTGAGTCCTGGTATGTAGCCTAGTCTTCCCCAGGGAGTTTGGGCACTGGGCCGGCCCACAGGTGGGCCCTGGTCTGTAAATTAGTCCCCAAGGTATTTGGGCAACTTGGGACATCCCACAGTTGAGCCTTTGTCTGTATGTCAGTCCCCCCTCTTCCCCGTGATTTAGGGAACCTGGGACGTCCCACAAATATGCCCTCGTTTATAGGCCTGTCCTCCCCAGATGTTTAGGGACTCTGGGACATCCCACAGATGAGCCCTGGGCTGTAGGCCAGACCCCTCAGCGATTTGTGGGACCTGGGACAGCCCACAGAGGAGCCCCGGTTTTTAGGCCACTCCCCAACAGGGATTTGGGGAACCTGGGACGGGCCACAGATGATCCCTGGTCTGTAGATGAGTCCCCCCAGGTATTTAAAGACCTGGGACATCCCGAGGATGAGCCGTGGTCTGTACGCCAGTCCCCCTAGGGATGTAGGGAACATGGGACAGCCCACAGATGAGCTCTGGTATGTGCGCCAGTCCCCCCCAGGAATTAAGGGGACCTGGACCATTCCACAGATGAACCCTGGTCTGTAGGCCAGTGCCCCCCCCAGGGATTTAGGGAACCTGGGGCAGCCCACAGAGGAGCCTTGGTCTGTAGGTCAGTCCCCCCAGGGATTTAGGGAAGCTGGGACATCCCACAGCTAATCCGTCGTTTGTAGGCCAGGCCCCCCCCCCCAGGGGTTTAGGGAACCTGGGATGTCCCACAGTTGAGCCTTGGTCTGTAGGCCCCTCCCACCCTGTGATTTAGAGAACCTGGGACATCCCACAGATGAGCCCTGCTGTGTAGGCCAATCCCCCCTGGGCTTTAGGGAACCTGGGACTTCCCACAGTTGAGCCTCGGTCTGTAGGCCAGTCCCCCACCCCCCCCTCCGACATGTAGAGAATCTGGAACATCCAATGGATGAGCCCTGGTCTGCATGCCAGTCACCCTTGGGCAATATAGCAAGGACCCATCCGTACACACACACAAAAATTTATTTGGCTGTAGTGGCTCATGCCTGTAGTCCCAGCTACTTGGGAGGCTTAGGATCGCTCCAGCGTGGAAGTTCAGGGTGGCAGTGATCTGTGCTCGTGCCACTGCACTCCCGCCTGGGTCACAGAGACCCTGTCCAAAACAATAACGGCAAGAAAAAGAGCTATATCTTGGGGTGGCATATTCTAGTCTTCTAGGCTATCTTCCAGAGTGACTGTGTACCATTATGCATTCTCCCAGCAATGAATGAGAATTGCTGCCTTGCCTCCAGCAGTGGTTTGTTCTTTTTCTGTTTTCTTTTTTAAAGAGTTTAGTCATTCTAGCAGGTGTGCTCTGGTATCTCATTGCTGTTGTAATCTGCTCTTCCCTAACGATATATGATGCCGAGCATCTTTTTGTATGAATATCTGCCATCTCTATATGTTCTTTGGTCACGTGTGTGTTGAGATCTGTACCGCTTTTTAATCGAGGAGTTTGTCTTCTCATTGTTGAGTTTTAAGACATCTTTTTATATGTAGAATGTGAATTGTTTTTCCGGTATGTATTTGGACATATTTCTTATCATTCTGTGGCTTGTCTTTTTATTCTCTGAATTGGGTCTTTCACAGAGGATGGCTATTGAACGTTATAACAGCCATGGTATTCTTTTTCTGTTGTGGATCAGATTCTTTTTGTTGTTGTGTGTTAAAAACCCATCACCAAACCCAAGGCCACGTCAATTTTCTTTTCTGTTTCTTCCCCGAATCTTTAAAGTTTTGCATTGCAGTTGAAGTCTGAGGACGGTTTTGAATGAATTTTGATGTCCGTTGTAAAGTTTATAGCTACACTTATTTCATTATATATGCTTTCCCCTTAATTGTTCCCTCCCTCCCCGATTTTCTGAAAGACACAGGACAGTGAGCCCATCTGACTTTCCCTTTCCAGATCCTGGCTGGGAAGACGCTGAACTCGGAGTGTCACTGGCTCTCCGGCAAGGCCAGGAGGGGCGAGTTCGCCGCCGTCCCCGCCCCGATGAGCAGCGAGGGCTGCAGTGCCGGCGCGGGCCACCAGAGGGCGCAGCGCCCTTCATGTCCCGCGGCGGCTTTGCCCGCGGCGTGAGAGGACGCGGTGCCCCCACGTTAGCGTCGCCCCGCAGGCGCTGCAACCATGCCGTCTGCCGGCCTGGCCTCAGACCCGAAGCGACCGCGACCTCCTCGTCCGCCCTCAGACGCGAGGCCCCGAGGGTGAGTGCGACCTTCCCTTCCGAGCCCCCGCGGGCACCGCCCTCCCGTGCGCAGCCGCCTGCTGAGGGGCGGCCGGTCCTCAGAGACCCGGGAGGGGCTCCGTGGGGACATGTGGAAACGGGGCACCCGCACTCTCCCACCCCACCGAGGTCCCCCACGCCCAGGACGTGGTGGCCACGGGTGTGACGTCCACGCGGTGGCCTCTCCACCCCAATGGGGTAGCGGCCTCTGAGCTGGACGTGGGTCTGGCTCAGCCTCTGGGAGGGAGGTCGCTGTCCTCTCTGTGTCACTGGCAGGGCGTTCAGGTGGTTGCTCATGAACACAGTTTCCTTACAGCAATTTCGTCCTTCCCGGGAACGTGGCGTCGCCGCGCAAGGTCCTCTGTCTCCCGCCTTCAGAGTCTCCGGCGTCCTTGCCGTGTGAGGTCTGCTGCTTCACGGTAAGTCCTCCCGTGTGTTTCACCGTGTGTTTTGCAGCAGCCACACGCTCCCAGCTCATCACCGTTAACCCCAAATCAGGGGTTCCATTTTTTTTAAATAGTAGCCTTTCTAGTGTGTGTGAGAGGGTGTGTCATTGTCGTTGGAATTTGAATTTCGGACGACCTGTGACCTGGGCGTGGACTCTGGGCAGGTGCAGTTGCTTCTGTCAGGAGGACCTGTGACCCTGGCCGGGACTCTGAGCAGTGACAGTTGGTGGAGTCTGTGAGGACTCCCTGTGACCTGTGACCTTGGTGCAGAGTCTGCACAGGCACAGTTGCTGGTGTCTGTCAGGGAGTGACCAGGAGGAGGGGGTCCCCCTCTCAACCATGGGGTGTGCTCCCTTGCACATCCTGGGCCGCTCCCCTGTCCGGGCCGCCTGTAGCGACACAGGACTGTGTGAGGTTGGCACGGGCCTGGGGCTGGGTGCAGGTTGCTCTTGTGAATTCAAGTGAAGTTTGGGGAAGACCCTTCCCTACAAAACAGGAAAGGAGCCCTTCTACCTACCGTTTTGGAGGTTTTGAACGCAACTCACCTCCCTCAGTACAGAACATAGGGTAGATGGAGCCACATTCCCGACGAACGAGCTCAGGGGAGCTCAGAGGAGTGAGACTTTAGGGTGGAAGACAGGAGCCTCTATGTGTCCAGAAATGACTGAGGTACACTGTGTGGGCAGGCAGAGCCAACCCCGGTGTCCTGCCGCCTTCCTCCTGCCTGCCACAGCTCCCGCTGGAACCGCCTCCTGGCCCACAGCAGCAGCAGGGGCTCCGGCCATCACACACAGGCTCCACACCTGATAAGAAGGAAGAGACGGGTAACGGCTGCTCCTCCCTTCCAGGTCAGCCCAGGAATTCCAGCGGCCCTCTGCTCATCCCTTAGTCCTGTCCCGACCCTGGGATGTGCAGGAACCAGGGAGAAAAAGCCTTCTTAGATGCCCTGCCCAGCGAGATCCTGATCTCTGCCAGAAAAGGAAGAAAGACATGCATTAAGGTAACCTAAGTGGCTGTCACAGTCTCCCACACATTGGGACTCCGGGGAGAGTCCCCAGAAGATCTGTGGTCTGTAGCCCTGGCACCCTAGGGATTTAGGCAACCTGGGACATCCCACACATGAGCCCCGGTCTGTGGGCCAGTTCTGCCAGGGTGATTTAGGAGACCTGTTACATCCCACAGATGAGCTCTGGTCTGTAGGCCAGTCCCCCCGGGGATTTAGGGAACCTGGGACAGCCCACAGAGGAGCCCTGGTCTGTAGACAGTCCCACAGTGATTTCAGCAACCTGGGCCACCCGACAGAGAAGCTCTGGTGTGTAGACAAGTCACCCCCAGGGATTTAGGGAACCTGGGACATCCCAGAGAGGTGCCCTGGTCGTAGGCCAGGCCCCCAGGGATTGTGGGGACCTGGAATAGCTGTAGTCTGTAGGGTAGTCCCCCAGAGATTTAGGGAACCTGGGACGTCCCTCAGGTGAGTCCTGGTATGTAGCCTAGTCTTCCCCAGGGAGTTTGGGCACTGGACCGGCCCACAGGTGAGCCCTGGTCTGTAAATTAGTCCCCAAGGTATTTGGGCAACTTGGGACATCCCACAGTTGAGCCTTTGTCTGTATGTCAGTGCTCCCCCCCCCTCCTCGGCCCCCAGGATTTAGGGAAGCTGGGACATCCCACAAATAAGCCCTGGTTTATAGGCCTGTCCTTCCCAGATGTTTAGGGACTCTGGGACGTTCCACAGATGAGCCCTGGGCTGTAGGCCAGTCCCTCCAGGGATTTAGGGCATCTGGGACGTCCCACCGATGAACCCTGGGGTGTAGACCAGTCCCCCAAGGGATTTAGGGAGCCTGGGACATCCCGCAATGAGCTCTGGTGTGTAGGCCAGTCCCCCCAGGGGGTTAGGGAACCTGGACAGCCCACAGAGGAGCCCTGGTCTGTAGACAGTCCCACAGTGATTTCAGCAACCTGGGCCACCCGACAGAGAAGCTTTGGTGTGTAGACAAGTCACCCCCGGGGATTTAGGGAACCTGGGACATCCCACAGAGGTGCCCCGGTTGTAGGCCAGGCCCCCAGGGATTGTGGGGAGCAGGAATAGCTGTAGTCTGTAGGATAGTCCCCCAAGAGATTTAGGGAACCTGGGACCTCCCTCAGGTGAGTCCTGGTATGTAGCCTAGTCTTCCCCAGGGAGTTTGGGCACTGGGCCGGCCCACAGGTGGGCCCTGGTCTGTAAATTAGTCCCCAAGGTATTTGGGCAACTTGGGACATCCCACAGTTGAGCCTTTGTCTGTATGTCAGTCCCCCCTCTTCCCCGTGATTTAGGGAACCTGGGACGTCCCACAAATATGCCCTCGTTTATAGGCCTGTCCTCCCCAGATGTTTAGGGACTCTGGGACATCCCACAGATGAGCCCTGGGCTGTAGGCCAGACCCCTCAGCGATTTGTGGGACCTGGGACAGCCCACAGAGGAGCCCCGGTTTTTAGGCCACTCCCCAACAGGGATTTGGGGAACCTGGGACGGGCCACAGATGATCCCTGGTCTGTAGATGAGTCCCCCCAGGTATTTAAAGACCTGGGACATCCCGAGGATGAGCCGTGGTCTGTACGCCAGTCCCCCTAGGGATGTAGGGAACATGGGACAGCCCACAGATGAGCTCTGGTATGTGCGCCAGTCCCCCCCAGGAATTAAGGGGACCTGGACCATTCCACAGATGAACCCTGGTCTGTAGGCCAGTGCCCCCCCCAGGGATTTAGGGAACCTGGGGCAGCCCACAGAGGAGCCTTGGTCTGTAGGTCAGTCCCCCCAGGGATTTAGGGAAGCTGGGACATCCCACAGCTAATCCGTCGTTTGTAGGCCAGGCCCCCCCCCCCAGGGGTTTAGGGAACCTGGGATGTCCCACAGTTGAGCCTTGGTCTGTAGGCCCCTCCCACCCTGTGATTTAGAGAACCTGGGACATCCCACAGATGAGCCCTGCTGTGTAGGCCAATCCCCCCTGGGCTTTAGGGAACCTGGGACTTCCCACAGTTGAGCCTCGGTCTGTAGGCCAGTCCCCCACCCCCCCCTCCGACATGTAGAGAATCTGGAACATCCAATGGATGAGCCCTGGTCTGCATGCCAGTCACCCTTGGGCAATATAGCAAGGACCCATCCGTACACACACACAAAAATTTATTTGGCTGTAGTGGCTCATGCCTGTAGTCCCAGCTACTTGGGAGGCTTAGGATCGCTCCAGCGTGGAAGTTCAGGGTGGCAGTGATCTGTGCTCGTGCCACTGCACTCCCGCCTGGGTCACAGAGACCCTGTCCAAAACAATAACGGCAAGAAAAAGAGCTATATCTTGGGGTGGCATATTCTAGTCTTCTAGGCTGTCTTCCAGAGTGACTGTGTACCATTATGCATTCTCCCAGCAATGAATGAGAATTGCTGCCTTGCCTCCAGCAGTGGTTTGTTCTTTTTCTGTTTTCTTTTTTAAAGAGTTTAGTCATTCTAGCAGGTGTGCTCTGGTATCTCATTGCTGTTGTAATCTGCTCTTCCCTAACGATATATGATGCCGAGCATCTTTTTGTATGAATATCTGCCATCTCTATATGTTCTTTGGTCACGTGTGTGTTGAGATCTGTACCGCTTTTTAATCGAGGAGTTTGTCTTCTCATTGTTGAGTTTTAAGACATCTTTTTATATGTAGAATGTGAATTGTTTTTCCGGTATGTATTTGGACATATTTCTTATCATTCTGTGGCTTGTCTTTTTATTCTCTGAATTGGGTCTTTCACAGAGGATGGCTATTGAACGTTATAACAGCCATGGTATTCTTTTTCTGTTGTGGATCAGATTCTTTTTGTTGTTGTGTGTTAAAAACCCATCACCAAACCCAAGGCCACGTCAATTTTCTTTTCTGTTTCTTCCCCGAATCTTTAAAGTTTTGCATTGCAGTTGAAGTCTGAGGACGGTTTTGAATGAATTTTGATGTCCGTTGTAAAGTTTATAGCTACACTTATTTCATTATATATGCTTTCCCCTTAATTGTTCCCTCCCTCCCCGATTTTCTGAAAGACACAGGACAGTGAGCCCATCTGACTTTCCCTTTCCAGATCCTGGCTGGGAAGACGCTGAACTCGGAGTGTCACTGGCTCTCCGGCAAGGCCAGGAGGGGCGAGTTCGCCGCCGTCCCCGCCCCGATGAGCAGCGAGGGCTGCAGTGCCGGCGCGGGCCACCAGAGGGCGCAGCGCCCTTCATGTCCCGCGGCGGCTTTGCCCGCGGCGTGAGAGGACGCGGTGCCCCCACGTTAGCGTCGCCCCGCAGGCGCTGCAACCATGCCGTCTGCCGGCCTGGCCTCAGACCCGAAGCGACCGCGACCTCCTCGTCCGCCCTCAGACGCGAGGCCCCGAGGGTGAGTGCGACCTTCCCTTCCGAGCCCCCGCGGGCACCGCCCTCCCGTGCGCAGCCGCCTGCTGAGGGGCGGCCGGTCCTCAGAGACCCGGGAGGGGCTCCGTGGGGACATGTGGAAACGGGGCCCCCGCACTCTCCCACCCCACCGAGGTCCCCCACGCCCAGGACGTGGTGGCCACGGGTGTGACGTCCACGCGGTGGCCTCTCCACCCCAATGGGGTAGCGGCCTCTGAGCTGGACGTGGGTCTGGCTCAGCCTCTGGGAGGGAGGTCGCTGTCCTCTCTGTGTCACTGGCAGGGCGTTCAGGTGGTTGCTCATGAACACAGTTTCCTTACAGCAATTTCGTCCTTCCCGGGAACGTGGCGTCGCCGCGCAAGGTCCTCTGTCTCCCGCCTTCAGAGTCTCCGGCGTCCTTGCCGTGTGAGGTCTGCTGCTTCACGGTAAGTCCTCCCGTGTGTTTCACCGTGTGTTTTGCAGCAGCCACACGCTCCCAGCTCATCACCGTTAACCCCAAATCAGGGGTTCCATTTTTTTTAAATAGTAGCCTTTCTAGTGTGTGTGAGAGGGTGTGTCATTGTCGTTGGAATTTGAATTTCGGACGACCTGTGACCTGGGCGTGGACTCTGGGCAGGTGCAGTTGCTTCTGTCAGGAGGACCTGTGACCCTGGCCGGGACTCTGAGCAGTGACAGTTGGTGGAGTCTGTGAGGACTCCCTGTGACCTGTGACCTTGGTGCAGAGTCTGCACAGGCACAGTTGCTGGTGTCTGTCAGGGAGTGACCAGGAGGAGGGGGTCCCCCTCTCAACCATGGGGTGTGCTCCCTTGCACATCCTGGGCCGCTCCCCTGTCCGGGCCGCCTGTAGCGACACAGGACTGTGTGAGGTTGGCACGGGCCTGGGGCTGGGTGCAGGTTGCTCTTGTGAATTCAAGTGAAGTTTGGGGAAGACCCTTCCCTACAAAACAGGAAAGGAGCCCTTCTACCTACCGTTTTGGAGGTTTTGAACGCAACTCACCTCCCTCAGTACAGAACATAGGGTAGATGGAGCCACATTCCCGACGAACGAGCTCAGGGGAGCTCAGAGGAGTGAGACTTTAGGGTGGAAGACAGGAGCCTCTATGTGTCCAGAAATGACTGAGGTACACTGTGTGGGCAGGCAGAGCCAACCCCGGTGTCCTGCCGCCTTCCTCCTGCCTGCCACAGCTCCCGCTGGAACCGCCTCCTGGCCCACAGCAGCAGCAGGGGCTCCGGCCATCACACACAGGCTCCACACCTGATAAGAAGGAAGAGACGGGTAACGGCTGCTCCTCCCTTCCAGGTCAGCCCAGGAATTCCAGCGGCCCTCTGCTCATCCCTTAGTCCTGTCCCGACCCTGGGATGTGCAGGAACCAGGGAGAAAAAGCCTTCTTAGATGCCCTGCCCAGCGAGATCCTGATCTCTGCCAGAAAAGGAAGAAAGACATGCATTAAGGTAACCTAAGTGGCTGTCACAGTCTCCCACACATTGGGACTCCGGGGAGAGTCCCCAGAAGATCTGTGGTCTGTAGCCCTGGCACCCTAGGGATTTAGGCAACCTGGGACATCCCACACATGAGCCCCGGTCTGTGGGCCAGTTCTGCCAGGGTGATTTAGGAGACCTGTTACATCCCACAGATGAGCTCTGGTCTGTAGGCCAGTCCCCCCGGGGATTTAGGGAACCTGGGACAGCCCACAGAGGAGCCCTGGTCTGTAGACAGTCCCACAGTGATTTCAGCAACCTGGGCCACCCGACAGAGAAGCTCTGGTGTGTAGACAAGTCACCCCCAGGGATTTAGGGAACCTGGGACATCCCAGAGAGGTGCCCTGGTCGTAGGCCAGGCCCCCAGGGATTGTGGGGACCTGGAATAGCTGTAGTCTGTAGGGTAGTCCCCCAGAGATTTAGGGAACCTGGGACGTCCCTCAGGTGAGTCCTGGTATGTAGCCTAGTCTTCCCCAGGGAGTTTGGGCACTGGACCGGCCCACAGGTGAGCCCTGGTCTGTAAATTAGTCCCCAAGGTATTTGGGCAACTTGGGACATCCCACAGTTGAGCCTTTGTCTGTATGTCAGTGCTCCCCCCCCCTCCTCGGCCCCCAGGATTTAGGGAAGCTGGGACATCCCACAAATAAGCCCTGGTTTATAGGCCTGTCCTTCCCAGATGTTTAGGGACTCTGGGACGTTCCACAGATGAGCCCTGGGCTGTAGGCCAGTCCCTCCAGGGATTTAGGGCATCTGGGACGTCCCACCGATGAACCCTGGGGTGTAGACCAGTCCCCCAAGGGATTTAGGGAGCCTGGGACATCCCGCAATGAGCTCTGGTGTGTAGGCCAGTCCCCCCAGGGGGTTAGGGAACCTGGACAGCCCACAGAGGAGCCCTGGTCTGTAGACAGTCCCACAGTGATTTCAGCAACCTGGGCCACCCGACAGAGAAGCTTTGGTGTGTAGACAAGTCACCCCCGGGGATTTAGGGAACCTGGGACATCCCACAGAGGTGCCCCGGTTGTAGGCCAGGCCCCCAGGGATTGTGGGGAGCAGGAATAGCTGTAGTCTGTAGGATAGTCCCCCAAGAGATTTAGGGAACCTGGGACCTCCCTCAGGTGAGTCCTGGTATGTAGCCTAGTCTTCCCCAGGGAGTTTGGGCACTGGGCCGGCCCACAGGTGGGCCCTGGTCTGTAAATTAGTCCCCAAGGTATTTGGGCAACTTGGGACATCCCACAGTTGAGCCTTTGTCTGTATGTCAGTCCCCCCTCTTCCCCGTGATTTAGGGAACCTGGGACGTCCCACAAATATGCCCTCGTTTATAGGCCTGTCCTCCCCAGATGTTTAGGGACTCTGGGACATCCCACAGATGAGCCCTGGGCTGTAGGCCAGACCCCTCAGCGATTTGTGGGACCTGGGACAGCCCACAGAGGAGCCCCGGTTTTTAGGCCACTCCCCAACAGGGATTTGGGGAACCTGGGACGGGCCACAGATGATCCCTGGTCTGTAGATGAGTCCCCCCAGGTATTTAAAGACCTGGGACATCCCGAGGATGAGCCGTGGTCTGTACGCCAGTCCCCCTAGGGATGTAGGGAACATGGGACAGCCCACAGATGAGCTCTGGTATGTGCGCCAGTCCCCCCCAGGAATTAAGGGGACCTGGACCATTCCACAGATGAACCCTGGTCTGTAGGCCAGTGCCCCCCCAGGGATTTAGGGAACCTGGGGCAGCCCACAGAGGAGCCTTGGTCTGTAGGTCAGTCCCCCCAGGGATTTAGGGAAGCTGGGACATCCCACAGCTAATCCGTCGTTTGTAGGCCAGGCCCCCCCCCCAGGGGTTTAGGGAACCTGGGATGTCCCACAGTTGAGCCTTGGTCTGTAGGCCCCTCCCACCCTGTGATTTAGAGAACCTGGGACATCCCACAGATGAGCCCTGCTGTGTAGGCCAATCCCCCCTGGGCTTTAGGGAACCTGGGACTTCCCACAGTTGAGCCTCGGTCTGTAGGCCAGTCCCCCACCCCCCCCCTCCGACATGTAGAGAATCTGGAACATCCAATGGATGAGCCCTGGTCTGCATGCCAGTCACCCTTGGGCAATATAGCAAGGACCCATCCGTACACACACAGAAAAATTTATTTGGCTGTAGTGGCTCATGCCTGTAGTCCCAGCTACTTGGGAGGCTTAGGATCGCTCCAGCGTGGAAGTTCAGGGTGGCAGTGATCTGTGCTCGTGCCACTGCACTCCCGCCTGGGTCACAGAGACCCTGTCCAAAACAATAACGGCAAGAAAAAGAGCTATATCTTGGGGTGGCATATTCTAGTCTTCTAGGCTATCTTCCAGAGTGACTGTGTACCATTATGCATTCTCCCAGCAATGAATGAGAATTGCTGCCTTGCCTCCAGCAGTGGTTTGTTCTTTTTCTGTTTTCTTTTTTAAAGAGTTTAGTCATTCTAGCAGGTGTGCTCTGGTATCTCATTGCTGTTGTAATCTGCTCTTCCCTAACGATATATGATGCCGAGCATCTTTTTGTATGAATATCTGCCATCTCTATATGTTCTTTGGTCACGTGTGTGTTGAGATCTGTACCGCTTTTTAATCGAGGAGTTTGTCTTCTCATTGTTGAGTTTTAAGACATCTTTTTATATGTAGAATGTGAATTGTTTTTCCGGTATGTATTTGGACATATTTCTTATCATTCTGTGGCTTGTCTTTTTATTCTCTGAATTGGGTCTTTCACAGAGGATGGCTATTGAACGTTATAACAGCCATGGTATTCTTTTTCTGTTGTGGATCAGATTCTTTTTGTTGTTGTGTGTTAAAAACCCATCACCAAACCCAAGGCCACGTCAATTTTCTTTTCTGTTTCTTCCCCGAATCTTTAAAGTTTTGCATTGCAGTTGAAGTCTGAGGACGGTTTTGAATGAATTTTGATGTCCGTTGTAAAGTTTATAGCTACACTTATTTCATTATATATGCTTTCCCCTTAATTGTTCCCTCCCTCCCCGATTTTCTGAAAGACACAGGACAGTGAGCCCATCTGACTTTCCCTTTCCAGATCCTGGCTGGGAAGACGCTGAACTCGGAGTGTCACTGGCTCTCCGGCAAGGCCAGGAGGGGCGAGTTCGCCGCCGTCCCCGCCCCGATGAGCAGCGAGGGCTGCAGTGCCGGCGCGGGCCACCAGAGGGCGCAGCGCCCTTCATGTCCCGCGGCGGCTTTGCCCGCGGCGTGAGAGGACGCGGTGCCCCCACGTTAGCGTCGCCCCGCAGGCGCTGCAACCATGCCGTCTGCCGGCCTGGCCTCAGACCCGAAGCGACCGCGACCTCCTCGTCCGCCCTCAGACGCGAGGCCCCGAGGGTGAGTGCGACCTTCCCTTCCGAGCCCCCGCGGGCACCGCCCTCCCGTGCGCAGCCGCCTGCTGAGGGGCGGCCGGTCCTCAGAGACCCGGGAGGGGCTCCGTGGGGACATGTGGAAACGGGGCCCCCGCACTCTCCCACCCCACCGAGGTCCCCCACGCCCAGGACGTGGTGGCCACGGGTGTGACGTCCACGCGGTGGCCTCTCCACCCCAATGGGGTAGCGGCCTCTGAGCTGGACGTGGGTCTGGCTCAGCCTCTGGGAGGGAGGTCGCTGTCCTCTCTGTGTCACTGGCAGGGCGTTCAGGTGGTTGCTCATGAACACAGTTTCCTTACAGCAATTTCGTCCTTCCCGGGAACGTGGCGTCGCCGCGCAAGGTCCTCTGTCTCCCGCCTTCAGAGTCTCCGGCGTCCTTGCCGTGTGAGGTCTGCTGCTTCACGGTAAGTCCTCCCGTGTGTTTCACCGTGTGTTTTGCAGCAGCCACACGCTCCCAGCTCATCACCGTTAACCCCAAATCAGGGGTTCCATTTTTTTTAAATAGTAGCCTTTCTAGTGTGTGTGAGAGGGTGTGTCATTGTCGTTGGAATTTGAATTTCGGACGACCTGTGACCTGGGCGTGGACTCTGGGCAGGTGCAGTTGCTTCTGTCAGGAGGACCTGTGACCCTGGCCGGGACTCTGAGCAGTGACAGTTGGTGGAGTCTGTGAGGACTCCCTGTGACCTGTGACCTTGGTGCAGAGTCTGCACAGGCACAGTTGCTGGTGTCTGTCAGGGAGTGACCAGGAGGAGGGGGTCCCCCTCTCAACCATGGGGTGTGCTCCCTTGCACATCCTGGGCCGCTCCCCTGTCCGGGCCGCCTGTAGCGACACAGGACTGTGTGAGGTTGGCACGGGCCTGGGGCTGGGTGCAGGTTGCTCTTGTGAATTCAAGTGAAGTTTGGGGAAGACCCTTCCCTACAAAACAGGAAAGGAGCCCTTCTACCTACCGTTTTGGAGGTTTTGAACGCAACTCACCTCCCTCAGTACAGAACATAGGGTAGATGGAGCCACATTCCCGACGAACGAGCTCAGGGGAGCTCAGAGGAGTGAGACTTTAGGGTGGAAGACAGGAGCCTCTATGTGTCCAGAAATGACTGAGGTACACTGTGTGGGCAGGCAGAGCCAACCCCGGTGTCCTGCCGCCTTCCTCCTGCCTGCCACAGCTCCCGCTGGAACCGCCTCCTGGCCCACAGCAGCAGCAGGGGCTCCGGCCATCACACACAGGCTCCACACCTGATAAGAAGGAAGAGACGGGTAACGGCTGCTCCTCCCTTCCAGGTCAGCCCAGGAATTCCAGCGGCCCTCTGCTCATCCCTTAGTCCTGTCCCGACCCTGGGATGTGCAGGAACCAGGGAGAAAAAGCCTTCTTAGATGCCCTGCCCAGCGAGATCCTGATCTCTGCCAGAAAAGGAAGAAAGACATGCATTAAGGTAACCTAAGTGGCTGTCACAGTCTCCCACACATTGGGACTCCGGGGAGAGTCCCCAGAAGATCTGTGGTCTGTAGCCCTGGCACCCTAGGGATTTAGGCAACCTGGGACATCCCACACATGAGCCCCGGTCTGTGGGCCAGTTCTGCCAGGGTGATTTAGGAGACCTGTTACATCCCACAGATGAGCTCTGGTCTGTAGGCCAGTCCCCCCGGGGATTTAGGGAACCTGGGACAGCCCACAGAGGAGCCCTGGTCTGTAGACAGTCCCACAGTGATTTCAGCAACCTGGGCCACCCGACAGAGAAGCTCTGGTGTGTAGACAAGTCACCCCCAGGGATTTAGGGAACCTGGGACATCCCAGAGAGGTGCCCTGGTCGTAGGCCAGGCCCCCAGGGATTGTGGGGACCTGGAATAGCTGTAGTCTGTAGGGTAGTCCCCCAGAGATTTAGGGAACCTGGGACGTCCCTCAGGTGAGTCCTGGTATGTAGCCTAGTCTTCCCCAGGGAGTTTGGGCACTGGACCGGCCCACAGGTGAGCCCTGGTCTGTAAATTAGTCCCCAAGGTATTTGGGCAACTTGGGACATCCCACAGTTGAGCCTTTGTCTGTATGTCAGTGCTCCCCCCCCCTCCTCGGCCCCCAGGATTTAGGGAAGCTGGGACATCCCACAAATAAGCCCTGGTTTATAGGCCTGTCCTTCCCAGATGTTTAGGGACTCTGGGACGTTCCACAGATGAGCCCTGGGCTGTAGGCCAGTCCCTCCAGGGATTTAGGGCATCTGGGACGTCCCACCGATGAACCCTGGGGTGTAGACCAGTCCCCCAAGGGATTTAGGGAGCCTGGGACATCCCGCAATGAGCTCTGGTGTGTAGGCCAGTCCCCCCAGGGGGTTAGGGAACCTGGACAGCCCACAGAGGAGCCCTGGTCTGTAGACAGTCCCACAGTGATTTCAGCAACCTGGGCCACCCGACAGAGAAGCTTTGGTGTGTAGACAAGTCACCCCCGGGGATTTAGGGAACCTGGGACATCCCACAGAGGTGCCCCGGTTGTAGGCCAGGCCCCCAGGGATTGTGGGGAGCAGGAATAGCTGTAGTCTGTAGGATAGTCCCCCAAGAGATTTAGGGAACCTGGGACCTCCCTCAGGTGAGTCCTGGTATGTAGCCTAGTCTTCCCCAGGGAGTTTGGGCACTGGGCCGGCCCACAGGTGGGCCCTGGTCTGTAAATTAGTCCCCAAGGTATTTGGGCAACTTGGGACATCCCACAGTTGAGCCTTTGTCTGTATGTCAGTCCCCCCTCTTCCCCGTGATTTAGGGAACCTGGGACGTCCCACAAATATGCCCTCGTTTATAGGCCTGTCCTCCCCAGATGTTTAGGGACTCTGGGACATCCCACAGATGAGCCCTGGGCTGTAGGCCAGACCCCTCAGCGATTTGTGGGACCTGGGACAGCCCACAGAGGAGCCCCGGTTTTTAGGCCACTCCCCAACAGGGATTTGGGGAACCTGGGACGGGCCACAGATGATCCCTGGTCTGTAGATGAGTCCCCCCAGGTATTTAAAGACCTGGGACATCCCGAGGATGAGCCGTGGTCTGTACGCCAGTCCCCCTAGGGATGTAGGGAACATGGGACAGCCCACAGATGAGCTCTGGTATGTGCGCCAGTCCCCCCCAGGAATTAAGGGGACCTGGACCATTCCACAGATGAACCCTGGTCTGTAGGCCAGTGCCCCCCCAGGGATTTAGGGAACCTGGGGCAGCCCACAGAGGAGCCTTGGTCTGTAGGTCAGTCCCCCCAGGGATTTAGGGAAGCTGGGACATCCCACAGCTAATCCGTCGTTTGTAGGCCAGGCCCCCCCCCCAGGGGTTTAGGGAACCTGGGATGTCCCACAGTTGAGCCTTGGTCTGTAGGCCCCTCCCACCCTGTGATTTAGAGAACCTGGGACATCCCACAGATGAGCCCTGCTGTGTAGGCCAATCCCCCCTGGGCTTTAGGGAACCTGGGACTTCCCACAGTTGAGCCTCGGTCTGTAGGCCAGTCCCCCACCCCCCCCCTCCGACATGTAGAGAATCTGGAACATCCAATGGATGAGCCCTGGTCTGCATGCCAGTCACCCTTGGGCAATATAGCAAGGACCCATCCGTACACACACAGAAAAATTTATTTGGCTGTAGTGGCTCATGCCTGTAGTCCCAGCTACTTGGGAGGCTTAGGATCGCTCCAGCGTGGAAGTTCAGGGTGGCAGTGATCTGTGCTCGTGCCACTGCACTCCCGCCTGGGTCACAGAGACCCTGTCCAAAACAATAACGGCAAGAAAAAGAGCTATATCTTGGGGTGGCATATTCTAGTCTTCTAGGCTGTCTTCCAGAGTGACTGTGTACCATTATGCATTCTCCCAGCAATGAATGAGAATTGCTGCCTTGCCTCCAGCAGTGGTTTGTTCTTTTTCTGTTTTCTTTTTTAAAGAGTTTAGTCATTCTAGCAGGTGTGCTCTGGTATCTCATTGCTGTTGTAATCTGCTCTTCCCTAACGATATATGATGCCGAGCATCTTTTTGTATGAATATCTGCCATCTCTATATGTTCTTTGGTCACGTGTGTGTTGAGATCTGTACCGCTTTTTAATCGAGGAGTTTGTCTTCTCATTGTTGAGTTTTAAGACATCTTTTTATATGTAGAATGTGAATTGTTTTTCCGGTATGTATTTGGACATATTTCTTATCATTCTGTGGCTTGTCTTTTTATTCTCTGAATTGGGTCTTTCACAGAGGATGGCTATTGAACGTTATAACAGCCATGGTATTCTTTTTCTGTTGTGGATCAGATTCTTTTTGTTGTTGTGTGTTAAAAACCCATCACCAAACCCAAGGCCACGTCAATTTTCTTTTCTGTTTCTTCCCCGAATCTTTAAAGTTTTGCATTGCAGTTGAAGTCTGAGGACGGTTTTGAATGAATTTTGATGTCCGTTGTAAAGTTTATAGCTACACTTATTTCATTATATATGCTTTCCCCTTAATTGTTCCCTCCCTCCCCGATTTTCTGAAAGACACAGGACAGTGAGCCCATCTGACTTTCCCTTTCCAGATCCTGGCTGGGAAGACGCTGAACTCGGAGTGTCACTGGCTCTCCGGCAAGGCCAGGAGGGGCGAGTTCGCCGCCGTCCCCGCCCCGATGAGCAGCGAGGGCTGCAGTGCCGGCGCGGGCCACCAGAGGGCGCAGCGCCCTTCATGTCCCGCGGCGGCTTTGCCCGCGGCGTGAGAGGACGCGGTGCCCCCACGTTAGCGTCGCCCCGCAGGCGCTGCAACCATGCCGTCTGCCGGCCTGGCCTCAGACCCGAAGCGACCGCGACCTCCTCGTCCGCCCTCAGACGCGAGGCCCCGAGGGTGAGTGCGACCTTCCCTTCCGAGCCCCCGCGGGCACCGCCCTCCCGTGCGCAGCCGCCTGCTGAGGGGCGGCCGGTCCTCAGAGACCCGGGAGGGGCTCCGTGGGGACATGTGGAAACGGGGCCCCCGCACTCTCCCACCCCACCGAGGTCCCCCACGCCCGGGACGTGGTGGCCACGGGTGTGACGTCCACGCGGTGGCCTCTCCACCCCAATGGGGTAGCGGCCTCTGAGCTGGACGTGGGTCTGGCTCAGCCTCTGGGAGGGAGGTCGCTGTCCTCTCTGTGTCACTGGCAGGGCGTTCAGGTGGTTGCTCATGAACACAGTTTCCTTACAGCAATTTCGTCCTTCCCGGGAACGTGGCGTCGCCGCGCAAGGTCCTCTGTCTCCCGCCTTCAGAGTCTCCGGCGTCCTTGCCGTGTGAGGTCTGCTGCTTCACGGTAAGTCCTCCCGTGTGTTTCACCGTGTGTTTTGCAGCAGCCACACGCTCCCAGCTCATCACCGTTAACCCCAAATCAGGGGTTCCATTTTTTTTAAATAGTAGCCTTTCTAGTGTGTGTGAGAGGGTGTGTCATTGTCGTTGGAATTTGAATTTCGGACGACCTGTGACCTGGGCGTGGACTCTGGGCAGGTGCAGTTGCTTCTGTCAGGAGGACCTGTGACCCTGGCCGGGACTCTGAGCAGTGACAGTTGGTGGAGTCTGTGAGGACTCCCTGTGACCTGTGACCTTGGTGCAGAGTCTGCACAGGCACAGTTGCTGGTGTCTGTCAGGGAGTGACCAGGAGGAGGGGGTCCCCCTCTCAACCATGGGGTGTGCTCCCTTGCACATCCTGGGCCGCTCCCCTGTCCGGGCCGCCTGTAGCGACACAGGACTGTGTGAGGTTGGCACGGGCCTGGGGCTGGGTGCAGGTTGCTCTTGTGAATTCAAGTGAAGTTTGGGGAAGACCCTTCCCTACAAAACAGGAAAGGAGCCCTTCTACCTACCGTTTTGGAGGTTTTGAACGCAACTCACCTCCCTCAGTACAGAACATAGGGTAGATGGAGCCACATTCCCGACGAACGAGCTCAGGGGAGCTCAGAGGAGTGAGACTTTAGGGTGGAAGACAGGAGCCTCTATGTGTCCAGAAATGACTGAGGTACACTGTGTGGGCAGGCAGAGCCAACCCCGGTGTCCTGCCGCCTTCCTCCTGCCTGCCACAGCTCCCGCTGGAACCGCCTCCTGGCCCACAGCAGCAGCAGGGGCTCCGGCCATCACACACAGGCTCCACACCTGATAAGAAGGAAGAGACGGGTAACGGCTGCTCCTCCCTTCCAGGTCAGCCCAGGAATTCCAGCGGCCCTCTGCTCATCCCTTAGTCCTGTCCCGACCCTGGGATGTGCAGGAACCAGGGAGAAAAAGCCTTCTTAGATGCCCTGCCCAGCGAGATCCTGATCTCTGCCAGAAAAGGAAGAAAGACATGCATTAAGGTAACCTAAGTGGCTGTCACAGTCTCCCACACATTGGGACTCCGGGGAGAGTCCCCAGAAGATCTGTGGTCTGTAGCCCTGGCACCCTAGGGATTTAGGCAACCTGGGACATCCCACACATGAGCCCCGGTCTGTGGGCCAGTTCTGCCAGGGTGATTTAGGAGACCTGTTACATCCCACAGATGAGCTCTGGTCTGTAGGCCAGTCCCCCCGGGGATTTAGGGAACCTGGGACAGCCCACAGAGGAGCCCTGGTCTGTAGACAGTCCCACAGTGATTTCAGCAACCTGGGCCACCCGACAGAGAAGCTCTGGTGTGTAGACAAGTCACCCCCAGGGATTTAGGGAACCTGGGACATCCCAGAGAGGTGCCCTGGTCGTAGGCCAGGCCCCCAGGGATTGTGGGGACCTGGAATAGCTGTAGTCTGTAGGGTAGTCCCCCAGAGATTTAGGGAACCTGGGACGTCCCTCAGGTGAGTCCTGGTATGTAGCCTAGTCTTCCCCAGGGAGTTTGGGCACTGGACCGGCCCACAGGTGAGCCCTGGTCTGTAAATTAGTCCCCAAGGTATTTGGGCAACTTGGGACATCCCACAGTTGAGCCTTTGTCTGTATGTCAGTGCTCCCCCCCCCTCCTCGGCCCCCAGGATTTAGGGAAGCTGGGACATCCCACAAATAAGCCCTGGTTTATAGGCCTGTCCTTCCCAGATGTTTAGGGACTCTGGGACGTTCCACAGATGAGCCCTGGGCTGTAGGCCAGTCCCTCCAGGGATTTAGGGCATCTGGGACGTCCCACCGATGAACCCTGGGGTGTAGACCAGTCCCCCAAGGGATTTAGGGAGCCTGGGACATCCCGCAATGAGCTCTGGTGTGTAGGCCAGTCCCCCCAGGGGGTTAGGGAACCTGGACAGCCCACAGAGGAGCCCTGGTCTGTAGACAGTCCCACAGTGATTTCAGCAACCTGGGCCACCCGACAGAGAAGCTTTGGTGTGTAGACAAGTCACCCCCGGGGATTTAGGGAACCTGGGACATCCCACAGAGGTGCCCCGGTTGTAGGCCAGGCCCCCAGGGATTGTGGGGAGCAGGAATAGCTGTAGTCTGTAGGATAGTCCCCCAAGAGATTTAGGGAACCTGGGACCTCCCTCAGGTGAGTCCTGGTATGTAGCCTAGTCTTCCCCAGGGAGTTTGGGCACTGGGCCGGCCCACAGGTGGGCCCTGGTCTGTAAATTAGTCCCCAAGGTATTTGGGCAACTTGGGACATCCCACAGTTGAGCCTTTGTCTGTATGTCAGTCCCCCCTCTTCCCCGTGATTTAGGGAACCTGGGACGTCCCACAAATATGCCCTCGTTTATAGGCCTGTCCTCCCCAGATGTTTAGGGACTCTGGGACATCCCACAGATGAGCCCTGGGCTGTAGGCCAGACCCCTCAGCGATTTGTGGGACCTGGGACAGCCCACAGAGGAGCCCCGGTTTTTAGGCCACTCCCCAACAGGGATTTGGGGAACCTGGGACGGGCCACAGATGATCCCTGGTCTGTAGATGAGTCCCCCCAGGTATTTAAAGACCTGGGACATCCCGAGGATGAGCCGTGGTCTGTACGCCAGTCCCCCTAGGGATGTAGGGAACATGGGACAGCCCACAGATGAGCTCTGGTATGTGCGCCAGTCCCCCCCAGGAATTAAGGGGACCTGGACCATTCCACAGATGAACCCTGGTCTGTAGGCCAGTGCCCCCCCAGGGATTTAGGGAACCTGGGGCAGCCCACAGAGGAGCCTTGGTCTGTAGGTCAATCCCCCCAGGGATTTAGGGAAGCTGGGACATCCCACAGCTAATCCGTCGTTTGTAGGCCAGGCCCCCCCCCCAGGGGTTTAGGGAACCTGGGATGTCCCACAGTTGAGCCTTGGTCTGTAGGCCCCTCCCACCCTGTGATTTAGAGAACCTGGGACATCCCACAGATGAGCCCTGCTGTGTAGGCCAATCCCCCCTGGGCTTTAGGGAACCTGGGACTTCCCACAGTTGAGCCTCGGTCTGTAGGCCAGTCCCCCACCCCCCCCCTCCGACATGTAGAGAATCTGGAACATCCAATGGATGAGCCCTGGTCTGCATGCCAGTCACCCTTGGGCAATATAGCAAGGACCCATCCGTACACACACAGAAAAATTTATTTGGCTGTAGTGGCTCATGCCTGTAGTCCCAGCTACTTGGGAGGCTTAGGATCGCTCCAGCGTGGAAGTTCAGGGTGGCAGTGATCTGTGCTCGTGCCACTGCACTCCCGCCTGGGTCACAGAGACCCTGTCCAAAACAATAACGGCAAGAAAAAGAGCTATATCTTGGGGTGGCATATTCTAGTCTTCTAGGCTGTCTTCCAGAGTGACTGTGTACCATTATGCATTCTCCCAGCAATGAATGAGAATTGCTGCCTTGCCTCCAGCAGTGGTTTGTTCTTTTTCTGTTTTCTTTTTTAAAGAGTTTAGTCATTCTAGCAGGTGTGCTCTGGTATCTCATTGCTGTTGTAATCTGCTCTTCCCTAACGATATATGATGCCGAGCATCTTTTTGTATGAATATCTGCCATCTCTATATGTTCTTTGGTCACGTGTGTGTTGAGATCTGTACCGCTTTTTAATCGAGGAGTTTGTCTTCTCATTGTTGAGTTTTAAGACATCTTTTTATATGTAGAATGTGAATTGTTTTTCCGGTATGTATTTGGACATATTTCTTATCATTCTGTGGCTTGTCTTTTTATTCTCTGAATTGGGTCTTTCACAGAGGATGGCTATTGAACGTTATAACAGCCATGGTATTCTTTTTCTGTTGTGGATCAGATTCTTTTTGTTGTTGTGTGTTAAAAACCCATCACCAAACCCAAGGCCACGTCAATTTTCTTTTCTGTTTCTTCCCCGAATCTTTAAAGTTTTGCATTGCAGTTGAAGTCTGAGGACGGTTTTGAATGAATTTTGATGTCCGTTGTAAAGTTTATAGCTACACTTATTTCATTATATATGCTTTCCCCTTAATTGTTCCCTCCCTCCCCGATTTTCTGAAAGACACAGGACAGTGAGCCCATCTGACTTTCCCTTTCCAGATCCTGGCTGGGAAGACGCTGAACTCGGAGTGTCACTGGCTCTCCGGCAAGGCCAGGAGGGGCGAGTTCGCCGCCGTCCCCGCCCCGATGAGCAGCGAGGGCTGCAGTGCCGGCGCGGGCCACCAGAGGGCGCAGCGCCCTTCATGTCCCGCGGCGGCTTTGCCCGCGGCGTGAGAGGACGCGGTGCCCCCACGTTAGCGTCGCCCCGCAGGCGCTGCAACCATGCCGTCTGCCGGCCTGGCCTCAGACCCGAAGCGACCGCGACCTCCTCGTCCGCCCTCAGACGCGAGGCCCCGAGGGTGAGTGCGACCTTCCCTTCCGAGCCCCCGCGGGCACCGCCCTCCCGTGCGCAGCCGCCTGCTGAGGGGCGGCCGGTCCTCAGAGACCCGGGAGGGGCTCCGTGGGGACATGTGGAAGCGGGGCCCCCGCACTCTCCCACCCCACCGAGGTCCCCCACGCCCAGGACGTGGTGGCCACGGGTGTGACGTCCACGCGGTGGCCTCTCCACCCCAATGGGGTAGCGGCCTCTGAGCTGGACGTGGGTCTGGCTCAGCCTCTGGGAGGGAGGTCGCTGTCCTCTCTGTGTCACTGGCAGGGCGTTCAGGTGGTTGCTCATGAACACAGTTTCCTTACAGCAATTTCGTCCTTCCCGGGAACGTGGCGTCGCCGCGCAAGGTCCTCTGTCTCCCGCCTTCAGAGTCTCCGGCGTCCTTGCCGTGTGAGGTCTGCTGCTTCACGGTAAGTCCTCCCGTGTGTTTCACCGTGTGTTTTGCAGCAGCCACACGCTCCCAGCTCATCACCGTTAACCCCAAATCAGGGGTTCCATTTTTTTTAAATAGTAGCCTTTCTAGTGTGTGTGAGAGGGTGTGTCATTGTCGTTGGAATTTGAATTTCGGACGACCTGTGACCTGGGCGTGGACTCTGGGCAGGTGCAGTTGCTTCTGTCAGGAGGACCTGTGACCCTGGCCGGGACTCTGAGCAGTGACAGTTGGTGGAGTCTGTGAGGACTCCCTGTGACCTGTGACCTTGGTGCAGAGTCTGCACAGGCACAGTTGCTGGTGTCTGTCAGGGAGTGACCAGGAGGAGGGGGTCCCCCTCTCAACCATGGGGTGTGCTCCCTTGCACATCCTGGGCCGCTCCCCTGTCCGGGCCGCCTGTAGCGACACAGGACTGTGTGAGGTTGGCACGGGCCTGGGGCTGGGTGCAGGTTGCTCTTGTGAATTCAAGTGAAGTTTGGGGAAGACCCTTCCCTACAAAACAGGAAAGGAGCCCTTCTACCTACCGTTTTGGAGGTTTTGAACGCAACTCACCTCCCTCAGTACAGAACATAGGGTAGATGGAGCCACATTCCCGACGAACGAGCTCAGGGGAGCTCAGAGGAGTGAGACTTTAGGGTGGAAGACAGGAGCCTCTATGTGTCCAGAAATGACTGAGGTACACTGTGTGGGCAGGCAGAGCCAACCCCGGTGTCCTGCCGCCTTCCTCCTGCCTGCCACAGCTCCCGCTGGAACCGCCTCCTGGCCCACAGCAGCAGCAGGGGCTCCGGCCATCACACACAGGCTCCACACCTGATAAGAAGGAAGAGACGGGTAACGGCTGCTCCTCCCTTCCAGGTCAGCCCAGGAATTCCAGCGGCCCTCTGCTCATCCCTTAGTCCTGTCCCGACCCTGGGATGTGCAGGAACCAGGGAGAAAAAGCCTTCTTAGATGCCCTGCCCAGCGAGATCCTGATCTCTGCCAGAAAAGGAAGAAAGACATGCATTAAGGTAACCTAAGTGGCTGTCACAGTCTCCCACACATTGGGACTCCGGGGAGAGTCCCCAGAAGATCTGTGGTCTGTAGCCCTGGCACCCTAGGGATTTAGGCAACCTGGGACATCCCACACATGAGCCCCGGTCTGTGGGCCAGTTCTGCCAGGGTGATTTAGGAGACCTGTTACATCCCACAGATGAGCTCTGGTCTGTAGGCCAGTCCCCCCGGGGATTTAGGGAACCTGGGACAGCCCACAGAGGAGCCCTGGTCTGTAGACAGTCCCACAGTGATTTCAGCAACCTGGGCCACCCGACAGAGAAGCTCTGGTGTGTAGACAAGTCACCCCCAGGGATTTAGGGAACCTGGGACATCCCAGAGAGGTGCCCTGGTCGTAGGCCAGGCCCCCAGGGATTGTGGGGACCTGGAATAGCTGTAGTCTGTAGGGTAGTCCCCCAGAGATTTAGGGAACCTGGGACGTCCCTCAGGTGAGTCCTGGTATGTAGCCTAGTCTTCCCCAGGGAGTTTGGGCACTGGACCGGCCCACAGGTGAGCCCTGGTCTGTAAATTAGTCCCCAAGGTATTTGGGCAACTTGGGACATCCCACAGTTGAGCCTTTGTCTGTATGTCAGTGCTCCCCCCCCCTCCTCGGCCCCCAGGATTTAGGGAAGCTGGGACATCCCACAAATAAGCCCTGGTTTATAGGCCTGTCCTTCCCAGATGTTTAGGGACTCTGGGACGTTCCACAGATGAGCCCTGGGCTGTAGGCCAGTCCCTCCAGGGATTTAGGGCATCTGGGACGTCCCACCGATGAACCCTGGGGTGTAGACCAGTCCCCCAAGGGATTTAGGGAGCCTGGGACATCCCGCAATGAGCTCTGGTGTGTAGGCCAGTCCCCCCAGGGGGTTAGGGAACCTGGACAGCCCACAGAGGAGCCCTGGTCTGTAGACAGTCCCACAGTGATTTCAGCAACCTGGGCCACCCGACAGAGAAGCTTTGGTGTGTAGACAAGTCACCCCCGGGGATTTAGGGAACCTGGGACATCCCACAGAGGTGCCCCGGTTGTAGGCCAGGCCCCCAGGGATTGTGGGGAGCAGGAATAGCTGTAGTCTGTAGGATAGTCCCCCAAGAGATTTAGGGAACCTGGGACCTCCCTCAGGTGAGTCCTGGTATGTAGCCTAGTCTTCCCCAGGGAGTTTGGGCACTGGGCCGGCCCACAGGTGGGCCCTGGTCTGTAAATTAGTCCCCAAGGTATTTGGGCAACTTGGGACATCCCACAGTTGAGCCTTTGTCTGTATGTCAGTCCCCCCTCTTCCCCGTGATTTAGGGAACCTGGGACGTCCCACAAATATGCCCTCGTTTATAGGCCTGTCCTCCCCAGATGTTTAGGGACTCTGGGACATCCCACAGATGAGCCCTGGGCTGTAGGCCAGACCCCTCAGCGATTTGTGGGACCTGGGACAGCCCACAGAGGAGCCCCGGTTTTTAGGCCACTCCCCAACAGGGATTTGGGGAACCTGGGACGGGCCACAGATGATCCCTGGTCTGTAGATGAGTCCCCCCAGGTATTTAAAGACCTGGGACATCCCGAGGATGAGCCGTGGTCTGTACGCCAGTCCCCCTAGGGATGTAGGGAACATGGGACAGCCCACAGATGAGCTCTGGTATGTGCGCCAGTCCCCCCCAGGAATTAAGGGGACCTGGACCATTCCACAGATGAACCCTGGTCTGTAGGCCAGTGCCCCCCCAGGGATTTAGGGAACCTGGGGCAGCCCACAGAGGAGCCTTGGTCTGTAGGTCAATCCCCCCAGGGATTTAGGGAAGCTGGGACATCCCACAGCTAATCCGTCGTTTGTAGGCCAGGCCCCCCCCCCAGGGGTTTAGGGAACCTGGGATGTCCCACAGTTGAGCCTTGGTCTGTAGGCCCCTCCCACCCTGTGATTTAGAGAACCTGGGACATCCCACAGATGAGCCCTGCTGTGTAGGCCAATCCCCCCTGGGCTTTAGGGAACCTGGGACTTCCCACAGTTGAGCCTCGGTCTGTAGGCCAGTCCCCCACCCCCCCCCTCCGACATGTAGAGAATCTGGAACATCCAATGGATGAGCCCTGGTCTGCATGCCAGTCAC
Source organism: Eulemur rufifrons (assembly GCF_041146395.1). Lineage (NCBI taxonomy): Eukaryota > Metazoa > Chordata > Mammalia > Primates > Lemuridae > Eulemur > Eulemur rufifrons. Next base: position 115,303 of record NC_090983.1, read on the forward strand.
CCTTGGGCAATATAGCAAGGACCCATCCGTACACACACACAAAAATTTATTTGGCTGTAGTGGCTCATGCCTGTAGTCCCAGCTACTTGGGAGGCTTAGGATCGCTCCAGCGTGGAAGTTCAGGGTGGCAGTGATCTGTGCTCGTGCCACTGCACTCCCGCCTGGGTCACAGAGACCCTGTCCAAAACAATAACGGCAAGAAAAAGAGCTATATCTTGGGGTGGCATATTCTAGTCTTCTAGGCTGTCTTCCAGAGTGACTGTGTACCATTATGCATTCTCCCAGCAATGAATGAGAATTGCTGCCTTGCCTCCAGCAGTGGTTTGTTCTTTTTCTGTTTTCTTTTTTAAAGAGTTTAGTCATTCTAGCAGGTGTGCTCTGGTATCTCATTGCTGTTGTAATCTGCTCTTCCCTAACGATATATGATGCCGAGCATCTTTTTGTATGAATATCTGCCATCTCTATATGTTCTTTGGTCACGTGTGTGTTGAGATCTGTACCGCTTTTTAATCGAGGAGTTTGTCTTCTCATTGTTGAGTTTTAAGACATCTTTTTATATGTAGAATGTGAATTGTTTTTCCGGTATGTATTTGGACATATTTCTTATCATTCTGTGGCTTGTCTTTTTATTCTCTGAATTGGGTCTTTCACAGAGGATGGCTATTGAACGTTATAACAGCCATGGTATTCTTTTTCTGTTGTGGATCAGATTCTTTTTGTTGTTGTGTGTTAAAAACCCATCACCAAACCCAAGGCCACGTCAATTTTCTTTTCTGTTTCTTCCCCGAATCTTTAAAGTTTTGCATTGCAGTTGAAGTCTGAGGACGGTTTTGAATGAATTTTGATGTCCGTTGTAAAGTTTATAGCTACACTTATTTCATTATATATGCTTTCCCCTTAATTGTTCCCTCCCTCCCCGATTTTCTGAAAGACACAGGACAGTGAGCCCATCTGACTTTCCCTTTCCAGATCCTGGCTGGGAAGACGCTGAACTCGGAGTGTCACTGGCTCTCCGGCAAGGCCAGGAGGGGCGAGTTCGCCGCCGTCCCCGCCCCGATGAGCAGCGAGGGCTGCAGTGCCGGCGCGGGCCACCAGAGGGCGCAGCGCCCTTCATGTCCCGCGGCGGCTTTGCCCGCGGCGTGAGAGGACGCGGTGCCCCCACGTTAGCGTCGCCCCGCAGGCGCTGCAACCATGCCGTCTGCCGGCCTGGCCTCAGACCCGAAGCGACCGCGACCTCCTCGTCCGCCCTCAGACGCGAGGCCCCGAGGGTGAGTGCGACCTTCCCTTCCGAGCCCCCGCGGGCACCGCCCTCCCGTGCGCAGCCGCCTGCTGAGGGGCGGCCGGTCCTCAGAGACCCGGGAGGGGCTCCGTGGGGACATGTGGAAGCGGGGCCCCCGCACTCTCCCACCCCACCGAGGTCCCCCACGCCCAGGACGTGGTGGCCACGGGTGTGACGTCCACGCGGTGGCCTCTCCACCCCAATGGGGTAGCGGCCTCTGAGCTGGACGTGGGTCTGGCTCAGCCTCTGGGAGGGAGGTCGCTGTCCTCTCTGTGTCACTGGCAGGGCGTTCAGGTGGTTGCTCATGAACACAGTTTCCTTACAGCAATTTCGTCCTTCCCGGGAACGTGGCGTCGCCGCGCAAGGTCCTCTGTCTCCCGCCTTCAGAGTCTCCGGCGTCCTTGCCGTGTGAGGTCTGCTGCTTCACGGTAAGTCCTCCCGTGTGTTTCACCGTGTGTTTTGCAGCAGCCACACGCTCCCAGCTCATCACCGTTAACCCCAAATCAGGGGTTCCATTTTTTTTAAATAGTAGCCTTTCTAGTGTGTGTGAGAGGGTGTGTCATTGTCGTTGGAATTTGAATTTCGGACGACCTGTGACCTGGGCGTGGACTCTGGGCAGGTGCAGTTGCTTCTGTCAGGAGGACCTGTGACCCTGGCCGGGACTCTGAGCAGTGACAGTTGGTGGAGTCTGTGAGGACTCCCTGTGACCTGTGACCTTGGTGCAGAGTCTGCACAGGCACAGTTGCTGGTGTCTGTCAGGGAGTGACCAGGAGGAGGGGGTCCCCCTCTCAACCATGGGGTGTGCTCCCTTGCACATCCTGGGCCGCTCCCCTGTCCGGGCCGCCTGTAGCGACACAGGACTGTGTGAGGTTGGCACGGGCCTGGGGCTGGGTGCAGGTTGCTCTTGTGAATTCAAGTGAAGTTTGGGGAAGACCCTTCCCTACAAAACAGGAAAGGAGCCCTTCTACCTACCGTTTTGGAGGTTTTGAACGCAACTCACCTCCCTCAGTACAGAACATAGGGTAGATGGAGCCACATTCCCGACGAACGAGCTCAGGGGAGCTCAGAGGAGTGAGACTTTAGGGTGGAAGACAGGAGCCTCTATGTGTCCAGAAATGACTGAGGTACACTGTGTGGGCAGGCAGAGCCAACCCCGGTGTCCTGCCGCCTTCCTCCTGCCTGCCACAGCTCCCGCTGGAACCGCCTCCTGGCCCACAGCAGCAGCAGGGGCTCCGGCCATCACACACAGGCTCCACACCTGATAAGAAGGAAGAGACGGGTAACGGCTGCTCCTCCCTTCCAGGTCAGCCCAGGAATTCCAGCGGCCCTCTGCTCATCCCTTAGTCCTGTCCCGACCCTGGGATGTGCAGGAACCAGGGAGAAAAAGCCTTCTTAGATGCCCTGCCCAGCGAGATCCTGATCTCTGCCAGAAAAGGAAGAAAGACATGCATTAAGGTAACCTAAGTGGCTGTCACAGTCTCCCACACATTGGGACTCCGGGGAGAGTCCCCAGAAGATCTGTGGTCTGTAGCCCTGGCACCCTAGGGATTTAGGCAACCTGGGACATCCCACACATGAGCCCCGGTCTGTGGGCCAGTTCTGCCAGGGTGATTTAGGAGACCTGTTACATCCCACAGATGAGCTCTGGTCTGTAGGCCAGTCCCCCCGGGGATTTAGGGAACCTGGGACAGCCCACAGAGGAGCCCTGGTCTGTAGACAGTCCCACAGTGATTTCAGCAACCTGGGCCACCCGACAGAGAAGCTCTGGTGTGTAGACAAGTCACCCCCAGGGATTTAGGGAACCTGGGACATCCCAGAGAGGTGCCCTGGTCGTAGGCCAGGCCCCCAGGGATTGTGGGGACCTGGAATAGCTGTAGTCTGTAGGGTAGTCCCCCAGAGATTTAGGGAACCTGGGACGTCCCTCAGGTGAGTCCTGGTATGTAGCCTAGTCTTCCCCAGGGAGTTTGGGCACTGGACCGGCCCACAGGTGAGCCCTGGTCTGTAAATTAGTCCCCAAGGTATTTGGGCAACTTGGGACATCCCACAGTTGAGCCTTTGTCTGTATGTCAGTGCTCCCCCCCCCTCCTCGGCCCCCAGGATTTAGGGAAGCTGGGACATCCCACAAATAAGCCCTGGTTTATAGGCCTGTCCTTCCCAGATGTTTAGGGACTCTGGGACGTTCCACAGATGAGCCCTGGGCTGTAGGCCAGTCCCTCCAGGGATTTAGGGCATCTGGGACGTCCCACCGATGAACCCTGGGGTGTAGACCAGTCCCCCAAGGGATTTAGGGAGCCTGGGACATCCCGCAATGAGCTCTGGTGTGTAGGCCAGTCCCCCCAGGGGGTTAGGGAACCTGGACAGCCCACAGAGGAGCCCTGGTCTGTAGACAGTCCCACAGTGATTTCAGCAACCTGGGCCACCCGACAGAGAAGCTTTGGTGTGTAGACAAGTCACCCCCGGGGATTTAGGGAACCTGGGACATCCCACAGAGGTGCCCCGGTTGTAGGCCAGGCCCCCAGGGATTGTGGGGAGCAGGAATAGCTGTAGTCTGTAGGATAGTCCCCCAAGAGATTTAGGGAACCTGGGACCTCCCTCAGGTGAGTCCTGGTATGTAGCCTAGTCTTCCCCAGGGAGTTTGGGCACTGGGCCGGCCCACAGGTGGGCCCTGGTCTGTAAATTAGTCCCCAAGGTATTTGGGCAACTTGGGACATCCCACAGTTGAGCCTTTGTCTGTATGTCAGTCCCCCCTCTTCCCCGTGATTTAGGGAACCTGGGACGTCCCACAAATATGCCCTCGTTTATAGGCCTGTCCTCCCCAGATGTTTAGGGACTCTGGGACATCCCACAGATGAGCCCTGGGCTGTAGGCCAGACCCCTCAGCGATTTGTGGGACCTGGGACAGCCCACAGAGGAGCCCCGGTTTTTAGGCCACTCCCCAACAGGGATTTGGGGAACCTGGGACGGGCCACAGATGATCCCTGGTCTGTAGATGAGTCCCCCCAGGTATTTAAAGACCTGGGACATCCCGAGGATGAGCCGTGGTCTGTACGCCAGTCCCCCTAGGGATGTAGGGAACATGGGACAGCCCACAGATGAGCTCTGGTATGTGCGCCAGTCCCCCCCAGGAATTAAGGGGACCTGGACCATTCCACAGATGAACCCTGGTCTGTAGGCCAGTGCCCCCCCCAGGGATTTAGGGAACCTGGGGCAGCCCACAGAGGAGCCTTGGTCTGTAGGTCAGTCCCCCCAGGGATTTAGGGAAGCTGGGACATCCCACAGCTAATCCGTCGTTTGTAGGCCAGGCCCCCCCCCCCAGGGGTTTAGGGAACCTGGGATGTCCCACAGTTGAGCCTTGGTCTGTAGGCCCCTCCCACCCTGTGATTTAGAGAACCTGGGACATCCCACAGATGAGCCCTGCTGTGTAGGCCAATCCCCCCTGGGCTTTAGGGAACCTGGGACTTCCCACAGTTGAGCCTCGGTCTGTAGGCCAGTCCCCCACCCCCCCCTCCGACATGTAGAGAATCTGGAACATCCAATGGATGAGCCCTGGTCTGCATGCCAGTCACCCTTGGGCAATATAGCAAGGACCCATCCGTACACACACACAAAAATTTATTTGGCTGTAGTGGCTCATGCCTGTAGTCCCAGCTACTTGGGAGGCTTAGGATCGCTCCAGCGTGGAAGTTCAGGGTGGCAGTGATCTGTGCTCGTGCCACTGCACTCCCGCCTGGGTCACAGAGACCCTGTCCAAAACAATAACGGCAAGAAAAAGAGCTATATCTTGGGGTGGCATATTCTAGTCTTCTAGGCTATCTTCCAGAGTGACTGTGTACCATTATGCATTCTCCCAGCAATGAATGAGAATTGCTGCCTTGCCTCCAGCAGTGGTTTGTTCTTTTTCTGTTTTCTTTTTTAAAGAGTTTAGTCATTCTAGCAGGTGTGCTCTGGTATCTCATTGCTGTTGTAATCTGCTCTTCCCTAACGATATATGATGCCGAGCATCTTTTTGTATGAATATCTGCCATCTCTATATGTTCTTTGGTCACGTGTGTGTTGAGATCTGTACCGCTTTTTAATCGAGGAGTTTGTCTTCTCATTGTTGAGTTTTAAGACATCTTTTTATATGTAGAATGTGAATTGTTTTTCCGGTATGTATTTGGACATATTTCTTATCATTCTGTGGCTTGTCTTTTTATTCTCTGAATTGGGTCTTTCACAGAGGATGGCTATTGAACGTTATAACAGCCATGGTATTCTTTTTCTGTTGTGGATCAGATTCTTTTTGTTGTTGTGTGTTAAAAACCCATCACCAAACCCAAGGCCACGTCAATTTTCTTTTCTGTTTCTTCCCCGAATCTTTAAAGTTTTGCATTGCAGTTGAAGTCTGAGGACGGTTTTGAATGAATTTTGATGTCCGTTGTAAAGTTTATAGCTACACTTATTTCATTATATATGCTTTCCCCTTAATTGTTCCCTCCCTCCCCGATTTTCTGAAAGACACAGGACAGTGAGCCCATCTGACTTTCCCTTTCCAGATCCTGGCTGGGAAGACGCTGAACTCGGAGTGTCACTGGCTCTCCGGCAAGGCCAGGAGGGGCGAGTTCGCCGCCGTCCCCGCCCCGATGAGCAGCGAGGGCTGCAGTGCCGGCGCGGGCCACCAGAGGGCGCAGCGCCCTTCATGTCCCGCGGCGGCTTTGCCCGCGGCGTGAGAGGACGCGGTGCCCCCACGTTAGCGTCGCCCCGCAGGCGCTGCAACCATGCCGTCTGCCGGCCTGGCCTCAGACCCGAAGCGACCGCGACCTCCTCGTCCGCCCTCAGACGCGAGGCCCCGAGGGTGAGTGCGACCTTCCCTTCCGAGCCCCCGCGGGCACCGCCCTCCCGTGCGCAGCCGCCTGCTGAGGGGCGGCCGGTCCTCAGAGACCCGGGAGGGGCTCCGTGGGGACATGTGGAAACGGGGCCCCCGCACTCTCCCACCCCACCGAGGTCCCCCACGCCCAGGACGTGGTGGCCACGGGTGTGACGTCCACGCGGTGGCCTCTCCACCCCAATGGGGTAGCGGCCTCTGAGCTGGACGTGGGTCTGGCTCAGCCTCTGGGAGGGAGGTCGCTGTCCTCTCTGTGTCACTGGCAGGGCGTTCAGGTGGTTGCTCATGAACACAGTTTCCTTACAGCAATTTCGTCCTTCCCGGGAACGTGGCGTCGCCGCGCAAGGTCCTCTGTCTCCCGCCTTCAGAGTCTCCGGCGTCCTTGCCGTGTGAGGTCTGCTGCTTCACGGTAAGTCCTCCCGTGTGTTTCACCGTGTGTTTTGCAGCAGCCACACGCTCCCAGCTCATCACCGTTAACCCCAAATCAGGGGTTCCATTTTTTTTAAATAGTAGCCTTTCTAGTGTGTGTGAGAGGGTGTGTCATTGTCGTTGGAATTTGAATTTCGGACGACCTGTGACCTGGGCGTGGACTCTGGGCAGGTGCAGTTGCTTCTGTCAGGAGGACCTGTGACCCTGGCCGGGACTCTGAGCAGTGACAGTTGGTGGAGTCTGTGAGGACTCCCTGTGACCTGTGACCTTGGTGCAGAGTCTGCACAGGCACAGTTGCTGGTGTCTGTCAGGGAGTGACCAGGAGGAGGGGGTCCCCCTCTCAACCATGGGGTGTGCTCCCTTGCACATCCTGGGCCGCTCCCCTGTCCGGGCCGCCTGTAGCGACACAGGACTGTGTGAGGTTGGCACGGGCCTGGGGCTGGGTGCAGGTTGCTCTTGTGAATTCAAGTGAAGTTTGGGGAAGACCCTTCCCTACAAAACAGGAAAGGAGCCCTTCTACCTACCGTTTTGGAGGTTTTGAACGCAACTCACCTCCCTCAGTACAGAACATAGGGTAGATGGAGCCACATTCCCGACGAACGAGCTCAGGGGAGCTCAGAGGAGTGAGACTTTAGGGTGGAAGACAGGAGCCTCTATGTGTCCAGAAATGACTGAGGTACACTGTGTGGGCAGGCAGAGCCAACCCCGGTGTCCTGCCGCCTTCCTCCTGCCTGCCACAGCTCCCGCTGGAACCGCCTCCTGGCCCACAGCAGCAGCAGGGGCTCCGGCCATCACACACAGGCTCCACACCTGATAAGAAGGAAGAGACGGGTAACGGCTGCTCCTCCCTTCCAGGTCAGCCCAGGAATTCCAGCGGCCCTCTGCTCATCCCTTAGTCCTGTCCCGACCCTGGGATGTGCAGGAACCAGGGAGAAAAAGCCTTCTTAGATGCCCTGCCCAGCGAGATCCTGATCTCTGCCAGAAAAGGAAGAAAGACATGCATTAAGGTAACCTAAGTGGCTGTCACAGTCTCCCACACATTGGGACTCCGGGGAGAGTCCCCAGAAGATCTGTGGTCTGTAGCCCTGGCACCCTAGGGATTTAGGCAACCTGGGACATCCCACACATGAGCCCCGGTCTGTGGGCCAGTTCTGCCAGGGTGATTTAGGAGACCTGTTACATCCCACAGATGAGCTCTGGTCTGTAGGCCAGTCCCCCCGGGGATTTAGGGAACCTGGGACAGCCCACAGAGGAGCCCTGGTCTGTAGACAGTCCCACAGTGATTTCAGCAACCTGGGCCACCCGACAGAGAAGCTCTGGTGTGTAGACAAGTCACCCCCAGGGATTTAGGGAACCTGGGACATCCCAGAGAGGTGCCCTGGTCGTAGGCCAGGCCCCCAGGGATTGTGGGGACCTGGAATAGCTGTAGTCTGTAGGGTAGTCCCCCAGAGATTTAGGGAACCTGGGACGTCCCTCAGGTGAGTCCTGGTATGTAGCCTAGTCTTCCCCAGGGAGTTTGGGCACTGGACCGGCCCACAGGTGAGCCCTGGTCTGTAAATTAGTCCCCAAGGTATTTGGGCAACTTGGGACATCCCACAGTTGAGCCTTTGTCTGTATGTCAGTGCTCCCCCCCCCTCCTCGGCCCCCAGGATTTAGGGAAGCTGGGACATCCCACAAATAAGCCCTGGTTTATAGGCCTGTCCTTCCCAGATGTTTAGGGACTCTGGGACGTTCCACAGATGAGCCCTGGGCTGTAGGCCAGTCCCTCCAGGGATTTAGGGCATCTGGGATGTCCCACCGATGAACCCTGGGGTGTAGACCAGTCCCCCAAGGGATTTAGGGAGCCTGGGACATCCCGCAATGAGCTCTGGTGTGTAGGCCAGTCCCCCCAGGGGGTTAGGGAACCTGGACAGCCCACAGAGGAGCCCTGGTCTGTAGACAGTCCCACAGTGATTTCAGCAACCTGGGCCACCCGACAGAGAAGCTTTGGTGTGTAGACAAGTCACCCCCGGGGATTTAGGGAACCTGGGACATCCCACAGAGGTGCCCCGGTTGTAGGCCAGGCCCCCAGGGATTGTGGGGAGCAGGAATAGCTGTAGTCTGTAGGATAGTCCCCCAAGAGATTTAGGGAACCTGGGACCTCCCTCAGGTGAGTCCTGGTATGTAGCCTAGTCTTCCCCAGGGAGTTTGGGCACTGGGCCGGCCCACAGGTGGGCCCTGGTCTGTAAATTAGTCCCCAAGGTATTTGGGCAACTTGGGACATCCCACAGTTGAGCCTTTGTCTGTATGTCAGTCCCCCCTCTTCCCCGTGATTTAGGGAACCTGGGACGTCCCACAAATATGCCCTCGTTTATAGGCCTGTCCTCCCCAGATGTTTAGGGACTCTGGGACATCCCACAGATGAGCCCTGGGCTGTAGGCCAGACCCCTCAGCGATTTGTGGGACCTGGGACAGCCCACAGAGGAGCCCCGGTTTTTAGGCCACTCCCCAACAGGGATTTGGGGAACCTGGGACGGGCCACAGATGATCCCTGGTCTGTAGATGAGTCCCCCCAGGTATTTAAAGACCTGGGACATCCCGAGGATGAGCCGTGGTCTGTACGCCAGTCCCCCTAGGGATGTAGGGAACATGGGACAGCCCACAGATGAGCTCTGGTATGTGCGCCAGTCCCCCCCAGGAATTAAGGGGACCTGGACCATTCCACAGATGAACCCTGGTCTGTAGGCCAGTGCCCCCCCCAGGGATTTAGGGAACCTGGGGCAGCCCACAGAGGAGCCTTGGTCTGTAGGTCAGTCCCCCCAGGGATTTAGGGAAGCTGGGACATCCCACAGCTAATCCGTCGTTTGTAGGCCAGGCCCCCCCCCCCAGGGGTTTAGGGAACCTGGGATGTCCCACAGTTGAGCCTTGGTCTGTAGGCCCCTCCCACCCTGTGATTTAGAGAACCTGGGACATCCCACAGATGAGCCCTGCTGTGTAGGCCAATCCCCCCTGGGCTTTAGGGAACCTGGGACTTCCCACAGTTGAGCCTCGGTCTGTAGGCCAGTCCCCCACCCCCCCCTCCGACATGTAGAGAATCTGGAACATCCAATGGATGAGCCCTGGTCTGCATGCCAGTCACCCTTGGGCAATATAGCAAGGACCCATCCGTACACACACACAAAAATTTATTTGGCTGTAGTGGCTCATGCCTGTAGTCCCAGCTACTTGGGAGGCTTAGGATCGCTCCAGCGTGGAAGTTCAGGGTGGCAGTGATCTGTGCTCGTGCCACTGCACTCCCGCCTGGGTCACAGAGACCCTGTCCAAAACAATAACGGCAAGAAAAAGAGCTATATCTTGGGGTGGCATATTCTAGTCTTCTAGGCTGTCTTCCAGAGTGACTGTGTACCATTATGCATTCTCCCAGCAATGAATGAGAATTGCTGCCTTGCCTCCAGCAGTGGTTTGTTCTTTTTCTGTTTTCTTTTTTAAAGAGTTTAGTCATTCTAGCAGGTGTGCTCTGGTATCTCATTGCTGTTGTAATCTGCTCTTCCCTAACGATATATGATGCCGAGCATCTTTTTGTATGAATATCTGCCATCTCTATATGTTCTTTGGTCACGTGTGTGTTGAGATCTGTACCGCTTTTTAATCGAGGAGTTTGTCTTCTCATTGTTGAGTTTTAAGACATCTTTTTATATGTAGAATGTGAATTGTTTTTCCGGTATGTATTTGGACATATTTCTTATCATTCTGTGGCTTGTCTTTTTATTCTCTGAATTGGGTCTTTCACAGAGGATGGCTATTGAACGTTATAACAGCCATGGTATTCTTTTTCTGTTGTGGATCAGATTCTTTTTGTTGTTGTGTGTTAAAAACCCATCACCAAACCCAAGGCCACGTCAATTTTCTTTTCTGTTTCTTCCCCGAATCTTTAAAGTTTTGCATTGCAGTTGAAGTCTGAGGACGGTTTTGAATGAATTTTGATGTCCGTTGTAAAGTTTATAGCTACACTTATTTCATTATATATGCTTTCCCCTTAATTGTTCCCTCCCTCCCCGATTTTCTGAAAGACACAGGACAGTGAGCCCATCTGACTTTCCCTTTCCAGATCCTGGCTGGGAAGACGCTGAACTCGGAGTGTCACTGGCTCTCCGGCAAGGCCAGGAGGGGCGAGTTCGCCGCCGTCCCCGCCCCGATGAGCAGCGAGGGCTGCAGTGCCGGCGCGGGCCACCAGAGGGCGCAGCGCCCTTCATGTCCCGCGGCGGCTTTGCCCGCGGCGTGAGAGGACGCGGTGCCCCCACGTTAGCGTCGCCCCGCAGGCGCTGCAACCATGCCGTCTGCCGGCCTGGCCTCAGACCCGAAGCGACCGCGACCTCCTCGTCCGCCCTCAGACGCGAGGCCCCGAGGGTGAGTGCGACCTTCCCTTCCGAGCCCCCGCGGGCACCGCCCTCCCGTGCGCAGCCGCCTGCTGAGGGGCGGCCGGTCCTCAGAGACCCGGGAGGGGCTCCGTGGGGACATGTGGAAGCGGGGCCCCCGCACTCTCCCACCCCACCGAGGTCCCCCACGCCCAGGACGTGGTGGCCACGGGTGTGACGTCCACGCGGTGGCCTCTCCACCCCAATGGGGTAGCGGCCTCTGAGCTGGACGTGGGTCTGGCTCAGCCTCTGGGAGGGAGGTCGCTGTCCTCTCTGTGTCACTGGCAGGGCGTTCAGGTGGTTGCTCATGAACACAGTTTCCTTACAGCAATTTCGTCCTTCCCGGGAACGTGGCGTCGCCGCGCAAGGTCCTCTGTCTCCCGCCTTCAGAGTCTCCGGCGTCCTTGCCGTGTGAGGTCTGCTGCTTCACGGTAAGTCCTCCCGTGTGTTTCACCGTGTGTTTTGCAGCAGCCACACGCTCCCAGCTCATCACCGTTAACCCCAAATCAGGGGTTCCATTTTTTTTAAATAGTAGCCTTTCTAGTGTGTGTGAGAGGGTGTGTCATTGTCGTTGGAATTTGAATTTCGGACGACCTGTGACCTGGGCGTGGACTCTGGGCAGGTGCAGTTGCTTCTGTCAGGAGGACCTGTGACCCTGGCCGGGACTCTGAGCAGTGACAGTTGGTGGAGTCTGTGAGGACTCCCTGTGACCTGTGACCTTGGTGCAGAGTCTGCACAGGCACAGTTGCTGGTGTCTGTCAGGGAGTGACCAGGAGGAGGGGGTCCCCCTCTCAACCATGGGGTGTGCTCCCTTGCACATCCTGGGCCGCTCCCCTGTCCGGGCCGCCTGTAGCGACACAGGACTGTGTGAGGTTGGCACGGGCCTGGGGCTGGGTGCAGGTTGCTCTTGTGAATTCAAGTGAAGTTTGGGGAAGACCCTTCCCTACAAAACAGGAAAGGAGCCCTTCTACCTACCGTTTTGGAGGTTTTGAACGCAACTCACCTCCCTCAGTACAGAACATAGGGTAGATGGAGCCACATTCCCGACGAACGAGCTCAGGGGAGCTCAGAGGAGTGAGACTTTAGGGTGGAAGACAGGAGCCTCTATGTGTCCAGAAATGACTGAGGTACACTGTGTGGGCAGGCAGAGCCAACCCCGGTGTCCTGCCGCCTTCCTCCTGCCTGCCACAGCTCCCGCTGGAACCGCCTCCTGGCCCACAGCAGCAGCAGGGGCTCCGGCCATCACACACAGGCTCCACACCTGATAAGAAGGAAGAGACGGGTAACGGCTGCTCCTCCCTTCCAGGTCAGCCCAGGAATTCCAGCGGCCCTCTGCTCATCCCTTAGTCCTGTCCCGACCCTGGGATGTGCAGGAACCAGGGAGAAAAAGCCTTCTTAGATGCCCTGCCCAGCGAGATCCTGATCTCTGCCAGAAAAGGAAGAAAGACATGCATTAAGGTAACCTAAGTGGCTGTCACAGTCTCCCACACATTGGGACTCCGGGGAGAGTCCCCAGAAGATCTGTGGTCTGTAGCCCTGGCACCCTAGGGATTTAGGCAACCTGGGACATCCCACACATGAGCCCCGGTCTGTGGGCCAGTTCTGCCAGGGTGATTTAGGAGACCTGTTACATCCCACAGATGAGCTCTGGTCTGTAGGCCAGTCCCCCCGGGGATTTAGGGAACCTGGGACAGCCCACAGAGGAGCCCTGGTCTGTAGACAGTCCCACAGTGATTTCAGCAACCTGGGCCACCCGACAGAGAAGCTCTGGTGTGTAGACAAGTCACCCCCAGGGATTTAGGGAACCTGGGACATCCCAGAGAGGTGCCCTGGTCGTAGGCCAGGCCCCCAGGGATTGTGGGGACCTGGAATAGCTGTAGTCTGTAGGGTAGTCCCCCAGAGATTTAGGGAACCTGGGACGTCCCTCAGGTGAGTCCTGGTATGTAGCCTAGTCTTCCCCAGGGAGTTTGGGCACTGGACCGGCCCACAGGTGAGCCCTGGTCTGTAAATTAGTCCCCAAGGTATTTGGGCAACTTGGGACATCCCACAGTTGAGCCTTTGTCTGTATGTCAGTGCTCCCCCCCCCTCCTCGGCCCCCAGGATTTAGGGAAGCTGGGACATCCCACAAATAAGCCCTGGTTTATAGGCCTGTCCTTCCCAGATGTTTAGGGACTCTGGGACGTTCCACAGATGAGCCCTGGGCTGTAGGCCAGTCCCTCCAGGGATTTAGGGCATCTGGGACGTCCCACCGATGAACCCTGGGGTGTAGACCAGTCCCCCAAGGGATTTAGGGAGCCTGGGACATCCCGCAATGAGCTCTGGTGTGTAGGCCAGTCCCCCCAGGGGGTTAGGGAACCTGGACAGCCCACAGAGGAGCCCTGGTCTGTAGACAGTCCCACAGTGATTTCAGCAACCTGGGCCACCCGACAGAGAAGCTTTGGTGTGTAGACAAGTCACCCCCGGGGATTTAGGGAACCTGGGACATCCCACAGAGGTGCCCCGGTTGTAGGCCAGGCCCCCAGGGATTGTGGGGAGCAGGAATAGCTGTAGTCTGTAGGATAGTCCCCCAAGAGATTTAGGGAACCTGGGACCTCCCTCAGGTGAGTCCTGGTATGTAGCCTAGTCTTCCCCAGGGAGTTTGGGCACTGGGCCGGCCCACAGGTGGGCCCTGGTCTGTAAATTAGTCCCCAAGGTATTTGGGCAACTTGGGACATCCCACAGTTGAGCCTTTGTCTGTATGTCAGTCCCCCCTCTTCCCCGTGATTTAGGGAACCTGGGACGTCCCACAAATATGCCCTCGTTTATAGGCCTGTCCTCCCCAGATGTTTAGGGACTCTGGGACATCCCACAGATGAGCCCTGGGCTGTAGGCCAGACCCCTCAGCGATTTGTGGGACCTGGGACAGCCCACAGAGGAGCCCCGGTTTTTAGGCCACTCCCCAACAGGGATTTGGGGAACCTGGGACGGGCCACAGATGATCCCTGGTCTGTAGATGAGTCCCCCCAGGTATTTAAAGACCTGGGACATCCCGAGGATGAGCCGTGGTCTGTACGCCAGTCCCCCTAGGGATGTAGGGAACATGGGACAGCCCACAGATGAGCTCTGGTATGTGCGCCAGTCCCCCCCAGGAATTAAGGGGACCTGGACCATTCCACAGATGAACCCTGGTCTGTAGGCCAGTGCCCCCCCAGGGATTTAGGGAACCTGGGGCAGCCCACAGAGGAGCCTTGGTCTGTAGGTCAGTCCCCCCAGGGATTTAGGGAAGCTGGGACATCCCACAGCTAATCCGTCGTTTGTAGGCCAGGCCCCCCCCCCCAGGGGTTTAGGGAACCTGGGATGTCCCACAGTTGAGCCTTGGTCTGTAGGCCCCTCCCACCCTGTGATTTAGAGAACCTGGGACATCCCACAGATGAGCCCTGCTGTGTAGGCCAATCCCCCCTGGGCTTTAGGGAACCTGGGACTTCCCACAGTTGAGCCTCGGTCTGTAGGCCAGTCCCCCACCCCCCCCTCCGACATGTAGAGAATCTGGAACATCCAATGGATGAGCCCTGGTCTGCATGCCAGTCACCCTTGGGCAATATAGCAAGGACCCATCCGTACACACACACAAAAATTTATTTGGCTGTAGTGGCTCATGCCTGTAGTCCCAGCTACTTGGGAGGCTTAGGATCGCTCCAGCGTGGAAGTTCAGGGTGGCAGTGATCTGTGCTCGTGCCACTGCACTCCCGCCTGGGTCACAGAGACCCTGTCCAAAACAATAACGGCAAGAAAAAGAGCTATATCTTGGGGTGGCATATTCTAGTCTTCTAGGCTGTCTTCCAGAGTGACTGTGTACCATTATGCATTCTCCCAGCAATGAATGAGAATTGCTGCCTTGCCTCCAGCAGTGGTTTGTTCTTTTTCTGTTTTCTTTTTTAAAGAGTTTAGTCATTCTAGCAGGTGTGCTCTGGTATCTCATTGCTGTTGTAATCTGCTCTTCCCTAACGATATATGATGCCGAGCATCTTTTTGTATGAATATCTGCCATCTCTATATGTTCTTTGGTCACGTGTGTGTTGAGATCTGTACCGCTTTTTAATCGAGGAGTTTGTCTTCTCATTGTTGAGTTTTAAGACATCTTTTTATATGTAGAATGTGAATTGTTTTTCCGGTATGTATTTGGACATATTTCTTATCATTCTGTGGCTTGTCTTTTTATTCTCTGAATTGGGTCTTTCACAGAGGATGGCTATTGAACGTTATAACAGCCATGGTATTCTTTTTCTGTTGTGGATCAGATTCTTTTTGTTGTTGTGTGTTAAAAACCCATCACCAAACCCAAGGCCACGTCAATTTTCTTTTCTGTTTCTTCCCCGAATCTTTAAAGTTTTGCATTGCAGTTGAAGTCTGAGGACGGTTTTGAATGAATTTTGATGTCCGTTGTAAAGTTTATAGCTACACTTATTTCATTATATATGCTTTCCCCTTAATTGTTCCCTCCCTCCCCGATTTTCTGAAAGACACAGGACAGTGAGCCCATCTGACTTTCCCTTTCCAGATCCTGGCTGGGAAGACGCTGAACTCGGAGTGTCACTGGCTCTCCGGCAAGGCCAGGAGGGGCGAGTTCGCCGCCGTCCCCGCCCCGATGAGCAGCGAGGGCTGCAGTGCCGGCGCGGGCCACCAGAGGGCGCAGCGCCCTTCATGTCCCGCGGCGGCTTTGCCCGCGGCGTGAGAGGACGCGGTGCCCCCACGTTAGCGTCGCCCCGCAGGCGCTGCAACCATGCCGTCTGCCGGCCTGGCCTCAGACCCGAAGCGACCGCGACCTCCTCGTCCGCCCTCAGACGCGAGGCCCCGAGGGTGAGTGCGACCTTCCCTTCCGAGCCCCCGCGGGCACCGCCCTCCCGTGCGCAGCCGCCTGCTGAGGGGCGGCCGGTCCTCAGAGACCCGGGAGGGGCTCCGTGGGGACATGTGGAAGCGGGGCCCCCGCACTCTCCCACCCCACCGAGGTCCCCCACGCCCAGGACGTGGTGGCCACGGGTGTGACGTCCACGCGGTGGCCTCTCCACCCCAATGGGGTAGCGGCCTCTGAGCTGGACGTGGGTCTGGCTCAGCCTCTGGGAGGGAGGTCGCTGTCCTCTCTGTGTCACTGGCAGGGCGTTCAGGTGGTTGCTCATGAACACAGTTTCCTTACAGCAATTTCGTCCTTCCCGGGAACGTGGCGTCGCCGCGCAAGGTCCTCTGTCTCCCGCCTTCAGAGTCTCCGGCGTCCTTGCCGTGTGAGGTCTGCTGCTTCACGGTAAGTCCTCCCGTGTGTTTCACCGTGTGTTTTGCAGCAGCCACACGCTCCCAGCTCATCACCGTTAACCCCAAATCAGGGGTTCCATTTTTTTTAAATAGTAGCCTTTCTAGTGTGTGTGAGAGGGTGTGTCATTGTCGTTGGAATTTGAATTTCGGACGACCTGTGACCTGGGCGTGGACTCTGGGCAGGTGCAGTTGCTTCTGTCAGGAGGACCTGTGACCCTGGCCGGGACTCTGAGCAGTGACAGTTGGTGGAGTCTGTGAGGACTCCCTGTGACCTGTGACCTTGGTGCAGAGTCTGCACAGGCACAGTTGCTGGTGTCTGTCAGGGAGTGACCAGGAGGAGGGGGTCCCCCTCTCAACCATGGGGTGTGCTCCCTTGCACATCCTGGGCCGCTCCCCTGTCCGGGCCGCCTGTAGCGACACAGGACTGTGTGAGGTTGGCACGGGCCTGGGGCTGGGTGCAGGTTGCTCTTGTGAATTCAAGTGAAGTTTGGGGAAGACCCTTCCCTACAAAACAGGAAAGGAGCCCTTCTACCTACCGTTTTGGAGGTTTTGAACGCAACTCACCTCCCTCAGTACAGAACATAGGGTAGATGGAGCCACATTCCCGACGAACGAGCTCAGGGGAGCTCAGAGGAGTGAGACTTTAGGGTGGAAGACAGGAGCCTCTATGTGTCCAGAAATGACTGAGGTACACTGTGTGGGCAGGCAGAGCCAACCCCGGTGTCCTGCCGCCTTCCTCCTGCCTGCCACAGCTCCCGCTGGAACCGCCTCCTGGCCCACAGCAGCAGCAGGGGCTCCGGCCATCACACACAGGCTCCACACCTGATAAGAAGGAAGAGACGGGTAACGGCTGCTCCTCCCTTCCAGGTCAGCCCAGGAATTCCAGCGGCCCTCTGCTCATCCCTTAGTCCTGTCCCGACCCTGGGATGTGCAGGAACCAGGGAGAAAAAGCCTTCTTAGATGCCCTGCCCAGCGAGATCCTGATCTCTGCCAGAAAAGGAAGAAAGACATGCATTAAGGTAACCTAAGTGGCTGTCACAGTCTCCCACACATTGGGACTCCGGGGAGAGTCCCCAGAAGATCTGTGGTCTGTAGCCCTGGCACCCTAGGGATTTAGGCAACCTGGGACATCCCACACATGAGCCCCGGTCTGTGGGCCAGTTCTGCCAGGGTGATTTAGGAGACCTGTTACATCCCACAGATGAGCTCTGGTCTGTAGGCCAGTCCCCCCGGGGATTTAGGGAACCTGGGACAGCCCACAGAGGAGCCCTGGTCTGTAGACAGTCCCACAGTGATTTCAGCAACCTGGGCCACCCGACAGAGAAGCTCTGGTGTGTAGACAAGTCACCCCCAGGGATTTAGGGAACCTGGGACATCCCAGAGAGGTGCCCTGGTCGTAGGCCAGGCCCCCAGGGATTGTGGGGACCTGGAATAGCTGTAGTCTGTAGGGTAGTCCCCCAGAGATTTAGGGAACCTGGGACGTCCCTCAGGTGAGTCCTGGTATGTAGCCTAGTCTTCCCCAGGGAGTTTGGGCACTGGACCGGCCCACAGGTGAGCCCTGGTCTGTAAATTAGTCCCCAAGGTATTTGGGCAACTTGGGACATCCCACAGTTGAGCCTTTGTCTGTATGTCAGTGCTCCCCCCCCCTCCTCGGCCCCCAGGATTTAGGGAAGCTGGGACATCCCACAAATAAGCCCTGGTTTATAGGCCTGTCCTTCCCAGATGTTTAGGGACTCTGGGACGTTCCACAGATGAGCCCTGGGCTGTAGGCCAGTCCCTCCAGGGATTTAGGGCATCTGGGACGTCCCACCGATGAACCCTGGGGTGTAGACCAGTCCCCCAAGGGATTTAGGGAGCCTGGGACATCCCGCAATGAGCTCTGGTGTGTAGGCCAGTCCCCCCAGGGGGTTAGGGAACCTGGACAGCCCACAGAGGAGCCCTGGTCTGTAGACAGTCCCACAGTGATTTCAGCAACCTGGGCCACCCGACAGAGAAGCTTTGGTGTGTAGACAAGTCACCCCCGGGGATTTAGGGAACCTGGGACATCCCACAGAGGTGCCCCGGTTGTAGGCCAGGCCCCCAGGGATTGTGGGGAGCAGGAATAGCTGTAGTCTGTAGGATAGTCCCCCAAGAGATTTAGGGAACCTGGGACCTCCCTCAGGTGAGTCCTGGTATGTAGCCTAGTCTTCCCCAGGGAGTTTGGGCACTGGGCCGGCCCACAGGTGGGCCCTGGTCTGTAAATTAGTCCCCAAGGTATTTGGGCAACTTGGGACATCCCACAGTTGAGCCTTTGTCTGTATGTCAGTCCCCCCTCTTCCCCGTGATTTAGGGAACCTGGGACGTCCCACAAATATGCCCTCGTTTATAGGCCTGTCCTCCCCAGATGTTTAGGGACTCTGGGACATCCCACAGATGAGCCCTGGGCTGTAGGCCAGACCCCTCAGCGATTTGTGGGACCTGGGACAGCCCACAGAGGAGCCCCGGTTTTTAGGCCACTCCCCAACAGGGATTTGGGGAACCTGGGACGGGCCACAGATGATCCCTGGTCTGTAGATGAGTCCCCCCAGGTATTTAAAGACCTGGGACATCCCGAGGATGAGCCGTGGTCTGTACGCCAGTCCCCCTAGGGATGTAGGGAACATGGGACAGCCCACAGATGAGCTCTGGTATGTGCGCCAGTCCCCCCCAGGAATTAAGGGGACCTGGACCATTCCACAGATGAACCCTGGTCTGTAGGCCAGTGCCCCCCCAGGGATTTAGGGAACCTGGGGCAGCCCACAGAGGAGCCTTGGTCTGTAGGTCAGTCCCCCCAGGGATTTAGGGAAGCTGGGACATCCCACAGCTAATCCGTCGTTTGTAGGCCAGGCCCCCCCCCCAGGGGTTTAGGGAACCTGGGATGTCCCACAGTTGAGCCTTGGTCTGTAGGCCCCTCCCACCCTGTGATTTAGAGAACCTGGGACATCCCACAGATGAGCCCTGCTGTGTAGGCCAATCCCCCCTGGGCTTTAGGGAACCTGGGACTTCCCACAGTTGAGCCTCGGTCTGTAGGCCAGTCCCCCACCCCCCCCTCCGACATGTAGAGAATCTGGAACATCCAATGGATGAGCCCTGGTCTGCATGCCAGTCACCCTTGGGCAATATAGCAAGGACCCATCCGTACACACACACAAAAATTTATTTGGCTGTAGTGGCTCATGCCTGTAGTCCCAGCTACTTGGGAGGCTTAGGATCGCTCCAGCGTGGAAGTTCAGGGTGGCAGTGATCTGTGCTCGTGCCACTGCACTCCCGCCTGGGTCACAGAGACCCTGTCCAAAACAATAACGGCAAGAAAAAGAGCTATATCTTGGGGTGGCATATTCTAGTCTTCTAGGCTGTCTTCCAGAGTGACTGTGTACCATTATGCATTCTCCCAGCAATGAATGAGAATTGCTGCCTTGCCTCCAGCAGTGGTTTGTTCTTTTTCTGTTTTCTTTTTTAAAGAGTTTAGTCATTCTAGCAGGTGTGCTCTGGTATCTCATTGCTGTTGTAATCTGCTCTTCCCTAACGATATATGATGCCGAGCATCTTTTTGTATGAATATCTGCCATCTCTATATGTTCTTTGGTCACGTGTGTGTTGAGATCTGTACCGCTTTTTAATCGAGGAGTTTGTCTTCTCATTGTTGAGTTTTAAGACATCTTTTTATATGTAGAATGTGAATTGTTTTTCCGGTATGTATTTGGACATATTTCTTATCATTCTGTGGCTTGTCTTTTTATTCTCTGAATTGGGTCTTTCACAGAGGATGGCTATTGAACGTTATAACAGCCATGGTATTCTTTTTCTGTTGTGGATCAGATTCTTTTTGTTGTTGTGTGTTAAAAACCCATCACCAAACCCAAGGCCACGTCAATTTTCTTTTCTGTTTCTTCCCCGAATCTTTAAAGTTTTGCATTGCAGTTGAAGTCTGAGGACGGTTTTGAATGAATTTTGATGTCCGTTGTAAAGTTTATAGCTACACTTATTTCATTATATATGCTTTCCCCTTAATTGTTCCCTCCCTCCCCGATTTTCTGAAAGACACAGGACAGTGAGCCCATCTGACTTTCCCTTTCCAGATCCTGGCTGGGAAGACGCTGAACTCGGAGTGTCACTGGCTCTCCGGCAAGGCCAGGAGGGGCGAGTTCGCCGCCGTCCCCGCCCCGATGAGCAGCGAGGGCTGCAGTGCCGGCGCGGGCCACCAGAGGGCGCAGCGCCCTTCATGTCCCGCGGCGGCTTTGCCCGCGGCGTGAGAGGACGCGGTGCCCCCACGTTAGCGTCGCCCCGCAGGCGCTGCAACCATGCCGTCTGCCGGCCTGGCCTCAGACCCGAAGCGACCGCGACCTCCTCGTCCGCCCTCAGACGCGAGGCCCCGAGGGTGAGTGCGACCTTCCCTTCCGAGCCCCCGCGGGCACCGCCCTCCCGTGCGCAGCCGCCTGCTGAGGGGCGGCCGGTCCTCAGAGACCCGGGAGGGGCTCCGTGGGGACATGTGGAAACGGGGCCCCCGCACTCTCCACCCCACCGAGGTCCCCCACGCCCAGGACGTGGTGGCCACGGGTGTGACGTCCACGCGGTGGCCTCTCCACCCCAATGGGGTAGCGGCCTCTGAGCTGGACGTGGGTCTGGCTCAGCCTCTGGGAGGGAGGTCGCTGTCCTCTCTGTGTCACTGGCAGGGCGTTCAGGTGGTTGCTCATGAACACAGTTTCCTTACAGCAATTTCGTCCTTCCCGGGAACGTGGCGTCGCCGCGCAAGGTCCTCTGTCTCCCGCCTTCAGAGTCTCCGGCGTCCTTGCCGTGTGAGGTCTGCTGCTTCACGGTAAGTCCTCCCGTGTGTTTCACCGTGTGTTTTGCAGCAGCCACACGCTCCCAGCTCATCACCGTTAACCCCAAATCAGGGGTTCCATTTTTTTTAAATAGTAGCCTTTCTAGTGTGTGTGAGAGGGTGTGTCATTGTCGTTGGAATTTGAATTTCGGACGACCTGTGACCTGGGCGTGGACTCTGGGCAGGTGCAGTTGCTTCTGTCAGGAGGACCTGTGACCCTGGCCGGGACTCTGAGCAGTGACAGTTGGTGGAGTCTGTGAGGACTCCCTGTGACCTGTGACCTTGGTGCAGAGTCTGCACAGGCACAGTTGCTGGTGTCTGTCAGGGAGTGACCAGGAGGAGGGGGTCCCCCTCTCAACCATGGGGTGTGCTCCCTTGCACATCCTGGGCCGCTCCCCTGTCCGGGCCGCCTGTAGCGACACAGGACTGTGTGAGGTTGGCACGGGCCTGGGGCTGGGTGCAGGTTGCTCTTGTGAATTCAAGTGAAGTTTGGGGAAGACCCTTCCCTACAAAACAGGAAAGGAGCCCTTCTACCTACCGTTTTGGAGGTTTTGAACGCAACTCACCTCCCTCAGTACAGAACATAGGGTAGATGGAGCCACATTCCCGACGAACGAGCTCAGGGGAGCTCAGAGGAGTGAGACTTTAGGGTGGAAGACAGGAGCCTCTATGTGTCCAGAAATGACTGAGGTACACTGTGTGGGCAGGCAGAGCCAACCCCGGTGTCCTGCCGCCTTCCTCCTGCCTGCCACAGCTCCCGCTGGAACCGCCTCCTGGCCCACAGCAGCAGCAGGGGCTCCGGCCATCACACACAGGCTCCACACCTGATAAGAAGGAAGAGACGGGTAACGGCTGCTCCTCCCTTCCAGGTCAGCCCAGGAATTCCAGCGGCCCTCTGCTCATCCCTTAGTCCTGTCCCGACCCTGGGATGTGCAGGAACCAGGGAGAAAAAGCCTTCTTAGATGCCCTGCCCAGCGAGATCCTGATCTCTGCCAGAAAAGGAAGAAAGACATGCATTAAGGTAACCTAAGTGGCTGTCACAGTCTCCCACACATTGGGACTCCGGGGAGAGTCCCCAGAAGATCTGTGGTCTGTAGCCCTGGCACCCTAGGGATTTAGGCAACCTGGGACATCCCACACATGAGCCCCGGTCTGTGGGCCAGTTCTGCCAGGGTGATTTAGGAGACCTGTTACATCCCACAGATGAGCTCTGGTCTGTAGGCCAGTCCCCCCGGGGATTTAGGGAACCTGGGACAGCCCACAGAGGAGCCCTGGTCTGTAGACAGTCCCACAGTGATTTCAGCAACCTGGGCCACCCGACAGAGAAGCTCTGGTGTGTAGACAAGTCACCCCCAGGGATTTAGGGAACCTGGGACATCCCAGAGAGGTGCCCTGGTCGTAGGCCAGGCCCCCAGGGATTGTGGGGACCTGGAATAGCTGTAGTCTGTAGGGTAGTCCCCCAGAGATTTAGGGAACCTGGGACGTCCCTCAGGTGAGTCCTGGTATGTAGCCTAGTCTTCCCCAGGGAGTTTGGGCACTGGACCGGCCCACAGGTGAGCCCTGGTCTGTAAATTAGTCCCCAAGGTATTTGGGCAACTTGGGACATCCCACAGTTGAGCCTTTGTCTGTATGTCAGTGCTCCCCCCCCCTCCTCGGCCCCCAGGATTTAGGGAAGCTGGGACATCCCACAAATAAGCCCTGGTTTATAGGCCTGTCCTTCCCAGATGTTTAGGGACTCTGGGACGTTCCACAGATGAGCCCTGGGCTGTAGGCCAGTCCCTCCAGGGATTTAGGGCATCTGGGACGTCCCACCGATGAACCCTGGGGTGTAGACCAGTCCCCCAAGGGATTTAGGGAGCCTGGGACATCCCGCAATGAGCTCTGGTGTGTAGGCCAGTCCCCCCAGGGGGTTAGGGAACCTGGACAGCCCACAGAGGAGCCCTGGTCTGTAGACAGTCCCACAGTGATTTCAGCAACCTGGGCCACCCGACAGAGAAGCTTTGGTGTGTAGACAAGTCACCCCCGGGGATTTAGGGAACCTGGGACATCCCACAGAGGTGCCCCGGTTGTAGGCCAGGCCCCCAGGGATTGTGGGGAGCAGGAATAGCTGTAGTCTGTAGGATAGTCCCCCAAGAGATTTAGGGAACCTGGGACCTCCCTCAGGTGAGTCCTGGTATGTAGCCTAGTCTTCCCCAGGGAGTTTGGGCACTGGGCCGGCCCACAGGTGGGCCCTGGTCTGTAAATTAGTCCCCAAGGTATTTGGGCAACTTGGGACATCCCACAGTTGAGCCTTTGTCTGTATGTCAGTCCCCCCTCTTCCCCGTGATTTAGGGAACCTGGGACGTCCCACAAATATGCCCTCGTTTATAGGCCTGTCCTCCCCAGATGTTTAGGGACTCTGGGACATCCCACAGATGAGCCCTGGGCTGTAGGCCAGACCCCTCAGCGATTTGTGGGACCTGGGACAGCCCACAGAGGAGCCCCGGTTTTTAGGCCACTCCCCAACAGGGATTTGGGGAACCTGGGACGGGCCACAGATGATCCCTGGTCTGTAGATGAGTCCCCCCAGGTATTTAAAGACCTGGGACATCCCGAGGATGAGCCGTGGTCTGTACGCCAGTCCCCCTAGGGATGTAGGGAACATGGGACAGCCCACAGATGAGCTCTGGTATGTGCGCCAGTCCCCCCCAGGAATTAAGGGGACCTGGACCATTCCACAGATGAACCCTGGTCTGTAGGCCAGTGCCCCCCCAGGGATTTAGGGAACCTGGGGCAGCCCACAGAGGAGCCTTGGTCTGTAGGTCAGTCCCCCCAGGGATTTAGGGAAGCTGGGACATCCCACAGCTAATCCGTCGTTTGTAGGCCAGGCCCCCCCCCCAGGGGTTTAGGGAACCTGGGATGTCCCACAGTTGAGCCTTGGTCTGTAGGCCCCTCCCACCCTGTGATTTAGAGAACCTGGGACATCCCACAGATGAGCCCTGCTGTGTAGGCCAATCCCCCCTGGGCTTTAGGGAACCTGGGACTTCCCACAGTTGAGCCTCGGTCTGTAGGCCAGTCCCCCACCCCCCCCTCCGACATGTAGAGAATCTGGAACATCCAATGGATGAGCCCTGGTCTGCATGCCAGTCACCCTTGGGCAATATAGCAAGGACCCATCCGTACACACACACAAAAATTTATTTGGCTGTAGTGGCTCATGCCTGTAGTCCCAGCTACTTGGGAGGCTTAGGATCGCTCCAGCGTGGAAGTTCAGGGTGGCAGTGATCTGTGCTCGTGCCACTGCACTCCCGCCTGGGTCACAGAGACCCTGTCCAAAACAATAACGGCAAGAAAAAGAGCTATATCTTGGGGTGGCATATTCTAGTCTTCTAGGCTGTCTTCCAGAGTGACTGTGTACCATTATGCATTCTCCCAGCAATGAATGAGAATTGCTGCCTTGCCTCCAGCAGTGGTTTGTTCTTTTTCTGTTTTCTTTTTTAAAGAGTTTAGTCATTCTAGCAGGTGTGCTCTGGTATCTCATTGCTGTTGTAATCTGCTCTTCCCTAACGATATATGATGCCGAGCATCTTTTTGTATGAATATCTGCCATCTCTATATGTTCTTTGGTCACGTGTGTGTTGAGATCTGTACCGCTTTTTAATCGAGGAGTTTGTCTTCTCATTGTTGAGTTTTAAGACATCTTTTTATATGTAGAATGTGAATTGTTTTTCCGGTATGTATTTGGACATATTTCTTATCATTCTGTGGCTTGTCTTTTTATTCTCTGAATTGGGTCTTTCACAGAGGATGGCTATTGAACGTTATAACAGCCATGGTATTCTTTTTCTGTTGTGGATCAGATTCTTTTTGTTGTTGTGTGTTAAAAACCCATCACCAAACCCAAGGCCACGTCAATTTTCTTTTCTGTTTCTTCCCCGAATCTTTAAAGTTTTGCATTGCAGTTGAAGTCTGAGGACGGTTTTGAATGAATTTTGATGTCCGTTGTAAAGTTTATAGCTACACTTATTTCATTATATATGCTTTCCCCTTAATTGTTCCCTCCCTCCCCGATTTTCTGAAAGACACAGGACAGTGAGCCCATCTGACTTTCCCTTTCCAGATCCTGGCTGGGAAGACGCTGAACTCGGAGTGTCACTGGCTCTCCGGCAAGGCCAGGAGGGGCGAGTTCGCCGCCGTCCCCGCCCCGATGAGCAGCGAGGGCTGCAGTGCCGGCGCGGGCCACCAGAGGGCGCAGCGCCCTTCATGTCCCGCGGCGGCTTTGCCCGCGGCGTGAGAGGACGCGGTGCCCCCACGTTAGCGTCGCCCCGCAGGCGCTGCAACCATGCCGTCTGCCGGCCTGGCCTCAGACCCGAAGCGACCGCGACCTCCTCGTCCGCCCTCAGACGCGAGGCCCCGAGGGTGAGTGCGACCTTCCCTTCCGAGCCCCCGCGGGCACCGCCCTCCCGTGCGCAGCCGCCTGCTGAGGGGCGGCCGGTCCTCAGAGACCCGGGAGGGGCTCCGTGGGGACATGTGGAAACGGGGCCCCCGCACTCTCCCACCCCACCGAGGTCCCCCACGCCCAGGACGTGGTGGCCACGGGTGTGACGTCCACGCGGTGGCCTCTCCACCCCAATGGGGTAGCGGCCTCTGAGCTGGACGTGGGTCTGGCTCAGCCTCTGGGAGGGAGGTCGCTGTCCTCTCTGTGTCACTGGCAGGGCGTTCAGGTGGTTGCTCATGAACACAGTTTCCTTACAGCAATTTCGTCCTTCCCGGGAACGTGGCGTCGCCGCGCAAGGTCCTCTGTCTCCCGCCTTCAGAGTCTCCGGCGTCCTTGCCGTGTGAGGTCTGCTGCTTCACGGTAAGTCCTCCCGTGTGTTTCACCGTGTGTTTTGCAGCAGCCACACGCTCCCAGCTCATCACCGTTAACCCCAAATCAGGGGTTCCATTTTTTTTAAATAGTAGCCTTTCTAGTGTGTGTGAGAGGGTGTGTCATTGTCGTTGGAATTTGAATTTCGGACGACCTGTGACCTGGGCGTGGACTCTGGGCAGGTGCAGTTGCTTCTGTCAGGAGGACCTGTGACCCTGGCCGGGACTCTGAGCAGTGACAGTTGGTGGAGTCTGTGAGGACTCCCTGTGACCTGTGACCTTGGTGCAGAGTCTGCACAGGCACAGTTGCTGGTGTCTGTCAGGGAGTGACCAGGAGGAGGGGGTCCCCCTCTCAACCATGGGGTGTGCTCCCTTGCACATCCTGGGCCGCTCCCCTGTCCGGGCCGCCTGTAGCGACACAGGACTGTGTGAGGTTGGCACGGGCCTGGGGCTGGGTGCAGGTTGCTCTTGTGAATTCAAGTGAAGTTTGGGGAAGACCCTTCCCTACAAAACAGGAAAGGAGCCCTTCTACCTACCGTTTTGGAGGTTTTGAACGCAACTCACCTCCCTCAGTACAGAACATAGGGTAGATGGAGCCACATTCCCGACGAACGAGCTCAGGGGAGCTCAGAGGAGTGAGACTTTAGGGTGGAAGACAGGAGCCTCTATGTGTCCAGAAATGACTGAGGTACACTGTGTGGGCAGGCAGAGCCAACCCCGGTGTCCTGCCGCCTTCCTCCTGCCTGCCACAGCTCCCGCTGGAACCGCCTCCTGGCCCACAGCAGCAGCAGGGGCTCCGGCCATCACACACAGGCTCCACACCTGATAAGAAGGAAGAGACGGGTAACGGCTGCTCCTCCCTTCCAGGTCAGCCCAGGAATTCCAGCGGCCCTCTGCTCATCCCTTAGTCCTGTCCCGACCCTGGGATGTGCAGGAACCAGGGAGAAAAAGCCTTCTTAGATGCCCTGCCCAGCGAGATCCTGATCTCTGCCAGAAAAGGAAGAAAGACATGCATTAAGGTAACCTAAGTGGCTGTCACAGTCTCCCACACATTGGGACTCCGGGGAGAGTCCCCAGAAGATCTGTGGTCTGTAGCCCTGGCACCCTAGGGATTTAGGCAACCTGGGACATCCCACACATGAGCCCCGGTCTGTGGGCCAGTTCTGCCAGGGTGATTTAGGAGACCTGTTACATCCCACAGATGAGCTCTGGTCTGTAGGCCAGTCCCCCCGGGGATTTAGGGAACCTGGGACAGCCCACAGAGGAGCCCTGGTCTGTAGACAGTCCCACAGTGATTTCAGCAACCTGGGCCACCCGACAGAGAAGCTCTGGTGTGTAGACAAGTCACCCCCAGGGATTTAGGGAACCTGGGACATCCCAGAGAGGTGCCCTGGTCGTAGGCCAGGCCCCCAGGGATTGTGGGGACCTGGAATAGCTGTAGTCTGTAGGGTAGTCCCCCAGAGATTTAGGGAACCTGGGACGTCCCTCAGGTGAGTCCTGGTATGTAGCCTAGTCTTCCCCAGGGAGTTTGGGCACTGGACCGGCCCACAGGTGAGCCCTGGTCTGTAAATTAGTCCCCAAGGTATTTGGGCAACTTGGGACATCCCACAGTTGAGCCTTTGTCTGTATGTCAGTGCTCCCCCCCCCTCCTCGGCCCCCAGGATTTAGGGAAGCTGGGACATCCCACAAATAAGCCCTGGTTTATAGGCCTGTCCTTCCCAGATGTTTAGGGACTCTGGGACGTTCCACAGATGAGCCCTGGGCTGTAGGCCAGTCCCTCCAGGGATTTAGGGCATCTGGGACGTCCCACCGATGAACCCTGGGGTGTAGACCAGTCCCCCAAGGGATTTAGGGAGCCTGGGACATCCCGCAATGAGCTCTGGTGTGTAGGCCAGTCCCCCCAGGGGGTTAGGGAACCTGGACAGCCCACAGAGGAGCCCTGGTCTGTAGACAGTCCCACAGTGATTTCAGCAACCTGGGCCACCCGACAGAGAAGCTTTGGTGTGTAGACAAGTCACCCCCGGGGATTTAGGGAACCTGGGACATCCCACAGAGGTGCCCCGGTTGTAGGCCAGGCCCCCAGGGATTGTGGGGAGCAGGAATAGCTGTAGTCTGTAGGATAGTCCCCCAAGAGATTTAGGGAACCTGGGACCTCCCTCAGGTGAGTCCTGGTATGTAGCCTAGTCTTCCCCAGGGAGTTTGGGCACTGGGCCGGCCCACAGGTGGGCCCTGGTCTGTAAATTAGTCCCCAAGGTATTTGGGCAACTTGGGACATCCCACAGTTGAGCCTTTGTCTGTATGTCAGTCCCCCCTCTTCCCCGTGATTTAGGGAACCTGGGACGTCCCACAAATATGCCCTCGTTTATAGGCCTGTCCTCCCCAGATGTTTAGGGACTCTGGGACATCCCACAGATGAGCCCTGGGCTGTAGGCCAGACCCCTCAGCGATTTGTGGGACCTGGGACAGCCCACAGAGGAGCCCCGGTTTTTAGGCCACTCCCCAACAGGGATTTGGGGAACCTGGGACGGGCCACAGATGATCCCTGGTCTGTAGATGAGTCCCCCCAGGTATTTAAAGACCTGGGACATCCCGAGGATGAGCCGTGGTCTGTACGCCAGTCCCCCTAGGGATGTAGGGAACATGGGACAGCCCACAGATGAGCTCTGGTATGTGCGCCAGTCCCCCCCAGGAATTAAGGGGACCTGGACCATTCCACAGATGAACCCTGGTCTGTAGGCCAGTGCCCCCCCAGGGATTTAGGGAACCTGGGGCAGCCCACAGAGGAGCCTTGGTCTGTAGGTCAGTCCCCCCAGGGATTTAGGGAAGCTGGGACATCCCACAGCTAATCCGTCGTTTGTAGGCCAGGCCCCCCCCCCCCCAGGGGTTTAGGGAACCTGGGATGTCCCACAGTTGAGCCTTGGTCTGTAGGCCCCTCCCACCCTGTGATTTAGAGAACCTGGGACATCCCACAGATGAGCCCTGCTGTGTAGGCCAATCCCCCCTGGGCTTTAGGGAAACTGGGACTTCCCACAGTTGAGCCTCGGTCTGTAGGCCAGTCCCCCACCCCCCCCTCCGACATGTAGAGAATCTGGAACATCCAATGGATGAGCCCTGGTCTGCATGCCAGTCACCCTTGGGCAATATAGCAAGGACCCATCCGTACACACACACAAAAATTTATTTGGCTGTAGTGGCTCATGCCTGTAGTCCCAGCTACTTGGGAGGCTTAGGATCGCTCCAGCGTGGAAGTTCAAGGTGGCAGTGATCTGTGCTCGTGCCACTGCACTCCCGCCTGGGTCACAGAGACCCTGTCCAAAACAATAACGGCAAGAAAAAGAGCTATATCTTGGGGTGGCATATTCTAGTCTTCTAGGCTGTCTTCCAGAGTGACTGTGTACCATTATGCATTCTCCCAGCAATGAATGAGAATTGCTGCCTTGCCTCCAGCAGTGGCTTGTTCTTTTTCTGTTTTCTTTTTTAAAGAGTTTAGTCATTCTAGCAGGTGTGCTCTGGTATCTCATTGCTGTTGTAATCTGCTCTTCCCTAACGATATATGATGCCGAGCATCTTTTTGTATGAATATCTGCCATCTCTATATGTTCTTTGGTCACGTGTGTGTTGAGATCTGTACCGCTTTTTAATCGAGGAGTTTGTCTTCTCATTGTTGAGTTTTAAGACATCTTTTTATATGTAGAATGTGAATTGTTTTTCCGGTATGTATTTGGACATATTTCTTATCATTCTGTGGCTTGTCTTTTTATTCTCTGAATTGGGTCTTTCACAGAGGATGGCTATTGAACGTTATAACAGCCATGGTATTCTTTTTCTGTTGTGGATCAGATTCTTTTTGTTGTTGTGTGTTAAAAACCCATCACCAAACCCAAGGCCACGTCAATTTTCTTTTCTGTTTCTTCCCCGAATCTTTAAAGTTTTGCATTGCAGTTGAAGTCTGAGGACGGTTTTGAATGAATTTTGATGTCCGTTGTAAAGTTTATAGCTACACTTATTTCATTATATATGCTTTCCCCTTAATTGTTCCCTCCCTCCCCGATTTTCTGAAAGACACAGGACAGTGAGCCCATCTGACTTTCCCTTTCCAGATCCTGGCTGGGAAGACGCTGAACTCGGAGTGTCACTGGCTCTCCGGCAAGGCCAGGAGGGGCGAGTTCGCCGCCGTCCCCGCCCCGATGAGCAGCGAGGGCTGCAGTGCCGGCGCGGGCCACCAGAGGGCGCAGCGCCCTTCATGTCCCGCGGCGGCTTTGCCCGCGGCGTGAGAGGACGCGGTGCCCCCACGTTAGCGTCGCCCCGCAGGCGCTGCAACCATGCCGTCTGCCGGCCTGGCCTCAGACCCGAAGCGACCGCGACCTCCTCGTCCGCCCTCAGACGCGAGGCCCCGAGGGTGAGTGCGACCTTCCCTTCCGAGCCCCCGCGGGCACCGCCTTCCCGTGCGCAGCCGCCTGCTGAGGGGCGGCCGGTCCTCAGAGACCCGGGAGGGGCTCCGTGGGGACATGTGGAAACGGGGCACCCGCACTCTCCCACCCCACCGAGGTCCCCCACGCCCAGGACGTGGTGGCCACGGGTGTGACGTCCACGCGGTGGCCTCTCCACCCCAATGGGGTAGCGGCCTCTGAGCTGGACGTGGGTCTGGCTCAGCCTCTGGGAGGGAGGTCGCTGTCCTCTCTGTGTCACTGGCAGGGCGTTCAGGTGGTTGCTCATGAACACAGTTTCCTTACAGCAATTTCGTCCTTCCCGGGAACGTGGCGTCGCCGCGCAAGGTCCTCTGTCTCCCGCCTTCAGAGTCTCCGGCGTCCTTGCCGTGTGAGGTCTGCTGCTTCACGGTAAGTCCTCCCGTGTGTTTCACCGTGTGTTTTGCAGCAGCCACACGCTCCCAGCTCATCACCGTTAACCCCAAATCAGGGGTTCCATTTTTTTTAAATAGTAGCCTTTCTAGTGTGTGTGAGAGGGTGTGTCATTGTCGTTGGAATTTGAATTTCGGACGACCTGTGACCTGGGCGTGGACTCTGGGCAGGTGCAGTTGCTTCTGTCAGGAGGACCTGTGACCCTGGCCGGGACTCTGAGCAGTGACAGTTGGTGGAGTCTGTGAGGACTCCCTGTGACCTGTGACCTTGGTGCAGAGTCTGCACAGGCACAGTTGCTGGTGTCTGTCAGGGAGTGACCAGGAGGAGGGGGTCCCCCTCTCAACCATGGGGTGTGCTCCCTTGCACATCCTGGGCCGCTCCCCTGTCCGGGCCGCCTGTAGCGACACAGGACTGTGTGAGGTTGGCACGGGCCTGGGGCTGGGTGCAGGTTGCTCTTGTGAATTCAAGTGAAGTTTGGGGAAGACCCTTCCCTACAAAACAGGAAAGGAGCCCTTCTACCTACCGTTTTGGAGGTTTTGAACGCAACTCACCTCCCTCAGTACAGAACATAGGGTAGATGGAGCCACATTCCCGACGAACGAGCTCAGGGGAGCTCAGAGGAGTGAGACTTTAGGGTGGAAGACAGGAGCCTCTATGTGTCCAGAAATGACTGAGGTACACTGTGTGGGCAGGCAGAGCCAACCCCGGTGTCCTGCCGCCTTCCTCCTGCCTGCCACAGCTCCCGCTGGAACCGCCTCCTGGCCCACAGCAGCAGCAGGGGCTCCGGCCATCACACACAGGCTCCACACCTGATAAGAAGGAAGAGACGGGTAACGGCTGCTCCTCCCTTCCAGGTCAGCCCAGGAATTCCAGCGGCCCTCTGCTCATCCCTTAGTCCTGTCCCGACCCTGGGATGTGCAGGAACCAGGGAGAAAAAGCCTTCTTAGATGCCCTGCCCAGCGAGATCCTGATCTCTGCCAGAAAAGGAAGAAAGACATGCATTAAGGTAACCTAAGTGGCTGTCACAGTCTCCCACACATTGGGACTCTGGGGAGAGTCCCCAGAAGATCTGTGGTCTGTAGCCCTGGCACCCTAGGGATTTAGGCAACCTGGGACATCCCACACATGAGCCCCGGTCTGTGGGCCAGTTCTGCCAGGGTGATTTAGGAGACCTGTTACATCCCACAGATGAGCTCTGGTCTGTAGGCCAGTCCCCCCGGGGATTTAGGGAACCTGGGACAGCCCACAGAGGAGCCCTGGTCTGTAGACAGTCCCACAGTGATTTCAGCAACCTGGGCCACCCGACAGAGAAGCTCTGGTGTGTAGACAAGTCACCCCCAGGGATTTAGGGAACCTGGGACATCCCAGAGAGGTGCCCTGGTCGTAGGCCAGGCCCCCAGGGATTGTGGGGACCTGGAATAGCTGTAGTCTGTAGGGTAGTCCCCCAGAGATTTAGGGAACCTGGGACGTCCCTCAGGTGAGTCCTGGTATGTAGCCTAGTCTTCCCCAGGGAGTTTGGGCACTGGACCGGCCCACAGGTGAGCCCTGGTCTGTAAATTAGTCCCCAAGGTATTTGGGCAACTTGGGACATCCCACAGTTGAGCCTTTGTCTGTATGTCAGTGCTCCCCCCCCCTCCTCGGCCCCCAGGATTTAGGGAAGCTGGGACATCCCACAAATAAGCCCTGGTTTATAGGCCTGTCCTTCCCAGATGTTTAGGGACTCTGGGACGTTCCACAGATGAGCCCTGGGCTGTAGGCCAGTCCCTCCAGGGATTTAGGGCATCTGGGACGTCCCACCGATGAACCCTGGGGTGTAGACCAGTCCCCCAAGGGATTTAGGGAGCCTGGGACATCCCGCAATGAGCTCTGGTGTGTAGGCCAGTCCCCCCAGGGGGTTAGGGAACCTGGACAGCCCACAGAGGAGCCCTGGTCTGTAGACAGTCCCACAGTGATTTCAGCAACCTGGGCCACCCGACAGAGAAGCTTTGGTGTGTAGACAAGTCACCCCCGGGGATTTAGGGAACCTGGGACATCCCACAGAGGTGCCCCGGTTGTAGGCCAGGCCCCCAGGGATTGTGGGGAGCAGGAATAGCTGTAGTCTGTAGGATAGTCCCCCAAGAGATTTAGGGAACCTGGGACCTCCCTCAGGTGAGTCCTGGTATGTAGCCTAGTCTTCCCCAGGGAGTTTGGGCACTGGGCCGGCCCACAGGTGGGCCCTGGTCTGTAAATTAGTCCCCAAGGTATTTGGGCAACTTGGGACATCCCACAGTTGAGCCTTTGTCTGTATGTCAGTCCCCCCTCTTCCCCGTGATTTAGGGAACCTGGGACGTCCCACAAATATGCCCTCGTTTATAGGCCTGTCCTCCCCAGATGTTTAGGGACTCTGGGACATCCCACAGATGAGCCCTGGGCTGTAGGCCAGACCCCTCAGCGATTTGTGGGACCTGGGACAGCCCACAGAGGAGCCCCGGTTTTTAGGCCACTCCCCAACAGGGATTTGGGGAACCTGGGACGGGCCACAGATGATCCCTGGTCTGTAGATGAGTCCCCCCAGGTATTTAAAGACCTGGGACATCCCGAGGATGAGCCGTGGTCTGTACGCCAGTCCCCCTAGGGATGTAGGGAACATGGGACAGCCCACAGATGAGCTCTGGTATGTGCGCCAGTCCCCCCCAGGAATTAAGGGGACCTGGACCATTCCACAGATGAACCCTGGTCTGTAGGCCAGTGCCCCCCCAGGGATTTAGGGAACCTGGGGCAGCCCACAGAGGAGCCTTGGTCTGTAGGTCAGTCCCCCCAGGGATTTAGGGAAGCTGGGACATCCCACAGCTAATCCGTCGTTTGTAGGCCAGGCCCCCCCCCCCAGGGGTTTAGGGAACCTGGGATGTCCCACAGTTGAGCCTTGGTCTGTAGGCCCCTCCCACCCTGTGATTTAGAGAACCTGGGACATCCCACAGATGAGCCCTGCTGTGTAGGCCAATCCCCCCTGGGCTTTAGGGAACCTGGGACTTCCCACAGTTGAGCCTCGGTCTGTAGGCCAGTCCCCCACCCCCCCCTCCGACATGTAGAGAATCTGGAACATCCAATGGATGAGCCCTGGTCTGCATGCCAGTCACCCTTGGGCAATATAGCAAGGACCCATCCGTACACACACACAAAAATTTATTTGGCTGTAGTGGCTCATGCCTGTAGTCCCAGCTACTTGGGAGGCTTAGGATCGCTCCAGCGTGGAAGTTCAAGGTGGCAGTGATCTGTGCTCGTGCCACTGCACTCCCGCCTGGGTCACAGAGACCCTGTCCAAAACAATAACGGCAAGAAAAAGAGCTATATCTTGGGGTGGCATATTCTAGTCTTCTAGGCTGTCTTCCAGAGTGACTGTGTACCATTATGCATTCTCCCAGCAATGAATGAGAATTGCTGCCTTGCCTCCAGCAGTGGCTTGTTCTTTTTCTGTTTTCTTTTTTAAAGAGTTTAGTCATTCTAGCAGGTGTGCTCTGGTATCTCATTGCTGTTGTAATCTGCTCTTCCCTAACGATATATGATGCCGAGCATCTTTTTGTATGAATATCTGCCATCTCTATATGTTCTTTGGTCACGTGTGTGTTGAGATCTGTACCGCTTTTTAATCGAGGAGTTTGTCTTCTCATTGTTGAGTTTTAAGACATCTTTTTATATGTAGAATGTGAATTGTTTTTCCGGTATGTATTTGGACATATTTCTTATCATTCTGTGGCTTGTCTTTTTATTCTCTGAATTGGGTCTTTCACAGAGGATGGCTATTGAACGTTATAACAGCCATGGTATTCTTTTTCTGTTGTGGATCAGATTCTTTTTGTTGTTGTGTGTTAAAAACCCATCACCAAACCCAAGGCCACGTCAATTTTCTTTTCTGTTTCTTCCCCGAATCTTTAAAGTTTTGCATTGCAGTTGAAGTCTGAGGACGGTTTTGAATGAATTTTGATGTCCGTTGTAAAGTTTATAGCTACACTTATTTCATTATATAT
The DNA here is from genome assembly GCF_041146395.1 of Eulemur rufifrons. NCBI lineage: Eukaryota > Metazoa > Chordata > Mammalia > Primates > Lemuridae > Eulemur > Eulemur rufifrons. The sequence continues at coordinate 150,100 of NC_090983.1, forward strand.
GCTTTCCCCTTAATTGTTCCCTCCCTCCCCGATTTTCTGAAAGACACAGGACAGTGAGCCCATCTGACTTTCCCTTTCCAGATCCTGGCTGGGAAGACGCTGAACTCGGAGTGTCACTGGCTCTCCGGCAAGGCCAGGAGGGGCGAGTTCGCCGCCGTCCCCGCCCCGATGAGCAGCGAGGGCTGCAGTGCCGGCGCGGGCCACCAGAGGGCGCAGCGCCCTTCATGTCCCGCGGCGGCTTTGCCCGCGGCGTGAGAGGACGCGGTGCCCCCACGTTAGCGTCGCCCCGCAGGCGCTGCAACCATGCCGTCTGCCGGCCTGGCCTCAGACCCGAAGCGACCGCGACCTCCTCGTCCGCCCTCAGACGCGAGGCCCCGAGGGTGAGTGCGACCTTCCCTTCCGAGCCCCCGCGGGCACCGCCTTCCCGTGCGCAGCCGCCTGCTGAGGGGCGGCCGGTCCTCAGAGACCCGGGAGGGGCTCCGTGGGGACATGTGGAAACGGGGCACCCGCACTCTCCACCCCACCGAGGTCCCCCACGCCCAGGACGTGGTGGCCACGGGTGTGACGTCCACGCGGTGGCCTCTCCGCCCCAATGGGGTAGCGGCCTCTGAGCTGGACGTGGGTCTGGCTCAGCCTCTGGGAGGGAGGTCGCTGTCCTCTCTGTGTCACTGGCAGGGCGTTCAGGTGGTTGCTCATGAACACAGTTTCCTTACAGCAATTTCGTCCTTCCCGGGAACGTGGCGTCGCCGCGCAAGGTCCTCTGTCTCCCGCCTTCAGAGTCTCCGGCGTCCTTGCCGTGTGAGGTCTGCTGCTTCACGGTAAGTCCTCCCGTGTGTTTCACCGTGTGTTTTGCAGCAGCCACACGCTCCCAGCTCATCACCGTTAACCCCAAATCAGGGGTTCCATTTTTTTTAAATAGTAGCCTTTCTAGTGTGTGTGAGAGGGTGTGTCATTGTCGTTGGAATTTGAATTTCGGACGACCTGTGACCTGGGCGTGGACTCTGGGCAGGTGCAGTTGCTTCTGTCAGGAGGACCTGTGACCCTGGCCGGGACTCTGAGCAGTGACAGTTGGTGGAGTCTGTGAGGACTCCCTGTGACCTGTGACCTTGGTGCAGAGTCTGCACAGGCACAGTTGCTGGTGTCTGTCAGGGAGTGACCAGGAGGAGGGGGTCCCCCTCTCAACCATGGGGTGTGCTCCCTTGCACATCCTGGGCCGCTCCCCTGTCCGGGCCGCCTGTAGCGACACAGGACTGTGTGAGGTTGGCACGGGCCTGGGGCTGGGTGCAGGTTGCTCTTGTGAATTCAAGTGAAGTTTGGGGAAGACCCTTCCCTACAAAACAGGAAAGGAGCCCTTCTACCTACCGTTTTGGAGGTTTTGAACGCAACTCACCTCCCTCAGTACAGAACATAGGGTAGATGGAGCCACATTCCCGACGAACGAGCTCAGGGGAGCTCAGAGGAGTGAGACTTTAGGGTGGAAGACAGGAGCCTCTATGTGTCCAGAAATGACTGAGGTACACTGTGTGGGCAGGCAGAGCCAACCCCGGTGTCCTGCCGCCTTCCTCCTGCCTGCCACAGCTCCCGCTGGAACCGCCTCCTGGCCCACAGCAGCAGCAGGGGCTCCGGCCATCACACACAGGCTCCACACCTGATAAGAAGGAAGAGACGGGTAACGGCTGCTCCTCCCTTCCAGGTCAGCCCAGGAATTCCAGCGGCCCTCTGCTCATCCCTTAGTCCTGTCCCGACCCTGGGATGTGCAGGAACCAGGGAGAAAAAGCCTTCTTAGATGCCCTGCCCAGCGAGATCCTGATCTCTGCCAGAAAAGGAAGAAAGACATGCATTAAGGTAACCTAAGTGGCTGTCACAGTCTCCCACACATTGGGACTCCGGGGAGAGTCCCCAGAAGATCTGTGGTCTGTAGCCCTGGCACCCTAGGGATTTAGGCAACCTGGGACATCCCACACATGAGCCCCGGTCTGTGGGCCAGTTCTGCCAGGGTGATTTAGGAGACCTGTTACATCCCACAGATGAGCTCTGGTCTGTAGGCCAGTCCCCCCGGGGATTTAGGGAACCTGGGACAGCCCACAGAGGAGCCCTGGTCTGTAGACAGTCCCACAGTGATTTCAGCAACCTGGGCCACCCGACAGAGAAGCTCTGGTGTGTAGACAAGTCACCCCCAGGGATTTAGGGAACCTGGGACATCCCAGAGAGGTGCCCTGGTCGTAGGCCAGGCCCCCAGGGATTGTGGGGACCTGGAATAGCTGTAGTCTGTAGGGTAGTCCCCCAGAGATTTAGGGAACCTGGGACGTCCCTCAGGTGAGTCCTGGTATGTAGCCTAGTCTTCCCCAGGGAGTTTGGGCACTGGACCGGCCCACAGGTGAGCCCTGGTCTGTAAATTAGTCCCCAAGGTATTTGGGCAACTTGGGACATCCCACAGTTGAGCCTTTGTCTGTATGTCAGTGCTCCCCCCCCCCCTCGGCCCCCAGGATTTAGGGAAGCTGGGACATCCCACAAATAAGCCCTGGTTTATAGGCCTGTCCTTCCCAGATGTTTAGGGACTCTGGGACGTTCCACAGATGAGCCCTGGGCTGTAGGCCAGTCCCTCCAGGGATTTAGGGCATCTGGGACGTCCCACCGATGAACCCTGGGGTGTAGACCAGTCCCCCAAGGGATTTAGGGAGCCTGGGACATCCCGCAATGAGCTCTGGTGTGTAGGCCAGTCCCCCCAGGGGGTTAGGGAACCTGGACAGCCCACAGAGGAGCCCTGGTCTGTAGACAGTCCCACAGTGATTTCAGCAACCTGGGCCACCCGACAGAGAAGCTTTGGTGTGTAGACAAGTCACCCCTGGGGATTTAGGAAACCTGGGACATCCCACAGAGGTGCCCTGGTTGTAGGCCAGTTCTTCCAGGGTGATTTAGGAGACCTGTTACATCCCACAGATGAGCTCTGGTCTGTAGGCCAGTCCCCCTGGGGATTTAGGGAACCTGGGACAGCCCACAGACGAGCCCTGGGGTGTAGACCAGTTCCCCCCCCGGGATTTAGGGAGCCTGGGACAGCCCACAGATGAGCCCTGGGGTGTAGACCAGTCCCCCGAGGCATTTAGGGAGCCTGGGACAGCCCACAGAGGATCCGTGGTCTGTAGACAGTCCCACAGTGATTTCAGCAACGTGGGCCACCGGACAGAGAAGCTTTGGTATGTAGACAAGTCACCCCCGGGGATTTAGGGAACCTGGGACATCCCACAGAGGTGCCCTGGTTGTAGGCCAGGCCCCCAGGGATTGTGGGGACCTGGAATAGCTGTAGTCCGTAGGGTAGTCCCCCAGAGGTTTAGGGAACCTGGGACGTCCGACAGGTGAGTCCTGGTATGTAGCCTAGTCTTCCCCAGGGAGTCTGGGCACTGGGCCAGCCCACAGGGGACCCCTGGTCTGTAAATTAGTCCCCAAGGTATTTGGGCAACTTGGGACATCCCACAGTTGAGCCTTTGACTGTATGTCAGTCCCGCCCCCCCACCCCGTGATTTAGGGAACCTGGGACGTCCCACACATAAGCCCTGGTTTATAGGCCTGACCTCCCCAGATGTTTAGGGCATCTGGGATGTCCCACAGATGAGCCCTGGGCTGTAGGCCAGTCCCCTCAGCGATTTGTGGGACCTGGACAGCCCACAGTGGAGCCCTGGTTTTTAGGCCACTCCCCAACAGGGATTTAGGGAACCTGGGACAGGCCCCAGATGATCCCTGGTCTGTAGATCAGTGCCCCCAGGTATTTTAAGACCTGGGACATCCCAAGGATGAGCCCTGCTCTGTACGCCAGTCCCCCCAGGGATGTAGGGAACATGGGACAGCCCACAGATGAGCTCTGGAATGTACGCCAGTCCCCACCAGGAATTAAGGCAACATGGACAATTCCACAGATGAACCCTGGTCTGTAGGCCACTGTCCCCCAGGGGTTTGGGAACCTGGGACAGCCCACAGAGGAGCCCTGGTCTGTAGGCCCGTTCCCCACCTCCCAGGGATTTAGGGAACCTGGGACATCCCACAGAGGAGCCTTGGTCTGTAGGCCAGTCGCCCCAGGGGTTTAGGGAAGCTGGGACATCCCACAGTTAATATCTGGTTTTTAGAACAGACCCCCCCAGGGGTTTAGGGAACCTGGGATGTCCCACAGTTGAGCCTTGGTCTGTAGGCCCCTCCCACCCTGCAATTTAGAGAACCTGGGACATCCCACAGATCAGCCCTGCTGTGTAGGCCAGTCCCCCCTGGGATTTAGGGAACCTGGGACTTCCCATAGTTGAGCCTTGGTCTGTATGCCAGTCCCACCCCCCCCCCCCGACATTTAGAGAATCTGGGACATCCCAAGGATGAGCCCTGGTCTGCATTGCCAGTCAGCCTTGGGCAATATAGCAAGGACCCATCTGTACACACACATAAAAAATTATTTGGCCGTAGTGGCTCATGCCTGTAGTCCTGGCTACTTGGGAGGCTTAGGATCGCTCCAGCGTGAAAGTTGAAGGTCGCAGTGATTTGTGTTCGTGGCACTGCACTCCCTCCTGGGTCACAGAGACCCTGTCCAAAACAGTAACGACGAGTAAAAGTCCTATATCTTGGGGTGGCATATTCTAGTCTTCTACGCTGTCTTCCAGAGTGACTGTGTACCCTTATGCATTCTCCAAGCAATGAATGAGAATTCCTGCCTTTCCTCCAGCAGTGGTTTGTTCTTTTTGTGTGTGTGTGTGTGTGTTTTCTTAAAGTGTTTAGTCATTCTAGCAGGTGTGCTCTGGTATCTCATTGCTGCTGTAATCTGCTATTCCCTAACGATATATGATGCTGAGCATCTTTTTGTATGATTATGTGCCAGCTATATATGTTCTTTGGTCAGGGGTGTGTTGAGATCTGTACCGCTTTTTAATCGAGGAGTTTGTCTCCTTATTGTTGAGCTTTAAGGCTTCTTTTTATATGTAGAATGTGAATTGTTCCTCCGGTATGTATTTTGCACGTGTTTCTTATCATTCTGTGGCTTGTCTTTTTATTTTCTGAATTTGGTCTTTCACAGAGGGTGGATATTGAATGTTATAACAGCCATGGTATTCTTTTTCTGTTGTGGATCAGATCCTTTTTGTTGTTGTGTGTTAAAACCCATCACCAAACCCAAGGCCACGTCAATTTTCTTTTTTGTTTCTTCCCCGAATCTTTCAAGTTTTGCATTGCAGTTGAAGTGTGGGGATGGTTTTGAATGAATCTTGATGTCAGTTGTAAAGCTTATAGCTACACTTATTTCCTTCCATATGTTTTCCCCTTTATTGTTCCCTCCCTCCTCGTTTTTCTGAAAGACACAGGACAGTGAGCCCATCTGACTTTCCCTTTCCAGATCCTGGCTCCCAAGAGGCTGAACTGGGAGTGTCACTGGTTCTCCGGCAAGGCCAGGAGGGCGAGTTCGCCTCCGTCCCCGCCCCGATGAGCAGCGAGGGCTGCAGTGCCTGCGCGGGCCACCAGACGGCGCAGAGCCCTTCATGTCCCGCGGCGGCTTTGCCCGCGGCGTGAGAGGACGCGGTGCCCCCACGTTAGCGTCGCCCCGCAGGCGCTGCAACCATGCCGTCTGCCGGCCTGGCCTCAGACCCGAAGCGACCGCGACCTCCTCGTCCGCCCTCAGACGCGAGGCCCCGAGGGTGAGTGCGACCTTCCCGTCCGAGCCTCGTGGGCACCGCCTTCCCGTGCGCAGCCGCCTGCTGAGGGGCGGCCGGTCCTCAGAGACCCGAGAGGGGCTCCGTGGGGACATGTGGAAACGGGGCACCCGCACTCTCCACCCCACCGAGGTCCCCCACGCCCAGGACGTGGTGGCCACGGGTGTGACGTCCACGCGGTGGCCTCTCCACCCCAATGGGGTAGCGGCCTCTGAGCTGGACGTGGGTCTGGCTCAGCCTCTGGGAGGGAGGTCGCTGTCCTCTCTGTGTCACTGGCAGGGCGTTCAGGTGGTTGCTCACGAACGCAGTTTGCTTACAGCAATTTCATCCTTCCAGGGAACGTGGCGTCGCCTCAGAAGGTCCTCTGTCACCCGCCTTCAGAGTCTCCGGCGTCCTTGCCGTGTGAGGTCTGCTGCTTCACGGTAAGTCCTCCCGTGTGTTTCACCGTGTGTTTTGCAGCAGCCACACGCTCCCAGCTCATCACCGTTAACCCCAAATCAGGGGTTCCATTTTTTTTAAATAGTAGCCTTTCTAGTGTGTGTGAGAGGGTGTGTCATTGTCGTTGGAATTTGAATTTCGGACGACCTGTGACCTGGGCGTGGACTCTGGGCAGGTGCAGTTGCTTCTGTCAGGAGGACCTGTGACCCTGGCCGGGACTCTGAGCAGTGACAGTTGGTGGAGTCTGTGAGGACTCCCTGTGACCTGTGACCTTGGTGCAGAGTCTGCACAGGCACAGTTGCTGGTGTCTGTCAGGGAGTGACCAGGAGGAGGGGGCTCCACTCTCAACCATGGGGTGTGCTCCCTTGCACATCCTGGGCCGCTCCCTTGCCCAGGCCGCCTGTAGCGACACAGGACTGTGTGAGGTTGGCACGGGCCTGGGGCTGGGTGCAGGTTGCTCTTGCGAATTCAAGTGAAGTTTGGGGAAGACCCTTCCCTACAAAACAGGAAAGGAGCCCTTCTACCTACAGCTTTTGAGGTTTTGAACGCAACTTACCTCCCTCAGTACAGAACATAGGGTAGATGTAGCCACATTCCCGACGAACGAGCTCAGAGGAGCTCAGAGGAGTGAGACTTTAGGGTGGAAGATAGGAGCCTCTATGTGTCCAGAAATGACTGAGGTACCCTGTGTGGGCAGGCAGAGCCAACCCCGGTGTCCTGCCGCCTACCTCCTGCCTGCCACAGCTCCCGCTTGAACCGCCTCCTGGCCCACAGCAGCAGCAGGGGCTCCGGCCATCACACACAGGCTCCACACCTGATAAGAAGGAAGAGACGGGTAACGGCTGCTCCTCCCTTCCAGGTCAGCCCAGGAATTCCAGCGGCCCTCTGCTCATCCCTTAGTCCTGTCCCCACCCTGGGATGTGCAGGAGCAAGGGAGGAAAAGCCTTCTTAGATGCCCTGCCCTGCGAGATCCTGATCTCTGACAGAAAAGGAAGAAAGACATGCATTAAGGTAACCTACGTGGCTGTCACAGTCTCCCACACATTGGGACTCCGGGGAGAGTCCCCAGAAGATCTGTGGTCTGTAGCCCAGGCACCCCAGGTATTTAGGCAACCTGGGACATCCCACACATGTGCCCTGATCCGTGGGCCAGTTCTGCCAGGGTGATTTAGGAGACCTGTTACATCCCACAGATGAGCTCTGGTCTGTAGGCCAGTTCCCCCGGGGATTTAAGTAACCTGGGACAGCCCACAGATGAGCCCTTGGGTGTAGATGAGTCCCCCCAGGGATTTAGGGAGCTTGGGATGGCCCAAAGATGAGCTCTGTGGTGTAGACCAGTCCCCCCAGGGGTTTGGGAACCTGGGATAGCCCACAGAGGAGCCCTGGTCTGTAGACAGTCCCACAGTGATTTCAGCAACCTGGGCCACCCGACAGAGAAGCTTTGGTGTGTAGACAAGTCACCCCCAGGGATTTAGGGAACCTGGGACATCCCACAGAGGTGCCCTGGTTATAGGCCAGGCCCCGAGGGAATGTGGGGACCTGGAATAGCTGTAGTCTGTAGGGTAGTCCTCCAGAGATTTAGGGAACCTGGAACGTCCGACAGGTGAGTCCTGGTATGTAGCCTAGTCTTCCCCAGGGAGTCTGGGCACTGGGCCAGCCCACAGGGGACCCCTGGTCTGTAAATTAGTCCCCAAGGTATTTGGGCAACTTGGGACATCCCACAGTTGAGCCTTTGACTGTATGTCAGTCCCGCCCCCCCACCCCGTGATTTAGGGAACCTGGGACGTCCCACACATAAGCCCTGGTTTATAGGCCTGACCTCCCCAGATGTTTAGGGCATCTGGGATGTCCCACACATGAGCCCTGGGCTGTAGGCCAGTCCCCTCAGCGATTTGTGGGACCTGGGACAGCCCACAGAGAAGCCCTGGTTTTTAGGCCACTCCCCAACAGGGATTTAGGGATCCTGAGACAGGCCACAGATGATCCCTGGTCTGTAGATCAGTCCCCCCAGGTATTTAAAGACCTGGGACATCCCAAGTTTGAGCCCTGGTCTGTATGCCATTCCCCCCAGGGATTTAGGGAACCTGGGACATCCCATAGGGAAGCCCTGGTGTGTATGCCAGTCCTCAAGGGATTCAGGGAACCTGGGACATCCTACAGATGAGCCCTGGTCTGTTGGCCTGTGCCCTCAGTGATTTAGGGAACCTGGGACAGCTCTGGTCTGTGAGCCAGTCCCCCCAGGAATTTAGGGAACCTTGGACATCCCACAGACGAGCCCTGGTCTTTAGGCCAGTCTGCCCCAGGGATTTAGGGAGTTGGGCCAGCCCACAGGTGAACCCTGGTGTGTAAATCAGTCCTCAAGGGGTTTGTGTAAGCTGGGGCAGGTCACACCTGAGCCCTGGCCTGTATGCCTGTCCCCCCCCCTTGAATTTAGACAACCTAGGACAGCACAGAAATAACCCTGGTCTGTAAGCCTGTCCTCCCCAGTGATTTAGGGAACCTGGGACAGCCCATAGAGGATCCCTGGTTGTAGGCCAGGCCCCCAGGGATTTTGGGAACCTGGGGCTGCCCAGAGATGAGCTCTGGTCTGTAGACCAGTCCCTTCCTAGGACTTAGAGAACCTGGGACAGTGCTCAGATTAGCCCTGCTTTGTTGCCCAGTCCCCCCCCCCAGAATTGAGGAAACGTGGGACAGCCATCAGATGAGACCTGGTCTGTAGGCCAGTCCCCAAAAGTATTTAGGGAACCTGGGACAGCAAACAGATGAGCCCTATTCCGTTGGCCAGGCCCCTTGGCATTTAGGGAACCTGGGACATCCCACAGATGAACCCTGTTCTGGGGGCCTGTGCCCCCCCCCAGGGATTTAGGGAATCTGGGACATCCCAACAGTTGAACCCTGGTCTGTAGGCCAGACCCCAAGGGATTTAGGGAACCTGATGTTGCCCAGAGATGAGCCCTGCCCTGTAGGCCATTCCCTTCCAGTGTCTTACGGAACCTTACAAACTCCAGAGATGAGCCCTGCTCTGTAGGCCAGTCCCCAACCCTGGGATTTAGAGAATGTTGGACAACGAACAGATAAGCCTTGTTGGGACTGCCATGTCCTGCGTGAGAAGTGGGGACCCGTTCCCTGCATGAGGGGAGATGGGGCTAACGCATCCCACCCACTGTTAGAAAAGGTGGGGACACAGCGCGCTGCTTGAGAGGAGACAGGGACCCTTGTCCCGAGTGAGAGGAGGTTTAGCCAATGCGCTCTCAATACCGTTAGAGCAGGCAGGGCTGCCGCGTCCTGCATGGGGGGAGGTGTGGTGGCCACGCCCTATGGGGCAGGAGCCGGGGCTCCTGAGCCATGCCTGGGAGAAATTGGGGCCCCCATGCCCGACGGGAGAGGAGGTGGTTCCCCGTACCCTGCCTGAGGATGTGGGGACCGGAGTCATGTGTGAGAGTAGGGGGAGCCATGTGCCCTGCATCAGAGGAGAAACGGCACCTGCGAACAGGTTGATATGAGGGGGCCCTCCCTGCCCTGCGTGAGAGGAGGAGGGGTTGCTGTGTCCTGCGTGAGGACAGGAGGGGCCAATGGGCCTCCCCCACAGAAGAGGAGGGGCCTTGTGCCCTGCATCGGAGGAGGCGGTGCCGCCATGCCCTGCGTGACAGGAGGCTGGACACCTGCTCCGTGCTTGACAGGAGGTGGCCCTCTGTGCCCTGCGTGAGAGGAGGTTGGGTGGTTGTGTCCTGCGTCAGGAGAGTGTCCCGCCCCACAGAAGAGGAGGGGCCCCGTGCCCTGCATCAGAGAAGGTGGTGCCGCCATGCCTTGCCTGAGAGGAGGCGACGCACCTGCGCCCTGCTTGACAGGAGGCGGCCCTCTGTGCCCTGGTGAGAGGAGCAGGGGCCAATGCGTCCCACCCACTGTTAGAAGGGGCAGGGTCATAACGCCTTGCTTGAGAGGAGGCGGGGCCCCTTGCCCAGAGTGATAGGAGGTTAAACCAAGGCACCCCCCGCCCCCGCCATTAGAGCAGGCAGGGCTGTCTTGACCTGCATGAGGGGAGATGGGATGGCCACGCCCAATGGGGAGGAGCCAGGACTCCTCAGCCAATCGTGGGAGGAAGTGGGGCCCCATGGCCCACAGAAGAGGAGGTGGAGTCCCCTACCATATATGAGAGGAAGTGGGGTCCGGAATCCCAAGTGATAGGAGGTGGGGCTACCGTGCCCTGCGTGAGAGGAGGGGCCAAGCCGTCCCACCCACTGTTAGAGGAGGTGGAGCCACAACGCCCTGTTAGAGAGGGGGCAGGGCCCCTTGTCCAGAGTGACAGGAGGTTTAGCCACTGCATCCCCCCCACCGTTAGAGCAGGCGGGGCTTTTGCACCCTTCATGAATGGAGGTGGGATGGCCACGCCCTATGGGGGAGGAGTCAGGATTCCTGAGACAATCCTGCGAGGAAGTGGGGCCCCCTTGTGCCACGGAAGAGGAAGTGGGGCTACGTACCCCAGATAAGAGGAGGTGGGGGCCCGAATCCAGCGTGAGAGGGGTGTGCCTGCCATGCCCTGCATGAGAGAAGGATGGGCCAATGCGTCCCCCACGCTGGTAGAGGAAGTGGGGTCACAGCGCCCTGTTTGAGAGGAGGCAGGGCCGCTTGGCCAGAGTGACAGGAGGTTTAGCAATGCAATCCCACACCCTTAGACCAGGCGGGGCTGCCGTGCCCTGCGTGGGGGGAGGTGGGATGGCCACGCCCTATGGAGGAGGCGCAGGGACTCCTGAGCCAATCCTGGGAGGAAGTGGGGTACCCATGCCCCGTGGAAGAAGAGGTGGGGGCCCCATAGTGTCTTTCCCATGATTCTCAGGTAGGCCCCCTGTGGACGCCTGAAACCAGGATACTATCAAACCTACTTATACTATGATTTTTTCCTACACATACATGTTTATGATAAAGTTTAATTCATAGATTAGGCATAATAAGAGATTTACAACAATAATAATAAAATGGAAGAATTATAACAAAATACTATAACAAAAGTTATGTGAATGTGGTCTCTCTCTCTGTCAAAATAACTTACTGTACTGTACTTGCCTACTTTCAGACCTCACGTGACTGCTGATGACTGAAACTAAGTATAAGTACATATGCCGACTGATAACGAGAGCAAGACATTTTAGCCCAAAGGTCTTCCTTCCAAACTCCTGGGAGAAAGGACAAGAGGGAAAATATGTGAGCATTATAAAAGTATGCTTATCGCTGATACTTCTTTAAACCACAGGTGTACGGGATCTCCTCCCGTTAGATGTCAGATACAGATTGACTGACTTTGATAGACAATCTACTTGGAACGTAGATTTGGGGTGACCTTGCCAAATTGGTAAAAGCTGGTCCTGTTCTTGTTGCAGTCCTGTTTGCATATGCATGGAATGGGAATGTAGCACCTGTCTGCAATTCCTCTTGACCACGGATTAAAAAGATATTAAAACCAGGTGGCCGGTTTTGTTGCCGGCAGAACCAGCGGCGCTAGGACCGCGGACGCCGGCTGCCGCCTTGGCGCGTGTGGGGACGGAGGGCGCCTGCGGCTGCGCGGGATGTGCTGAGGCGGCTGCGGCAGCGGCGCGGGAGCCGGGACGGAGCGGAGGTAGGAGCGGCGTGCAGGGCTCGGCGGGCACGGCCTATCCGGGCGGCCGGGCGGCAGGGAGGAGCGGCCCGTGGGGACGCCAACTTTCCCGGCAACGGCGCCTAACTTCCCGCCTGGCCGCGGCGGCGGCGGCGGCGGCTGGTGAGGACACACAGTAAGTACGGGCGGCGGGGCCCCCCCGGCGTCCTCTGAGGCAGCGCCGCCAACATGGCGCCCCCCGGGCCCGCGCCCGCCCGTCCCGGCTCAGGCCCCAGAGGCGCCGGGCGGCGGGAACAGGCGGCTCCGGAGGGAGGGCCGGGCGCGGGGCGGCAGAGCCGGAGAACAATGGTGGGGAAAGCCCAGGGGCGCGGGGCGGAGGCCCGGGAGGACGGCGCGGGGCCTGCTAGGCCGGGAAGCCGCGGAGTCGCGTGAGCACGCCCGCCGGGCCCCCGCGCCGCCCGCCTGGCCAGGCCTCGGGCCCTGCGCGTTGGGGCCGGCAGCGCGGGCCCCGGGGTGCGGAGGGCGGAGAGGAGAGGACGCTTGGCGGGCTCCGGGCGCCGTGGGCGGTGGGAGCTGCAGCGCAGGGTCGGGCCGAGGCCAGGCGGGGGTCCGTGCGTGTCCGGGGGGCTGCGGGCGACCCCGGGAGCGAGGCCGCCGCTGCCTCAACGGGTCCTCGCGGGCCTCCGGGACTGTCCTGTGGGGTCCGCCGCCTCCTCCCGCCGGAGCTCTGGGGAGAAGCTGCCGGGCCGCGCTGGGACAAGGGGCTCCTTGGGGGCGGCCGGCCGCGAACTTTCCTTTGCTCTGTCCTGCCTCGCGCTTTTCTTCAGAGCCAGCTGTGGAGGCGCTTGCGGGGTGTGTGTGTGTGTGTGTGTGTGTGCGCGCGCTTTGCGGGGGGTGTGTGTGTGTGTGTGTGTGTGTGCGCTTTGCGGGGTGTGTGTGTGTGTGTGTGTGCTCTTTGCGGGGTGTGTGTGTGTGTGCGCTTTGCGGGGTGTGTGTGTGTGTGTGTGTGTGCTTTGCGGGGTGTGCACAGCACCTGGTGTTTCACACGGCGCCCTATGTACTGTGTGTACACACTGCCCTTGTCACGCTGTGTATGCAAGCGCTACCTGTTGTCTCATACAGTGTATACGAAATGCTTGGTGTCATAGACAACGGTGTATACATAGTACCGCATGTCATACATGGTGTGTAGGGAGTATTCTTGTCCTTAATCCCTTACCAACATTTTTACTAGGAATTTTCACAAGAAGTAAAAAGTAACTGATTTGAGTTCAATGTCTACTTGTATCTCTCACATATTAACTTTGAGTTACTTACTTGCAGTGCCACTGTCACATTTCAAAACAAGTATGAATCTGCTTTGGCGCGGAGACTCTGTGCAGAGGTTGCTCTGCAGGTTGTCAGTGTTTTGCCCCCCCAGTAGTCTTGGTTTCTGAAATGTTTTGGTGTCTACGATTTTATAACACAGATGAGTTACAATAACATGTATTAATATCATGTATTGTCTGTCTACTGTATATCAGCCACTGTGCAATTATTTACAAACATTATCTCACTTAAAACCCTTACGTATTATCTTAAAAGCATAGCAGTCCTCCTTTAAGTTACAGAAGGTTCCCCTCCTTGTAGCACACCCCTCATCCCATCCCATTGCATGACAAACAGAAAAACACACACACAAGAGAAGTGGGTGAATCAGATGTTTTGAGAGAGAATGTGATCCGTGTCACATGAAAGTTTGAGAATCCCTGGAATAAGAGGTAAATGATAGAAATGAAGATAATGGGAGAGAGATAAGACTCTAAATCTAAATACTCAATAAAATAGTCTTTTTGAGTAATCATGGCTTAACTTTAATTTTTAAAACATATACAGAAATGAAGTATTGCTTTAAAGAAAGAGCTTATGTGTGTGTAGGTACCTGCTGTTATGTTTTTTTCTGTAGGAAATTCATAAAAAGTTACTTAGTTTGTATTGTGAAAATGCTATACGAGCTTTAATATCAAAATTAGTTACAAATGGAAAGAAATAGTCTATAACATAAAAATTATTTGGACTTTTCTTAGTATTTGTATAATCCATTACATACTTTAGGAGGGAAACTTAGGAAATTAGATATTTAACTCAATTCAACAAAGAATCTAATTAGATATTTAATCTTTCTTTTTTGTATATTTTCTATTTCAGAGTAGTATTCTGATTTTTAACTCAGGTTTCTTTTAAGGGAAATTTAGCATCTTGGAATATATTTTCACAATTAAGGTGCAGGGTAAGATCTTTTAAATGTGTTTGATCAGAAGCAATAGAAATACTCTTATGTGCAAACACTGAAGCAATTTATTCAGACTATTAAATCATTGTGAAGTTGCATTTGCACTGGGTATGTGGCAGATTTCACTTACAGTTGGAAACATCAGCAATTGTCCAGACTGCTCCATAAGTGGCTAAAAGTTTGTCTACCTTTATGTGAAATTAAAAAGAGAAATGATGAAGGTAATAGAATACTGTTGCATCAGAGTTTTGAAGGAGTCACATAGACTGTTATCTATATGTTCTTCAGAAATGAGAGTGATACATTTCCAGATCACATTATCTTATATGTTAGTTGGAAAATATGTGTTGCTGAAAACTTGTACACAAAGTTTTATTTTTTAAACTGAATAATAAGCATAGTAGGTAAGCTAGTTTTATTTTAAATAAATGCTTTTATAGTTCAAGTTACTTCATAATTAAATCTGTTTCATAAAATCACATTAAAATTGCATTTTTTGTACAAGTAGAATATATGCAATTTTAATGTCTTAACTTCATTTATTAATACATTGTTATTTATTGAAACTCTGCTATGTGCCATACACTTGCTAGGTGCTGAGGTGAACAAGATAAGAGAGTTCTTGCCATTGCAGTTTATAGTTCAGAGTAACCCAATTACTGAAGGAAGCACAATAAAGTGTAACAGAAGAGAGCAAGTCCAGGGTACTGTGGAACAGAAGCTGAATTAAGATACATTGTATTTGAGTTAAAATTACTTGTGAGGTGTTAGCACAGATGATTTAAAATTTATTCTAATTTGTAACTTTTTTACTGTATTAACCACCTGAGGGTTTTTAAAATCAACTTACTTTTTTTTTTGGCTACAGTGCCCTGGCATCAGCCTAGCTCACAGCAACCTCAAATTCCTGGCCTCAAGCAAACCTGCTGCTTTAGCCTCCTGAGTAGCTGGGACTACAGGTATGTGCCACCATGCCTGGCTAATTTTTTCTATATATTTTTAGTTGTCCAGCTAATTTCTTTCTATTTTTAGTAGAGCCAGGGTCTCGCTC
The DNA here is from genome assembly GCF_041146395.1 of Eulemur rufifrons. NCBI lineage: Eukaryota > Metazoa > Chordata > Mammalia > Primates > Lemuridae > Eulemur > Eulemur rufifrons. The sequence goes on from NC_090983.1 coordinate 165,126, forward strand.
TTGCTCAGGCTGGTCTCGAACTCCTGACCTCTAGCAATCTGCCCATCTCAGCCTCCCAGAGTGCTAGGATTAAGGCATGAGCCACCACTCCTGGCCTAAAAGCAACTTTCTTATGTTAATTTTTTACAGTACTCTGTTAAAAAGTAGACCTGTATTAAATACCAAACATATATTATGTTCTCCAGATATTATCTGGGCATTTAAGTGAAAGGTAGACCCATTTAAAAGTTTTCAGTGTTGGGTTTTTTTGTTTTTTCCTTGTTTGGTCAGCTTGTATGTTAAGTAAATTTAAAATATAATTTAAAGAATGTAGGATCTTCTTTCTTAGTTTAAGCATTTATCATATGGACATAAAAGCAAGATATACAAATATTTTTCAATGGATTTCTGTTGAGAGCTTGTCACATTAATTCTCATAAGTGGGATTAAAAATACTACTTAAAAAATTTAGTTAGATACTATGGTTTATAGTTAGAGAATCTGACTTACATACATTTTAATTTGACTATGCAGATTAGATCACTTTGCAAGTCCACTTTGCAAGCAGTTTCTAGCAAGCTAGGTTTTTATCACAAACAGTGCCTGTGGCACTACCATTTTTTTTTTAAGATGTCTATCATTGAGCATCTTCCATACTAGGCAGTGTACATTTTCCATTTAGTCTTCACAACAGCATCATGAGGGGAATGTTGTTATAACGATTTTATAATAAGGGAAGAGACACAGTTAAATTGCTGGTACCCGAGTTCACACAGACAATCAAATTGGTTTCAATCCATGGATATGACTACCAAACCTATGTTATGCTATTCTGTCTCCCTAAAACCCATCAACCTCTTGGGTCTTTGTACTGATATGCCTTCATGTTCCCAATGTACCTTTATAAGTCTCCAAAAGTATGTAATATTAACAGAATATAAAAACTATGCTCATTCTACCTACAAAAGCAGGAAGTGGAAAGGCAGGGATATTAGGAAACTCCTGGTAATCAAAACATTCCATATATAAAGTTCTGGTTAATTCCAATTTCACTGGTGATGATTGATAGCTGGCAATCTAAGAACAAATGTGGATAATTGGCTCATTTTCTTGCTGTCACTATGGTAGCTCACGTTATAAAGATAACTTGAGGCAGGAGCAGTGGAGGTGGGGAGACCTATGATCTTTCTTTTAATACTTATGTAATGGAGAAAAATGTTTGAAAACACTTGGAATTAACTCCAACATTAAAGCATTCTTGTCTTCAAAGGGGAAGTCATTGTCTTGAGGAATCTTTTAACATACCTTCTCCTGGATAAGTTCAGTTTACATTGAAATAGCTAATTTCTTGAAAGCTGCAGTAAATGCTAAGGCTTCAGAATTCCATTAGGTATGCACTGTCATCTAAAATAAAATACCATTTCATGAGAAGCATGTGGTGAAGAGAGCAACAGATCGAGTGAGTTATAGCATCCACAGATCCAGATCATCCTGACAGCCATCCACAGTAATGTTCCAGTGGGTTATTAAATATGATTTTCTCATATTTGATAGCTATGGAAAGATTTTAGAAAACAAATTTTTTAAGGAAGGCTAAGTATAGAGAAGCTCTCTCAACTTGAAAGCTATTATGAATTTTTTAGTTTTCTCTTTTAGTAGATTCTTGATTTACCTGCTTATTGTTTTTCTATCTCAAAAGTGCATCTGAAAAATGCTGTTTGAGAGAGCAAGTCCTTAATTTTCAATTGAATTTTGACATGAGGCCCTTCCCCAATTAATACAAAATATGCTTATTTTAACTGCCTCGTCAAAAAATAAGAATAATTTATTTGGGATTTCCATTGATGTCAAATTTAATAGGTTTTGGGAGGAGGTGTATTTACCATTAGAGATGTTATCTTTTTAAATTATAGACAATATAAAGTCTAAAGTAATTTTTTTCTACTGTACTTATAATTTATCATTTCTCTTATATGTTTGGAAATATCAAGTTTAATATCATTTAATATCAACATACCTGAAACGTTTCTTTTGAAATACCTACTTATTTACCACTCTTCACATATATGTTCTACACAATCTTAAGAAGCCTCTTACTTGTGATTAATATCCACGTTGGTTTGTTTCAGGCAAGAAACTGCCATTTGAATCATTTGAAAGTTTTTATTGTTTTTAAGGACTATTCAAATAAAACTAGTTTTAGTCCCAGTTACTTTCAAGTGACTTAAAAGCCAAACGACGAGCAGTCTAATATAAAGTTGGACTTTCTCTTGGTTCACCTGCATTTTTAGACAAATGCTGATGAAAAATGTACTCTTGTAAGCCTTAGTTACAGCAGTATTTGTACCATATTGTTTTAAATGAATTATTTGGGATTCTAGGTGATGATGCTACACAAGTCACATTAGGAAGAAACAATATTTAGCATGCTGGTTCTCAATCATGAGTGAGCATCTAAATTGCTTTTTAAATTTTTAAAAAAACATTAAACCAGAATCTCTGGGGATGGATCTAAGCTCTAAGTTTTAAAAGTTACACTTTTTTAAATGTTTCACATTTCAAATTTTTTATTTTTCTAAGTGGTATTCATGCTTTCTTTTTAAATATTTCTTTTTGGAATAGATTATAGAAAATGGTGTACCCTGGGACCTTTCGCTCTAAATCTCAGAAATTCTCTTTCAAGAATCAGATCAATTAAGTTTCCTGGGGAAAAACAGATGATAATCAAAACAATCTGGGGGAAAAAAAACACAACCTGAAAAATAAATGCATCCTGGAAGAAAGCCTTAAGTCTTTTCAGGTTCCTCAGAAATGCTACCGTGTTGCTAGGTAAGATGGATATCAAAGGTACCATTGGCTGATGTTCCCCGATGGGCTCAGATATACCTATAATCACAGGTAAATATGTACCATATCTTGAGGTAGGTAATATTCAGGAGATAGGCTGAAGCCAGTTTGAATGTCTGGGCGTTCCAGTAACTGGACTGAAAAGCAGCAGCATGGTGTTCCTGCCCCTTCTGCCCTCAGAGCTCCAGATTTCTCTTAATCCTGTAGGAAAATCAGAAAAGCTTGGAAGCCTTTCCCTAGGGCAGTCGGACCGAGCGTGTTGGGGTCACATCTGCAGTCCGTGGTGAGACAACCTGAGAAAGTTTTCCGGGCTCTGCCCTGCTCTCTGGCTAGCCTCCTCTTTTCCCTGGCCTCTATCTGGGTTTCAGATAATTCTTCCTGTTCCTTCAGATTGGGGGTGGCATTTCCGCCTACAGGTTGTTCAGTGGGGATGGCCATCCAGAGGAGGAGATTCAAAGTCTTTCAGTTGAGTTCTAGAAGATTCTGACTTCTTTTGCCCTGGGAAGAAGTCCTTGAGCTGCAAGACCCATCCACAGCAATAGATTCAAAGCCTTTGGGCTGAGTATGAGGAGAGTATGACTTAATTCCTTTGTTCTGGGAAGAAGTCCTTGAGCTGTAAGACTTACTGTGGCTTCAGCCACTACTGGACAATATCTGTGTTCACTCCTTGCTAACTGTATTTCTCACACAAGCATTTTGAGGCTTCATAGTGATCCTAGGACCTAGGCAGTTGTGCTAATTTCCACAGGTTTCTTTAATTCCTCTGTAATATAGTTTCATAATTCTCGACCAGTTTCACAAAAGTCAAGGTGCATGGCAGATTGGTTTTAAAGGAACAGGGACATCTAGGAAGTGACAGGAAAGCCTCCCTGGGCCTGGTACTGTTGACAGGGTGTTCAGCAGAGTCTGGTCCATGTTCTTTATTTGCTTCTCCCACTGTGACATGGCCCTTCCCCAGGTGGCTGGATTCCCAGTAGTGTCAGTGTTCTGTCTTCTCAGTTTACCTCGGGGGAGAACACACAAAGTTCTGTGTTTTTAAAGTGTGTTCAGTCAAATTTTCTAAATACACATAATTTTCTCAGTTTCAGATTATCCGATACAGTCAAGAATTATATTCTTAATTGCTGCTGTTAGAATTGCATTTTAAAGAGAATATTTTTATAAAATTTGATCTTGAACAGAGTAGAAAATGTTAGGTGGTTATACTATTGTGAGTCAGTATTCTTAAGTAGGTACCATTTCATACAATTATCCTAAATATTGTAAATAATAAGCAAGGAAAGAATCTGAAGTATCAATCACAGAAAATAATTGCCTTTGAAAAATATGAATTATCTGAAAAAAGACTAAACTGAAAATTGGCCACTTCAGTCTCTGGTCTCTGTCTCCACAGCTCAGTCCTCAGGCTCCTTTTGGAGTCTCCGTCCCTGCACTGTGGCCTGAGAACTGCTTCAAGGCAGTGAACTGGTGATATCTTAAACATAGAGTTTACATTTGGAAGAGCAACACACTAGTAAAGTATAACTAAATATATTCAGTTACCTTACATTTTAAATATCTGTACTCTACATTCTGGGTATGTTTTGGTGTATATGGGGATGGATTTTATACTTTCTCAAGCCTTGCACTTTAAGTAGACATTGTATCACTTAGGAGAATGGCACTTTATTGTGAGAAAGGACAAAGGCTGAAACAGTCTAATGAAGTGCATTGTGTTCACTCTTCTTTCTCTTCCTTTTTTATGGAACCCTGCTCCTTAGATGATGCAATGGTCACTAGTTACCTTGCCCATCCTATCTTCAAAGATAATGAAGGAGAAAGTTTGAGAAATGTCATTGTGAGTGAAGGAAATAGTTTGCCAGAATTCACCCAAAGTTAGCCTGAAAGCGTTACATGCCTGGCCCAGCACCATCCTGGCAGGTTTGAGTGATTAGCCCTGCCTCAGGCTGTGGCCTGGGTCTTGGCAATTTCAGGAAAATAATTTAGATTTAAATACATGTCACATGTTAATAAACTATTGTAGCACAAAGGCTTATATAATTCTCTCTACTTTTGTAAGCTTGAAAAATGTCCATAACAGATACTTTTAAATGTTAATAGTAACAGTAATGAGGGAAACTTTCCTAGAGGGTGGGGGAAAGTCTCAAAGGAAGAGGAGACACACGGAAAAATCAGGAATCATTGAAAATTCTTTGTTAATTGATAATTTTACATAGAAGCTACAAAAATAATCCTCTGCTGACTCCCCACTTGAACAAAGTGACATGTAAATTGGCTCCAGTGACTTTTTTCCATAAATATGATTCTGTGGTTTCTAGTCTATTTACAAGGTTTTGCAACTGTTACTAGTATCTGCTTTTAGAACATTTTCACTGTCCCCAAAAGAAACCCCAGATGCAATATCAGTCGTCTCCCATTCTCTTCTCATCCCAGCCCCTGGCATTCACTATTTTACTTTCTGTCTCTGGATTATCTATTCTGGACATTTCATATGTGTGAAATCATATGATATATGGCCATTTGTGTCTGGCTTCTTTTACTTAGAATGTTTTCCAGGTTCATCCATGTTGTAGCATGTGTCACTACTTCATTCCTTTTTATGGCTGAATAATGTTTCATTGTGTCAATAATATTCCATTGGGTGTAACACATTTTGTTTATCCATTGATCAGTTGATGGACATTTGAGTTTTTCCCACTTTTTGGCTATTATGAATAATAATGCTGTGAATATACATGTACCTGTTTCTGTGTGGACATATATATTTTCAGTTCTTTTGGGCATATATGTAGAAGTGGAATTGCTGTGGTCATGTGGCAACTCTGTTTTCTTTTTGAGGAACTGCTGAATTGCTTTTGAAAGCAGCTGTACTATTTTACATTCCTACCAGCAAAGAATGAAAATACCAGTTTCTCTGCATCTTTGTCAGCACTTGTTATTGTCCGTGAAGTGGCATCTCAGTGTGATTTTCATTTGCATTTCTCTAATGACTAGTGATGTTGAGCATCCTAGTGCTTATTGGCCGTTTGTTTATCTTCTTTGAATAAATGTCTGTTCACATCCTTTGTCCATGTTTTAGTTGGGTTGTCTTTATATGGAATTGTAAAAACCTTTTATGTGTTTTGAGTAGAAGTCTTTTATCAGATGTAGGATTTGCAGGTCTTTTTGGCCATTCTGTGACTGTCACTTTCTTGATGGTGTCCTTTGAAGCATAAAAGTTTTTAATTTTGATGTTGTCCACTTTATCCATTTATATTTTTTCTTTGGTTGCCTTTTGACATGATATGATCCCTTTTTTCCAGTTTGCATTCCACTGTGTAGATGCCCTGCACTATATTCCACCAGTTCCTTGCGGATTTACTATTACAAAGACTGCTATAAGACATGAATGTGTAGGTACATCATTTTTGATTTTGCCAGTGGGATTGCTGGGTCAAAGAGAAAATGCAGATGTAATTTTGGTGGTTATTGCCACATTCCCCTCCATAAAGACTGAGACATTTTCTGTTCCCACCACTGCTGTATGAGAATCCCTGTTTCTGTACAGTTGTACGACAGAGTACATTGCCAGGCTTCTATAGTTTTGCGAGTCTGATAGGTATTAAATAGAAATGCTATATTAGATGTAGTTTAGAAATTGGTCTTCTCTAAGAGAAATTGTCTTTCCATAACTTGACCTTTTGTGTTGTGTTTTCTGTTTGTCCATATCTTTTGCTCAGTTTTCCCATTGAGTTTTTGGGGATTTTTCTGAAATTTTAGAGGTTTCTTTTCTTTTTTTCTTTTTTTTTTTTTTTAACATATCGAGGATATTAACCCTTAATTCATAGTTTAATTTGTAAAAATTTCTTTTACTTTTACCTATCCCATTTGTCATTTATATTTTTACCTTGTTTATGGTGTACTTTGGACATGTAAAATGTTTTAATTTTGCTTGTTTGCTTTAGGTTTTGTGGGGTCTTTTTGTGTTTTTGTGTGTATGTGGTGGTAGTCCCATTTTTCAGCCTTTCATTTGCTTTGCTTCTGGATTTTGAGTCATAGGAAAGGCTCAGGCAGGAGGATCTCTTGAGGTCAGGAGTTTCAGACCAGCTTGAGCAACATAGCAAGACCCTGTCTCTATAAAAAGTAGAAAAATTAACTGAGTGGGGTGGCATGTGCCTGTAGTCTAAGCTACTTGAGAGGCTAAGGCAGGAGGATGGCTTGAGCCCAGGAGTTTGAGGTTGCAGTGAGCTATGATGATGTCACTGCACTCTAGCTCAGGCAAGAGTGCAAGACCCTGTCTCCAAAAACAAACAAACAAACAAACAAACAAAAAAAAAAAACTGGAGTCTGTCTTCCCAAACCCTACCACTGCTTTATCAATTAAATTTATTAAATCCTTTGTTGTCATTTAAATGATGGTCACTGTATCTTCACCAGGAGTAGATTCTATTTCAAGAAACCACTTTCTTTGCTCATTCATAAGAAGCAACTTCTCATGTGTTAAAGTTTTATCCTGTGATTGTAGCAATTGAGTCACATCTTCATCTTCCACTTCTTTTTTTTTTTTTGTTCAATGTAGAAGGCATTCACCCATGATTTTCTAGCTTCCACAGTTGCTACTGAGAAATCTGATACCAGTTTGTTTTATGACCTCTCCTGTCACCCACCCTGGGGAGCCTTTCATCTCCTCTTCTTACCACCAGTGTTTGGCTTTCCAGGTGGATGTGCTTTGTGCTTCCTTCCATTCATATGCTGGGCATTTCATGGTCTTTGTCCATTTGCAGATGCCAATTTTCATTGGTAGGTACTTTTCTTGAATAATTTTTCCCCTCTGTTTTCATTCTGTAACTCTTGTTATTCAGATATTGTATCACAAAATTGTTTTCTCTTATCTCCTATTTGTGCATTTCTTGTCTTTTGTTTCTACTTTGTGCAAGATTGCCTCAACTTTATTTTCTAACCCTTTAATTAAATTTGTTTATCATATTTTAAAGTTTTTTGAATATTTCTATTTAGAGTATCCTATTTATGGTTTATAGGTGCGATTCCATTTCTTACTCTTCTATGATATCAATTATATGTATTTTCTGTTTGCTCCATGTGACCTCTTTCTCTCTTTTGTGGAGAAGCTGGTCTCAAATGTCTGGTGATTCCTGGCTGTCTGTTTGTATTTATGAGTGAGACATTGGGAAGCTAATTGGACATTCTTTGTGTGGGTTTTACTGTTGGGATGTCAGGTGGTCAGATGGCTTTTTCTTTAGGTTCCTTCAGATATCAGTGTCTGAAGGTTCTTTCTCTGGGATCATTTAATTTCTCCAGAAAGGTACAGTTTGGTCTCTTGTCTGAGCCTGAGATCACTCATCTGGAATTTGGTGGTAGAAAGGGACTTTACCTGTTCATGATTCATTAGGTAGCTTTTCCCTTAAAAGCCCTCCCATGCCCATCCCACCCACTCCAGCTTAAAATCCCCACCTTGCTCGCCTATGGAAATGGTATTGAGCCCAAGCTGCCCATAGTCTGTTTTCAATCCTGCGTGGCCTGATCTGAGTACAGCTCTCCACCTCTTTCATGTGATTCTCCTTATTCACCACACTCCCGCCACTGTCCTTTCTCAGTTATGTCTTTGCATGTGTTTTCCCCTTGGTGTGCCTAGCTGTTTTACTTCATTTATGATCTCCTTAACTTTCTATGATAGGCAGGATTGGTTAGGTTGTGCTGTGAAACAAGCAACCCCAAACCTCAGTGGTTCAAAACAACGGTTCTTGCTCATGCTACCCATCCATCATGGGTTAGTGGGAGCTCTGCCTCGAATGGTCCTCCTTCTGGTAGCAGGCTGACAGCAGCCACCATCGGGGTGTTGCCATTGCCTGTGGTATATAGAGAAAGCGTAGCAAATCAGAGTAAGATTCTTGAATCTTCAAATGCCAGGTGTCATAAATCACATTTTTAGGGCTATGGGGAAGTGTGACAACCCAAATAGGTGGCCAGGCAAAGATCTCAGTCAGTGGAGGGTTACGAAGCCAAAGTTCAAGGACAAACCACAGAAGCATCTGTGCCCTGTGCTATCTGAAGAGGGATTTGGAAACTCAGTATTTAAAGAGTGAGGGCATATAGAAAGAGAAAAGGGGAGAGGGTGGGCCGTGATGCAAATGGTTACATTCTTGTGAGATTTTAGTTAGTGCCAGGAAATCTGCATTTTACACAAGATTAGGTAAATGTTTGAAGAGAAAAAGGAGTAAAGCAAGAATCGGTTATGCAGATGTCCCTGGGTAGCTGGAAGAAAGAATGGTCTTGTCTCTGTTCTGCACTTGGGAAGATAAACTTGTAATCCACATTATTAGTGTGGAATCAAAGTGGCCTTTAGTTTTAGGAGCTAGACTTAGCCTGCAGACCCGGAAGTTACAATTTGCATGTCCTCATTGATGGGAGGCCAGCAAACAGTGTCCTTATGAATGATCTGTGGGAACTGTCTGTGTGGATGCCTGAAGACTTTTACCTTTCTGTGGCAATCTGGCCATAGTGTTAGTAACAGCTGTTCATTTGCAAGAGGGTGTTGCATGACTCAGCATCTGGGCTTGACCTTCCCTTTGGCATAGGGAGTTGGAGGGTCCTGAGATTTTTATTTTCCTTTACAAGTGCAATACGGCTGGTGCTTAGGACAACTAGAAGTATTTAGTGAACAACACTGATGACCACCATAGCAACCTTGACCACCCAATCTAAAGTGGCCCTCCCCATTGCCTGCTGTTTTTTTTCCTTTTCTTTTCTTTTTTTCCACAGGACTTGTCACTATCTGAAATTGTCTTTTTTTTTTCACATTTATTGTCTGTTCCCCCAATACCCTCAAATATTAACAGTAAGCCATATAAGTATAGGAACCTTTCTGAATCATTCACGACTATATCCTGAGTACCTAGAGCAGTGCTCAGCAAATAAGGTGCTCAAAAACATTGGATGAATGATTCTAGGTTAATTTTTGAAATAAGTAAAATTTTACAACACTTCCCACTAAAGGGAATATGCACTTTTAATAGAACTGGGCACTTTTCCTATTTTCTTTAATGTCCATTAAACAAAATTAGGTGTGCTTTTGATATGAATTGCTATAGACAACTGAGAGTAATAGAGTTAATTTTTAAGTATTCAAAAACATTTTAGGAAAAGTCATTAGAAATGACCATCATTAGTCAATACAAACCAGAAAGTTATCACAAAAATATAATGTATTATGCTTATAATTCCATAAACTTCCAATTGCGGTATTGATTTAGATCACTGTTAAAAAACTTCATTGGCCCAACAACGTGGAGTGCAAAATTATGCAAAATTAGTAGTGTTGTCTACCAGCAAATATTTTCAACTCTTACTATATTTTTATGAGAATACTTGTTTATCTTTGCTGAATAGGGAGACATTTATGTTATATTTAATCATAATTTTACATGACAAGATGTAAAAAAAAAACTTTTTAACCTTCTTCTAGTTCTTTCTGTCCCTGCAGAAATGAATAATCACTAATAATTATTACTCCCTTTTGCTTGCAAATGACATTCTTCCTTATGAAAGAGTTTTTCCTTTCTGTGAATAAAGAACTTTTTACATTTTGAAATGTTAGCTTTATATATTTATAGGCTACCTTCTATTAGAAGTGTAAAATATTAGGGTTTTTAATGGAGGAAATTTGTCATTTAATATTTGTTAGGTTTGGACACATAACCCACCTTGGATAAAACCAAAATCATTTATAGCAAGTACAGAAACTAACAGCCTAGGTTTCATAATGTAGTTCTAAAATTTTTAGATTAAGGTGATATTCTCATTTTTTTATGTAGTAAATTGTTGATAAGCTATTACAACTCAAATCTCTTCCATAATTTATGATTTTTTGCAGACTTCCATTTTTATGGAGAAATGTGTAGACAGCAAAACTGTGCTTTAGGTTATTTTTGTATGTGATAGTGTCTTTGATGTGTTCAGAATGCAAAAATTTGGCTCACACCTGTAATCTTTGCACTCTGGGAGGCTGAGGTGGGAGAATTGTTTAAGGCCAGGAGTTCAAGACCATCCTGAGAAAGAGCAAGACCCTGTCTCTACAAAAAATAGAAAAAGTAGCCAGGTGTAGTAGCACACGCTTGTAGTCCCAGCAAGTCGGGAGGCTGAGGCAGGAGAATCGCTGGAGCCCAGTAGTCTGAGGTTGCAGTGGGCTGTGATGACACCACTGTACACTGGCCCAGGCCACAGAGTGAGACTCTATTTCAAAAAAAAAAAAAAGAGAGAGAAAGAAAGCAAAAATTTGAATTATGCAATCAGCACCCAAAATTTCTGTTTATATAGATTTATTTACTTCCCCAGGATACAGTGTTGTACAGTGTTTGAGAATTATTAAATTCAGACTTTTCCATGTTAAGCTGTGGATCCCATGCTGAACAGTGTATGGTCTCTGTCCCACAGAATGTAAAGAAAGTGTCAAAACAAACTAACTCTTACGGGAACTGTGCTATGCTCTGGCAGGTCCAGTGCAGGTTATGTAGATACATAGGACATTTTTATGCATCAAATACTTGAGGCTAACAGAGAAGCCCTTTATAGTTCCCCACTTTTTATGATTAAGCAGGAGAAAATTGAATACTTTCTTTTCACTATTCTTTTATATTGATTTCAATAATTTTATGGCATATTGCTGAATTTCTATTTAGGAGAAGATAATTATTTTCCTTAGGATTCTTTAGATTTATAAATATTAATAAATCTTTTCAAATGTGGCCAAAGTTGTTAATTTACATGTGATATACTTTTTTTGATCTTATGAGAAAGTATGTTTTCTCTGGCTTGAATTTGATCTTCTGGCTTTAAAAAAAGTTTATGGGCCGGGCGCGGTGGCTCATGCCTGTAATCCTAGCACTCTGGGAGGCCAAGGTGGGCAGATCGTTTGAGCTCAGGAGTTCGAGACCAGCCTGAGCAAGAGCGAGACCCCATCTCTACTAAAAATAGAAAGAAATTATATGGACAGCTAAAAAATATATATATATAGAAAAAATTAGCCGGGCATGGTGGTGCATGCCTGTAGTCCCAGCTACTCGGGAGGCTGAGACAGTAGAATCGCTTGAGCTCAGGAGTTTGAGGTTGCTGTGTGCTAGGCTGACGCCACGGCACTCACTCTAGCCTGGGCAACAGAGTGAGACTCTGTCTCAAAAAAAAAAAAAAAAAGTTTATGTATGTCTTTTCTCTCTTACATAGTCAACCTCATCCTCTCTAGTGAATCTTTTTATAGGATCTCAAACATTTTGAAGTCTTTCGTATTTGAAACAAACAGTTCAAACCTGACTTTGTTGAAACATGATTAACTGAATGTGCATTCTTTCCTGAAACCCTATTGAAATGAGCGTTGTTGTGTGTGTGTGTGTGTGTGTGCGCACGCACACACACACACATGTATATATATCCATATATATAGACAAAAAGAATGAGATAGACTAGAGTGTAGAAAAGATGACATTTTGGAAACTGGAAAGAAAGTGGTGGAAGTGTCTTTTGATTTAGCAGGAAAGGTAAGTGCCTGAGAGGGAAGGTCAAGGAACATGCCAGTTTGAGCCTCAAAACCATGGAAATCTCAAGAATTAGAGGCACGAGGTCCCTCTGGGGGTGGGGAAGTGAAGGGGGCTGAGAATAGGGTGATCGCTCCCAGTCTGTGGTAGTTACATGCACAGAGCCCTTCCCCAGCACCTGCAGCCAGCTCACTACCCTTTTCTATACTGCAAATGCCTTGAGGTGTATTTTCTGAAAAGGGCAAATGAGAACAGTTCTCATTTAGACTGTCTTGAAAGTGGGTGATGCCCTGCTAGAAACAGGGGTACTAGGAGACAGTCTAGACTTCTACTTCTGGCCAAGGCAGAGCAACTACTAATGGACTTACATTCCCACCATCCATGATGAAACTGGGTAAAATACACAAGGCTATTGCTTTCCAGCACTGGGCAATAGGCGACTGCAGTCCCGAGAGGAAGTAAATAGAGGAGATGAGCCCACAGTTGCCCTGCTCCGTGTCTGGGGAAATGTCTGGACTGATCTTGGGGAGCTGGAGATGTGATAAGAGTTCAGAGCAGTTGTGAGTGTCAGCACGTTGTCCTGGTAATTAAAACAGTGAATGCTGGTTTAACTAGAAAGTGGGGTATGACTTTATCGAGAAGATAAGAGGAAGGATAGCGTATGTGCATTTGTGTTGGGGTGGGTGTGTGTGGAAGAGATTAATTGACTTGAGGTAGGACGTCAGTAGGTAAGGGTGGGGCTTATAAATACAGAGGTAAGTACCAAAAAACAAAACTAAAATAGAGGGCAGGGGTTGCCGTAGGGTAGCAGCAATAGGGGTATGGGGTTTGGGATTGTTTGATTTTTGAAAAATCATATGTACGTATTTTAATTAAAATGAGGATAAAATTTGCATAACTGTAGACCTTCCTGTGCCTTCTCATCTCTTTCCAGGTCCTTTCCCATCTGCCTCCTCCCTTTGTTCAGTCTGTCTTCTGGGAAGGGCTCTCTTTCTGTTTCAGTTTCTCCACCTGTCACTCCTTAACCCACCCTGATCTGGTTTGGAACAATATTATTTCAACAAAATAACATTACTCTTGCTAAAGTCACCAGTGACCAACAGTTTGCTAAATCTAGTGGACTTTTCAGTTCCTTTTGCTTTTTGACTTTTCAGTGATACTCTGCACTTTTTGAAATCCTATCTTCACTGGATTTCTGTAGGATAGCTCTCCTGGATTTGCTCTTAGTTCTTGGGGCCTAGGTCTCTTTCTGCCATATTCTGTCCTGGGGAAGTCAAATCTGCATTTATGGTTTTGGTTACTATTACGTGTCTCACAGATCTTCAGCATGTGCTCTCCTGAAGTCCTCAGCTGTATCTCCACATAGCTGCTTGGCATCTTCCCTTGGATTTCTAAAAGGCATCTGAACTTAGTCTGCCCCAAACCAAACTGAGCACACACATGCACACACCACTGCCTTCTGCAAACTTAGTCTTCTTCCCACAGTCCTTACTTCAGTACCCTGTGTAAGCCAGAAAGGAAGCTTTGTCCTTGAGACTTGCCTCTCCCTCATTCCCCATCCAAAATTAAGTCCTGGTGATGTTTTCTCTTCATTTTGCACCCTGTAGCTGGAAGCAACTTAAAAAAAAAACTATCATTTTCCAAAACTGCAGTTAGTCTTCCATTCCTTGTCCTGCTTTTTCTCAACAACTCTCCTCTTCTTCCTTCTCCTCTCCCCTTCTTCCTCTTCCTCCTCCTCTTCTTCTTCCTCCTCCTCAATTCAAAATTTACTACAAAGCTACAGGAATCAAAACGGTGTGGCACTAGAATAAGGATAGACATATAGACTGAAGAATTAGAATTTATTGTTCAGAAAAAACCCATAGATCTATATGGCCAGTAGATTTTTGACAAGGACACTGAATCCATTCAATTGGGAAAGAATAGTCTCATCAACAGATGGTGCTGGGATAACTTGATTTCCACATTGTAGAGAATGAAGTTGGACCTCCTACCTCACATCATATATAGAAGTTAATTCAAAATGGATCAATGACCTAAATATAAAATCCAGAACCCTAAAACTTTTAGAGGAAAACAGAAGTTAATCTTCAGACTTTTGATTTTGCAATGGATTCATAGGTATGACACCAAAAGCATGAGCAACAAGAGAAAAAATAGATGTTATAATTTATCAAAATTTAAAACTGCTATGCATCAAAGAACATTATCAAGGAAGTATAAGGACAACCTACACAGTGGGATAAAATGTTTACAAAGCTTATGTCTGACATGGGACTAATATCCAGAATCTATGAAGAACACTTACAACTCAACAACAACCAAACAGGCAACCCAATTCGAAAATGGGCAAAGCACTTAAATAGACATTTCTCTAGAGAAGATAACAGATATCCAATAAGTACATGAAGAGATACTCAACACCATTAGTCGTTAAGAAAATTCTGATCAAAACCACCATGTGATACTGCTTTACACCTACTAAGATGGCTGTTTTAGTTTTTTGAGGAAAAAAAAGAAAAAATGGGAAATGGCAAGTGTTGGTAATATGGAGAAATTAGAACACTTGTACAGTGCTGGTAGGATTGTGAAATGGTACAGCTGCTGTAGAAAAGTGTTTGCTGATTCCTTAAAAGGTTAATCATAGAATTACTATGTGAGCTAGCAACTCCACTTCTGGGTATATACCCAAAGGAATTAAAAGCAGACTTCAGCAGATGCCTGTGTGCCAGTGTGTCCTGCAGCGCTATTCACAGTACCCGAAAGGTAGAAGCCACCCACGTGTCCAACAGGGGAATGGGTAAGCAGAGTATGATATCCCATACAGTGGAATATTATCCATCCATGAGAATAAATGAAGTTCTGACACAGGCTGCAACATGGATGAACATTAAATCATTATTCTAAGTGAAATAAGCCAGACACAAAAGGACAAAGAGTGTATGTTTCCACTCATGAAGTATCTAGAATAGGCGTATGCATAGAAACAGGAAGTAGCTTTGAGGATACCAGGGGCTGGGAAGAGGGGAGAATGAGAAATTATTGTTTAATGGTTATAGAATTTCTGTTTGGGGTGACAAAAAGGTTTTGGAAAATAGTGATGGTTGCAAAACACTGAGAATGCACAGTAATTAATGCCACCAAACTGTATACTCAAAAAGGGTTAAGGTGGCAAATTTTATGATAACATATTTACCACAATTTAAAAAAATTGAAATCGAATCCCCGTCCCCGTCAGCCTCTGCGGTGGGCGCAGGCGGCCCGCTTAGCTGTCCCCGCAGCGCCGCCTGGGGGCCGCCACTGGCACAGCGGGTTCCGGTGTTCCGTAAGTGCCATGACCGGGGCTTAAGAAAACGTACAAGTTGTGATTCAACAAAGCTCACAATCCCTCCGCGTTAGGGATTTCTTTTTTTTCCTTTTTGAGACAGAGTCTCGCTCTGTCCCTCGGGCTAGAGTAGTGTCGTTCTGTTCTCACAGCTCGCTGCAGCCTCAGACTCCCGGGCTCCAGCGAGCCCCTGGCCTCCTGCCTCGGCCTCCGTAAGTGGCTGGGGCTGCAGGTGCCGCCGCGCCCGGCCGGCCTCGCTGACTCCAGGTAGGGACGGGGCCTTGCCCGGCTCGGGGGTCTCGAACTGCTGGCCGCGGGGGACCTCCTGCCTCCGCCTAGAGCTCCAGGGTTCCAGGCGCGAGCCGCCACGCACGGCCAGGGTTTCTAAATTTAGGACTGTGACGTACGCTTTTCCTCAAAGTTTGTGTATGAATCAACATTTTTCTGATAAGAAAGCCAAAGTCTCGGCCGGCGCGGTGGCTCCTGTGATCCAGCACTCTGGGAGGCCGAGGCGGGCAGATTGTTTGAGCTCAGCAGTTTGAGACCGGCCTGAGCGGGAGTGAGACCCTATCTCTACTAAAAAATAGAAGGAAGCTTGGCCAGGCAACTAAAAATATTAAAAAAAAATCAGCAGGGCAGGGTGGCGCATGTCTGTAGTCCCAGGTACTCGGGAGGCTGAGGCAGGAGGATCGCTTGAGCCCAGGAGTTTGAGGCTGCTGTGAGTGAGGCTGATGCCACGGCACTCTAGCCCGGGCAAAAAACAAACCAAGGAAAAAAGCCAAAGTCTTAAAAGTGCTCGTGACCCCCAGAGAAATAACTGTGTTTCAATATGTAGAGAATCTATTGCAAATAGTGGGCCAGCCTTTTCTTTTGAACAACTCTCTCGATGGACTTTGCAGAGGAGAAACTTGTACTTGGCCAAAGTTTCCCTTCTCCGCAAATTACCTCAGGGCAATTTTCTAGGAGTGACTGTGGGTATCTTTATGGCCTTCTCTCCCACCCTGACAACTGAACCTAAACATTTCTGAAGGAAGGATGCTCTTTGCCAGCAGGGAGCCTGGGACCATCTTTCAAAAGAATGCCTTTGTGGTTTTCCCTTTGGGGGCTGGAAAACTGATAGTGATCGCTAGACAAAGGCCTTGGAATTGAAGTGCCTGGGGACAGAACACAAGAGAAGGAAGGGGATTTGGTTAAGTGTTGCTGTACACTATGTTTTATCCCTTTTTGAAAAGAAAAGAGTAGAATTTCTTTAAATTCTGGCTGTGAAACTGTGCTACTTATCCAGGCACATCTTAAAACAAGGCCAGGGAGGACCAGGCCTTGTAAGAGTTATTTTTGTGTTGCTAAAAATTTAGAAATGTGAGCTTCTGTGTCAGTCTTAGTTTGAATCCCAACTCTGCCACTTACTAATTGTGGGACTTCGGGTCGGTCACTTGGCCTTTCTGTACCTCAGTTTTCTTATCTGTAAAATAGGAATAGTAGTATCTATATCATAGGGTTGTTGGGAAGATTATGTGTGTTAATATGTGAAAAGTATCTTGAACAGTGAATGCTATATAGTATCACTCAATAAATGTTAACTCTTATTATTCAAAGAAATTTTAGAATGGAGATTTGGGGATGAAAATGGGACTTTGAGCAGTATAAGTTTTAATTATTAATAGTTTACTGTACTCTACTTAATTTGAATACAAAGAGCCCTGGAAACGTGAAAGAATGAGGTATCACAGTCTCTATGTGCTAGAACTTTATAATCTCTTATGGAAAATATTTAACAATTTGAGAGCAAGGCCTAGTTGGCAGTATTACACATTAAAAGCACAAATGCTAAGATTTCCCAAATAAGGTGTGGTAACCAGAAAAGACTCACTGGTAGACAGAACTCAGCCTGAAACTTGGATAAGGTTTTTGATATGAGAGAAAGGCATCCGAGGAAGGAAAGGCATCCTCTGTATGGAACACAGAGTGAGAGGAGGGTGTGACCATTAACAGCTAAAGATGCATATGCTCCTGTTTGAGGCAAATAAAAACAAAGGTACAGTACTCCATCGGCTGTACTGGGGTTTTAAACTCAGGATTTTCATAGTATTATGTTTATTTATGAAATTTGTATAAGAATATCCATGTCTTTTGCCTGCATCTGGTGGTAATCATTGACTCAGAATGGGGTGGGCCAGGTAAGGCTCAGCAGAGTGACGTTCTTGCTTCACTTTCTCCAGCTCACTTTTTTGTAGCAATTTTTTGATAACAATCTCTTTGTAGAATTGCTGTTTCCTAAATGGAATGGCAGTGGTAACAACTTACTGTTGTGGTTTTTAAAAAATATTTATTTATTTTTTACTTTGAGTTTTTGTTTTATAACCATTGTGTTTTTCCAGAGTTAGTTTCATCCTCTAGAACTCAGAGAACTAGGTAAAATTACATGGATAAATTGAGGTGAACTTTTGTCCTAAGTGGAGCTTGAATTCAGTTAACATTTCTGATTTGGTTAAAATCACAACATTTTTCTTTTAGGCCAACGTAAGTAAGTACATTTCCTACAATTGTTTTTTGTAATAGAAGGAAAAGCGCCTATATTTTCTTTTTTCCTACTCACTTCTTAACCCATTCCAGCCTTGCTTCTGTACTCATCACTGCTCTGAAGCAGCTTTTCCATGGATGTAGTAGTTCTCACTTATCCTCAGGGGATATGTTCCAAGACCCCCAGTGGAGGCCTGAAACTTCAGATAGTACCAACCCCTATATTATGTTTTTCCTATACGTACATACCGATGATAAAGTTTAATTTATAAATTAAGTACAGTAAAAAGATTAATAACAATAACTAATAATAAAATAGAACAATTATAACAATATACTGTGCACAATTTCACGGATGAAAGATTTCTTCTTACCGTAGATCTTAGCAACCTCAGCCTACTTTTTTTTTCTTTCCTTATTAAGTTGAGAACTTTCACTTTTTCACTTAAAGGAAGCACTTTGTGGCTTTGGCATAGCTGAGTTGCCAGTATCACCACTCTTGAGCTTGGGGGCCATTATTAAGTAAAATAAGATTTACTTGAACATAAGCATTGTGACACTGTGACAGTCGATCTGATAACTGACGTGGCTACTAAGTCACTAATGGGCAGGTAGCATATGCAGTGCAGAGGTGTGGACAGGATGATTTCATTCTGCTACTTAGAATGGGAAAAGATGCATAGTAGATAACCTCCAGAGCATAGATAAGAGTAAAATGTAAAAATAATTAAGAAGTGATGAGTTTTGAGTATTTGTGATCTGTTTTTAATATAATTTAAAGTTTACACAATTTAATGTTTAATAATGGCTATTTAAAACCTGTCTCAAAATTTCTGAAAATGAAACTGTTGGCTCTCATGAGGCAGTGTCATCTGGCTCCAGCTTACATCACAGCATCCCATACTTCCTATCCAGCTCAGTAGTCACTTTCACAGGGAGCCTTTCTAAAACCTTCAGTGTACATCAATATCCTTATTATATGTTCTCAAGATACTATGTACCTCTTTTTTATCACAGGGTAATTTTTTATTTGACTGATTGATTAATTGATTAAGTGCCATGAGGGTAGGGACAGAGATTGTTTTACTTTTTCCTCTATCTCTTCCATTATGTAGCCCAGTGCTGGAAATAGCAGATGCAATATTTGTTGAATGACTGAGTAAATGATGAAAACAGGGGGCATGTATATATTTATGGATTCCAGAATATCTGTTCCTTTGAAAAAGGTGTCTTTTTCCCTATTATAAACAAACTATGTACAATGGAGTCTCCTCATATACAAATTTGGCTTATGCAAATTCAGCTATATGAGCTTAGCCCCACAAAAATAAGAGAGGGAGAAAGCAACAGTCTAAATGGTGCATTATACTGCCTAACATTCCACTCAATGAACCGTAGGGTGAGCATGAGATGAAATGTGTAAACCTGCTTTTTCTTCACTGATCCCAGTTTCTGGGTGTCTCTGATATTATCATCTCACTAGATTAAGTGTGATTCTAAGAAGAGATACAATGTAGATTTTTCTTATGTTACCCAGTTGCTTTTCTGTTGCTCTATCTGGTACTCAACTGAAGAAACAGCAATAATTCCAATGGTAGACAGAAAATGGGTTGTATTGCAAAATTACCCTGAACATTTCTTCAATCACTATTGGACTTTCTGAGAGACAGCCCAATTTAAGGGATGTTCAGGGTAATATTACATACATGACTTTTGTTTTATGTGTTAGCTTGGCGCTGAATCTCCATGGAATATGAAACTACATTATTTTAATTTAAAAATTTGAAAATATAGAAAATTGGAAGAAAGTGTACATACTTAAAGCCATAAAAAAAAAACCTATCTGTAAACTTAAACATACAGTGATAGAATATTTCCTTTTAGTTTCTTTTCTAAGTATTGTGTTTTGGGGTGTTAGTTTGTATATTGTGGTACATATGTAATTTTGTATTCTTATTTCTCCTATTATAACTGAGAAAGAAAAAAAAAAAAACCAACCTTTTTTATCTGAGAAATTCCAGCACTTTTAAACTATCAGGCCAGGAGAGGCATTTAAAATATAACAGCAGTCACTCTCACTCCCCCTTTAGCAAAATAATTACCTCTTCAAGCCACTTGCTATGAGCTTCTAGACTAACCTGACGCGAAGTAGCCATAAAAATGCCATACACCCTATAGTTCAACAGTCTATAGCCAATCGCTAACCACTGTTGTATCTGTAAACCAATGAGAATTCCTGCTGAACAACTTTTGTAATTGTCCCCTCTCCTGATTTTTCCTTTTTTCTTTAAAATCTTGAACTTTTCCTTGCTCCCTGGATGGCTCCTCAAGGCAACTTGAAAGTGTTTCCCAGGCTACTGTCCTCAACCTTGGCCCAAATAAACTCTCTATATTAATTTTTCATCAGCTTCTTACTTTTAGGTTGATATAACACAGAAATTTTTATATTATAATAAATTGAGTGTAAATATATATGTTGAATTTCCCAAAAATGTATTATAGGTGCATTGTCCTCACATCATGTTCTAAAGATGACAGTTTAGTAACTATTACTCTATATAAGAGTTAAACAAGGTTTATGGGAGGCCACTGTTTTGGACTAGCCGCCTGCACTAGGCCCCAGTAGACCAGGCCAAACCAGAATGGGTTTGCTTGTGCTAAGTGCCACAATTAAATAGAACTCTGAAACAGACCAGTTTCCCAAAAAGCAGGTGAATACCAGTCAACCAACCTGAGTCGCATAGTAAGGAAGTCCCCTCTTTTTTAACCCTATAAGGAAAGTAACTTTGAAATGGCCAATCCATTTTTTGTGTTGTTTCTGCTTTCTGCAGCATTTTTTCTGCCTATAAAGCCAGACTTCTCTGCTCAGTTCATTGGAACACTCATTCTATTTTCACAGAGTGAGGTGTTGCCCAATTCTAGAAGCACAAATAAAAGCTAATTGGATCTTTAAATTTGTTGTAATTTTGTCTTTTGACATAAGTTAAACACCCTAATAACAAACAAAGGAATGAACAGATAATGCAGACAAGAGAAAACCGAGCCTGAATGGCTATAGACATATAAAAAGGTGCCCAACATCATTAGTAATTAGAAAAATTCAAATGAAAACCACAATTCCATATTGTTGTTGTTGGTTTTTTTTGGGGGGGGGGAGATAGAGTCTCGCTCTGTTGCCTGGGCTAGAGTGCCATGGCATCAGCCTAGCTCACAGCAACCTCAAACTCCTGGGCTCAAGCGATCCTCCTGACTCAGCCTC
Source organism: Eulemur rufifrons (assembly GCF_041146395.1). Taxonomy (NCBI): domain Eukaryota; kingdom Metazoa; phylum Chordata; class Mammalia; order Primates; family Lemuridae; genus Eulemur; species Eulemur rufifrons. Next base: position 186,580 of record NC_090983.1, read on the forward strand.
CCGAGTACTTCTATATATTTTTTTGGTTGTCCCTATAATTTCTTTCCATTTTTAGTGGAGATGGGGTCTTGCTCTTGCTCAGGCTGGTCTTGAACTCCTGAGCTCAAATGATACGCCCATCTCGGCTTCCCAGAGTGCTAGGATTACAGGCTTGAGCCACCATGCTCGGCCATAATTCCATATTCTTTGGATTGGTAAAACCTTAAACATGTTGTGACATCAAGTGTGGTGTGGATTTGAGAAAGACAACTGGCTTGCTGTGGGAGAGCATATCATTAAAATTCCTTTGCAGAGCAATTTGGCACAATTTGGTAAAGCTGAAGATGCACAATTATTTGACCCAGCAATTTTACTCCAGGATGTACATCCTAGGGCAGTGGATCTGAAAGTGTGGTCTTCAGGCCAGCAGCATCAACATCACTTAAAAACCTCCTTTAGAAAATGAATCAGAACCTCTGGGGGTGGGATTCAACAATCTATGTTTCAACAAAACCCTCAGGGGATTCTGATGCATTCCAAAGTTTGAGAACCACCGGCCAAGATAAATGCTTGCAAAACAGTGTAAGGCGTAGATTTGGTGTTCATTTTAGCATTGTTTGTAATAGGGTAGATGGGATAACAATTTAAATGCTCATCAATATGATACAGAATAAAAAATAATATATTTAAACCATGGAACACTACACAGCAGTTAAAACGAATGAATTAAAATTATGTATATCAAGCTAACTAAATCTAAAACACTTGAGTGAGAAAAATAAGCTTGGAAGGATGTATATGGTATTATACAATTTCTGTAAAGTCAAATATCATGCCAAACAAGATTATATTTTGTTAAGAAATATATACTTGTGAAGCAAAAGTATAAATACTTAAAAGGGAATGACAGATACTATTAAGATAAATTAAGACAGATAAATTAAGAATATTGTCCTGGGAACACGGTAGGGAGAAGAGAGTCTGTTGTGTTTAGAAATGTTTTATTTTAGGCTGGGTAGGTGTTCATTATATTACATAATGTATTTCCTAGGCTTTACTGTTTTTTTGTAAGGCAAGCATGGAAATGAGGTTTATTGAGGAGAGAAAGATGGGATTATAGGGCAAGAGCAAGATACAGGTTTACAGAGTGTGATGCATACGCCACAGATGACGACCAGACCCATTGTCACAGGAGGAAAAGAGAGCTAGGCTTTTTTTTGCTTGACTTGTTTTATGATGAAATAAAATAAAAACCTTATATGAGTTAACTCCAGAAGAACTCTCTGATACATAATCCTCTTGGGATCGTTGTACTTTATTCTTGATCCTAATGTAAAAATATATGAAGAAAAGACCTCTTAGAACTTTTCTGGCCCCCCATGGCTCTTTAACAGTAAAATTTAGTATGTAATTAAAAGATAGAATCCAAGATTCATAGGTCTTAATATATTTAGTAACTCTTATTTATTTATCTTTATAAATTCTTACTTTGTGCATGACTTCTTTTTTTTTTTTTTTTTTATTTTTGTGTGTGTGCGTCATCCTTGCGCAGGGGCCATGCTAATCTTCTCTGTATCGTTCCAATTTTAGTATATGTGCTGCCAAAGCGAGCACATGACTTATTTCTTATTAGTTTCATGCTCTTATTTTATACTGATCTTGAATTAAATTGCTGAAGGGGATGTTACAATAGGGTTATTAAAAATATTTCAAAGCTATTAAAGTGGAAATAATTAAACTCTTCAAAACAGTTTCAAGAATAGTACAAAGATATCCTGTATTCCCTCAGCCTGATTTCCCAGTTGTTAGAAATTTACCACATCTGCCTTATCATTCTCTCTTTCTCTCTGTGTAGATACAAGTCATTTTTTTCTGAACCATTTGGCAGTAAGTCGCAGACATGTCACAGGACCCCTCAATACTTCAATGTCTGTTTCCTAAAAAATAGACACTTTTCTACATGAATCACATTATGTGCATCAAAATCAGGAAATTAATACCATAGCACATTCTAATCCACAAACCTCATTCAAATTTTACTGGTTTTCTCCAATAAAGTTTTTTACAGATCCAGGATCCAATGTAGGATCACACGTTGCATTTCACTGTCATGTCTCATTAGTTTCCTTCTATCTGGAACTGTTCCGAGTCTCTCCTTCCTTTCATGACCTTGATATTTTGGAGAGGACAGGCCAATTACTTTGCAGAATGTCCATCAGTTTGTGTTTGTCTGATGTTTCCTCATGACTGGATTTAGGACATGCGTTTTGAAAGGCAGCTGTGCTCACCACTGTACCACCAATGTACTCAGGACAGGCGTTTTTGGCAGGAATACCACAGAGGTGATACTGTGTTCTTCTCGATGCATCCATCAGAAGGCACATGATGTTGATTTGTCCCATTGCTGATGAAATTTACTTTTATCATTTGGTAAGATGATGTCTGCCAGATTTTGCAATGGAAAGTTAATGAATAAATATTGTCTGGAGATATTTTGAGACTATGTAAAAATCCTGTTCCTGATCACACTTTCACCCATTTATATTAGTATCCAGTTTTGCTCCTTGACCAAAGCAATTATTATAAGGGTTGCCAAATGGTAACCATCCCTTCCATCATCCTTCTACATTTATTAGTTGACCTTCTATTGTAAGGGAAAGCTTTCCTGCCTCTGTATCCACCCCCCATTTGTTTATCTATTAATTGATATCAGTATGGGCTCCTCGGTTCCTATTTTATTCAATGGTTTATAAACGATTGCTCTCATTATATCATTTCTTTGATGTTCAAATTGTCCCAGATTTAGCCAGTGGGAGCCCCTTGGTTGGCTCCAGTGTCATTTTGATATATCTCCATGATCTTTTGGGAATTTCCATACTTTATGGTACATGATGTTCTAGGCTTATTAAATACTTTCCCTGCCTGAGCCCTGAAGTTAGCCATTTCTCTGGTTCCTTTTGAGGAGAATAGTATTTAGAAACCAAAGTCTGGATGTCTGGCATGCTCATTGCTGCTGGTATACTCATCTTTGTTTATGTGTGTATGTATGTATGTGTGTGCATGTATACATACATACATACATACACAGTTGTCCCTTGTTCCTTAGTGGGGGATTGGGTCCAGGACCTCCTACAGGTACCAAAATCCATGGATGTTCAAGTCCCTGATATAAAATGGAGTAGTATTTGCATATAACCTATGCACATCCTCTTATATACTTTAAATCATATCTAGATTACTTATAAGACCTATAATCCCTAATGTAATGTAAACGCTATGCAAATAGTTGTTACATGGTTTAGGGAATAATGACAAGAGAAGAAAGTCTGTACATGTCCAGTACAGATACAATTTTTTTCTCAAATATTTTTGATCTACAATTGGTTGAATCCATGGATGCAGAGCCCACAGATAGAGGCCTGAGTGTATATGTATCTATGTCTATATACAGATAGATGCTTTTCTATCATCTATCAATCAGAAACCAGGAGTTTTTACTGATAGTTCCAATTACAATCCAATCTTAGATGTTTCTAATTCTAGTCTTTCCCCCTTTTATATTTGTAACTGCCTTCCCTGAGAGTGAGGGTAGGCACTCAATGTATTGACATATTTGCTTAGTCGTTTTTTTTCTGTCTTTTTTTTTTTTTGAGTCAGAGTATTGCTCTGTTGCCCAGGCTAGAGTGCCATGGTGTCAGCCTAGCTCACAGGAACCTCAAACTCCTGGGCTCAATCCATCCTCCTGTCTCAGCCTCCCGGGGAGCTGGGACTACAGGCATGCGCCACCATGCCCGGCTAATTTTTCTATATATATTTTTAGCTGTCCATATAATTTCTTTCTATTTTTAGTAGAGGCGGGGTCTCGCTCTTGCTCAGCCTGGTCTCGAAATGCTGAGCTCAAACAATCCATCCGCCTCGGCCTCCCAGAGTGCTAGGATTACAGGTGTGAGCCACTGCACCGGGCCTGCTTAGTCCTTTTACATGTAACCAATCACCTGAGCATATGGCCGTCTCCTCCTCTTTGGCACTGCCAACTCAACTGTGCTGGCTGAGACTTCTTCTTCAGTCCAGCTATTGTTTTTTTTTGTTTTCCAATCTAGGTTTGACTTAATTGCACATAGTGACAAATATGGCAATGAAACATTATTCTCTCAATTTAACTTGCAGGCAGCTGGAAACAGAACTAACTTTTTGGAGAGACTACAGGAATTCTCTTACTTCATTTAATTTTTTAGAAGACCCTTTTAAATTTGGTATTACTTGAGTTTACCCCAAAACAGTTAAAGATATTGTCCAAGATAACTGGTTAGGCAAGACAATCCACTAGATGGACAAACTGCACTTCAGTGTTAGCTTTTTGGCTACTTTCTTTCTGATTGCATGAATGACAACTCCTTCCAATGATGCAATAGGCCAGATGGGGAGGGCCTGTTTCATAGCCACCTCCAGGAATCTGGATCAGAGAATCTGGTGGACATTGTCATGAGTGGCAACTCAGCATCTCCTTCCTTCCTTCCAACGAATACTTTTTGGGTGCTTATTCTTAATAAATAATGGTATATTAATTCTATGGAATACTATGCAGTTAAATAAGGTAGATATATTTGTAGTCAATAAAAAATATGCTGTTTTACACTTCTAAAAAAATTAAAAATGTTATACATAACAAGTACTAAATTATATACTTCAAATAGTTAAATTGCATGGAGTGTGCATTATGCCTCAATGTAACTGTTTAAGAAATGAAAGATCAACAATTTCCCCACCCATCATTTTGTTTTATAAACTGCTATTCTGTCAAATCCAAAAGCCTGGAAACATACTTTTGCTTTACTAGTTTAACTAAAAAAATAATTAAAACATTTTTAAAAACCGAATAAAGTATTCAAAATGACCTGTTTTGCTATCAGGAACCTTGATCAATAAGTTGCATAGTGTTATTTCCTGTTCTTAATCTAATGTACTTTGATGCCAAAATAAATAAATAAACAAAAACCTACCAGGAAGTCTAATTTAAGTACTCTGCTAACTGTCCACATTCAGTGCTTGCCACACTGACTGCTTGGAGGTTCTTGGGGAAATGTTATTGATAGTTATTCTTCTTAAAAAATGGCTGGTTACCGGATCTTATTGTTAAAGACTAACTTTATTTCTCCTCCCATTATTTTTTCTTTCAGTTAGTTTTATTGTGGTAAAATACATGTAACAAAATTTATTATTTTAATTATTTGAAGTGTACAGTTGAGTGTATTTACATCATCTATAATGCGCGGTTCTCACCACCACCCACCTCAGTGGTGCTGCCGTTTGGTAACCCTGGAGCTCTGCACCCACTAAGCAGGAGCTCGCCCTCCCCTCCCCCGGCCGCCAGCAGCCACCTGCTCATTACTATCTCAGGGTTGGTTGGGGAGAGTATTCAATTGGTGAGTGTTTATTTAGTGTCTATTTAATGGTTAAAATTATTAGCGACATAAAGAATGTTGAAAGCATGGCATGCTTTAAAACACTGACAATATTGCTGGGCAGATAATACATATACGATAATTATATAGAAATGAATGAAAACATGGAATTATAATTGTAGCTTTTAAATATGTAGCTTGTATATATGCAAGTTGTAATAAATTATGGGGTACTAATAAGAGACCAAACAGATCAAAGAAAGTAATGCCAGCATTGATAAGAATTTAATTACGATGCCGGGCAGTGGTGCACAGCTGTAGTCCCCGTTGCTCCGAAGGATGAGGTGGGAGGACGACTTGAGCCTAGGAGTTCGAGTCCAGCTTGGGCAACATAGTGAGACCCTGTCTCTAAATAAAAAAGAGTTTAATATACGATTAGGAATGTATCACATTTTGTTGGAGAAGAAGGAAATCTTTCAGTAAATCATGCTACTTCAGTTGTTGCCTCTTTGGGAAAACACTGCATATTCTCATTTAATGTCATATAAAAAAGTAATTTCGTGGCTTCCAGTCTGGCATTTCAGGAGCTCCTAAGTCCCCACTCCGTCCTAACAACAACTGGAAAGCTGAACAGTCAAGAAAACCCAACTCTTAGCTCTTAGAGGAGTCAGACTACAGGACAAACTGCTGCACCAAAAATGAAGAGACAGGCAGATACAAAGAATCCCAGCTCCTCACAGCAGAGGCCTGCAAGCAGAAACCTCTGCGGGAACCAGTGCTGGGGCCGTAAAACCTGAGCTGTAACTGATGAGTTGCTGGACATTCTATGTGGACAACTCAGAGTTACAGACTCCAGAGGGACCGAGTCACAGGGGAGGGCCTCCATGCATTGCTGAGTTTTACCTCCAGGAGCTCAGCCAGGACCTCACAGTGAACACTGGAGAAAAACCCCTTTGTGCTTCTCACATGAGAAAGGAGAGACGAACCGTTCTGATAGATGCTGGAGCACTCTGTTCTTCACGAGGCCTCCCCTCTGGAGAGGTGATTCTAGCAGAGCCTAACCTACCTGGGGGAAGGGAATACCCAACTCCAGCCCCCTCTATCATTCTACTGGGCGAAAGGGAAACAAACAACTTCAGCCTCCTCCAGCCGTCCTGCCCCACCCAAGGGGGGACTGTGAAGCACCAGTGAAGTTCGCAGTGCAGGGCACAGGCTCACCAAAGACTGCAGTCTGATGACAGGGCTGGGAATGCCTCCCTCCCACACCTCACACTGCGTTACTGAAGGCCTGTGTACCCTGGTTCCTTGTACCCAATACATCACGTTTGCCTTTCAACAAAGAAGTGCAAGGCCTAAAAGGTAAAAAATAGCTTGAAGGGACTAAACAACCACAAGAATTAGAGTCAGATATGGCAGAAAGGTTGGAATAATCAGACCAGGAATTATTAAAGGCCATGATTAAAATGGTAAGGACTTTAAGGCAAAAAGTAAGCAACATGCAAGGTTAGATTTGTGATCTAAGCATAGAGGTAGAAATTCTAAGAAGAAACCGAAAAGAAGTGCTAGAGATAAAAAACACTATAGCAAAATGTACACTGCCTTTCATGGGCTCACAGGACAGGGCTGAGGATAGACTGTCACAGCTTGATGGTTGGAAACTTTCAAAACTGAAAAGCAAAGAGAAAAAAGCTGGGTGTGGGGGAACCCAAACCCAGAATAGAATATTCTAGAACTGTGGGGCAGCTACAAAGGGTGTAACATATGTATAATGGGAATGCTGGAAGTGAAGAAAGAAAGGAACAGGAGCAATATTTGAAGCACTCGTGCCTGAGAATTTCACCAAATTAATGTCGACGCCACACCAATGATCCAGGAAGCTCAGAGAACATCAAGCAGAATAAATGCCCAAAATACCTAAGCATATGATATTCAAATGTCAGAAAATTAAAATCCTTTCCTATAAAGGAGCAAAGTTAAGAACTATGTCTTTTTCCTCAGAAACTAAGCAAGAAGAGTGGAGTGAAAATATTGAACGTATTGAAAGAAAAAAAATCCACCCACCTAGAATTCTGTATCCAGCAAAGCTATGTCTTCCATAAAAAGTAAAAATACAGACTTTATTTTTTTATTTTTTTTTTTTTGGTTGAGACAGAGTCTCACTTTGTTGCCCAGGCTAGAGTGAGTGCCGTGGCGTCAGCTTAGCTCCCAGCAACCTCAGACTCCTCGGCTTAAGCGATCCTACTGCCTCAGCCTCCCGAGTAGCTGGGACTACAGGCATGCGCCACTATGCCCGGCTAATTTTTTCTATATAGATTTTTAGGTGTCCATATAATGTCTTTCTATTTTTAGTAGAGACGGGGTCTCGCTCAGGCTGGTCTTGAACTCCTGACCTTGAGCAATCCACCCGCCTCGGCCTCCCAGAGTGCTAGGATTACAGGCGTGAGCCACCGCGCCCGGCCAAAAATACAGACTTTATAAGACAGACAAAATTGAGGGAATTTCTTGCCAGTTACCTGCCTTTTTAGAAATTTTAAAAGAAGTTCTTCAGAGGAAAATTATATAGATTAAGGCTGGGCGCGGTGGCTCACGCCTGTAATCCTAGCACTCTGGGAGGCCGAGGTGGGCGGATCGTTTGAGCTCAGGAGTTCGAGACCAGCCTGAGCAAGAGCGAGACCCCATCTCTACTAAAAATAGAATTAAATTATATGGACAGCTAAAAATATATATAGAAAAAATTAGCCGGGCATGGTGGTGCATGCCTGTAGTCCCAGGTACTCGGGCGGCTGAGGCAGGAGGATCCCTTGAGCTCAGGAGTTTGAGGTTGCTGTGAGCTAGGCTGATGCCACGGCACTCACTCTAGCCTGGGCAACAGAGTGAGACTCTGTCTCAAAAAAAAAAAAAAAAAAAAAAGGAAAATTATATAGATTAGAAACCTGGATCTTCCTGAAGAATGGAAGACCATTCAAGAAGGAATAAGTGGATGCAAAAAAAATGATTCTAAAGTTTATATGCAGAGGCAGAAGACCCAGACTAGTCCACATAATTTTGAAGAATAATGAAGTTGGAGGACTGACAGTACCCAATTGCAAGACTCACAGTGATAAAGGGATACATAGCTAGATTTCAGTATAATTTTATTTAAGGTTTCTTAAGGGGCAAAGAGAGAAAAGTATGAGTAATGTTAATATATGAAAAATTAACACATAAATGGGAAAGTGGTATGAATAGACGAGGAATGAAAAATAATTTAAAATTGCTAGTAGACTTTTGGGGAAAGTTGAGACTTACCGAAGTAACAATGAAATGTACATCCAAAACAAATGGGATTAAGTTTTTAATTTTATGTAATATTTGATGCAAATGTTTGAAAATATTTTTATATTCATTTTAAACAACATAATAAAAAAGCAAAAACTTGAACTCATTACAAGTAAAACTCAGAACCTGTTTGATGGTGTGAATTTGCATGTGGCTTCCCTGCCTCCTCCCTGTCCCCTCCCTGTCCCCTCGCTGCTCTCCTGCCTGTTGTGTTTATCATTCTCTTGCATTAAAGCAATTTTCACATACATGTATATCCCCAAGCAGATTGTTCTATTTTGCCCATTTTAAAGGTTTTCCTGACTTGCTTTCTCCTTTTCTCTCCTCTTTTCCCTGCTGTTTGTGTAAAGTTGCTGTGACGGAGGGGCTGCGGTGAGCCTGAGTTTGTAGAGTGGAGAGTGTCAGTGTCGCCTGGGGCCTCATTAAAGTTACTCACAAGTTTTCTGTTTTTTATTTTGGAGGGTCACGAGCTACTTTTACTGAAAGGAGTCTGTTGTATTCCTCAAATGCATTTGAGCAGAAAAAAGATTGAGGACTATAGCAATGATCTCTGCAAGTCTTCCGGTCTTGGTCTTCCTTTTTGATGTCTCAGTCTTTGATAAAACAGAAATGAAGACTTACTCTAGGATCTTGTTGTTTACATAACAGCTGAAAAAGTTGAGTTTAAAAATTTTGTATTGCAGATTTAACATGTTGAAACCTGTGCTAGGCACCTTGAAAGACATTAGATGTAAAAATAAACGACATGTCTTGTCTTAGTTGAATTAAAAGAATTCTTTTGAGGAATATGTAGTTATGTGTGCAGGCAATAAATTTGTGAGAGAGATATAAACAAATTACTGGTAGAACACAAAATACAATTGAGTTTGATTTAGTTTGGTCAGGGAAGATTGGATTAGAGTAAGTCCTAGAAAGGACAGTTTTTACTAATTAGTAATGGGGCAGGGGAGAACATTCCAGAAGAAAGAACTGCATAAACAAAGGGCTAGAGGTGTGAGGTTTGGGGGCATATTTGGGAATGTGAATAGTACAGTTTAATAGTGATAGAATACACATCCAGGTAAGAAGGGGCTGAAAAGTTGGTTTGGCCACATCAACAAGGACCTTAAGTGATCAACTGTCTACACATAGGATCTAATTTTCTTTTTATTGGTGAACACCCAAATTACAATTCTTTTCTTGTATCTAGTCACGTCATTAATCATATTTACTAGATTAGAGAAGGATTTTTGTCTCTTTGCTTATTGCTGTATCCTTAGAGCGTAGAAGAGCTCCTGGTGTTGTCACAGGCGAATGTGAATTATATGTTAAATCAAGGAATAAATTTAGATTTTGTAAGAAGAATGTCAGTGGTTATACTTTAAAGAGATCTTGTCTTAATAGGTCAAGTTGTTTTAGATACTTTTATAGTACGCCCCAAACTTCATTGTATTCACCTCAGTTGGATTTGTCTTTCTCTTGCGTTCTTTGTAGTGTTCTACTTGGGCTTTTTTTTTTTTTTTAATACCTGTCATGAATTTAATGTAAATCACAATTCGGAGCCTGTCACAATCTCAAGCCTTAAAATATTGAATACGTGTACAGTGTGACAACAGTAGGTAAATTGGGGCCCCCATTCGCTGGAGCCAGTCCCACATGGGAAGCGTGTGGCAGGAGTGAAGAACACAGTGGCAACTGCTTGGTCCCACTGGATCTTTGCTCGTCTTCAGGAAGGACACTCCGGGTTGGGGAGGCCACATCCCGGCCCAGCCAGTTGAAATCGTCAGCGTCGTTCCAGTTATTTTTGCTCCTGTCTAAACCAGAGCCCTCGAGGTCTCTGTCCATCCCCGGGTAGGTCCAGGTGGAAGGGGCGAACTGGGTCCCACTGCGGCCCCCGCGATGGCCCTGCTGACCACCTGCAGGAAGACGCGGGTGTCCCCGTGCCGTGATGCGGAGCTGTCGCGGGCCACGGCCAGCGCGCAGTCCCTGCGGTCCTCCAGGGACACGGAGGCGGACCCTGGGCCGCAGAGCAGCCGGCAGCCGCGGGCCTTGGTCGGCTCAGGGTGCTGGGGTCGCCCCGGCTCAACCGCGCATCGCTCGGGTCGGTCAGAAGGGCTCGCGCTGGTGGCTCCTCGGCCTTCGTCCCCGGGACTCGGGACTCCGGGCGGGAGAAGCCGCAGCCCCGGCTGCAGCCGCAGCCTCCCGCCTCCTCCGAGGGCGGCCGGGGCGCCGGGAGCCGCGTCCACTGCGCGGCGGAAGCTCCGTCCGGCTCCGGTTCTGGGAAGCGAAACGCTCCTTGGGCTGCAGCTCCCGGCGCCGCTCGGCCAGGGCCGCCCGCACCGCGCCAGGTCCCCTGTCCCCGCGCAGGTCGCAGCGGCCGGGACCAAAACCGCGTCCTTGAGAAGTTCCTGCAGCCCCGGGAGCCGCGGGGCCGCCTCCCCGCCCTCCAGAAGCTTCCACGGCCGCTAGCTCCCGCGAAGGCAGCAGTGAAAAGTCGCTCTTCTCCTCCGCCACCTCCTGGCCCTGTCGCTTTTGCTTCCCTACTTAGGCTTTTAGTGCGAATGACCCTCCCCACAGGGCACCTGCATTGTGAGGTGTACCTGCTGTCTGTGTCTCGGTTCAGGCAGAGCTCACAAATCTTTGATTTTAACATTACATCTCTCTTCCTGAGGTGTGTAGCATTGCATCATTCTTTAATCTCGATTTTAATCATTTCTAGAAATATGTGACGTCACTTTTGGAGTTTTTGCCACTTGGTTCCCACTGTGTTTTTCTGCTTGTTATATTCTATAAATAGTTGTGTTTCCTATTTTAATATTATTTAGAAATGTTAGCTTTGCTGCTTCATATTTGATAGTTCTGAATAAATTATTTATAATTTTATATATGTGTATTTTGAAAACACTTACAAGTTTCATTATATATTAGCTATACCTATTTGTATTATTCCTTAGTGTTCTAGAAATTACAACATGCATGCTTAATGTACCATAGCCTCCCATGAATTAATATAATTGATTTACAATATATAATATATAACATTGTAGCATAATACCACTTCACAAACAATGTAAGAGATTTGCAATAGTATCATTCTGTTTATTCCCCCTTTCCCATCTGTTTGCTGTGGTTCTCATCTATTTTACTTCTACATGCATTATAAACCTAATGACACCTACAAATTATTTTTATCTTTGCTTTAAGCAGCCAATTATCTTTTAAAGAAATTAACAAAGGAAAAGATTGGCTCTTATATTTTTCCATATATTTACCATTTTGCAGAAGACATCTCTTTCTTTCTGCTTAATTTTTACTGAAGCTAGAAGTAATGTCTCACCATCCAAATTTTCATATTGCGGACAATTTATATGTCATATATTACCGTACAATTCATAGTTCCATGTGTATGCCAAATTTTCTCTACTGGTTTTAGGTTACTTTTTGGCAAGCATCAGCATTTTTTACTTTTTTTTTTTTTTTTAGACAGGATCTCATTCAGTCACCTATTCTAAAGTGCAGTGGTGTCATTACAACTCAAAGCAACTTCAAATTTCTGGGCTCAAGTGATCCTCCTGCCTCAGCCTCCTGAGTACCTGGGACTACAAGCATGTGCCACCATGCTTGGCTACAATTTTTTTTTTTCCTAATTTTTATAGAGATGAGGTCTTGCTTTTGCTCGGGCTGGTCTTGAACTGCTGGCCTCAAGCAATCTTCCTGCCTCGGCCTCCAAAGTGCTAGGTTTACAGGCATGAGCCACCATGCCTGGCCATTATTTATACGTTTTTAAATACTTCATTATGTTTAGCACAGTGCTTTACACAAAGTGGGCAACTATGTATTTTTTCAAGCGTGTAAGAATGACTGAAATTTTGTTGTTTTGTCTGAGTCTTTGTGTAATCTCACAGGGTTAAGTTGTATTATTACAGTTCACCATTAGATGTCGCTTTCTAACATATGTTCTTACCACTGAATTCCTGCTGTACAGCTTATCAGATCCTGAAAGTTGGCACTCCTCTATGAGTGCACTTAAACTGAGAAGTTTCTGTCTTCTTTCATCTTAAAGTTTCATCTTAAAGTGATTACTCTAAAACAGAAGTGTTTCTTAATTGTAATTTTTATTTATCTTTTAGTTTTACATCTCAGTTTGTACAGAACCAACTGATTTTCCTTAAGTTTTCTTTAAATTTGAATACTGGCATTATTTTTTATTTATTTTCTTGGAGCAAAGTCTGGAACTATTACAAGTAAAAGTGTGAAGAAGTAGGATATTCAAGAATACCTTTTAAAACATGTTCAACATGTATTCTGTCAGCGTAATTCTGAAAACCATCTCATTCTAGGAGCCCCACTGACCCCAGACTGACTGGAAGTGAGTCTTCTCAGGATAAGCTTTGATAGCAACTGTGGGGTTTACTTGGGTTTGTCAAGGAAAGGGAGAACTGAGGGGGCTGTGAAAAGAAGTGTGGAGGTGGAGAAAGAGGAGATTCACAGGGCTCAGTTGGCAATCACGCAGCACAGTGAAGTGCCGAGAATGAGCTTCCCTTGCTCATTCTGTTCCCTTACAGGACAGGAAAGGTCCAGGCAAGGAGATTTTAGGAATCCCAGAAGCTTTAATGTGTACTGTATTTTTAAGGCCTAGATTTTAAACTTAGTATTATAATCTGTAAGATTTAGAGATATGTTTCAGTTGTTGCCAAATGCTGGGATTCATGATCTAACACAAAGTTCGTGGTGAAGGTTTCATAGGCTCACTCTGTTCCTAACAGATGAGTCCCTCCAAGCTGAGTCAGGAGAGGCCTCTTTTGTAAAACCCGCAGTCACCAGACACCCAAGCTGTGGCCCCAGGGTTTTCCCCAGTCTTGCCAGGCACAGGTGGAGAATCATCTGGAGGTCGGGTGGCTATTTTCTTCAGTTACTCCAGAATATTGAAATGTGAATAAAATAGCAATGTTGTTTCTTAATAATGTAACAAATACTCCTGAAGTTAACATCTATTCAAGAATATGATTGTTCCTAATAATTTGTGGCCCTCTGGTATCCTGTTTGCCAGCTTTTCCCATCTTACCCCAGAAGTAACTATTAATACTTTTTGCATTTTCTGTTCATGGTTTTAATTTATTGAAATGCTTTCATTTATCAATATATGCATACAGAATTGGACTTTTTAAGCCATCATTATAATAAACCAAAGTACAAACAATTAGGGCATTTAAATTCCATTTTATATTGATCAAATTACAAACAATGCATTATTGATAAATGAAATTTTGTCATGTAAAATTTCTGTGCATTAGAATAAAACTTAAATTTGTTTAATAAAACATGTTGGCATAAGGTAGCCACTTGTCCTCTTTGGGAAAACCTTAACCCTTTCATTTTTAGACTCTCACTTTTTATGAAGTAATGAAGCAAATGGTAACTTGTATGAAGAAGGTGGTGAGGTGGACGGTAGGGAATGAGGCAGAAAGTTGGCAGTGCTACCTGCTACCTTGGTATGATCAGTAGTCAGGAGGCACTGATGATGGTACTCACTTGTGTTGATAATAATTCAATTTGTAATGTTTTTTTCCCTTATGTTTTTATGTCTTACTACAGCTAAAGAAGTAAACAGGTCATGGCACATTTAACAAAAAGATGACAGGTGGATACAAAAGCTATCCAGCATCTTTGGGCAGCCATTGAGATTATACGGAACCAGAAGCAAATTGCCAACATTGACCGTATTACAAAGTAAGTAAATTTAAACAAACAAACAAAAGAATCCCTGTAAAATTTCATGTGAGACCTTGGGGGGAAAGTCCAAAAATACTTTATTATGCTAATCAACATACATTACAAAGGACTGAAGTCACTTACCTTGCAGGAGTATATAGTTGTTAGAAAAACAAATACAGAAACATACACAAGCAACTTGTGTTTATAAAATAAATATTAGATAAGTAAAATATCAGTATGTATATTTATAATAGTTTTGCAGTTATCAGAATTTTTAACTCTTGGTAACTTTATTTAGGTGTTTTATTAAAAGGGCTTTTAGTTAATCATTTGTTTTAGGTAGTGAAGCTGTCTAAAAATAGTATACTGTTCGTTACTCATTGTAATACAGGAGAAGCATGGTATGTGCAGTAAGTAAATAACATCTTGCCTGTGTGCTCAGGCTTGTAATCCTAGCACTTTGGGAGGCTGAGGCAGGAGGATATCACCTTAGCCCAGGAGTTGGAGACTGCAGTGAGCTATGATGATGGCATTGTATTCTAACTGGGGCCACAGAGCCCCTCAAAGACCCTCTTAACAAAACAAAGCAAAATTGCATTAGGTCATAGCCCACTGACAGAATTTTTAACAATTTCATTCTATATTTTATAAATTATTAAACAAACCACTCAGTTTTTATTTTATTTTTATTTATTTATTTATTTATTTTTGAGACAGAGTCTCACTCTGTTGCCCAGGCTAGAGTGAGTGCCTTGGCGTTAGCCTAGCTCACAGCAACCTCAAACTCCTGAGCTCAAGTGATTCTCCTGTCTCAGCCTCCCGAGTAGCTGGGACTACAGGCATGCACCACCATGCCCGGCTAATTTTTTTTCTATATATATTTTTAGCTGTCCATATAATTTCTTTCTATTTTTAGTAGAGATGGGGTCTCGCTCTTGCTCAGGCTGGTCTCGAACTCCTGAGCTCAAACGATCCGCCCACCTCGGCCTCCCAGAGTGCTAGGATTACAGGCGTGAGCCACCGCGCCCGGCCTACCACTCAGTTTTTAAAAAGAAAGTTCCTCCCCACTCCAGTTTCTAATGCTATTTATATTGGTAGACAAAGATTCAGGACACAAAATAAAATCAAACTAATTTATGACTCTTCTATTTACTTGTTATATACTAATTATAAGGATGTCTTAAAATAAGAACTTGGTTTTATTTTGTTTCTCTGGGTATTTTTAAAGGAATGAAGCCAAATTTATCCTAGCACTCTGGGAGGCCGAGGTGGGCAGATTGTTTGAGCTCAGGAGTTTGAGACCAGCCCGAGCAAGAGTGAGACCCGTCTCTACTAAAAATAGAAAGAAATTATATGGACAACTAAAAATATATATAGAAAAAATTAGCTGGGCATGGTGGTGCATGCCTGTAGTCCCAGCTACTTTGGAGGCTGAGGCAAGAGGATTCCTTGAGCCCAGGAGTTTGAGGTTGCTGTGAGCTAGGCTGATGCCACGGCATTCTAGCCCGGGTGACAGAGTGTGAGACTCTGTCTCAAAAAAAAAAAAAAAGCCAAATTTATCTTTTTAAATGTTTGGAGGTTGGTTTTGTTGTTGTTGTTACTGTTGTTAATTTAGATAAAATTTCTTTATACCTATATCTCCATATTCTTTAAATGCTATGTGTAAAAATGGAAAACAGATAATTTACAAAAGCTCACTTAAACGCTTTTTTTTTGGCCTTTGTTAATAAGTAACAAAATTGAATTCCATATATTTTTGTCCCTTCCCTGTATTCTGGTGAAGATCATAAAATTACTTGCAAGGGAAGGAACAGAAGATAGAGAAAGGGTTCAGGCTCTGTGTGCCTCTGACTCTACACTCACGCTCAGAATACTTTAAAGCTGACCGTGCACAACTCTTAGCTCCTGTAGCTTAGTGGAAGGAACAAAATAATACTGTATGAAAAATAAGAATAAAATAAATAGTACATTGTTTTAATTATTATACTTTTAATTAAACAAATAATTTGAGGTGTGGTAGCTAAATACAAATTACAGAGAGGTGATGTTGATAATACAAACATTTAAAAAATCTCGAAGACTTAAAAGTAGTATTTTCTTATGGTTGAGACTTTTAACAAAACAGTTTTTGTATATCAAAATTGCTCACAGAAGGCTGCTGAAATGCAATACTGTTCTTTGGATTTGTTTTTAAAAATTAAAATCATGTAAGCTTGACTGAACCATTTCAGTTTTTCAGACTACTCCTTTTTCTCACGTGTGGCATCTTTCTAGATCTCACGTGTAGCATCCTTCTAGAAGCTCTAGGGATGTTCCCTAGGAAGCTGTCAGACTCCCCTAGTGAATGTTGCTGTTAGGTTGTGACCACCTGCCCTGTGGGAGTCAGAGAATTAACCCCACAGTGCCGGGTGCAGAGGTCTGTTGGATTATCACAGCACCTGTGTGTGCGCAAGTTAACCTGTGGCAAAAGATGCAAAGGTTGTTGAACAGGATTGCACACGCCTTCTCCTTTTGTATCGCGGCTTGTCGGTAAGTGTTCCTTTCTCTCCTTGCTTCATCAGTGTAGCCTTAAATGATGCCAAGGGTTATCTTCCTTCATGTTGTGAGGTCCATAGCTCCTAAATTAAATGTCAATAAATTTATTTTACCTAGTAAATAGTCTTAGTTTTATTAGTGTCATATAAAGATTGATGAAAAGAAAGGAAGAAAACCCGAGGTTAAGTGCTCAGGAGGGGTTCCCCGTGTGTCCTCTGCCTTGTCCCCTCTGAGAGCTGTGCGGCATTTCCTCCCATCACAGTGGCTCACGTCCGAGCGTTCTGTGCTTCTTTCCCAACATCAGTCACAGTCGTGACTATCTCCCTGCTGGACAGTTGGCTCCAGGGGGGACTGTGCAGAGAACTGCCTGACCCAGTGCCTTTGCTTCTTGGTTAACGTCAACTTTCTTGCCTGCTGCGCTTGCCTGAGATCAGTTAGGAGGTGGCATGGGACAAGGACAGGAAGTCCCATCTTTTGCTGTAAAGTCTGATATTCCTATTCTGTACTTTCAAGCCTTGGATTCATTTTAAGTCAAGTTGTTCTGCTTATTTACAGTTAAGTCTGAACATAGAGGTGACTTTTAAACTTTAGAAATGGCTGAAGTTACAGAAGGCTGCAGAAGAACTATTGTTAGGATTGCATATGTAGTCATTAAGTTTCACTCTTTATTTTGACTGGTGACTCCATTATAAAAAAAATTGAAAGCTACATAGTTTTAGTCATGCATTCAAAGTTATGGGGTTTGGTGTGACTGCCTCTTAGGCAGTCCTGCATCCTGCGTCCTAAACATTATTGTTTACTTTGGTATAATGGCTTCGTTCTGCTTGTTTCTGTTCTTTTGATCCGTGGATTTCTCATCCATCTTTTTTGTTGTGGCTTTCATTTGGGATTTATTGATTGGGGAAACTGGGTCATTTGGTTTCTCGCAGTCTGGCTTTCGAGGATCGCAGCCCTGTGGCCCAGTTTGACCTGCTGCTCAGTCCTCTGTATTTCATGGAAATTGATGGTTGGTCCAGGGGCTGTGGGTGGGTTGAGGCTGCTGCACAGGCTATGGAGAGTTGTGTTTTCAGGAGGCACATGTGTCAGTCGTCTCGTTTTGTGATATAGGTAGCTATTGATGCTAGATCCAGTAATTCATTAAGAATTGCAAAATGGTGGTAATCTAATTTTATCTTTCCTTTGCTAACTGGAATGCTTCTGCAAGGATATAGGCTCCCCATTATCTGCTCTTTGGTTATGCTGTGGTATGGTTCACATGGGAAAAGTAGGAGAAGTGTTTATCCTTCTCTTTATGTATTTATCAGTTTTCAAAATAGCATCCTCCAGTGGTAACCAGCTAGGTTTTTTCTTTTAGTTGTCATTTGCAATCCATAGACTTAAATACACTTGAGATACTTGAGTCTGTTTTTGACAAAACCCTTACTGATGCTGAGATTTTCCCAGCTTTGACCAGCGGGAGCCTCTGTGTTGGCTCCCAAAGTTCGTTGCTGCTTTCTCGGGTGACAAGGTTTAAGGCCCATTTTGTACACATCCTAAACCACTAGTTTCTTCCAGGGGCTCCGGTTTCTTTTAGTTTGAAATTGTATTTCAACAGTACTTTCTGGCCACTCCGTGTTGCTACCGTGTTGTCTCTCTAGGCCTTGGAATGGACAGAGTTAGGAAATCAATATACTTTTAAGAGATAAAAACACCTCATTAATTCATACTATTTTCCATTCAAATTTATGGCTATTGGGTTTTATGTATCTCTTCTATCTAAAATCTTACCTTTCCTCTGACATGGTGAGAATCGTGGATATCATGAACAATAAAATTTTAGAATATCATATAATTAGTCAATATTTTATTCAACATTATATTCACAGCTATCTGAGAATAAGAAACTTAAAATTATTTATAGTTATGATTATATTACTATTATATATATTTAGTTTTTATTATTTGAGGCCTGTCTTAGTGTGTTTAGTCTTCTTTTCCTGTCTTCTGTGTTTGTAATTTTCAATTGAATTCTTTTCATCTTCTTTCTTTTTGATTTCTAATTTTTTCGTTCTTTTCAACTTCTGTTTATCTGATATTATCTGCTGTATAATCACTCTTGTGTAGCTTCTAGTTTAGACTTCACTTCTGAAGTGATTTCTTTTCCATTTACTTCAAATGTTTAACTCATTCCTGAGTTTTTCTAATTCTGATTTACAGCTTTCCTATTATATCATTTTCTTAATGTCTTTTCTCATTTCTTGAAACAGTGGATCCTGGTTTTCTTCTGTTTTGTAGGCGTATCTTTCTGACACGCTTTCATCATAAGGGTGTCACTCTGTCCTGTGAGCTGCAGTCCTTCCTGTTGTCATTCTGGTGTGAAAATCTGTTTTCCCAAACTTGTAGCAGGGAGAAGTGGGTCTGAATCCTTTTACTAGATTCATTGCTCTAATGCTCTTCTTATGCCAGTTTTATGAAGTGCGAAAAATATGGCCTCATATTTCTTGAGATTTCCTAGGTTTTTCTCTATCTTCCCCCCATTTTTCCTTGAACCACCCTTTCTTATACTAAAGGTCTTTTTAACTGACTCCAGTAGTATTTGATACTTTAATTCCTCACACTTCTCTATGATATGGGGCTTTGTCCTGGAAGGGAGCTTTGCCTAATTTTGAGTGTCAGAGGGCTGTCGTGCTCCAGCTCCTCGGGACTTTACCATGGATCCGTGCGTTACTGTGGATCGTCTCACGTCAGGGTGTCTCACCCTGTCCATTGCAGCTGCGAGTTTGGTCCTCCTGTGCTCAGCTCCCCTAGATTCCCCGCCGTGTCCCTCCTTGTCCCTCGTAGCTGTCAGTACCGATTGCAACTGTAGCTCTTGCAGATTTGTCCTGACTGCTCAAATTTTGGGATTCACAGGACTCCTTATCGCTTAATTTTTTTGGTACTGTATATGTTATCCCAGGGCCTTTTGCTTTGTTTTGTTTGCTACTCTTCCAGTAACTCTGTCTAGGAGGTTTGGGGGTGAGTTTAAAACTGTTACCTCCACCATCTTCCCAGCTGACAAAAATCTTGCGATTTTTCTTTAAAAAAAAAAAAAAAGTTGTTTAGCACTCTGGGAGGCTGAGGCGGGTGGATCTCTCGAGGTCAGGAGTTCGAGGTCAGGAGTTCGAGACCAGCCTGAGCAAGAGTGAGACCCCGTCTCTACTAAAAGTAGAAAGAAATGATCTGGCCAACTAAAAATATATATAGAAAAAAAATTAGCCAGGCATGGTGGCGCATGCCTGTAGTCCCAGCTACTGGGGAGGCTCAGGCAGTAGGATTGCTTAAGCCCAGGAGTTTGAGGTTGCTGTGAGCTAGGCTGATGCCATGGCACTCACTCTAGCCCAGGCAACAGAGCAAGACTCTGTCTCAAAAAAAAAAAAAAAAAAAAAGTTGTTGGTAAAGGCACTGGATATTTTCTGAAGTTCAAAAGCAGAGCTAAAAGCAATAAAAAAAAAAATCCCTTTTAGCAGAAACAAACCCAAGGCATGTTCTTCATGTTTGTATATAACACTGGACACCACAGAATCCACAGCAATATCACCATCAAATACAGGATCCTTAATGTAGTAAGACTGACGTTGCAATTTTAAAAGGAAATTCCACGAGTAGAATTTGTGGCCTTTTAAAGCAGTTAAGCCTCAGATCCTCATAATTGATTGAACTCTTAGCAACTAATAATAATCTTATCTCAATAACAAAATAGGAGTATGTATCTGGGTTCATTCTAGACGTTTATTCCACCTAAGTATGATGATATCCAACATTCAGAGTTCATAGCAGTACCTGTCCATGATACCTCCCCAGGAAAGAGTGTTCTGAGTCCTTTTTACCACTTTCTTTTAATTTTCCTTTTTTAAAAGAACTGCTAGTGTATCCAAGAAAGTAGGAAAGGTGCTGTAAGTTACAGAATCACTGCTGAGATTTATTCAATAATTCAAATCTTTAAAAAAATATACCTAAGGGAAACTTCTTTCACAAGTTTTATTATTTTGCTATGGAAAATATTTTTACTGAAAAGATCAATCTGAGCTCAAAAAACATATCTGGGATAAAGTCTGATGTTTTGATTAATGGTGAAGCTGTCCCTCTGATTTAAAGCTCATGTTTATAAATTAATGATAACATAAATTCTATAGATGACTTCATTTGGGAACTAAGTAAGCATGAATTTTGGACTCTCAGTAAAAACGTTTTACATTTCTAGAAATGGAAGGATGTATTCTAATGTTTAATCATCATGAAATTGAAACAGTTGAGTGATTTTATCATTAAAAAAGGAAATACAGTAGTCAGTTGAGGGTTGTGTGAAGACACGCCTAGGTAATAGTCCTCTTTTCAGTTTAAATGTCTGTAACATTATAGTTGTCACATGAATTCATCACTTTTATGTAATTTGGATAGGTGTCATTAAAGCTTTGAAATACTCAGTTACTTAACATTTCTATTAAATATTTATAAAATATTTTTATGCTTAAGATGATGTTAGCCCTTGTTTTACAGATTTCTAATCCAGATATAAAAGGTGAAGAATCATATAACAAAAAATCAGTAACAAGTGAAATTTAAGCCTTCAATCATGCAGATTCCTAATGATTCATAACTCATTGTCATGTTATTTCCCTAAATACCATGTATAGTTTAATGTCCAATGAAATCAAGTTACATGTATCACTTCCTTTTCTTCTTTAATCCAAACAAATTATGCACATCTAATTTGGGTAGTTATAACATGGCATTAGAAGTTTATAATTATTTTAAGTAATAGTTAAAGTTTAAAGACATGCTTTTGAAACAGATATGGATTTTTTACTAGTCTCTACTGGCATTATTACCTAGGCAGTGTGATTGGGGAGTCTAACTTATTTTTTATTGACTACTGGGAAAAAGCAATCAAAATAGTCAACCTGTATGTTTCCTTTCTGTCTTGAGTAACTTTGACTTTGTGTTTCTAGAGGTGATCACATTGTGACTAGCATGATTAGACTAGCAGTGGATTGGTAGACTAGTCCCATTCAAGTTAATGTTTCAGAATAAGGCATCAATTAATTACATGTATTGCTTACTTTAGGGTCAAACCCCAGCTAGAAAAATGTGACCTCTGACCTCTTGTGACATGTTTGGCATTGAAATTTCTGAGTTCTCCTGGAGTTCTTCCTGTCACTACAGATATACATAAGCCCAAACTGTAAGTCCTCTTCGTGTGTATGTTGACTCTGAAGTTGCAACTAGGTACATATTATTTCTTTTTTTATGTATTATAATTTAACTCGTTGAAGCCCAATTTCCAGGAGCAGTTTATTTAAGTTAAAGTTTGCTATGTCTCTCTGTCTTAGAATTATTAGAGAGGAAGAGAATGGCCATTCCTAAGTTACTTCTTTGTAAATAAGTTAGTTTGAAAAACTACCAGTTACTATGCTGCTTATGTAATTCCAAGGATTCTTCTTGGAATTACTCATTGTATTCTCCTTTGGATCAGAGGTTTTTTTTTCTCTTTGTTCCGATCAGGTCTCTCAGGCAGGGGTCATCGCAAAGGATGAAAAATATAGTAGGAAGCAGAAATAAAAGATAAAGTAATGGCAATAATAATACACAGAGCCAAAGATATAGTTTATAAAGTAAAGGTTTATGAAAATAAATAAAGGAATGTATCCGGATGGATATATTTTTACCCACATCAAATATATCCCCGACTGAAACTCCACACAGGTATTTTATAGGGTACATACAGGCTCCCCGTTGCCAAGGGCAACAGGATTTGCATACTAACAGGCAGTTTGCTTTAGGGTCAAAGTCTCCTAAAAGGCTACTACAGATCCTTTAACTAACTCCAACTAGGGGAACAATGAGTTACAAAATTATCTTGGGGCAAACTTCTAAGTTTTATGATAAGGCTATTACTTTAGCAAAAAATAGAGACATCTTTGCTCCGGTGATTGTGTTCTTGGGGACAGAGATGATCCCAGAAGTCAACCTGAGCTGTGCTTTGTGTTAATTACTTGAACTGCATGGTACCATCTGGGCCCGGCTTGGGCATTAGCATATCTATATGATCAGCTCTCATCTCCAGGGCTCTACCTGTCAGCTCCGGGGGTCTACCTGTCAGCTCCAGCAACCTTTTGGTTCTAAGGGACAAGCCTGCCTTGTCTTTCAAAACAGGTGAGAACCAAAGGCCCAGTTTACAGCTGTCTCTTTAAAGTGCAGCTTCTACTGACCAGCGAGATGCCCTCCTGAGATGAGGCAGCTTTTCAACTAACACATTTATGTTTTCTTTAAGGCAAAGCCATATTTGACTTCTGAAATCAAATCTTGTCTCCAGAAATACAGGCAGCATTTCTATAACTCAGTATTCTTAGGCTCAACATCAATCTATATTGATTTATTCTTCTTACATATCTTATTGTGAAAGTGGATTGGCAGGTATACTTTACCACTGTTATCATTACTATTTTATTTTACAAGATAGTCTTATACAAGAAGTAGCTAATTCTGAATAACCAAAGTGCATGGTGAGTTTTTTCCAGGATGTCAAAATCTTCTGACATTCATCTTGCCTTGGATTGTTGTGTAGGTGTTTTTGTGTGCTTGACATTTCTTTGCAGTTCTGCGAAGGAAACATACAGACAAGGCACATAGAAATGTAAACAGCTGTTAAAGAATGAGACAGTAGTACCTAGTAATAGGAGAGGGTCGTTACCACATGATGAGGGTTTATTAATTTACAACACTGGAGGCTTTGTTTGAGGGGAGAGACACCAGGAGAGCTCGGAAGGCCCTGTGGGTGGCATGGAATCAGTCAGGCCTCAGTCGTTGTATAGGGTTTGACGCGGCAGAGAGGAGAGTCCAAGTAGAGGGACTGTGGGGTTTAAGGAAAAGTGGATAAAAAGGTAGGGAGGGTCAGACTAGGAAGGCCTTGAGAATGCTAGCATTGACATTTTAATCTATAGGTAGAGGGGAATAGTGAGTGCTTTTTGAATAGGGAAATGGTAAAAAGTAGAACATACTCATTTTTTCCCCTCCCAGGCTAGACTGAATGGTCCCCTCAAATGTCTCTTGAGTCCATCTGCTCTTCCCTCTTCTGGGCTGGGTTTTCACTCTTGTGATTTCCTGCCTGTTCCTCCAGCCCCTGTTTTTCCACAATGTCATCTCAGATCGCTCTACCATCGCAGGCCTTTCTCTCTTGCCCTCGAAGCCCCCATTCCTGTGCAAAGGTGTCGCTGTCTCGGCCCGTGTCTTCCACATCACCTCTGCCACCCCCCACTCTGCTACGCTCCAGAAATCGGAGATACGCTTGGCAGGTCCTCAGGTCTGTGTCTCTCACATGCCACCTGGGATGACCTTCCCAGACTCCTCTTTCAAGCGTCATCTCCTGAGAAGTCTTTCCTGACACCGTTAAGTCAACTTAATTTTACCAGTTATTTTTCTAAATTTTAGGTCTGATTGTGTTCTTAAATCCTCTTTTGATTTCCCTATTGTGCATAAAGTCCAAATAATGGAGCAGGGCATTTGTATAAAGCTCTTCACAATTAGATCATTATATTTCTTTCTTCTTTTTACAGCTAGCCTTTCCCCTCTCAGTGTTCCATCTGATGAGACAAGTGTCAATGGCCTGAGCACTCTATGGCTTTTTTCTTTTTTTTTTAAGAGATGGCATCTCGCTAGGTTGCCCAGCCTGGACTCAAACTCTTGGATTCAAATGATCCTCCCACTTCACCCTCCTGAGTAGCTGGGATTACAAGCGTGTGCCATCATGCCTGGCTTAGATTTATAATTTTGTATTTTTCCTTCATTAATGGACAAAATCATACCCAGGCTTTCAAGATCCAACTCAAATATGCTCTCCTTTGAGATTTTGATACATTCCTCATTGTAGCCAATCCTGTTCCTCTTTCTCTTTGTTCCCCTAGTAATAGATATAAACTTTGATTTTATTAGTTATTGAAGTCTCCTATGATCTTTGAAATATATTTCCATTTCTTTTATTGACTGTGAGAACCTTAAGAGTAGGGAATATGTCTTTTCTCTTTTTGTATATTAATGTGAAACAGTGATTGGAACATTAATAATAATATTCAGTTTCATTAACTGCAGAAGTGGTTTTAAGGAGGATTATAATTGGTAACATTAAATGAGCCATTATTTTCTGACAAGCACTGTGCTTTATATAAGTAACTTATTTAATTTTCACAGCAACACAGGCATGTTGTCGTTACCCCCACACTGCTGAGAAGATGCTGTAGTAAGAAGGTGAAGTAGATTGCCCAAAGTCATCCAGGTTGTTGGTGGCAGAGCTAAAATTTGAATATAGGTCTATCTGATGTTGGAGTTGAAGCTACTAAACATTAAAATTTTTTTCTTCTGGTATTTAATGGGTTTATATTTATATATTTGAAAACTTTGAAGTTTTTAAAACATGATCGTCTCCATGGTACTTACATATTATCTCATTTCATCCTCACAATTGTGAGTTAAATTTAGCCCCACTTTATAGGTGAAGAATGCAGCTCTCAGAGTAAATTATTTGTCCCAGGTTAAGTGTTAGAATTAAGAAGAACCTAGTGCTTCCCAATATATTCTAGAATTTTAAAATTAACTCCACTGATGGAAGATCTATAAAGATGCTGTTTAGGTTTTAAAGTTTAACACTTTTTGTTCAATGCAATTTTAAAGTAAAATATTTGTTTGCCATGAAATATTCCATTTCTAAAAGTAATGTAACCATATTATGGGATACTCGGAAAATAGAAAAACAGAAAAATAACCACCTATAATTTCTCTACCCAAATTCAAGTAAGGTACTCACTTTGATTTTCTTCTTTCTAGTCATTTTCTGTATAGGTGTGTGTTGTCTCAGCATGGCTCAGTCTTCTTCCATGTTGTTGCATGGTCACCGCAACATGGGACAGTGGCACGGGGCTCCCCCTGGTGAGATGGCACCTTCACATCCCTGGGAGGGAGGAGAAGCGAGGGGAACGATCACTTGTTACGAGGTTCACATTATCTCATTTACCCTCAAATCAGCCACATGGCATTGGCTTTAACAGTTCCACTCTATAGATGCGCAGATGGAGATGCGGGTGGGGTGAGGCTTGTCCCGCCTGCAGCAGCGCGGGGAGCAGCCGCTGTGCACACAGGACCCGCGAGACTCTGGAGGCCTCGCCTCCCCCAGGCTCTCACGTTGCCGCCGCGTCTTCTGTTAAGTTCTCGTAACAAAGCTCGGTGCTCCGGCTGCACAAATAAATAAACAGTGGGGTGAAAGCTTAGGGGGTGACCTATACCAAGTAGCAGGAATTAATTTCGTAGGACGAAGGGCAAGGGACTGGGCACTTTCCGTGCATGACCTCGTCTGGCTCTGTCTACAACCCTAAGGGGAGTGTCCTCTGCCTTTTTCTTCGCCATGCCGTCACCGTCGCATGCTAGGATAACCTGGGTGTTTTCGCCATTCTCTGTGTCTCCTCGCATCATACCCTTTCCCCGTGCTTTGAATGATTTCCCTACCGTGGACACTCAGGTGAGTGTCTCCAGCTTCCCTCCGGCACGGATGACTGTGCATTGTCCCCAGCTCTTCACAGCCACTCACTGGGATGTATGTCCAGAAAGAATTCCTCCTTGGTGATACCGTATGCATATGGGTAATTAATTTGACTAAGCTCTTATGAAAGATGCCTCAGTCTACAAGTTCGGTAGCGCTGTGCACATTGGGTTTTGTTTTCCTGTACATCTGCATATACTTGATGTTCACTTGCCCAAATTTTGTCATTCGGAGGGATGTTTTAATTTGCATTTCTGTATTTGGTTTAGGCAGCTCGTGGTGTTCTTATATGGTTCTGGGGTTCCTTTGCTGCGGGTGCCTGTTACTGCCTTCTGCCCATTTCCCACTGGGATTGTGTCTTTTCTGTTGACTTGCAGAAGCTCTTGTTACACTGGACATTAGTTCCTTTACAGGTTTTATGCTTTGTAAATATCTTTTCTCTTTCTGTCATCTGTTTATTAATTTTTTCCATAGTTTTCTTTATGAACAGAAAATTCTAATTTGGATGTGATCAAATTCAGTCTAGTTTGCCTACTGTTTTATGCTTTTGAAATTTTATTTAAGAAGTCCTGGGCCGGGCGCGGTGGCTCACGCCTGTAATCCTAGCACTCTGGGAGGCCGAGGCGGGTGGATTGCTCAAGGTCAGGAGTTCGAGACCAGCCTGAGCGAGACCCCGTCTCTACTAAAAATAGAAAGACATTATATGGACACCTAAAAATCTATATAGAAAAAATTAGCCGGGCATAGTGGCGCATGCCTGTAGTCCCAGCTACTCGGGAGGCTGAGGCAGTAGGATCGCTTAAGCCCAGGAGTTTGAGGTTGCTGTGAGCTAAGCTGACGCCACGGCACTCACTCTAGCCTGGGCAACAAAGTGAGACTCTGTCTCAACAACAACAAAAAAAAAAAAAAAAAAAAAAAAAAAAAGAAGTCCTTAAGGCAAGAATATTGCCTACGTTTTCCTTTGCTAACTTTATGGTTTTACCTTTTATAGTTAGCTCTTTAAACCATCTGTAGTTATCTTTTTATGTGTTAGGTAAGGATCTACCTTACCTTATTGTTTGTTGTGACTCTATCTTCTTCTTTAGACTTTAAACTTAAAGGTCTTAAAAACTCTTGTCGGAGGTACTTTAGGGGCCCATGTAGCAGACCATGTGGTTGAATTGCTTGTTGGCGGTGCCATAGCGTTCTTTGCCCTCTGCCGTAAAACCTGTTCCCCCCACTGTGATCTCTGTGAGGTCGGGGTCTCTATTGCATGTGGCTGGCATGTGGCACTCACCCAGCAGTATTTGTTAAATGCTGGGTGAATGTGAGCTCTTTTCCTGCAGCCAGTTTGTACTTCTGAGAGAAAGCTTGAAAATGTTAATAGACCGAGACAAATGCTAATATTGCTCTTCTATTAACTGGCTGTGTTTTCTCGAGGAAGTCGTTATTCTTACTTCATCTGTAAATCAGTGCCTCTGTGTCACCACTGTCTCAGTCAAGATACAGGAAGTTCCCTGTGCTCCTGTGTGCTCAGCCCACCCTGCCCTCCAGCCCCACTCCGTAACCGATTTGCTTTCTGTCACAGTGATGAGCTTTGCCTGCTTTGGAATTTTATATAAGTGGAATCATATAGTGTATTACTTTCCACGATTGGCTTTTTTGGTCAGCATGTTTTGAGATTCATCTGCTTACAGATGTTGGTGGTTCATTCTTTTTCATTGCTGAGTAGGCCATTGTGTGCATATATACCATGATTTTTTAAATCCATTTATGTGCTGGAGGGACATTTGGGGGTTATCATGACATAAGATAGAGTGTGCTTTTATGTACAGGCGTAGGCGTGTATTTGCATAAATACCTAAGAGTGAAATTGCTAGGCCATATGATAAATGTATGTTTAACTTTATCAGAAACAGCACAACTGTTATCCAAAGTGAAGAGTTTACACTTCCACCAGCAGTATATGAGAATTCCAAGTTCTCCGAACCTGGTATTGTCGGCCTTGTAAAATTTGTGTCATTCCAGTGGGTTTGTTAGTGGCATCTCACGAAATTTAAGTTTGCATTTTCCTGAAGTTAGCATCTTTTAATGTGCCTATCGATCAATGATATCTTCCTTCACAAAGTGTCCGTTCAGTTCCTTTGCCCGTTTCTTACTGAATTGGTTTATTTCAGTATTCTTACTGAAGTGTCACAGAGTTCTTTATATATGCTGGATACGAGTTCACTGACAGATCTATATAGCTATGGTTCTAGAAGGAGATAATAGAGGAAATGAGGAAGAATCACTATTTATAGAGATACTGGGTAAAAGATACTCAATCCAGCAAGCCCAGTGACGAACAAATCAAAAAAGGTATCCACATTTAGCCATATTATAGTGAGAACTGCAGAATTTACTAGAGGGAAAGAGAAAACCTTAAATACAGTCAATAGATTTTTTTTTTTTTTTTTTTTTTGAGACAGAGTCTCACTCTGTTGCCCAGGCTAGAGTGAGTGCCATGGCATCAGCCTAGCTCACAGCAACCTCAAACTCCTGAACTCAAGCGATCCTCCTGTCTCAGCCTCCCGAGTAGCTGGGATTACAGGCATGAGCCACCATGCCCGGCTAATTTTTTCTATATATATTTTTAGCTGTCCATATAATTTCTTTCTATTTTTAGTAGAGATGGGGTCTCGCTCTTGCTCAGGCTGGTCTCGAACTCCTGAGCTCAAATGATCCGCCCACCTCGGCCTCCCAGAGTGCTAGGATTACAGGCGTGAGCCACCACGCCCGGCCAAGTCAATAGATTTTTGAAAAGACATCATTTATAAAGGTGTGGTAGTTAGACTCACGACTGACTTCTTAACTGCAGCACCGGAATTCAAATGACTGGAACAATAGCTTCAATATGTCTTGAGAGATACTAACTCTCAGCCTAGAATTACTTACCTTTCAAGGAAGAAATTGAAATAAAGGCTTTTTTAGACAAAGTCTGAGACAAAAGAATTCTTAATGGTTCACATTAGGAAGAAAAAAAAGATCCCAAATGAAAGTTCTGAAATGTAAGAATGAATAAGGAACAAAGTTGATAAGTGCAGTTAAAATTAAAGCATGAACTATAAAATATAAAAATAACATTCAATTTGTGAAAAATAATCAGGCCAGAGCAACTGTAACACCAGCAGCAGAATATAGAAACATTACAAAGGGTCATTAGCAGCAGAACGGATAGTCGTATGTTTATATAACAGGCTATTGCACTACAATAAAAATAAACTGTCGCCTCACACATCAGTCTGGATTAATTGCAAAAATGTAATATCAAAGAAAGGAATCAAATTACAAAAGAATACTTGCAGAATGATTCCATTTCTGTAAAGTTCAAAACCCGGCAGCACAGAGCAACGTGCTTTAAGGGATGCACATACACAGGACTGAACGGTATGAAGACAAAAACGGGGAAACGGTTAACACAGAATTGGGGACACTGGTGGTGGTGGCAGGAGCCGGCAGGAGGGGCCTATCCAAGGAGCTTCTGCCCTTTCTGAGCCGAGGTGGTGGTTTCTCTGGTGTTTCTAATTCTTCAAACTGCACATATTTTAAAATACTTCCTTGTATGAGTAATTTCTAAATGAAAATTTTTAAACAAAGAAGGAGTAAGTGGATGGCACTGAAGCCTGTTGGGGAACGTGGATGATAAACAGGGGTTGGGAGGTGGGATAGATATGTAATGAAAAAATGGATTATCTTCCCTGGTCGGATCACTATTGTGTTGCCAACAGATCTTTCCTTCTGTTCCCAGATGTGTACATCTCTGTCACTTTCAGGCATTGACAGCCCATTCCACTACATTTTAGGGAACTGGTTCATGCAGTAGTAATCATCATCATTTAAGTCAACTGTTTCTTTTTAGCTATTTCTCTTTTCTTCCACTAGAAGACTTTTCTATGCCGGATTATCAAACTGAAAATGATATCCTAATTACATGGAAACTTACATTATTTGAATGCTGTGTGTTTCTGAACACTTAGCACTATAGAAAGAAGTGTATTTGGCTGAGTGTTGTTGTGAGTAGAATTCTATCAAGTGTTATCAAAAGGCATTTCATACAGAATTGAAAAAGAAGGCCTAGTATTTACCGTTAATTATTTTTCTCTGACAAATGGACAAAGCATATAATTTTATTGTGACCATGTTTTTTAGGTTTTTTTTTTTATTTCAATAGATTTAGGGGGTGCAAGTATTTTGGGTTACATGGATGAATTATATCATGCTGAGGTTAGGGCTTTTTGGGTACAATGTACATTATTGTGATAATTTTTTATAATTGAGTTTAAAATGAAAATAGAAGTTTTAAAAATGTATATGATTTAGAAAGATGTAATTTTCTAATTTTTAATTACATAATTTATTTTGAAAGAAAACCCATTCAATAAAATTAGTAGGTTATACATCATAAACTTTGCTAATTGTTGAAAGTTTGCCTTAGAGTTCTATTAAAATAGATTGTGTACTAAATGTTGTACAAAATACAGTTAGATTTGGTTTAGGGCTAATAAATGTATATAATAAGAAAAACATAACAAATGTTTTCAGTGGTGGAATTGAGCTTTAATGTAACATTTTGAAACATCCCATTTCATTATAAGATGTTGATTAACTCCTACTCTCAACTGCTGAGGAATGGAGAAACAGAAGAGATGGGAATATTTGCTGCTGGCCAAGAGTGAGACTGGGGCTGTCACCAGTGCTGTCGGTGCAACACGCGAGCCACACAGCGCAGGAAGCAGGGTCCCCCATCATCCTGGAGAAAGAATAAAATTCAATTGGCTTTTAATCTATGTGTGTGCATGTGTGCACATTGTCCTCATGTGTATCAATAAGTATACACGGTATATTTTATTAGAACTTCTTTTGTTCCAAAAATATTTTGAGGACAATTAGAAAAGAAGAAACAGAGTAAGGCTATATATATTAGAAGGGGATGAGAAGGATGATGAAAAGAGAAATGAAGTTTAGGATCTAAAATAGAGCCAGGAGGAAACCTAATACAAGAAAGTCTTCCGTGAATTCCTACAGCTTGTTAAGGATGTGTCACAAATTTGGCTTTTGGTATAAAAGGACAGGCTCAACATTTTAGTGATGGCCATAAAGCAAATCGGTTGCCCAGGTGAACCATAGCTATTGTTCACAGTACTGAAACCAGAAGGAAATTTATCCTGAGGGTTTTCAGAAAGGTAACCATTTTCTAATTGATGGCAGAGCGTAGCCCTGTGTCTTGAGTAGTCAAGGTTGGGCTTTCGGGTATGATTTTGACTAAACTGTTACTGCTGTGTGATGAAGAGTGTCCCAGGACAGTCCTCTGCTGCTGCCTGTGCTCTTTTTCCCAACAACCAAGGAAATGGACAGTACAACTTACAGTATATTTTAGGCCTGGTGCAGTGGCTCGTGCCTATAATCCTAGCACTTTGGGAGGCCAGGGAGGGAGGATTGGTTGAGGCCAGGAGTTCGAGACCAGTCTGAGCAAGAGCGAGACCCCATCTCTACTAAAATGGGGGGAGAGAGCCGAGGCGTGGTGGCATGTGCCTGTAGTCCCAGCTACTGTGGAGCCTGAGGCAGAAGGATCACTTGAGCCTAGGAGTTTGAAGTTGCAGTGAGCTGTGGTAGTAACACTGTACTGTATCCCAGGTAACAGAGCGAGACCTTGTCTCCAAAAAAAGAAAAAAAAAAGACACCTCCCCCCCAAATTTACAATATATTTAATCTTCAGATATGAAACAAGTACATTATTCTTGAACCTATGGTGAGTTTTGCATCGTTACACAGATATGTCATTTTCATCAGTTGTGTCATTGTTACAGACTGGTAAGTTTTTAAGAAGTTGGTAAAACTTGGGGATAGGTCCAATTTAATTGTGTTAAAAGATTAGAGCAAGCTATAAAATGTACAATTCATCATTATTGAAATCACAACTTTGAATTAAAAAAAAACTCTCTTTTTAGAAAATGGAACCAATATTAATAATATAAGTAGTGTATGTGTCACAGTAAAAACGGTTTATTTCCCCCAAATGAAAACTTTGCCTGTTATGGAGGGGATAGTTAAGTCTCTAGTAGATTTAAAATAAATAAATGTTTTACTTTTCTAATTTTAATTACTGTCACTGCATAAATAAGAGGTCAAAATCTAAGGTAATTATTTACAGTGTGACCTTTGGGACAGATGAATAGAGAAACTTTTTAAAGAGAAAGTATTTGTAATGCCTTTGCTATTCATGAAAGATATAATGGAAAGAAAAGGGGTTTTATTGGTTAGTTAATCCCCATAAAATCTATATAATCTTTCACATATATTTTTATTTCTCTTGGGTATACACCTAAGCGTGGGAATGCTGGGTCTTATGGGAGGTAAACGCTTAGCTTTTTAAGAACCTGCCCAACTGTTTTCCAAAGCGGTGGTTCCATTTAACATTGCTACCAGCAGTGTGTGAGAGCTCCACTTTCCCCCATCCTTGCTAACGTGTGGTGTGGAGACTGGCTATATAATTTGCTGGGTCTGGGGCAAAATGGAAACGCCGGGCTCCGTGTTCTAAGATCATCAAGGATTTCAAGATGAAAACAGGAGGGCATGAAACAAGGCGCAGGGCCCTCCATGCAGGGGCTCTGTGTCGCCACACAGGTCACAGGCCCGCGAAGCCAGCCCTGCGTGGCCCGCCAGTCTCTTTCTTTCAGCCACTCGGGTAGATGCGCAGCAATTCTCACTGTGTTGTAAGTCGCGTTTCCCCCACGACTAATGACATTGAGCATACTGACCTGTCTTCTGAGCATCTTCTTTGTGAAGTATCTGGCCAAATGTTTTGCTCATTTTGTTATTGGGTTATTTATTTTTTATTACTGAGTTTGAGACCTATTTACATATTCTGGATACAAGTCCTTTATCAGGTACAGGCTTTGCAAATATTTCCTGCCAGTCTATGGTTGGTATTTTCATGCTAACAGTGCCTTTGGAGGAATATAAGTTTAAAATCTTTTTTTCTTTTTTTTGAGACAGAGTCTCACTCTGTTGCCCGGGGTAGAGTGAGTGCTGTGGTGTCAGTCTAGCTCACAGCAACCTCAAACTCCTGGGTTTAAGCGATCCTACTGCCTCAGCCTCCCGAGTAGCTGGGACTACAGGCATGCGCCACCATGCCCGGCTAATTTTTTGTATATATATATTTTAGTTGCCCATATAATTTCTTTCTATTTTTAGTAGAGACGGGGTCTCACTCTTGCTCAGGCTGGTCTCGAACCCCTGACCTCGAGCGATCCACCCGCCTCGGCCTCCCAGAGTGCTAGGATTACAGGCGTGAGCCACCGCGCCTGGTCTAAGTTTAAAATCTTGATAAAATTCTGCGTGTTCTTTCAGAAAATCATGCTTCAGGTGTTATATTTAAGACATCTTCACCTAGCCCAAAATCACAAACATATTCTATTTTCTTCTGGAAGTTTATAGTTTTACATTTATATTTATGGCCCATTTTAAGTTAATTTTCATATATGTATGAGGTGTGGAATGAGTTAAATTTTTTTTGACACATAATTAGCCATGCTTTCCAGCACAATTTATTGAAAAGACAATCCTTTTCCCACTGCATGGCCTTTGCTCATCTGTAACACATTTGTTTTCCATGCATGAGTGAGTCTATTTCTTTTCCTTTTATTTTTATTTATTTATTTTTTTTGAGACAGAGTCTTGTTCTGTCACCTGGGCTAGAGTGACACAGTGTCTGCCTAGCTCACTGCAGCCTCTAGCTCCTAGGCTTGAGTGATCCTCCTGCCTCCACCTCCGGAGTAGCTGGGACTGCAGGTGCCACAACCACACCTGCCTAATTTTTTTTTTTTTCTATTTTTAGTAGAGACGGGGTCTCACTCTTGCTCAGGCTGGTCTTGAACTCCTGACCTCGAGTGATCCTCCCTCCTCGGCCTCCCAGAGTGCTGGGATTGCAGGAGTGAGCCACCGCACCCGGCCATGAATCTATTTCTGACCTCTCTATTTCATTCTATTGATCTATTTGTCTGTCTTTTACCACTGTCTTGATTACCATAGCTTTATACAAAATCTTGAAATTGAGTGGTATTAGTCCTCCAACTTTGTTCTTTTTTTTTCTGGAGGACTTATTCTACATCATTTGCATGTCCACATGAATATTAGAATCAGCTTGACAATTTCTACAACAGAGGACACTTAGATTTTGACTGGGCTTTTGCTGAATCTGCAGATCAATTTGGTCAGAATTGATGTCTGAGTGTTTTTCTGAGCTGAGAATGTGTATCTTTCCCTTTGCTGAGGTCTCCTTTATTTTTGCTCTGCAATGTTTACAGTTTTTATAGTACAGGTCTTCTGTAGTTTTGTCAGATTTACCTGTAAATATTTCTTTTTAAATGCTATTGCAAGTGGTATCATTCTTAATTTCAATTTCCAATCATTCACTGCTAGTATATTCAAATAGAATTTATTTTTGTATGTTTGTCTTATATCCCAGCGGTCCCCAACCTTCTTGACACCAGGGATCGGTTTCACGGAAGACAATTTTTCCAGAGGCCAGGGGAGGGGGGAAAGGTTTTGGGATGATTCAAGTGCATCAGGCCAGGCGCGGTGGCTCACGCCTGTAATCCTAGCACTCTGGGAGGCCGAGGCGAGTGGATCGCTCGAGGACAGGAGTTCGAGACCAGCCTGAACAAGAGCGAGACCCCGTCTCTACTAAAGAAAAACCAGAAATAAATTATCTGGCCAACTAAAAATATATAGAGAAAAATATTAGCTGGGCATGGTGGCACAAGCCTGTAGTCCCAGCTACTGGGGAGGCTGAGGCAGTAGGATCACGTAAGCCCAGGAGTTTGAGGTTGCTGTGAGCTAGGCTGATGCCATGGCACTCACTCTAGCCAGGGCAACAAAGGGACACTCTGTCTCAAAAAAACAAAAACAAAGAAACAAAAAAAAAACCCAAAGCACATCACATTCATTGTTCAGTCAAACCTCTCTGCTAATGGTAATCTGCATTTGCAGCCGCTCCCCAGCGCTAGCATCATGGCCTCCGCTCCACCTGAGACCATCAGGCATTAGATTCTCATCACAAGTCACAACCTAGGTCCCTCCCACGTGCATTTTACAGTCGGGTTCGAGATTCTATGAGAATCTAATGCCACCACTGGTATGACAAGAGGTGGAGCCCAGGTGGCGATGTGAGCAATGGCTTCCTCCAGAGCAAATGTTCCGAGAGACAGACAGGGGAAGCTGCCGGTTTTATGAGTCCTGGGCCTGGAAGCTGGCACCACGTCATTTCCACCATGTTCCATTCACCAAACCCTCCTGTATGTTTTCCCTTCATCTCATCAGCTCTTTGCTCTGTTTTCTTTTATGACTTCTTTTCCATTGAGTATTTTTTCATTCTTATTTCCTTTGTGTCCCATTAGCTATAACTTTTTGTTTTACTGTTTGTTATTTAGCTTTAGGGCATGGTTTCTGAACCTGATATTTTGGGTTGGATAGTTCTTTGTGTGGGAAGCTGTCCTGTGCAGCGTAGGATACGTCACAATACCATTGGTTTCTACCTTCTAGTGATATGACACCACTTTCTGTGCAGCGTAAGAGCCGTACAGCATGCTCCGTCCTTCCGTCGCTTCCCCTTGGGTCTCTGTGCTATTGTCATACATGTTACTTACACATGTGTTATACGCCCCAATTTCATTATTGTTCTCTTTGTTTAAACAGTCAATTATCTTTTAAAGTCATTTTAAAATGAGAAAAAGTCACATACTACCCATTTGGTTACCATGGCCAGATCTCTAAACATAATCTCATCTGGTATCATTTTTCTCCTGCCTAAAGTACGTCTAACATTTCTTGCAGTTTAAGAGTCTATTGCTGATCGATTCTTTCAGCTTTTGTGTATCTTAAAAAGTATTTTACTTTAAACCTATTTTTCCTGTGATACACACAATTTGCCACTGTAACCATTTGTAAGTGTAGTTCAGTGGCATTAAGTACATTCACAATGTTGTGCAACCATCATCATTATTTATTTCCAATTTTCTCATTATACCAACCGGAAGCTCTGTAATCATTAGGCGATAACTCCCATTTCCCCCGCCCTCGGCCCCGGGTCACCTCTAACATACTTTGTCTCTATGAATCTGCCTATTCTAGATATTTCACAGAAGTGGAATCATATGGTATTTGTCCTTTTGTGCCTAGCTTATTTTGTTTATCATAATGTTTCCAAGATTCACCCATCTGTAGCAGGTGTCATCACTCCGTTCCTTTTCATGGCTGAGTAA
Source organism: Eulemur rufifrons (assembly GCF_041146395.1). Classification (NCBI taxonomy): domain Eukaryota; kingdom Metazoa; phylum Chordata; class Mammalia; order Primates; family Lemuridae; genus Eulemur; species Eulemur rufifrons. Next base: position 223,332 of record NC_090983.1, read on the forward strand.
TCCTGTGTGTGTACTTGCCACATTTTCTTTATCCATTTATCTGTTGATGGACATTTGGGTTGTTTCTGCCTTTTGGTCAGTGTGAATACAGTTGCTATGAACATTAGTGTGCAAGTGTAGGTTTGAGTCTCTGTTCTGAATTCTTTTGGTTACACACCTGTAAGTGGACTTGCTGGGTCATACGGTAATTCTATGCTTAACCTTTTGAGGAACCACCAGAGTGTTTCAACAATAGCTGTACCAGTTTTCACTCTCACCAGCAATGTATGAGGGTTCCAGTTTCTCAGAGGCGAGGGGGATGGAGGATGGGATGCCTGGGCTGGGAGTCGGTACCCAGTGTTCCCTCCTGGTCTTAGATCAGGCTCATCAGCTTCTTGGCCATCGGAGCAGGGCTGTTCCCCATACCCACTGTGGCAGTCCCCTGGAGTCCCCCAGGCTTCACCAAGCAGCGCCCAGGTGACAGGTCCCCACAACCCCCTTGGACACGCTCAGACACTGCGGGGCTCTGAACAATTAGAAGCCTGCCCTCTGCTGGCTGCTCAGTGACATAGACACCGCCCCCCCAGGACCCGGCAACGGAAACAGGAACGCGCAGGCGCGGATCTCACGCTGGGGCGGGGCCTCGCAGGGCGGAGCTTCCGCTCCAGGGCAGGCTGTGGCTGCGGCACTTCCGGCTTCTGAATTAAAGCGGCCTAGGCTGGGGCCGAGCCCGGAGCCCCAGCGCTGGCTCAGCCTGGGGGCGGGCTCCGGTCCGGCCACCGCCGCACCCGGGGCAGAGGCTGCGCCCGAGGATCGGGCCGGCTCAGCCACGGCGAGGGAGCGAGGCCGGCCCAAGCTGCTGTCCCCGCGTCCCCGCCGCTCCCTCGCTCCGGCGTCCCCTTCAGGCTCCTGCCTTCGCCCACAGCCCCTTATCGCCACCCGCTCGGTTTCCAGTTCCACCTTCCCCGTGCAGCGCATTCACCTGCCGGGGTGAAGCCCTTAATCTCCCTTCCTCCCAGTGACAGCCTTTTCCGCGTTCTCTTTGCCACCTTCTCTGCGTCCTTTAACCCTGACCCTTCCTTCTTTTTCTCTTCCATTTTATCTTTTTCTGTCTTGTGTGATCCTCACTCCTTTCTCCCTGTTTTTTTGCTCTTTATTCTCACCCCCCTCACCTTTTTATCTCCACTGACCCCTCCTCTCCATGTCCCTTCTCCCATCTGTCCCCTCGGCCAAATTTTCTCCCCCATATTGGACGTCGTCTTCGCCCGCTGGCACAGCTGTCCCCGTCTCCTTCTCCAGGCTTCAGGGGTCTAAGCAGGAACAATTTGAGGACCGTCTCTTCCCAGGAACTGTAGGGCGGGCAGATGGGGGTTTGTAGTTTTCTTCTTCCTTTTGTGTTTGGAGAAAGGGGAGCTTGGAGGTGTTGAAGAGAGCCTGGAAGCCTTGTTAGGTACTGTCACGGCAAACCTGAGAGATGGTGTGTTACAGCGTGATAAACTGAGGGCCAACATGCATGGTGACACCTTATGAAACATTTACCTTTCTGACAAAACTAGCTAAAAAATATTTTGATTTTTTTTTTTAATTTTGAGCATCTTTTAGTGGGGAGGAACAGCTTCAGAAATTTAAAAATATTTATTTACAGGCTTGACTAGTATAACTTAGATAAAATGATTTGGTTTTTTTGGAGGCAGAGACCAAGGGCATTTGAGGACTGACAATCACCTTGCTTGGCACTCGGATTGTGACAGCTTCTTTAATACCTTCCAAAGGGTTCATTTGTTTTGCCGTCTCTTTTTCAGTTAGGAAAAACTTCTATTTGCAAATTTTCCCCTTCCTGTTTCAAAATAGCTTGAGATTTCAGTTGGTTTTTTTCATTGAGTTGAATTACACCTGGTTTGCAGTACATTTATTAAAAAACATTGCTCCAAAATATGCAACAGGCTAAATTTTGGTCTCCGAGAGGGACAGAAATTCTAGTCAAAACAAAATCCCAATAATCATATTCTTCTAGGATGTTAGTCATTTTCTAGTTATGGAGATGGATTCTTTACTTAAGCCTCATGCACCAGCTGCTAGCTTCATCCTTTTCTTCTTCAGCTTCCTCACCTCTCTCAGTCTTCATGGAATTGAAGAGAGGAGCCTGCTCTAAATTAGATTTTGGCTTAAGGGAGTGTTGTAGCTGGGGTGATCTATCCAGAGCACACAAACTTTCTCTGTATCAGCAATAAAGCTATTTTGCTTTTTTGTCATTCATGTGTTCACTGGAGTGGCACTTTGCATTTCCTTGAAGTACTTGTCCTTTGCAGCCACAGCTGGGCTAACTGGTGTGGGGGGTCTAGCTTTCCCTGAGCTTTTGAAATGTCTTCCTCATTTTTTGTAGAGATGGAGTCTGTCTACATTGCCCATGCTGGTCTCAAAATTCCTGGCCTCAAGTGATCCTTCTGCCTCAGCTTCCTGAAGTGCTGGGATTACAGGTGTGAGCCACGGTGCCCACTGGCCATGATTTTGACTGTATGCTCTTATTTATAAAATAAGCTAACAAATACAAAATTGTTGGCATAAATAATTTGAGGCCTAAAATGATATTATTTTCTTCCAGAGAAGTCTTATTTTCATTTCTTCCAGCTGCTGGGCAGAACTCATTCTCAATCTGATTTAGGGATTAAATTCTGAAGCTGAGTTACAGCCCTTCTGGGGAACATGTATTTCTAGTTCAAACTTGTTCTCCTCAAGTACAGCCCACTGGGGTCCGAACTCCCATGCTGAGAATTTACCAAGACCCCAACTGCGGGAAGTTAACTACGCTCCCCGTAAAGAGGTTTTTTTCTTCAGATCAGGTCTCTCAGGCAGGGGTCATCGCAAAGGATGAAAAATATAGTAGGAAACAGAAATAAAAGATAAAGTAATGGCAATAATAATACACAGAGCCAAAGGTATAGTTTATGAAGTAAAAGTTTATGAAAATAGATAAAGGAGGGTACCCGGATGGCAATATTTTACCCGCATAAAATATCTCCCCAACTGAAACTCCACACAGGTATTTTATAGGGTACATACAGGCTCCGGTTGCCAAGGGCAACGGGATTTGCATACTAACAGGCAGTTTGTTTTAGGGTCAAAGTCTCCTAAAAGGCTACTACCGCTCCTTTAACTAACTCTAACTAGGGGAACAATGAGTTATAAAATCGTCTTGGGGCAAACTTCTAAGTTTTATGATAAGGCTATTACTTTAGCAACAAACAGGGACATCGTTGCTTTGGTGATTGTGTTCTTGGAGACACAGATGATCCCAGAAGTCAACCTGAGCTGTGCTTTGTGTTAATTACTTGAACTGCATGGTACCATCTGGGCCCGGCTTGGGCATTAGCATGTCTATATGATCAGCTCTCATCTGGGGGGGGGGTCTACCTGTCAGCTCAGGCAACCTTTTGGTCCTAAGGAGAAGGCATGCCTTGTCTTTCAAAACAGGTGAGAACCAAAGGCCTAGTTTACAGCTGTCTCTTTGAAGTGCAGCTTCTACTGACCAGGGACATGCCCTCCTGAGATGAGGCAGCTTTTCAACTAACACATTTATGTTTTCTTTAAGGCAAAGCCATATTTGACTTCTGAAATCAAATCTTGTCTCCAGAAATACAGGGGGCATTTCTATAACTCCTTAGGTTCAACATCTCCCCCTTTTTTATTTTTTGAAGAAAGTGGATGGAGTTGGACAGCCATCACAGGGAGGCGTTGGTCTCCAGATTCTTGTCTTCTTTTCTCCAGACTATAAATAAACACAAGCAAAGGGTTAAAATAATGCCAAAAGTTACAACAGTGGAACTCCCATAGATCTTAAGATGATAAAGTGGATCAGCTGACTCTAAACCAGAAGAGATGTCATTAATAATGTCAGCTTCAGAGAGCAATTTAAGTTTGTGACTGAAGGTACTTAATATTTCTTGTTGCAAGTTTCCAATCTCTTCAATCAGATTTGCTTGGTTAAGTAGATGTTTTCTGATGTTTTCCCAAGGAAACCGAGTTTGATTATATATATGAGGTGTAACACAAAATTGAGTGATATTCCAATCGCAATGAAGTCTAAGTTGCTTTTGTAGACTTATAACCTGGTCTCCCAACAAGGTGACTGCTTGTGGTAAGTCAGCCACTTGAATAGCTAATTTAGAATCAATTTGATTTTGGGTAGACCATAATTGATTTAAATCGTGGTGCCAATTTTGAACAAATTCAGTGGTCTGAATGGTCTGATGCAGAGCCACACCTGCGGTGGCCACAGAAGCAGTGACAGCAATGATTCCCAAAATAGCTGCTATTAAGAGACCAATAAATCTTTTTGTACGTTTAAGAATGTGGTTAGAACATTGCTGGTGTTTCTTGCCAGACTGTATTCATTTTAACAGGTAACCACAGTCCTGTTCTGGCTTTGAGAATATAAAGTGTTTCTTTATAAGGATTGAACTTTATAGAATTGTTAATACAGGTGTAATGAGAACAGTTGTCACAGGTCTCTAGGAAAGAAGGTTCGTTATAAACAGCATGTCCAATCATAAATAAGTAAGGCAGTCTAACACAAACTTGAATATAATGAGTAGAATTTAAATTAAAAGTCCATTCTCGGCTATTGTTTGTATCCAAAGTGTGTGTGCTAATCCAGGCCTGCAAAGGGTGCAAAGCAGCTGATATTTTCCACAATTGATCATGAATAGGGCCATCTAAAATATGAGGAGCTGGAGGGCTCATACCATCATTGAGCCGTGTAATATGACTTTTAAGGTCAGTGTCTTTTACAGACATCGGGGTGGCAGTTTTATTCCAATGAAGCTTTTTAAAATTGTGAGAGGAGGCAGGATGTCCATAGGGACTCCAGTCTAGGACAACACCATAAGATGTGGACCCAGCAAGAATGCGCCCCGTGTGAGCTCTACAATTGTCCCATTGTACCCAAGTTTTAGGGTCAGAAATTATTACTTTCCTACAAAGGGGTATATCTGTGGGTGCAATTTTAGAATGCTCAATAGTGATGTGTCTGGTTGCCAGACACTCTTACCACCATGCTCACCACGCAGATCATGGCAAGAAAAAGATTTACAGATGTTTTAGGTACAGATGTCCGGTTCAATATCCCGTCTGCTTCTTTGTATTTTCTCTTCAGCTGTCCCCACGTCATGGTCTGTGCCTGACGTGTCTTCCGCTTTTTCTCCTCGAGTTTCCACTCTGGGTTTGATTCTTCTGTTTGGAATCCAGACTGTTGGTGTGTCATCTGTCAAAACACAAGCAAAAACTCTCCACCACACCTTTGCACATCCTTTTTTCCATTTATTTTCTCCATCATCTTTCCACCAGATAGGCTGGTGAGGGAAAGAGTCTGATTGTGGACTCCTATTCCAATGCTTTTCTATTGCTGTTAATTTATCTTCCTTACGAATATTCAAAAAATTTTAGGTAAATAAGGCTTGATTTATTCTATCTTTGGGAGACTGTGTACCTCCCCCTTTTTGTTTTAATAACATGTTTTTTTAAAGTTTGATGTGTACATTCTATAATGCCTTGTCCTTGAGGATTATAAGGAATGCCAGTAATGTGTTTGATGTCCCATGTAATACAAAATGCTGTAAAGGAATGACTAGTGTAAGCAGGGCCATTGTCAGTTTTAATGGTGGCTGGGACTCCTATGTATATAAAGCAGGAGTGTAAGTGTGAGAACATATGTCTAACAGTTTCTCCAGAGGATGGAGTAGCCATAATAAGACCGGAATAAGTATCTACAGTAACATGTACAACACCTAACTTGCCAAATTCAGGAATATGTGTAACATCCATTTGTCATAATTTATTTGGTGAGAGACCGAGGATTAACTCCTGCAGAAAATTTAGGCTGATTAATTAATTGACAAGTGGGACAATGAGAAACAATATGTTTGGCTTGATTATTGATTGTATAATTGCATTGACTTTTCTTAAATCAGTTAACATTTGTCATTTGCCAGATTTCTTTTTTAATAACAAATATAGGAGAATTTCACGGACTGGTGGACTCCTCTATATGTCCTGCTTGTAATTGTTCTTTTACTAATATTTGAAGAGCACCCAATTTTTTTGTTTTTGTTGTTGTTTTGTTTTAGTGGCCACTGCTCTGTCCACATAGGCTTTTATGACATCCAATTTAAAGCCAGAGCAGAATGGTGCTTTTCAGTAGCAGTGGCCGCTATCCAAAATTTGGATAGCATAAACCATGCCGAGAATTATGTGCCTTTGGTGCCTCGAAAGTCTTAGCCCCTTGGCTCCTTTTACCCAAACCAAAACAAGGGTTATAATTCATATTTAGCATAATCTGTTTAGCAGATGTATTAGGTATATTGATATATGCTCCCCACTGCTGTAACAAATCTCTTCCCCACAAATTAATAGTGATGTTAGCCACGTAAGGTTTTAAAGTGGCTGTCTGTCCATCAGGGCCTGAACAATTTAAAATTTGTCGACTTTGAAATATGTCAGTCATCGTTCCTATTCCAGTAAGAACAGTAGGAACTTGTTGTAAAGGCCAAGCTTTTGGCCAAAAACTTTTAGAAATAATTGTAACATCAGCTCCAGTATCTATAAGTCTAACAAAAGATTTGCCATTTAACTTAATTTCTAATTAAGGTCTTTGGTCATTAATAAAAGTTTGCCAATATTCAGCGGCGGATGTAAAAGCCACTAACACTTTGAATTAGCATTATTAAAAGCCAATATATGTAACATTAAATTTTTCAAGTCAGGCGGACTAACCGTTTTTTGCACAACATCTTGTAATTCATAAGTTTCATAATAAAACTTATGAAATCTGCACAAGTTTTATTAACATTTTACACAAGAAAACACAGACTGTTTAGGAGAAGCTCTTTTCTCTTATGCTCTAATATAGCACTGTTGAATTTGAGCAATAACTTGATCATCTTTTTTAAGATCTTAGTTTTTTTTTTTTAAGTTTTTCTTTTTCTTATCAGCCTCTCTCAAGGGTGGATCATGCTTCTGGGAATCGTTTACATTAGAAAGCAGCAGTTCCCAGGCTTAAAGCCGCTGGCCAGCCACGCAGAGCGCTCTTGCTTAAGGTGAAAGTTTAACCCCCCCTTTTTTTTCTTTTTTCTCTTTTTTAATTTTTGAACCAACACATTTATTTTTTCTTTAAGGTAAAGCCTTATTTGACTTCTGAAATCAAATCTTGTCTCCAGAAATACAGGGGGCATTTCTATAACTCAGTATTCTTAGGCTCAACACCCATCCCTCTGGCTGCAATGCTATGAAAATGGCCTATGCCCTCCTAGCTTCCCCTCTGCAAATAATACTGGGGGGAAAGTACCCCCAAACACTGGGCATACTTTGAGACTCCCCTTTGTACCCTGATCCAGTAATTCATCATTATCTTGATAGCTCATCAGTGCCTTCAAGCAGATTTTTTTTTTCTTTTTTAATATTTATTCAGGTTTTCTAGTTGTTCTCAGTGAACGGTTGGCTTGAGTCATCTACACACCTATAACTGGAAACAGAAGTCTCACCTATGTTGTAAAAAGGTATTGTATATGTTCACTGGTGGTCATTTTAAAATATATAAGCAAATTCTTTGATATGCCTTTCTTTAAGAGGTGGGGTTAAATTTCCCTCCCCTTGAGTATGAGTTGCATGTAGTGACCTTCATCTAATAGAATGTGGCAAAATGATGGATTGTGACTCCTGAGGGTGGGTCAGAGCAGCTTCCCCCTTGCTCTCTTGCTCAGGGGAAGCCAGCTGCCACAATGTAAAGGGATTCAGAGTCCTGTGGAGAGGCCCATGCAGTAAGGCATTGAGGCCTCTTGCCAACAGCCATGTGAATGAGCCGTCTTAGGACACTCTCCAGGCTCAGTGTGGCCTCTGGGTGACTACGGTCCAGGCCAACTTCTTTACTGCAACATGAAAGACTCTGAACGCAAACTACCCAGCTAAGCCTTCCTTGAATCTTAATCTGCAAACTGTGAGATGACGAATGTTAAACCAAGCAATTTTGGGGTAAATGGTTTTATATAAATAGTAATATGTTTGTTTTTAAATTTTATTATTTTTAATTTAATATTCATTTTGTGTGAAAAATGAAATCAATAGCTTAAAATTTTAAAGTAATATTTAAATAAAAAAGAATATGTTGTATGATCTCTGCTTCCAGTTAGGAATAAAAACAAGAGTTTTTCAGAACGGATGAAGTCATTTCCACAACAGTATTAACAGATAAGCCATTCAGAAACCCTTTAGGATTTATTCTTACTTCCTGAAGAGCTTCTATAATATGGTCTCTAGGCAAAGTGAAAACATACGCGAGCATTTGTCTTTTCCAAAGTAACACAATCTGACTATAACTAAGTTATTGAATGGAACTATGCTTTTACATAAAAAGCTTAAAACCAATTAAAATATAATTTTAGTTCTTACCTGCTGACTTCTGGATGTAGTTCAGCCAGTCACTTCATGATCTAGGTGAACACGAGTTCAGAGTATTTGGAGGTATGAATCTAACAGGTGCATCAGGTAATAATTTAGCAGATTCAATTTGTTTACAATTCTTGACACCCTAAATAAGCATTTTAAAAGTTTTCTTAAAACCATTACATAGTGATAATCCAGCTTATTCAATTAAAATAAATTTTAAAATTATAAATAAAATAAACTGCTCTGAAAATTTTACTTTAAGATTATTTATACCAAGTAAATTTACTTCAGCGGTGTTGAGGGCTATGTATTAAGAAAACATGCCCAACATAATTTTTTATAGTAATGATAAAGTCTATGAGACTATGTCTAAATCAGCCTTTCTCAACTGGGATTCTTCCTCTGAACCACAGAACACAGCAAATGGTGTAACTATTTTCTCCACCCTCCCAAAGACAGGACATAATGAGACCCATTCTAGATGCCAAGAAGAGGGGTTAACCCATTAAATAAAATGAATGTTTTGGGGTTAGGGTATTAAAGCTTAATTCTTTTAATCAACCCACCTGATAAAGGCTGGTCTGAAGAGTAAATATAAATATTCTATATTTTATTTACTAAATACCGTATGTAATGAACACAAACTACATGCCCAGAATTGTATCACAGGTTATTGGGGGGGGAGGGAACTAGTAATATAAAGTACAGCCTCCTTCACTTGTGAAAGATAAAATTAAAATGATCAATTAGTTACTATTAACCATGCAAGTAGACTATAAATGGTGCGAAACCACTGTAAATCCTGTAAAAATTCAACAAAGGAATGGCTCAGACTTTAAATCCTAGATGAAAAGTCAGGGCAAAATACATAAAATATTAGCTCTGTCACACCAGAATATTACATTTTACTTATTGCCATTATCTCTCCCACTAGATTTAAGCTTCATATAAAAGCACAGATTTTTGTCTATTTTGTTCACTGTTGCTTTCCCAGTTCCTAGAATAATGTACACAGTTGGTATGTAATAACTCTTTGTTCAATAAATAAGTGAAAAGATTGGAATGTGATAGTTTAAAGTGATAGTTGAAACCACAGAAAAAATGACCTCTCCAAGAAAAAGCCAAATTACTGGTATGTAACAGCAACGATAATAGCTGTACTTACCGAGTCCATTCTCAGTACATTGTACTAAGAATTTTTCCATATTAAGCTCATTTAAACTTCTAAATATTTGAGGTAATTATTGTCCTCATTTTAAGACAAAAAGCTCAGAGAGTGAGGTAGCTCTCCCAGAGTCACAGGATGAGCAGGAGGCAGAGCAAACTTCCATCATTTTCCACATCATGTATAAAACCTCAGTGAGGTACAGATGAGGGCATAAAAAAATAAAATGAGTACGTTTTATGGTTTTAATAATTATGAGATAACATTAGCTATAAAAAGTCATGAAAGTATAATAATTAGTTACTTACAGAGTAGCACTATTCAAGAATAAAGAAGAAAAAAAAGACTGAAAAGCAGCAGGCCCCCACCTTTTTGGCACCATTCATTTCCTTCACAGCCACCTTTATATCACTGTTTCTTGTTTCGTTTTTTTGGAAAGCAAGAGATGCATATCTAAAATAGAAAAGCAGAAAACCAAAAGGTTTTTCATTGACTTTAAATTACCTCAAACTTAATTTTGTAATCAGTGGCTCAAATATAGTTTTCACAATAATAAATGCTCTTATAAAGGTTGATATACTAAGCCGGGCGAGGTAGCTCACGTCTGTGATCCTAGCACCCTGGGAGGCCAAGGCAGGTGGATCGCTCAAGGTCAGGAGTTCGAGACCAGCCTGAGCAAGAGTGAGACCCCGTCTCTACTAAAAATAGAAAGAAATTATATGGACAGCTAAAAATATATATATAGAAAAAATTAGCCGGGCATGGTGGCACATGCCTGTAGTCCCAGCTACTCGGGAGGCTGAGACAGTAGCATCGCTTAAGCCCAGGAGTTGGAGGTTGCTGTGAGCTAGGCTGATGCCACGGCACTCTAGCCCAGGCAACAGAGTGAGACTCTGTCAAAAAAAAAAAAAAAAAAAAAAAAAAAAGGTTGATATACTTAGCTTGAAATCAGGAAGAATGTTTATTTAGGACAACTAAATAAAAACCAAATTAAAGATGAGAAATAAAAGATACTAAGCATTTCTCATGAATTATCTCCTATTAATTTTATATTAAAATTTAATGTAAAACATTTGCAAAGCTGATATATGATAAAGTTCCAGAGATTAGCAATCTGGGGACTATTTATACTAAAAAAATTAAAATTAATTCCTATGTTCAAACATAACCTCCAGATGACTCAAAGGCTTGCAATGTGAAAGTCAAAATTTAAAACATTTACCAGAATATTTAAGAGAATATCTTTATGGCCTTTTTGTGGGGAAATATTTAGACCAAAAAAACAAAAAAAGTTGGAACATCGAATCAGAACTTTAACCATATAATTGAGAAAGTCAGGCAAGAGCTATTCCTATAAAAGCACCAGACCCAGAGAGTGTCAGTGGAAGGATACATACCAAATCTGAAAAGTGGTTGTTTTCAAATGATGGGACTATGGATAATTTTTTATAACCTCCTTGTATTTTTCCATTTAATTGTATTTTCTAAATTTCCACACAGTACATATAATACTTAATAAAAGAAAACCCCACAGTTTGTTTCAAGGATTCAACAAGATGCTAAAAGAATCTTTCACATCAGGTAATACTACTAGGATTATAATACTACTTTAATGAACTGTATTAATACCACATTGATGAGTAAAATTTAGAAAGCATATACTCTTAGGTGAGTCCATTAAATAAAATTAAACACCTATTTTTTAACAAATTTCAACCCCAACTACAAACAGGATTCTCTCTTAATTGATAAAGATTTTCATATCTGAAATGAACAGCCATCATTTTTTATCAGCAGACAGTAAAGGTATTTCCATCACCATTGTGATTTGAATGATCTGACAATGTCACAAAATAGAAAGTAGCAACATACAGATTGGAAGAGATTATATACAGATGATGTAGCTATCTACCTAAAAAGTATACAAGTGTCATCTAAAAAGTAATTAAACTCAGAAATAATAGAATACAATTTTCTGAGCATCTACTATGTGCCAGGCTTTACTCCTAGTGCTTTACATACTTAACTCATAGTAGTTTCACAACATCGCTATGACAGTACTATCAACCTCACTTTATAGACAAAGAGGAAGCTGAGGTACAAAAAGGTCAAGTAAATTGCCCAAATTTATTCATCAAGTTGCTGACAGACCTGGGAATTGAGCCAAAGTTATCTCTTTCTGGAGCCCGTTCTCCTTAACTAAGGCACTCTACATTCCCTGTGAAACAGTGCGTAACAAGATAAAGTACACGGAAGTCAGTAAGTCACTACATACCACTAGTAACAAGCTACAAAGTATAATCCAAGAAAGATCTGATTAAGAACAGCACGAACCAATGACTGCAGCTATTTGTCTATAATGACTGCAACTATTTGTCTGCATGGCCCCCTATACTAGCCTGGGACCCTCCTGTGGGAATGGCCTTTGACTTTATCCCCACTGTGGCTGATGTCTGGTACAGAACCTCTAGTGAGCAGCAGGCACACAGTAATGCACATTGGACTGAATTTGGGAAACACACCTGTAATTAGTAGAAGAATCATAAATTGAAATTTCAGAAACTTGGTATTTCTGGAAATGAGACCTTCAATCAGCCTAAAAAAAGAGAAATAATATGAAGTTCAAAAAGAAATCTTGGCATACCTCAGATACTGAAGGGCAGAGACCACCAACATGTACCAAATAACCTTTATCTCTTCATAAGGGTTCAGCATACATTTCTGCTTGTAGGAAAACAGAATATACCACAGAAATGATCATCATTGTATTGAGATGTTTAAGCAAAAATGAAAACTTGCTAAATATTTCATGGTTTCTTTTTACTATCACAAAGCTTATCAAAAAGTTATCAACAAATATCAGCATGACCAGACTGAAGACCAAAAGCCTGGAGTACAGTGTTAAGATTTCTGGGCCTTAATCGTATCATCTTGAAAAATAAATGGGTATGGATTAGTTGATATTAAGTCTCTCATAGCTCAAATGAATAAATTACATCTAAATGGAGTAATCAGTTACAGCTGTCCTTTTGTATCCCTGGGGGACTGGTTCTAGGACTCCCTGCGGATACCAAGATCTGAAGATGCTCAAATCCCGTATATAAAATGGCATAGTATTTGCATATAATCCACACACATCCTCCTATATACCTTAAATTATCTCTGGATTACTCACAATACCTAATACAATGTAAATTCTATGTAAATAGTTGTTATGCTGCATTGTTTAGGAAATAATGACAAGAAAGTTGGTTGAATCCATGAATACAGAACCCATGGGCTGACTGTACATCACGACTAAAAAAGTCTGTCATTTGTCCCTGGTTCAGAGAAGTGCTATGAGAACACTGGATGTACACAGGATCTTAACTCCTTAGTGTTAGTGCTGGCTAGAGCTAGTGGTTTCAGAGACCTCTTTACACACATTCCTTTGTTTGGAAAATAACGTACCAAGAAAACCTTTCAATCAGACAAATATCAACAGCAGGTATTATGTAGCTTGTGATAATGTTAAGAGCAGATAAGAAAAAAACAGACAAATTACTTGAGTTAGACAGCATGATTTTGGAAACCACAAATACTGGGATTATAGATAATTTTTTTTCTTGCTTGACAAAAAAATTCAAAATTCTTAGGCTGTCATCTCATAGTCAATATTGTGAAGGGAACCTGGTCTGAAATCAAAGATTCACTAAATTGAGATTTGAATTACTAGCAAATCCTGTACCTGGCACATAGGGAGTACACAAATATTGTCGAATGAATCCATGAGTACTTTTACTTATGTTTTAATAATTTTTAAATAATAATGGGAGATTTGTAAATTTTATTGTGTTCATTAAGTAATAATAGTAACAAGAGTAGTCTAGCATTTATTGAATGCTCTGCTCCAGGCAACATGGTAAGCACTTTATATACACATCACCTCACATGATTCTCCCAACCACCCCGTGAGGGAGCTATTATTAATATTATTTCCATTTTACAGATGATGATACTGAGGTCAGAGGAGTTTAGGTCACAAATCTGGTGCTAGAATTCAGGCAGAGTCTTTCATCTTTAGGTAATCAATATCTAACCTTCTTCATTAACTTACTTCATTTAATTTGTTAATCTCTTTGGATTATAAATGTATTCTACAGAGAAATAGTGAAACTACCTAACTTTACATTTTAATATTGCAGTGAAAAAGAAGTAAAGAGCTATAGTACACTAAAGGAGTCAGAAGGTATACATTACACCCATCACCTAACCCTTCACTAATTCGATACAAAATATCTACTGGATACCCTATGGACTGCACGCTGTACTTGGCAGTGAACAAAATCCCTGATCTTGCTGAGCTAGTATGTAAGGGTGGGAAGGCAGTGAACCAAGTAATCAATCAAGTATCAAGTAAGCAAAACACACAGTATTGTGACAAGTGATATGGTGGAAAATAATGCAAGGAAAGAAAAAAAGTTACAATTAAATCAGATGATATAATATTTTAAGTTGTGTATATGTATTAATATATGCATAAATAAATGCATTGAAATGCTCACTAAAATATTCATAGTGGTTAGCGAATGTTGGAGAAACTTCAGGTAATTTTAATTTTCTTATATTTTCATATTTTATTTAAAAATCTTAGTAAGCCATTATTTATACAAGCAGAAAAAAATAAAACCATTGCTAATATGGAAAATTAAAAAACCTACAGAAACATACAGATACAAATAAAGAGAGGTAGCATAACTATCACAACAAATGATAGAATTTTCTCTAGTGCCTGTGATTATTCTAACTATTATAAGCATTTAAGGACTATCTAAAGATGAAAATACTCCTGAAATAGATGAAATTATTAAAGTGAGGGAAAGCAAATAGTTTCCATCACTAATACCGATTTGATAGATTAGTACTGGTTACCCGAGGAAAACTAAGAAGTTGGTTTTGTTCACCAGGTAACCGCACCTGGAAAGTGTCCAGTGAGGGCTCAGTGGAAAAGAATGCAGCTTATCTACTTGCTAACTAAATCTTGGGTTTAAGCTTTTAGCAATTTTCTGTTCTTTAAAAAGTTGACCTCCAACTGGCCAATTTCTCGTTTTGTATAAAGAAAAGCCTCAAACAGGAATAAAATATTAAAACAGCTCAGGCACCCAACACAACCCAGAAGCAGGTAAGTATTAATTTACAAATAGGTTAGGATTCCTCAGTAAATTGTTAAACCAACCTAGTGTAAACTTCAGAGTCCATCTATCTTGTTCTATTTAATTTTCTTTCCTTCCTGAGAAGTCAACTCCTGTCAGGTTTTCTTTAGCATCAAACCAGTCTTCACTTATTTCTTGGTAATTTCTACAGTCTAATAAATTGAAAACAATGAGCTATGAATTACCTACAATGTTTAACCCTCTGAAAAGTTATCTAAAAAGCATGATGACTCACTATGATAGTTACTTCTTTTATATACAAATCTAAAGATGAATATTAAGCAAAATAAGAGAACCAAGCATAAAGCTTCTGTGAGTAAGGGATTTATTTCAGCAGTCCCAAAATAAGAAATTCTTTTCAGTATGAGTGATCAGCTTCCTAGTTTCCGTTTAATTAATATTGATTCCCAGTTTATTAAAACTGTTACTCTTCTGATTTTTCAATTGTTATTTATTGGAAAAAAGACATTATCTTTATATACAGAATAAGAGAAAACTTCTTTAAAAGGACTAAGTAGTGCTGCAGCTCTTTATATCATTAAAATTAATGATCTTTTTGGAATGACCATAATCTCTTTTCATAGAGGAGAAAACTAAAAAAAGTACACAATTTACAGAGATACAATTAGACACAAGAAAGAAAGTTTTCAAATTGGAAACATGAAGCAGAATAAAAGTCCGTATTATTATTCAGCATTATCGGATATATTAGGTGACTTTAAAGACAAGTCAAGCAAAAATAAGAACATACTTAACATTCACAATCAGAATGATGCCATTGTAGTCAATTAAAAATATTTATTTTGATTTAATGAATAAACACTGGAGATATTTTAAACCTTGACGTTTTCTGGCAACCATGAAAGATAATATATTTTTATACTAACTTTTATCATCAACTTTCAGTTGATCAAAGTCAACATTTATATCACCATTTTTTAAACCGTCTTTCTTGGGTGACATATTTTGTTTAGGATGACTACTGTCAGATAACAAAGATATCTGAGGATTAAGATAATAAAAACAATAATAAGGACTAGCAATTATTGCGCTCTTACTATGTGACAAGCACTCTTCACTGGCATTATTTAGCCCATACAATAACTTAGAAGGCTATGAGAGTAAAACCATCAACCTGACTTCACAGATGAGAAAACGGAATCTAAGAAACTCATTGCGCCAAGTCACAGTTAACAAGAATTAGGATTTGAATCCAGTCTGTGTATAGTCACTCTGTGCTAACACTAGTATTTTGGAAAGTGTGGCAGATACACATTAGAAGTACTTGAGATAACTTTGGGAGGTATATATAAATATTGATAACATTAACCTTTAACAGTTATGTATTTAATTTAGTGTTTGCTTATGTATATCTTTTATTTATGGGAAGTAATATTTCTTTCTTATATGTAAGAGTGAATTATTCTTCACACTTAAATTTTTGTGAAAAGGAGAATCATTTAAAGAGAAATACAGAATAACATTACAGGTAACATAGGGCTATGGTAAACTGTGAAGATGGTACATGAATAGCTGAAATTTAGAAATACTATACTACACTATACTGGCTTTCATGCATAACTAGTTAATTTAATGAGACAGGGACTAAAATGTAATCCCAACTTAAAATAGATATTGTTTTATAGCCAAAAGTATGATTATAAAAATAGTTACATCTATATCTTATACTTTTAAAAATAATTTATTCTTCCTAAATAAGCAGGTTATACCATTGGTACCATTGCAATGAAAATAAAGCCCTTAAGAATTATCATGTAGTACTAAATGTATAAATTGTTTAAGCAAAGTACTAATACATAAGAAATTTAAATACATGAAAATCTAGTTATGAATCTGTTAATTCTTTGTGGATAACTGAGTTTTTTAAAAAATGAATTTAACGATACAACAATTTGTTAAAACAATTTACTTTTTATCATTCATGTTAGTAGAAAGGAACATATATTAATCAAGTATTTCACTTTGGACTTGGGAATCCATCTTGGGGGATTACCTAAGACCACTCAAAGAATGAAACCTTAAAGTTAAGACCAAAGTCAGAAAAGCAGAAATAAACTTCAACTTTCCTATCCCATTGCCTCCTGGCTTGATAATGGAATGTAACTTATGTTACTATAACACTTTGTAATTTGCTGGGTGTTCCTATATAGATTAAACCATCTTTCCTGATTGTCATCTGACCAAGATTCCCTTGGTGGACCAAGACAGAATGAGAAAACTTATGAGAGGCATTTAAAAACTATGTTCCTCATTTCAACAAAGGAGAAATTAAAACTTTGCTCTACCTAAAATAAATGGAACATTACTTTATTCTACCTCATGACATGAAGGTGCAAGATATTAGTTTTAATTACACTCATGCAACATGATGGTGGCCATATATCATGGATTTGCCCGGAACAGTCCAGATTTATACCTATTGCTGCGGTGAATGATTAACATTACTATTACTCTCTTTCATCCTCAAAAGTCTAGTGATTTGGTGATAAACTATATGTTTACCCTACTCAACATATATTGCCGATATCTGTTTCATTAGGCTTAAATACACCATTATGTTCCTCCTAATTAAAGTAAGCTATAAAGTAAGCTAGTTGAGTGAAAAGAAGGATGTTGGAGTCTCTAAAAATTATAATTTACTTAAGCCATAAAATTAAAGACTTGGGGCTGGGCGCTCTGAACTTCTGACTTCTGTCATCGATGGTTTGCAATGTGGGATATGCTCGCCTGAGGGAGGATCAAAATGATCTACTGGGAAGTTAGAGGAAAATACTAGAACTTCCTTTTTCCTTTTTTTTTAGACAGTCTCACTCTGTTGCCTGGGCTAGGGTGCCCTGGCATCAGCCTAGCTCACAGCAACCTCAAACTCCTGGGCTCGAGCGATCCTCCTGCCTGAGCCTCCCGAGTAGCTGGGACTACAGGCATGTGCCACCATGCCTGGCTAATTTTTTCTATATATATATATATATATATATATATATATGTTTTTTAGCTGTCCATATAATTTCTTTCTATTTTTTGTAGAGATGGGGTCTCTTGCTCAGGCTGGTCTCCAACTCCTGAGCTCAAACAATCTGCCTGCCTCAGCCTCCCAGAGTGCTAGGATTATAGGCATGAGCCACCAAGAACTTCCATTTTTATTTTTCATCTTTTAAAAAATTAAGCTGTAATAACGATTAGTATATAGAGTGAAAAAGATGCCTGGTGGCTACTATGTTATTTCTACAAGAGTTACTAGGAACAGAATAAGGAGAATGTGCCAAATTAGATTCATGCCTAACCATACTGGAAAATAAACATAAAAACAAAAGATGTTATAGTTTATAATGTCTTAAATTAATCTTCTTCAATTTATCTAAATGTGCCTTTTTCTATACCTTGAAAGAACTGATTTTATGTTATAAATGGAATGTGAACAAAAGTGTGGAAGACTTCAACTGGGGAATTTTAGTTTAAGAAATCTCTAATTTATGTGTATAATCTTGAGGTTCACAAGGTATTAGTCAAAAAAGTCAGGCTTACTGTCCACTCTCTCTTTTGGTTTTTCTTTCTTTCTTTCTTTCTTTTTTTTTTTTTTTTAAGACAAATGCAGTAGTGAGAAGAGGGGAAAGAGCAGAACAAGGTGTTCAGTCTATAACTGACAGTGAACAATCAATCGAGATAACTGATTACCTTCAGACCAGCCTGTTCACTCTCATATTAAAATGTAAGACAATACAAGGCTAAACTTAAAGAACCACTACTACATTCTTCTCCAATTGCTAAAGATTTTAAAGTCTGAAGATACGAAATAATGGAACACTCAAACTGCTGGTGAGAATGTCAAAGAATAACATCAACTTTGAAACAATTTGCTCTTGCATAGTCAAGGTGAACTCTTTAGACTTTAGAGCCAATAATTTCACTCCTAGGTATATACCCTAGAGCAGGGGTCCCCAACACTTTTTGGCACCAGAGACCAGGTTCACGGAAGATAATTTTTCAGAGGGGGGGTGTGGGGAGCCATGAGGAATGGCTGTAAACACAGATGATGAAGTCGCTCATCTCCTGCCATGCAGCCCCCCAGTTCCTAAGTTTAATGAAAGACAATTTTTCCCACAGACTGGGTGGCGGGGGTCGCTATTCTGCCACCTGGTCATGGGGGACCACAGCCCTAGGGAAACTCATGCACATGTTCACCAGGCTACACACACACAAATGCATAAAAGAGCAATGTTCTTAATGGTCGCATTGGGTATCAACCCAGATTATAAAGGATAAATCTATTATGGTACAGCCATACAACAAGACAATAAAGAAAAATGAAGATGAAATTTAGCTGCCTACATGAATATGGATCAATCTTATAAATAAATATAATATTGAATTAAAGAAGAAAACATGAAGGATCACCTCCAGTTATGACTCCATTTAAAGTCAAAATAGGCAAGCTAAACTGTATTGTTTAGGGATACATACAGAGATGGTAAAAATCATGGAAGGAAGTCATTACCATAAAAATCAGGATAGTAATTCCACCAGATGTTGGAACAGGAACGTATGTAATTGGAAAGGACACAGGAGGCTTCTGGGGTGCTGACAATGTCCTATTTCTTACCTTGAGTAATATTTGCTTCACAATACATTTGCTTCATAATTATCATATGTACATTTATGTGTAAATAAACCCTTTTAAATTATCAATGTTTTACATCATAATGGTGTTGTGGTTAAGTCTTTCTTAGGGATACATATTGAAATAATTATGGATAAACTGATATGCCTCAGATTTGCCTTCAAAATAATAGAGGAAAGGAAGAGAGTGGATAGAATAAAGTAAAGATAAGAATTGAAATTGTTGAAGCTGAGAGATGGATACATGGGGCTCATGATACTACTGTCTACTTTTGAATATGTTTAAAAGTTTTCATTAGTACAAAGTTTTTTAAAAGCCTTTATGGAAATAACTAAACAATGAAGACATACACTAGCTTCATAAATAGGAATACTCATAACTATAGATTTAGTGCAAGTCTAATCCAAAGTCCAACAGGGCTTTTGGAAAACTTAACAAACTAATTTGAAAATTTACATGGACATTCCGTGTAAATATAATATATAAATATAAATAATATTTATATTCTGTATAAATATTTATACAGAGTGGCCATATACATTTTAAGAATGGCCAAAACATTACAAAAGAAGAACAAAAGAAAGGGACCTGCCTTCCCAGGTATCAGGACACTATAAAGCAAACTGCAGAAGACACTGTGGAGTTGGCACGATGATGAACCAGTGGGCTAATACAGTCTATAATCGAACGCATCATGGATGGGAGCCTGATACACTATTCTATACTGCATACCAGTGGTGAAAGGAAAGACTACTCAGTAAGTAGTTGTGAAACAGAGGGTTCTCCATATAGAAAATAAAGGCAATTAAATCCCTTCTTCAAAAATAATTTCCAGGCTTCTATGTAAAAGGCAAGATTTTTCAACTTTTACAAGTAAATCTGGATGAAATCTTTATTACCGAGTGTAAGAAAACATTCTTAAACACAAAAACATATGCCAAGAAGATGTTAGTCAAGTATGTTTTAACACATATAACCAACAAAGAATTTGTTTTCAGAACATAAAGGGAGGCTTATGGAAAAACAGAAAAATGTGCAAAAGACATGAACAAGCATGTCTTTCACAGAAGAAACCATACCAAGCAATTAAGCACATAAAGAAATGCCTAACCTCTTACCAATCAGAAAAGAACAAGTCCATGAAATTCCATTTTACCAATCAGATTAGCAAAAATTTAAATGTCGGAAACAATCAAGCATTGATGAAGATGTGAAAGTGGAACTTACACACAGTGACGTGGGAGCAATTATCACTTTGGAAAATAATGTGGCACTGTCTTGTACAATTGATCATGCCCACACCTCACAACTGAGAATTCTACTTCTAGATATATGTTAGAGAAACAAGGATACTAAAAGTCAGGGGGGTACTAAGATATAGGTACAAGAATTTACAGCATAGTTTGTAACAGAAAAAACTAAAAACTAGAAACTACTCAACTGTCCGCCACTAGGACATCTGTGTTGGGTGGTGGCTTATACCTGTTTATTGGTGTGCATCATTACATAAGTTTTATTTTTTTTTGTATAAAAGTTTCAAAAGGAATTAAATTTTTTCTTTTAAATATTATTGATTGCTTTATCTGATGTCACATTTTAAGTAACTAAAAATTGCAACAACCTCATGTTTGCTAAGAAATGACTTGCTTTGGCCAGGTGCGGTGGCTCACTCCTGTAATCCTAGCACTCTGGGAGGCCCAGGCGGGAGGACTGCTTGAGCTCAGGAGTTCGAGACCAGCCTGAGCAAGAGTGAGACCCCATCTCTACTAAAAATAGAAAGAAATTAGCCAAACAACTAAAAATAGAAAAAATTAAACAGGCATGCTGGCGCATGTCTGTAGTCCCAGCTACCCGGGAGACTGAGGCAGGAGGATCGCTTGAGCGCAGGAGTCTGAGGTTGCTGTGAGCTAGGCTGACACCACGGCACTCTAGTCCATGCAACAGAGTGAGACTGTCTCAAAACAAAACAAACAAAAAAAAGACTTGCTTCATTTTGAGGTATGTAGTTTAAAAACTCTAATCTGAACTGAATAAAGATCAATTTAAGAAAAGCATTAAAGCAAAATTTCCCCTGACACTTAGAAACCTACAAAGACATTAGGATTTCAAAAAATAAAAGGCTTTCTACTAACTTCTTACCCCCTTCCCCATATTGAACTCACACTGAATGCTGTGGACATTAGATCACCAACGGACAGCTCCGAGCTGGTTAAGGACACAAACAACAAGGGTGGGCACACCAAAACCTGTCTGCTCCACTGTTTTGCCAAGAGACTTTCTGGTTTGTTTTGAAGTACATATGGCCAAATTTGAACTTTCTTCACAGTTATAGTAAAGGAGCTGCAGAGGTGTAATCCACAAGGAATACCATCTGCTACACCCCAAAGGGACTGTCTGCAACAAAACACGGTGGCCACTCCTAAGGCAGCAGAGACAGTTCCAGTATATTAAATGGCCTTTGGAACTTCTAGGTTTAACAGTGCAGGTAAAACATTTCAATCGGTCCTCTAAGATGCCTTTCTAGAAAGTACGGTTCTTTTTCATTTCCCAACTGATAATTTTCTATTTTTATTAAGTGAACTCATTTATTTGTTTTGAGATGACTGGTTATAGAATGTGGTTTTGTGTGAAATTAAACAAATCAAGAACACGCACATTTGTGTTTTCAGAAAAAGAATAAAAGACATTTCTATTACACTCACGCCTCACTTAGGGTGTGGAACGTGGTTCCCGAAAGTGGAGGTGCTGAGCGAGCCTGCGCCATCCGGGGCGCCTTCAGCACAGCGCTACGGAGACACAGCGCACTGACCAGCCGCTCCTCTGCTTTACACAAATCCCTGAAATCAGGGAACGCCCCAGTTAGAGTGTCTCTGGCCACCTGTCATAGAATTGTTGGTTAATCCCCTCGGGCTGCACGAATGGCTCTGATGTTTCCAGAATGTCTAATGGTCTTACAGCAACCCCAGCTCTCTACTGATCCGTCCCCCTCCGTTTCCTCAGTCGCTTCCCCTGAAGAAAACTCGAGCTGTCCACACAGTGAGCACAGTGCTCTTCCTTTGCTTCACCAGGGCAGGTCCTCCACCGGCACCAGCACACATTTGCACACCCCGTTATTATAGGTTAAAACTGTACAGCAGAACAATAAATGGCAGAAACAAAAGCCGCCACCAAGAATAAACAACCTTATTGCAGAACGTGCTCTACACTCAGTTCCAGACAGCTGAGGGGTCCCAGGGGAGTGTGCGGAAGGAGCAAGGTGGCTCGCGTGGCCAGAGGGGACAGCGTGGCCAGTCAGTGCTGGTTCTCAGTCGGACGCATGGTGAGCCAACCACTAGAAAATGTGCATGTCCTTCCACTTCATTTTTAGTCAAAACCATTCAATGATAAAAAGAATAAAAACCAAAGACGTTCCATGACCTGGAAGGCCAAACATGAACTGCCTTTGGTCACCTCTCTGGCCTCACTCCCACCCCTGGCCCCGCGGCTCGCAGCCACTCTGCCTTCTTCAGTGTTCCTCTCGCACACACAGCTTGGCACTTCCTAATCCCTGATGAAAATGCTCCGCCCTCCGGAGCTTTGTGGCTGACGCCCTTAAACCCTTGCCTGTGTTTCACCTCACTGATGCCTTCCCTGAACACCTTATTTAAATTAACATCTCCATCTCTCCCACATTCTCTATCTTCCTTGTTTTTATTTCATTTCAGAATACTACAGGGGTACAGACGTTTTGGTCACATGGATGCTTTTGTCATTCTCTATCTTCTTTTTCCACAGAGCAGTTATCATCCCCTGATATCACATACACATTTGTACAGTAAACATCTTCTCCACTAGAGTGAGCGCCACGAGGGGAGAAATGATGTCTGTTTTATTATTATTTCATCAGTACCTGGCTCATTATAGAAATACCAGAGTGTTACTAATTGTACAAATGTATGGTAACTGCATATGTGTCTAAAATGATACATTTCAGAGACAAGCAGTATCACAAAATATCAGTGCCATGTGGGGAAACATTAGATGGGAAGGCAGATAATATAAACAGAAAAGTGGCGTTTTTTTCCCTGTAAATCAGTGTTCATTGTTTTTAAGCTCACCTTACAAGTTCACCAGCACTGTGATGCACAACAGTAAGTGGGTAAAGAATCCACTACAGTTCTGTAAACAGCTAACAGATCTTTCTCTTTTGTTTTAAACTAAATTGCAAGGCAGCAACCACCCAATTTAAAATCCATAACCTTTGCTGTATCTAGCAACAGCAACTCCAGCACTTACAGTCAGTGAAAAAGTTTCAGATTACCACGGCTCAAAACATTGGGACCTTATTATACTCTCTATTGTACTGTGTTAAAATGAAGGAGTGGGAAGAGAAAAATGATTCTTATGCTACTACTTAGAAAAATGCATTCTATTTTCTTCCCAATATCAGGTTGTTCCTTTTTCACACATGGAATGTGCAAGAGCAGGGGTGATAAAAGAACAAGTGGGAGAATTGGCACGCAGCACTTTATTTCAGTAAATACTTTAGAAAGATAATTTCAGAGATGACCAAGCAGCTTTCAGATAAGGCAGTCTTGCTACAGTCCAGTAGAACATTGAGGATATTTTTGCAGAATGTAAAGAGACATAAAATTATTAATGCTTTCTTTAAATCTGTTTCCTGATGCCAACAAACAAGCTATTATTCCACTATGATGACCACAGGCCCTGCAGGCCAAAAAGGTTAAGAAATCAGATGTCCATGGAGTTTATGTGGAATATTTCACATAAACATGTATTTATTAAACAACACAATGCTGACATGTTAAATATTGTATGCAAAAAAACAAGTTGCAAATTCTCAGCAGATAATGTATTTCTGATGTTTCATTCTTGCAACTCTAAAGCCTCATGTTCCTGCTACTTAAATTTCTAATCTGTGCCTTTCTACTTTAGCTATTGATAAGTATACCTTTATAACATGCCTGAATAGAAGTCACTTTATTATAATGTGAATACTGGCAAGCAAACAATCAATCAATCAATCTTGAAAAAATATGGCAATTTGACTTCTGGTTTCCGATCTGTAAGGAGCTTAGAAGTCATCATTCCCATCCACAGAACAAGAAAAAGGCTGAACAAATGGAAAACCCAACATCTCAGATCCACTGGAGAAATGAGGGTACACAGAAAACTGCTGCTCCCCAAACGAGAGAGACAGGCAGGCAGACACAGAGAACCACAACTCAGCCAGAACAGAAACCCACAAGCAGAAACTCTACAGGACCCAGTACCAGGGCAGGAAAATCTAAACTGTAATTTACGACTAGCTGGAGGCTCAACGTAGACAAGTTTAAGAGTTAAGGACTCCAGGGGTGCCTGGTCTTAGGCAGGCCCCCACACGTCTGTGGGTTTCACCTCCAGGAACCGTCCTACCAGGTTCCCACAGTGAAGGTCAGAGAAAGTCTCCTGTGCCTCAGCAAAGGGAGGGAAGGCAGCCATGGTGAAACACACCAGCGCATTCTGTTCTCCTAGTGAGGCTGGCCCTCGAGAGAAACTTTCACCAGAGCCTAACCAACCGGGTTTTACCAAAAACTAACCTAGTTGGGGGAAGGGAAATAAATATCCCACTCCAGTCTGCTCCAGCCTTTTTGTCTCACTTGGGGGTAGAAACAAAACAAAACTGAGAAGCACTTTTGTGTAGGTCACAGACAGGGACACAGACTCACTGAAAACCTGAGAACTAACCACAGCACTATCTAATGTCTCCCCTCCCCCACACCTTGCCACACACCTACAGGGCTCCCACATAACAGGATGACAAAAGAAACAAGCACCTTCTTAGTCTCAAACTCAAAGACAAGAGAGGACAAACATAAGGGCACAAGAGGAAACTATCCTCCAACTCCTAAAGCTAGTAAATAGTAAATAGTAAAACGGCCTAAACCCCAACCAGATAAACATAAAACCTCACAACAAATGCCTATTTACCATGGCTCCTTTTACCCAGTATACCATCATGTTCAACAAAAAATTACAAGGCATACTTAATATGGCAATAGGACTCAAGTGTTCCACAATCTTTTAAAACACTGTTGAAAATGTAATCTTTGATAACATGGTCAATTATAAAAAGTGAGGATAAGCAGGGATATTCAGCCAACACTAGCACTATTCAACATTATACTAGAGGTCTTAGTTAATTCAGTTAAGATTCCAAAAGGATAACAGATTAAATATCAGAAAACAACTAAAAAATGCCACTATTTGGAGATATTTGGAAGACAATAAGCATTTCAACTATGAAACTAATTGAAAACCAGGCCCAGCAGTGCATGCCTGTAGTCCCAGCTACTCGGGAGGCTGAGGACGGAGGATCACCTGCATCCAGGTGTTTGAAGACCAGCCTGGGCAACATAGCAAAATCCCGTCACAAAAAAGAAAATGATAATAATAAAAATAAGATTAAAAAAACTAATTCAAGTGTTCAGTATGGTGTTTGGATTAAAAATTAGCATATAAAAATTATTAGGTTCCTATATACTAATCAGTTAGAAAAATATAAAAATAGGACTTCAAACAGAAAAAAAAATCCATAAAATATTTAGAACAAATCTAACAAGAAATATGCAAACTTACAAAATAAAATTTTACAACTTTACTAAAAGAATATGAGACTGGGCGCTGTGGCTCATGCCTATAAACCTAGCACTTTGGAAGGCTAAGGCAAGAGGATTGCTTGCGCTCAGAAGTTCAAGACCAGCCTGAGCATGAGTGGGACCCTGTCTCTAGAAAAAAAATAGAAAAATTAGCCAGGCATGGTGGCACATGCCTGTAGTCCCAGCTACTCAGGAGACTGAGGCAATAGTATCGCTTGAGCCCAGGAGTTTGAGGTTGCTGTGAGCTAGGCTGACACCACAGCACTCTAGCCCAGGCAACACAGTGAGACTCTGTCTCAAAAAAAAACATAAATAAATAAAAGAAGAAGTGCCAATACCTGCCCAAATTCCTGACCTTCAAAAATGAGAGGTAAATTATTAATAAAAGAATTGCTCGTTAAAACCACTAAGTTCTAAGATAGCATTATTTTCATTTAGTTTGTATACATTTTGTTTGCATACACTTTTTAACTAAAGATTTTCATGTTTTTGAGGAAATCTTTGTGCAACTATCCTTATTGGCCCAAATGAGGTCATCCAATTCCTATCCAGATTGCAAACTGTCACAGGCTTCTGGTCCCAAAAGAATCAACCCTGGGAAGGAAAACACATAGAAGTAAATCCAGATTCCAGGAACAGTAATAGCAGCAGCAACAACAAAAACAAACAGAAACTGCTGGAGATACCAGAAGCTGTACTGAACTTATCTGAGAGGAAACTGGTGACCAGAAGCAAAGGGCAGCAGAGGTCGGAGTTAAAAGACAGATTAGCTAAAAGCTTCTTTGAATTCTGCCCTTGCCCCTCCTTGATTGTCCCTTCACCACAGAAATTAGCAGCAACAGCCTAGATGTCTTTGGCAGCAAGATAAAATGCAGACAACACAGAAGCCCTGTGGGGGAAAGCTGTGGAAACAGGTACAGTGCCCTCGGCGCTCACCCTTCCTGCCCCCACTCAGGCTCCCACAGCAAGGGCCAGGGGTACGGAGCTGAGAGGGAGTTATGATCTAAGGACACTGCCTCTTCCTGATATTGCTCATTCTGAGAGTGTACGAAGCAAACCCTCATCAGAAGTTGCCTGATGCAGCATCAGCCAAGAGGAGACTCAACAGCACTTTAGCGGTGCCAGGTGGCTGGCTGCCCTGAGACTCAAGCCCTTCCTCTCCTTAAACTCACCTGGACTGACACAAATTCCAATAGACATTAGAGTAACTAATACCCTCCCCCCAAGGACATGGACAAACAGATACATCTGGAGCATAAAACTACTGTAAAAGAAAGACAACACACTAAACAATTTATGCCATCTGAAGTAGAATTACTGGAATGGAGGATCCAAGAATACAGCCCTGAGAAGTCAATGAGAGATGTAAGCACTACGAAACCAGAAGAAGAAACAACGAAAAAGAATCAAGTAGAAATATTGAGCATGAAAAAGAGACAATATCCAGATAATCAGAGTTTCAGAAGGAGGGAAGAAATAAAGCATTTCAAGAAATAATGAGGGTAACTTTCCCAGAATTAAAGATAAAAGAAGTCAATATTATAAGGGCTCAAAGAGCCAAATAACAGAGGAAACTATTCCTAGAAAATTTAAGTTCACCAAAGAAAAAATTCGAAAACACTGAAAGAAAAGAATAGACCAATGCCAAAGTAAAAGAATGAGATTAATATATATCGCAGTAAGTAACACTGGATACAAGATGGAGTAACCCAAATTCACAATCCATACTTCTTGAGGCAAGGGTTTTTTCAGAATTTAAAATTGCTATAGCTTGAATGTATCCTCCAAAAAGCATGTGTTGGAAACTCAATATCCAATGCAACAGTATTGGGACTAAGGATCAGCCCTCATGGACGGATTCATGCTGGCCCTGCACTGAGAGTGCGTTCATCAGGAAGGGTCCCTTGTAAAGGGGCGAGTTCCCCCACTGCCTCGCTTTCTCTGTCCAGCGAGATACCAGCCTCTTGCTCTTGGACTTCCTATCCTCCAGAACTGTGAGCCAATAAACTTCTGATTCATTATAAACTACCCAGTCTGTGGTGTTCTGTTACAGACAGACAAAACAGACTAAGACAAGAATTTTTCAGATTTTACAACAGTAATATGGTATATATCATATATTATGTAGCATCCAGAGCAGTGTCTAAGGCACTAACCCATAATTGAACTCATTAACATTTTGAAGCAAAATCTGTAAATACTCACACTAAATGAGATGAATAAAAGCCATAAATACCCTCATGACAGTTCAGGTTGGGTTCTTCTGCCAAATGAGCCATAAATAGCCTCATGTCAGCTTGTTGGGTTTTGTTGCCAAATGAGTTACAAAAAGTCCTTTGGTTTTTAGATCTTTTTTTGATTTTGGAATTCCAGGTAAGGGATTGTTACCTCTATTTTCAAAGTCTTGAATTAAAAGAACTTTACATTTAGAATTTTAAATCCAGACAAAATATCATTCCAATATGTTAGGCAAAAATATTCCCAAGAACACAAAGCCTCAGAATGTCATATAAAGCCCACTAAGCACAATCTTGGAGGAATATTGAAAAGAAAAAGAAAAAGGGAGAGACAAAGTAAAAGTAGTCAAATGCCTTGATATCGAAAAAAACTCTGACCTAAAATACTAGCAATACATTCACTGGGGACGAGGAGTCAGGACACACACCCAGAGAACATAAGAGTGCGCTAGAGTATCTGTCATATGTGGGGGAAGAAAAAGCTACTTTCAGTGTAACCAATATGCAGAAATAAACAGGAATGGGTCTAAAGGACAACCAGCATAAGAACAATAATAGAAAAAAATACTCAACCTATGCAATGAAAGGCAGGAAAGGGGGAAAGGACCAAAAGCAAGCCCAGTTAGAGTAATTACAACAGGGGCTGAGGGAGGAGGATCATTTCAGGCCAGGAGTTCATGATCAGCTTGAGCTAGAACGAGACCCCGTCTCTACAAAAAATAGAAAAAATAGCTGGGCATGGTGGCATGAATCTATAGTCCCAGCTACTCCAGAGGGTGAGGCAGGAGGATCACTAGATCCCAGGAGTTTGAGGTTGCTGTGAGCTATGATGATGCCATGGCACTCTAGCCTGGGAGACAGAGGAAGACCCTGTCTCAAAAAAAAAAAAAAAGAATTACAATAATGTAAATGCATTGAACTTGCCAATTTAAAAACAAATTAGGCCAAAGATTTTATGGTGGGTTAAAAAATGATAAAGCAATATAGTCCCTACAAGAGACATATTTAAGAAAGCGGCCGGGCGTGGTGCCTCACGCCTGTAATCCTAGCACTCTGGGAGGCCGAGGTGGGTGGATCATTTGAGCTCAGGAGTTCGAGACCAGCCTGAACAAGAGCGAGACCCCATCTCTACTAAAAATAGAAAGAAATTATATGGACAGCTAAAAATATATATAGAAAAAATTAGCCGGGCATGGTGGTGCATGCCTGTAGTCCCAGCTACTTGGGAGGCTGAGACAGGAGGATCGCTTGAGCCCAGGAGTTTGAGGTTGCTGTGAGCTAGGCTGACACCACGGCACTCACTCTAGCCTGGGCAACAGAGTGAGACTCTGTCTCAAAAAAAAAAAAAAGAAAAGAAAAGAAAGGATACATCAGATAAGTATGAATCAAAATAAAGCTACGGTAACAATCATAATAAAATTTAAGGCAAAAAATATCATAAAGGACAAATTCAGATATTATATACTGATAGAACAGAAATGTATCATCATCATGAACACATCCACAGCAAACAAGAAAGCTTCAGTATACGTCAGGAATAAATACCACAAATACAGGTGTAAAAATTCAAGTGTAGTTGAGAATTTTAACATCAATTCATCAAGAAGAGAACAATATAAGTAGAGATATTGAAGATCCCAGAAAAAAAAACTACAGAATACCTATTATATTCATGAGCATACAGCACATACACACACTGGTCATATAACAGAAAAAGCAGTCTCAAAACACTTGAGAGGATCAATACCAGACAGACTGTATTCTCTTACAAAAATAGGATGAAATTAATGACAAAAAGATGGCTTTTAAAATCTCATGTTTGAAAAGCATTTAACTAGATAATTCAAATTAAAAGGTAAAAACATGTAAACATTTTTTAAAATACTTATTAGCACTTAATGGTAATGAAAATTCAAGGCTACTAACTGGATCAACTTGGCTGACTTGTCATTCCCAAACCAATCACTGCGGCCAAAGGAATGGTAAAAACCAATGGGTTCTTTAAACCACAAGACTAGGATTAGGCTGATTTGCTTAGGCCACAGGAATCCACAAGGATAGCAGAAGCAGCAGGGGCAGTGGGAAGAAATCTGGTATCATATCTGGAAGAGCAAAGAGGAGATACATGGAAGAGAATGGAGGCAACGATGCCTACAGAGCTTTAATTCCAGTTCGGCCACGATTCCCTAAGGTTAATTACTGATCATGTAACTTGGGATGGGATCTCAGTTTTCTTAGGTGAAAAATGAAAACACTATCTAAGAGTCCTTTTAGCTCAAGGAGTTTCCAATTACATCATGATGTTTTGTTCAAGCTATAACAGGGTCTGGCACATATTGGTATGTATGTACAGAATGAATGAGAAGTTTACCACATTCAATTTGAGAGATTCTTAGGGCTATTACCTAAAACAACTAATGGATTTCCAATAGATAAATGGGAAAACGATGTAAAATTTACAATCCACAGAGGAGAAGCTGGTAGGCTTCTTTTAAAATGTTCAAAGTTCCTAATTAAAGAAATTAAAATTAAAAACAAAAAATGCAACTACCATTTCACATCTATTCAATGAATTTTAAAATGTGGTAATCAATAAAGGGAAAGAAGTAGAGAAACTACTAATTGCATACACACTGTCAGAAATTATTGAAAATGTTTACATTTAATGCATTAGTAACACTTCTGGAAATACAGAAATAATCCTGAGTAATCCAAAAGAAAGCAAAATACTTATATGGACAAAAATGTTTTATTGTAGTATTTCCTATTATAAGAGGAGGGAAAACCCAGATGCAACATAATTGTATAAAAACCAGGTAATAATGAAATTATGGTTTAATGATAGATTATATAGTCACTGTCATAGTATTAGGGGAATATATTTAATAAATTGTATTATTTAAGGGAATCTATGGAGTCCAATAACCATGCGACATTCACATTAAAACTGCTATGACCACTTAATTTTTAAAGTTATTAAAACCTCAAAGCTTGTGTTTAAAAATCTGACAAATTTCGTACCCTTTGTTTTGAAAACATCTAGACTTCACCAAGAATGGGCCAGTAATCACATTTTAGATATAATTCACAGAAATATTAACTTCCAAAAGTATTTTATTTTTATACTAAAACAGAATATAATATAGCTACTCTTATTGAGTGTGCAACTTATGACAGCTTTGGACTTCTTAAATAAAACGTGTGGAAAATTTTCAACTCCACTATGTCAAAGAAAGTATTGGTCTTATTTCTACTAAATGCTTTATATTTTATCTGTTTCATTGGCTCAGCTCCACATGAGACCAGGGCCTGCCTTGATTTCTGGAATGCTGCTCCCATGCTTTTCTCCTAGGCTTTGTTGCCAGCCTTGCAGCTGCACAACCAATTCTCGTTAAAATGTGAGTCTATGAAATGCAGGTCTATGGAAATGGATATAAAGGATTTCATTATCTTCTCACAATTCACAGTGAGGACTGAACTCCCACTCTTCCCAAGCCATACAACTACCTGAACCCTCCTCTACCAACTCACACATCAGATATAATAAATGCAGCAGTTCAGTCCTAAATATCCAAATAAAAAGTCATAAAGGAGAAAATGGCACAGTAACAAACCTTAAAGTCTGGTAAAGTTATTTCAAAATGACTTCTAATACTCATGATGTAGTCATAGGTTATAGCTGGATACTCATACAGTCCTGTGATTTTAGAAATAATACTGAAGAACAGGAATTGATAGTAGGAAAATGTGTGCTCTCTTTGATTCTAACTGATGCTATTCGCTTCTGTGACTATGCTTGCTTTTAGTTGTTCAATAAATATAGTTAATCAGAATGAAAAACAGGTATAAGAGCAAGGGTAACTCCATGATAGGCTAGGCTTCCTGGATGTGAGAAGCTAACAGCCTAGTTCTGCTTCCGTATATAAGGCTTACTGGCTTGGTGCTTAGCGTAAGTGGAGCCATGGCAGGCTTCACTAAAGTTAAGGAAAACAAGGCCCTGGGGTGGTAACTGCAAGTTACTTTCTGATAAAGGGCTGGAGAGTCCAGGGGCCCTGCAACCAACTAAGTAGATAAGAAGGGCAAGACATGGTCAGCGCATGAACAGCTTGTGCAGGGTGTGTGTTCCCAGTATCGCTTGTAACCAAAACCTAGAAGGTATGCAACAACAGCCCCCCTCCACGTCGGAGACCCTCCTCTTCCCCTAAATGATGTTAACTACAACTGGTGCCAGCGCGAAAAGCCCGAAGCTTAGAGTCAACCAATCAGGAGCCAACGCAATCAACCACTTCTAAAAGAACAAATAAACTAAAGGGGGATGGAGTGCAGACCAGTATGTCGTGTGCAGACCAGTATGTCATGTGCAGGCTAGTATGTCGTGTGCAGACTGTGTCGTGTGAAAACTAGCATACAGAAAAGTATAAAAGCTTAACCTTTACCCCAGGGCGGGGTCCTAGTTCCTGGAGAGGCCACTGTGTTGGTGCTCTGGAATTTGGACCCTAGCTCGAACTAGCCAATAAACTTTGCCTTTTTGCAGCCTCAGTGACTCTGCCTCTCTGTTCCTGGGGCCGAGGGGAACCGGCTCTAACAATACTTCTCAAGAATAAATACCTGCCAGAAAGAATGGGCACTCTGCAATAACAGTTCCAGAATAACAATTTCAGGAACTTCAAGTCAGGAAAACAAAAACCGCAAGGAATTTACTCCAAATGCAAAATACTCCATAAGCTATTAATTTTGTTGTAGAACACTCACACCCTAAAATTTTCTTGGAAATGGAGGAAAAAAATTTAAGGACAATTTATACTTCTTTTCCCTTTTTTACTACGATCTTAGTATTTTCAATTAAAACTAAGCAGCTCAAATTCTCTCATGCCAAGTAAAAAGGACAGTCAGTTTTTTATTAAAACATAATATTTTGAATGTTGGTATACCATTGGAATTCTTATAACATGTAGAACTTTAGAATTTTACTATATTGGAGAAAAGAATTAAGGTGAGCAAAACATCTTGGGGTTAAGTACACATAGCTGAGTCTGTTCCCCAGGCAATTCCTTTACAGCTAACTAAATAAAAGAAAAAAATGGGGGAGGGGGAGAGTGAAGGGTATTATCCCTAGACAATCTGATTATACAACATGTACTTTAAATTACAGAAACAAAGCACACAGATAACAGTTTTAAAAAGTGACTATGAGTTGCATTTTTTAGGTAATCAAACCATAAAATCTTTAAGTGTACTTCATAACTTCATAAAGCTTTTTTAAAGTATATGAGAAATACATGATTTTTCTTTTAAGAGACGTGGTCTTCCTCTGGCACCCAGGCTGGAGTGCAACGGCGCCATCATAGCTCACTGAGAAATACATCAAAATGCTTGTTAAAAATATAGATTAGGATCCCCTCATGCCCCTTAGGATGGCTATTACCAAAAAAACAAAAAATAAGTGTTGGTGAGGATGTGAAGAAATCGGAAACCCTGTGCACTGTTGGTGAGACTGTAAAATGGTGCAGGTGCCATGGAAAACATGATTACAGGTCCTCAAAAAATTAAAAATAGAAATACCACATGATCCAGCAATCCCATTTCTGGGATAGAGTCAAAAGAATTGAAGGCAGGGTCTTGAAGAGATGTCCATACGCCCATGATAATAGCAGCACTATTCACAATTGCCAACCCAAACGTCCATTGAGGGATAAAGAGATAAACCAAATACGGTACATACACAATGGAGTGTAATTCAGCCTTAAAAAGGAATGGAATTCTGCCATATGCTATAACATGAATGAGCCTTGTGGACATCATGTCAAGTGAAATAAGCCAGTCACGAATACTGCATGATTCCACTTAAGTGAGGTCTCTAAAGTAGCCAAGTTCATAGAAACATAAAGTAGGTGGGTACCAGGGGATGGCGGTAGGGGGAAAAGGAAAGTTACTGTTTAATGGGTACAGAGTTTTAGTTTTATAAGATAAAAATGTTTTGGAGATCTGTTTCACAGCAATGTAAATATGCTTAACGCTACTAAACCATACACTTACAAATGATTACCATGATAAATCTCATGTTATGTGGAGTTTTTTAAAATTTATTCTTCAACTACACCAATGTTATGTGGTTTTTACCAGTACTATGTAAAACATTTTCCCAATGGAGATTCGGTGTGATTTCACCCTTGGAGATTCTGATAAGTTGATAAAGATGAAAATTTGGTGGAATTTTTTTTTTGCTTTTACCAACTATCACTTTTTTCCCCCCAGATAGGTCTTATATCATCATGGCACAAAACTCAAGATTCAAGATATTAATTATGAAAACTAAATCTCCATCCCACCTTACCCCTAGCCACCCAGTTCTCCTCTAACACAGCCATGAATATTAACTTCTTCTGTAGCCTTTCACAGGTATTCAGTATATGTAAAAATATTTTTACGTAAATCATTGGCACCCTACCTTTTCACTTCATACTACATCTTGAAAATCAGGCAATAGCAATAACTTTTTAAAAACTACCTCCCTCGATTTTTTATTTATTTATCTATTTATTTATTTTTTGAGACAAAGTCTCCCTCTGCTGCCTGGGCTAGAGTGCCATGGCATCAGCCTCGCTCACAGCAACCTCAAACTCCTGGGCTCAAGCGATCCTCCTGCCTCAGCCTCGCAAGAAGCTGGGACTACAGGCATGCGCCACCACGCCAAGCTAATTTTTTCTATATATATTTTTAGTTGTGTGGCTAATTTCTTTCTATTTTTTTAGTAGAGACAGACTCTCATTCTTGCTCAGGCTGGTCTTGAACTCCTGAGCTTAAACAATCTGCCCGCCTTGGCCTCCCACAGGGCTAGGATTACAGGCGTGAGCCACTGCACCCGGCCCTCCCTCAGTTTTTAAAGGCTGCATTTTTATATCAGTATAAATAGTCTCTGAGAGATGGAAAAGTAAGTTGTTTCTAATATTTTACTATTATAAGAAATGCTGCGAAGAATAACCTGTATATTCACACATGTGGAAATATGATGAAGTAAATCCAAACCTAAAGGATTTATCTGCAGGATAAATACCAAGAAGTGAAAATGATTAATCAAAGGACACATACATTTAACCTTTGGTAGGCATTTTTAAATTTTGGCAGATATTTCCCAAATCTCCTAAGAGAATGTACCAACCTATACTTCCTCTAACAATGCATCAGAGTACCTGTATTTTCTATCTTTCAAAAAATATTTTCTTAAAAGGCTTCCCTAATTTCAAATATAAAAAGGAAAAAAAAATCTGTATTCCTTCTCTCAAGGATCTGATTTTCTTCCTGATGACTTCCCA
Source organism: Eulemur rufifrons (assembly GCF_041146395.1). Taxonomy (NCBI): domain Eukaryota; kingdom Metazoa; phylum Chordata; class Mammalia; order Primates; family Lemuridae; genus Eulemur; species Eulemur rufifrons. Next base: position 258,928 of record NC_090983.1, read on the forward strand.
GCTATATATACTGCCAGAAAAACCCAAATCTTTATCTCCTTTTCACACGGAAATGTCTTCATTATATTCTAAATTTCCATATGAATTTGGGAATACTTTTATTCTATACCACTAATCTATCTAGTCATATACTTGAATCATGATGTTTTGACTACTGTAACTTTAGAATATACTTTTAATGTCTGGGAGAACTAGTTTCTTTTTAAAAGTTCCTTTTTTTAAGGATTTTTCTGGATAATCTTATTTTTTCCTTACAAAATTTTAGATTCAGCTGGTCTAATCCTTAAAAATCCTGCTGGTATTTTTATTGGGATCATGCTATATTATTGATTAAAGAAGAATAACATTTTTCACATATTGAATCATGATGGTGACTCTCTATATCATCTTTTAGGTTTTAGATGATTTTGCTATAGGTGACCTGCATTTTCAGAAATAGCCCTGCCCGTCCAACTGCAGAACAGTGGTGCCTGACAAGGGGCGAGGGAAGCCACTGCACACAGTGCAGACCGCGTCTAGCAGCGGGCTGCAGCAAGTTATCCTTGTTAGGGAGATCAATAGTTCTTCCCAGCGGCAGAAACTGCACTCCAAACCACTTTCTATGTCCCTAGGGTAGAGAACAACTGCAGCTGAAGTAAGAGGTTCAGAATTCCATTCTATACAGGAGCTTAAAACTCAGTGGTTTATTATAGGTTTAAGAGAACCAGAATGACATGAGACCCTGGGTATGGGAAGGAAAAATTAACACTGTGACTTGAAAAGATCATTCTCCCACCTTCCACTCCTAATTCACTTAAAAAAATCAGCACTTCAGGTAAATATACTAAGTTGCATAAAATTAAAACCTATGTGACTAAGTAAGTCCCAGCTAAAAGGAATGGGCTCAAAAAGGCTTTTCTAGGCCGGGTGCTGTGGCTCACAGCTATAATCCTAGCACTCTGGGAGGCCAAGGTGGGTGGATGACTCGAGGTCAGGAGTCCAAGACCAGCCTTAGCAAGAGTGAGACTCCCGTCTCTACTAAAAATAGAGGGAAATTATCTGGCCAACTAAAAATATATAGAAAAAAATTAGCTGAGCATGGTGGCGCATGCCTGTAGTCCCAGCAACTCAGGAGGCTGAGGCAGAAGAATTGCTTGAGCCCAGGAGTCTGAGGTTGCTGTGAGCAAGGCTGACATCATGGCACTCTAGCCCAGGCAACAGGGTGAGACTCTGTCTCACAAGGAAAAAAAAAAAATAGACTTTTCTTTTCTTAAGAGACAGTGTCTTGCTGTGTTGCCCAGGCTGGACTGCAGTGGCACAATCATAGCTCACTGCAGTCTCAAACTCCTGGGTTCAAGCAATCCTCTTAGCTCAGCTGGGACTATAGGCATGCGCCATGATCCCGGCTAATTTTTTTTTTTTAAAGAAACAGGGTCTTGCTGTTGTCCAGGCTGTTCTCAAACTCCTGGGTTCAAGTGATCTTCCCGCCTCCACCTCCCAAACTGCTAAGATTACAGGTGTGAGCTACCATGTCTTGCCCCAAAAAGGCTTGTTGAAGTGACAGGCAGAGCTTTAGTGTACAAAAAGCACTCACCCTAACAATGGCCAGCTAATTAATTAAGGTCACCAACTCTATTTACATAAGCATATCCCCTTAGATGGCAATTATTTCCAGATACTTCTAAACTGGACCATCAACTAAAAAACTGGAAATTTAATATCAGTTTCCATTCCCTAAACTTTAAACTAGTATCAGACTTTAAAATATGTTCTCTCTATAGACCAGACATAGTAGTGGCTCATGCCTATAATCCCAGCACTTTGGGAAGCCAAGGCAGGAGGATTGCTTTGAGACCAGCCTGGGCTAAATAGTGAGACCTCATGTCCACAAAAAAATTTAAAAATTAGTTCTGAATGGTGGTGCATGCCTGTAGTCCTAGCTACATGAAAGGCTGAGGTTGGAGGATAGCTTGAACCCAGGAGTTCAAAGTTACAGTGCGTTATGATTGTACCACTATACTCCAGCCTGGATGACAGAGCAAGACCTTGTCTCTTAAAAATATATGTATTTATATACATTTTTTTCTAGCTATAGATGAAGATTTTCACATTGGATCAAATTCCCAAAACTGAAGAGCTAATACCAATCATTCTATTCTCTGAAAGTTTCCCAAACTCTTTCTTTATAGATATTAACATTCAGAAAGGGAGAAACTCAGAGCCATTAAGGCTGATGTGTGAAAAAATATCCCATTGTATTTCTGGGTTTTAAAAAATTTCAATTTCTACAATGTGTACATTCTCTCACATTTGATTAACAGATTATTCCTTTTGTCTCTGTGGGGGGTGGAGCTCAATACCTAAACCCAACAGATTGCTTCTAGTAGACTGGTACGCATAGCAAGATGCTATCAAGTCAGAATGGGAAATCAGGATCAGAAGTCAGCCCTATGACCACGAAACCAGGAAACTAAAACTGTTAATACTGCATAAATAGTTTCTGAGTTTTTTCCATCTCTAAAATTGCTATATTCTTTTCCTATCACCAGTGAAAAAATAAGCTATCAAGATAACTCACTAATCAGATAACTACAAAAATTAACTTATTCAACAAATATTCACTGAGCTCCTACATATTAGGACCACATAGATATTTAATAAAACATATATAAATTAAATATAAGTCAACATATTATAAAACTATATTTTTAAAAGCACAAAAATAAAATAAGCACTATATTCTTGAAACTACCATAGAAGCTAAATATTTGTAGACTACCAGAGATTAACTACAGTGCAGTTTAACTAGATAAAAGTAACTATTTTTAGTTTGTAGCAACTGCAACACAGTGACAATTAAACACTTTTTAAGATCATTTTATACACACTTTAAAACCTGGCCTATACAGATGTCAAAATTGAATTGACAATATTCAACATATACTTCTGATTTTAAAAAGTCTTAACCAGCAAACCGATCTCTTTCACATTTATAAAGCACACTCAAAGGCAGACATAATGCTTAATCGTTCCTAGGACATAGATGCATCTTAATAAAGAAAAAAAATGCTCTATGTCAAAATATTATAAACCTTCCAAAAATGTAAGCATTTAATGGAACATCAGAAGCATTAATTATTGAACAAGACAAGATGCTCCTTATAATCACAATGGTCTAGAAGTTCTAGCCAATGAAATAAACAATCTGGCTCCAGAGTCCATTCCTTTTAATTTTCTACATCTCTCTTCCAAAAGAATAATAGATTTGTGAAGACCACTTAAAATCTTTTAAAATCCTGAAGAAAAAATGAAAACAGGGAAAAAAAACCATAAAAAAATGTTAAATCTCAATACCAATTAAAGAAGTAAAAATGAAGAAAATAACAAATATTTTCTGCTCAAATTGGCAGACTTAAAAAATACTATAATTCTAAAGATTTCATGAGTTCAGTGAATAGTCCTAGGATTACAGACCAGAACTTCATAATTAAAGTTTAAAAGACTAACATGCCGCTATTCTTACCCCTAGAATCCCAATCCCAGGAATCAAGTTTCAGAAAATACTCACAGATGTGCCCACACTGAACCTGGGAGTGGACACTGGGCTGCGATTACCCTTCCCATGTTTCTGATAGACAACACTGATGGAATTTTATTTTAGAAAATGTGGCATCAGAGATATGTTTCAATTTTTTTAACCCATCGTGTAGCTGTCATATGTGTTGGGTTAAAAGTGCATTTTAAAAATTTTCTTTTTCCCTGTACAGTAAGATTTCAAGACAGTCCCTTCTTCCCCCTTCCCTTCCTCTCTCACCATGTACTCAAGAAAGTCCCTGCTGAAAAGAACAGTAACCCAGTGGGCAAGACATGATGCCTTCCGCACTGGCCCTGAGCAGCACAGCACAATCCACAGTCTGAACAGCGGTTAAGGGCACAGACCTCAGAGCCAAAAGCTCTAGGTTACAACCTCAATTCTCCTATCTCCTAGCTGAATAAACCTTGATAAAGTCACTTAACCTCTCTAAATTTTCTCAAGTATATAAATGAATACAATTTATTAAACAGGTAAGTTAAGATAATACAGAAAAGTACTTTACACAGAGCCTGGCATTTATTTAGTAGTTCAACTAATGTTAAGATATTATTATCTGTATTAGGAAAAAAAAAAAAAGCCACCTGTCCATTCCTTAAAAAAAAAGATTGTCTTACCTGTTCGTGTTGTTATAACAGAATACTTGAGGCTGGGGAATTTTTAAATCAAGGAAGTTTATTTGGCCCACAATTCTGGTGGCTATAAAGACCAAAAGCACAGCACCAGCACCAGCTCAGCTGCCGGTAAAGGCCTCAGCTGCACTAGCACGTGGAGAAACGGAAAGGCAAGCAGGCATGTGTGAAGGGGGACCACACAGGAGAGGACCCTCACTTTACAGCACCCACTCTCGGGGAACTGATCCATTCCTTCCCACAAGGGAGAGAACATGCTCCCTGGGGAGGGCATTAGTCTCCTGAGAAGGGATCCACCTCCCTGACCAAACATCTGCCACCAGGCCCCACCTCCCAACACTGCCTCACTGATTTTTTTGGCAGGGACGAATCACATCCAAACCACAGCAGAGAAGTCACATTAAATACACAGTATGTACAGTCCACCCTCAGGATCCAGGGGTTCTGTATCCAGGGATTCAACCAAGCATGGATAGAAAACCTCTCAGGGAAAAAAATTCCACAAAGTTCCAAAAATGAAACCTTGAATTTGTCACATGAATAAAGTGATATACAGGCATCATAATGGGTATTAGAAGTAATGATTTAAAGTATATGGGAGGATGTTTGTAAGTTATATGTAATTACAATGCCATTTTATATAAGGAATTTGAGCACCTGTGGTCCTGGAACCAATTTCTCACAGATAATGAGGGATGTCTACCAAATTAAACTTTCTAAAATGTAAAAAGTTCTGCAATTTAAAAACACATGTGGGCCCCAAGATTTTGAATAAGTGATTGTGGTCCTGCACCTTTATAAACTCTTCTTATGAAAAAATAATTAATAATGGCCAGGCACGGTGGCTCACGCCTGTAATCCTAGCACTCTGGGAGGCCGAGGTGGGCAGATCGTTTGAGCTCAGGAGTTCGGGACCAGCCTGAGCAAGAGCGAGACCCCATCTCTACTAAAAATAGAAAGAAATTATATGGACAGCTAAAAATATATATAGAAAAAATTAGCCGGGCATGTGGTGCATGCCTGTAGTCCCAGCCACTCGGGAGGTTGAGACAGGAGGATCCCTTGAGCTCAGGAGTTTGAGGTTGCTGTGAGCTAGGCTGATGCCATGGCACTCACTCTAGCCTGGGCAACACAGCGAGACTCTGTCTCAAAAAAAAAATAATAATAATAATTAATAATGACTTATTGTGTTTATTTTTTTAAGTCAGTCAGATTCCAAGTTGCCCATAATTGTTTATTTTATGGTTCTAGAGGTGCCATGGGTTCAGCAGGAGTCCCTGCCAAAGGGCCAATCACTGTAGATGAACACATGCTCCTTTTTTCTAGAACCCTAACTTCCGTTGATAAGAATACATTCAGGCCGGGCGCGGTGGCTCACGCCTGTAATCCTAGCACTCTGGGAGGCCGAGGCGGGTGGATCGCTCGAGGTCAGGAGTTCGAGACCAGCCTGAGCAAGAGCGAGACCCCATCTCTACTAAAAATAGAAAGACATTATATGGACAACTAAAAATCTATATAGAAAAAATTAGCCGGGCATGGTGGCGCATGCCTGTAGTCCCAGCTACTCGGGAGGCTGAGGCAATAGGATCGCTTAAGCCGAGGAGTCTGAGGTTGCTGTGAGCTAAGCTGACGCCACGGCACTCACTCTAGCCTGGGCAACAAAGTGAAACTCTGTCTCAACAAAAAAAAAAGAATACATTCATAGTAAGACTGTTCACATAACGTCAGTCTCATCGAGTTAACAACAAACTCCATTTGCAATGGCGTGGACTACATATTTGTTTACCACCTTAGTCCTTGTATTTGGCACTGAAAAAAAAAAAAATCAGTGAGTAGATTGCATTATCTGCTACCCGGCATAACTGTATTAGAGACTTACTTGCCTAATTCACAATTCAAGATTTAGTGAGTTACTTGAGCTCTTATTATAAAGGTATGGAATGAGTGATGAGAAGGATGTATCAGGACATTTTCACATACATGTAAGAGAAAAATCCAAAGCAAATTGGATTTAACAGGGTGTTACTGACTCGTATAACTGACAGTGTAAAGGCATAGCACCTTCACGGAAGGCTTAAGCTAGCAGCTCAACTGAGGTGACCAGGGCATGGTTTTTCTCCACTCTGTTCCTTCAGTGTTGACTTATTATTCAACTAGCTTTCCTTTGATGGTCAGAAGATAACTGCCAGGAGTTCAATGACTACGTTTTCAGGTTGAAATTCAGAAAAAAATTGCCTTCATCCCAGCATTCCTAGCAAATGTCCTAAGATTCATTCTGACTGATCAGGCTTAAGTCACATGCCTGCTGTGATTGGTTTAGGTAAGACACATGTTCCATTCCTACAAACCCATCAAAACTTATATGAAACAAAGCACATTAAAGTTGACCTTAGTGATTTAAATTTCTTATATTACTAAACAATGATATTACTGCATTTAAACTGACGGGTAAAGCACATCATATAACTTTCCCTATCTTCTTAAAAATTACTCTCTCAGATTTTCATCACAACCTATCAAGAAAAAAAAATTAAAATTTTCCCTTAATGTAAATCACTTTTTGAAGGATTCAAAATGTACTACTAGATTACCTGGTAAAATCAAAACCACAAGTTCATGATTGTTCTTGTTAACATAACTGAAAGCAACACCATAGATTTTCAAGAAGAAAAAGAGGTCCTTACCCCATACATTTTTGAGATTATAATAACAACTTAAAAGATAGAAGAGTACAGGAATATCTTGAGTTTGGCAAAAAAGAAAGAAAGAAAAAAAAAAAAAAGAAGTGGTTTGCTTCATACAGCCTTAAAATATAAGCAACTAGATAATCCATCCTATGGCTCAAGACCCCTCTTACCATACTCACCACCACACCTCTTCTCTTGCCCCGCCCAAAACACAGGTCCTAGGAACACAGTGGGGGATGCACACTTTAGGGAATCTTACTGTGAATGCTCACTCCAAAGCCAAATACAAATCATTCCTGAACTATGTTTTCTAATGTTCACGTCCCTCATTCTTACAATTAGCACAGAAAACACAAAGTTTATTCTCAGATTTTATAATGGAGAAGAAAGCAAAATTGCCTTTATTAGACTGAAAGCCAATACTCAAACATGTACGAGAATTCTGGTTCTGATGGTAAAGTTGCACAAAACAAAAGGCAAAATCCAAGCAATATGTTTTAGAGTAGAACTAACCACCTGAACATATATTACACACTAGTCATCTTAAATAAAAAGTCAAACGTCACTAATAATCCTAGAGGGAAGTAGTGTGGTTAAAGAAAAAGGACGTGAATTAGAAGAAAATCTCTATTCAATTCCGTGGACTGGTTTTTCAAATACTCCACCATTCAAATAATTCAGTTCAACAAATATGGACTTAGGAATTCACTAAGAAGAGCGCATTAATGTCAGACATGATAGGGATATAAACATAGCCTTTGACTTCAAACATTCCTGAACAGCATAAAACATAATCAAGTAGAAATGCCTGAGACACTAAAAGATAGGGCTTTGGGTAATCAGAAAAGGAAGAAACCAAATGAAAGTGGATGATTTCTATAGCAAATAACAGAAAATCTCAAGGCAAAACTACTTGAACAATAAAGCAATTCAGGTAGGGTGGCTGTAGGCACAGTAAACGGGGCTCCAGTTCTACTTTTCTGCAATCCTGTTGGTGCTGCCCTCCGTCATGGAGGCATCGCCTTCGAGCTACTAGAAAAACAGTTACAGCAGTCTCAGATGTCACATCCAGATAAAACCAGCCCTGGAGAGAAGAGGGATCATCTTTTTTCTTCCTTTTCTCAAATGCAAGAAAACCTTCCCCAGAAGCCTCTTGCAGGTTTCTCTTTTATCTCCCATCAGCCAAAACTGTCTCTCGTATCCATTACTAGAACAATCACTTCCAGAGGGAATGAGATCCACTACAACTAAGATTACCATGGATACCGGTAACCATCATGACCATCACTTCAGTGTTGACTGAATATTTCAAGAATATTTCTGGCCTTGGAATGAAGAAGAAATAAAAAAGAAAAATACACTGTTAGGGATAAAGAATTCTCTTAAACTGCACTGTTGTCTTTCCCAGTGATACAAAAATTAACTTACTGTTCCTCAGTAAATGCTAAGAATGCAGAAGTCGTCTTATTTTTATGGAAAGGATTAAGGTTATTTAATTATCCGTGGGGACAATCAGACTTACCACTCCTCATCAGTGGAGCCACCCATTCAGCTACGTCTGGGCTTAGAACATTCCACATTATGCATCCAAATGACTCTGCAGACTCACTGCCAGTAGCTCTTCCTTGAAGGTTTCTTCTCATCTGGGGAAGAGGTTTCACTCAAAAATCCACACACTCCAAACCGGCCCTATCTGCAAATGAAAGCATGCAATTAGGAGGCAAAAAGCTGCAGGGAGCAATTCCCCCTCCCCCATCTATAATTAACTGATCCATATGAAAACTGAACTCAAACATCAGACTAAGCACCATGTTTAAACTAAGCAACCTACACTTCAACACTTGTAATGTGCTTATTATATGTGGTTACCACCGTTTTCCCATGATGCAAATCTGTTGTTGCTTCCACAGTATACCAGGTACAACCCTACCAAACATTGCCAGTAAGCAGAATTCAGCAGACAGATATTTTTGTTGGACCCACACAAGGTTGGTCTCCACAGTGTGTTAAAGGATAGCTACCTACATTTATAAATCAGAAGACTTCACGTGAAAAATCAACACTTCTAGCTCTCTTGAAAAATCAGAAAATCTGGCAATACTGCACCCACATTCCCACATGGTAATAATCTGCTGGAGCCGATTAACAGTGAACCCTCTAGGTGGGGCATGGACTTCGCCGTTCTCCAAAGACAACGCCACTCTTTCGTGTTACAACCTGGCTCACAGTTACCTGCCTGGACTCCACAGGCAGCTGAGCTTCCACTCCGCTACGTATTTCTAGTAGCTCCCAGGGAACATTTTATTATTGCCAAAGCCAGGCATGTTTTTCTGCCTTGAGGACATAGTATAGCATAAGGGAATAACAACATGGGCTTAGTCAGAGCACCCAAGACCTCAGTTCTAATTCTGTAAATGACTAGCTATGGGACCTCAGGCCTGTGTTTAACCTAAAATATATTCCTTCATTTACAAGCACCTAAATAAACCTATAAGCATTTAACACAGTAGGCAAACAGGCCTAAAATCTAACCTGTCCAAGCTGAATTGATAATCTTAAATCCACTGCTTCCTCATTCTTCCTCATCTCAATAAATCATACCATGATCCACACAGTTCTGCTCAAGCCACAAACATGAAAGTCCTTACCATATACTCTCCTTGTCCCCCCAAATCATCAACAAGGCAATTGATTCGCCCTCCAAAATACGTAATTTGAACCGATAGTTAGAATTCTAGCCATGAAAACAAACAGCAATTCCTCCCTCAAATCAAATACTTTGCTGAAATTGCCTATAAATTCAACTACTTAAATAGTAGCTTGAAATGTCAAGGTTCCATATTATGAGGAATATTAATATTTCATTAAAAGGAAAACGAAGACAAATATTGGGGATGCTGCACATCACTCCTTGCAAGGTACTGCCATCACAATTCATAAGCTTACGCAATTCTTCAACTCTAAGCTGACAAGGAACTCAGAGGCTATACTAAATCTTATAATGAAATCGGGAAAACCAAAAGACTACTGTTAGCAGAATTAAAGTGATTTTAGGAACGTTGCAGGATACATGATCAATATTCAAAAACGAACTCTATTTCTATAAAACAATTGTTCAAAGAACAATCAGAAACTGACACTGTAAAAAAAAAGTTCATTTATAATATGAAAAATATGAATTATAATCAATTATCAAATGATGTGCAAAGACAAATAGAGAGAGATACTATGTTCATAGATCAGTGCAGTCAATGGTGTTAACATGTCAATTCTCCCCAATTTAAGCAATAGAGTCAGCGCAATTCTAGTTAAAATCCCAGCACTTTTTTGTAGAAATTGACACATTGATTCTAAAATCACATAGAAATGCAAAAAAGATAGAATAGTGAAAATAACTTTGAAAAAGAATACCATTAGAAACCTTATACTGGCCGGGCGCGGTGGCTCACGCCTGTAATCCTAGCACTCTGGGAGGCCGAGGCGGGTGGATCGCTCGAGGTCAGGAGTTCGAGACCAGCCTGAGCAAGAGTGAGACCCCGTCTCTACTAAAAATAGAAAGAAATTATATGGACAACTAAAATATATATATACAAAAAATTAGCCGGGCATGGTGGTGCATGCCTGTAGTCCCAGCTACTCGGGAGGCTGAGGAAGTAGGATCGCTTAAGCCCAGGAGTTTGAGGTTGCTGTGAGCTAGACTGATGCCACGGCACTCACTCTAGCCCGGGCAACAAAGCGAGACTCTGTCTCAAAAAAAAAAAAAAAAAAAAAAAAAAAAGAAACCTTATACTATGTGAATTCAAGGTTTATTATAAAGCTATGAAAAGAAAGTACTGATACATACAACATGGATAAACCTTGAACATACTAAGTGAAAGAAGACAGTTACAAAAGGCCGCATATTACCTACTCTGCTGACAGAAATGTAAAATTGTACAGCTACTCTGGAAAACAGTCTAGCAGCTCCTCAAAATGTTAAACGTAGAATTACCATATGATCCAGCAATTCCACTCCTAGGTATATATCCAAGATAAATTAAAACATATCAACACAAAAAAACCTGTATGTGAATTTTCATAGCAGCGTTGTTCATCATAGTTGTTTGGGTTCACTCACTCACTATCTATTCATTAGTGAATAGATAAGTCAAATGTTGTATATCCTACAATAGAATAATATTTAGCCATAAAAGAGAATGATGTACTGATATACACTGTCCAGATCAAACTTGAAACATTATGCTAAATGAAAAAAAGCCAGTTGGCCACACAGCATACAATTCCATTTATATTACATGTCCAAAGAGGCAAATCTAGAAAGACAAAATATGTTAGTGGTTGCCAGGGGCTGAGGAGAGGGAAGAACGGGGAATGACTGCTAATTTCTTTTTTTTGGGGGGGGGGTGATGAAAATATTGTAAAATTAGATAGTGGCAAGGGCTGTATAACACTGACTTACGTACTTTAAAAAGGTGTTTATGTTATATGAATAATCTCAGTAAGGCTGTTACAATAAAAGAAATAATTTCTCCCCTCACTCCCGCAAAACAGAAAAATGGGTTATTTCCTTAGGATGTACTCTCGGAAGTACTAAGTTCTGCTCTGTGACATGTGCCAAAGTGCTTCTGAAACAGGTTCCACAGATTTGTACTCCCTCCAGCACTGCATTTAGCACCTGTGTCACTGTGTGCATGTCTGAATCAGCATCTCTTAAATCGGAGAAAAAATTTTTTATTATTGGTTGAACACTTTCCCCTCCTATTTTCATCATATATTTCTTTCCAAAGGGTCAGTTCTTAGCCTTTAAAATTTACCATCCTTATGGATACAGCACAAATGCTTCAATTTCTCAGGAAATGTAGAAACAGTTACTTTCTTGCCATTTTGGTCAGCAATAATTAACTCATCCCAATGGGTTCCTTTTCAGCTTTTAACAATAAAACCTGCCTTGAAGTCAACTATTTTGAACAGTTATAAGAACCACTCTGCTTCTCAGACAGGGAAATTAAGAAGGTCACTACAATACGAGTCCACCTGGGTTACGTCTATTTCCAGTTTCCTGACTGCAATTCACTTTCAAGTGAAATGTCCAAGTGGCTCCCAAGATATTTTAAAACCATAAGGTGTAGCAGAAAGGAAATGAAACATTTATTAGCATTTTCTACAAGCCAAGTGCTTTATGTGTATTACTTCATTTAATCTTAATAAGCCTATTACCCTCACTTAAATGAAAAGGAAAATAAAAATCACCCAGGGTAAGAACTTGCCATGCAGCAAATATGTGCCAGAGTTAGGGATCAAACTGAGGTGTGTCTAACTCCAAAGTCCATATTCTTTCTGCCACTTTACAGCGCTTCCCAAGCTTACTGACTCTGAAAAATCAGAAAGGACTTCAAACGTGAGTTCTGCCACTTACTGTGTGACTAGGTACTAAGCTTCTTTAGAACAGTTTACAAAAACAAAATAAATGTAAAAAGAGGAGGCTAAAAACTCACTGTGGAATGACACTTTTTAAAAAATAACATTTTTTTTAAAACAGCAAAATGTATGGAATAATTCTAAACACTTTTCTTGAATTTATCTCAAGATTCACTTTACCTTCCAACAAACAGAGACACCTCCATATCCATTCACAAACATAGAATGTGGATGAAAAACATTTTTTAGTGACTACACTGCCAGTCTCTAAACAAGAAATACATCATTTCTCAGTAAAAAAGTCCACATTGACTACACTGCTTTTTATTCTTCTTTACCCTGTGAGAAGCGCTTTCCGCAACACACACACTGTCCAGGATGTGGCATTGCGGGGTAAGAGAAATGGCCACTGAACAGAAAAAGACTACAAGAGCTTGCGAGCAAGCAGTAATACAGCACAGAAAAGGGCATAGCTAAAAACAAGGCAAAACATCGACAGCCTACTCTACCCTAGGTAACAGGTGCCTTTCCTGTGGCAAAGCAAAAAACAGTTAAATTATAAAACCCTTAAAGGATCTTTGATTGGCTTTAAAAATTGCTACTTTAAGGCCCAGCACAGTGGCTGGCGCCTGTAATCCTAGCACTCTGGGAGGCCGAAGGAGGAAGATCCCTTCAGCTCAGGAGTTCAAGACCAGCTTGAGCAAGAGTGAGACCCCACCTCTACCACAAACAGAAAAAATTAGCCGGGCATGGCGGCGCATGCCTGTCATCCCAGCTACTTGGGAGGCTGAGGCAGGAGGATCACTTGAGCCAAGGAGTAGGAGGTTGCAGTGAGATATGATGACTCCACCGGCACTCTAGCCCCAGCAACTGAGTAAGACCTGTCTCAAAAAAAAAAATTGCTACCTTAAGACCCAAACAATTACTTGACAAGATTGGGACTGGTAATTTCCAAGGATGCAATACACCAATACATCTCAGCAATTCTTCCACAAGAATTTTCACAGTCATAAAACAAAAGTCAAATCAAACATTAACATAAGAATTCTTACATGCTAAATTTTCTTTTTCTAAGAACTCCCTCACTCTGACACATAACAAGGGCAGCAATATCTAATAAAACTGCCATACTACACATAGAGGAAGGCTGTCAAAAAAAACACATTTTTCTTCTAGAAGTATTTTAATATTAAGACATCAGTAGGACTTGGGCAGTCTTAAAAATATGAACGTATTTACAGGCCCATATTTCACCATAGGGCTATTTAAAATAATTCTACTTTACATAGATAGAGTCAGGAACGGTTTTTGTTAGCTAGTATAAAACAATCAGGCTATTGTACAATGGTGACAGAGCTCTTGAGAAAAAAATTACTGCTTAAGTAATTCTTGTCTCCAGTTGACTCTGCCACATTCTGCTCTCCATAAACACCATTGTTTTTAATCACAACTTTGCTGACAGCTTTGCCCTTGTCAAACAAAATTTTCACTTTCCAATAAGACCCTTTCAAACTGAAGTAATAAAACGCAATGCTTATATGATCATAGTATTTGTTAAGGTAAAATGTTATAGAATAGTATGTATAGTAAGATCTTACTTTTGTGAAAAAGCATATATTCACTGATTTATCTGGAAGGACATTCATCAAAATATTACCAGTGGTTGGTTATCTTGCAGTGGTAGGAGTAAAGGTTTCTTCTTTACCTTATATGTACTTTCTGATGCTCTTTATTAAACACTTTTTTTTCATATGTACATAAGAGAGAGAACAATTTGAGTTAGAGCATAGGAAACGTAGGTGTCATATTTTATAATAATTCAATACCACCAGTTCAAATCCACTTATTCAGAATTAACATAAAGCAAATGTTGCTCAAGAAATATCAATAAATTCCCCTGAGCCAACAAAGTTCAATTTTTAAACAATAAACTTCCTCAGATAAGAAAATGATGCCTGTAATTTCATGTCTCTTTACTGGAGAGCTGGGGGGAGGGTTGGAAATGGGCTGGAATGTCCAGGTACCATAGGAAAGATAATAGGAAAAAACTCGAGAAACAAGACAAAATCATTTCATTCATTTAGTGACATTTATTTGTAGAAGAAATCACGGAGTAGCAGAAGTAAATGATCAGAAAATGTAAGCAAGCACTTCAAGAGTAATAATGGGCAAAAGAAGAAAAAAGCCAGAAAAAAAACCCTAAAGAACTGAACTCAGACATATTTATGTAAATCATTCTGGGGGAAAAAAGGGTAGATAATGCTATATCACTAACTGAATCAGATCTGCTTTCTTGACAAGAAAAGGAACACCTTTCAAAAGGCTTATTTTCTGCTCAGTAGCAAAACCAAAAACACTCTCAGAGGAATCTGAAGATCTTCTGTGCCTGCTTTGGAATAAGCTAAACTATTAGATATACAGTTAAATAATTAACATACAAACATATAAATAGCAAATTTTATGCATTAATTGAATCTCAAAGTAATCGTCAGATGTGAAGAGAACATAATTTTGAAAAAAGAAAGAAAGTAAAGCACTGAGGTAATTTCAGTAACTCCTATGAAGAAATTACCTTTAAACCAAAACAGGTAACTCTACTAGGATAAAACATAAGAAATTGCCAATATTCAAGCAAAAACCAGCAATTTCACATGGGCCCACCCAGTGGTCTCCTGATAAATATTGAACGGCCAGCTATTTTGAAAAAAAGAGCCCTGATTGGTAGCTTTTGCCCATTCCCATGTTGGAACTGTCCCACCATGGCCAGTTTCAAGCTGCCAGACGATGGCACCGAGCGCGGAGTCGGAGCGAGAGGCGCAGGCACCTCCCCAACTCCAGCACACCACTGGCTCCACAGAACACGCTGAGGACCAGAGCAGTCCCCAAACTGTCCCACCCTTTTCTAAAACCAGGCTTTTGTCTGATTGATCCAGTTTCTGTCTTCCCTAGGTTAGAAGAAATATGCTGTTGACAGTTTAAAATACTAGTACACTAAAATCATTCATAACAAAGAACAGATGAGACTGGTACCTGGTTTCATCCATTCAACAATTTACTGCACACCTGTTTGGTGCCAGGTAGCGTTCTGGGCATTGTGGACAGCAGGGAACAAGACAAAAGAGGTCCCTGCTCTCCTAAGAAATATATATAAAAATACATAATTTCAAGGACTGAGAAATGCCATGAAGAAATTAAAACAGTAATGGGGAAGCTATTTTAAACTGAGTGGTGAATTAGGTGATATTTAAGCTGAGACCTTAAAGTTAAGGGGCCAGGCTCAAGATCTGGGAAAGACCATTCAGACAAAGGAAACGACTAGTGTAAAAGTCCTAAGGCAAGACCAAGCATGGCATGTTTGAAAAAGTGAACAGACTAACTTGGATAGAGCCTAATGAGCAAAGGTGAGATTGTCTGAGAGGTTGTCAGAGGCAGGAAGATCTCCTGAGCCCAGGAATTCAAGACCAACCTGGGCAACACAGCAAGACCCCATCTCTAAAAAAAAAAAAAAAAAAATTCTGCTCCGCTGGGCACGGTGGTACATGGCTGCAGTCCCAGCTACTCAAGAAGCAATGGCAGGAGATTGCCAATGTAAAAACCTCCAATAGAAGTCTCATAATTTTAGGGAGGGATTTTCAGTGTACAAAAATGTATTGGTATGCCTGTCCTCTTGGTACTGTGCTGCCTATTTAGTCCCCCCTTAAAAAAGGAGAGGAATATGAGTACATTTATTGTTTTGCATGGTAAACTAGCAGCTAGCTACAACAATCCCAGGAGTTATGATCACACCACTACACTCCAGCCTGGCCAACAGAGCAAAACCATGTCTCTTTAAAAAAAAAACAACCATGACTATAGCTGAAATAAACTTAGTGGTAGGACCACACACCAGCTCAGAAATAAGGATCTTATTAACCCAAGATGGTTACTTCATATGTGAAATGCTAACATATGAATCCAAGTACGTCAATGTTGAATTCTAATGAAGATGACCTAATAGTCTATAAAATAGATTCACTATGTTGTTCAGGTTAGGACTATTTCAAAACCATAGGCAAACACTTCTAGTGTATCATCCAAAATCATTTTATTTGGTATGTAAATAGACTTTTTAAGAATTATAGGCCGGGCGCGGTGGCTCACGCCTGTAATCCTAGCACTCTGGGAGGCCGAGGTGGGCGGATCGTTTGAGCTCAGGAGTTCGAGACCAGCCTGAGCAAGAGCGAGACCCCACCTCTACTAAAAATAGAAAGAAATTATATGGACAGCTAAAAATATATATAGAAAAAATTAGCCGGGCATGGTGGCGCATGCCTGTAGTCCCAGCTACTCGGGAGGCTGAGGCAGTAGGATCGCTTGAGCCCAGGAGTTTGAGGTTGCTGTGAGCTAGGCTGACGCCACGGCACTCACTCTAGCCTGGGCAACAGAGTGAGACTCTGTCAAAAAAAAAAAAAAAAAAAAAAAGGCCGGGCGCGGTGGTTCACGCCCGTAATCCTAGCACTCTGGGAGGCCGAGGCGGGTGGATTGCTCAAGGTCAGGAGTTCGAGACCAGCCTGAGCGAGACCCCGTCTCTACTAAAAATAGAAAGACATTATATGGACACCTAAAAATCTATATAGAAAAAATTAGCCGGGCATAGTGGCGCATGCCTGTAGTCCCAGCTACTCGGGAGGCTGAGGCAGTAGGATCGCTTGAGCCCAGGAGTTTGAGGTTGCTGTGAGCTAAGCTGACGCCACGGCACTCACTCTAGCCTGGGCAACAAAGTGAGACTCTGTCTCAACAAAAAAAAAAAAAAAAAAAGAATTATAAAGGTCATGTTTATTTTAACGTAAAAGAAAAATATAATACCAAATCTGATTTTTGTTCAAATTAGTGCTTAGGAGTTAAAGTAAAATATCAGCATATCAGTCTAAATTACATGTTCATATTACAAAAACTGCAAAGAAATATACACACACATACACACCCACACTCCCTATAGCCGTGAAAACCAAGTCCACATTATGGCCACATAAAAGTCCCACAAGTCAACAAAGACAAATTTTTGCATATTACACAAAAAAAGGAAACTGTGTAGACTAGTTTGAGGAGAATTTATACTTGCACATAAAATTATTTATTCATTCAGGAACTACTAAGCTACTCATTTCAACAATTTATCTAAAAGATTTTTCTTTTTAATCAACCAACAGGAAAGGAGACCTACAGCTCAGGGAAAAAAGGTTAAAAGAAAAAAAATCTTGTCTCAGCAGAATGAAATACTAAAAATCTGCATATCATTAATTCCCCTTGCGCTCTCATTTCCCAACTAAATATCAGTTAAACTGCATTTTTAAAAGGTGAAATATTTATATGATCTAAAGAGAAACCAGAGTATAAAACTACATTTTTAGACTATGCATTTAAGTCTGTACAAGCATTTTTCTTTTTTTTTTTAATTAAGAGCACAAATAAGTATATGCATTTAATACTACTCAAATAAACTTGTGATTATTGTAGCTAGCTGCTAGTTTACCGTGCAAAATAATAAATGTACTTATATTCCTCTCCTTTTTTAAAGGGGGACTAAATAGGTGGCATAGTACCAAGAGGACAGGCATACCAATACATTTTTGCACACTGAAAATCCCTCCCTAAAACTATGAGACTTCTATTGGAGGTTTCTACAAAAAAAATAAAAACTGCTAAGAATACCATTAGGCTTTCTCAGTAATTTCTCCTTTTTCTTTGTTTCTACTTAATTCTTAGAGGACTATACGGTTTTAGGTGAAGTTCAAATACTTTTGTTATAGAAACATGCATATAGGCTGTAACCAGCATCAGGAGTAACAAGACAAGCAGCCATTCATTCAGGAACTGTGAGTGCCCATCAGGAGCCAGCCAGGGTCCTGGGGACTCTGCAGTGAATAAAACAATGCTCTATCCCTGAGGGCACGAAAGCAAGACTGCACCTGGAGGATGCCTGGGGGCCAGAGTAGAGGAAGCCAAGGAGAAACCTGATTGTGTAGGACACAAAACCAGAGAGGTAGGAGGTACAGATCAAAGGAGGCTCTTATTCGCACAGTAAATATTCTGGCTTTTACTCGCGAGGACATAAAAAGCCACTGAACGGTTTGAACACAGGAGTGAAATAACCAGACTTTCATGTTAAAAGGATCACCTTGGTTTCTGGGTTGAGAATAGAAAGGTGCAGAAGCAGCGGGGAGACTAGTGACTATGAAAATAACACAAGCAAGAGGTTATGGTTGCTTACAGGGGTGGCAGCAAATTGTCGTTCCATTTATAGTTAAGGCAGCATTTAAAGTATATAAAGAATGTACTTTCGTGATAATTATTTGAATTAGATGTGGAAGTATCAGAAGGGAGTATCAAGATGTCTATGAGGTTTGGGGCCAGAGAAACTGAAAGAGGGAGTGGACATTTAAAAGATGAGGAAGAATGGAATGGAAACAATTATTGGAGGGGGTAGGAGAGAAGAAGGAGGCGACGAGTTGTTCAGTTGTGACATGTTAAATTTGGCATCTAGATGTCTAGTTAAATTAGACATCTAGCTGAAAATGTTGAGTACGCAGATGAACATACAAGTCTGGAGATTAGGAAAGAAATTCAGACTAAAGACAAAAGTTTTTGTTAGAAATATATAATTCTAGCTAGATAAGATGAGATCACAAGGGACTAAATATAAATACAGAAGAGGTCTAAACATACATCCCTGGAACACTGCCTCATTTTTTAGAAGTTGGAGTGATGAAAAGGAACCAGCAAAAGAAACTGAAAATAAGCAGTAATATCCCAGAAGCAAAGGGAAGAAGGTTTCAAAGAAGAGAACATTATCAACCACATCAAATGCTGTGACTGCTGCTATATTCACTGACATTAGAATTCACCAAAGAGGTCACTAGTAACATCAAAAATGAGCTGCTATGGTAGAATGGAAGAGAAAAAAAAAACCCCTCAACTGTAGTGGATCCAAGAGAGAGAGGGAGTACTAAAGACCACAAATATCAACTTTTCTGGAGAGTAGTAACTAAAGAAAGATGTGGTGTTGAACAAGGTTTTTTAAAGACGGGAGATATCAGTATCTATATGCTGCATATATATCTATATGCTGACAGGAATGATCTGGTAAAAACAGGACACGGACGCATCTCGTTGGCATGTACGAGGGGATGGACATGGAAGCAACGCAGTGTCCTTGACAGGAGGAAGGGAGAGAACCCAGGGCAGCCGTGGTGAAGAACAGCAGGAAATGCAAAGAGCATGGGCAGAGGCCTGAGGGACATGGAAACGCTTTCTGATCGCTTTCATTTTTCACACACAGGAAACACGTTATCAGATAAAAATGGAGAAAAGGTTAGAGGTTTGAGGAGAGAGGTGAAAATAGTCATTTAGGGGAATGCTAAAGTCATTCAACCAGGGAAATGTCCTGGGATTACACCACTGTCAGCAACACAAAGGGCCTTCCTGAGGTCAGCGGTCAGGCACTGAACGGGAGACCCAGGTCAGCATGGCTGTGTTTTCCTCAGAGCACGGTCACCTGCCCAGGTGCAGGCTGAACTGGACGGAGAACTGCATGTAAACGGTGTGGGGTGGAGGGCTGGCCAGTGGAGTGCAATGGAGGAGCGCCCTACATGGAACTGAGGGCGCATGAAAGGGAGAGATTATAATAGTGGATCATGGATTCAAGGCAGGGAAAATATTCAAGTAAGGATGTGCAGGAAGGGGACAGTACAGAGGTGGCAGAAGCAATGGACTGCAGGTCCCAAACAGACAGAAGTGCTGTCAAGGGGGGTTACAGTTGTCCCACGGGGGTTTGGTTCATGGAACCCCACCATACCAAAATCCCCAGATGTTCAAGTACCAGATATAAAATGGGTAGGTATTTGCATATAACCTATACATATCCATATACTTTAAAGCATCTCTAGATTACTTATATGTAAATGCCACGTAAGTAGCTGTTATACTGTAGTTTTTAAATTTGTATTTTGTTTTAGAGACAGAGTTTAGTATTTTTGACCCACAGTTGGTTGAATCCTCACATGTGGAACCCACAGACACAGAGGGTCTACTGTATTTGACAGAAGTTGGAAATAGAGGATGTGGAGGCCCCAGTGGAATTATGCCAAATGAAATATCCTTAGTAAAGTATGGGCAGTTCTGGTTAAAATGTTATAGAACTACCTTAAACACTAAAGCAAAACATCACCCTGGGCAAAGTGGGCCCGCAGATAAGGAAAGCTGGGAAGTGAAATTAAAGATAGAGAATTATATCACAGGAATTGTAGCTAGGGGTCCGAGACATAAAATTCTCAAGAAAACTATTTCCAGCAGTCCCAGGGAGTCAGCTTTGAACCTGTCCAACCCAGAAGGCAAAAATGCCAGATCACAATCAGATGAGCTAAAATAAACCATACCTTTCCCCTCGATCCCTTTTCCACACTGAGCTGGACCCTGAGCAGGCGAGGATGTCATACTGAAGAGAATCTGGCAAAGTAACAAGAGAAATCAAGTAGGAATCTTCCTCCAAAGCAGGCTTCTAGGTCTGAAACAGTGGAAACCAAAGAAGCGTTCAGAATTGTGTGAAAGTCTCAACACTGATTATACTGAACTGCACCTTCTAATGACTAAAATAAGATTATGAATGACAAGTAACCACAAGAGTTTTTATTACCTGAAAATTACTGGAAAAGTTATCTGATCTTACTAAGAGCTGATCCAGAGGTAGAGACTGAATCTATAGAGGGTTGAAGGCACAGTGAAAACTGTTTTCTGCTTAACCTTACCAAGTCCCATCCACTGAACATACTAGTTCCACAGATACCCATAAATTCCCACTACATGTAAGGTATAAAATATACACAATGCTAGATGTAGTAAAAATTCATTTTTGCTTTACTAAGCAAAAAGTGAAAGCCAATTATTAAGTCAAATAAAACAAAAGTCATTTTATGTTTGAGTACAACTACAAAATTTGATCATGGAAGATGTCATAAGAAATCTTAGCATGAGTTTCTAAGCGGGCAAGCAACAACATAGAAATATCAGGGCTCACCATTTAGTCATTTTCAAAGTCACCTCTATTTAATGTGGACTTATCTAATGCATTCTAGGAAAAGGAGTATGTGTTACTATAATTTTGCCTGAAATACATTTACAGGTATTTTATAGTGTCAAGATAAAGACAATAAAGACAATTTATTACCAAGTCTTTTTGGCATTTCAATTCAGAAACCCCATCTGGATGCAGTCACAGAGCAGTCTCAACTAAATTCTAGTCCATTCATAATTTGGTAGTATTACAGAAAGATTCAAGCATACTTAAGCTTTGAACTGAGGCAGCAAGTCAATATTTAATATGCTAAATTCCAAGTTTTTCCAGGAAGTATGAAAAAAAATCAGAAAAAATGCTATCACCTAACTAGCAAGCAAGCATTAAGGATAAGCACATGTTTTACTCAGTTCCTCTCAAGAATACACAGGGAACCTATAATGCCCCATTCTGACACAGACCTAAAACATTACTAACACTTAACATTCAATAAAATGTTAAAATATTTGTTTCATAAAAACTGAGATAAGAAAACACTAAAACAGGCCAGGTGGGGTGGCCAGTACCTGTAATCCCAGCAGTTTGGAACGCAGAGGCTAGGAGTTTCAGACCAGTCTTGGCAACATAGCAACACCTTGTCTCTACAAAAAATTTGAAAATTAGCCAGGCATGGCAGTGCAGCTTGCAGTCCTAGCTACTCAGGAGGATGAGGTAGGAGGATCGCTTGAGCCCAGATGTCTGAGGTTGCAGTGAGTGATAGTCATGGCACTGCACTCCAGCATGGGTGACAGAGTGAGACCCTGTCTCTAAAATTAAAAAAAAAAAAAAAAACACTACAATAAATCAAAACCAATAAGCATGTTTCATTGTAAGTGAAAAATCTTATAAAATCTTAAAAAAGTCCCAGATTCATCCTAAAACAGATGAGAAACCTAAACATTTTCATGTCTTTGAAAAAGACAACTGGGAATGAAAAACATAATAGCAACCTATACTAGACGATAAACGTGAGAAATTTGTTATATAGCATTTAAATAAAAATTTTAAAATTCAAAAATGTTTCTTACAAATGCTAATTAATAAACTCTCACAATCTACACAGGCAAACATGGGCACTGCTGCAAATGCCTTGTTAGCATCATTCTTCATCACTTGATTAATTACACCTGAGAGAAAAGAAATTCCTTCTAGATCACTCTGAAGGGTGTTACAAAAAAATGAACCACTCCCCACAGCAGACACATCTACCTCGATGAAGAAAACACCAACATTTCAAATATTCCAACAATTACAAAATAGGATAATCCTGGAATTTACTCAGCCTCAAAACATGAACTACTCCAACACAGGAATAATACTTTAAAAACATTTACAGTGTTTTCTAAAGTACAAAAACTATTCATTATGAATCCTGATTTCTTGGAAAAATTATTTTAACATGTCTCAATGCTGTTGATTGTCAAGAATTCTGATGATGTGCTTATCCAAAAAAAAAAAAAAAAAAAAATGCCAGGCATTTTTTATTTAACATATCACAGCCTGCTTACATTGTTCTTTATCATCATTATTAGATTTCTTATCAACACCAGACTGATAGTGGTAAATTGTCAAGAAATACACATTTCTTCCTCCAAGAAATACACATTTAAAGAAAAACTATCACAACTCTCTACCACTAAAATTTGAGGGATTCCTTCCCTTATTATTCCTAGGAACAACAATCATAAAAAGCTAATAGCCAGTAAGTCTAAAATCTGAAAGTTCTATTTGAATGTGTACATTACTTTCAACAATGTATAAACTATTATAAGCATTGACAAGTCAAAAGGGTCCACCAAAATTCAAAAGCTAACTGCAAAAAAATTAGTAATCTACATTATTTTGTAAAGATCAAGATTGGCTTTGGAGTACATCAACTCAGACTTCTGAAGAGGCCAAATATTGTTTTTAAACATATATAAATAAGATAAAAATAGGCAATGCAACCTTAGAATAAATGCAATACTAAAAATTTCATCCTCTTTTTAGAAAGCAGTTTTATCCGTAGTAAAACTACAGGTAAAGTCCATATATGGAACCACAAATTCTTACTAATAATCCTTCCAATTTCAGCACTATCAAGTTAATACTGTATTTGTTGGTAAATAGTAAAGAAAAGGACAAAATAAAATTCCTGAAATGGTGCTTCACTTAAAAACGTTTCTTATGGAAAAGAAATCTAATGTTTATCATCAGTGATTTTTAAAAATAGAAAATGCTGTTGCAAAGATTTACAGAACAGAGAACCAGAAGTCCATGACCTTTCAATAAATACACTGTACTAAAATCTTCTTGTAAGAGAGAGATAATAAAAACATCAGTCTGTTAAATCTCTTCCTCCCTTCTTTTTAAAATGTAGATAGATTTTACTAAACTGACAATATGAAAGTGTAACCCAATAATCTTAGCCTTCTTAAGTTACTTATTAACTTTTCAATAGACTGTTATGAATTTACAGTTCCTGCAGTTCACCTGCCACCTTTCCCAACTTAAAGCAGACACTAGGGGTTGAAGACAGTCTCCACTTGCAACATCAATTATAAGAAAGAACTTTATGCTCCTTTTAAAAAAGGATTATTGTGAGTTTTGTTCGTCCCCAGAAACAAACACCACTCAACACAGATCTCAGCACATAATAGATGTTTAATGAATATCTCTTGAGTAAATGGTAATGTTTAATTGTATTAGTGCAACATTAGTTTTTTTTTTTTTCCTCCTTCAATTTAGAGTTCTCCTTTGTTGGAAAAGAAACTCAAGACCATAGCAGTCCCTCAAAAACACATAAACAACTTTATTCACAATGAAAAATAAAGCTGGGTCTCAAAATACAATCCCAGCGCCTCTTTATGTTCTCCATTATTTTTAAAGAAAATGAGAAATAAAGCCTGTTTTTAAGAAATAGATAATGTATACCAACTTTTCTCAAAATAAAAAATTCACATTTCAAACTTATTTTCTGTTAGTAGTACTAACAACTGATTGTTCCAAAATATGCATATATTGGGTAAAAATCAAAAACAAGCATAAAAACAAAATTACATGTTTTTTGCCAACGTTTTTTCCTTAATCTTAGTCAAAAGGGTATGTGCCTAAATTTTACTAGATGTGAGACCAGCTTTGTCTGATGTTTCCAGATTCATTCATTCAACAAATATTTTAATGAGCATCTACTGTATTCCAAGCCCTTTAACGTTTAAATTTGCAAACTGCACACCACCACCGAATTCCTCTACGAAGCCTTGTCATTTAAAATAATTGCAAGGTAATAAGGAATCTCAACACCGTTTCTTGTACACATTAAGTCAGTGGATTGGGGCCCTTTTTCAGCCGTCAAAGCGACATCAGTGAGCCGCTACCGACCACACCCGGGACCAAAATCCCAACCAGGAGCCACAGCCGGTGAAACCACCTGTGAGAGTCGCCCGCGCTCCTCCTCCGAGGAGGCAGCCGGGACTTCCGCTCCGAGCCCAGCGAGCTCCGCTGCGGGACCGCGGGCGGGACGCGCCGGGCGCCTCGGGCGACTGTCGGGGCTCCGGAGCTGGGTCCCCGCCCCGCCAACCCTCACCTGGAGACCCCGGGCCGTCCCCGCCCGCCCCTCGCGCCACCCCCGCGACCGCCAGACCCGCCAAGTGGGGGGAGGGGTCTGCGTTTCCGCTTTACCGCGATGGGTGGTCGGCGCCTCGGTCGCCGCCTGCCTGAATTCCGAGCTGAGCTCGGGTCCCTTCCTCAGAGGAAAGGGACGAAACCCAAAGGGCGGGTCCTCGGGGAAGGGACCTCGCCCAAACCTGGAAACGGAGCCGCCGGCTCGGTCCGCAGCCCGCAGCCCACAGCGCGCAGCTGGCAGGGCCGGGCCGCGCTCACGGCGGAGCCCTCGGGGACCGGGGTTCGGGGCTTCAGGCCGCCGCCCAAGGGCCCGAGAGGGCGAGGCGCGGGGACCGGCGCTGCACTCACCCTCGCCTTTGTCTCGGCCGCCCGCTCCGGCAGCACCGCTCTCGGGCGGCTCCGCGGCTCCTGCCGCCCCGACTCCCGCAGCTGCGCTCCCGGCTCCCTCCGTCCCGCCCAGACTCGTGCGCCGCCGCAGCCAGAGGCCTTGCGCGGTCCGAGGGGGGGGGGGCGGGGCTTCGTCGCGCAAGCGCCTCGGCCGCCCGAGCCAGGCCCCGTCCCCGGGATGGGCCGGCCGGCGGGCGGTGCCACCCCCACCTTAAGCCGCGAAGGTTGGGCGGCCGCTGCTGTGGCGAACAGACCACCCACAGCAGGGGGTGGAGCCTGCGCGGGAGCGCGCGCGCGGAAGATGGCCACCGAGCCTGCGCGGGAGCGCGCGGGAGCCTCTTCCCAGCCCGGCCCGCAGGCGGCTGCGGCTCGCGCCCGCCCGGCCGCGGAGGGGCGGTTTCTGCGCGCGGTGTGGGCCGCGGCCGCGCCCTGAGGAGGAAGCGGGGTGCCGAGCTGGCGGGGGGCGAGGTGTCTGTCGGTCGCAGTTGAGACCTCGAGGTCCTGAAACCCTCCGACCATTGTTTTTTTCAATGTCACAGTCAGAATCATTTTGTCATTCACTGGCTTCAGGCCCGGCACTTCCAGCTGGCATTTGCAATGGGAAAACTGTTCGTGCCCCAGACCTCTGTGACTCCTCCCCCGGATCGCATACATCCCAGAAGTCGGGACACGTGACATTGTCCCAGTCTAGCGGCCAGTACTCCACCAAAGGACCCGCCAAACTCTGCCTGTGGTCAAAGGACAGAGAGAGCCAGGTGCTGGTGTCAGGGCATCCTTCCAGCTGCTCAGGCCACAGACTTTGGCGTCATCCTTGGTCCCTCTCACACTCTCATTTTCACTTCCAATCTGCCAAGAAAGCTCGTTGGTTCCACTTCCAAAATAAATCAGACTAGTTCTCACCTGCGTTACTTCCAGCATCTCAGTGATACCTCAGTGGCCTACTAAACCGCAGGGCCTCCCTGCCCATCATCTACTCTGTTTATTGTCAAAACAGCCGGAATATCCTCTCACAAGGAAATGTCACTTAGTGTTGATACTTAGGCTGAGCCAGGTATTTAAAATTGCAACCGCCAGACACCAATTCTCGATCCTTCCTACCTCATTCTTTTTCTTTTCATCCCATGACACTTCACACCTGGTAGCAATCTCTATGGTCAGCTTTCCGGATCTATGGTTAGGCATTCACAGATTCAACTAACCGCAAATCAAAAATAGTCAGGAAAAAAAAATTAAATAACACAAAAAATACAGTATAACAACTATTTATATAGCATTTACATTGCGTTTGGTATTGTAAGTAATCTAGAGATCATTTAAAGTATACAGGAGAATATATATAAGTTACACGCAAATATTATGCCATTTTATATAAGGGACTTGAGCATCCGCAGATTTTGGTGTTGATGGGGATCCTGGAACCAATCCCCTAAAGATACTGAGGTATGACTGTATTTATTTTATATGTTTATCTTTTAGTGTCTTTCTGGTCTTCGCTGGTAGAAGCTGGGATTTTTGTCTGTTTTGTTCAACTGATGTACCCAAGTCCCTAGAATAAATGAAAAATTTTTAAATTCCCTTAGATAATAAAAAGTGTAAAGCAACAAAAAATGACCCGGTTTGTATTTTAAATTTCCTCTTGGTTTCAATTTCTATCAGTTAATTTGGTCAATATTATATTCATAACACTCTCTTTACATATTTAATGTAGCCTTTAAGATTTAAAATAAAACAATTTAAAGCCACAGATTATACAGTACAGTTTGGATTTTTTTTTTTGTTTGTTTCTTTCTTTCTTTGAGACAGGGTCTTGCTCTGTCACCTGGGCTAGAGTGCAGTGGTGTCATAATAGCTCTCTGCAACCTCCAACTCCTGGGCTCCAGGGATCCTCCTGCCTCAGCCTCTTGAGTAGCTAGGACTACAGGCACACACCACCACACCTGGCTAATTTTTCATTCTAGTTTTTGTCGAGACTGGGTCTCACTCTTGCTAAGGTTGGTCTTGAACTCCTGACCTCAAGTGATCCTCCTGCCTCGACCTCCTAGAGTGCTAAGATTACAGGCGTGAGCCACCATACCGTGCCCCGGCCCCGCCCCCTCCCCTCCCCGTCCGCCCCCTGCCAGCCCCGCGCTGCGGCTCCGCTCCTCCCCCCGCTGCCACACGGGGGCGCAGCCGGACAGCGAGGGCGGGGCGGGGCGGGAGGACCGGGATGGGGAGAGGATGGGGAGGGGCGGGGAAGGGGGCGCCGGGGAGGCGGGGGTCTGGCTGTTTTAAGGGGCAGTTTTCCCCTAAACTGATCTACAGACTAACCAGGATCCTTACTGAACCCTGGCAGCGCCTCTTTTTAGTGGAAATGACAAGCTGACCCTAACATGTGTATGGAAATTCAGAGCATCTAGACAATATACCAGCCAAAACAATTTTGAAAAAGAACAAAATTGAAGAACTTACAAAACCAGACATCCAATTTTACTGCAAAGCTATGGCAATAAAGACAGTGTGATGCTGACATAAAGATGGATCTACAGCGAAGTGGAACAGAATAGAGGTCCAGACTTAAACCTTTCATTTATGGTCGATCAATTTTAAACAAGGATATCAAGATAATTGGATGGGGAGAAATGACAGCTTCAACAAATGGGACTGTCTACAAAGGTCTGTTTGTATATCGTCCATAGTACCAAATTGGCTTATAAATAAATGAGTATTCATAAATTATGCAAATAAGCCCAGATGCTATTCAAATGCACAGGACTTAGTAATCTTTTGGCAGATGAGACTGGTCTAATATTGGTTTGATGGGAATGGCCAGGTCTTCAGCTAAATATGCATATATTTAACTTTAAGTTTCTTACTTTTATGATGCTTTCTTGGCATGAAAATTTAGCCTGGGATGATGGCTATATTTGTCTGTCTCATGAAATTTTCCAGGCATAATTGTTAAGAATGAATAAATTGGGTAGATGTGGCTAGGAAAAAAGTTTGTAAATAAATTTTTGATGATGGTTATATTTTGTAACATGTTTATTTGGGGAGGTTTCTCAAATATTTTAAGTAAATATAGCCTTAGAGTTTTACTAAGTGAAGTTAAATGATGAATATTCATTGAATATATAGATATTATCTAAATAAGATAATTCTAAAACAGTAATTGAACATTAATTGAATAAGAGTTTAGACTCATATACTTTTGACTTCTTATTTCAAAGAAACAAAAGTTATCTGAGTCTGTTAGTGACCCATGACTCTGTTTAGTGAAGTACCTGAAACCTTTTAACATCTTTGGCAGGTTTTCCTGGGATCAAAATCCTAAATTAAATCTTTTTGACCTAAAATTAACTTTGGGATTTTCCAGTTGGACCCCAGGAGAGCATCAAAGAATGTATATCTCTTCTTGTGGAGATATTAAACTATTAGGCTAATTTGGTAAATCGTATAGGAAGCATTGCCAAATAAGAAATGATATTTAACTTGGTCATATTTGTGTAAATGTGTTATTAAAATGTATTCCAAAAATATGTGATTCTGAAAATTCTAATGTGTTGTGTTATGTGCTATCAGTCATTATGATTACTATGTTAAACTGTTATATGCCACAGAAATACCTAAATTTTCTTGCCAATTGTAAACTCTCATCAGACTTTTGACCATGGCTGTTCTGGGTTTCCACAGTTACTATTTTAAATTCTTTGATGGAAGCATTTTCAATCAGCTATAGTCCAAAATTGTTCATCAAGATTGAGAAAAACAATCTTGATTACATGAAACTAAGTAATTAATAACAATACTGCTTTTATGCCTTTATTTAAAATGTTGATTCTTTACCTAAATGTTTTCCAGAGTCAAGGAAATTTTCTTTCATAAGCTCTGTATAGTTTGCAACAATTTCGTAAAGTATCCTATTGTGAACAAAGATGAAAGCATTTGCTTTTTCTCCCTACTCGATTCCTTCAAAATTCCAGAAGTATTTGTGAATATCCTTATCTTTATTTATATAAGTTCAATAAAAATATGCTGTCTCTTTACAAGCAGGATACAATTGGAAACACTGGCCATATTGCCAAGGATTTGACTGAAGTGTCATATTTAAGACTATGCATAAAATGCCAGTGTTCCCAGACTTACAGTGAATGAGTAAAAATTGTCACTTCCTGGCAGGTCCGAGAACCTTAAGACTATAAGTAAAACCTAAAGCCTGCCTTGGTTTGGCTTCCTCCTCTCAAGAAGTTCTAAAATCTGAGATTCCTATATGATCAACGTGGACAGAGAAAATCATGCTTCTAAGGAAACCTGAAGCACACCTGCTAGTAGATTGAAGCCCTGTGCACTGTGTTCAAGTCCTTGTTATCTACCTGTGGCCTGGAATGGATCCTAAATCCCCCGATTTCCTCCAATATTTGGCTACAACTAAATCATGCTAAAGTCCCCGGGATCTCGCCCACCAGCAAAGCAGGGATACTCCAGGGACATTCATGGAACACAACCCCTATCCAGATTAACCAACTAAGAGAATTAAATATTAAGATTGGGGCCGGGCGCGGTGGCTCACGCCTGTAATCCTAGCACTCTGGGAGGCCGAGGCGGGTGGATTGCTCAAGGTCAGGAGTTCGAGACCAGCCTGAGCGAGACCCCGTCTCTACTAAAAATGGAAAGACATTATATGGACAACTAAAAATCTATATAGAAAAAATTAGCCGGGCATAGTGGCGCATGCCTGTAGTCCCAGCTACTCGGGAGGCTGAGGCAGTAGGATCGCTTAAGCCGAGGAGTCTGAGGTTGCTGTGAGCTAAGCTGACGCCACGGCACTCACTCTAGCCTGGGCAACAAAGTGAGACTCTGTCTCAACAAAAAAAAAAAAAAAAAAAAGATTGGAGAGGAGTTAGATATTAAGACTGGAGATGTGGGTGACACTGGGGCTACGCTGTCCATCCTTAGCCCCGGCACACTGTCTCTGTGCCCTCCCTGGGGTTCTGAATTCATCTAGATGGTTGCAGTGGCCAACGAATCTATGATAGTTCCTAAATCTCTACCTATCCTCCAACTAGGACCCCTTGTGACAGTCATGGCCTTTTGCTTGTCCCGTCAGCCCCCATACATCTCCTGGACAGGGACTTCTTAAAAACTTACCAGGCCCAAGCTGGGCGCGGTGGCTCACGCCTGTAATCCTAGCTCTCTGGGAGGCCGAGGTGGGCGGATCGTTTCAGCTCAGGAGTTCGAGACCATCCTGAGCAAGAGCGAGACCCCATCTCTACTAAAAATAGAAAGAAATTATATGGACAGCTAAAAATATATATAGACAAAAATTAGCCGGGCATGGTGGTGCATGCCTGTAGTCCCAGCTACTCGGGAGGCTGAGACAGGAGGATCGCTTGAGCCCAGGAGTTTGAGGTTGCTGTGAGCTAGGCTGACGCCACGGCACTCACTCTAGCCTGGGCAACAAAGTGAGACTCTGTCTCAAAAAAAAAAAAAAAAAAAAAAAAAAAAAACTTACCAGGCCCATACGTCCTTCTCCCAACTAGGGGAAATAACGCTTGAGTTATTTTCACCAGGAGACTTTGCCACACAACGGCTTTTACCCAAATTCCCATTCATTCAGTTAGCCTCGCCACCACTACCCACCCTGCTCCGTAAGAGCTAAGTGGGAGTCTGGGCACAATCCAACACCGAGGAAAACCCTCAGGTTGTGAAGATGACAGTTGTGTACACTCCCGAGGACGCGATTCACCCCAGGAGTCAACCCCAGTGAAGGAGCGAGATGGGGAAGGTTTCTGTGGTCCTGCGTTGGACGAGGTTCTGCTTGGGATGACCGTGTGGTCAGAAACCTTTCCCATGCCGTCAACAGAGCTGCCGAAGCCACCAGGGGGCAGCAGCGGTCCCCAGACGCCCTCGAGGGTTGTCGCAGCCCAGCCGCTGTGAGCGTTAGACCAGCCCCGCCGCGCAGGTGGCGTCGCTGCCGCTGCCCACACTCCCGCCGCACCTGGGTCGCGTGACAAACCTAAGATCTTGCGGCAGCGACGCTCTGACAGACGCGTCTTCAGAAAGCCTCCCGGGCCCAGCCCGACGGACTGGACTCAATTTCCCGCTCTCAGCTGTTTCCAGATCCCGTCCGCGCCCCACCCCTCGGGCCCTAATGAGCCTCCTCGCATCTGGGCTGGGCTCGGCGTCCTCCCCACCCTGCCTCAGCCGTTCTCACAGGCCTCTGCGGGAGGCCCCGGACCGCACCAGGCGACTCTCCGAAGCTGGACCCGCAGCCGACGGGACCCAGAACCGATCCGTATTTCACAGGCGCTTGGGCGTTTCCCAGGCACAGGGCTGGTGGCGCTGCCCGGCCCCTCCACTGCCGCTGGGGTCCCGCATGGACTAGGGGGACCGGCCGGCTGCAGCCGCTGCCCAGGACGGGTCGGCTCAGAGGCAGAATGCGGACAAATTTGTACCTGAAAGCCCATCCTTCAAGACGGACCGAGCAGCCGCAGGGTCTGATTTTAACATGGAGCCCAGAGGTCATTTGCTGACTGGAGGCCACGCCTGCACCGCGCCCGCACCGCACTGGAGTTCCCCAGAAACCTGAGCCTCCGATCAGCTTTAGCACTTCTGGAGCTCAGCAGCACTGACCAATGAGACTAAGCCACACTGACCAATCAGACTCAGCTGCATTGACCAAACAGGATTCAGCCACGTTGACCAATCAGGACTCAGCTATATTGACCAATCAGATTCAGCCACACTGACTAATCAGGATTCAGCCACATTGACCAATCAGGATTCAGCCACAATGACCACTCAGACGCAGCCACACTGACAAATCAGACTCAGCCAAATTGACCAATCAGGACTCAGCCAAAATGTCCAATCAGACTCAGCCACATTGACCAATCAGGCCTCAACCTCACCGACCAATCTGACTCAACCGCATTGAGCAATCAGACACAGCCATGTTGACCAATAAGGACTCAGCCACACTGACCAATCAGATTCAGCCACACTGACTCATGAGGACTCAGCCACACTGACCAATCAGATTCAGGCACACTGACTCATGAGGACTCAGCCACAATGACAAATCAGATTCAGCCACACTGACTATTTAGGACTCAGCCACACTGACCAATCAGACTGAGCCACATTGACCAATGAGGACTCAGTCCACTGACCAATCAGATTCAGTCAAATTGACCAATCAGGATTCAGCCTCAGTGACCAAACAGACGCAGCCACACTGATGAATCAGACTCAGCCAAATTGACCATTCAGGAATCAGCCAAGTTGTCCAATCAGACGCAGGCACACTTACCAAACAGGACTGAGTTGCATTACACAATCAGTCTCAGTGACGTTGACCTATCAGAACTCAGCAGCACTGACCAATCAGATTGAGCCAAACTGACATATCAGGACTCAGCCACACTGACCAATCAGATTGAGCCACATTGACCAATCAGGACACAGCCACACTGACCAATCAGACGCAGCCACACTTGGGAAGCAGACTCAGTCAAATTGTCCAATCAGACCCAGCTACACTGACCAATGCGGAATCAGCCACACAGACCAATCAGATTCAGCCACACTGACTAGTCAGGACTCAGCCACACTAACTAATCCGACTCAGATACACTTACCAATGAGGAATCAGCCGCACTGACCAATCAGATTCAGCCACACGGACCAATCAGGTCTCAGCCTCACTGACCATTGAGACTCAGACAAATTGACAAATCAGATTCAGCCACGTTGACCAATCAGGACTCAGCAGCACTGACAAATCAGATTCCGCCACACTGACTAGTCAGGACTCAGCCACACTGACAAATCAGACGTAGCCACACTTTCGAAGCAGACTCAGCCAAATTAACCAGTCAGAATTCAGCCAAATTGCCCAATCATACTCAGCCACACTGACTAATAAGGACTCAGCCACACTACCCAATCACATTCAGCCACACTGACCAATCAGGACTCAGCCTCACTGACCAATCAGACTGAGCCGCATTGAGCAATCAGCCTCATCCACGTTGGCCAATCAGGACTCAGCAGCACTGACCAATCAGGTTCAGCCACACTGATTAGTTAGGACTCAGCCACACTGACCAATCAGATTCAGCCACATTAACAAATTAGGACTCAGCCACACTGACCAATCAGACGCAGCCACACTGACGAAGCAGACTCAGCCAAATTGACCAATCAAAACTCAGCCAAATTGTCCAATCAGACTCACCCACACTGACCAATCAGGACTAAGCCTCGCTGTCCAATGAGACTCAGCCACGTTGACCAATCAGGACTCAGCAGCACTGACCAATCAGATTCAGCCACACTGACCTATCAGGATTCAGCCACACTGACCAATGAGACTCAGTCACATTAACCAATTAGGACTCAGCTGCACTGACCAATCAGACGCAGGCGCACTGACGAAGCAGACTCAGCCAAATTGACCAATCAGGACTCATCCAGCTTGACCAATCCGACTCAGCTACACTGACCAATGAGGAATCAGCTGCATTGACCAATCACATTCAGTTACACTGACCAATCAGTACGTAGCCCCACTGACAAATCAGATTCAGCCTCATTCAGCAATGAGACTCATGCATGTTGACCAATCCGGACTCAGTCGCACTGACCAATCAGATTCAGGCATACTGACTAATCAGACTCAGCCGCATTGAGGAATCAGACTCAGCCACGTTGACCAATCAGGACTCAGCCGCACCTACCAATCAGATTCAGCCACACTGACTAATCAGGACTGAGCCGCACTGACCAGTCAGATTCAGCCACACTCACTAATCAGGACTCAGCCACACTGACCAATCATATTCAGCCAAACTCACTAATCAGGACTCAGCCACAGTGACCAATCAGATTCAGCCACACTGACTAATCTGGACTCGGCCACACTGACCAATGAGATTCAGCCAAATTGACCAATCAGTATTCAGCTGCACTGACCAATAAGACGCAGCCACATTGACGGAGCAGACTCAGCCAAGTTGACCAATCAGGACTAAGCCAAATTGTCCAATCAGACCTAGCCACACTGACCAATCAGGACTCAGCCTCACTGACCAATCAAACTCAGCTGCACTGCCCAATCAGGACTCAGCCTCACCGGCGTACCCGACTCAGCTCATTGACCAATGAGGACTCAGCCACATTAACCAATCAGACTCAGCTGCATTGAGCAATTAGAAGTAAGCCACAGTGACCAATCAGACTCAGCTGCATTTAACAATTAGAAGTAAGCCACAGTGACCAATCAGACTCAGCTGCATTGAGCAATTAGTAGTAAGCCACAGTGACCAATCAGACTCAGCTGCTTTGAACAATCAGACTCAGCTGCATTGAGCAATTAGAAGTAAGCCGCAGTGAACAATCAGACTCACCTGCATTGAACAATCAGACTCATCTGTATTGACCAATCAGGACTCAGCTGCACTGATCAATCAGACCAAGCAGTGAATCCCTCATTTGTATAATGAACCTGACTGGAGCCTGGGCGGGAACTTCCGCTGTGTGACCTGAGCCTTCGCTGTGCTCTCTGGAACGGCCACCCTATCACACGGAAGGCGGGGTCTCTGGAATGAGTCTCTTTCCTCCAGACTCCTTTTCAGACAACTTCTGTTCCTGCCATGCACCAGACCTTCCCCAGCTGTCCACACCCTCGGGCCCGCCCAGCCCCGCCCTGCACCCTCCCCAGACCTCCCGCTCAGGCTGCAGCTCATCCTTGGCCGGGCCTCATGGGAGCTACTGGAGCCCCGAGGGCACGGACCTCACTCGCTCGGCAGTGGGCTGCATGGTCGCCCTGGCCGGCATTGGCTGCCCAGCTCCCGCGCAACAAAGGGCCCATCCTCCGGGCGCTTGGGACACTGGGGAGCCACCGCACCCCGGCTGAGAATCCTTGCTCAAGGCCAGGGACCCTGAGTCCCCACTGCGACCGCTGCTGGTGGCCTTTTGCGATCTAGCTTGAAAGCTGCCAGCTGTGCCAGCTTCCTCTGCCATGTGGCGCCCTGCCTGCAACCGGCACAGCTCCCCACTGCCTCCTACCGATGTCCTTTGCTGGACTTTGGAACGTCCCAGGGGCCACTTCCCCTTGCTCCCCAACACCTCTGCTGCTTCCCGCCAGGACCCTGCTTGGCCAGGCCGGCGCTCTAGCATAGGTAGCTTCCTCTCCAGGGCCCTGGGCATCTTGAGGCTGGCAGGCGTCGGGCCAGCTCGCAGCCCCGGGCACGTGGGGGGCTGTTGGCCTGCTGTGAGCCTACTGCATGTACTCGGAGCCTTCTGATGTCGAGGGTCAGCTGTCTGCCCTGTGGCCAGCCAATTCCCACTAAGTCCCCGCCTGCCAGGGTCAGAGGCCCCCACGTGTGTTTCAAGAATCTCCTGAATTTGGCTTTTGTGTCCCTGGTGGATTTTGAGGTGCTTTGCAAGGTGCTCACAAGTGCTCACAAGCAGGAGCTGTTGATCACAGCCATATTGCCTCAGCCCCCCGACCCCCAGCAGCTGCCCACTCCAAACAAAATGATGGGGCACGTTGGGGAGGCCCAGGAACACAGGCAGGGCTGGGACCAGGCAGGCGAGGTGCTGAGCTGCGTGGTTCTGTGCCCAAAACAGGAACCAGGTCGAGAGGCCCCTGTTCTGGCATCTGGCTGCTCGAGCCCCACGTGGCTCCAGTGAGAGGGCCCTGGCACTGCCGCTTGAGGACAGAGCCTGCCCTGGGCCAGGTCCCCGGGAGGGGCTCAGCAGGCCCGAGGCTGCGGGCAGCCAAACTCCAGGGCCAGGGGCCAGGTGTGCTGTGGGCTGGGTGGTGTCCGACGGGGCTGGTCCTGCCTTGGCTCTGCGGAGGGGGAGGGTGTGAATGGTGCTGCTTCTCCAGGGAGAGGCTGAACAAACGTCCAGGCGTTGCTGAGGCCCAGCATGACCGACCGCCCACTGCCAGCAGCCCCAGGCCACCTGGAATGAAACTCCAAACCCCGGAGCTCCCCGGGTGGGGAGGGGGGTGAACACTGAGGGGGGAGTCGGACCATGCAGGAGGGACAGAGAGGGGCCTGCAGGGCCCGGGGGGGTGAGCAGAAGCCCCTTATCCCCTGCACAGTCCCATACCTGTGGATTGGGCACAGGGAGCTGCCCAGGAGCCCTGTGTCCCCGAGACTCCTGCACCCCACAGCCACACCCCACTCCGCTGCCAAGTCAGCGTCCTGACACCCTCGTGGCCCAAAGCAGTAGCCCAGGGCCTGGTCAGCCAGAGAGGCTTCCAGGAGGGAGAGCTGCCCCCTCCCCACTGCTGCAGAGGGCGGAGGGGTAGGACAGGTGTGGACACAGGTCCCCCCGCTCCCCTCTCTGGGCTTCCCTGGGAGGCTTGGTCCCACCAGGGCCTGCCCCACACCTGGCTGTGTAGATCCCGCTGGTTCAGGAAGGCCCTGGGACTTTCTACCAGGTTCACATGGTTGGGGAGGACAGTGGGGCTCCGTGACCATCCTTTAGTAAAACCGAGTCAGTTCCATCCACGGAGCTCCAGGGCAGGTGGCACTCCCAAAATGTTATGTGGTGTCGCTGTGCCGCCCAGGTGGCCACACCTACTTGCCTCCTCCTTCCTCTGTGTGTGTGTCCATCTCTGCCTCTTTGTCTCCCCTGCTCTCTGTCTCTCTCTGTCTGTCTCCCTCACTCTCCTGTCTCTGTCTCTCTCAGGAGGGGCAAGGCAGCCACAGAGTCCAGAACCTGACAGGCAGGGAGTGGGCCTGGCCCAGCCAGCTCAGGTGTGAGCAGAGGGCAGGGGAATGGGCACCCTTGAGAGCCGGCCTCCTGCAGGGACCTCTGAGCTCCCAGCTGTGCACAGGGACCCTGGGCAGGGAGCTGAGCAGGGCCATTGGGGACCTGGCCCTCTGGTGAACACCCCTGGCAACTGCTCGTGCCGCTGGTAGAGCTGGTGTGATAGAGCCCCCCAAATTCGTGTCCACCAGGAACCTCAGAATAGGAACTTATTTTAAAATAGGATCTTTGTAGAAGTAATTAAGTTAAGGATCTTGAGATGGGGGCCCCTAAATCCAGTGACAGGTGTCCTTATAACAGACACCCCAGGAGGAGGCCCCATGAGGACAGAGCAGCATTATTCACGGTACCAAAAGGTGGAAGCAACGCAAGTGTCCACTGACAGATGAGCAGATATATAAAACGTGGGCCATCCACACAGTGAACTATAATTCAGCCTTAAAAATGTGGAAATTCTGACATACGTAACAACATCGTGCTAAGAGAAACAACCCAGGCACACAACAACAAATAGAGTGTGCTCTACTTATGAGGTAGCTGGAGTAGTTTCCAGGGGCTGGGGAAGAGAAAATACGAGGTGGGTGTTTAAGGAGTACAGGATTCCACTTGGGGAAGATGAAAGCAATTCTGGAGACGGATGGTGGTGATGGTCACACAGCGATGTGCACGTGGTTCAAGCCACTGCAGTGGGCACTTAAGAACGGTGAATGCTGTGTGTATGGAATCATACAGGAAAAAGGAATGAAGTACTGATGTATATCACAACACGGATGAGCCTTGAAAACGTCCTAAGTGAAAGAAACCAGGCACAAAGGCCACATATTGTATGAGTCCATTTGTATGAAATGTCCAGAGCAGGCAAATCCACAGCGATGAAATACAGATTAGTGCTTGCCGGGGACTTGGGGGACAGGGAAACGAAAGCGACTTCGTAACGGGCTTCGAGTTTCCTTCAGAGGAAGAAGAAAAACATCTGGAACTATTAATAAATAGATGGTTGCACAGCACGGGCAATTACGACACTCCATTGAATTATGTATTCAGAAGTGGTAAAAACGGCGAAATTTTAAAAGATGCCTTCAGATATTTATATACGTTGTCATAATATGGACTGGGACTTTGTCACTTAACTATATCAATTGGTGATGTAAACATCAGTGGGCAAACCTGAGATACCTTGCAACCGGTGTGCACGCACATGGCTAGAGAATTACAGTAAGGTAACATGTGGTTCAGTAAATTCTTATGAAATTTCCATGATCAAGTGGGCCATTTGCCATTCATTTGGCAGTGAGATTTAATTTTTCTTTACTAATTATCCCAAATATGAACTCTGTGTTTAGCTACTATTTCCTTGGTTTATGTATAAATTGAAGGTGATTCTTGCACATGATATATTAGATAATAATTTGGAGGGGGCTGGGTGCAGTGGCTCAGGCCTGTAATCCTGCACTCTGGGAGGCCGAAGTGGGCGGATTGTTTGAGATCGGGAGTTCAAGACCAGCCTGAGCAAGAGCGAGACCCCATCTCTACTAAAAATAGAAAGAGACTAGCTGGACAACAAAAATATATAGAAAAAATTAGCCGGGTATGGTGGCGCATGCCTGTAGTCCCAGATACTTGGGAGGCCGAGGCAGGAGGACGGATTGAGCCCAGGAGTTTGAGGTTGCCGTGAGCTAGGCTGATGCCATGGCACTCCAGCCCGGGCAACACAGCGAGACTCTGTCTCAAAAGAAAGAAAGAAAAAAAGAAATTCTTTGTCTTTTGAAAAATCACATCACCCACTTTATCTACTGTTAGATATGACAAACTGCTGTGACTTTAAGGGTCTAGCTGGGCAAAGCCTTAGAAAATCTGCTAAGGGTGTCCACTGTGTGGACAGGTTGACAGAACCCGAATAAAAGCCCAGAGACACCAACAGCCTGCTGTGCAGCTGAAAATGACAGCAGAGTAGACCACAGGCAGCTGGGATAGAGCGACGGGAGAGGGCGGCAGGCAGGACGCTCGGGGTCTGCAGGCCGTGGCCAGGCCTGTGTGCTCAGGAGGAAGCGCTGCCCACACCCGCCTTGGAGTCATCTCTGCCCTTTAGATCTGCCAAGGCGGGAAACTGAGGGACAGTCTCAGAAACGGTTCTGGGAAAAGAAAACTGGAACCAAAGGGAAAGACACATTTTTCCCCCAGTTGGGGAAGGCGGAGAAGCGGGCCTGGGGGATGGGACGGTCGGGAACAATGGTGTATTTCCTGATTTAGGGTCAACGGTGACGACCTGGGAGCGTGTGGCTGCTGCAAAACACACGGTCAAACACACGGGAGGACTTACCGTGAAGCCGCAGACCTCACACGGCAAGGACGCCGGGGACTCTGAAGGCGGGACACAGAGGACGTTGCGCGGTGACGCCACGTTCCCTGGCAGGATGGAATTACTGTAAGGAAACTGCGTTCATGAACAACCTGAACACCCTGCCAGTGACACAGAGAGGACAGCGACGTCCCTCACAGAGGCTGAGCCAGACCCACGTCCAGCTCAGAGGCCGCTACCCCATTGGGGCAGAGAGGCCACCGCGTGGACGTCACACCCGTGGCCACCACGTCCTGGGCGTGGGGGACCTCGGTGGGGTGGGAGAGTGCGGGGGCCCCGTTTCCACATGTCCCCACGGAGCCCCTCCCGGGTCTCTGAGGACCGGCCGCCCCTCAGCAGGCGGCTGCGCACGGGAAGGCGGTGCCCGCGGGGCTCGGACGGGAAGGTCGCACTCACCCTCGGGGCCTCGCGTCTGAGGGCGGACGAGGAGGTCGCGGGCGCTTCGGGTCTGAGGCCAGGCCGGCAGACGGCATGGTTGCAGCGCCTGCGGGGCGACGCTAACGTGGGGGCACCGCGTCCTCTCACGCCGCGGGCACAGCCGCCGCGGGACATGAAGGGCGCTGCGCCCTCTGGTGGCCCGCGCCGGCACTGCAGCCCTCGCTGCTCATCGGGGCGGGGACGGCGGCGAACTCGCCCTCGGGGCCTTGCCGGAGAGCCAGTGACACTCGGAGTTCAGCGTCTTCCCAGCCAGGATCTGGAAATGGAAAGTCAGATGGGCTCACTGTCCTGTGTCTTTCAGAAAAACGGGGCGGCCCCTGGGAGGGGCCTGTGCTGACATGGCCCCACCTAAGATGGGTCTCACCTTGGGGGGGTCACCTTTAAGGGTCTCATCAGAAAGGAGCCTCG
Organism: Eulemur rufifrons; assembly: GCF_041146395.1. Classification (NCBI taxonomy): domain Eukaryota; kingdom Metazoa; phylum Chordata; class Mammalia; order Primates; family Lemuridae; genus Eulemur; species Eulemur rufifrons. The sequence continues at coordinate 299,285 of NC_090983.1, forward strand.
TGTAAAAGGGGCCTTGGCTGAAAGGGCCTCACCTGCGAGGGTCCGAGGGGCCCTTGGCATCGCAGTCATCCGCGTGGCCGTGGCAGACGCAGCGGCCGCCCACGCCGACGTCCCTGATGCCGCAATAACACTGCCCTGCCGGCCCGAGCGCCAGGCCCAGACCCGCCCCCGAGTCCCAGGGCCTCGGGCCCAGGCTGCCCCCAGAGCCGGCTCCTGCCCTGTTGGCCAGGGGCTGCCCCACACGCCAGACAGGGTGGGCTCACCCGGGGCGTGACTGTGGGGTCCCGCAGCGCCTTGCCCGTGAGGTGACCCCGCAGCGTGTTGGTGCGCAGGAAACGCAGGCGGACGTTGGTGGCTTTGGTGAAGCTGCGCAGCAGCGGCGAGTGGGAGCAGGTCATGGTCCCCTGGGAGCCCGTTCCCCAGGGACACCACGGTCTGCAGAAGGCGTGGGCGGTGAGGCCAGGTGTGGCCGCCAGGAGCAGACCGGCAGAACGGCCACCACGCTGTCCCCGGCCCACCTCGCCGTTCTCCAGGTCGCGAGCGCGAGTGCTCAGTGGGGCAGATGGCGTCGTCATCCCGCGTGATGGGCTCCAGCGTCCGCGGCCCAGATCGCTCCAGGCAGTCCCTCTTGGAGGCCGCAGGAAAGGGCGGACAGGGACAGCTGAGGCCACCAGAAAAGCCCGCAGGCCCAGAGGCGGGGCCCCTGGGCTCCCTGACTTCCCTGAGCCTGACCACCCGGAAGGCTGCCTCTGGGACGGGTCACCTGAGCCTGAGCCCGGCCACCTCATCTGGAGGTGGGAAAGCTGCGCCCTCGATGGGTCACCCAGCCAAGGCTCCACCCGCCAGCAGGACATGGGGCAGAGGTCACTGAGCCCTGCTGAGGGAGGCGCTCCTGCCCCATTGGCCATGCTGGACGTGCACCGTGAGTGCCAGGACCCGGCTCTCCTGACAGGCATCTGAGCTGGTAGGAAGCGAGCTGGGAGCCGCCAGGGCCCTGTGTCACCACCACAGGGAGCTGTCAAACATGAAGCCAGCCCAGACGGAGCCAGGAGATGGCACCGAGATTCCTGCCACCACCAGCCCCTGGGCCCAGCTGTGCCGGAAGTCAGGGGTGACCTGATGAATTCCCCTTTGCCTCCCGGTCCTCAGACAGACGATCCTGACCCGCACAGAGGTTGGGCATGAGGGCCGGGCTGGTGACCGAGACCTCAAGAAGCCATGGTCACAGCAGCCCCGCTGGGGACACCCCCGAGGTCCCACAGCTCCTGAGACTCACAGGCGAAGAACTGCCACAGCTGGTAGGTGTGGCTGAAGTCCCTGGACTGCTCCAGCACCCAGAGGTCTGGCCCGGGGCGGGGGGGGGGAGTTGGCAAACTTCATGAGCACATAGGCCACGTGGAAAGCCTTTGGGACCCAGGGTGTCAGGGTGCCCCTGCCCATTGGGAGGGCCACAGCAGGTGACGCAAGACAAAGGTGCCCCACAGGGGCATCTGTGGGTTTGCTTGCCAGGGGCAGAAGGACGCAGGGGACGGGCCTGCACTGGGAACAGTGATGAAGATAGTTACCAGCCCTCTCAGAAACCCCCTCCTGAGCCTGGGGTGCCTTGGCTGGAAGCTCGGGGCCACATTGATCCTTCAGGCTCTGTGGCTGCAGACAGGGCTCATGGGGGGAGGTCCCAGGCAGCGGGCCTGACCAAGGTGGAGACAGGAGCACATTCCAGTGTCCCCACAGCATGATGTCCAGCCAGGACAGGTGGCCAGGCAGTGCCCCCACCACCAAGCAAGTCCAGCCCCCAGAACATCTGACAGTCAGTGCCGTCCCAGGACGGGCTCTGTCCTGTCATCCACTGACTGGCCCCCAGCCACTGAGTCCTGGGCCAGGTGGCATGGAGCGAGTTGGGACCCAGTGCTGCCATCAGAGCCCTGGGGGGAGACAGACTGGCAAATGGGCCCTTCTAGTGCTGAGCCAAGCTGGGGGGCCCCACTAGCCCTGGCCCAGGGCAAAGGGAAGCTGTTCCTCCAGGGGCACCTGGAACCCCCAGGCCCTGCCCAGAGGGCCTGCACTGCCTCTCCTGCTTTCTCCCCAAGGCCCTGCCTGATCCCAGGGAGGTGCCCGTAGCCTCATTTCTCATTGTTCTGGCTGGAGGACCACATCTTGGGCTGTCCCATGTGCCTGTGCCCCTGGGGCTTAGTAAGGCCCTTCCTCAGCACAGCCTTCACAGGGCACTTTGGACACTGCCTCCGGGAAGCCCTCCCTGACTGCAGCCCATCCACCCCGCCCTTGGCCCTGGGCAGCCCCCCGCTGGTCATCACTGCTCCAACTGGACATCCGCACCCACCCATGATGGCCCTGCTGACCCCATGCCTGCATCCGGGGTGCACACGCGCCCATCAGCCCAACAGCGTATGCTGGGCCCAGCTCCTCAGGTCACCCAGGGCTGTTGGGACGAGCCCCTGAAGCAGCAGAGGCTCTTGGGGGCTGAGGGTCCTTCTGGGCTGGGGGCTGGAGGTGGGCTCATGCTGCCACAGGTGCCCCCAAAAGCCCCCAGGGACTTAGCACTGGGCAGCTCCACCCCCACCCTCCACAGGAGTGGTTCCCTGCGGGTGGGGACCGTAGTCCCCCAGCAGAGGTCTCTGGCCCCTAAAAACTGCCAATGGCAACAGGCTGACCATCGAGTGGGCGGGGAGGGGGCACAGAGATCCTCCCAGGAGAGGGCGAGTGCCCGGGTGGGACCCCACCGTCACACCCCCGGTGTGCATGTCTCATGCAGATGTCCCCACGTCCCATCCACCTGGGGGGCAGCCAGTCTCTAGGCTCAGCCCCCACATGACAATGGGGAGGGGGTGTAGTTTCCAGGGAGGGTGACAGGCCCACACACACACACACACACACACACACTGCAGTGCAGGAAACAAAGGGGAAAAGGCCCCGCCTGCCGGGAGGTCCCTCCATCTGCCCCCCCCATCTGCACGAGAACCCAGCTCCCAACAGGAGTGGGGGCTCCCGACACAGGGCAGAGTCTCAGCTGGCGCGGACCCCTGCTCACAGGTGGGCTCTGAGCTGCCCGCCAGGCCTCTGAGGGTGGCTTCAGACCCCAGGGTCCCCTGGCACCTACTGCTCCAGGGGAAAACAAGAGATAATATCTCCTTTCTCTCTTCCATCTAGTTTTCATCACTTCCAATGCCCAGAAGATTCCAGAGAAGCCAGCTAGGCTGTGTGGGTCTAGAAAAGAGGATTCTGGACTAAATATGGCCCAGGGAAACAATGGTGGTTCTGCACAGAATGTTTTAGGGCATCCGCTTGGCCAGGAGGGGTCCATTCGGTCAGCAGGTGGGGGAGGGGGACTTAAGATTTTAGTTTAGTTGACAGAGACACCAACAGCTGTGTGGCCAGAGACTATACCTGCCCCTCACTGAGAAAATTTTTGCGACCCTAATGTAATCCTCTCCCTTAACTAACTCCTGGACCTTTGGAGTTTCCAAGAAAAGAAGGATTTTTTTGCAAGACAAAGGATTTGAGATTCTGACCAGCCAGGGAGTTTTGACCTGCTCCGTTTCCGACCTGAGCCCATTCACTCCTCCGTAGCCAACCTGGTGGTCGCCCGTTCCGGAGAGGTCACCATGTTGATGCCGAACTTAGTGCGCACACCTGATGGGCACAGCGCACCACAGCCCAGAAGTCCTGGGCTCCAGCGATCCTCCCGCCTCAGCCTCTGGGTAACTGGGACTGCAGGGGTCAGAGTTCCTGCCCCGGGGCTCGCCATCCCCCCACCTCCGTCGCCCCCGGGACTCACCGGCCTCCCCCCACTTGACCCCCCCCACTTGCCGGGGCTCGTGTCCCCTCCCTGAGAGCCCGAGAGCTCCGCTAGCCAGAGACGGATCTGAGCAGCTGCTTTTCTCCAGGTCTGTCCAGTTAAAAATTCCTTCCTTCCTTGGCAGCCCTCTCTCAATCATTGGATCTTTGTGCGAGAAGCACCTGGATCTAGGCGCAAACCCCCCGCAGTCTGGACAACAGGAAGACTCTTCCAGAAGGTGCCATTGCCACCAAGACCACCGAGAAACCGCAGGGCCTGCACAAGCAGACCCCAGGGCCGGGACTGTGCACCCCGCGGGTGACGGAAAGAGCCGAAAGTTGGCGACAAAGGCCGGGGGACCACGGGAAGGGCTGAAGAGGTTTGGCGCAGAGAGCCGAAAGGCCTCAGCGAGGACCGAGTTAGGACAGAGAGGGCCGAGGATGGACGGAAACCGCCGAGGGACGAGGGAGAGAGCCGGACGGCGGACGTGCGGCGGGCGCTGCAGCCCAGGCTCCGAGGATGCACGTAAAGAACGGAGGGAGGAAAGGAGAGTGGCCGGGCGGGGCGGCCGGCAGCGATGAGGGCGGGGCCGGGTGGCCCGGATTTGGGGGGAGCGGTAGGAAGGGAGGGGGCGGCAGGGGGTCCCGGAGGGGGTGGCTGGGCGGGGCCGGAGTGACCAGGTGTGCAGGGTTGTGGGGGGTGGCCCGCAGGGAGTGACTGGGTAGGGGCCTGGGGGACCAGGTGTGCAGGGTGCGGGGAAGCTGTAGGGAGAGCTGGAGGTGGGTGGGAGGGAGTGACTGGGCAGGGGTAGGGAGGAGCACTAGGGAGGGCCGGGGGTGGGGGTTAGGGGAGGTGGGGAAGCGGTAGGGAAGGAGGGTGGCCCGGAGGGAGTGACCAGGAGGCAGAGAGCCCCACTCTCAGCCAGCGGGGTGCCCACGGTTTGCAAATTCCCGGCAGCTCCATTGCCCGGGGCTCCCGCAGCTACCCAGGACTGTGTGACTTTGGGAGGGGCCTGGAGCTGCCTGCAGGTTGCTCTTCTGAATTCAAGTGAAGTTTGGGGAAGACACTTTGATAGAAAACAGATGAGGAGCCTTTTTACCTACAGTTTTTGAGGTTTTTAACGCAACTCACCTCCCTCAGTACAGCACATAGGGTAGATGTAGCCACATTCCCGACGAACGAGCTCAGAGGAGTGAGACTTCAGGGTGGGAGACAGCAGCCTGGATGTGTCCAGAAATGACTGAGGCGCACTGTGTGGGCAGGGAGAGCCAACCCCGGTGTCCTGCCGCCTTCCTCCTAGCTCCCACAGCTCCCGCTGGAAAAGCCTCCTGGCCCACTGCAGCAGCAGGGGCTCTGGCCATCACACACAGGCTCCACACCTGATAACAAGGAAGACATGGGTAACGGCTGCTCCTCCCTTCCAGGTCAGCCCAGGAATTTCAGCGGCCCTCTGCTCATCACTTAGTCCAGACCCCACCCTGGGATGTGCAGGAGCCAGGGAGAATAAGCCTTCTTAGATGCCCTGCCCAGCGAGTTCCTGATCTCTTACAGAAAATAAAGAAAGACATGCATTAAGGTAACCTAAGTGGCTGTCACAGTCGCCCACCCATTTGGACTCCTGGAAGAGTCCCCAAAAGATCTGTGGTCTGTAGGCCAGCCCCCCCCCCAGGAATTTAGGCAACCTGGGACATCCCACACATGAGCCCTGGTCTGTAGGCCAGTCCCCCCTCCGGGTGATTTAGGGAACTTGGGACAGCCTGGAGATGAGCCCCGGTCTGTAAACCAGTCGCCCCCAGGGATTTAGGGGACCTAGGACATCCCTCACAAGAGCCCTGATCTGTAGGCCAGTCGCTTGCAGGGATTTAGGGAACCTGGAACATCTCACAGATGAGCCCTGGTGTGTAGGCCAGTCCCCTCTGGGATTTAGGGAATCTGGGACATCCCACAGTTGAGCCTTGGTCTGTAGGCCAGTCCCCCCCTGTGATTTAGGGACCCGGGACATCCTACAGATGAGGCCTGGTTTATAGGCCTGTCCTCCCCAGATATTTAGGGAATCTGGGACGTCCCACAGATGAGCCTGGTCTGTAGGCCAGTCCCTCCAGGGATTTAGGGAACATTTCAACAAAGGAGAAATTAAAACTTTGCCCTGCCTAAAACAAATAGAACATTACTTTATTCTACCTCATGACATGAAGGTGCAAGATATTAGTTTTAACTGCACTCACGCGACATGATGGTGGCCATGTATCATGGATCTGCCTGGGACAGTCCAGATTTATACCTACTGCTGTGGTGAATGATTAACATTACTATTACTCTCTTTCATCCTCAGAAGTCTACTGATTTGGTGATAAACTATATGCTTACTCTACTCAACACATATTGCTGATTTGTTTGAATAGGCTTAAATACACCATTATGTTCCTCCTAACTAAAGTAAGCTATAAAGTAAGCATATAAAGTAAGCTAGTTGAGTGAAAAGAAGGATGTCAGAGTCTCTGAAAATTATAATTTGCTGAAGCCATAAAATTAAAGATTTATACAGATGAACTTTCTAAAAATCATACTTCAGAGAGTGTCTTTTTTAGGCTCAAAGAAACATCAACATCCTGAGCAGTTTGATCATCTAGTTCAGAATCTGCTCCTGAAAAGCTAAACAGATAAACACTTCAGAAGGAATAAGATCTAATGTTTGATAGCAGACTATAGTTAACAATATATTTTATATTTCAAAATAGCTAGAAGACAGGACTTGAAATGTTCCCAACACAGAAATAATAAATATTAAATATATGAAGTGATGGATGTCCTAAATACCCTGAACTTGATTATTACACATCTTATGCATGTAACAAAATATTACATGTACCCTATAAATATGTACAAATATTACATATCAGTAAAAAAGATAATAAAGACTTCATTAAAGAATCCACCAATGTTTTCAATAGGGACCAAAACAGAAAATTTAAAGTTAACTGGATTAAGTGATTTTAAAGATGTAATGAGTTCTAAATTAGATGAAATCAACTCACACATGTGATTCTTCTTTCATCAGCTGTAAAGACAGAAAAGAAAAATCTCTGTTTAAATTGTTTTCTGTCTAAATGAAGTAAAGTTTTTACTCCCAAAACACACACACATACCCGGGAAGCGAAAGCAGAGCAGGCGGATGGCGACCTTGATCCCACTGACGGGGGGCAGCTCTCCCAGTGCTGCGCCCGCGCGTGGTTTTTCTTTCAAACTCACACGTCTACGTCTCCCAAAAAAGACAGCAGTGCCGATCCTAATTCCTTCTTAGCAGAGTTACTTTATAAATTCCTGTTCAAAATGTAAGTTCACAAAACGAAATTATTTCGGCCTAAGTCATCCATTGAACACTAATATTAATATAGTACACGCTTAGTGCTAACTCTCTAGATCTTAAATTTTTTTCTTTTAAATGGTGAGTAAAAGAAAGTGAACCACAATTAATGTGCTTTTCTAAGGGCAGCACAAACATCTCTCAATGGATAAATCAGAGAGAATGTGGTAGAATGTCATGCAAACCCCCCCCCCCGACTTCATTCTTACTTGGACGTTACAGAAAGTTCAAATATATTGCTTTTTCTAGGAAAAGTCCGTTACCCCTAGGCCAGCTAAGAAGCCCAGTTACAATCTACCCCTCATTCTGCCCTTCACAAATGAAAATTAAGAAAAATTTCCAGAATAAACTTAAAGGTAGTGATACATTTCTTAAAAAATGCAGATTTAAAATCAATAAACACCTATTTAATCCCTCCCCATTTTCCATTACAAGTTTGTAAATATCACAACAATGATGATGACACGTCTGATAGTGAACATTTAAAAGTTGCAGCTCTGCTTTCGTGGCTCTCTGAATTACTTTCTGACAGCACACTGATGGCAAATTCTCCATCTCTTTAAAAAGTTGAAATTCCCTTTAAAATAAAAAAAAGGATTAGGTTAAGATTCCAAACATTTTTCTATAGCAATGACAGGCCTCTAGAAACATTTTAAATTTCTTGCGTTTCTCTGTCTAGTTTAAATGGATTCTACTCAGGATAGAGAGGCTGTGGGAACACATAACAGCTTCAGAAAACAAGGACATCAAGAATTATGACTAAATATATTCTTTCTAGAATTCAAGGAAGTAAACAATTCTCAAATTCATACTTTCTTTTACCAAAAAAGGATTCCAATCTAAGGTAGTAACTTTATCCAGAATCAATGTATTTTTCAACCTAAATCAAACTTTGGCCAAGATTTTTTTAAGTTGTAAGCACTTTGCATGAAAATTGTTCTTAAACATATTATCTTTTTAACAGAAACTAATTTACATTTTCCTTAACATAAGCAAATATTTTGCTGTGCTATTACAATATATCCATCGAAAAGCCCCAAGTCACTACATCTTTTTGAGTATTACTGTTACTGGAAGTCTTCCCTTGTTTCCAGTTGCCACTTTCAGCTGTTCTCAATACTTCTGCTTCTGGAGTTGAGATGCCAGAATAAACTCATCAGAAGAATGAATGATGGAAGGAAAACATAAATGACCTCAGAACATTATAACTAATTTGGCTTCTTAAACACCTCCCTGTTTCTCTACCTTCCCACTTCCTCATTCTTCATTGTGCTCTGAATTATAAGGGTATCTTAATAAATGCAAAGCAAATTATATAATAAATTAAAATCAAGATTAAAATGCACCAGTGAAAGTAGCTACTTCTTCAAATTTATGACATTTTCAAAAAACATTTTTTGCTTTTTTCTATAGGGGAATAAAATGAAAGAAAATGGAAAATTCAATCAGTATGAGTTTCGGTTGAACAGGTAAGATGCCAGGAGTTTCTGATGAAACCGAGACTGAAATCTCAATAAATGAAGAGCTTTAATATTCTATATTGTTTTATGTATTTGTTTGAAGGCAAATGGCTAAAGCAGATGATTTCTTAAGGTCCCTTTTAGCTATTATTCTGTATGGATACATATGCTACACAGAAAACAAATACTATTTCAATTTCCCCCGACAGGTATCTGCAAGCTCATACATCTGACGTGCCTCTCAGGATGTTTCTTTAAGTCTGTGATATCAGATCTTTTTCTTAATTCCAGGGAATCCTGAAAACATGATTTTAAATTAAATTATAAATATATGATAAATAACACATGGTCTATCTGGAGTTCCAAACTAGTATTAATAAAATGTAAAATTCAACTTCTAATGCACTTTGTGGCAATAGCAGCCATGGGAGCATAGAGCTGGTAACATCTATGTACCCTTTCCCTCTTCTAGCATTTTCTCACAAAAGCCTCAATATAATCAATGAACCAAAAACATTTGCTGGCATATACTGTCTCTTTATAAAGTCAAATAAAATTTTGTTATTAATCATATTGATTTTACCTTATTTAGAAAATTTCCATTAGGTTTTAAACTGTCAACTGAGGGAGATTTTCCTGATCCTTCTATCACAGCCGCCTGAGTATCTGCACAATCTTGACCCTATGACCACTCTGTATTACAAGCCACACTTCTTTGTTGCTCAGGAAAACAAATTTTTAAAAAGACTCAGAAACAGGTGAACACAGAATCAACCACAGAGAGAACTGAAAAGGCTAAAGATATGTCCTGTAAAAAGTCCTATCAAACCTTCTTTGAACAAAGAGAAATGGTGACAGGCAACCTTAAAAACTAAGCTGGGCAGGGTGGCATGTGCCTGTAGTCCCAGCTACCAGGGAGGCTGAGGTGGGAAGATCACTTGAGCCCAGGAGTTCGAAACTGCCACAAAAACAAAAACCCTAAAACAATAAATAAATAAAGCATTGAAGGGAGAAGGAAATACCAATTTACATGGGTACGTATTTATATGTGTAAGGAGAAGAGGTTTTCACTTTTTCTTATTTATTTATTTGAGACAGGGTCTCACTCTGTTGCCTCGGCTAGAATGCAGTGGCGTCATCATAGCTCATTGTAACCTCAAACTCCTCGACTCAAGCAATCCTCCTGGCTCAGCCTCCCAAGTAGCTAGGACTACAGGTGCACATCACCACACCTAGCTAATTTTTTGCAGAGATGGGTCTCGCTTTGTTGCCCAGGCTGGTCTCGAATCTCTTGGTCTCAAGTGATCCTCCCACCTTGGCCTTCCAAAGTGCTGGAATTACAGGCATGAGCCACTGTGCCCAGTGAGGTTTGCACTTTAAACAAGGGAGTCAAGGAACACTTCTCTGATAAGGTGAGACTTGAAAAAACTGAAGGAGGAGAGGAAGAGAGTCATGTGGCTATCTAACCAGTCAGGAGGCTAGTGTAATAACCTAGGCAAGAGACAGTGATGGCCAGGACCACAGCGACTGCAGCAGAGGAGGTAAGAACTGATTAGATTCTGGATCTATTGAGGTTAGAACTTACAGGATTTGTTTCTGTTGGTGTAGATATGAATTCCGAGAAACACATTAATGCTGAGATACATATTAGACATTCAAATGGAGAGACAGAGGTCTGGAAATCAGTGAAGTTAACAAGAGCTGCACTGTCTGGTAGCCACATGTGGCTATTAAGCACTTGAAATGTGGCTAATCTGAATTGAGATGTGCTGTAAATGTAAAACACACACCAGATTTCAAAGACTTAATACGACAAAAAATATAAAATCTCATTTTTATTTCATTACATGTTGAAATAATATTTGATATACTGGATTAAACAGAACATATTAAAATTAATTCTACCCATATCTTTTAACCTTTTTTGATGTGGCTACTAGAAAATATAAAGTCATATATATTGCTTATATTATATTTCCACTAGATAACACTGACCTAGTTAGTGATGTAAATCTGGGATTCATTAGAATGGAGATTTAAATCTATGAATTGAATATAATCGCCTCCTGACTGCAGAAAGACAGAAGAGACTCAAGGATTAAGCACTGAGGCATTCCAAAGTCGAAAAAGGTTGAAGGGATGAAAAGGAACTAACAAAGGAGACTGAGAAGGAAGAATATGTGTAGTAAGAGCAACACCAGTAGATGCAGACATGGAACAGTGGAGGACAACAGAAGAGGGTGTGTAAAGGAGGAGCGGATGATGATTGCGGGGTAAGATGAAGACTGGAACTCGTCACGGATTTTGGCAGCACAGGAGTCATTTATAACCCACAGAAACTGACTTGGTCAAATGATGGGAACGAACGCCTGCTGGGAGGAGATTCACAAGAACTGAGACAGTGAGTGCACACAACCCATTCAAAATTTTTTGCTGTAAAGGGAAACAAAGAAATAAGGAGATGTGAAAGGGAGTTCAAGAACAATTTAAAAATTTCTTTGAAACAATTAGAACCAAGAATAAAATTAAACAAAATGCTAAACTAAGGAAAATTATTTCAAACAAGGAGGTAATAGACTTAATGCAGAAAGTGTTCCTGCAAACTAGTAATATGCCAAAAATATATAAAATCTGTGTTTGGACAACTTCTAAGACTCGTAAGCTCAAATATATTTTTAAAAGATGTATAAACACATTACTATCAAAAATGCAAATTAAAATGGATGGATTTTTACTTATCAAATTGTCAAAGACTGATCTTATGTTGTATTATTAAGGGTGATGAAATGGACATTCATACATCATGAGAATTTAAATTCTCCCAACCCTTTTAAATATAATGGAATACCTATCATGCAGCTTATATAAACAAAAGAGATAGATCTTTATTTACTGACATGGAACATGTTTATAAAATACTGAGGATTTTTAGAAGTAATTTCCTTCATGGGACTTCAGTTAAACCCGTGTTAGATCTTTTCAGTACCCATCACATCTCTTTGCTTCTGTATTTTTCCATCCTTTTGTCTCCCCCATGCTTCAGTCTGGACAGTTTCTTATAACCTACCTTCCATTTCACAAATTCCTTCTACAGTTGTAACTAATTCTGATGTGGAATCCATCTATTAAGTTCCTAAGTTTGTTTACCTGAATTTTTCCATTCTAGAATTTTACCCAGTTTTTTCCAAGTCTGTTATGCCATTCTTAATGTTGTCTAGTTTGTGGTAAATTTTTTAACGTTAGCTGTTCTCTCCTAAAAGATAGTAAATATAGTTCTTTTACAGCCTGTATTTCATAATTCCAGTAAGTGAAATCCCTGTGGATCTGTTTGTATTGTCTATTGTTTTCTGGCTCATGATGTCGTTTTGGGTTCCTGGTTATGTTTTGATTAAGTGCTAGACACTGTATTTGATAAGTTGTGCACATAAATAATTTGAACCCAAGGATGATGTCACTTTTCCTCAGAGAGAAATTTTGTTTGCTACTGCCAGGTGGCACAGGGAACTAGTTATGTAGAATCCCTTTATTCTGACCAAAATTTGAGATTTCTCTAGGCTACTCAGATAACTATAGTCTGAGGAAGGGCTGGTTTACTTTAATTCTAGGGCACAGCCCTTTAGGATCCCATCCTCGTAAGCACATTGGAAGGGGTACCTTACCTGGCTCCCACCCTTGACAGACCAAGGACTCTGATTTTTGTCCTTTTATTGTCAGAAGGCTGTCAAAAGCGTAGCCTACTCTGTTAGGCTATGATTTTCAAGGCAAAATTGTTCCTAATGCTAGGCTTAATTCTCGGGGTTCCCATTCTTTCCCAGGTTGTGGCCTGGCAATTTCTCCTTATCTGACCAGTTCTTAGATGCTTTTAGGAAGATTTTAAAAATATTTTTTCTAGGTTTTTTAATTGTCTTCAATGGGTAGGAGGTCTAATTACTTAGCCTGCCATTATCCTTACTTTTAAAAATTTAAATACAGTTCCTATGTGACACAAGTAAAATCTCTTGATTTAAAGATTAAATGTTTAAATGATCTGGTTTTAGAATATTAAGTTCACTTATAAACAGAAATGGGCATTTTAGAGAATTTATGAAAATGATTTAACAACCTTACAAAATTGAGAAATATTAAAAAGTAGACATTACGGCAGCAACAGTGGGACTCAAAACATTTTGTTTGCTCCCCATAGTCCCCACCACACTTTCAAAACTCCTTGCCGTGTGACTACCCGGCAGAGCACTCTGAGCAGAAGAAATGTACATTATTTTAAGGTTAAAGCATAGAATAGCTTCATGGAGTTTTAACTACAAATATACACATTAGTATCTGTCAAGGATCAAGGGGGTCTCCCTGCAGATTTCTGGAGCTCTTTTTCTACATAATTCCCTTCTCTCAGGAACACCACCCTACAATTTCTAGCTGCCTTAGCCTTTCTGAACTCCAATCTCTGCCTTACTCAGGGAGACCTCTGCTTTGCTTGAAGTCTGTCCTTGCTCCACGGTCTGCAGGGTGCTTCCAAGCAGGAAGCCACACTGCCACAGGGCTAACGGTGGATGTTTCCTTTCTCTCAGAGATCACGGTCCTATACTGCCTGTTGTCTGGTGTGTTTATCATGGACAGAAGCCTCAATATGCTTGAGAGTATGTGCTCTAACTACAGTATAATTAAGAATAAAAAAAGATAATAACTTCCCTAATATTTGGAAATTAAGCAACACACTTATAAATAATCCATGGGTGAAAGAATGTATCACAATGAAAGAAATTATTTTGAATTAAATGATTATGAAAATACTATATATCAAAATTTGTAGACTGCAGCTAAAACAGTGCTTAGAGGGTTTATAGCTTTAAATGCTTATATTAGAAAAGAAGAAAGGTTTAAAAATCAATGATCTTAGGTTCTATCTTAAGAAACTAGAAAAAGCAGAAAAATTAAGCCCAGAAAAGTAGGATGGGAATAGAAAAAGGAGAAGTACACAAAAGTACATGAATAGATGAAAATAAACAAAACCAAAAGTTGTTTCTTTAAAACGATTAATAAAATTTATAAACACTTCCCAAAACTTATCTAAGAAAAAGAGAAAACACAAATTATGAATGTCATGAACAATAAAGGGAACATTACTACAGAACATATAGACATTAAAATAAGGAGGTATAATAAACAACTTCATCTGATAAATTCTATAACTCAGATGGACATAAGCTCATTGAAAACCACAACCTTCGAAAATGGATACAAGAAGAAATAAATCATATGAACAGTCCTGTCTCTTAAGGAAATTAAATCTGTAATTAAAAATTTCCCCCTCAAGGAAAATGGCAGGCATAGATGGTTTCATTGAATTCCATCTACCAATTAATGTAGAAATAAAGCAGGAATTCAATCTTAACTAACTCCATTAGTGAAGTGAGGAAGAGGGAAGACTTCTCAGTATGTTTGTTTCACAGGGCCAGCATAATGTTGATACCAAAACCTGAAAAGAACACTCCAAAAAAAAAAAAAAAAAGCAATACCTTTTATACACAGACTATTATATGCTAATTTTTTTACAAAGCAAAAAAAGGCTAGTACGTCCAGATCAAGTGGAGTTTACCCCAGGAAGATGAGGGCAGTCCAAAATTTGTAAATCAATTGATGTTATTCACGACAGTAAAAGAATAATGGAGAAAAAAATCACATGATCATTTCAACAGATGGAGAAAAAGAATTTTGATAACATTTGTTAAAACTCAAAACCAATTCATGACAAAAAACTCTCAGCAAATCATGAATAGTAGGAAACTTCCTCAATCTAATGATGGCTATCTACAAGAAAAACCCCAAAACCTATAGCCAACATCACACTGGGTACTGAAATACTGAATAATTTCTGTCAAAAACAATAAATTTGTTCTCTTACCCCTTATATTTATTATATCAGAGGTCCTGGCCAGTGCAACAATGGAAAAGAGGTAAAACTGCCTTTATTCACAGGTCACATTATAATGTACAGAGAAAAAACGGAGACATACAAAGAAACTATTGGAAAGAATAAGTCAATTTAGTAAGGATGAAGGATACAAAGGTCAATATACAAAAAAATCAACTATATTTCTATATTCTAGCAACAATTGTAAAATGAAAATGTAAAATAATACCTACCATTTATAAAAACATAAAATATTTGGTGATTAAAGGTAATAAAATATGTGCAAGACTTCTATATTAAAAATTATAAAACATTGATGAAATTAAGGAGGAACTAAAATAAAGGAAGAGCTATACCATGTTCACAGACCAAGAGACTTAACGCCGCTGAGATCTGTTCTCCACAAACGGAGCTGTAGATTCAACACAGTTACAATCGAAATTGCAGAAGAATTTTTTTAGAAGTTGACAAATTTATTGCAAGTTAATACGGAAATGCAATGAACCTACAATAATGAAAACAATCTAGAAGTTAGATGACATATATTTCAAGAATTGTAAAGCTATAGCTATTGACAGTATAGTATGTCAGATTAAAAGATTAATGGAACAAATTATGAGTCCAGAAAGAGAGCAACATGTGTATGGTCACTTTGTTTTTGAGACGGTCACTATTTCAATTCAATGTGGAAAAGAAAGCATAAGGTATATTCAATAAATGGTACTGGCACACCTAGATTTTACAATGTAGTTTTTTTTTTTTTTCTAGAGGAAAATAAATGCCTAGACCTGTATCTCATACCACACCCAATAATAAAAGCAAGATGAGTCATGTTTCTAAATGTGAAAAACAAACCTATCACATTTCTGAAAACATAGGAGAATATACTTATGATTTTGGGGTGGGCAAAGATTTCTCAGCTAGAACACTAAGGCATTAATTAAAAAGTTGTTGATTTCCCGCATTCAGTGGCTCACACCTGTAATCTCAGCACTTTGGGAAGCCCAGGTGGGAGTTCAAGACTAGCCTTTGCAACAGTGAGATCCCATCTTTACAAAAAGTTAAAAAAAAAATTAGCCAAGCATGGTTCAAGAAGTTCTAAAATCTGAAATTCCTATATGATCACGTGGACAGAGAAAATCATGCTTCTAAGGAAAACTAAAGCACACCTGCTAGTAGATTGAAGCCCTGTGCACTGTGTTCGAGTCCTTGTTATCTACCTGTGGCCTGGAATGGATCCTAAATCCCCTGATTTCCTCCAATATTTGGCTACAATTAAATCCTGCTAAAGTCCCCGGGACCTCTCCCAGCAGCAAAGCAGGGATACTCCAGGGCCATTCATGGAACACAACCCCTATCATGATTAACCAACTAACAGAATTAAATATTAAGATTGGAGAGGAGTTAGATATGAAGACTGGAGATGTGGGTGACACTGGGGCTACGCTGTCTATCCTTATCCCCGGCACACTGTCTCTGTGCCCTCCCTGGGGTTCTGAATTCATCTAGATGGTTGGAGTGGCCAACGAATCTATGACAGTTCCTAAATCTCTACCTATCCTCCAACTAGGACCCCTCGTGACAGCCGTGGCCTTTTGCTTGTCCCGTCAGCCCCCATACATCTCCTGGACAGGGACTTCTTAAAAACCTACCAGGCCCATACGTCCTTCTCCCAACTAGGGGAAATAATGCTTGAGTTATTTTCACCAGGAGACTTTGCCACACAACAGCTTTTACCCAAATTCCCATCCAGTCAGTTAGCCTCGCCTCCACTACCCACCCTGCTCCATAAGAGCTAGGTGGGAGTCTGCGCACAATCCAACACCAATGATAACCCTCAGGTTGTGAAGATGACAGTTGTGTACACTCCCGAGGACGCGATTCACCCCAGGAGTCGACCCCAGTGAAGGAGCGAGACGGGGAAGGTTTCTGCGGTCCTGCGTTGGACGAGGTTCTGCTTGGGATGACCGTGTGGTCAGAAACCTTTCCCATGCCGTGAACAGAGCTGCCGAAGCCACCAGGGCGCAGCGGGGTCCCCAGACGCCCTCGCCAGTCGTTGCAGCCCAGCCGCTGCCTGCGTTAGACCAGCCCCACCGCGCAGGTGGTGTCGCTGCCGCTGCCCACACTCCCACCGCACCTGGGTCGCGTGACAAACCTAAGATCTTGCAGCAGCGACGCTCTGACAGACGCGTCTTCAGAAAGCCTCCCGGCCCAGGCCCGACGCACTGGACTCAATTTCCCGCTCTCAGCTGTTTCCAGGTCCCGTTGACGCCCCACCCCTCGGGCCCTAATGAGCCTCCTCACATCTGGGCTGGGCTTGGCGTCCTCCCCACCCTGCCTCAGCCGTTGTCACAGGCCTCTGCGGGAGGCCCCGGACCGCGCCGGCCGACTCTCCGCAGCCGGACCCGCAGCCAATGCGACCCGGAACCGATCCGTATTTCACAGGCGCTTGCGCGCTTCCCAGGCACAGGGCTGGTGGCGCTCTCCAGCCCCTGCGCTGCCACTGGGGTCCCCCGTGGACTAGGGGGACCGGGCCAGCTGCAGCCGCTGCCCCGGACGGGTCCGGCTCAGAGGGAGAATGGGGACAAATTTGTACCTGAAAGCCCATCCTTCAAGACGGACCCCGAGCATCACAGAGTCTGATTTTAACATGGAGCCCCGAGGCCATTTGCTGACTGGAGGCCGCGCCCATGCCGCGCCTGCACCGCACTGGAGTTCCCCAGAAACCTGAGCCTCGGATCAGCTTTAGCACGTCTGGAGCTCAGCTGCATTAAGGAATTAGAACGCAGCTGCACTGACCAATCAAACTCAACCACTGACCAATCACATTCAACTGCATTAACCAATCAGACTCAGCTGCATTGACCAAACAGGACTATGCCACACTGACCAATCAGACTCAGCTACACTGACTAATCAGACGCAGCCTCATTGAGCATTCGGACTCAGCCACGTTGACCAATGAGGACTCAGCACCACTGACCAGTCAGTTTGAGCCACACTGACTGGTGAGGACCCAGCCACACTGACAAATCAGATTCAGCGACACTGATGAATCAGACCAGCCACATTGACCAATCAGACTCAGCGACGTTGACGAATCAGGACTCACCCGCACTACTAGATTCAGCCACACTGACTAATCAGACTCAGCCAAACTGACGAAACAGACTCAGCCAAATTGACCAATCAGGACTAAACCAAATTGTCCAATCAGACTCAGCCACACTGACCAATCAGGACTCAACAGCACTGACCAATCATATTCAGCCACACTGACGAATCAGACTAAGCCACATTGACCAATCAGGACTCAGCAGCACTGTCCAATCAGATTTAGCCGCATTGGTAAAGCACGTTCAGCCGCACTGACCAATCAGATTCAGCCACACTGACCAATTAGATTCAGCCACACTGACTAATCAGACGCAGCCGCATTGAGCATTCAGACTCAGCCAGGTTGGCCTATCAGGCCTAAGCAGCACTGACCAATCAGATTCAGCCA
Source organism: Eulemur rufifrons (assembly GCF_041146395.1). Lineage (NCBI taxonomy): Eukaryota > Metazoa > Chordata > Mammalia > Primates > Lemuridae > Eulemur > Eulemur rufifrons. The sequence continues at coordinate 317,315 of NC_090983.1, forward strand.
TGCTGACAAATCAGGACTCAGCCACATTGACGAATCAGATTCAGCCCCACTGACCAATCAGAATTCAGCCACACTGACCATTCAGACTCAGTCACATTCACGGAGCAGACTAAGCCAAATTGACCAATGAGGATTAAACAAAATTGTCCAATCAAACTCAGCCACATTGACCAATCATGACTCAGAAACACTGACCAATCAGATTCAGCCTCATTGAGCTAGCAGTTCAGCTGCTCTGACCAATAATATTCAGCCACACTGACTAGTCAGGACTCAGCCACACTGACCAATCAGATTCAGCCACACTGACTAGTCAGACGCAGCTGCATTGAGCAATCAGACTCAGCCACATTGACCAATGAGGACTCAGCAGCACCACCAATCAGATTCAGCCACACTGACCCTTGAGGACTCAGCCACACTGAGAAATCATATTCACCAACACTGACTAATCACAGGCAGCGGCATTGACCATTCAGACTCAGCACGTTGACCAATCAGGACTCAGCCGCACGGCCCAATGAGATTCAGCCACACTGACTAGTCTGTGACTAGTCAGTGTGGCTGAATCTGAATGGGCCGTGTGGCTGAGTTCTCATTGGTCAACGTGGCTGAGTCTGATTGCTCAATGCGGCTGTGTCTGACTAGTCAGTGTGGCTGAATCCGATTGGTCAGTGTGGATGAGTCTGATTGATCAGTGCTGCTGAGTCCGCATTGGTCCACGTGGCTGCGTCTGACTAGTCAGTGTGGCTGAATCTGATTGGTCAGTGTGGCTGAGTCATGACTAGTCAGTGTCGCTGAATCTGATTGGTCAATGTTGCTGAGTCCTCATTGGTCAACGTGGCTGAGTCTGAATGCTCAATGCGGCTGTGTCTGATTAGTCTGTGTGTTTGAATCTGATTGGTCAGTGTGGCTGAGCCCGACTAGTCAGTGTGGCTGAATCTGATTGGTCAGTGTGGCTGAGTCCTGACTAGCCAGTGTGGATGAATCTGATTTGTCAGTGCTGCTGAGTCCTCATTGGTCAACGTGGCTGAGTCTGAATGCTCAATGCGTCTGCGTCTCATTAGTCAGTGTGGCTGAATCTGATTGGTCACTGTGGCTGAGTCCTGATAAGTCAGTGTGCCTGAAACTGATTGGTCAGTGCGGCTGAACCTGCTTTACCAATGCGACTGAATCTCATTGGTCAGTGCTGCGGAGTCCTGATTGGTCAACGTGGCTGAGTTAATGGTCAATGCGGCTGCCTGTGATTAGTCAGTGTGACTGAATCTGATTGGTCAGTGTGGATGAGTCCTGATTAGTCAGTGTGACTGAAGCTGATTGGTCAGTGTGGCTGAGTCCCACACTGACCAATCAGATTCAACCACACTGACTAATCAGACTCAGCTTCATTCAGCATTCAGACTCAGCCACGTTGACCAATCAGGACTCAGCAGCCCTGACCAATCAGATTCAGTCACACTGACTACCAGGACTCACCGACACTAACCAATCAGGTTCAGCCAAACTGACTAATCAGGATTCAGCCGCATTGAGCAATCAAACACAGCCACCTTGACCAATCAGGACTCAGCTGCACTGACCAATCAGATTCATCCACACTGACCAGTCGGCACTCAGTGACACTGACCAATCAGATTCAGCCACAGTAAATAATCAGGACTCAGCCACACTGAGCAATCAGATTCAGCCACACTGAACAATCAGAATTCAGCCGCATTGACCAATCAGACTCAGCCACACTAATGGAGCAGACTACCAAATTGACCAATCAGGACTCAGCCAAATTGTCCAATCAGACTCAGCACCACTGACCAATCAGGACTCAGCTGTTCTGACCAATCAGATTCAGCCAGACTAACCAATCAGGACTGAGCCCCACTGACCAATCAGCTTCAGCCACATTGATCAATCAGGATTCAGCCACATTGACCAATCAGACTCCGGTGAACTGACCTATCACAACTCAGCCTCACTGACCAATCAAACTCAGCTGCACTAGCCAATCAGGACTCAGCCTCACTGTCCAATCTGACACAGCTCATTGACTAATCAGGATTCAGTCACACTAACAAATCAGACTCAGCTGCATTGACCAATCAGACTCAGCTGCATTGAGCAATTAGAAGTAAGCCACAGTGACCACTCAGACTGAGCTGCATTGACCAATCAGACTCATCTGTATTGACCAATCAGGATTCATCTGCACTAGTCTATCAGACCAAGCCAGTGAATCCCTCATTTGTATAATGAACCTGACTGGAGCCTGGGCTGGAACTTCCACTGTGTAACCTGAGCCTTCCTTTTGGTCTCGGGAATGGCCACCCTATCACACGGAAGGTGGGGTCTCTGGAATGAGTCTCTTTCCTCCAGACTCCTTTTTAGAGAACTTCTGTTCCCGGCACGCGTGGGTCCCGCATACTTTCCCCCCAGCTATCCATAACCGCGGGCCCGCCCAGCCCTGCCCTGCACCCTCCCCAGACCTCCCGCTCAGGCTGCAGCTCATCCTTGGCCGGGCCCCACAGGAGCTACTGGATCCGAGGGCACGGACCTCACCTGCTCGGCAGTGGACTGAATGGTCGCGGTGCCTGGCAGAGGCTGCCCAGCTCCTGCTCATCAAAGGGCCCATCCTCTGGCCGCCTGGGACACTGGGGAGCCACCGCACCCCGGCTGAGAATCCTTGCTCAAGGCCAGAGACCCTGAGTCCCCACTGGGACCCCTGCTGGTGACCTTTTGCGATGCAGCTTGAAAGCTGCCAGCTGTGCCAGCTTCCTCTGCCATGTGGGGCCCCTGCCTGCAACCCGCACAGCTCCCCACTGCCTCCTGCCGGTGTCCTTGGCTGGACTTTGGAACATCCCAGGGGCCACTTCCCCTTGCTCCCCAACACCTCTGCTGCTTCCCGCCAGGATCCTGCTTGGCCAGGCCGGTGCTCTAGCATAGGTAGCTTCCTCTCCAGGGGCCTGGGCATCTTGAGGCTGGCAGGCGTCGGGCCAGCTCGCAGCCCTGGCATGTGGGGGGCTGTTGGCCTGCTGTGAGCCTACTGCATGTACTCGGCACGTCCGATGTCGAGGGTCAGCTGTCTGCCCTGCGGCCAGCCAATTCCCACTAAGTCCCCGCCTGCCAGGGTCAGAGGCCCCCATGTGTGTTTCAAGCATCTCCTGAGTTTGGCTTTTGTGTCCCTGGTGGATTTTGAGGTGCTTCGCAAGGTGCTCACAAGTGCTCACAAGCAGGAGCTGTTGATCGCTGCCACATTACCTCAGCCTCCTGACCCCCAGCAGCTGCCCACTCCAAACAAAATGATGGGGCACGTTGGGGAGGACCAGGAACACAGGCAGGGCTGGGACCAGGCAGGCGAGGCGCTGAGCTGCGTGGTTCTGTGCCCAAAACAGGAACCAGGTCGAGAGGCCTCTGTTCTGGCATCCAGCTGCTCGATCCCCACGTGACTCCAGTGAGAGGGCCCTGGCACTGCCGCTTGAGGACAGAGCCTGCCCTGGGCCAGGTCCCCAGGAGGGGCTCAGCAGGCCCGAGGCTGCGGGCAGCCAAACCCCAGGGCCAGGGGCCAGGTGTGCTGTGGGCTGGGTGTTGTCTGACGGGGCTGGTCCTGCCTTGGCTCTGCGGAGGGGGAGGGTGTGAATGGTGCTGCCTCTCCAGGAAGAGGCTGAACAGACGTCCAGGCATTGCTGTGGCCGAGCATGACCGACTGCCCACTGCCAGCAGCCCCAGGCCACCTGCAATGAAACTCCAAACCCCGGAGACCCCGGCGGGGGAGGGGGTGAATGCTGAGGGGGGAGTCAGACCATGCAGGAGAGACAGAGAGGGGCCTGCAGGGCCCGGGGGGTGAGCAGAAGCCCCTTAGCCCCTGCACAGTCCCATACCTGTGGATTGGGCACAGGGAGCTGCCCAGAAGCCCTGTGTCCCCGAGACTCCTGCACCCCACAGCCACACCCCACCCCGCTGCCAAGTCAGTGTCCTGACACCCTCCTGGCCCAAAGCAGTAGCCCAGGGCCTGGTCAGCCAGAGAGGCTTCCAGGAGGGAGAGCTGCCCCCCCCACACTGCTGCAGAGGGCGGAGGGGTAGGACAGGTGTGGACACAGGTCCCCCCGCTCCCCTCTCTGGGCTTCCCTGGGAGGCTTGGTCCCACCAGGGCCTGCCCCACACCTGGCTGTGTAGATTCCGCTGGTTCAGGAAGGCCCTGGGACTTTCTACCAGGTTCACATGGTTGGGGAGGACAGTGGGCCTCTGTGACCATCCTTTAGTAAAACTGAGTCCGTTCCATCCACGGAGCTCCAGGGCAGGTGGCACTCCGAAGATGTCATGTGGTGTCACTGTGCCTCCCAGGTGGCCACACCTCCTACTTGCCCCCTCCCTCCTCTGCCTGTGTGTCCATCTCCGCCTCTTTGTCTCCCCTGCTCTCTTCTCTCTCCGTCTCTGCCTCTCTCACTCTCTTGTCTCTGTCTCTCTCAGGAGGTGCAAGGCCAGCCGCAGAGTCCAGAACCTGACAGGCAGGGAGTGGGTCTGGCCCAGCCAGCTCAGGTGTGAGCAGAGGGCAGGGGAATGGGCACCCTTGAGAGCCGGCCTCCTGCAGGGACCTCTGAGCTCCCAGCTGTGCACAGGAACTCTGGGCAGGGAGCTGAGCAGGGCCATTGGGGACCTGGCCCTCCGGTGAACACCCCCGGCAACTGCTCGTGCCGCTGATAGAGCTGGTGTGATAGCGCCCCCCAAATTCGCGTCCACAGGAACCTCAGAATAGGAACTTATATTAAAATAGGATCTTTGTAGAAGTAATTAAGTTAATGATCTTGAGATGGGGGCCCCTAAATCCAGTGACAAGTGTCCTTTTAACAGACACCCCAGGAGGAGGCCCCATGAGGACAGAGCAGAGGAGGAGCTGGCGGCCACAAGCCCAGGATGCAGGGAGCCACCAGATGCTGGAGACAAGGAAGGTCCTTCCCTGGAGCCTCCAGGGAGCACATGGCCCTGGACGTCTGGCCTGCTGGCTGGAAGACAGGAAGCTCCTGTTGTTTAAGCCACCCCGTTTTACAAACACAACTTCTGCGAAGAAGTTCATTCACTGATGGCGAATCGGTCCTTAAAAACTGGAAGGTAAATCCGTGGACGTTGTCCAGGTCTTGTCAATGGACCAAGAGCCCAGAGCAGGGTCAAAGGGAGCACTGGTCAGGTGGCCATGGCTGGTGAAGGGCCACTAATTCCCAAACCAGGATCTAATTTTCCTAGCTGAGCAAGGCCCTATGCCACTATTTTAGGTGATTTTCTAAGTGCAGACTGAGCTGACTGCCTGCTAGGAAATGACACACCTGCCATCTAAAATCAATTCCATTCGCAGAGAGTCAGGAATGGTCTTCATGAGCTGGCTGCTCCTGGCGTGACACCGGGGCCCTGTCCGGGAGCGGGGCCGGGCTTTCGGGGGCGCTGCATGGCCGGCCTGGTTCTCCTCTGGGCAGGGGACTCGCTTAGCTCCCTGGACAGCGACTGTCTGCCTGCTTGTCCTGGAATAATTCTGCTCCCAAAGCCGAGGCCACCTCTAGCTGTGATTCTATTGATAAAATCACTGAATTTATGTCAAGAGCACTCGTACTCGTTTTGAAAAACGGACCAGTGAGTCACCTTTTGACTAAAATGGTAAAAGGAACGCAACCGGGTTGATCTTTTCACTACCTGGTTTATATTGTCAATACTAACTTCCAGAAGGCAGGTGCCCAGGGCTCCGTAGGCCATAAAGAAAGCGCAGCCAGCCACAACAGATGTAAAAAGAAACTGAGTCACAGGACTGGCCCGGTGTGACACCACCCACTCGCGCTCTGCTGCTCTGTGCCTTGCCTGCGCTCTGGAGGGGACTTCTCAGAACAGCAAGAGTTAGGGTCAGTCTGGGCGGCGGCTGCAGAAGCAGACCCCAGAGGGGCTGAGAGGAAGCTGAGGCCCGGCCGCTGTGGTGGCCACGCTGCCCCCAGGTTCCCGAGGCATCAGTGCTGGTCCTCGCAGGTGGCACGGCCTGTTGGATGCCAGCACCCCTCACCCCTTTTCTGGTTCAGCATCCGATCATCCTCTGCTGCCTTTGTGGGTCTCGAGCACGAGGCCCTGGGCTATAGTGCCACCTGCAGAGAGGTCTTCACGCTCTCTCGCAGCTCTGTCCCCTCTCTGTGGCCGCCTAGTGATGTAACTGGTGCTCCTGGGCGTCCCAGGTGCCTGGGCATCTGTGGGCTGGATAACAGACCAGTGAGGACAGCCTTGGTGGGTCACTCGAGTGCTGGAACATTCCACCTTCCCATCCTGATGCTCCCACGCAGGGACAGGGCATTGCCATGTGACCTGGCAGGGTTTCCTCTCGGCCCCCACAACCTGAGAAGGAGCGGCTGTCCTCGCTTTCTCACCTTAGGTCTGGGCGCAGGTGGCTCCAGCGGTCACCCCTGCCGTGAGCCTGTTCTCAGCCCCAAGTGCGGTTCCTGGGGACTTGAGGGCGCCAGGCGGCTGGGTGCCGGGAGGCCTCTGTGGGCCAGGGAAGCCCTGCGCATCCATATCTCCTTCCGAGGGGCTGGGGATGGAAGATGGCCACCAGCCACCCCTGCCGCAGGCCCTGCCTGCCTGCCTTCCTCAGTTTCCCTTCCTGGAAGGCTCCTTGCCTGGACTTCCCTCTCCCGCCTGTCCTGTCCCGTTCACTGCCCACCCCTGGTCTCCAAGCGGGTCCGAGGCCACACCTGGTTCTGGCGAGCAGTGGGGTCCCAGGGTGTGCTCCCTGGCGAGGGCTGTCCTTGGGCGTGTGCAGATGTCCTGGGGACACCTGCTCGGGACACCAGCTCCACCCTTTCCCTCTCACTTCCGCGGGAACAGTGAAGGAGACCTGCGGGGCTTCGTCCCTTCCAGCCTCCAGGTTGCCCAGAAGAAGGGCCGGCACACCCGGCACCCTCGCGGGGCTGGGGCCTCACTGGGGTCTGAGACCCCATCCCAGCGACCTTCTGGGCCAGCGAGCAGCCTGAGGCTGGGCCCCTGGGCTGGGCTAGAGCTCAGCAGCCCGGCTGTGCCTGGCCCCTGGGTGGCCTGTGCCTGCAGGGTGCGGGGACAGCGCTGTGGCTCCTGCTGGGTGTGCGGGGGAGGCACAGACAGCCAGTGCGGCTTGGTGCCGCCCTGGGAAGCTCTCCCTGTCTGGGGCAGCGGCCGTAGCCATGACAAGTGGCCACTCACATGGAGTGTCCCGAGGAGAGGCGGAGGAGTGCCCTGCTGTGATGGAAACACGAACAATCGCCCCAGGGCCACTGCGCTCAGCTGGACTGGACAGAAGAGCTGAGAATGCCCGGTGTGGGGAGCTTGGTGCCGCCCGGGGCGCCCACAGCCTCCGAACGGCCTTTGTCCGCTGGGCCTGTTCACTGGGGCCCTGGGGACCCGGGAAGCGCTGGGCTCGGGACGCAGCACGGGGAGGCGAGTTCTTCAGGGATGCCGGCCACTTCCTCCCACCAAGGGCAGTAGGGAGCCTCCCTTCCCCGACTCCAGACTGCTGTGGTCTTTCCATTTCACTGTCCCCAGGTCTCACTGTGGCCCAAGCGGGGCTGGCAGGTGCCTCGGTGAGCAGAAGGCCCTCCCCTTGCCCTGGGCCCGCTGGCTTTGGACTTAGCTGGGGGCTGTTCCCCTCCTGTCCCCTGTCAGCTTCCAGGCCCCGCCCGCAGGGGAAGTCCTGCCAGACCATCACCTTGCAGCAGTTCCAGGAGGCGCTGGAGGAGCTCGGCAAGAAGCGGTTCAAAGACAGGAGCGCCCAGGAGGCGGTCCGCCAGGTACACTGGCTGGTCGAGGGCAAGGCGCTGGTCATCTCAGGTGGTAGTGCAGTGACACAAACACAGATCACTGCCACCTTGAACTTCCAGGCTGGAGCAATCCTCAGCCTCCCAAGTAGCTGGGACTACAGGCATGAGCCACCACTGCCAAATAATTTTGTATGTGTGTGTACAGATGGGTCCTTGTTATATTGCCCCGGCTAGTCTTGAACCCCTGGGCTCCAGGGAGCCTCCTGCCTTGGCCACCCAAAATGTTGGGATCACAGGCATGAGCCAACATGCCCAGCCCAGCATAAGGATTATTTTGAGCTGATTATTTTGAGACACTGCAGACACAGGAGAAGCTCTGAAAACAGGCCAGAAGTTACCTTTTTGTCAGGGAAATTTACGTCTGTGAAGGAGACCTACTTCCATTTGTAAACATGTCTCCCTCTCATAGCAAGACGAGAAGGATGACTAAATCATGAGGGATTCTTAGCAATGCGGAAGGCACCACTTAAGTCTGAACAACAATGCTTGCTCTTGCTTACCTTGCTTTTCCTGGTTACTTCCCCACTGCTGACCCCAACCACACCCATTCTTTCTTTGTTTCACTTGAAGATAGTGTGTAAGCCTGAACTCAGAGCCACCTCTTGGAGATTTACTTATTCTTCCTGGCTGTTTCCTCCCATGCATACATAAAGAAAGCATTACTAAATTATACTAGTGAAAGCATGGTAAAGTAAAGTAAAATAAAACCCTAATCCCCAAGCCAAATGAATGGACCCCTCTTAGCCAAGCAAACCTCAGAGAAACCTTACAACTGAGTTCCAGGAGTTTAGATACAATTGACAAGTATCTATGTTTAAAAAAAAAAAAAAAAAAAACCAGAGATCATAAAACTAACAAAACAGAATCATTGACCGGGCGCGGTGGCTCACGCCTGTAATCCTAGCACTCTGGGAGGCCGAGGTGGGTGGATCGTTTGAGCTCAGGAGTTCGAGACCAGCCTGAGCAAGAGTGAGACCCCATCTCTACTAAAAAATAGAAAGAAATTATATGGACAGCTAAAAATATATATAGAAAAAATTAGCCGGGCATGGTGGTGCATGCCTGTAGTCCCAACTACTCGGGAGGCTGAGACAGGAGGATCCCTTGAGCTCAGGAGTTTGAGGTTGCTGTGAGCTAGGCTGACGCCACGGCACTCACTCTAGCCTGGGCAACAGAGTCAGACTCTGTCTCAAAAAAAAAAAAAACAAAAAAAAAACCCAGAATCCTTGTGACCACAAGATAATTATTAACAGGACCCAATCCCAACTGTAACAGCAACCCTAACTCTAAAAACCCTAACCCCTAACCGCAGCTTTTGCCACTAAGATCAGGGACAAAGCAAATATGCTCACTTTCATCTCTGCATGCAACATTATACTGAACAACAAATCTGGAGGTGTGACATTACCTGACGTCAAATTATACTACAAGGCCATAGTAAGCAAAACACCATGGTCCTGGTGTAAAAAACTGTGACTAATCCAAGGGAACAAAATAGAGAACCCAGACATAAAACCATCTACCTAGCACCAACTGATTTTTGACAAAGCAGAAAACATACACTGAGGAAAGGAAGCCCTATTCAATAAGTAGTGCTGGAAAAATTGGATATTCATATGAAGGAGAGAGAAACAGGATTGCTCTCTCACTATATACAAAAATCAATTCAAGATGGATTGAAGATTTAAATGAAAAGCATGAAACCATAAAAATTCTAGAAAAAAAGTAGGAAAAACATTTTAGGCATCAGCCAAGTCAAAGAATTTATGACTAGGACCCCAAAGACAAACATAGCAACAACAAAAATAAATCAATGGGACCTAATTAAATTAGAAAACTTCTGCACAGCAAAGGAAATAATCAACACAGTGAATACACAACCTACAGAATAGGACAAAATATTTGCAACTATGCATCTGACAAAAGATGATATCCAGAATATGCAAAGATCCAAACAAATCAGCAAGAAAAAAATAACACCCTCATCAAAAAGTGGGCAAAAGACCAGAACAGAAGTTTCTGAAAAGAAGATAGACAAATTGCCAAAAAACATGAAAAACTGCTAAACATCGTTAATCACAGACAAATGCAAATTAAAACTACAGTAAGGTACCATCTCACCCCAATCAGAATAGCCATTATTAAAAAGACAAAAAACAACAGATGCTGCCACAGAAGCATAGAGAAAGGAACGCTGATACTCTGCTGGGTCTGCAAACTAGTAGAACCTCTATGGAAAACATTATGGGCCATCCTCAAAGAAAGAAATGTAGACCTACCATTCAATCCAGCAGTCCCACTCCTGGGTAACTACCCAAAGGAAATGAAGTCATTTTATCCAAAAGACACCTGCACTCGAATGTTTAGCACAGCAGACTTCACAATTGCAAAGATGTGGAATCAACCTAAGTGCCATTCAATTCATAAGGGGACAAAAATCTGTGTGTGTCTGTGTAGACACATACATGTATAAATATCACGGTGTACTACTCAGCCGTAAAAAGGAATGAAATAGCAGCCTGAGCAAGAGCGAGACCCAGTCTCTAAAAAAATAAAAAAATTAGCCAGGCATGGTGGCACATACCTGTAGTCCCAGCTACTCAGGAGGCTGAGACAGGAGGACCACTTGAGCCCAGAGTGTGAGGTTGGAGTGAGCTATGATCATGACACTGAACTCTACCCCGGCCACCAGAGGGAGACCCTGTCTCTAAAAACAAAAAGGAATGAAATAATGTCATTTGCAGCAATGTGGGGGGAACTGGAGACCATTTCCCTAAGTGAACTATCTTGGGAATGGAAAACCAAACACCATATGTTCTCACAAATAAGTGGGAGCTACTACATGGATACACAGAGGCACATGGCAATATAAAGGACATGAAAACCTAGAAGGGGAGGAATGGACAGTGGGTGTAGGATAAAAACTTGCCCACATGAACACTATATTCTGATGACGGACACACCAACACCTCTGACTTCAGCACGACACAAGATAGCCATGTAACAAAAATACTTGTACCACCTTAATTAGTATTTTGAAAGAAAAAAATAAGATTGCACTGAAAGTTCTATACAGAACAATTAGAGAAGAACGGGAAATAAAAGACATCCATATCTGAAAGGAAAGTAAATCTATTCAGATTCCAAATCACATCACCTTAAATATAGAAAATCCCAAAGAATTAAAAACAAATTATTTGAACCAGCAAACAAAAACGGATAAGTAACAGAACAACATTTCAATACACAGAAATCCATTTTATTTCTGTACTCTGGTAATCAAGAACGTGGAAATAAAATTAAGACAAAAATTCCATTTGAATTATATCAATAAAAATAACCCACTTGGGAAAAAAACTAACAAAGGTGCAAGACCTGTATGTGGAAAATTACAAAACAATATTGAAAAAAGCTAAAGAAAATCTAAACAAATGTCGAGACACTCCACATTCATCGACTGGAGACTTAATATGTTTCAAGATGGCCGTACTAGACAGGTGATCTCAAACCCAATGCAATCCCTACAAAAATCCAAAAAGGCCTCTCGGCAGAATATGGGCAAACTGATCCTAACATTCAAATGGAATTTTTTTTTTTTTTTTTTTTTTTTTTTGAGATAGAGTGTCACTTTGTTGCCCTGGCTAGAGTGAGTGCCGTGGCGTCAGCCTAGCTCACAGCAACCTCAAACTCCCAGGCTTAAGCAATCCTACTGCCTCAGCCTCCCCAGTAGCTGGGACTACAGGCATGCGCCACCATGCCCGGCTAATTTTTTCTCTATATATTTTAGATGGCCAGATAATTTCTTTCTATTTTTAGTAGAGAGGGTGTCTCACTCTTGCTCAGGCTGGTCTCGAACTCCTGACCTCGAGCGATCCACCCGCCTCGGCCTCACAGAGTGCTAGGATTACAGGCGTGAGCCACCGCACCTGGCCTTCAAATGGAATTTTAAGGGAACACAAATAACCAAAACCTTCTTGAAAAACAAAGACAAACTTGGAAGTTCACACTTCCCAATTTTAAATCTTAAATTTTACTACAAAGCAACAACAATCAAAACAGGATGATACTGGCATGAAGGTAAACATGTAGATCAACGAAGTTGAACTGAGGGTCCAGATATAAATTCATGCCTCTATGGTCAATTGATTGTGTGCCAGCCCCAAGGTCCCTAAATTCCACAAGTGACGTCAGACAACTATCCACATGCACAGGAATGAAACTGTACCCTGACATCATACCACACAGAAAAATTGAACTCAAAATGGTCCACAGGCCAAAATGTAAGAGGTAAAAACACAAACCCTAGAAGAAAACATGGAGAAAAACCTTCATAACATTGGGCGTAAGAATGGTTTCTTAGAACTGACACCATAAGCACAGCCAGTAAAGAAAATTTCCTCAAAATTAAAAACTTTTGGAAATCCAAAGACACCACCAAGAAAGTAAGATGACAACCCACAGAGGCACATTATATATCCGATGAGGGTCTGCTATCCAGAATATATAAGTAGCTTTTAAGCCTGAACAGGAAAAAGACAAACAACCAAATAACAAAATGGATAAACAGCTTAAAATACATACTGCACACGTACACACACACACACAGAAAAGCAATTGGCCAACAAGCACATAGGAAGATATTACACATTATTAGTTATAATGGAAATTCAAATTCCAACCACAATGACATACTCACTCACACACACTAGAAAGACTATTGTTAAAAAAAAAAATGAAAGATATCTGTTGGCAAGGATACAGAAAACCTGGATACCCTTAAACGCTGCTTGTAGAAATATAAAATGGTACAGGCTGTGTGTAAACTAGTTGAATCTTCCCTCAAAAATTTACATGCAGAATTTCCATAGCTCAACAATTCCATTCCAAGGTATATACTCCAAAGATTAGAAAACAAGGGTTCAAACGAGACCTTGTACATGAACATCTATAGCAGCCATGTTCACAATAGCTGAAAGGTGCAAACAACCCAAACGTCCATCAACAGATGGAGGCATAAGCAAAATTAGGTATATCAAAACCTGATATATTATTCAGCCACAAAAAGGAAGGAGAAAACTGAAATGGAGCAGTTGTTATGGAACACAATATGGCAGTACCTCAAAAATTCAGCATGGAATTCACTTACAACACAGTGATTCCACTTCTGGGCATATACTGAAAAGAACTAAAAACAGGGACTTGAACACCCACGTTCATGGCAGCATTACTCACTGTGCCAAAAGGTGGAAGCAACACAAGTGTCCACTGACAGATGAGTAGATAAATAAAATGTGGTCCATCCACACAATGAAATATAATTCACCCTTAAAAATGAGGAAATTCTGACATACGTAACAACATCGTGCTAAGTGTAACAACCCAGGCACACAAGGACAAATACAGTACGCTCTACTTATGAGGTACCTGGAGTAGTTTCCAGGGCTGGGGAAAGAGAGAATATGAAGTGGGTGTTTAATGAGTACAGGGTTCCACTTGGGGAAGATGAAAGAAATTCTGGAGATGGATGGTGGTGATGGTTACACAAAAACGTGTATGTGGTTAAAGCCACTAAAGTGTGCACTTAAAAATGGTTAAAATGGTGAATGCTGTATGTATTTAATCATACAGAAAAAAGGAATGAAGCGCTGATGTATATTGCAACATGGATGAGCCTTGAAAACGTCCTAAGTGAAAGAAACCAGGCACAAAAGGCCACATATTATATGAATCCATTTGTATGAAATGTCCAGAGCAGGCCAATCCATGGCAATGAAAACTAGATTAGTGCTTGCCAGGGGCTTGGGGGACCGGGAAAGGAAAGTGACTTTGTAATGGGCTCTGAGTTTCCTTCAGAGGAAGAAAAAAAACATCCGGTACTATTAATAAATAGATGGTTGCACAACACGGCCAATGTACGACATTCCATTGAATTATATACTTACAAATGGTAAAAATGGTGAAGTTTTAAATGGTGGTTTCCAATATTTATATACATCGTCATAGTATGGACTAGGACCTTGTCATATTGATTGGTGATGTAAACATAAGTGTGCAAACCTGAGATACCTCACAACCGGTGGACACACATGTGCACACACGGCTGGAGAACACAGCAAGGTAACGTGGGTCAGTAAATTCTTACGAAATTTCCGTGACCAATTAGGCCACTTGCCTTTCATTTGGCAGTGAGATTTAATTTTTCTTTGCTAATGATCTAAACTATAAACTGTTTTTAGCTACTGTTTCCTTGGTCTACATATAAATCGAAGCTGAGTCTCACAAATGATACACTAAATAATGAATTTTTTTGTCTTTTGAAAAATCACATTATCAACTTTTCTACTGTTGGATACTACAAACTGCTGTGACTTTAAGGCTCTAGCTGGGCAAACCCTTGGAAAATTTGCTAAGGGTGTCCACTGGGTGGATGCGTTGAGGAACCTGAATAAAAGCCCTGAGACACCAAAACCCGGCTGTGTCCCTGAAAGTGAGAGCAGGGTAGACTGCAGGCAGCTGGGGTAGACCGCGTGGGAGAGGGGAGCAGGCAGGACCGCTCAGGGTCTGCAGGCCATGGTCAGGCCTGTGTTGTCTCTCCAAGGCCAGTAGGAAACCACTGGCAAAGTTATAAATCAGGAGAGCGACATGACGAGACTTGAGTCTGTGAAGCGCTGCTTGCCTTTGTCAGGTTGGGACCCTCAGTGAGGGGGGATCTGCGCTCCCCCTGGGGGGCTGTGCTGAGAGAGCAGGGCACGAACAGTGGGTGTTCCGGGAATGTGGGGTCTGCGTCTGCTCAGGAGGAAACACTGCCCACACCCACCTTGGAGTCATCTCTGCCCTTTAGATCTGCCAAGGCGGGGAAACTGAGGGACAGTCTCAGAAACGGTTCCGGGAAAAGAAAACTGGAACCAGAGGGAAAGACACATTTTTCTCCCAGTTGGGGAAGGCGGAGAAGTGGGCCTGGGGGATGGGACAGTTGGGGACAAAAGTGTGTTTCCCAATTTGGGGTTAACGGTGATGAGCTGGGAGCATGTGGCTGCTACAAAACACACCGTGAAACACACGGGAGGACTCACAGTGAAGTCGCAGACCTCACAGGGCAAGGACGCCAGAGACTCTGAAGGCAGGACACAGAGGACGGTGCGCGGTGACGCCAGGTTCCCTGGAAGGACGAAATGTCTGTAAGGAAACTGCGTTTGTGAACAACCTGAACACCCAGCCAGGGACACAGAGAGGACAGCGACCTCCCTTACAGAGGTTGAGCCAGACCCATGTCCAGCTCAGAGGCTGCTACCCCATTGGGGCGGAGAGGCCACCGCGTGGATGTCACACCCGTGGCCACCACGTCCTGGGCGTGGGGGACCTCGGTGGGGTGGAGAGTGCGGGTGCCCCGTTTCCACATGTCCACACGGAGCCCCTCCCGGGTCTCTGAGGACCGGCCGCCCCCCAGCAGGCGGCTGCGGATAGGAAGGCGGTGCCCCTGGGGCTGGGACAGGAACGTCGCACTCACCTGCGGGGCCACAGGTCTGGGCATGGGAAGGCCTCACTCACGGGCAGCCACGTCCTCTCACGAAGGGTGTGACGCCAGAGGGCAGGAGCAAACAGATGGTATATCTGATACACCATCAAAACAGAAAATAAAATAACTTTTTTGGACCAAAAATGAAAGAAATTATCACCACCAGATTCTCATTACCAAAAAAAAAAAAAAAAAAAAAAAAAAATTAAAAGAAATTCTTCAAGCAAAAGAAAAATTTACCAGCTGGAAAGCTGGATCTGCACAAAACAACGAGGATGACCAGGAACGACGCCCTGTCCCCATCCAGCGATCCTGCGTTTTCAGACCGACTCGCAGATTCCCAGAGGCGGGGACCGGCTCGTCCACGCGCGCAAACGCGCGCAAATGCCCACCTTGGTGAAGGCTCCGCCTGGTCCCCCACGACGGGGCGACACAGACTAGGCAGTCGCGGGTCAAGGCAGGGGCGGCAGCTCTGCCCGGGCGCCTCAGCCCTTCCCACGGGTCACGAGAACACGACCTCCCCGGAGCCCAGGGGGAATCAGGGTTTCACGGTGTGTCCCCACCCCCGCGGGGCCACGGGCAAGGCCGGCTGAGCCGTACCGCCTCCTCCCAGACGCTCTGGCTTTGGCCCTCTGGGAAGCGAACGCCACACCCGCTGTGTACAGAGCCTGAGAGCCGAGCACCGTCCGGACACTGCTCCCCCCATGCCAAGCAGAGAGGGAGACTGAGTCAGAAGCCAAGGAGGGCCCTGCCCGCCCCTGGTCACTCGGCCACAGGGGACAGCTCCAGGGCAGGGACCTGGTGGTCCAGCAGCTGAGGCCCCAGAGGCAACGCCCTCTGGCCCCACCCTGGCGCCATCTGCCACCTCATGGCCAGGCCAAGGCATTCGCCCCCCCCCACTGCCCGCCATCGGGCAGACGTTACCCGCACTGCAAGGAGGGCAGAGGAGACAACAGCCTCTCAGCAGCCACTGCCGGCCGGTCACACACGGCTGTCCCACGAGCCCCGGATTCCGCCTGTGCCTGACGCCTCCAGACCAGAAAGCGGCCTCTCAGCTGAGCTGCAGGTTTGCTGTGCTGTTACCTTCAAAGGCCAGGGAGAGGTTCACCTCCTCAGGTGCCTGTTTGTAAAGAGGAGTCTGCGCACACCTGGTGAGAAACTCCCCAGGTGACCCAGGAGTTCCCCCACAGGCTGCTGAGACCTGCCTGCGGGTCCCTGCTGTGTCCTCCCCGTCTACGGCCCAGGCGGAGCTGACAGGCACCGGAAGCTGCTGTGTGGTCAGCAAACGGATGGGAGAAGCCCCTGGCACTGGAGCTGTCCAAGCCCCGGGACAGGCAGGGCCACACCAGGCCCGCGTCTTCAGGAGGATTCAGCCCGGGCAGGGGCAGGGCAAGGTGCTCTGTCCAGCCCTGTCTCCCGCCTGCCGGGACCCCCATCCTAGTGTGGAGGGCGCCCCCCTGCGCTCCGGGAGGGGAAGGGACCCGCAGTGCAGCTGGCCAGGGTGGCCTCTGAGCACCGGGCTGAGGCATCAGCACCCAGGTGGGCTCTGGGGAGGCCTCAGGGGGGTCCTGCCATACCCTGACCTTCGCCCCTATGTCACCGAGGCTGCAAAGGAAAGGAGCAGAAACGTGACGCCAGAGGTGAACAGGCGAGTCATCCTTCCAATGTCACAGAGCACATGATGGGGACTCCTGGGACTGCAGGACACGGTCTGCCATAAGTGTCCAGGATGACAGGGTCAGACAATCGGGGGAAGGTGTCTTATTTCCAAACGCCTTTTACTTCGGGGACCAGAGACCAGGCTGTCAACAGCCTGACACATTATTAACAATGTGTGACCCCCACCAGGGGGCTGCCAGGGCCTTGAGAAGGGGTGGCAGGTCCTTCAGGCGTGGGGAGGCGGCGTGGGTGCCCATGTTCACGGCCCATTTGCTATTTTAAATACTACCCGTGAGAGGAGCCCCCACAGCAGAGCAGCACCCCTCCCGTCGCTCTCCTGCAGAGAGACTCGCCCAGGGCCCACGGGTGTCCGCAGGTGAGCCAGGGGCGGGGTCTGCCAGTCACCTCGCGCTGTCCTTGCAGGAACTGCTGCGGGACCCTGGTCCCCCTTCCCTGGGTGGGCTCTGGGTCTGGAAATCAGCTTGGGTTACAACTCGGTGTGAAAAAGTCATTTTCCACTTGCCCCCACCAAGGCCACCTCGGGCAGAAGAGCGGTGACGTCCTTTTGCTCTCAGATGTGGGCCCCAGGGTGCCCTCACTCTCCCCAGCACTGCACCACCTTTTCTTCCTTGTCCATGGCCGTACCACCCTGAACGCGCCCGGTCTTGGCTGATCTCAGCCGCTAAGCAGGGTCAGGCCTGGTTAGCATTGGTGACCCCAGCAACCCCAGCCTGCTGTAAAGGCTGCAGTTGCCCCACCCTGTGGGCGGAAGTCCTGTGCCAACCCCACATCCACACCCCTCGCTGCGCTCCCTGACTGCACCTGGACACACACAGGGCTGGTCCTGGGGCAGGACCCCAGGCACAGGCTCTCTGAATCACCTCTCGGTGTCTGGAATAGGTTCTCTGCTCCGACCTGCAGGGCATTCACACTCTGCTTCCCGAGGTCCTGGGTGCTCATTGCCCACAGGACTGGCAAATAGTGGCAAAATACTAAAATTGTCACCTACAGTTACATCTGTAGTCAAGTGTAGGCGGTCAGTAGCTGCTTCTAAGCGTGTTGCAGAACTTGGGGGAACAGGGGAAAGCCCCCAGTTTAGCACCAAAGGTCCCAGGCAAACTGGGACAGTTGCCATAACAGATGGAGACACTCCTCCAAGACCAAGGAAGCAGGCTGGGGGCGCCCGAGTCCCAGCCCCTCTTGGTCTCCTGCACACAGGTGCAGAGTCTCCAGGCCCCAAGCAGCCCGGGGAAGGAAATCCCTGCACCTCCGCTGCAGCCAGACCTCTGGCCCAGGGGGTGTGACCCTCAGTTCTCTTAGGCAACGGACCTCCAGCCAGCCTGTGGCAGGGATCAGGCCAAAGCTCTGCCCACCTCGCTCCCCGCAAGGACTTCTTTGGCCTCTGTCCCCCTCAGCGAACGCTGCAGATGGAGCAGCCCCTACCTACCAGGGTGGGCTGCACGCTCCCGGGAGGTGGGGGGCACTGTCCCAGGCCACTGCCTGCCTCACCCCATGAATGACCGCAGGGCCAGCACGGATCCCATCCCCAGGGTACAGGGCTACCAACCTGGCCCTGACTCCAGCCCTGCAACGGGCACACACGTGGGCATTTAGGGCTGCACTGGCTCTTGTCCCCAGCAGTGACAGAAGCTATGATCGAAGTTCTCGCCAGATGCGTCCAAGGCACCCAAAGCCCGGGCTCTGTCTCAAGCTCTGGGTGGACTTGGCTGACCCTGAGCAGGCTGATCCCCTGTCACTAGGAAATTGACCTAAAATCAGGAACTTGCTCACCACTTTGAGTCCCCTCAACGTTGGCTAAACTAATAGTAATTGCGTTTAAAAAACGTGTCTGCCTTTACTCTTACCTGAGACTTTGACATTCCAAGAGTCTGTCCGTTCAGTCGTCAACAGTAGTTATTGCTGCGCCACATTTAGATGGGTCTAACCTGACATTCAGACCGGACGAGGGTCAGGCGAGGGCTGGGTGAGGGCTCAGGCCCAGCTTTGGTTTATGCTGTCCAGGCTTTGAGCACAGGCCCGCTTTGGCCTTTTCACTGGTTTCTGTGCCTCAGTTTCCCCACAAGGATGACCAGAATAGCCAGTGCGTGTTAGCGCTGTCCCCGTGGACCACGAGCACGCGCTGCATGATCCGTTTCGGCCAGCGACGTTCAGCGACTCATTACAACGACCGTCACGATGCTGCTCGCGGGGAGTGTCAGGCTTCAGCCGAGTCGCCCATCGGGCAGAGAAGCCGGCAGCCCGCCCTGGACCTCGCGGTGCCCCGTCCCCGCCCGCACTCCCCTCCCGTGTCCGCCCCCCGCCCCGCCCCCACCGCCATTGACCAATCTACTCAGCCACGTTGACCAATCTGGACTCAGCCGCCCTCACCAATCAGATTCAGCCACACTGACCAATCAGGACTGAGCCACGTTAACCAGTCAAGACTCAGCCACCTTGGCCAAACAGGACTCCTCCCGCCCAGACTAATCAGATTCAGCCACACTGACCAATCAGGACTCAGCCGCACTGTCCAGATTCAGCCACAATGACCAATCAGGACTCAGCCGCCCTGACCAGTGGGATTCAGACACACTGACCAATCAGGACTCAGCCACATTGACCAATCAGGACACAGCCACCCTGACCAATCAGATTCAGCCACACTGACCAATCAGGATTCCGCTGCACTGACAAATCAGGACTCAGCCGCACTGACCAATCAGGCTTCAGCCACACTGACCAATCAGTCTCAGCCAAATGGACCAATCAGACTCAGCCACGTTGTCCAATCAGGACTCAGCTGTCCTGACCAATCAGATTGAGCCACACTGACCAATCAGGACTCAGCCACGTTGACCAATCAGGATTCAGCCGCCCTGACCAATCAGATTCAGCCACACTGACCAATCAGGACTCAGCAGTACTGACCAGAGTCAGCCACACTCACCAATCAGGATTCAGCTGCACTGACAAATCAGGAAGCAGCCGCACTGACCAATCTGATTCAGCCGCACTGACCAATCAGTCTCAGTCCAATTAACCAATGAATTTCAGCCAAATTGACCAATCAGACTCAGCCGCGTTGACCAACCAGGACTCAGCCACGTTAACCAAGCAGATTCAGCCACCCTGACCAATGAGTATTCAGCAGCACCGTCCAGATTCAGCCACATTGAGCAATCAGGATTCAGCTGCACTGACAAATCAGGACTCAGCCGCAGTGACCAATCAACACTCAACCGCACTGACCCATCAGTGTCAGCCACATTGACCAATCAGGACTCAGCCGCACTGACCAGATTCAGCCACACTGACCAATCAGGATTCAGCTGCACTGACAAGCAGGACATTTCGTTGGATGCCTGACCTTGTGAATTTTACCTTGTTGGGTGCCAAGTGTTCTTATGAGGCTACGAAGACCCCTCAGTTTGCTCTGGGATGCAGCTGGGCTTCTTGGAAACAGTTGGATCCTTTGCGATATGTTAGGTGGGGCCCTCCCCTGGGGGGTTAATCGTCTCCACGCTCAGGCAGGGTCTTCTAGGCATGTCCGCAGTGCTGTGCATCACGTGTTCTCCTCTGTCTGCCTGGTGAGCGTTGGCTCGTTACTGCTAATCCTTCCGGGTAGATCTTCTGCCATCACGCCAGATGCTCAATAAATATCAGCCTAATAAATACCAAAGAATAAAGATTAGACACCATTTTTCTTATGATCTTAAAGTCAAATTTATTTTTTAAAATGACATTCTATCTAGAGCTTCCTCCTCCATCTGCCCTCTTTAATTTCAGGTATTTTGTCAAAATTCCTGCTCACTAAACAAAGCTCAACATGAGCTATTTAATGACACATGAATCGCCGTGAGGTGGCCTCAGACGGCAGCGTAATGAAATGCCATCAGCGACCAGATGTGGCTCTTGCATCACCTGCGTTTTGGGGACACGGAGGCATTTGTGGGACCTGTTATCTCTGCTGCCCAGCACGGGCGAGTGTGTGTGACCCCACACGCAGCGGGAGCAGGAGAGAGACCTGCCCGTGGCGGCAGCCCGGCCACGAGGCCGCCGTGCGGTGGGGATTCTTTTTCTGACTTTTGATTCTTTGTTTCTTCTTAGCTCCGTGCCTGACCAGGAGGCCAGTCAGCCCGGATGCCCCTCTTCAAAGAAGAAATCACAAGAAAAATTAGCAAAGAGTTCAAATATTAGTCAAAATACATAAAACTTGTGGCATCATGTGAAAGGAAGATTTGTCACTTGAAATACAAAAGAGACTGCAAAAGGAAAGTATACAAATGGCCGATCAGCTCAGGAACAGCTATTCAACTCAGTGGTCACTGAGGAAACGCAAACTGCAGCTGACAGGCTCCGGCTCCGGCTCCGGCACCGGGTCAGTCGCAGGCGGGCGGGGGCCTCTGTGGGGAGCCAGGGTCTGGATCAGAGGGGCTTCTGCGTATTTCCTGAGCAGCTGCTTCCAGCGCAGCTCCCTGGCGGAAAATAAACACAACTTCTCCAGGGCAGGCTAGGATTGCGTCTTGTGTGGACCACCCTCCCCTGCAAACGCTAAGTAGACCTTAGCAGGAATAAGGAGGCTCTGGCGGCCCTGCGGGATCCCGTGGCCCTGGGCGATCCCGGCGGGTGGAGGAGGAGGGGTCAGATCCGGGGCGGTGTGCGGAGAGGGCCAGCCGAGCTGACGGGGCCACTGGCCCCCGGCCGGGGAGAGCCCAGCGGCGGCTTGCAGCCTCCAGCAGCGGCGTTCCGGGTCCTGGAAGCAGCCGTCCTCCCACCTGCCGTCCGAGGCTGAGACCCGCAGGCCAGGCCGGCAGAGCAGGGGAGCCGGGAAGCGGCACCTGCTTCCGGCCACGGCAAGGCCTGGAGACACCTGAGCGCCTCAGCTGAGGAACAGCCCACTCAGGATGGTTCTGGGACCGTGTGGGACTGGGCTGCCGGCACCACCCAGCACCCGGGACTCTGCCCCGCAGCTGGTCCCGCCTCAGCCCCCAGCCAGAAGGATCCACCTGTGCCTGCTGTGTCCAGCCTGGTCCCCTGCGGCCGGGCGGGGGCGGGCCCAGGTGCTCGGTCCAGCCCTGTCTCCCGCCTGCCGGGACCCCCATCCTAGTGTGGAGGGCGCCCCCCTGCGCTTCGGGAGTGGAAGGGACCCGCAGTGCAGCCGGCCAGGGTGGCGTCAGGCTTCAGCCCAGTCGCCCACGGGGCGGAGAAGCCGCCGGCCGGTCCGGGACCGCGTGGTGCCCCGTCCCCGCCCCGCCCCGCCCCGCCCCGCCCCGCCCCGCCCCGCCCCGCCCCTCCCCTTCCGTGTTCGCCCCGGCCCCGCCCCCTCCCCTCCCCGTCCGCCCCCCACCCCAGCCCCGCGCCGCGTCTCCGCTCGTCCCCCCGCGGCCACACGGAGGCGCAGCCGGACAGCGGGCGGGGCCGGGCGGGGCGGGAGGACCGCGATGGGGAGGGGCGGGGAGGGGCGGGGAGGGGCGGGGAGGGGCGGGGAGGGGCGGGGAGGGGCGGGGAAGGCGGCGCCGGGGAGGGGGGGGGTCTGGCTTGTGGAGGGGCAGCGGGGGAGGGGCGGGGAGAGGCGGGGAGGGGCGGGGAAGGCGGCGCCGGGGAGTGAGGGTGGGGTGGAGGCGGGCCCAGGAGGTCGGGCCTCGGGGGAAACTTGGGGGGAAGCCCTGAGGGGTCCCCGGGAGCGGAGCCTTCAGCCCGCGGCCTTACCCTCCCAGTGCTGGGGGTGCGCTGGGCCCCACGGCCCCCTGGAAGGGGTGCGGGGTCTCGGGAGCTCCTGCCAAGGCTGCTCCGCCCCGGGCCGCCGGCAGAGGGTCCCAGAGCCGGGCGTGCAGCTGCGGGCGCCGGGCCCACCTGGGAAAGCCCAGGCAGCGCTGGGAAGCGGGAGGCGGGGCCTTTCCCTCCTCCGTGTTTAAGGCTTCAGGTGGCGCGGTGGCCTGGCGGGCCGCAGAAGGCGGAGGACGTGGGTGCTGTGGCCCCTGCCGGGCACCAGGTGCTCCTCCCAGGCCCAGCGCCTGGCCAGGTGCAGATGGTGCGCTGCTGTCTGCCCAGCCACACCCCGCTGGGTCCGTGGCTCAGGGCAGATTCCCAAACCTACCCCAGGGTGAGGGCAGCTGCTGCCACACTGCACTGGCTGGTGAGAGGGCGGGGACGTAGGCTCCTTCCTGGGGACCCTCTCCAGCCCATCTGCCCAGTGCCCCACCCCGTCTGAGCCACCCCCTCCCCGCTATGACTCAGCACACATCTGTGCGGTTCAGGCCAGCCCAACAGGGAGAATCTTCTCTGCTCTCGACAAAGGATGAAGGTTTCCCTCTGCAGAGCGAGGCTTCCCAAGTCCCTCAGCAGACCTCAAGGCCACCCACATCTCGGACCCAGGGTCTGAGCCTTGGGGCCAGCCCTGCCCCGGGAGAGAAGGGACAGGGTGGCAGGCC
Organism: Eulemur rufifrons; assembly: GCF_041146395.1. NCBI lineage: Eukaryota > Metazoa > Chordata > Mammalia > Primates > Lemuridae > Eulemur > Eulemur rufifrons. The sequence continues at coordinate 340,729 of NC_090983.1, forward strand.
ACGGCTGTGGCTCTGGTCAGGTCCCTGCCTGGCTGAGACAGTATGTTTCCCCACAGCTCCCTGCTCCTTGGAGATGGAAACTGGGCTCTTAGATATGTGTCCTCTGCACTGTGTGGCATTTCTGAAACCCAGATGTCTCTGGGCCCTCCTGTGGCTCCTTCCCCGAAAGCTGGAGGGAGCAGGGAAAGGCTTACCAACCACATCTCGGCTCGGGACGTTAATCATTCCCAGAGCGGGGCAGGTGGCCTGTCCCGGATAACCCCATGGGTCAACACAGAAAGGATGTTAACTTGCACCTGCCAGCCAGAGCGTCCTGTCCCGTCCCAGGACGTACATGTGACCAGGAATTCAGAACTCCCCAAGGGGAAGCTCTCTTGGGGGGAAGAAGTGCTGGGCATGGGGGGCTCCCTGCAGGGACTGAGGGAAGATGCACCAGAGATGGGGAGGATGAGCCCATGACGCTCCTCCCAGCTCAGGCGGTGGCCGCAGTCCCCTTGGATGGAGAGCTATGCATTTGGTTCTGTTTTGTTTTATTGGGGTTAAACACACACACAGAAAAGCTCTCCGAACACGGAACACACACGTGCAGCTCAAAGAACAATCACAACAGACACCCACAAAACCACCATAAGGCAAGAGGTGGGAGGAGGGGGCTGGGGCCCGGGCTTGCTGGCGGGGTAGGGGCGCTTAGAGGTGGCTTGGCTCAGCAGCACCTGCTGGGGGGCAGAGGGCAGGCACAGCTGGAGGTGTCACACCTGCCGGGAGAAGATGCTGGGGTTCAGTCTGCACATGCACAGCAGCCAGAGGATGCAGAGGGTCATGGAAACCCAGATCCACACGTCTTCGTAGGGCTCAGCACGTGGCCTTCGGCAGGCGCGGCCAGAGCAGAGGTCTGCCTCTCTGCGGCTGCCACGGCTGGACTTGCCGAGCCTGGACCTCAGCCGTCCCTTCCTGTAATAGCCGTAGGTGACCAAGCCATGGTTTTGGGGGCCGTGGGCGATGTGGCCGGGGCCCTCGCGAATTACATCCAGGACTGAGAAGGGGATGGTGTTGGAGCCCTCACTGACGCGGATGGGGCCGTGGGCACTGGCTGGAGGGCGGGACTCGTGGCCCACAGGGCCCTGGCTGCCATCTTCCTTCTCTCTGCCTTCGGTGACGTCAATGAAAGAGTCTCTGCCTCTAATGTCATCAGGAAAGGACGAGGCGGCCAGGGAGCCCTTATCCTTGGAAGTGAGGCCACTGGCGTTGGTCTCTGGACAGGGGTCACGACCAGCAGTGACGAGGCCCTGGTGGCCACCCTCCTTCCCGTTGCTTTGGGCAACACCAGCAAAGGCATCTGCGTCCTCAGCAAAGGTGGAGGGGAGTGTGACCGAGTGCTCCCCGCTGGCCGTGGGGCTGTCCACAGCAGTCTCCGGGAGGGGGGTGTTTCCTCCGCTGGCAGGGCCCTGGCGGCCACCCTTCTGCCCTTGGCCCTCTGTGCAGCAGGTGAAGGCATCCTTGTCCCCAGTGGCCCTGGCAAAGGACAGGGGGAAGGTGAGGGAGCTCTCCCCATCGGGCCCGAGGCTGACAACGTAGGACCCTGTTGGCAGGGCTGTCGGCAGGACCCCGAGACCGTGGCTGCAGGAGACGGGGCCCTGGCCTCTGGCCACACTGACAGGGCGGAAGGAGGTGCCCCCGGCTTTGAAGAGGAAGCCCCGGAGCTCGAAGGTCGTCTTGACTTCACTGAGGCGGCCTCTGCCCCTGAAGATGGGGTCTCTGACATCCACCGCCATGCCTTTGCCCTCAGGCGAGGCTGTGGAACCCTTGCCAAGGACGCGCGGCCCCCCGCTGCCAGCTGCAGGGAGGGAGCTGCCCCCAGGGGAGGCACAGCCGTGGGCGACCAGCCCCTGGTCCATGTCCGTGTCCACCAGGGAGAAGGGGACAGCGACGATGCCGTCACCCTCGCTGAGGAAGTCGTGGGTCTCAGAGAGGGGACTCTGGGACTCGCACACAGAGGGCGAGATGGTGACGAGGCCCCTGGCGCACTCGGCCGTGGGGCCGCTGCTGGGCGTGGGCGTGGGCGGGGCCGTGGCCCTGGCGACGCAGCTGCTGCTGCCCAGGGCGGCAACGGGGAGGTGACCGTCATTCCAGCACGCCTGCCCTCAGCCATGGTGGGGCTCCTGGCCGCCGGCCCACAGGCGGGGTCTGGGGCCCCCTGGAGGAAGCAGACCCCCAGGTCGCAGGCCTCACAGTGGTCCCCAAAGCACATCTCGGGGCACTGGTCTGGGCTGAGGCTGTGCAGGACCAGCCTGCTGAGGAAGATGTGGACGTTGAGAGGGCTCCCGTGGCAATCGCCGCAGGGCGGGGCACACAGCCGCCCCGCTGGCCCCACGCATCCTCACCAGCCCCCAGCGGCTGTCCCCGTCCCAGCACAGGTGGAAGAGCATGTGCACGTGGGCCGAGGACCAGGCCCAGCGGCAGCGGCTGCACTGCAGTCTGCGGGGGTGGGGAGACGCCGGTGAGGGGCACACGCTGAGGCCCTCTTACCCACCCCACAGCCCACACTCAAACCCCAAACCTCAAACCTCAGCCTCCAGCCGGCTGGCCAGGGCTGCGGCCGCCACAGCCTCCTCCTGCCTGAGCTCGCGGCCCACCCCAAGCCCCTCGCGCACACAGGGACAGAGAGCAGGTCCACTCCTCTGCCTGCAGCCCCATGATCTGAAAGGTGAAAAGCAAACACCGTCCCACCAGTTTGGCACCAAAACTCACTCCAGCCCGACCTCTGCAAGGTATCAGCTGCCTCCTGCTTTCTGTGGCTTTCCTGCTGTTTTGTCATCGGGGCTTGACGAGTGTCACCGGCACCCTGTGCACAGCGCTCCCGATGAGGAGGGCAAGCGTCTGTGAGGGCTCAGCCAGTGGGGTGCGGCAGGATGAGCCCTGGCGGGTCCCCATCCCCAAGGAGGAAGAGGTGACACCGCCATCACCTGTCAGCTGAAGCGGAACAGAGATGGGAGCCCTGCCCAGGACACCTGCATGCGTCGCAGGGGGGAGACCTGGGGAGAGCGCTGGGGACGGGGTGGCCCGCCAACACGGGTCACCAGAGGGGCAACCACTTGCTGGGCAGACGCACAGCTATGAGCTCAGTGAGACTTTGCTTCAGCACCGTCCAGTGGAACTTTCCAGATGACGGAATGTTCTACATCCGCACAGCCCAGCAGGCAGCCTCCAGCCATGGTGGCCACAGAGCCCGTGGACATGGAGCATGCCCGAGGAACCGAACCTCTAACTTTATTTAAGGGTGATTGACAAGCACGTTGAAGCCACCTGGCACTGGTGGGTGGTCGCTGGGGCAGGCCCCCTCACGGTCTGTCCCCCCAGAGCCATCCCCTCCCCCTGAAACCGCACCAGCTGTTCAGAGCTCGCTGCCTCGGGCAGGGGATGGTGACGGCCTCCCGGGCTTTGCAGACCCCGCCGTGGGTTCTTTCTTTCCCGGCACCCGAGGAAGCCGGGCTCCCCCACACACCTGACCCCAGGGGCTCCGGGCACGGGGAGCTGTGGCGTCGTGTCAGAGGGCGGAACAACTCCCCTCTGTCCGAGATGTCCCTGCAGAGTGACCGACAGGCCAGCGCCCGAGGGCTAGATGGGCCCCTGCAGCTTCCACGTCCCCTCCTAGCCGGGCCCCACACAGCTGGGAGGCCTCCCTGGGTGGGGCAGCCTGTGGCTCTTGTCGTGACAATGGCTGTGAGGCTCACTAGTGACCCACGGCCACCCCGGGGCTCCCACCCAGGCCCCCACCTTGCAGCCCAGGCCGGGGAGAGCACCCCATCTCTCGGGTCGCGTGCCCTGCTCCTCACACCCCTCGGCCTCCGCCTGTCAGGCCTGTCCGCAGCACACGGCCACACAGTGCCCACGGCACCTGCGAATGCAGCGCCCCCGCCTCAGCACTGACGGTCGTGAAGCAGTGGCAGTGCCATGGAAACAGGAGATGAGCCGTGTCCGAGGACAGCCTGGCCAACAGAGCCAGCGTGAGTGAAACCAACCCTTCCGTGGGCACTGCCAGGTCACCCCACCAGGGCCCCGGCTGGCAGCCATGTGGTCAGCACTGCCAGGCAGGGGCTCGGCTCCACGGTGCTGAGCGCCTGGAACCACCCCCCCACCCACCTGGGGGCCCAGACTGGCCAGACGGGTGCTCCAGTTGGCAGACAGCCCTCCACTCCCAGCCAGCCCAGCCTGGCCCTCTGGGACCACCCGAGGGCCGGCGGACAAGCACCTTCGGCCCCTCCCTCTCCCAGGCCCCTCGGGCCCCGGCCGCACCTGGAGAGCCCCTTCAGCCGGTACTGGAGCCCACCGCTGTCCAGGCGCCTGGCAACCAGGCTGTCCTGGGGGAGCAGAGCCCAGACGTCCTGGGGCTTCGTCTCAGCCATCAGCTGGGCAAAGGTGCGGGCCCACACGTCAGCCCCGGCCCGGTCCATGCTGCGGTGCTCTGCAGTGCCCGCGAGGGCTGCCCACCGGGGCATCCGAGGAAGCACCCCTGCATCCTGCATGCTGGCCAATCAGCGCCTTGACAACAGCACGGTCTCCATGGCAACCGGTTTGTCTCAGAGAACGGGAAGCGGCAAGGAAAACACAGTCCAGTGAAACCTCCCCTGATCCCACACCCATGTCTGCAGTCATGCGACATGCAGCCCGCCTACTGACATCCGTGTGTCTCCAAGCACAGAGCACGTGAAGAGTCGCGTCTGTCTTCAGAAGTAGAGATCATGCTAAACACATCACGCTATAGCCTGTTTTTCTGACTGTACAGCGTATCACGACGCGTGTTCCGTGCTCAGCCCTTCCGGAACGTCTGGAGCTTGTCCGGGTCACGGCTGTGCTGTGATCCACGCGGCTCTGCCCGCGCCCGGCCACGCTTGTTCTCGCCACTGCAGACAAAGCTGTGAAGAGCTTCATGGAACATGTATCACTGCACATGTTCCCGTGGTTTTTCCTTTTAAACTTTTTATTAGTGGGAAATATATAACATTTACATAAAAATGCCTAAACCATGAATGCGCAGCTTCACAAATTATTATAAAAATTGGGTCACCTAGGGCAGTGGTCCCCAACCTTTTTGGCACCAGAGACCAGTTTCATGGAAGACAATTTTTCGACGGACAGGGGTGAGGGCGGCTGGGTGGCAGCGGAGCTCCAGGCCCAGTCCCTGACAGGCATGGCCCAGTGCCAGTCCACAGCCTGGGCACTGGGGACCGCAGACCCAGAGGAAGACAGAGAACCTCACCCACCAGAGCTCCGCCCGCTCCTCTGGGTTTGGGTGCCACTGGCAGGCGGGTCAGCTCTCCCTACTGGGCCGCAGCGAGCTGTGTCTGGCCAGTCCCTGCAGGGGCCCGTCCCCCTGGGCCTGCGTGTGGTGAGGCAGCACAGCAAGGAGGGTCGAGGCCAGGGGCACGATGGCAGTTCAGCATGCACCGAGCCCTTGCTCCGCGAACCTCAGCAGAGGGGTGCAGCTGCAGAAACACCCGGGCCACCTTGCCTGGGCCCAGGCTGGTGGCCCACCGTGGGCAGGTGCGTGTTCTTGGTCCAGCGTGCTGTGTGGCTGCTGCCGCTGGCTGCCCCAGGCAGGGGGGTCCCAGAGCCCACAGCTGGGGAGCAGCTTCTGTCCAGCCAGCTCTGCACCCGGGGGCCCTTGCCCTGCATCCAGCTGAGCCGGTGGCCCTGAGAGCTGGGGAAGCCTCCCCAGCAGCAACAGGACAGGGGCCCTTCTGCATGTCTGGGTGGGGACGGCAGCCTTTTGGGGGGCATTCTGCATTCGCAGGGCATGGCTGCATGTCAGAGCTCAGGCGGGGATGCACCTCGGCCACCTGGGTCACCAGCAGGAGCCTGAGTGATACTCATGGCAGTGGGGTGAGAGGGCAGGAAAGTGCCACACACACCACACACACTGTACACGTGACCACAGGTACACACAACATACAAGCATACACACTACACACAACACACACTGTACACAACACACACTGTACACATGACCACAGATACACAGCTACACGCAACATACAAACACACTGTACACACTATGCACACATACCACACGAAAACATAGTACAGACAACACACGCAATACACATGAACACATACACCTGCACACTCCTACACACACAAACACGCACACACATTGGGAGATGTAAAATACTCACAGTTAAACTGGTAACCACATTCTAGAAAGTTTACAAAATACCGGGGAGGGTAGCAATCACCTGTGACACCCCACCTTAACACACAGCCCATCTAGCTTCATTCTTGTGTATGATAAATTGTGGAACTATCTCATTCGGTTCTTAAACATTTTGTTCTTAAACTGGGCAGATAAATCAAGCGTTCTATTTTGACTTCTGGGAAACGTTTCAAAAACAGGACAGAACAGAAAGTTTTTATTTGCAAACACAATTAACCATTTCCTGTTCAACCTCAGAAGCAGCTGAGAACCGGGCTGCTGCCTCCTGGCCACCAAGCCCTCGCCCAGGGCGGCCACGGCGGACGTCGCTGTGGCACCGGCGCTGGTGCCCTCCGCCTGCGCTGTGGCAGCGGTTTCCGGATGATCCTTCTGCTTCCTGTGCTTCCCGGGGACCTGTCCGCGTGTGGACGGAAACATCCCCCTGCCTCGAGAGAGCGCGGGGAATCCCCCGTCCCCAACTTTCCATCTGTGCTGGCTCATGTTCCCGCACACGCCGCCCTCGCTCGGCAGCTGCCAGGTGCCAGTGTCGTGTCGTGACCTCCAGGCCAACGCCTTGGAAACAACAGCTCCTCTTCTCGGACCAGCGGCTGGGGTGCCGGCCAGGGGGACCCTCCGCGGCATCCTGAGGGCAAGAGCGTGTCCCAGGCCGCGGCCTCAGAGCTCCAGCCTGCCCCCCACGGCCTCCGGGGTGCCCTGCCCTACAGAGAACTCCTGTGGCCGTCACTTACAGTGAAGGCCGCATGACTTGAAGAGAAGGGGGGCTGCGTCACCCGTGCCTGTCCACACCGCAGGCCACGCGGCTCAGCGGTGACCGGGAGCAGGCCTGAAACATGGAAATTTCCAGGGCACCACAATTCGTGGAACGGTCGGTCCGAGAGGACACAGCCCTGCCATCCGTGTGACGCCTCTGTCGAGATGAAGAAACGGTGCAGGTGGGGACAGAGCCGTGCTGCCAGCAGGGAGGCAGGTGTGACTCCGCGGGGACAGGCATCCCGCAGCTCCACTGTGTGGGAATGTGCCAGCCTTCGCCTGCGCGAACTCGCACCTCCACACACGTCAGCGGCACAGGGCGGACTTAGGACAGTCCTCAGCCTGGTTGTGACGTTGTCCTGCAGTGTTGCAAACTGCTGTCACTGGGAGACACTGATGGCGTGTACGAGGGGAGAGCTGTGCAATTTCCAGCAAGCACATCCACAGCCACCTCACTGCAAACAGCACAACACTCGATCACAACATAAGCAGCCCTTCCCTGCGGTGCAGACCCAGCCCCAGCCCTGGCCCAGCCCTGGGAGGAAGGAGGGGCAGGGGCAGAGCAGGGTCCCGCAGCCCCCCTGGGACGGCTGCCACCCCCTCATGGCCGGTGAAGAAGGAGCCGGGCAGGGCGGGAGGCCCAGCGGCCAAGGTGCTCCCACCCTGTGCAGCTCCTTCATTTCCTCCTGGGGGGGAAGACGGGAGGGAGACACCTGAGGTCCAGCTTGTTGAAGGATAGAGAGTGTGTGTTGCAGGTGTGTGTGTAGTGGGGATTGTGTGTGTGTGTTGGGTGTTGTGTGTGTAGTGGGGATTGTGTGTGTGTTGGGGGTTGTGTGTGTGTGTGTGTGTGTTGGGGATTGTGTGTGTGTGTTGGGGGTTGTGTGTGTTTGGGGATTGTGTGTGTGTGTTGGGGGTTGTGTGTGTGTGTGTTGGGGGTTGCATGTGTTGAGGATTGTGTGTGTGTGTGTTGTGGGCTGTGTGTGTGTTGGGGGTTTGTGTGTGTGTGTGTGTTGGGGATTATGTGTGTGTGTGTGTGTGTTGGGGATTGTGTGTGTTGGGGGTTGTGTGTGTGTGTTTGGGGTTTGTGCGTATGTTGGGGGTTGTGTGTGTGTGTTTAGGGTTTGTGTGTATGTTGGGGGTTGTGTGTGTTTGGGGTTCGTGTGTGTGTAGTGGGGATTGTGTGTGTGTGTGTTGGGGATTGTGTGGGTTGGGGGTTGTGTGTGTGTGTTGGGGGTTGTGTGTGTGTGTCTGAGGATTATGTGTGTGTGTGTTGGGGGTTATGTGTGTGTGTGTTGGGGGTTATGCGTGTGTGTTGGGGATTGTGTGTGTGTGTTTGGGGATTGTGTGTGTCTGTGTGTGTGTGTGTGTGTTGCAGAGTGTGTGTGTTGGGGGTTGTGTGTGTAGTGGGGATTGTGTGTGTGTGTGTGTGTTGCAGAGTGTGTGTGTTGGGGTTGTGTGTGTAGTGGGGATTGTGTGTGTGTGTTGGAGGTTGTGTGTGTTTGGGGATTCTGTGTGTTGGGGATTGTATATGTTTGGGGATTGTGTGTGTGTGTGTTGTGGGCTGTGCGTGTGTGTTAGGGGTTGTGTGTGTGTTGGGGGTTGTGTGTGTGTTGGGGATTGTGTGTGTGTTGGAGGTTGTGCATGTGTGTTTGGGGGTTGTGTGTGTGTTGGGGTTTGTGCATGTGTGTTTGGGGTTTATGTGTATGTTGGAGGTTGTGTGCGTGTGTTTGGGGTTTGTGTGTGTGTTGGGGATTATGTATGTGTGTTGGGGGTTGTGCATTTGTGTGTTGGGGGTTGTGTGTGTGGGGGGGTTGTGTGTTGTGTTGGGGGTTGTGCGTGTGTCTGGGATTATGTGTGTGTGTTGGGGGTTGTGTGTGTGTGTGTGTTGGGGATTTTGTGTGTGTGTTTGGGGATTGTGTGTGTCTGTGTGTTGGAAACTGTGTGTGTGTTGGGGGTTGTCTGTGTGTTTGGGGATTGTGTGTGTGTGTTGGGGATTGTGCATGTGTGTTTGGGGGTTGTGTGTGTGTTGGGGGTTGTGCGTGTGTGTTGGGGATTATGTGTGTGTGTGTGTTAGGGGTTGTGCGTGTGTGTTGGGGGTTGTGTGTGTGTGTTGGGGGTTGTGGTGTGTGTTGGGGGTTGTGTGTGTGTGTTGGGGGTTGTGCGTGTGTGTTGGGGGTTGTGTGTGTATGTTGGGGGTTGTGTGTGTTAGACACTGATAAGGGGTCAGGGGTGCACTATGGGGGTCCAGGCCCTGCCCCAGCTGAAGCCCTGGACCCGCCAGCCCCGCCCACTGGGCCAGGCCTGAACCCCCCGGCCCCCCCCCCCCCCCCCCCCCCGCTCCCCAGAGGCCCAGTCCTCAAGGCTCACACTCCAGACCCCTCTGGGCCCGCGTGTCCCTTTTGGGGGCTCCAGTGGCAGCTGTACAGGGACACCTACAGGGCCCCCAGTCTCAGCCCCAGCTCCACGCTGAGCCCACCCCCACCAGGGCTCTTCTCCCACTGCCAGGGCCTCCAGGATGAGTGGGGGAGGGGTGGAGGACGGGGACGGGGAGGGAGGGGGATGGGAGGGGGGAGGGCAAAATTGAACCCAAGTTCCCCCTGTCCCCCCCCACCCCGTGACTCGTGTTCAGGCACCTGAAAGTGGAATCGCAGGTCCTGCTGGTGGGAGACCCCAGGGGTGGGATGGCGTCTCCCACCCGGCCCCTCCTGCACAGGCAGTGGCATTGCTGGACCTGGTCCTCGGAGGGCCACAGACGCCACAGCCCCGGCTGCAGGAGGCCTGGGGGGCTGTCAGGGACCTGCGGGTCTGGGGTGTCCCCCGCCCAGCCGGCCGGTGACCCACCTCCAGAGAGCCCAGCAAGGAGACGCCTGCGTCTGCCGCCTGCTTGGCCTGCAGGACACCCCTCCGGCCCCCTCCCAAGCCCACCTGGCCGGCGGGACCCCCCCCCCAAGCCCACCTGGCCGGCGGGACCCCCCCCCAAGCCCACCTGGCCGGCGGGAGCCCCCCCAAGCCCACCTGGCCGGCGGGAGCCCCCCCAAGCCCACCTGGCCGGCGGGACCCCCACCCAAGCCCACCTGGCCGGCGGGAGCCCCCCCAAGCCCACCTGGCCGGCGGGACCCCCCCCCCCCCCCGCCCCACACCACCCACACGGCCGCGTCGTGGCTGAGGCTCCCATAGCTGAAGCGCCTCGCAGACGGCACCTTTGATGCTCTTTTTCCACCGTTTCGGTGTCTTTAATGTTTTCCCGCGGCAGCCGGCGGAGCGACTCGAGCTGGGGCTGCCGCGCCCGCTGCCGGCAGTTTCTGGCCTCATCTCGGCTATTTTAAGCTGATGAGACCCACGCACCTTGTCACTAATATCAGCAGTTTCATTTTTCCTGTTTCCACTCACTGTGATAAAACGCTCAGGGCGGAACGCAGTGAAATAACCAAACCGTGTCACAAATAACCAAACCGTGTCACAGCCAGGCTCGCCCCGCGCAGCCCGGGACCCCCCCATCCGGACTGGCTGGGGGTCCGCCAAGGCACTGAGGAAACCAGCCCCCCAGGCCAACCCAGCCCCGGCCATCAGGAGGCATCTGGGGTGGAAAGGTCTGGAATGGAGGCTGCCCAGAGCCCGGTGTGGGGCCCGCAGGAGGGCAGTGGGGGAGGGGATTGGCCCTCCAGTTGTCACTCAGCAGGGCCACCTGCGCCCCAGCCGCCACCCCAGGCCTGACCGGTCACTTGCCCCCAGCAGGGGCCCGAATGCTCAGGCCCAGAGAGCTCAGGGGGGAGCAGGACCCGGCTCCCACTGGGCAGAACGGAAGCCCCCTCCCCGCACCCCCGGAGAGGAGCTGAGAGGGACAGGAGACCTGGTCCCTCCCCCGGGGTGGAATGACAGGGGCGGGGGAAGGGAGACTGTGCACCGGCTCCCATCCCAGTCCCCCGTCCCTGTCCCTGTCCCCCAGCCGCCTGCACTGAAGGGCAGCTCAGGCGGGAAATGGAAGCGGCCACAGCAAATAAGCAGAGACAAAACCCGCAGGAGAGACCCCCGTGTCAGGGCAGGGCAGCTGGGCCCACCTGCGGCCCCCCCAATCCACTGGTCTCCCTCCCCTCCCCCAGCCCGCCCCCAGCCCTGTGCCCTCCCCCCACCCACGGGGAGGAGGAAGAGGGGGTGGGGCGAGAGGCGGGTGCCCTCCCTCCGTCACAACCCGGGACAGTTTCCTTTCCGCAGCCACATCTGCCTGAGCAGCCCAGGAGGCGGGGGCAGCGGCGGGGCGGGCGCAGGCTGGCGCTCTGGGCATGCGGACCCCACAGGCTCCCTGGCCCGTCGTGTGGGCCTTGCTGCAGCTGGGCTGGCGACCAGGACGGCTCCTAGGTACGTGGGGTTGGGGTCGGGTCGGGGTCGGGGGTTGGGGGTCGGAGCAGAGCTCTGGAGGGACCTCCCTCCTTGGTCCCTGACAGATGAGGAGGGCTCTGTGGGGCCAGCACCTGGGACAGCCCAGCATAGCCACTTGCCTGGCAGCACTGTGTGGCTTTGTGAAGGTGAATTGCCCTCTCTGGGCTCCAAATCCTCACCCGACAAGGGTCCTCTCTTTGCTCTGGGGCAGGCAGGACCTCTGTCCTGTCTCAGCTGGTCCTCAGCCTCCCGTGGGACGGGGCGAGCTGGTGTCCTCCTCTGTGGGACAGGGGGTCAGGCTGGCCAAAGCCCCACACCTTGGGCCCTGCGGCTCCGTGTCACAGTTCTGCCCACTGTCCTCACTTGTGTTTTCCTGTGCATGGGACCTGCCCCACATGGGGACTGAGCTTGGCTTTGTGACACCAAAGGTTAGATGAGCTGGGGACATTTTCCTAATGTAGCAAAAGTGTAACCGCGAGTCAAGACTGCTCCCCTGCCCCCCAGCCTGCCCTCGTGGGCGGGGAACGTGCCCCTGGGGCTGCTGGCCGGGACGGCGGGGGCCCGGTGCTGGCATGGCTCTGGGCATCCTCCGTGGGCTCTGGCAGGGGGGCCCCCGAGCCCCTGCACAGGCTGCCTGCCGGGTGCCCTCGGTCAAACTTTCCGCGATCCAGGAGGGGCTCCCCTGGGTTTGGGGAGCCCTGGGCCTGCGCCCCCCACTCACTCCTTGACCCCCATGTCGGCCTCTGTGCCCGGCGGGACTGCACGGGCGTCGCAGAGGCCTGGGGAGCATGGCTGCCCGACTCCAGGCCTGGGGTGGTGGCCATTAAGGGCTGAGATGAGAGGCTCCCTTGGACCGTGCTGACTCCCTTTGGGGCTCCTGTCCTGGGGTCCCTGTGCCCAAAGGCCCCTCAGGCCCCTGAGGCCCCAGCCGTCACCCTGGCTGGCGGCCGGGGTTTCCCGGGAGCCCTGCTGCTTGTCCCCAGCCAGCACCGGCCTCTCCAAGGCCGTGGTCACTCTCAGGACTCGATGGGCACCAGAGCTGGAGACGGTGGTCCAGGGGCCTGTGGCCTTGTCGGGGGAGACCAGGCCCGAGGGCGGAAGGGGTGCGGCCTGCAGGGAGGAGGCGCCAAGGCACAGAGGGAGCGGTGACTCGGCTCCACGGTGACCACAGTGGGGAGCATTGAGAGCGAGGTGTCTGCAGCCAGACCCTCCCGCTGCCGCTTGTCCCTGCGGGATGCTCCAACGCAGTATGCCTCGGTTTCCCCACAGGCACCAGTCGGCACACGGCAGTTCAGCAGGGTGCGGCGTGTGTTGCTGGGGCCCTGTCCGTCCGGTCCCAGACTCGGCCTGCCCTGGCCGCGGGGATCTTTGTTCTGTGACACGGCCTTTTTCCTTCCGAATTTGTTCCCTGTGTTTATTCCTTTGTCCTTCCCACGGGCAACCGCCCCTTCGAGTGCGCTTGTCACTGGTGTTTGCGGGGACGTCCCAAACCCCATAGTTTGCCGGGGCCTGTCCTCGTGCGTGAGGGTGAACCAGAGTACGGCCGCCCTGAGCTCAGGCTGCGGCTGCTCCCTCAGCTTGGTGACCTGTGGCCACCTCTGTGCTGTCTCCTCGCCGGCTTTGGGGACAATGAGGCTGGCCTGGCAGGGCCTCCAGAGTCAAACCAGATCATTTGCGGACACCACCCAGCACAGCCCAGCACACGTGTGTTAAAGTCAGACTTTTTTTATTGTTTTCAACCTACTGTTTTGAAAACGATCACAGGGAAAAGTTAACACGACGGTGGGCATCCCTCACCCGGAACCTACTTGGTAACACCGGCACGTGACTCTCAGTGTCAGTGGGCAGAAGTGTCCGCGGCCACGGTGTGGGCAGGGTCTGTCCTCCCGGGGCTCTGGGGGCCGGGCTGCCCCAGGCCTCTCCCCGTGCTGGGTTCGCCGTCAGCCTTTGGCGTTCATGGTCTTGTGGAAGCGTCACCCAGTCTCTGCCTTCGTCTTCACACGTGTGACTCTGCACAAACGTCCCCTTTCTACGGGACACCAGTCACACTGGATTAGGGCCCACCTACTCCGTGTGACCGGCTCTGAGCCAGCACCGTCCGCAAGGCCCTGTTCCCAGCGGGGTCGATTCTGAGCCCGGGGCTGGGGGCCTCCCCGGGTGCCCACGGCACGTCCCGTCCGCCGCACGCAGCTGACGCTGGGACCCACGTGCGGGTCCGTCACAGACGCTGGGACACTCCGCTCCTCACACTCAGCCAGGTCTGCTGGGGACAGAGAGCTGCTCACGGCGCTCGCTCCCTCCGACCGCGGGGGGACCCAGGACTGTTGCCAGACCGGCTCCCAACACCCCCCAACACCCGTCTACCGGGCCAGGACCGGCCTCTGTCGGGCCGTGAGTCCGCAGGTTCTTCCAGTCTAGACCGGGCCCTGCCTTCTCTGTCGCGGCCACTCCTGTGTCCGGAACAGTCCAGGGATGTGTCCGGCATTTACCCGGGGGGCGTCAGGCTTGCATGTTGGCCAGGAACACCACAGATGGGTGTCAGTCCCTCTTGGGGTGCCTGTCGGGGGACCCCATGATGGCGCCCTTCCCTCTGTGGTAGGTAATAGCCTGACAGTCTGCCGGGCGGTGCTCTTGGCTCCCCAAGGTGGGTCTGGCCTAAACGAGGTGCTAGGCGGTGCCTGGGGAATGTGTGTCCTCCAGGCCCACGGACGGCAGCTCCCGAGCCGATGGCAGCCCCTCTGCAGAGCCGGCGCCCCCACTTCTAAGCTCGCCTCAAAGCCGGCCACGCTCACGCCCCCCCTGTGCGGGGCATGGCCCTCTCCCACCCCTACGCGATCCCAGTGAGAAGCTTGAGGGAGACTGGGAAACCCCACAAATATGACCTCACCCCGCATCAGCCAGCGCTCATTTCAAAATATTTACCTTCTTGGGGGGACTCTAACAGCTAAGGAGGCCAGGTAGGCTCCCTGGAGGAGGTGGGAGGTGCCTTGGGTGGGCGCTCCTGGGTGGGCTGGGCAGGGGCCAGACGGTCCCGCTCAGCCTTCCCACGCTGGGCCCCCGGGAGCAGGGGGTGCCGGGACAGGCTGGGGTGGGGAGGGGGGCTCGTGAGCTCCCGGGAAGTCCTGGCCCTCGCCCCACCTCCCAGTCGGCGGGGGCCCAGCCAGACTCGCTGCCCTGGGTGGGTCCAAAACCCACGCAGGCGGCGGGGAGCCAGGGCCGGGCCAGTGGGATCCCAGCAGAAGGGCCCCCTGGCACTCACACAGCGAGGAAGAGGTGCTCCCTGGTCCCGCTGCAGGGAAGCAGACACTGCAAGGGTCTGTTCCACAGAGGAGCACCTGACACTCCGTGTGCCGGGAGAGAGAGCAGCCTCCCGCCAAGCTGGGCGCCCAGCAGCACCACGGCTTTGACCCGGCCGGGCCCTCTGAGCGCGCGGGTGGCGCTTACCCCGCCCCCATCCTGGAGCGCTGGCCTGGACACGCGGGGCGGGGGGGGGGTGGGACGTGCTGGCTGAGTCCACCCCTGCAGCGTGCGGCCGCCCCGCGTGAGTGATGGAGACCCACAAGTGCTGCCCGAGGTGTCCGCTGCCGCGAGGACCCCGCCCTGCCCCGCGTCCCCAGAAACTCAGGAACAGAGAGCCGGGCACGTACCTTGTTCTGTGCTGAGGCCGCTCGATCCCAAGCTCGTCCCAACAAGGTCTCCAGCCCTGTGTCCTCCAGACCATTCCCAACAATTCTTTGGGACCCCGACCCTGGGAGCCCGTCCTCCTGTGGCCTCCTGGGTCACCGAGTGCTGGCTGGGTGTCCTCCCGGGGGTCCTGCCGCCTTGTGGCTCGGGAGGGGCCCTCCCTGTCAAAGCTGGCTCTGGAGCAGCAAGAGGCCACGTGTCTGCGGGGACCCCCTTGGCCTGCCGAGGGTGGCCTCTGAGAGAGTCCCTGCCTCCTCTGGGCACGCCGAGCAGACACTGGGGACAGGTGCGCAGGTGGGGGGGGCAGGAGAGTGCTTTGGAGCTGTCCAGGGAGCAGCCAGGAGGCCGGGGGATACAGAGGGGACAGGGACCACCCTGGGCGGGATGCAGGAGCCACAGGGGCCGGGGCAGGACCAGGCAGGTCAGAGGGTCCCCGCACCAGCTCAGGCTTCATGACCAAGCAGGCGAGTGACGCTGTCCCGCGTCCAGGTGTGGGACGAGCGAAGGCCGGAACGAGGGGTGGCAGGGAGAGGACAGGGGGCTCTGTCAGCAGACGTCCGCGGGGCCGGCCATGTCGGGCCGAGCAGCGCAGGGCCACGGCCACGCTGGCAGCCGCCGCGCCCTCAGTTCTGGCGTTCCAACGCCGCAGCTCGGTTTTGCCAAATCCGAGCCCAGCTGGTCCTGTTATTTATTAATGCTTTTCTTGAAAGAGGTTCAGGTGCCTGGAATAAATGTGCCAAGCAGGTGCGTGTTAGTGCAGCTGCGAGGGGGCTGGCCCCACGGTGCTGGGATGGGCGGTGCCGTGTGGCTCAGACACGCAATGTCGGAATGAAGAAAGGGCTCCCTGAGGCCCCGCGGTGATCGTGTCGCCCCTGAGCGGGGTCAGAGAGCAGCCCCCGGCTCCACGGGGCAGAGGGCCTCGCCGCCAGGGGAGCCCCCCACGTGCTCCGGCCACCCCCAGCCCAGGCCTGGCCCCTCCCAGGCCACCGTGGCCTCCCCGACACCCCCGTCCCTCCTGGTGGGTGTGACAGGCCGTGTGCAGGGTCACACGGCTGCGGGGATCCCGCCCCCACCGGCACAGCCGCCTGGGTCCCGCCCGGCCCCTCCACGGGGCCCCGGCTCAGGCCTCACCGCCCCATGCCCAGCGGGCGCCAGGCGGGCTCCGCGGGAAGCCTGTGCGGCCGGCCGTGGCTGGGCCTCGGCTGGGGCGTGGGGAGCCCAGGGTCCTCGCCCTCGTCCCGCGCAGGGCTGTGGCACAGCCGCCCCAGGATCCTCCCTGGTCTCACCTCTCGCAGTCATCCAGCGCTTTCCAGACATCTCTGATTTCCTTCCTAAGCAAGAGGGGTCACTTCAGACACCTCATTCGCCCACGCGAGGTGCCCGGTGGGGATGGGCACGCATTGGTCCTGGCCACACGCACCCTGGCGTGGCTCACTCGCCTCTCGTGCCTGGCCCCAGGCCGCGGGACTTGGGCTGCCTGGCCACGGGCACTGGGGCTGGCTGCCCCTGCCCCCTCGGAGCCGTGAGTGCTCCGTGAGAGGTCCCCACGCTGCCCAGAGGCAGTAGAGGGACTGGTAGTAGCCGTGGCAGCTGCAGCCTCTTTCCTGTCACCCCGCGCTGGGGGCCAAGCCCAGCCGGCGTCGCGGGGGAAGGAGCCGAGAGAGCACAGCCGGGACTGACACCGCAGGGCTGGGTCAGCACCTGGGGCCAGCGGGGGACAGGACTCGGGTGGGCAGGGAGGTCACCTCGCTGCGCCGCAGGCAGATGTCTCGGGTCTCGGTCTTGGTCGGTGCCTCCCCGGGAGGAGGCCGCTTTCCCACGTGGCTGGGGGGCCGGCGGGGCCACGGGGGCATCGGGGTCTGCTCTGCTCTGACCGTCACTCTGGCACCAGCACAGCCCGGCTCGGGTCTGCAACAGCTTCAGCCTGCGCTTCCTCCTGCACCTCGGTTTCCCCACGTGTAAATCCGGACCCCGGCAGAGCCAGGTGCAGTCTGGGGGTGAAGCCAGCAGGTGTGGGCTCTTCGTCCCTCCCGGGACCCCCAGCTGTGGGCAGGAAACGCCGCCGCTGGTCACATGGGCCGAGATGGGGGCTCCTCTTCTCCCATGTGCCAGAGAGCACGTGTGAGTAGGTGAGGGTAAGCGTGAAAGGGCGTGAGCACGCGTGGGCAGTGTGCGCGTGTGTGTGAGCACGCGTGGGCAGTGTGTGTGCGTGTGTGTGAGCATGCGTGGGCGGTGTGCGTGTGCGCGTTTGTGTGTGTGAGCACACGTGGGCAGTGTGCGCGTGTGTACGTGTGTGTGTGTGTGAGCACGCGTGGGCGGTGTGCGTGTGTGTGTGAGAGCACGCGTGGGCACTGTGCGCGTGTGTGCGTGTGTGTGTGAGCACGTGTGGGCAGTGTGCGCGTGTGTGCGTGTGTGTGTGTGTGAGCACGTGTGGGCAGTGTGCGCGTGTGTGTGTGTGTGTGAGCACGTGTGGGCAGTGTGCGCGTGTGTGCGTGTGTGTGTGTGTGTGTGAGCACGTGTGGGCAGTGTGCGTGTGTGTGTGTGTGAGCACGTGTGGGCAGTGTGCGCGCGTGTGTGTGTGTGTGTGAGCACGCATGGGCGGTGTGCGCGTGTGTGCGTGTGTGTGTGTGTGTGAACACGCGTGGGCAGTGTGCGCATGTGTGCGTGTGTGTGTGTGTGTGAGCACGTGTGGGCAGTGTGCGCGTGTGTGCGTGTGTGTGTGTGTGTGAGCACGCGTGGGCGGTGTGCGCGTGTGTGTGTGTGTGTGAGCACGCGTGGGCAGTGTGTGTGTGTGTGTGAGCACGCGTGGGCGGTGTGCGCGTGTGTGTGTGTGAGCACGTGTGGGCAGTGTGCGCGTGTGTGCGTGTGTGTGTGTGTGAGCACGTGTGGGCAGTGTGCGCGTGTGTGCGTGTGTGTGTGTGTGAGCACGTGTGGGCAGTGTGTGTGTGTGTGCATGTGTGTGTGTGTGAGCACGTGTGGGCAGTGTGTGTGTGTGTGCGTGTGTGTGTGAGCACGCGTGGGTAGTGTGCGCGTGTGTGCGTGTGTGTGTGTGTGTGTGAGCATGTGTGGGCGTGTGAGTGTGTGCACGAGGCAGCGTCCTTGGCGGGAGAGCAGCCACCACCACATCCTCATGCAGGGGGTCGGGATCGTGAGGCCCCGTTGCCGTCACAGGAGCGCGATGGCCCTGCTGAGGACCCAGAGTCCCAGCTCTGAGCTTGTCCTGAACGCAGGGCAGAGGCTGGGCCCTGAGCCTGCCACGAGGACCCACTGCCTCCAGGCTGGGGTCTCCATCCAGCCCCCCATCCGCCCCCAGAGCAGAGCAGACGGTCCAGGGCAGGGCACCTAAGGGTCAGGGCCCAGGTGGGCAGAGCTGGGACGTGCGGGGTCGGGCCCTGCACAGCCCTCTCTGGGGGCCTGGAGCCTAGAGGGGAGGGGGAGGCTCCTGGGGAAACAGGGTGGGGACAAGCCCCGAGCCTCAGGCTCAGTGAAGTCGAAGGAGAGCGCCCGCCCCGAGGGCCCTGGCGGAGGGTCCGCCCACGAGGCTACCGAGCTGAGGGAAATGGGGGTCTCCCCGGCTGCCCAGCCCCTCCCTCATGCTGGGCTCTGCTCCCTCTCCACCCCTCAGACGCCCCCGACAGGCCCCTCAGCTTCTCCCCCGCCCGGCTCTCGGTGCCCGAGGGGGCCAACGCCACCTTCACCTGCAGCTTCGCCAACACGTCGGAGAGCTTCGTGCTGAACTGGTACCGCATGAGCCCGAGCAACCAGACCGACAAGCTGGCCGCCTTCCCCAAGGACCGCAGTCAGCCCGGCCAGGACCCGCGCTTCCGCGTCACGCAGCAGCCCAACGGGCGTGACTTCCAGATGAGCGTCGTGGCCGCCCGGCGCAATGACAGCGGCATCTACCTCTGTGGCGCCATCTTCCTGACCCCCAAGACGCAGATCAAAGAGAGCCCCCGCGCAGAGCTCACGGTGACAGGTGCGGCCCCCGAGACAGGGCCGGGGGTGGGCGCCCCCTCCACCCCCGCAGGAACAGGAGCCGCAGGGGTGTGGGGGGCAGGGGCTCTGCTGGCCACTCAGGGCCGCAGCGACTGACCCCTGACGGGGCAGGTACGCCAGGTGGGCACTCTTCTGGGGAGCAGGCCAGGTAATGGCTGTGACTGCACGGCTGGGGACCCGCAAGGCCCCTCAGGTCAGGCAGAGGGCGGGGCAGGTAACCCTAGGGGAAGGGAGCAGGCCAAGGGTGCCCCCAGGACCCCGCCCCCGAGGACCCCGTCCCCGAGGACCCCGCCCCCCCCAGGACCCCGCTCCCAGGGATCCAGCCCCCGAGGACCCTGCCCCCGAGGACCCAGCCCCCGAGGACCCCCTCCCCGAGGACCCCGCCCCCCCCCAGGACCCCGCCCCCGAGGACCCTGCCCCTAACCGTCATCCTTTGTGCCTTTCCAGAGAGAGCTGCGGAATCTCCCACGCCGCACCCCAGCGCCCCGCCCAAGCCCGGGGGCCAGTTCCAAAGCCTGGTGGTCAGTGTCACCAGCGTCCTGGTGGGTGTCCTGGTGCTGCTGCTACTGGCCTGGGTCCTGACCGCTGCCTGCCCCAGGGCCACTCGAGGTAACAGCTGCCACAGCCCTGCCCAGCCGCTGTCCTCTCTGGGCCCTCCCCACAGTGAGGACTCTGCCCGGGGAGGAGCTGGGCTGGGGTCTCCCAGCATCTCTGGGGTCCTGCAGGCCCCGGCCTTTCCCCTCCCCCCTGCTCTCAGGAGGCTCTGAGGCCCGAGGCGAGAGCCTCCACACCCCTGGGGAGATGCAAACCTCAGGCCCCCGACCTCAGAGGTGTGAGGTAAATAGGACGATGGGGGTGAGCCCAGGAGAGAGGGGTGGTAAGAGATACCCCAACCACATGACCCCCACGAGGGTTGAGGACACCCCACATCCTGACCCCAACGAGGGCTAAAGACACCCCACATCCTGACCCCCATAAGGGCTGAGGACACCCCACACCCCGACCGCAGGAGGCGGGGGAGCTGACCTCTCCCTGCCCTGCGGCCCACCCGGAGCCCGGGCCCCCTGTCTTCGGCGGTGGGGCGTGTGGCTGGGCCCCAGAGCCCATGTCCTCAGCCGTCCCCGTTTCCTCCCCCGTCTGTGCATGGCGTGTGCCCCTGCACTGGGCGGGCGACACGTGCAGCCTTTCTGTGCGGGCCCCACCCAGCAGGGTCTGGCCCTGCAGTGGGCGCCCGGCTCAGCAGCTCAGGGACCAAACGGGGGCCCCTCATCGTTGGCGGGGAGACCTGGGCTGGAAGGTGTGGTGCCCTCCTGGGCCCAGACAGCCTCCCCTCAGGGCCTGAAGCCCCCTGCACAGGCTGACGAAGCCCCTGGGGCCAGGGCCCCGCTAAGACCGCTGCCCTGGGGGGGTGGCTCAGCGCCTGCCCCTGACTCCAGTGTGTTTCTCCGCAGGGGCCGGAGCAGCCCGAAGTGCCGACCAAGCCCCGGTGAGCCCCTGCCCCTTCCCGGGGGGTCCCAGGTGCCTGGGGACCCTTAAACTTGAACTTCCAGCCAGGACTCTGCCTCCTTGGTTCCCCGGCAGCATGACCCGAATCCCCAAAGCCGTGTCCTGGCACCTGGCCTGCCTGCGGTCTCCCAGTGTGTGGCCAATGTCGGGGACAGGCCTGCAGGGCTGTGGGTGGCTGGAGAGGGGGCCAGAAAAGGCACCTTTTGGAATCTAAATCTGCAAGAATGCCAGGCACATTTCAGAGGGGGAAACTGAGGCAGAGAGGAGCTGCAGCTTCCCCCGGTCACACAGAGGGGAGGTGGGGGGACAGCCCCAGCCCGGGCAGCGCCTGGGCACACCTGCTCCAAGGGAGAGGCCCCAGGCCCGGAGGGGGGCGTCCAGGGTGGTGGCTCAGCCCGGCAGGGGCTCCAGGCCCCTTCCTCGGGCGGGCGTGGGGCGCTGACTTCCCCTTCCTCCCTGAAGAAGGAGGACCCCTCAGCCGTGCCCGCGTTCACCGTGGACTATGGGGAGCTGGACTTCCAGTGTCGAGAGAAGACCCCGGAGCCCCCTGCCCCCTGCGTTCCTGAGCAGACGGAATACGCCACCATCGTCTTCCCCAACGGGCTGAGTGTCTCGTCCCCAGGCCGCCGGGTCTCAGCCGACAGCCCTCGGGGTCCCCGGCCGCTGAGGCCTGAGGACGGACACTGCTCCTGGCCCCTCTGACTGGCTTCCTGGGCCGCCAGCATCCTGCAGACCTTCCGCTGTGAGCCCAGGGTGGGCTCCCTCCTCAAGAGGGGTGTGCAGGGTGCACAGCGCCCAGGGCCTCAGCGACCGGAGACGGCCCTGTACCTGTGCCAGCCCCACCGCAGGACTCCGACTTAATGCCACCAAGAGCCTGGGCAGCAGGGTCACTGTCCCTTACAGTGCGGGCCTGAGGCGGCACCACTTCAGGCTTTGCTGGGACAGAGCTGGCCGGGCCTGGCTCTCCGGAGCCGCTGCTGCTGCCGCGCAGGCCGGGGCTGGAGTCGCGTGGCCCCCAGCGGCCCCAGGAGCCCGGGCTTGGGGCCTGCTCAGAGACTGCCTCGGGGGCCCCGTGAGGCTCCCCGCAGCCAGGAGGTCCAGGGACACGCTGGACACAGGGCCCGAGCCGTCCCTCAAGGGGTGCAGGGCGGGAAGTGTGGGGCGGGAGGTTCTCCAGGGGCCACGCTCCCCAGGGGGGAGGAGTTTCTGCGAGGGCCAGGAGAGTCCTCACAGCCCCCCTCGGAGCCCACCCCGGCCTTCCCCGCCCTCCCTCCGGCTGCTCAGGAGGGTCCCGTGGGTGGGGGCAGGGCGGGGCTGGCTCTGGCCCCTCCACAGGGGTGAGGGCAGGAGGTGCAGGCACCCAGGGGTCCCCCCGTGTGTCCAAACTGGGAGTCAGGTTCTCTGTGCTGCCCACTCACAGTGCTGTTTAGAGGGCCTTGGCTGGGTTCGTGCAGGCGTCCCCCGTCCAGCCGGGCACCCCCCAGCGAGGCCTGGCCAGCCCTTGACGTGCGGCCGGATGGCCAGGGTCCAGGTTGGCGGGGGGCACCTGGGTGGTGGACCCTCCCCCTTTGGTTCTATTACATTTTAATTAAATGTGAGGAAAGCTCTGAGTTCTGTCCGGCCTGAGCAGTTCTCTTGTGGGTGGGGTGCAGACGCCCCTGCTAGGCCGGCTCATGCAGGCTGGGGCCGAGGACGAGGACGGTGGCCGGCGTCTGGAGCCTGGCCCAAGCCGGGGCCCCCGCTCACTACCCAGGCCCTCCCGGCCCCCCTCACCTGGTCCACACTCAGGCGCACGGCCCCCCACATGTGAATCCCTCCGACTTCAGGGGACGGTGGGCACCATCCTCCGCTTTCCGGGGTCGCACGGCCCTCTGCCCGCAGGCCACCTTGGCTGGCCCAGGGCAGCCCCTGAGCAGTTGTGCCCATGTCTGCGTTGCTCCGGCCCCCCGTCCCCCTCCCTGGGAGTCCCTCCGGGGAGGGTCCTCGCGGCAGGGTGGGTGGGCTGCACCAGGCTGAGACACAGCACCGGTGGGGTCCCTCCACCAGTGCGGGGGCAGGGGAGACTCAGCCCAGGGAGGGGCACACTGCTCAAGCCCTGTCACCGTGCTGTGGTCCTTAGCCGCTGACAGCCCAGCCAGACACCCCGTCCCCAGCCACCGCCCAGACCCCCCCCCCCCCGCTCCCAGTCCCCGGAGCTCACCCCATGCCGGCCACCCTGGGGCCCCGTCCCAAGTGAGGCGAGAGGTGGAGTCGCCATGTCCGAGTCCCGCACACGGCATTGAGGGAGACGGGGGTGAGGGACAGCCGCCCGGGGCTCTGCAGAGGATGAAAACCCGGAGGGCCCCGTGGAGAAGCTGCCACGGGCAGCAGGAGCATCTGGTAGAGCAGCAGACGCCAAACTAACGCCCAGAGGTAAATGCCTTCCGTATGCTCAGGTAATCGCCACTGAGAAGACGCAGGGGCAGGAAGAGACAGGATAAAACCTGACGATCAACATGCAGCCTGCCGGAGAAGAGAACTCTGGGACACAGGGCTCTCGGTTACGTGACCCAAATAAAACCCTAACCCCTGCAGGACGGTCAGCCCCCTTCTTGGCCAAGGGATCCCAGAGAATCCGTGAAGCCGAGTTCCCAGCCAGGAGGGGAGAGAGGGCGGACGTGCCCCGGGTGGGGAGATGCTGAGCCGCCAGCAGCAACAAGGCCCCCGCGGAGCAAAGGTCAAACCCCTGCAGACCACCCGCCTGCTCCACAGACCCCTCGAGTCTGAATCCCGTGCTTGTCTCTGGTCAACAGACTTCCTCGTCCTAACTTGAAACACTACAAGCCTTTAGACAAAGCTTTC
Organism: Eulemur rufifrons; assembly: GCF_041146395.1. Classification (NCBI taxonomy): domain Eukaryota; kingdom Metazoa; phylum Chordata; class Mammalia; order Primates; family Lemuridae; genus Eulemur; species Eulemur rufifrons. The sequence continues at coordinate 364,094 of NC_090983.1, forward strand.
TTTCCTTAACCAATTCCACATCGAAGTCTGTGAACCCAGCTACAGCCTGTAAGCCCTGGCTGGGAGATGTCCCGCCTTTTTGGACCAAACCGATGTCCACCCTCCAAGTACTGACGGATGATTTTACCTTTGATTCCTGTGTCCCGAAAACGCACAACCCCAACTGCAGCCCGATTGCGGCAGGACCACTCGCCCGTGACCTCGTGGGCGTGGCTCTCGGGCCACACACATTTGGCTCAGAATAAACCTCTTTAAATTATTTTGCAGAGTTTGGTGTTTCTTTCTTTCTTTCTTTCTTTTGAGACAGAGTCTCGCTCTTTTGCCTTGGCTAGAGTGCTGTGGCGTCAGCCTAGCTCACAGCAACCTCCAACTCCTGGGCTCAAGCAATCCTCCTGCCTCAGCCTCCCGAGTAGCTGGGACTACAGGCATGCGCCACCATACCCGGCTAATTTTTCTATATACATTTTTAGCTGTCCAGACCATTTCTTTCTATTTTTAGTAGAGACGGGGTCTCGCTCTTGCTCAGGCTGGTCTCGAACTCCTGAGCTTGAGCAATCCACCCGCCTCGGCCTCCCAGAGTGCTGGGATTACAGGCGTGAGCCACCGCGCCCCGACTTGTTTTTTTCTTTTAACAGCCACAAGGACTCGACTTCACAGACATGTCAGTTCTTCCGACTTAACTGACAGATTTAACATCATCCCAGTGGAAACCACATTTCTGGAACGATGACATTTGTATGGAAAAATAAACAAGCAGCGGCCAAGGAAACCCTGAAAAGGAAGTGAAAGACCAGCCCTGGGAGGCGGAGCAGGGTGGGCTCACCCACGGAGGACGGGGCAGGCCGCCGGTGACCCGAACCGGGGGTGGGGGGGTGGGGAGAGAGTCTCACAGACGGCGCAGGGACAGGGACAGGGCTGTGTGGAGTCACGCACGCCGTGCTGGGCACATGCAGGGACCCAGAGCGGACAGGAACATGTGCTCGGCCCCAGCCTCGGTCACTGTGTCACAATTGCCCATCAAAGAGCTCAGCGCACAGAGTGACGGATCCGACTCCACAAACCAGAAACGAGAAATGCAGAAAAGTCACCCTCGGCACCCTGGGGGGGAAGCTCGCACCTTCACGCAGGGAGCCGGGGTCACGCGGAGACTGGGACAGCTGGAAGAGCCAGGTCACAACTGCGGCAGGAAGCGAGCAGGAGACGTAACCGCGTTCACAAGAGATGTGTGTGTCTGCACACGTGTGTACACGTGTGTGCATACACTGTGCTTGTACAATACACACGTGCATATGTGTGTGTGCACATATATTTCTTAAACGGTGAAAAGATGTTTGATTTTACTCATAATAACAAAGCTACAAATTAAAACCTCTGGCAGACCCGAGAGGAGGGGACAGGCGCTGTGGGGGACGGAGGTGGCCCCGCGTCCACGGAGCGCGAGCAGGTCCCCGCGGAGGGACAGGGCAGCCCGCTGTCCCCAGAGGCAGGGAAGTTAGGGCGGTGTCAAAACCACAAGGGAGCAATTTGAGCAAAAAAAAAAAAAAAAAACCAAAATTAAAATTAAAAATCAAATAGATTAACACACTTTGAGTGCATTTAAAAGAACAGTTCAAATTGATACTCAGAAAGAAAAGAAGGACAAGCCCGGGGGAGGGGCAGCGGTCGCGGGGAGGCCGGGCCGGCGGCCGCTGGGGGAGAACCGCGGACGGGACGGCGCAGTCAGCACTTCGCATCGCGCCTTCCCGTAAGCGGCCCCGGCCGCCGCCTCGCACTCACTTTTTCCGTCTCCTGCTCAGCCCCAGCCGCTGTGTCACCGGCCGGCGGGCGGCGCCCACCGCCACCCACGCTCCGCGGCAGGTCGTCCCTGCCTGCCAGGCAGCGCTGCGGCCGCCGGAGGGCCTGGGTGTGGCCAGGCCGGGGGCTGCCCCCACCGGGCCCCAGTGTCGCCTGGAATCCTGCCGGCAGCTCTGCCGCACCCGCCCGCAGGGCCCCTGGCTGGGAGCTGCCTCCTCTGTCCCCTCCCCGTCCCGACCCGCCGCCCACCCAGCCTTCCCCGCGCAGGGGCGGGGGCTGCTTGGGGCCCGGGTCCCCCAGGGCAGCAGGGCAGAGTCCGGCCTCTGCAGGGGGACCGTGCTGGGCCGGTGGGGCTGGGCAGGGGATGTGGGCTTGGCGGCCCCCTCGGGCGACAGAGGCAGAGGGCGTCGGTGGCCTGGGCGCTGCAGCAAGGTCCCGGAGGCTGGCGGGCACGGAGCAGGCCAGTGTGAGGGTCTGGCGCCCGGCCCCAGCGGGCAGTGGCCCAGTGTGGACGGACCCCACTTTATGTCTGGGTGAGGCGCCTGCGCTTTGGGAGGGTTCAGGATGTGGAGGGTCCTCGGGAGGGGGTCAGGGTGCTGTGGCCACACCGGCCTCCACCCCAACTCCTGCGCCATCACCCCCTCCTTGGGCCTTGTGCTGTTTTCTCTCCTGTATCCTGGTCAGGCCGCCCCACCCGCCACCGGGCCGCCTGCGTCTGTCCGGCCCTGGGCATGGCCGGAGGGGGCGCAGGGGCAGCACAGCCCTGGGTCATGGGATCCAGAATAAACCACTGCATGATGTCACAGCGTTCAGCCACGAGAGCGTCGCGGTCTGCGCACCGTGTCCACAGCGGCCTCACTCACAGCGGCTGCAAGGTGGGAGCAGCCCAGGTGGCCGCCAACAGGTGTTCGGATAAACAGAGTGTGGCCCCGCACGGCGGAGCATCCCTCAGCCAAGGACGGGGAGAAAACGCCAGCACCTGCCTCTCGGAGGATGGGCCTCGAGGACACTGAGCCAGCGAGACAGGCTGGTCACAGAAGGACAAATAACGTGTGACTCCACTCACACGAGGTCCCCAGAGCAGGCAGATGCACAGGGACAGAGGCAGACTGGTGGGTGCCAGGCCCAGGCAGGGTGGGGGTAGCGTCCCGTGGGGACAGTCTCAGTTTTGCGAGGTGAAGAGTTTCGGTTTCGGGGCTGGGAGATCAGGCCCTGAACCGCAGAGGCGGGTGGGGAGCCCGGGCCGCGGCCTCCTGCCGACCTGGGGCTGCCCCTGGGCTGCGTGCGGGGGAGGGAGGGCCCCGGTGTCGGCCGCCACCCCCACTGATGTACGGAAGGGGAAACTGAGGCCCGCGGAGGTGTACCTGTATCAGTTAGGGTTCTCCGGAAAAAGAACCCGTGTGGTCTGGAGGGAGAGTGGGAAGGAGAGAGAGAACTGTTTTGAGGAGTTGCAGAGGGCAGGCAGGAGACCCAGGGAGAGCCGAGGCTGCCGCCAGGCCCAGACACTCTGCCGGCCGACACCTCCCTCCCCGGCCCCCGCAGGCTGCATGAGACCCCCCACGTTGCGGAGGGTCATGGCTGCACCCAAAGTCAACTGACTCCATGTTAATGTCGTCTTTAAAATGCCTCCACGGCAACAGCAGGCTGTGTCTGACCACCGTCCGGCCACGGTGACTCGACCATGGTGGCAGCTCCAGGCCCAGGGCAGCCGCGTGGCCAGCGGGCGGGACCCCGAGCTCGCAGGCAGCCGGCGCTGCGGGGGGCTCCTAGGGACAGCCTCGAGATTATAGAAATATTTGTATGATCTCGTCTTACTTTTAGAAAGAAAATGCTTTTTTAAATTATTAAATTTTAATAATTAATTTAAAATAGCTATACTTTTAAATAATAAACTTCATTTTTAAAGCAGTTTGGAGTTTATAGAAAAATTAAGCAGAAAGTAGAGCGTTCCCGGACACCCCGTCAACACCCGCCCACACCCACTCGCGCACACACACACACGCACACACACACACACCACACACACACACACACCACACACCACACATACATATACACACGCACGCGCGCGCGCACACACACACACACCACACACACACACACCACACATACATATACACACGCGCGTGCGCGCACACACACACACACACACCACACACACACACACACACACACACGGCTCCCTGTTTCTAGCATCTCGGCTCCTGTGGTGTGTTTGCTGCAGTCGCTAAACCACACGGACATGTCGCTGCCACCCAGAGCCCACAGCTTACGTAAGGCCCCCGGTGTTGTCCGGTCTGTGGGTTTGACACGTGTGTCATCACACACGCCCTTCGTGTGGCCGCACAGAGCAGCGTCGCTCCCGAAAGGCCTCTGTGGTCCACCTGCTCATCCCTCCCTCCCCCCGCCAGGCAACCACGATCTTTTTTCGGTCTCCACGTTTCTGCCTTTTCCGGGACGCCTGGTACTTGGAGCCGGACGGTGTGTGGCCTTTTCGGAGCCGCGTTGCGCTGAGCAGCAGGCACTTCTGTTTCTCCCCCGAGCTCCCACGGCCGCCTGGCTTTCCCTTCCAGCACCGGGCCGGTTCCGCGGGCTGCACGCACCACCGTCTGCTCGTCCCCCTCCGCAGGGCGTCTCCGTGGCCTCCACACTGTGGCGATCACGAATAAAGCTGCCACCAACACCTCGTGCAGGGTTTGCGTGGACATGAACGTTCGACTCCTTTGGATAAATACCAAGAAACACGACTGCTGAATCCCGTGCTAAAAGCGTGTTTAGTACCATTTTTTTTTTCTATTTTTTATTTTTTTGAGACAGAGTCTCGCTCTGTCTCCCAGGCTAGAGTGCCGTGGCATCAGCCTAGCTCACAGCAACCTCAGACTCCTGGGCTCAAGCGATCCTCCTGCCTCAGCCTCCCAGAGTGCTAGGATTACAGGTGTGAGCCACTGTGCCCGGCTACAGGTGTGTTTAGTGCCATTTTGCACCCCCAGCAAGGACCGTGAGATTCCTGCTGCCCACACCACGCCCGAGTTTGGTGGTGTCCATGTCCGGGGTCGTGACGGTTCCGACGGGTGTGCAGGGAAACCTTGCTGTCATTGCACTTTGCGTTTTCCCAGTGGCAGGACAGGGACATCTTTCCACGCACGCTTGCCGTCGTCTGTGGGGAGGTGTCTGTCCAGGTCTCTTGCCCGATTCTCAATCAGGTTCTGTTTTCTTATTGCTGAGTTTTAAAAGCTCTTTGGATATTTGGGATACTGGCCCCTCCTCAGACCCGAGTTTTGCAAAGATTTTCTCAGTCTGAAGTTCATGTTTTCATTCTCTTAACAGTCTCGTTCTCTCAATTTCTCTTACCAATGTTTTCTTTCAGGGACTGTTTTGGGTGTTGGATTAGCTGTACTTTTGAGCTTCATTTTTTTACAACGTACCTAATATTCCTCAGCTCTTTGACGCCCCCCAGGGGGAGGGACGTACTTGTCCTTGTGCACCTCGGGGAGGGTGGACACTCACTGAGCCGGTGGCTCGGCCCCCGCTCTGCAGGGACACGCGAGGTCTGTCCTCTCACAGAGTCCACCGGGAAAGCCGCGTGTACCCGGAATTTTCTTAATGTGCAGACCTTAAATTATGGATTCCATTTCTTTAGTAAGATTTTTTTCAGATTTTCTATCTCATCTTGTATCAGTTTTACTAAGTTGTACTGTCTAAGCATTGTCCGTTTCATCTAAATTTTCAAGTTTACTGGCATAAAATTGCTCATTATAACTTCTGGAAATCCTAGACTGTGGGATCTGTGGGGTCTCCAGGGCAGCCCTGTCCTTCCTGTGTTTTCTTTCTGGTTTTCATGAGCAGCCTGTCAAGGGCTTACCGATTTTATTAGTCTTTTCAAAAACCAACTTTTGGCTTTTTTTCTTCCCTCTATTGTACGATTTTTCCAGTTCTGCTGTTTGTTTCTCATCTTTATTATTCTCTTCCTTCTACTTTCTTTGGATTTAATTGGTTGTCCTTTTTCTAACTTACTAAGATCAATGACTGCCAGTGATTCTTCTTGTCTGATATATGCATTAAGGTCAGGTCCCGCTCTGTCGCCTGGGCAGTGGTGCAATCACAGTCCACGGCAGCCCCCAACTCCCGGGCTCAAGCGATCCTCCCGCCTCAGCCTCCCAAGCTGCTGGGACTACAGGTGTGAGCCACCATACCCGACCTGAGACATGCGTTTTAAGGCTATGTATTTCCCTCTAAGCCTGGCTTTGGCTCCATCCCACAAGTTTTATGTAGCATTTGCACGATTAACTTCAAAATATTTTCTAATTTCCACTATGGCTTCTTCTTTGAACCGTGAGTCATTTAGAATTGTGTTTCTTAGTTTCTAAGTACATGAAGATGTTCAATTATCTTTTGTTTTTATTTCTAGCTCAGTTGCACTGTAATTTTCAATCCTTTCAGGTCTGTGGAGCCTCATCCATGTCCACTGTGGGTGCAGGACAGCTGTGTCTTGGGAGGGGTTTTTGTCTTGTTTTTTGCTAGCATGGGATTTCTGTCTTTTAATTGGAGTATTAATCGATTCACGTTGGATGCAACGTCAGTGAGTCTGGCTGAGCCGCTGTCTGGTGCGCGCTCTCTGTTCTGTCTTGCCGGTGCTGCGCACGCTCCCCCTCACGCCCTGCCGTTTCTGAGTTGGCTGTTTTCTGTTTTCCCATTTGCTGCCTCTGTTAGCCGAGGGATCACGTGACTTTGCTATTTTTTCAGTGTTTACACGCGAGATGACATCATGCATCCTCGGCTAATACGAATTGGTGTTTTCGCCTTTTCCTGGACAATGTGAGGATCTCAGAACACTCCTGCCCGTCCGCCTCCGGGCTTTGACTGCGTGAGGTCGAACCCCCACGGTGTCCCTGCCACGCTCCACCTGACCTTCCTTCCGGAATCATTTTCCTTCTACTTAGCAGCCTTGCATGTTTCTGTTAGTGTGAGTCCACTGACAACAAATTTAGTCAGCTTTTGTGCGTTTACAAACGTCATTATCTTACCTTCATTCTGGAAGAACACGGCACGAGATCGGCTGGGCGTGGGATTCCAGGTTGCCATGGAATCCGGCACTTGTGAAAGACGCCATCCCCCTGTGCTTCAGTTTCCACGGTGGCTGTTGAGACCTCACCCCTTCCATGGTGGTCTCTCTCTCAGGCTGATTTCAAGATTTCCCTCCATCTTTGGTTTCGGCGGTTTCACTACGACCTGCGCAGGTGCGGTTTTACTTAGTGTGTTCTGCGTGAAGTTCGCAGACAACCACAGACATCCCCGTCCCAACACTCTGCAAACCCAGCCTGCAGCTGCCACCCGTAGCTCTCCCCAGAAAAGGCTGTGGGGTCCCCAGAGGGCCGCACAGACAGTCTCTGTGGAATCACCCTGCACTTTGCTCCAGCCACCAAACATTAACAGGTTGGGAGAAGGCTCTGGGGACTTAGATGGCAACGCAGCGGGGAGCCAGGGTTTGGACCCACAAGTCCCGGCTGCAGGTCTCTCGTGCAGGCTGCTTCGTCGTGAACGCCAGCTGAAGGTCGCTTCCGTCTTAGCATCCCGGAAGGAACCCCAGCCAGAGTTTCCTGCGCCCTCCCTCGCGGGATCCACCCCGTGTAGACAGCCCTGCCTCCTGCCCATCGTCCAAGCCACTCGTGATAAACAGCTGAGACTGTGAAGACAAATGACGCGCTGTCTCCGGTGGCCCCAGGGAGGACGTTCCTGCCTCCGCCTGGTCCTCACACAGCTCCCCCCGGGGCTGAGTCCACACCCCTCTGCCAACAAGGCCGCAGTCACGGGGGACCTGGGGACCACCCTGCTCCAGTAAGACCTCATGTCACCTTGGTCACATCTGCAAAGACTCTATTTCCAAATAGGGTCACAGCATGAGGTTCTGGGAGGACACGAATTTGGGGACACCACTTGCCGTGGTGTAGCAGTGAATGACAAGGAACCTCAGAGGTTTCTTTGGTGTAGAGCTGAAAGCAGAAGAGCAGGCTGCCATGACCTGGACATCTGTCCCCCAGAGTCCCCACGCTGACATGTGAACCCCCGAGGGAATGGTGTCGGAAGGTGAGGCCTCACGCACGGGCTCGGGGCCCTCATCAAGGAGGCCCAGAGTCCCCTCGCCCTCCCCCTGCGCGGGGGTGCAGCGCAAAGGCACGTCTAGGAGCCAGCACGGAGTCTGCCCTCACGGTCTCGGGCCTCGACCTTGGCCTTCCAGCCTCCAGCAGCACGAGAGACACATTTCTGTGGTCCGTGAGCCGCCCCGCTGTGGTGCGCAGCCCCATGGTCCCTGAGCCACCCCGCCCGTGGTGCACGGCCATGGCAGCTGGAGACGGAAAGAGACAGGCCCAGGGCCCCGGCAGGCGGCCGCTCCTCTGAGGGGCTGAGTCTGGCTGTAGCTGGGGAGGGGTCCCTTGATGGTGCCCGGAACGCTCGGGGCCCTGAGGGGCCCCAGATTCAGGCCCCAGCCTGCCCCCACTGCACCCCCAGAGCCCCCTCCCAGCAGGGCAGTGGCTGTGAGGACAAGGGAGCGGGGGGGGGGGGCGGTCCTGCCCACTCCCCTGGGAACCCTGGTGGCTTCGAGGCCTCCCAGACACCCTGGGGACCAGCAGTGGGTCCCCAGCCTTGGGAAGGCCCCGCTGTCCTGGAATCCAGGGAGGTGACTGGACCCAGAGACACCCCAAAGGAGCTTGTCACGCACAACTCACAGCCGGGGAGAAGTGGCCCTCGGCAGGGCGGGCGGGGGGAGCTGGGAAATGAGGAGGCCCGAGAGCCACCAGCAGCGGCGACCCCAGGAGCGCGTGTGCGCTGAGCGCGGTGGTCGGGCAGCCCACGGAAGGCCTTCCCACCTGTCTGCCTTTTCCAGTGTCCTGATGTGCACGTTTCGTTTTTACACTCAGAAATGAAGGCTAAAAGCAGAAAGTAAAGGTCCCCCCCTCACCCCAGGGAACTCCGCTGGTCCAGGGAGGTGACCCGGGCGTCCGTCCAGCTGTGCCCTCGGCGGGGGACGGGGTGGGGGGAAGGACAGCTCTGGTCCCGGGCGCTGGGCAGACGCACCCACTCACGAGTCCCAGGCTGACTGCGGTTGCCGGAGGCGGCGGGGACAGAGGCGCCACTTCCTGCCCCTGTGCTGGCCGTGGCGACAGCAGCTGAGATGTGGGGGTTCCCAGGAGCCGCCCCAGGCCTTGCGCGTGGAAAGAACAGCAAGGAAGCATCTGCCTGGACACAGGCGACTCCTTTATTCCTCACTGGTGAGCACGCCAAGGAGAGCCCGGCGCCAGGCAGGACGTAGCCGGGGCTGCCGGGCTGGTCCCCCGGCGCGAACCCTTCCCGAGGGCAGCCCGCCCGCCCGACAGCCCCAGTGAGCTGGTCTGCGACCCAGCCGGCCGCCGAGCTCCGTCCACCTGGGCCCGCGGCCTCCCAGCCTCGCGACCCCGGTGCGTCCTGCACCCACCCCACCCCCGCCCCCGGAGCCCAGGGCGCAGCTGGCCGGCCAGTAGTCAGAGGGGCCGGCACTGAGGCTTGTCCCCGAGGTGGGGCGGCCGGGGGCCCGCGGGCACGTTCTCCAGGACCTCACGCAGGGAGAAGATGCAGAAGGAGATCTCCTCGTAGGAGGTCCTGGCCCCGCTCTCATACAGACAGGCGAAGGCCAGGGCCCCCACGGGGCTGGGCCCAATGGACACCAGGTCAGAGTAGCCGCTGGGGCCCTCGTAGATCACCCAGGGCTCTGTCCAGCTGTGGGGATCCAGCGGGGACCGGCTCAGGCGGATGCCCATGCGCAGCCGGGCCCTGCGCCCCGCGGGGTGGGAGTACAGCAGCCATGTGGGGCTCTGGGGCAGGGTGGCAGGGGCGGCCGGGAGGGCCAGGGCGCAGGACCCCTTGTCCCCACCGACCCCAGGCCCAGGGCCAGGCTGCCCAGGGCCATGCCCCTGGCCCTGTGGGAGGCTGAAGGGCCCCTCCGGCACGTGGCCTCCACGGGGGTCTCCAGCACCCTCCGCTGGGGGTTCCTGGACTCCAGGACAGAGACGTGCAGGGTGGGGGGGCCTCCTGGGACCCACCGACCACCCCTCCCCCTGAGGCCTGCTGGGGGGTGGGGCCGGGAAGCCCACAATGCTGCCCTGGCAGCCCCCGGCTGTCTCGGCCAGCGGGGGCACGAGCTCCCCGGGCAGGAAGGAGGTGCCCTCGTCGGCGCTGAGCGCCTGCACGCGGCTGCCCAGGGGGCTGCGGGCGTTGCAGTAGAGGAAGCTGCCGGCCCGCCCGCCGTCCACCACAGCCAGCTGGCACTCGCCGGAGCGCAGGTTGGGCACGAGGCCCCCACAGTGCCAGCTGTGGCCGTGGTCGTCGCTGTAGAAGGCGAAGGAGTGGGGGCTGGTCCGGCAGACCTTGCCGAAGCACTCCCGGCGGTCCACGCGGTAGGTGTAGGCGGGCACCAGCAGGCGGCCCGAGGGCAGCTGGATGCCGTGGCCCGGGCCCACGGCGAACGTGGCCCAGTCTGCGGAGAGGAGGGCGGAGGTGGGGGCTCTGGTTACCGGGCGAGGGTGCCACGGGCGGGGCCCACACGGTGGGGGAAGGGTGGGCCTGGGCCTCAGCCGGGGGCAGCTCGTAGCCGACCACCCTCCACACACGACTCATCCGGCCACCTGAGTCCTCCCACCCTCCACACACGACTCATCCGGCCACTTGAGTCCTCCCACCCTCCACACACGACTCATCCGGCCACCTGAGTCCTCCTACCCTCCACACACAACTCATCCGGCCACCTGAGTCCTCCCAGGCCGGAGGAGCCTCTCACCGCCGTTAGCAGGCGCCCAGGAGCCCGTGTGGCCGGGCTCTCGGCCAGCCCCGAACCCAGGCTGACGGCCCGGTGGTGCGTGGCGTGAGGGCTGCCCAGACAGGGAGAGCAGAGGGCGGGTGGGAGGCTGAGGACCCGCAAGGTCTCCGCATGAGCTGTGTGTCCCGTCCCCGTCCCCCGGTGCAGCTCCCACGTGCCACGGAGGCTGGTGGGTGGGCAGCCCCCGGGGCTGGGGCAGGGGGTGCAGGAGGCGTCTGGGGCTGAGGCCCCGCAGTGAGGAGGCGGCGAGAGAAAGAGCAGGTGGGAGGGAGGCTGCCGGGTCTGGGGGCCGAGAGAGGCCTCAGGATCACACCCGCTCCTGCGCAGGAGCCGGGAAAGTCTCAGGCCGGCCGGGCAGCCTGCTCCTGCCCGCCAGGCGGCCGGGAGGGTGACCGGTCCCACGTGCCGGGGGCTGGGGTGTCGCAGGACGCTTGGTCACACTTGGGCGGAGGCCGAGGCGGGCTGGGCCCTGCTCCACGTGGACTGTGGGCCCCCGCCTGCCCGCCTACCCTGCACGGCGCCGCCGATGGCCTCCTCGGTGAGGTCGCGGGCACTGCCCCAAGTGAGGCCGGCGTCGCGGCTGCTCACACAGCAGAGACGGGCCGCGTTCCTGCCCGTGGCGATCTGCACAGCCTCAGGCGTGTGGCCCAGCACGGCGATGAAGAAGAGGAAGACGGTGCCGGTGCCGGCGTCCAGCACGGGGCAGGGGTTCATGGAGCGGTGCTCGTCCAGGGCCGCCGTCCCCAGCACGCACAGAGCCCCCCACTGCCAGGGAAGGAAGGGCCGCTGGCCAGCACGTCTGGGACCCAGGCCCAGTCCCGCAGGGGCACCTCGGGACAGCGGGGCCGGGGTTTGCCCGTCCCCACGTGGGCACCCGCCGTCCCCAGCCCCATCCGGCCACTCACCCGCACGGAGCCCCCGGCCAGCGTGCCCCTCCGCAGCGCCAGGCGGTGGGCGTGGGAGTCGCTGGGGCTGAGCCGCTGCTCCACGAAGGCCAGCAGGGTAGGCCCCGGGGGCACCGGGAGCAGCGCGGGCACACGGTAGGTCAGGCCCGTCCTCTCCCGCTGGAAGAGCACGGTCCGCGCGGGGGCACGAGGGGGCCCCATGCTCTGCAGCTCAGAGCAGGGCCTCGGGTCAGCGGACGGGGCCCAGGGAGCCCCAGCCCCACACCCACAGGTCTGTCTGGACTGGGGAGGGCTCGGCAGGTGCGGACGCGCCCGCCTGGCCCCACCCTGTGCCCACCTCGGGGTAGCCCTGTCTCACGCTCCCTCAGCCCAGATCGGGGCAGCTGCTCCCCAGCCACCCACAGCCACAGCACCCCGATGTCAGTGCCATCAGCCCGACCTCCTCGCAACACGGCTGCTACAGCTGACGCTCGGCCAGGCCTGGCGGGTTCTGGGTGCCGGGGAGGCCGGCCAGAGCGCACCCAGGCCCTGCCAGCCCACGTGCCCGGGACGCACGGTCAGCGCAGAATTCACCGCGAGACGCTGGACAGGTGGACACCAGGGCGCTGGGCTTCAGACAAGGAGGGGCTCAGCGTCCCCAAAGGAGGGGCCGCAACTCCAAAGAAGCCACAGCTAACACAGAGACACCAGCAGTGAGCACACAGGGACCTACACGCACACAGGGACACACACACACAGGGACACACACACACAGGGACCTACATGCACACAGGGACACACAAACAAAGGGACACATACACACAGGGACACACACACACAGGGACCTACACGCACACAGGGACCTGCACGCACACAGGGACACACGCACACAGGGACACACACACACAGGGACACACACACAGGGACCTACACGCACACAGGGACACACAAACAAAGGGACACACGCACACAGGGACACACACACACAGGGACACACGCACACAGGGACACACACACACAGGGACCTGCACGCACACAGGGACACACGCACACAGGGACACACACACACAGGGACACACACACACAGGGACCTACACGCACACAGGGACACACGCACACAGGGACCTACACGCACACAGGGACCTACACGCACACAGGGACACACGCACACAGGGACACACGCACACAGGGACACACACACACAGGGACCTGCACGCACACAGGGACACACGCACACAGGGACACACGCACACAGGGACACACACACACAGGGACCTACACGCACACAGGGACACACGCACACAGGGACCTACACGCACACAGGGACACACGCACACAGGGACCTACACGCACACAGGGACACACGCACACAGGGACCTACACGCACACAGGGACACACGCACACAGGGACACACACACACACAGGGACACACACACACAGGGACACACACACACACAGGGACACACACACACAGGGACCTACACGCACACAGGGACACACGCACACAGGGACACACGCACACAGGGACACACACACACACAGGGACACACACACACAGGGACCTACACGCACACAGGGACACACGCACACAGGGACACACGCACACAGGGACACACACACACAGGGACACACACACACAGGGACCTACACGCACACAGGGACACACGCACACACAGGGACACACACACACACAGGGACACACACACACAGGGACACACACACACAGGGACACACACACACACAGGGACACACACACACAGGGACACACACACACAGGGACACACACACACACAGGGACACACACACACAGGGACACACACACACACAGGGACACACACACACAGGGACACACACACACAGGGACACACACACACACAGGGACACACACACACAGGGACACACACACACAGGGACCTACACGCACACAGGGACACACACACACAGGGACACACACACACACAGGGACACACACACACAGGGACACACACACAGGGACACACACACACACAGGGACACACACACACAGGGACACACACGCACACAGGGACACGCACGCACACAGGGACACACACACACAGGGACACACGCACACAGGGACCTACACGCACACAGGGACACACGCACACAGGGACACACGCACACAGGGACACACACACACAGGGACACACACGCACACAGGGACACACACACACAGGGACCTACACGCACACAGGGACACACGCACACAGGGACACACACACACACAGGGACACACACACACACAGGGACACACACACACAGGGACACACACACACACAGGGACACACACACACAGGGACACACACGCACACAGGGACACACGCACACAGGGACACACACACACAGGGACACACACACACAGGGACACACACACACAGGGACCTACATGCACACAGGGACCTGCACGCACACAGGTGAGTAGGTGGCACCCGCCGCGCAGGACTCGGAGCAACCGGAGCCCAGGGCCTGGCCGGCCACGCACAGGAGCCAGATGGGCGCGCCGAGGGGACGGGTGGCAGGGCGCCCACATCGCCTGGCCAGGACCCAAGTCCCCCCCACAGGGCCACGCACAGTCGCCGGGCGGGTGGGCCCCGCACGTGGAGAAGGGGCTGAGGGTGAACACTCGCGGAACCCAAGGGCAGGCCGCGCCCGCGCCCGCCGGCACCCCGAGGGCCGGGACGGACACCTGCAGCTCACCCACCTCGGCCCGGGGCTGGCTCTCGGCCACGCAGCCCTCCCCGCTGCTCCCCGCTGCCAGCTCGGCCCGGACAGCAGCTTCCTGTCTCCTGGCAGCCCCTGCTCTGTGCTCAAAGGGCAACTGTGCCCAAGCGGGAAGCAGGTGCGGGTGCCACGTGTCCCTCTGGGCCGAACGGGCACAAGCGAGACATTCTCTCTGCACTTGGCTCGTTCCCCAAAGCCTGGGAGCACGGGAGCAAGTGTCAGCACACCCTGCGGAAGGGGGGACCCAGGCCCAGCGCAGCCGGACACAGCAGGAGAGACGGACGCTGCAGGGACCAGCTGGTCACCGCCCACTTTGCCCAGAGGGGACACTGAGGCCTGCAGAGGGCATGGGGCTGCCACACGGTCGGGCCCCCTTGCCAGGGCCGGGCCCCAGGCTTCCATACAGCCTCAACGTCGCAGGGGAGCCTCCCAGCCCAGGAGGAGGAGCACGGCCAGGCCTGCCCAGCGGGTGGCTTGACCAGGGCATCTGTTCCAACATCAACTAGCGTCCACACACCCTCCCCGGCAGGGCCCTCCCCGGGAAACCAAGTCACAGAAGGGGAGGTGGAGACCCGGAGAAGGGGGACCTCCAAGAGAAACTGGTCTTCTGGCACCTGGACCCCTGGGCAGGTTCCAGGGCTCGTTCCGTGGCTCGGGAGGGACGGCCACACGTCCTGTGAGGCCAGCCCACTCCTTCCGCACACTCCCCTGGGCCACTGCATCTTGGGGCCTGTCAGAGGCTCAGCCTGCCGGGGGCATTAACGGCACCCAGGTGGCCGGCAAAGCCCCTTGCACAGAATTCTGGCAGGGCCCCCGGGCAGCCCCGTCCCCTCAGACGGGTTCTCCAGCCTGTGCCACGAGCGTCCGCGCCCTGGCCGGGGCGAGCACTGGGGATTACAGACCGCTCTTCCTGGCGGCGTGTCACCTACGGGCCCATCTGCAGAAAGCCCGTGCGGACTGGGGCCGGGCCTCCCAGCCTCGGGCACCCCCCACCCAGTCTGCGTCCGGCCTGAGTTCTCAGTCTACCCTCGGGGCCCCTCCCTGTCACACCCACCATGTGGCCACGAAATTGTCCCACTGGGGGATCCATGTGGGGCCTCCGGCTGGAAGGGCCTGTGGGGTCCAAGCAGCCCACCCTTCGTTTTAGAGGAGCTGCCCTGGCGGTGGGACTTGCCCGTCACCCCCAGAGAAAGAGGGACGGGGGCAGATGCCCTCAGGAGCCGGGTCCTGGCCCGAGGGCCAGGGGTGCAGGGTGAGCGGGGTGGGACTCACCGGCGCCTCGGGAAGGCTGCAGGGCCGCTGGAGGGGTGGCCGGCTCGCCCGGCCCAGCGCGCAGACAAGAGCCCACTGTGCGGTGCTGAGCCCAGGGGCTGGCCGCGCCCCAGGGCTGCGTCAGGACGCCGACTCTCCCCGGGGGGCGGGGGAGGCAGCACAGCTGCAGCCCCCACCAGGGGTGGAGGGCGCCCAGGCCAGCGTTGAGACGGCCCAGGCCAGCCCAGGGCCCCTCTGCACCGGGATGCCCAGGGCACCTGGCCTCCAGGCACACCACAGCTGGGGTCCAGCTGCCCCTCGGCCCCAGGATGCCGCCCCCTTTGGGCCTCGACAGCCACCAGTCCCGTGTCCCTGCTCCCAGGCCTGGCCGGGACCTGGGGGGCCAGCACCCCACCCCAACTTCCTGCGCCTCCCAGGGCAAAGGGTGGAGCCCTGCGCAGCACAGCCACCCCCCAGGGCTCCTGCCAGCCCTGTTCCCGCGGGCCACTCCCGGCCGCTGTCTCCGAAGCAGCTGTGGTGGCCCATGCCCAGCCCAGCGTCTTAGAGGAGGCCACAGGCCCTCGGTGCTACGGTGACAGGGTCTCCAAGGGATCAGCCTCCAGGGGGCTCCCCGGGCCCCAAGGACCCTCCCTCCCCGCGGTGCAGGGCGTGGTCGGCCGCTTCTGCCACATCCAGGGCTTCCGTGGGAAAACAGGGCATCTTGTGACGTGCAGGCCAAGGTGCTAAACCTGCTGTGTCCCATCGGGTCCCCGAGGCCTGAGGGGATTTACTGGGGCACCCGGCGGGAGGATGTGGGACACAGGGAAGGAGGGAGGGCTGGGCTCTGGCTCCCTCTGTCTCATCCGCGTGGCCACGTGGGCCACTCATCAGGGCCACGGCCAGGCCCCAGGAGGGGAGGACTGAGTCCCGGCGGCTGGGACACAGCACGGCACACACCCCTTCTGCGCACACCACGGGTCCTGGCCCGCGGGCAGATGGGTGAGAAGGGGCAGCCTCACTGCCTGGCGGAAGCCCCACCCCAACCAGAATGGAGCAGGCCCACCTCCCGCCTCTCCTACCCCAAGTCCAGGACTGGGGGACAGGAACCAACGCCACCTGCTAAGCGCCCCGGTTCACAGGGAAAGGGAGCCCCAGTTCCCTTGTGAAGCTCCCTCACTGGGCCGACCAAAGGCAGAGGCCAGGTCTCAGGGCAAGGCCGTCTGACCAGGGTGTGTCCGTCACCCGCAGCCCACGGCTCGGCCACTCAGAGATCCCTGGGCACGTCTGAGGCTCTGTCCCCTTGGTGTGAATGCCCCAGAGGGGGAACTTTCCTTACTGTCCTGGAGAAGCCAGAACCTCCCCTCCTGAGCTCAAGGTCGTGGGCTGGACAGCGGCTCAGGAGCCCAGCAGACCCCAGCAGCACAAAGAAGGCCCGGAAATGCCCCTCCCCCAGAAGTTTCCGCCACACCACTGTGCTCCCAGCTTTCCCTGGCTGCACGGTGCTGACGCCGCCCAGACACCCTTTCGGTGGACAACCGGACAGGCTGTTTTCGGAAGGCTCTATTGCAGACAGCAGGCGTGTGCACACTGTGGTGAAGACCCCTGCGTTCCCCTCCAAAAGGACAGTACCGGTTTACCTCCCCTGCAGCCTCGAAGGCAAAGACAAAAGGGCGAATCGCTACGGAGACTTCACTGCTTAGACTGCAGCTGAGAGCAGGACCCACGTCAGGGCTGCAAACGCCGTGGCCGCCGTGCCCGACCCTCCCTCTCCCCCGAGACACCTGTTCTCTGGGCATGACAGCAGCGCTTCTCCTCGCCCTGGGTCCGCTGGCCCCCACCAGCTGGGGGCGGGGGACTTGTTTCCTTCGTTGTGTGACAGTTTCTTACCTGGTGTCTTTTTTGCCTTCTGGGGCCCCAACCCCCCCAAGCCATCCAGATGTCTGGCTGGCGCCGACTCTCAGCAGCGCCCGCGCCATTCTTCCCTGTCTCTGTGCAGTTTGATGAGTCCTTTTTCAGTTTCCAAACATTCTCATTTACTCTCAAATTCATTGCAGTATCTCCTCTAATCTCACCAAAAATCCACCCTTCTCAAAGGTCCCTCCATTCTGTCGGTGTTCAAGGGAGCTGCCTGCTCTGAGCACCGGGGGGCCTGGGCCTTCTGTGAAACGCCGACTCCTGACACGTGTGGGCCCGCCTAGACACGATGGCCTAAGCCTGGTGCCAGCGTCTCAGGCCGAGGGCCCTGGCACAGAAGGACGGGGCAGGCGGGGCCTCTCGGCTGGGATGCAAGAGTGACTACGATTCCCAGGCGCTCCAGGCCCCCTGCCTTTTCCAGGGTGTGTGGTGCTGGCTGACCTGCACCCCACTCCAACCGATGGCCCCCAGGCAGCCAGGGGCCACGTCCTGCCAGCCAGGGGGACTCAGGCCCTCCCCGTGAGTGACAAGGAGGGGCGCCCAGAAGCTGCCTTCTGGTAGCGCATCCAACGTGGCCTCCCACTAACCACGGGTGTGCTGGACACGGGGCCCCTCTGAGCTCTTCAGCGGGTGGGGTGTTTTCTCCTTCACTGCACGGGCGGGGGCTGCCCCAGCAGGGAGCCTGGGCCCCCCCCCCCCCCCCCGCCTGTGCTCAGGCTAAACCACTTGTCTTGTGAGCAATTCTGACATCTCTCAGTCTAAATTTCAGGAGGAGCCACAGATGGGGAGCTGTTCCCAAACACTCCAAAGCCTGGGCTTGTCTTTGTGGCACTGCCTGTGGCTGCTGTGGCCAGTGCCATGTCCCTATGGCCTGAAAATTCAGGGGGTCCTCTCTGAGGTCCTTCAGGGACCCACAGCCCCACTGCCCAAGGCCCCAGGGATTCCCTGGGCTCCGGGAGCTCTGCAGGCAGACTGTGGAACCAGAGTGAAGTATCATTCGCTCTCCTACTCGCGAGACCTTCCATCCAATGCACAGACGCGCAGCTGCACAGCCGCAGACACGCACGCCTGCGGCCCTGGATTTAGGGCCCCCTCCAAGAGGGGCGAGTCCCGGGTGAGCGTCTTCCCTGGAGGCTTCAGTCTCTTCTTCACTCTAGGGCAGGCCCTGCTGGAGCCCAAGGCCTCCGGGACGGCTGCGGAGAGGGGCTGGTGTCAGCTGGAGGCCCTCTCCCTGGCGCCGGCCCCTCTATTCCTCCAGGAACCGGATGTTCTTGGGGGGCTTCTCTGGGAACTGCAGCGAGTACAAGTGGGCCATGTACTGGAGCTCGGGCATCACCAGCCGCTGACACGTGCGCAGCGTGGCGTTGTCCAGGTCCTGCCTGAGGTTGTAGCCCAGGATCTCCGCCTTGCCCGACTGGTAGGGGCGCAGGTGCGGGTCGGTGATCTGCGTCTTGTTCTTGGGCGCCGCGTCCTGCAGGCACAGGGCGGTGAGCTCGCGCCGCCGCGCCCGCAGCAGCGCCACCTCCCTGCGCAGCGCGCGCGGGTCCAGCTCGGCGTGCAGCTGCTCCCAGAAGCTGCGGTTGAAGTGCTGGTACAGGCGCCAGTCCAGGGCGCACCAGCGCTTGGCGCGCTCACGGCTCTCGGGCGCCAGGCTGGTGACGGAGCGCGCGCTGCGCGCGTTGAGCCTGAAGGAGACCACGTCGTCCAGCTGCCAGCGCAGCCGGCGCCGCAGCAGCACCATGGACTCGTCGAAGTGCTCGGCGATGAGCAGCAGCTGGAAGCGCCGCTCCACGTCGGCCAGGCGCGCGCGCACGTAGCTCTCCTTCGCCGGCGCGTCGCGGTCGAAGCCGAAGTCGAACCACATGTTGTTCCTGGCGTAGGCGTTGTTCATTCCCTTGCTGGCGTTGTAGTAGACGTGCGGCGCGGCCAGGAAGGCGTCCAGGCTCTCCACGCCGCGGAAGGCGGGGACATAGTTCTTGTAGTAGATGAAGGAAGACTCCAGCTGGGAGACGGGGTTTCGCAGGATGGAGAAGTAGAAGGTGTCCTTGGGCATGACTTTCTGCACCTGCTCGGAGACAGGCGAGACTGAGACGCGGGCTGGAGACTGGCGGGGGCGCCCGCGGCCGCACCTGCTCCCGAGCCCCGCCCCCACCTTGCGCGGGAGCAGCCAGGCCAGACTCGAGCCTGCGTCCCCTCGCGGTGCTCGGGCATGGGGCTCAGGCCGAGGACACCAGATGGGGCTTCGGGAGGAGGGAGCCCTTGAGCAGAGGCAGGCAGGACAGGGGCAGCCCAGGGGCCTTAGGGCCTGGGTGTGGGGACCGGCCAGCCGCGGGGAGGGCTGCCAGGGTCCCTGGGACTGGGGCCCTCGAGCGCGCCCCCTCTTACAGATGAGGAATCCCGGACCCCGAGGAGCCCCGGGGCCTGCAAGGCTCGCATGGCCGAGGTTCTCGCGGGGAGGGTCTGGGTTCACCTCCCGCTGTGCCCCAACGGAGGTCCCGTTTGCTCGTCACCATTGCCCCGCTGGCGGTCCTACTCCGCGGGAGCAGTGTCCAGGAGAGAGCAGCAGGCGGCCTCCCCACCGCCCAGCGCCCCCCGGCCCTTCCCTGCCCCTCCTCCTGCCCGTCCGGCAGCACACCTGAGCTGCCCACCTGCCCCCCGCAGCCCGCAAGAGGCTCGCACTCCCCGCCTCCAGCCACACCTCCCCCGCGCGTCCCCCGCGCGTCCCCGCACAGGGCAAAGCCCCGGGCTCCGCGGCCTCCCACCGCGCGGGGGCGCCGCGCACCTCGGGCAGGTTGAACCGCAGGTGGTTGCACATGACGTTGAAGCGCCGACGGCCCGCGCCGCTCTGGCTCGCGCCCTCCACGTAGCGCGCCACGAAGAGCCAGGGGTAGCCCAGGTGGAAGTCGGCGCCGGCGGGCAGCGCCGCGGACAGGTTGTGGGTCTCGGCGAAGCGGTAGAGGATGTTGAGCACGGTGCTGCTGGCCGTCTTGTGCGTCTTGAGGAACATGATGTTGGTGACCGGCAGCCCCTGAACGGGGTCCTGGCCCCGGAGCAGCCTGGGGGGGGCAGGGCCGTCAGCGGGACCCCCACCGGCACCCCGACTCCAGGTCGGGCGGCCCACTGGGCAGGCGCCCTGTGCCCCGGTATCGTGACCTCGACGCAGCGACCCCCACGAGACCCCACCCTGCCCCATCACGGTGCTGCCCCCGCTCTGCGCCCCTCCCCCCCAGCCCCTTTAATAAAGGGATTTGTTCCGTGAGGTTTGAGTTCAGTCGAGCGGCCACACTTGGGGATCTGGAGGCCGCGTGTGGCCTTGAGGCCGCAGGCTCATCTGTTCCACCACGTGCCCCTGGCTCAGCCCCGGCCCCAGGAACCCCCGGGGCACCCCAGCCTTCTCTGGGGCTCCCAGGGCACCTGCCTGGCCCCCGCCCATGATCTCAGTCACGTGCGCAGCATTTCTTGGCTGACCCTTCAACCCAGGAAAAGGAAGAGCCCCAAAGCCGAGACCAGGCCCGGCCTGACACTCGGCCAGAGCGGACTCTCGGGCTCCTCCTGTGCCCCATCGTGGCACCCCCCCTAGGGGCCGGGAGCAGCGGGGCAGGGCCAGCAAGCGTGACCGGGGTGGGGACACAGGGCCCAGGGGCCCGCCCAGCCTGGGGGGGGCACAGACACTCTCCTGGGACCCGCCTGCCACAGCTTGGCCCAGGGGGTGCTGGTGCCCCTCCCTCCCCTGGAGATCCAACCGGGGGGGCCCTGGGGCAAGGGGGGGCCAGGGTTTCAAGACCCTCCCAGCAGCCTGGCTAAAGTGGTCTGAGAGGTGAGCAGGGACTGCCACAGGTCTGGCCCTCGTCCTCCCAGACTGCACCCTGGCCTGGCCCAGGCTGACCAGGCCACCTCTGTGGGGAGGAGCCAGGAGCCCTCCCAGAGGCTCCCCTGGCCCCCGGCCGTGCCCCCCAGCGCTGTGAGGCCCCTAAGGGCAGCACTTACGGCGTGAGCAGCTGGACGTTCCTGTGCAGGAAGCCGACCAGCAGGAGCACAGTCAGGGCCAGGAGGAGGAGGACGGCCTGGAAGCACCTGTGGGCAGGGTGACCCCGTCAGTGCCCCAGTCCAGGGCCACACCAGCCCCTGCCCTGCCCCCGCCTCCCCTGCCCTGGAGTCAAACCAGATCCTTGGGCCTCCCCTAATCTCTGCAGCAACCCGTGTGAACATCTGCCGGGCGCCCACCTGTGGGGTGGGGGCTCCACCCCGGCCACCCCCACGGGGCTGCCCGTCCCCTTCCCTGGACTGACTGTGGTGAGACAGAGACCCCGACTGAGCTCGGCACCTCCAGGGTTGAGAGGCTGAGAGGCGGCTGCTATGGACTGAGCTGTCCCCTAAAAGCCCAGACGCTGAAGCCGTGTCGTATTTGGAGGTGATTTGGGCCCTCGGGAGGTGATGAGGGTCGGATGAGGCCCACATGAGGACACACAGAGCATGGCGCCTGGACAGGAAGACAGTCCTCTACAGGACTGACCTGGCACCTGGAAGTGGGGACGCCTGGTTCCACCCACAACAGTGAAATCATGAACTCTGGGTGAGACAGATCTGTCTTCCACAGAAGCCGTCCGCCACGGGAAGGGGCCGAGGCCCTGTTGTCACAACTGAGCGGGGCCCTGAGGTCTGCCAGCTCGCCAGCTCGGAGGTGGCACGGGAGGGCTCCTGCCCATGGCACTTGTCCCCAGGGCGCTCCTCGTGCGCTTCCTGGCCCAGGCCTGGAATCAGCCACGTCTCCAAGGAGCCCTGGGTCCTGCTGGGCGGAAGTGGCCTTCGGGGCCCACAGGCTGGTGCCGGGGGTGCGCAGGGCCCTGAGAAGCTGCCACTTTCTGGGCCCTCCCGGCAGTCAGAGCTGGGAGCTGCACACACAGGCAGTGCCCCGAGAGTGCACACCGGGCCCAGCTCCAGCTTTCAGCAGCCCCTCCTGTACCTCTCGTGGCCGTTCCGCCACACCAAGAGCGTGGGCCCCGTGGGCTCCATGCACAGGCACACATGCACCCCAACAGCAGTGCCAGCGGGGCACACGCCCCTGCGCCCACACCATGCTCCAGGTCCCGCAGACGTGACAGGGGCTGTCCACTCTCCCTTCAACCCCTCAGCAGTAATTCCCATCAGCCCTGCCACGGCCCCACGGCAGAACGTGGCCGAGGCCTCAGTAAAGCTTAGAACCACGATGGCCCGAATCAGCTAGGCCCTGGGGCGGGGCGGGGGAGGGGGAGGGGAGGGCAGCCGCAGCACTGAGGGGAGCCGGCAGGATCAATCGGGGTCTGTATCAGCGGGAGGCACTCGCCTCTGAGGAAGACCCCAGAAGAGGCCCCACAGGGTGGTGGTGCTCTCTGCTGGCCATGACGACGTCAGGACACCCTCCCGGGAAAGCGGTTTGTCATCCCCTCCCACCTAGGTGGGAACGGTAGTTTTACAGCTGCACATAGTTAGTGTTTAACCTCACCTGATAAGGCCCCTGATAAGGCCCGCACTTCCCCAGGCTGGCCGCTCCACACACCCAGCCATCCTTTGTTCCTCAAACTCCGCACCTTGATGGGCTCCTCGCAGGCTCTAATAAAACAGGCGCGCTGGCCACCTGCCACAGCTTTGCTTTTCCTCCGCAATAGCCCCCTTGGAGCACCGTGTGTCTGTCCCCCCTCATCGCCGTGCCTGCCTGAACGAGGAGTCTCAGAGGTCCCCGTGTTTCCGGACACAGGCTCCCCTTCCCAGCAGCGCCTGCAGGGTCAGGGTCAGGGTCAGGGGTCAGGTAGCGGTCGGTGTGGGAGCACCAGGGAAGGCGGCGACCCTAGGCGCAGGGAGGGCAGCCCAGCCAATGCCATGGCCGCCCGGGCCGTGGCAGGGAGTCGATTCCAAGGCTGGGGATGGTGACGTGCTCCGCCAAGCAGAGGGAGGGGTGCGAGGGCCCCTCTCGGGCCTGTGACCGTCCTCACACGAGAGACACACAGACAGACGCTCGTTCTCCAAGGAGAGCCACGGCTGCACCACTGTGGATTCACGGAAAACCACTGAATCGTGCTTTAAATGGGTGAATTCTTTGGTGTGCAAATTACATCTCGATAGGGCTATTTAAAAAAAAATTAATTTAGAAAGTTTTAAAGAGTTCAGCTGCTAAATAAAATGTGAAGGCCAATGATTATACGGGAAAAATTAAATATTGCTGAAAATTATAAACCATGTAACGTTGCATGTGACTGCGTTTAGCTCTCAGGGGCTTCCTGACACCCCATGGATGCTCCCCTCCAGCTGCAGTTGGTCTGCGGAGCTCAGAGCTGGCGGCCAGGCCCTGCCGCTTTTCTCTGGGGTTGGCCAGAGTCGCCGGAGTCTGGAGAGCCTCGGTCAGGGCTTGAAGGCTCCCACCAGGCTCCGGCCGGGTGCCGGGACCGATGGCTGGGCCAGGCGGGGCTGCGGGGGCCGCAGCACACCAGGCCCTGGAAGTGGTGCCACAAACCTCCGCCGCTCTCAAGAGAAAGAGCTGCCTGGACCGAGGGACGACGCAGGATGTGGTGCTGGCCAGTTCCAGGGTGGCCAGTCGGGGACGCTTGAGGCCGAGGCCCTGGGGACCCAGGTGTTCTGTGAGTGCCTGAGGTGGGCAGTTCCAGGCATTTGGGGCAAATTCCTGGGTTTCTGGGTAAGAACCAATAAAAGATCTAAAATTATGGATAATAAACAGTCTTAAGACCTTCCATCTCCAGCTCTGGGAAGCAGCACCCCAGCTTGGTAATTTGAGGGCCAGCAGCAAGCGGTGGCCACCGGGCCCCAGGGCTGCCTACGGAGCAGGGGCAGCTCCCAATGCTGAAGACCCGGGAGCGAGAGCCCGGAGCACAGACCACGGCGCAAAGGCCAAACCGGAGAGGAAGGCACGATGCCCAAGCTCAACGCCTCCCAAATAACAACAGAAAGGGCTGTGCGCAACTCTCCACCCAGGGGCTTTCTTCTGGAAATGTCACGGTGTCCCTGCTGTCAGCTCATCACCCAGGGGAAGCTGGGCCACAGACGCCCCCTCGAGCGCAGGCTCATCTCCCTGCCCTTGGACGGGGCTGGCCTGGGACGCTTTGACCAAGGGGCGGTCCGGAGCGAGGCTGCACCATTTCCAAGGGTGCCCTTAAGAGCTGGTGGCCTTGGCGACCCAAGGAGGCAGCTCTAACCCAGAGGAGGTAAAAGCCCCATGGGGGGAGCCACTGAGCATGTGAGGCCATGGGGCTGACACCCCCATCAGAGCCGCCTCAGGACGTGCCCTGTGCAGCCACAGAGGGGCCACCCCACCAACCGCAGAGCCCTGGAACACCAGCTCCCAGCGCTGCGCCGGGGCCTGTGTGCAGATGACGATTCGCAGACAGCCCCAGGTGGCTGTGTCCCCACCACCCTCCAGGAACCCCTGTTTCCCCCCAGACGCCACTGCTTCACGCTCAACGCCTAGTGTGGTGTCTTTTCTGCCGTGGGACGCACCCCACATGCCATGAAGTCAATGCAGCGGGTCACACCATCCATGGTGGGGGTGCAGTCTTCACTGTCACTGTCAGGGGTGAGCTAC
This sequence comes from Eulemur rufifrons, assembly GCF_041146395.1. Classification (NCBI taxonomy): domain Eukaryota; kingdom Metazoa; phylum Chordata; class Mammalia; order Primates; family Lemuridae; genus Eulemur; species Eulemur rufifrons. The sequence continues at coordinate 389,095 of NC_090983.1, forward strand.
GCTCCCAGCAAAACAGGTCCCAGGCAGGATCGTTGCAAGAGATTTGGAAATAATAGAAATAGAGAAATAACAGAGACAGAGAAATAACCGAGACACAGACACCGTATAAAGTGACGTGGGAGCCAGGGGTCCTCCAGCATTCCCGTGAGCTGTGAGGCCACGAGTGAAGTCCCGCATCAGTGTTTATTGGTGCAGCAATTAGTTGCCAGTGGTTACAGATTTGTGCGTACAGATAATTCGTTTAGGTTTTAAGGCTCCCCAGAAGTTTTTAGATATCCCTTAATTAACTCTATCTACATAAGCAAATGGTTACAAAATTTTTCTAAGATAAACTTCTAAGCCCTAAGATAAAATTGTCAATTAGCTAAAAAACTAAACAGAAATGTAGAGATCATAGATTTCTTTATCTAGTTTCTTATTAACTGAGATAAGTGGTCAGGAGTGAAGCAGGAACTGTCCTTGAGGCTAATAGGCTTTAGCTGCAGGGGTCCGTTGGGCTGGCATTCTTTAATCAGTCCTTAAGCTGTGACCCCCTGCCGAGCTCTGCTTACACAAGCGCCAGGCGCTGGCCGCCAGGTCTGGAGACAGGTGTCGCCTTGCATACGCCCCTGACCCGCCCCTGACCCGTGCGAAGCCCTCCTGTGGTCAGACAGCTTTTGGTCTGTGAACTAACATGCTCACAGATTCCTTCAGGGCAAAGCCCTGCAAAACTCCTGAAACCTTTTACGTCTCTTATCTTCCAACATTTCAGAGTAAGAACAGCAGAGAATAAACACAGAACCGAGTACACAGACACAGAGTAGAGTAACGAGAAAACGTCTGAGCACACCACCTTAGGCAAGGCCGAGCACTGTTCTGTGAACCTGTCTTTGGTACAGAATGTGGCCCTGCCCGACACTTCAACCAAGGGAGTCCCCTCGTCCACTGAGAGGGTCTGGCAGGGCCGTGCAGGCCCCTCTGTTCCCCAGTCTTCCTGCCTTCCCTCTGCAGCCCCACCCTGGCTGGACACCTTGCTCCCTGCTCCGGCCATGCCCCGCCTCCCCAGGGCCTGCACTGGCCCCTCTGGGGGCCACCAGGACCCAGCCTAATAGAAGTGACCCTGAGTGGGGCTCCTGAGCCCCCCAAAGCTGGGGCTGAGGACAGTGCCTAGCCCTGCTCCTGCCACACCCCAGCCCACCCCACCCTGCACCCCATTCTGAGGAACAGGAAGACAGAGCAGCCAGAACCCAGAGCCCCCTGAGCCCACCCACCCGCCTCTGGCCTCAGCCCACTTGCTCTCATGTAAGGACAAACACAAATTTTTTAATGTCTTAAATAAATCTTAATTTCCTAGTCCAGAAAGAGAAAGAAATTCTCACCCTAGGCCTTTTCTTTGAGCATTGACTTAACACAAAACTGTGGGAGTGTGAATTCTTTCTTGCCCCTTGAGACGGACACACACCTGTTAAAAGCCGAACAAGACTCCTGCCGGCACCACAGCCAGGACCTGGGGCCGCCCTGCCCCTCCCATGTCCCTGGAGGGCGGGAGCCCAATGTCACAGCACCTGGCTCCCAGCTGCAAACCCACCTCCCGCTGCAAAGACGAGAAACCTGCCTTCCCTTCGGATAAGCCAACTAGCTGGCACGGGCGGCCACCCCGCTCCACAGCCTGGTGAATTTGGGATGAACGTCGAGTGGCCAATGGTGCCGTCGCATCCTCTTACCAGGGACACACTCCCAGCCCGTCGTGTGGCCGGTGCACCTGCCACGCACCCCTGAGCTTCCCGGGGCGGGTGCCGTCTTCCACCCCAGACACCTCCAGGCCGGTGGCCCTAGAGGGAGGCCGCACCCAAGGCCTGTGCCCAGCAGCCTGGGTGTCAGAGCCACTCCCCCAGCCTCTATCCTCCTGTCACTCCGGGTCCCCCATGTGGAGCCGTCCCACTCCCAGAAGCCAGACCCTGTCCACCACAATAGGGTGTGGGGCTGGGGACAGAGAGCAGCCGGCTGGGGGACTTCCAGTGCACCAGTTGCCTCAGCACACAGAGGCAGCGCAGCTGCTAGACAGGCCAAGGCGGATTGTCTCACGGGTCAGGGCTGCCACGGGGCCCGGGGAGCCCCCGGGAGAGATGGCAGCTCCAGCCCCCATTTCTGCCTCTCACCCAGACCCCCAGGTGGCAGCCCTGTGTGCCAGCCACCCCCAGCCCCACCTGGCTTCTACTTGGGCAGCTGTGAAGGTGGGGGGGCCGCAGCCCTGCCCGGACCCCAGTGTAGCTCGGGGGACTGGTGGTCACACGAGGCTGAAGGAGAGGGCCGGCCCCTCACTGGCCAAGCGCGGTCCTGGCACCTCCTTCCTCAGCAGGGGCTGCTTCACGGAGCTCGGGAAACAGGAGGGGTGCACAGCATTTCCAACTCAGCCCTTCCAGAAGCTCCCGCGGCTCTGAGCAGCCCCAGGGCAAACCCCCCGTCTGGGAATGTGCCCGGGAAGAGTGCGCGCCCTGCACACCCTGGCACACCCTGGCAGCTGCTTGGACCTCTGCCCGCCCAGTCCTGGGCTAACACCCTCCTCCCACCCCGGCCCCTGCTGGGACAAGCTGCAGTCCTAGGTCAGCAGAAAGACCTGTAGACCCTCGAGGGTACAGACACAGCCTGCAGCCTCTGGCCATGGTGGCCCCACCAGCACCACGGAGACCACCAGGGCCGCCCGGGCCAGAGCCTGCACTGCCGGCCACTGGCTGAGAAGGAGTGGACAGCACTGTCTCGGGGAACTGCATGAGTCACCCCCAAACAACACATTCTGCAAGGAGGGGCCCGGGTGACACCCCTGACAGCAGGAAGGTCTCCCTGAGCTTCTCTCTCTGGTTGTCGGACCACAGGGCTGGGCACTCGGCCTGGCCTCCCATGGGCTCCACACCACATCTTCTCCACGCAAGAGTTCCCCAGGTGAATGCGCCCAAGTCAAGGGTCACCCCAAACCTTGCGGTAGCTGAGAAGTTTGCACTTAATCATCACAAGCCAGGAGACCTCTCTGGGCATGACCCGAGTGGGCACTTTGCAGCCAAGGGTCCTGGGGGGGGGGTCCAGGTCTCCTTGCCCAGCAGGCAGGGCTCACAGCGCTGGAGGCCAGGCCAAGGCCCCACTTGGGTGGGCAGAGACTCCGATCTCTGTGCCAGGCAGCTCCTCTGACCACCCAGGCTGCTGGGCGGGGCTGCCAGGCTGCGCCACTAGCCCTCTGTCCCGGGCTGTCCACTCCCGCTGCCCATCCACGGGCTAGAGCCGGGCCAGGAGTGGGAGCCTCCACGGCTTGCACGGTTCTGGGAAAATAAACAAAAGGCCGGGGGAGGTCAGGGCTGTGGGGAGACTCAGGCCCTCTCTCCGGGGGGCTTTGTGCTGCGACCGTGCGCTCAAAGGAGACTGACTGGGACGCTCAGGGCCGCTGCCACCTGCCCGGCCTTTGTGTCAGGAAGTGCAGCCTGCGTGGCGATGGCGGGAAGCCTGTCCTGCCTGCAACGGCCCAAAATTCCCACCCAGGCTGTGCCCACAGAGGCTGGGTGGGGGTCCACGTGGGTGTGCCCTGGCTACCCACTGCCAGCCACCTCAGGGGGCCCTGGGGCAGCCCCAGGGGCCAGGGGACGTGGCCCCAGCTAATGGGGCCAGCTGACCTGCAGCCTCCACACCCCTTCTTCACGGTGTGGCGACGTCCACCAGAGGGGTCCCCAGCATGGTCCGGGCCACGAGGCTGACCCTCCCGCCCCTCGGCCACACGACGGAGGCCCCTCAGCCAACAGCCCTGGCGCTGGCCCGAGTCGCGCCTTAGAAGAGGTTGATGACGTTGGCGACTGTGGGTGCCACAGGGGAGGCAGAGGCTGGGGAGTGCTCAGGGCCCTGGTCCAAACTGCACCGGATCTCCCAAACTGGGGGCGAGCCAGGGGGTGAAGTGCAAACCGGGGGTGAAGTGCAAACCGGGGGGGTGAAGTGCAAACAGGGGGTGAGCCGGGCGGGTGGGGCGCAAAGCACTTCTCGGCCACACCCACCTCCCTCCAAACCTGAACTCCCCTCTGCTGTGGAAGGGGAAACGGGCCGCACCGCGCACGGTCCAGGCGGGCAGGGACAGGCGCCCGACCCGCGGGGGTCTTGCTCCAGCTTGCGCGGCCCCCGCCCCGCGAGCATCGTTCCATGCACACACCAGCCCAGCGGCCCTGACAGGTGCCAGGGGCTCGTGCCCCTGCACTCCACAGACGCCGGAGGGAAGGTGAGTCCTGGAGGTCCCGGACCCCGCCCAGGCGGTCAGCCCAGACGCCCAAGAGGCCCCCTGCCTTGGTGCTGGGGGTGCAGCTTTCTCACCAGGCCCCACATCCCCCCAAATCCAGAACCAGCCCAGGTGGGGCAGGACCAGAGGGGCTACTCCGCTGTCTGGAACAAAGCCAGAGGAGGTAGAATTTGGGGACATATAAGTGAGAATATCCCCCAATCCCAACTTCCTTTTAAAGACGAACACAACTCACTTCTGTCAGCCTGTTGGACCATCCAAGCCTTAACGCACCTCCGTCCACCCGCAAGGGCCCAGCCACTGCCCTCTGCCGTACCTGTGCGAGCCGCCCAGCGCGGACGGCATCCTGACCTCCATCCAGGCGAGGCCCAGGCTCTGGCGCCCTGGGGTCCCACCACCTCGACTGTGGCACAGAAAACTGGAAACCCTCAGTGCTCACCTGCTGGCTCACACGGGAGGCCACACCCTCCGTCCCAGCCTCTCCCTGAGGGCCGGGCCGCTGTCCTGGGCACGGCCCGCCCAGGGCTCCTTCCCTGGTCTCGCCAGGCGGGACGCTGACAGCTGACGGCCAGGCTCGGGGGACGGCCACTTGCCCACCCGCCCGCAGGGGTCAGCGCCGTCCCCACCCAACGGGACAGGCCTGGGGGCCCAGAACCCAGGACACGCACGAACATCCTCGCCTCGGTCTGTGTGCGAGAGGAAGGCCAGCTGGGCCGAGAGCTCTGAGGATGAGTGTGGGAAGCACCAGATCAAATTCCAGACGCTCCTCCTTCCTCCTCCTCCTCCTCCGGCTTTGCAGGAGGTGAAACTCTGGCCACTTCCAAACCGTGAGCTGGAAAACCTTTCAAAAGAGGACACTGAAGTGGAAAATTAATACAAATATTGATTCAGATTTTACTGCGTCAAAGTTCTTTTCTTTCTTCAGGAAACAGACATAATTCTGAGGCAAACAACAAACCAAGCAAACGTTTCCAACATTTTGACCAAGTGTTAAGTCCACGCACAGGAAGGTTTCTTGCAGGCCAAGCAGAAAAAGACAAACACCACAGAACCACCGGTCCCGACTCCTCGGGGCCCCTCACCCCTGCCGGCCAGCCCTGGCATCCGCGTGCCCGGACACCCTTCCCTGCACGGCTCGGCCGGCCCAGCCGGGCGCTGCCTTCCCTCAACACCCCTCCATCCGCGCCAGCGGAGCCCCGAGTCCCAGCGGGCCAAGCCCGTGGCGGCCTCCACCCCAGCCAGTGCGTGGCGTCGGCGGGGTGGGGGGTGGGCCCCACTGTGGCCCCTGAGGTAGGATGGGCCGAGGGGCTTGAAGGAGAGAGCCCCCAGCCTTCCTGCCACCCAGACAGCCGCGAGGACAGGGGCTCTGGAGACTCCCGGCCTCTGTGGCATCGGAGACCCTCCCAGCAGGGTGCCCGGCCCCCTCTCGCCCGGGGTTCAGCTGGCGCTAAGGCTCCTGCCCCGCTCGCCACCGCCGCCTGCACCCTGGCGGGCACTGTCTCTGAGCTCAGCACAGACCCCTCTGCAGACCCCCATAGCAGCCCCCCAGGCCTGAGTGCCGGGCCGGCAGAGCAGCTCTCCTGGTGCCAACGCGGGCAGGTGGGCCGCCGGGGCCTCACCGCTCCACCAGACACTTCCACCCTCCGCATTCCACCATCCAGAGAAACTGGGGGGCTTGTTCCACCTTTAGGGGAGACCCTCCCCTGCTTCTCCACCCAGTCTGCCCAGGACTCCACAGGCTCGGCCCAGAAACAAGACGATCACCCCTCGTGTGTCCGTGCCCCAGGGCCACTGAGGCCAGAACCTGGCGCCTCCCTCCCAGGTAGGGTCCCCGGCTCCCCGGTCCCCAGTGACTCTGGCCTGAGCTAGAAGAGCAGGCGTGGTCCCCGCCTCCAGCCCCCTCGCCCACCCGGCACAACATGCAGTGCAGCCCGCAAGGGGCAGGGGACGCAGGCCCAGGTAGGGGCAGGGGACGCAGGCCCAGGTAGGGGCAGGGGACGCAGGCCCAGGTAGGGGCAGGGGACGCAGGCCCAGGTAGGGGCAGGGGACGGCGGCCACCGGTGAGGGTCCCAGAGCCCCACTGAGACAGAGGGTCTGCTGGGCCCCGGGTGGATGGTGACTCGGCAACACCAACAAAATGCACACGGTGATGTTGGAGCAGACACCACACCTCGGGGCCACTGGAGGTCCCCACGGCCACCCCCTCCCTGCCCGCCCACCGCCACTTCGTGTACATGACGGTTGCATGTGCCTGGGGCCCCGCCTCCCTCCCTCATCCTGTGGGTCACCATGTGTGGGGCACGTGGCCTGGGTCCCAAAAGGAGGGACACCTCCCGGTCAAACCCAAGACGGTGGCCGGAGAGCGCAGGCTTCCTTCTGCCGTGGGCAAGCCCGGCGCTGCCTCGGGCCGGCTGAGGGCAGCGGAGCAGACGCCGTCAGTTCTCGGCCTCTGGGTTTCAGAGCTCAGGTCTGGGGCTCAGGAAGGAAAGGCTTTCTGTCCCCGAGCAGGACAGTGGGTGACCGTGGGCCAGGGGCTGGCGGGACCCGTGGCAGGAGGGGCTCCAGGCCGGAGGCTCCTTCCAGCCCATCCATCACCAGCCCGGGGCTCAGTAGGGACGGGCAGGAGGCCCGAGGCCACAGTCCCCACGCCCTGTGCCCCGGAGGGTGCCCAGTTCCCTGGTCTCTGCTTTCCGGGGTCAAGGGGTGAATTCTCTCCACCGAGCAGAGCAGGTGTCACCCCTTCCACCGGTCACCTCGACACCTCTGGCCACCTGCACCCCCATTTCCCTCACTGTGCCGAGGGCCCTGTGGCTGTGGAACCCAGAAGGTGGCTCCAGGTGCTGTGCCCTCTGCCCAGAACAAAGGGAACATCGTCTCACTTCCTGGGACCCCCAGAGAACACCTGTTCCCACACCTGCTGGCACAGGGCCAGTGGGGACAGGGCCTCCCGCCCGGCAGGTGTGGGCAAGTCAGGGCCAGCACGGCCGACTGCAGCCCTGCCCACAGGCACCTGGGCTCTGGCCCGTGCCCAGACCACGTCCAGGCACACCGAGAAGCTCCCCCCAGCCTGCCACACCGGCGCTGTTCTAGAAACTTCATGGCGACTCTGTTGGCCCGCGGGGCAGCTGGGCAGACACAGCTGGTGCTTGCTGGAGGGGCTGGCACTCGGGGAGGAGTGGGGTGCGCCGGGCAGAGCCAGCGCGAGTGTGAGGCTGCACAAGCCTCCGGCCCGCCGTGGTGGGGCCGCCCAGGCCCTGAGCCTGTGCCGGGACCTGCCGCAGCCGCTCCTCCCCAGACCCCTGAGGTCCAGGGGCCAGTCCTGGGGCACCACTGCCAGGGACCCGCATCTGCCCAGAGTGGGGTATGGGGCAAGACGATGGGGGCCTCTGGGGCCGTCCCAGGACTCGGGTTCGCACCCGCGGGCCCTGAGGAAAAGCGACCAGGTGGGCTCAGGTCTGGGAGCTGCCCCAGGAGGGACCGGCCCCAGGGCCCAGGTGTCAGGAGGGTCCTGCCAGGACAGCCTCCCGTGGGCCTGCCACCCCACACGCCCCAACACGGGTGACTCGAGCCCCTGCTCCAGCCCGAGAGCCTCCAGCCCTCCCAGCCAGAATGGCACCGTGGTGTGACTGTTTGCTCTTGGCGGCCCTGGCCAGCTCCTTGACGGAGGGGTTCTCTTTCTACTCCTGTGGGTCACCTGGGAGGGGCCCAGCCACCACCAGGCAGCTTCAGGGTCCCCAACATTTAGCAACAGCCCAAGGGACCCAGGCCGAAAGCAGGGCCTTCTCGGTCCCAGATGCCCAGAGGCAGCAGGATGGACCCGAACCTGCAGGGGTCGTCGCCAGGGGGCCGACAGGCTGCGCCAGGTGAGCACGGCCCGGCGAGTGGGCACCGGGGCACAGCACCCAACGTGAGGGCCGTCACCAGTCAGTGGGGTCCGCCAGGGGCCAGGCACACCGCCCTGCAGGCCTGTCACCTCTGCTGCACACGGCCAGTCCTGGCAGACGTCCTCGGGGGCCTGCGGGCCACAGACCCCAACCCTTCCTCAGAGCCCTCTGGGTCCACAGCCCTGACAGCCCTGACCCCGACGGCCCCAGGCGGGTCCATCCTTCTGCGCACAGGGGCAGCTCTGGAGGACGAGGACGCCAGCCACCTGCCCCCACTCCACACTCCCTGGCTGAGACCAGCCCCCCACAGCCCAGCTGGGGCTTCCTCCCGCCTGGGACCGCCCTCCTCATCCTCAGCCCCCTCGGCCCCCTGCCCGGCCTCGTTATGCAACAGGGTCTCAGGTAGCAGCAGCTTAGAGGCCTGAAGAGGAAATCACAGCCTCCCCTAATCCCGGCAGGACAGTCTGGGGACAATCCCTGCCCGGCCCACACAGGCGGAACCTGTCCCCAGAGGCGTGGCTGTGCCTGCCTCATGGCCAGGTCCGCGTCACTGCAGACGTCACGGCCTTGGCGTTGGCTTTGGACTGTGGACCAGAGATGCCCAAGGCCGTCACGTGGCCCTGGGAGAGCCGTCTCCACGGGGCAGCTTCCCCGGGTTTCTAGGTCACCAAAAAACACTTTTAGTCTGTGTCAACCAGCGGACTCTGAGAGGCCTGTAGTCAAGCCAGACAGAAGGGGGTTTTGTGTTTCCTGCTGGTCCTGACCGGGTTTTCTGGGTGTGTGAGCACACACGGCCTCCCTGTCCCGGGGAGTGTGTGTCTCATCACAAACTCAAGCTTGGCCGGCGGGTCTCCCGTCCCTTTGCCTGGCTGTGTCGCGCGGCGCCAGCTCTCAGACACCACCCACCTTACGATCTGCTATTTACAGGCACAAAAAAGTGCTTGCCTACTTCCGGCCCCACGGTCACTGCCGGGCCCCGGCAGGGTGGCCGCAGCCTCTCCCTCCTCCGACACGCCTGCCCACGCAGAGGCCCCGCTCTCCACATCCAGAGGGCACCAGGGCGGGACTGGTCCCCCACCCGCCAGCATCCTCCCGCAGGCAGGTGCCGCGCTGAGCCCGCGTCTCCGTGGGGAGCCTGGCGCTGGCCGCCTCAGAGCACGGGAGTCAGCACGGAGGCCACAGCCAGTCTGGGACTCGCACAGCCCTGGGGCCGTGTAGCCAGAGCAGGAAGCAGCTTAGTAACACCAGCACCTCGGCCTGCAGCTGCCACCCGGCTGGGGCAGCGCCCGACCCGGCTGCAGCCCGAAGTCCTGCCCAACAGGGACCACAAGGCCCAGGGCAGAGCTGAGGGCCAGAGGCTGGGAGCCAGGAGCCGTCTGCCGACCGCGGGAGGGCGGAGGCCCAGGACAGCAGGGCCCCGTGCTGGGCTCCGTGGGGGCTGCTCACGGGAGCTCAGCCAGGGACGTGGAGGACCACGGAGCCGGCTCTCAGGCCTGTGCGGCAGGGGGAAGCTGGGGGCTACCGCGCCAATCCCTCGGCAGGGAGCGGCCGGGTGCCACGACACACCCACACTGCTGGGCCAGGGGCAGGGGCAGGAAAGTGACCCTGTGCCGTAAGGTCGTGCTGGGGCCGAGACCCCCCTGGGAGACCTCTGCCAGGATGTGGCCCATCCACAGCCAGGGGACCCTGCTGGGCAGGTGCCCTCCGAGGGGCAGTGGGCAGGGGTGCGTGTCCTCCTGGGAGCAGGCTGCCTGCGTACCAAGGCCCCCGGGGACAGGGGCCACCTCCAGGGCCACATGGCTCCCTCGTCCCCAACAGGACAGTGGATGGGGACGGGGTGGGGGATGGGGACGCCCCGATGGCCGGGGTGTTCTGGGAGTGAGACACACAGGCACTTCGTGACGGGCTTTTACCAGGTGATTTTCCAGCAACAGAGCAAGGAGGAGGCTGTGATCAATTCACATGTTTCCTGGAAATTCGCGACAGCCAGGAGGAGACACGTGTGCAGCCTCCCAGGCCGAACGTCCACAGCCCGCCCGTTGCCCCTGGGCCATGGATGAACAGGGTCCCCAGGCCAGGTCAGGTGGCTGACGGGGCGCAGTCCCCGAGCCGTCCGTGTGTCCTGGGGCCTGAGCGGCAGCACCCGGCGCTCTCCGCAGACGCAGGATGCGAAAGGCTGGCATGGGCAGGCGACCTCGGCGACCACACCTCGCTCGGAGGAAGTCTTCCCAACGGACAGGCCCCCTAGAAAGTGGGGAAGTGGTACATACTGTCACCCAGGCCACGTATGACCCACGTCACCTGCCCTAGGACAGCCACAGCCGCCGGTCCAGGTTCAGCAGAGCCTCGGGCCATCGGGGTCGCCCGGGGGCCCCCCGGCAGCAAACAGGCGGAACCACCACTGGGCACCCTCGAGGGCTGCTGCGGACACCGCGGGACCCCAGGGCCACCACAGAGCAGGTGTCGAGACCCAGCCTGTCTCTGAGGGGCACAGCGCCCACCACCCGGCCAGCCCGCAGAGGAGGGGCGGGTGGCTCTCCGCTCTGCGCAGCCCCAGGACAGCCAGGCCACGGGCAGCTCCTGCCGGAAAGCCGCTCCCAGCTCCTCCAGCCAGCGACGGGGCCACCGTGCCGGCTGCTGGCTCACGGGCCGGGAGGCCTCTGCGCCCACGCCAGCCCGGGTGTCCATCCCAAGCTGGCAAAGCAGAGCGGGACCGCGGCCCCTTGGGATCTCACTGACCCAGACACACCTCGGCCGCAGGGAAGGGGCCCGTCAGGCCCAGGTGGGCAGCGTCTTGTAGGGGTTCAGGATGCCCTTGGGGTCCAGCAGGGCCTTGAGCTGGCACATGAGCCGCAGGGCTGCGGGGGGCTTGCTGTAGCCGAGCGCGTCCCTCTTCTTGAAGCCCACGCCGTGCTCGGCGCTGACGCTGCCCCGGTGGGCGGCCGTCCACTCGTACACGTGGGGCTCCAGGGCGGCCAGCAGCGGCTCGCTGAAGGCCTCGGCCGTCACGTTGAGGTGCAGGTTGCCGTCCCCTGGAAGGGCGGGGCACGCGGGTCAGGCTGGGCGGGGTGGCCCCCAGGCCCCTCCCTGACCGTCCCTGAGGCCCCCCCCCCCCCCCGGGAGCCCCCGCCCTGGACGTGCCACTCCTGGCTTCTGCTGCCCCTTCCTCAGCGCCCCACCCCCGTGCCCCATCGCTCTGCCTTCCCCGTGAGTGACCTCACGCCCCGCCCCTGTCCTGGCCTGAGAGCCCGGCTGGGGGCCCGGCCAGAGCGGCTCTGCCTGGACACCCTCGCCCCACGGACGCCTCCCCAGAGCTGCCAGCGGCCCCCGCTGCAGACAGAGTCCCGGCTCCGCCAGCCACCTCCCCTCTGGCCCACTCACCGCCCACAGAGACTCCAGGGCTCTGGCTTCTGAGAACCGTCCCAACATGGCCTGGCCCGTGCACCTCCCATGCACCCCCCATGCACCTCCTCTCCCAGTGGTCCCAGAGTAATGACAGGGGACAGGAGACCAGCCCACGTCAGTGGACAAGAGACCACGGAGTCCCGGCCCCAGGAGCAGCAGCTGGACTCTGGCGGAGGCGCACGTGGCCTGGCTGGGTGGGGGCGGCGAGGGGGGCTGGGAAGAGACGGACCCTGCGTGACGAGACCAGGGACTGGCGTTTGGATGAACAGCCAGGAGCCCCGGGCTCGACAGCTCACGAAGCCGCAGGGCAGGAGCGTGCATACCACAGACGCTTCCGGGTGGACCTGGCACACCCAGACTCACAGGCCAAGGTGGGGGGGCCCCGGGAGGACCCCTGGGGGAGGAGAACGGGACAGGGCGCAGCTGGGAGAGGCCGCCCCGAAACAGCACGTCGGTACTCGGGCCACTTTGACGTGACCCCGGCTGACATGCGTCCCGTCTGAAAGCAGGACGTGAATGTACAAAGACAGAGGTGTCCCCTCCCCTCTGCCAGGAAGGACAAAAGCTGACAACCAAAGTCAGCGCCTGGCCCTTCCCGGCCTGGAGATGGTGCCAGGGGACCCATGTGCGAAGCTGCACCCACCGGCGCCGTCTGCCGCGGCTTGCCTGCCCCCAGGGAGCCGCCCCGGGGCCTCAAGCCCTCTGGTCTGACTGGGGACGTCTCTAGAACTGTGCTGGTCGCTGCTGCAGACGCTGCGTCAGCTGAACGCAAAGCCACGTCTCTGAGAATGACTCCTTCCTGGGGCATCTCCCATGAACACGTGAAATCCACGTCAGTAAACTTCTGTTCGTATTTCTTACTGATCTGGCTCTAGTTACGGGCTCCATCCCAGCTGAGAGCTGTGAAACCCGAGGGGAAACGCCACCTTCCCCTGAGGGCCTCTGGTCAGGCGTTGGGGGCCAGACACCCCGCCCCCGACACACTCCCCACGGACACAGTCTCAGGGTGGAGGACAGAACCGACCCCAGGGGCCTGCCGGGGAGAAGCGGCTGTGGAAGCCGGAAGCCCGCAGGGCAGTCGCGCAGCTCACGTCTCGGTCAGGGCTGGGCCACACGTACCTCCGTGGTCGCATCAAATCACGGGCTGGGCGTGTGGCTCACGCCTGCCGTCCTAGCACTTTGGGAGGCCGAGGCAGGAGGACCCCTGGACCCAGGAGTTCGAGGCTGCAGTGAGCCGTGGAGACACCACCACACTCCCGCCTGTCCAGAGATCACAATACAGCGAAAAACTTCCTACCCCCCAGTGACACCACGGCCCCCGGAAAACAATCACTTTGCCTGCTCATCCGTTCGGTGGCCCGAGTGCACCATGTGTGTGTCAGGAGCAGGGCGCAGCTGCGCCCCAGGCCCTCGTGTGAACTCGCCGCTCGCTGACCACCCAGAGCAACTTCCAGCCCCGCGACTCCGTCCGTGGTGAGTTTGGAACGCGTGGCACAGGCGCCCGTGTCTTATCTCTGGCATCCTGTGTTTACTGCGCCTCCTCTACGTTCAGGCATGTTTAGACAGGCAACGACTGCTGTGCTCCAGCTGCCCACGGCGCCCAGTATGGCACGTGCTGCACACGCGTGTTGCTGGCCGGTCACGCCACACAGCCTAGGCGTGCAGGGCGCTGGGCCGTCAGCACTCTGATGTTCTCACAACAAGTCGCCTAACAACTGGCTTCTCAGAACTCATCCCTGTTGTCCAGTGACGCACGGCTGGGCTCGCGGCCACCAGCCAGCCCACGGGTTTGCAGCCCGGACTCACGTGGCCTGGTGGTCCCACAGGTGATGGGCTGAGAACGGGAAGGTTAAAGAGGTTCTAGGCTGGAGGGGCCTGGCCTGCAGCCCAACCTCCCCAGGCCCTGCAGAGGCAAACCCCCTCCGACCCAGGCCTCAGACAATCCCCACAGATAAAACCTGACACACATGAGCCGACGCCAAAAACAGCACTGGGGAATCAGACCCTGCGGCCCCAGACACCGTGATTTCCAGAAACGGAGCATAAATGTTTCATATGTGCAAAGAACTAAGAGATACAAAATACAAGCACCACAGAAACTGACCAAGCAGAAGTTTTAAACCCCAAATCAATCTCCTAGAAACGAAGAACATGATCACAGGTAAAACCCAGCGAAGGCAGATCGCTGAGCTGGAAGACAAGTCCGGTCACCCGGGCGTGGCCCAGAGAGCCAGAGATGTGGCGTCGGGGTCGAAGTTACGGAAAGAGAGAAGGGAGGGACGTGGGGCAGAAACGATATGTGAAGAGACTGTAAAAGAAAACGGATGTTCTGTCTACTTGGGCTTCTAGAAGTTCTTCGGCCCCGAGGAGGGCTGACGTGGGAGACTGAGTCACAGGGCTGGAGCCTGACCTCTTCGTGAGTAGCTGCCTCACTGCCTTGTTCCCGGCTCAGCCCGGGTGGCCCTGAGATAGAAGCCCCTGGACTGGACAGAGGCCCCTTGGCTGCTACACCTGTAACGTGGAATGTAAGTGGGCCCTTCCCAAAACAAGAAAAGAAGGAAGCCTGCCCAGGGCCAGGCGAGCCGCTGTAAGGACTCACTGAGCCTGCCTGCCCCCCGGCTCGTCCCGCCCAGACCTGCCCGACCCCACCCAGTGCCCATCCTCAAACTCTGCGCTCGAATAAACTCGATGTTCAATCATTTGCCCGAAATTCATTATTGAGGCTGACACTGGGCGACGCACCTGGGCCCTGAGCAGGCCCGTCACCCCGCTGACAGCCGGCCCGGTCGTGGCGCCAGAGACTCCCGTGCACCTGCCCTCGCCAGCGTGAAAGGGGACCCTGGCAAGGCCCGTGCCGAATGCCCCCTGGCGCGGCTGAGGATTCGGGCTTTACCTGGGCCACACGTGTTCCCAGCTCGATAGACGGGAACTGAGGTCCCACCGTGAGGCAGGAGTGTCCTTGTCATTCGCCACTGACTCTGCCGACTGCAACTTAGGACTTCACTTTCCTCTGAAGTTAAGGTTTTTGTCCAAAACAGGACCTCTATTCTCGTTTGAAATTTTAAGGAGAGAAGCAGTTAGTCTTGGAAAAGAGGAAGTGAATCTTTGTGGCTTAAGCAAAAAAATTATAATCCTTAAAACTGGCCAGGTTCGGCTCAGTTAAATTGACAAATCCAAACTTGCTTCTTGAATGAGCGAAACTAGAGCTGATCACATAGCTAACAGGCTCTCTACGAGGACAAAACAGATCCCGAAGGCGAGAGACACGGCTCCTCCCAGCCAAAAGGCACCTCAGGCAACCAAGGTCTGGGGGAGGGTCAGAGTTCGTCACTCTAGGAAACGCCGCCAACCCCGTGGGCACACGCGAAGGATCCACCCCTCGCGCCTGACGTGCCAGAGCTTCTCGGGGTCCCCAGGCACTTCCAGGGAAGAGCCCACCGAAGGGTGAAGCTGGGGGGCTGTTCCCACAAGCGGCACCCTCAGCCCTAAACAAACTCCCACTGGTGTTCTTGGTCATTCAGGGGGGAAAATCTCCATTCCACGCAATGGCGCCCCTGCGACCGAGTGCTCCTCTCCAAGGCGAGCTCCACCGTCAGAAACCCAGCCTGGTGTACGTCCAAATCTTACGGCACCTTTTCACATTCAGAAAAAACGGTCTCACATAACTCACAGAGACCCCCAATTACAGTGGCCAAACGGGGTGCCTTCGAAACGCCTCAACTAGCTGACCTGCAGCTCACTGGAGAGGTCGGCTCCAGAATGAGACAGAGCAATTGGGAGGGTCGTTTCTAGCGTATTTGGAAGTTTCCAAAAGAAATTCTGATAAAGTTCTTTCTTTACAGGAAGAAAACAAAAGATTGCCTAAAACAATTTCTGGATTTAAAAGGCTGCTGAAATTTCTCCTCCTCCTCCCTCGGCCCTGTGTGTCCACCCTCCTTACCGAACTGCCCAGAGCCGCCTCCAGCCCTCACGTGGGGGACCTGCCCTGGTCTGTCCGCCAGGGTCAGAGGTCAACTTCAAAGGCAGAATCAAAGCCCCCTGCTGGTGTTGCCAGGGAATCTGAACTGAATATTCCAGCTTCTGAGCATCAGTTAGCTCACACGCTACTCTCAGCTCACACAGCTGAGGACGGGAGCGCGAAGGCAGATTGCAGAAACCCCGTGGAGGCCTTCCTGCTGGGGAACAGGCCCGGGACACTGCTGAAGCTCTGCGAGGTGCCAGCCCGGCGGTCTTTCCAAACAGTCAGCTGGAGCAAAATGCAACTATGTCAACAAAAGCCACACGTCAGTGATGCCATGTTTTGAGAGATTTGAAAAAATCTTAAATATTCAGAATTGTCTGAAGAAAGTTATGCCAACCACCAAAAGGATATTCCCCTCAATTCAAATCTCATAAGCAAGTTAGATGAAGAATTGGCACTAATAGTAAAGAGACAAGGCCCCGGTTGGGCTGCTTCTCAAATTCGTGCCTTGGTTCATCTTGCCGAGCAGCTGTCTGGTTCCGTAACTAAAGTCGAGGAACGAGGCCCAACAAAACAAGGCGTTTACAGTCAGAACAATGACCTGCCCCATCTGGGCCTCCAAAATGCCCCCAAAACCCCACACAGACCTACCCGCTGCTTTGCAGCACTGCGAGAAACCCAGTCACTGTAAGGATTGCAAAAAACTAAAATGGAAGGAACAGCACAGGGAAGAGCAAAGCCAGAGTAGGGACGCTCTGAGGAGCCTAAACGGACCTTTCCCGTCCTCCCTGCTCACTCTCTGGGAGACGGAGAAATTATCTGGAACGCAGAACACGCACAAGCCCCGCGACCTGTAATAAACGCCATCGTGTTTCAAGGCCCCATTCCTGGAGTAAACAACTCAGGGGGTGTCACTGACACCCCCGAATCGGCACAGACACCCCAGCCCTGCTCTTTCCCTACGAGAGACTCACGTCTTCCTGCTGGTCCCATCAGCCCTCACCCATCTCAGAGGGAGAGACTTTTCTGAATTATACAAAACCCACATTTCCTTTTCCCAAAAAGGACAAATGTATTTACAGTTAGAAAACACAGCTGGATGCAGCGGCTCACGCCTGCAATCCCAGCACTTTGCCGCCTGAGGCCAGACCAGCCTGGGCAACAGAGCGAGACCCCGTCTCAAAACAAAATATACCCACTAGGTACAAAAAACTTAAAACCTGACTGTCCTATTGCAAGTTGCTCCTGGCGTGGCCGGGGAGGACGCTGGCTCACACCAGGTCATGAAGGGACTGCCCAAAGCAGTACCTGGTCAGCTACGGTCAAAGTCTTCCACCGACACGAGAAAAATCAGCCGGGCTGCCCCAGTTAAAATTCAAATAGACTCATCAAGCCCGACGGTCCGAGGCCGCTGACACCGCACTCCTCGTCTGTGATGGAGAAAGGGTCCTCCTGTTCTGAGGAGGGTGAGGGGGCTACAAGCGCAGCTGTCTGTCTGCCGACTGCTGAGGCAACGACGTGCCCAGCCTCGTACGGGCCAGTCGCCCCGATGCCCCACAGACGTCACCGGGGAGCACGGGCAGCTCCCCGCGGGTGCGTGTGTTGTAGCGGCCCATACAGGGAATCCAGCAAGTCCAGGGCCCACAGCCGGCCAGTAGCTACAGTTCAGCCATTGTGGCTGTGGCTGTACCTGACTCACGGCTGCGCGACCTGTGTACAGAAAGGAAATACACCCTATAAAATGGAAAACAAAGTAATTAGCTTGTAACTGACTGTTGTGCTTGCTTAGCTCATGGAAGAGTGTCCTTTGACTTAACCGACGCTCTCTGCCTCCGTAAACCCGCTTGCTTATAGCTGGTAACCAAGACAGGCGGTCTGGGGCTGGCCCCAGGCCCCTGGTAATGGAGTTTATTGCAGAACTGACTCCACCTTGTGTGCTCAGAGTCACATGAGACCCCGATGTAGAACAGTATAAACCTTCCTCTGTTCCGGCCGGCCGCTGCTCTCTGTGCCGCCGCCTTGGGAGGGTGGTCGCTGGCCAGCTAATGACGACTCCTAATTTGGCTCAATTCGGTCTTCGGGTGGTCATTTCTCGCATCGTAGACCATAACGTGTTAACGGCGTCACTACCGGGCGGGCAGAAAGCACCAAGTCAGACCAGAGACTCCCTTTCCCACACACCGGCCAGACGCACCCCTGTGGCCCGGCACACGGCAGGCGCTGGCAGAGCAGGGCTCCGGCTTCGTCACCAGCGCGTTTCTCTCCAGCCTGGGACGAGACCAGCAGGGCCAGGCCAGGCTCCCTCCCCACACACCCGACGGCAGACGGCTCTGGACGAGGAGCGAGCGTCGGCCACGGAGGATTCGGACTTGAACAGTGGGCGCGGGGGAGATGGGTCTGAGTGTGACGGCACCGGGACTGCGCGAAGCCGGGGCAGGTGGCATGGGAGGTGCTGGCCACTGACGGCCCAGGAGGACGGCAGACCCAACACTCGGACAGGTTCCTCCAGGAGCAGCGCTTTGGGAGAGTTTAGTCAAAGTGGTGTCACGCCGTTCCAAGGAAAAAGAGAACTTATTTTTGATTAACTCAATTACCTGCTAAGGTCCTACGCGATAATTATCTCAACAGCCTAGAGGTGTCCGTGAACCTGAGCAGACCGACCACAGAGTGAGCACAGTGACGCTGTCACACCTGGCTGAACCAGACAGGACTCCAATATACTCCAAAGTAGGGCACGGTTGTCCCCGGCACCCCCGGGACAGGGCCGGGGCCTCTGAGGACACCAGAGCCCAGGGGCGCTGGAGTCCCCACATGGGCACCGTGACACGCACGGCCCCCGTGTGCGTCCGAGCGTCTGCAGACTGCGCCCGACACCCAGCACAACCTACACAGCTGCCACGTTGTGTTTTTATGTGTATTTTTCATTTATTTATTTTAATGTATTTTTTAGATACAGGGTCTCACTCTCTCACCCAGGCTGGGGTGCAGCGGTGTGACTGTAGCTCACGGCAGCCCCCAACTCCTGGGCTCAATCAATCCTCCCACCTCAGCCTCCCGAGTAGCTGGGGCTAAAGGCGTGTGGACCACAGCCAGCTAATATTTTTAGATTTTTTTACAGACAGCGTCTCACTATGTTGACCAGGCTGGTCTCAAACTCCTGGCCTCAATCAATCCTCCCGCCCTGGCCTCCCGAGTAGCTGGGGCTACAGGCATGAGGCACCAGGCCCTGCTGTTTTACTTTGCATTGGTGTATTTTTTTATGGTCTCATCCCAGGCTGCTTGAACCTGCAGACACCATGCGTTGTGCTGTGTGAACCAGAGGGGGTGACAGCCACAGTTCCAGGGTCCTGAAATCCTTGCGCTGTGTAGCAGTCAGGGGCCCCATGGAGACAGAACCAGCAGGCTGTGTGTGTGCACAGGTATACCGACATAGCGAGAAAGAGATACACACAGACACACAGAGAAAACGCACGCAGACAGACGAGAGAGACACGAGTCTAACCACGAGGCCCACACAGACGTGGGGCTAAGCTCAAACCCGCGGAGCAGGGCAGCAGCCTGCGAGTCCGGCTGACGGCCGCGGGGAGGCACAACCCTCTTCCTCGGGGACCTCGGTCTGTCTCTGAAGGCCTTCAACTGATGGGACGAGGCCCACCCAGGTCGTGGAGGGTCGCCTGCTGTGCTCAGAGTCCACTGATTTAAAGGTTATTTTCGTAAAAACACCTCCACGGCTGCACCCAGACCGGTATCGGCCCACACAGCTGGGCACCGTGGCCCAGCCAGGCAGACACACAGAATCCACCGTCACACAGTGTAGGGCAGGACGGTGGCACCGTGAGCTTCCCCCCGCCCCGAGGGCAGGAGCACCTGCCACAGCTCTAGGACCAGAGGGCAGACACAGCTCCCAGTTAGCAAAGGGCAACACGAAGCGAGAAAAACATCAACCAAAAGGCCACAAATTGAGAAAAAGAAATAGACGATAAATGAGGGACAGACAGGAGGCCCGAACTAGGATGAAATAAACTCAAATAATGGAGCAATTGCAACATTCGTAAATGAGCCAAATGCTGCCCTAAAAGACCAGAGCGGCCGGCAGGCCAGTGGGCAGGAAAGGCCACCTGTACGCCGTGGGCGGGAGACACACCTAAGCCAGCAAGGTGACAAGAGCTGAAAGTGACAGGAGGAAAAACATCAGGCAAATACTAAGTAAAAGCAAGTTGGCGTCACTGTGTACTACACAAATAGGCCCCAAGTCAAAGCGCAATTCTAGAGATAAAAGGAGACAGTCCATCGTGATAAGAGTTTGGATTTACCAGAATGAAACGACAATTCTAACCTCCTGGAGGCCCCTAAGGACGCAGCTTCAGAAACGGCAAAGCTGCCAGCAGAAACAGACGGTCAGTTGCAGGGGATTTCTGGCCCCTCCCTCGGAGAGCCACAGCTCGGCAGGACGGACACCGGACGGCACTGCCTGTGCGTTTTATCTGACGGATCTGCCCGGACACTGATTCCACCAACCGCAGAGAGCACGCTCTAATCGAGAACTCATGAAGCAGTCATGAAAGGCGGCCACAAGCCGGACCACTGATGAGGTCCCAGCAAGCTGATGTGTAAAGACCAAGCTCCCGGCCGACAACGCCACAAACAAGTCAATACTTTTTTTTCTTTTCTTTTTTGTTTTTGAGACAGAGTCTTGCTCTTTTGCCCGGGCTAGAGTGCGGTGGTGTCAGCCCAGCTCACAGCAACCTCAAACTCCTGGGCTCCAGGGATCCTCCTACCTCAGCCTCCCGAGTAGCTGGGACTACAAGCATGTGCCACCATGCCCGGCTAATTTTTTATATATACATTTTAGTTGGCCAGATAATTTCTTTCTATTTTTAGTAGAGACGGGGTCTCACTCTTGCTCAGGCTGGTCTCGAACTCCTGACCTCGAGCGATCCACCTGCCTCGGCCTCCCAAATACTTTTTAAATAACTAGAAAACCACCACATGCTTGGAAATCAAGAAACATACTTCTAGGCCAGGTGCAGTGGCTCAGGCCTATAATCCTAGCACTCTGGGAGGCCGAGGCGGGTGGATTGCTTGAGGTCAGGAGTTCGAGACCAGCCTGAGCAAGAGTGAGACCACCCCCCCCCCCCGTCTCTACTAAAAATAGAAAGAAATTATCTGGACAACTAAAAATATATAGAAAAAAAATTAGCCAGGCATGGTGGCGCATGCCTGTAGTCCCAGCTACTCGGGAGGCTGAGGCAGGAGGATCACTTGAGCCCAGGAGTCTGAGGTTGCTGTGAGCTGGGCTGACACCATGGCACTCTAGCCCGGGCAACAGAGCAAGACTCTGTCTCAAAAAAAAAAAAAAAAAAACAGAAAGAAACAGACTTCCGCACAACTTAAGGGTCAAAGAAAGAAATGATAATGGGAACAGAAAATATCTGGAACTGAGAGATAATGACAGCACTATGCAAACAGGTGGGATTTCAATATAAACACACACGTGTTCAGCTGTTGAGATATGAGCACCAACGAAGGAGAAACCACCCTCGCAAGGCAGCCAGTGGTGCTCCAGCTGGAACTGCAAACCCCAAAGGCCTCTCTCTGCAGTCTCCTGCCCTCCAGCCCCGGCTGAAGCCGGCTGAGGCCGTGAGGCCAGGCTGCGGAGGCTGTGGCGGTGACCAGCCCGCACCCAGCCCTCCGGGCACAGGAGAGGGGCGTGAGCGGCTATAGCATCTCACGCACTCCCGGGTCTGGCTAAAGTCCACCACAGTGGGGCCAAAGCCTTTTACAGTGGATCCCTGAGCCCGTTATTTGTTTATTTAAGTGACAGCCACATAGCTACCATTTTTATTGAGGCACTTCGGAGATTATGTTTTAGTTAGCAAGTATGTTTAATTAGTAACTAGCAGAGATATCATCTTTTTTTTTTTTTTTTGAGACAGAGTCTCACTCTGTTGCCCGGGCTAGAGTGAATGCTGTGGCGTCAGCCTAGCTCACAGCAACCTCAAACTCCTGGGCTTAAGCGATCCTACTGCCTCAGCCTCCTGAGTAGCTGGGACTACAGGCGTGTGCCACCATGCCCAGCTAATTTTTTTCTATATATATTTTTAGTTGGCCAGATAATTTATTTCTATTTTTAGTAGAGACGGGGTCTCACTCTTGGCTCAGGCTGGTCTCGAACTCCTGACCTCAAGCGATCCACCCACCTCGGCCTCACAGAGTGCTAGGATTACAGGCGTGAGCCACCGTGCCCGGCCGAGACATCATCTTAAAACAACTTTGGGATCAGCTAAAGTGGCATTTAGGGAGGAATTTAAATACTTATATTAGAGAAGAAGAAAGGCTGAAAATCAGTGAGCTAAGTACTTAATTTTTGAAGTTATGGGAAAAAAACAGAATAAACCTAAAAATGAAGAAAGAAAGAAAATAACAAAGCTAACAGCAGAAAAACAAAGTAGAAAACACACACACACGAGAAAGGATCAACAAAGCCAAGTCCTGATGCTTTGAAAACACTGTGGAATTTCTAAGTTGGTAAATACCTGAAAACCTGAACCAGAGAAAGAGACAAGAAATAAACCAAACCAGAAATCAAAAAGGGGCCATCCCAAAAAGCGCTAGATGTAAAGGGAAAAAAGAATATTTGAACAACTTTATGCCAATATATTTGAAACTTTAGAATTGGACAAATTCCTGGACAAAAAATTTACCAAGACTAATTCAGAAGAAAAGGGGAGGTCGAACGTCTTACCCGGCCTGTCTACAGGGGTGCACGGCTGCCAGACCCTGATCCCGGTCAAACCCCCGCCCTCAAACCCCCAGCCCCAAACACCTCTGCCGGCGAGTTCCGCTCAGCGCTCGAGGGAGAAACACTCAGAGCCGCGCACAGCCTCCTGCAGGGAGCGCTGAGAGTGACGATCCCCAAATCACTGTATGATCTCGATACCAAAATCCAGCCCGGACAGAGGAAAAACAGCGCATGACAGAATCACCCACAAAGAAGGTAAATAAACTGGATCCCGCGAGACACAGAAAGGACCATGGCGCTGTTGGGCTGACCACAGACACAGACCCGCTCGACCTCAGAGGGACCCACCAGCGCAATCACCCTCCGACGACCGCCCCGGCCACACGCAGTGACAAATCCAGCATTCATGGTGCTTTCACCAAGTGGCAGAGGCCACTCTGTTTCTGACCCAGATGCTCTGCTGTGTCTGAGGCCAGTCACCCCGAGGGGAGGCCTCCTGGCTCGGGGTCTTGTGTTCCACACTTGGGGTGGTGGCCTGGGCTCCCGCACCCCTCCTGTCTGGGTGACAACACCCCCGTCACGTTCTTACCCCGTTCCCATTCAGGTGTCCCGCCTTCCGGACCGTGTGGCTGGGGCTGTCCCCCACCCCCTCCCACACTGCGTCATAACCAAACTCCCGGCGCTCCCTGGGGTCCTCCCCAAACCCCAGGTTTTCCAGCCCCGTAGCTTTGCGTGGCGACATCCCACTAAGAATGTTTTGATGGACAGAAGTACGTACTTTCAACGTAGTCAGATTTTCCACTCTCCCTTGATGGGCTACACTGCTGAGCCTAAGAACACTGAGTCATAGAAATGCCCCCTGTATTTCTGGAGACAAGATTTGATTTCAGAAGTCAAATAAGGCTTTGCCTTAAAGAAAAAATAAATGTGTTAGTTGAAAAGCTGCCTCGTGTCAGGAGGGCGTCTTGCTGGTCAGTAGAAGCTGCACTTCGAAGAAACAGCTGTAAACTGGGCCTTTGGTTCTCACCTGTTTTGAAAGACAAGGCAGGCTTTTCCCTCAGAACCAAAGGTTGCTGGAGCTGACAGGTGGATCCCCGGAGATGAGAGCTGATGAGATAGATATGCTAATGCCCAAGCCGGGCCCAGACAGGAACCATGCGGTTAAAGTAATTAACACAAAGCACAGCCCATGTTGACTTCTGGGATCATCTCTGTCTCCAAGAACACAATCACCGGAGCCAAGATGTCTGTTTGTTGCTAAAGTAATAGCCTTATCATAAAACTTAGAAGTTTGCCCCAAGACGATTTTATAACTCATTGTTCCCCTAGTTGGAGTTAGTTAAGGATCTGTAGTAGCCTTTTAGGAGACTTTGACCCTAAAGCAAACGGCCTGTTAGTATGTAAATCCCATTGCCCTTGGCAACGGGGAGCCTGTATGTACCCTATATAATACCTGTGTGGAGTTTCAGTCGGGGAGATATTTTATGTGGGTAAAAATATATCCATCCGGATACCCTCCTTTATCTATTTTCATAAACCTTTACTTTATAAACTATATCTTTGGCTCTGTGTACTATTATTGCCATTACTTTATTTTTTATTTGTGTTTCCTACTATTTTTCATCCTTTGTGATGACCCCTGCCTGAGAGACCTGATCGGAAGGAAAAACCTCTTTGCGGGGAGTGTAGCTAACTCCCCGCACTACACCTTTTGTGTCATGTGTAAGAAATCTTTCTCCTACCTCAAGGTCATAAGAAATTCTCCTGTGTTTTCTCCTGAAAATGTCCCCACAGCGCCCTCCAGAGGTCAGTCTTTGGTCCACAGTTAATGAGGCTATTTGTGGTGTGAGGAGGGCGATCCCGGCCGTGTGGGGAACAGTGGCTCAGGGCAGACAGGCTGGAGAAGCCACGCCCGCCTGTCCGCAGGGCCAGCTGTGCCAGCCGTGCACCCTCTGCCAGCTCTGGGGGGACTGTTTCCCATGCTCACCCTTTCCCTTTAACAGTGAAGCTTACGTCCACCACGTCCCTTCTCCCAGACATACCCTTTCCAGGCTGGGCCACGTTGGGCAAGTCACTGACCCTCTCTGAGCCTGCTACGCACAGGGGAAACAGAGCTGCGGCCCCACTCCTGAAGGTCCTCGCGTGCAGACGT
The DNA here is from genome assembly GCF_041146395.1 of Eulemur rufifrons. NCBI lineage: Eukaryota > Metazoa > Chordata > Mammalia > Primates > Lemuridae > Eulemur > Eulemur rufifrons. The sequence goes on from NC_090983.1 coordinate 413,485, forward strand.
TTCTCCACGTCAAGTGCTCAGGCCGATCCGTGGGACAGGCCAGCCCCGGTAAACAGCACGTACTGTCACTGCCACGGGCCACGCCCAAACCCATTCCCTCACGCCCTCCCGTGATTACAGGAGGTGGCACCTGAGTCTCATTTCACAGGCAGGTGGAGGGAGACCGTGGGTCAGTGACCCCAGTGCCACAGGCCAGCCAGGAAGCCAGAACCAGCGCGGGTGGGAGGCCCCAGGGCCACACTGCACACCCCGGCCCCTGCGCTGGCCCCACCGGCTGCCCCATGAAGTGGGCTTTTAGATGTTGCCAAGAGCTGAGAGGATGAAACGTTTCCTTCCTATGAATCAACAACTTGTAACCTAAACCATGATTTTTCTGCAAAAATTATCTGGAACTGGTCCTGAAATCCTTCACGCTGGAGAGGTGGAGGCTGCTGAGAGCTGCTCGTGGCGCCCTGGGAAAGCCCAGGGCTCTGGGGCCTGCGGGACAAGCCCTGAGAGATGCGCGTTCTGGACTCCCGGTTACAGCTTCCTGCCCCCCCACTGCGTGTCCTGGAAGACCCGGGATGTTCTGGCAATCTGAGCCATGTGCTCCGCCATTAAAATTCCACAATGGCAGTCTTTTCCAAAATATCCAAAAAGAATCATGAAAACGATTAGGGCTTTGGCGATTTCGAGTTTCTCTCCCCTCACTGTCAAAAGCCGCGCGCAGCTGGTGTCCGCGGGACCCCGAGTGACGAGCTCGGCCGCAGAGACCCCCAGCCCCGCGGGGCCCTGCTCACCCAGGTGGCCGTAGCCCACCACGTGCTTGGCGCGCGGGCCCAGGCGGGCGCGCAGGGAGTCGACGAGGTCGTAGAGCCGCTCGGCGGGCAGGGAGAGGTCGTACTTGTACACGTAGCCGTCCAGGCTCAGCGCCTCCGTGATCCGCTCCCGCAGGGCCCACAGCATCTGCGTGGACGAGAAGGAGCGAGACAGCGTCTCCGTGGGGATGGCGGCAAAGGTCCCGGGGTCGGGACAAGTTCCGCATCTTCACGGAGCTGTGGGGCTGCCGTCCCGGATCGACAGGGGGCACGTCCCAGAGCCGGACGCACCGCGGGGCGCAGCGCAGACGCCCCCAGACGGCGGCGAGCCCACGGGACGCCCGGGGACGGCGCCGAAGGCGACGCGGGGCAGACCCCGCAGCTCAGGTGCTGTCACCGCACAGGCCCGGGTGAGGACAGGCCCGGGGCACAGCCTGAGCCAGGGCAGGCGCAGGGCAGGGAGGTGCGGGAAGAGCAAGGCAGGCTGAGGGGGCGGCGTGCGGGTCCGGCTGCCGGAGGGACTCCGGGAAGGATGTTCCAGGGGACAGACGGCGCTGGGAGGCGGCTGGCGCGGGACAGAGGAGAGCAGGCGGGGCGGGGCCTGGGTGGGGCCTGAGGGCGGGGCCTGGGGGCGGGGCCTGAGGGCGGGCGGAGCCTGGGTGCAGGGGCGGGGCCTGAGAGCAGGGGCGGGGCCTGGGGCGGGGCCTAGGGCGGGGCCTGGGGCGGGGGGGGGGGGCGGGAGACTGGGGTGGCGGCGCGTCCACTCAAATCTGTCCATGGGTTACTGGTCTTTTATTTGCTTTGGCTTTTCACGCGGGAATCTGAGGCCCGCGAGGAGGAGGAGGACAGAGCTGCCACCTCCAGGGCCGGACCACCCTCCTCTGATGGTCCCGCCTGGACCTTGACCCGCACCTGCCCCGCAGAGGACCCGTCCTTTCCGGAAACGTGTCACAGTGAAATTCTAAGACATGAGGACTCCTTTCTTTTTTAACATAACGCTAATGTCACGCTCACGCCTAACAAAAAACAAGAATTCCTTGCCACCACCGAATACCCAGCCAGTGTCCAAACTTCCCCGATTCTCTCATCAGTTTTAAGCTGGTTTGGTCAGTTCTACCCCTTGGGTCTCTCCGCACCCTGATGGGCAGCAGTGCCTACCGCCCGCCCTCGACCCGGGTGTGTGAGCGCCGCCCAGCACGTCCCGCCTCGCCCGCCTGGAGGGCGCCTGCTGCCCGCGGGTCCTCCCTGCCTGCCCACCCCTCACTCTGCCGGCTCCGTCTCTGGAAGCTCCTAGAACTCCGTAGGCAGCACCCTCAGGGCCCTGGCACCATGCCTTTGCTCAAACGCCCCTTCAGGGACGGCCTCCCCACCCGCCGGGCGCTGCTCACCTCCACGGCACCCGCTCACTTTTCGGGGACTGTGAGTTGCCTCATTGGGTTCGTCATGTGAGCTTGAGGGGCAACACTTTTCCCGTTCTGGTCACTGCTGTCACCCAGCGGGCAAAGCCCTGGCACGCGCAGCACAGAGAGGGCGTCCAACAGAGGCGACTGAATGGAGGTGCTGGGAGGACACCCCCGACCAGGGTCACAGCCCAAACGAACCCTTGGCATGTGGCGCGAGCCACCCGTTGCCACCAGCGGAGTGGGGTACGGGCAGAGCCAGGCCTGGACAGGGCTCACGGAGTCCTCCATTAAACACGCGACACCGGCGCTACCCTGCTGGCCTTGTGCAAGGCCCGTCTTGGAGGTATTTCAGAAAACCAAGGCTCCCAGAAGGGGAAAACCTACAAAGGACTAGAAAACACAAGAACCAGAAAGCAGAATGGCACAGGACGTCCCCAGAGCCACGTTCAGTGCGGGAAGACAGCAGAGGGAAGCCTCCAAACAGCAATCCACACAGCCACGTACCCACCTCAATGCACCGAGCTGCACACTTAAGGCTGGCTTTGCCATGTGCAAAAAAGAAAACCAGACTGCTCAGCAATCGAGCGTGAGCACAGAACACAAGTGTTGGCAGACACTCACGACCTCTCCTCATCCTTCCCCAGGAAGCTCTTGGAGGGAGGGGAGCCGCCGAGGCTGGGAGGGAAGCCCCAGCCCGGCCCCACCCTGCACCGCAGGCCCAGCTCGGTGCACACGAGTCCTGGCCGGACAGGGGGGTGGAGGGGCGCGGGGGGCACGCAGGGCAGTCACATTTCTTCTGCCCTCCCCAGCAATGCAGGAGCCGCGGGAGGAGGGCCCCGCCCAAGCTCCCCAGGGCAGGTGGGCCGGCGAGGCGCGAGGACAGCGGCCAGCTCTGAGCAGGAACCGGGAGCCGCAACATGTGCTGAAGCTCCTGCTCCTCTCTCTGCTGGGCTGGGGCAGCTGTTCCGCCTGGGTCCCCGCGTTAGTCACCCGGAGCTGTGCCGCACACCAACACGCAACCGGAAGGACACGTGTGCCCTTGCTCTGTGGCCACTGGGGTCTGAGGACTGTTTGTTACACGACTTAGTCAACAGAGCTGACAGACACAGCGGAGTTAGAAAAAGGGGCGTGGAGGACGTGAGAAGGAAAAACCAATCACGCCGCTCTCGTGGGCAGAGCACACCGGGCAGCCCGGGGTGCCCCAGTGCCTGACGGCTCCCGCGGAGGACATTTCCCGGGCCAGGCCCCGGTGAGCACAGCCGGCCACGCCCCTGCCCGAGGAGCAGACACCTGCACCCCAGAGTGGAGCCACGGCGGTCAGGAGACGAGGCAGGATGTGGCGAAGACCCACGTCCCAAGTGGCCTCGACGTCCACGGACAGCTACTCAGGAGACAGAGGCGACCACGCCCCAGTCTCGGAGCCACAGCAGGGAGGGCCGACGCTCCAACAGCAAACCCTGGGCACAAGGCACCTGCTGTAACTGCCCAGGTGGAATGCTTTCATGAACATAAGTTAATGATACATGAAAGCTTTGATAACAAAGCAGAAGATCAGTGACGCTCACGGCAAGTCAACAAACGCAAGCCTGGCGTGGCCGTCACATGCGGCTCAGGCACGACCGCCACACCCAGGCCCACCTCCACCTCCGCCGGAGCCCTGCCCTCGGCCCGGCTGCTCTCCACACTGCAGCGACGGGACCACGGTGGGAACACGGGACAGCGGCCCCCACCGCCTGGGGCCCAGGGAAGGCGACCAGCGGCCCCCACTGCCAGCCCAACCCCTGCTTTGGCCTCCAACAGACCGAGTCATTTCCGGCCATGTGTGCAGTGCCACCTCCTCCGGAAAACTCTGCCCCCTGCCCTGAGGACCCGCTGGGCTTCGAGGCCAGGCCTCCGCAGCCCAAGCCTGTCCTCACTCTGCACACCTCCACACGGAGCCACTGCCCACGGGCAGGTAAACCACAGGCTCCAGGGGCCAGCTATGGGGCCGTTGAATTCACCCGACAGCTTGGAGGATGAGCGGGAGGGAAGGAGGGATGAAGTGGGGCGGGAGTATTTGTAAAATGCTGATGAAAGTGGTCCAGGCACCAGGAACACATTTTCCGTTCCAGAGAGCTTATTCTATCAAAGCCATGAAACCTGGACACTTTCAGCCCACAGCCCACAGTGTCTGTGCTGACAGGCGGCACCTTTCCGACAGCCCCAGACAGGCTGCAGCGGACAGGCGGGGAGGGGACCCGCGGGCACAGCGCACCTTGACTCTCCTCTGGTCGGTGGCCAAGGTCCCGTCGGTCACCAAGCCCGAGCCCAGCGCGTGCTCCAGGAAGCTGCCCAGCTTCTCGGCATCGTGGCCTGCGTGGGAGCCCGAGGTCTCGATCAGGACATAAAACGGACTCTCTGAAAGTGAGCGAGGACAGCAGAGTGAGCAGAGCTTCAGGCGGTCAGGCGGAGACCCGGGCGCACTGGGTCACCTGAAACAGCCTGCCTGACCCCAGGGGCCCGGGCAGCTCCCCCTCGGTGGGCTGCGCTTCGGACGGACCATGCGCCCGGAAAACACAGCAGCCCCAAGGCTGACTGCGCCCGCCGGCCTTGAGGGGGGCTCTCGGCGCCGCTCATCCACTCTCAGCAAGCCCCACAGCCGCAGGGAGAGGCCACGGCGGGGGGCAGCCTGTGACAACCTCAGACACCGGGTGCCGCATTCGGTAGGTCGTGCTTTTCACCATCGGTGTCTATTTTTTGAGCTACTAAAAAAGCTCAAATATGCACCACTTCTGTAAGAAAATTTTAAGCTTGCATGTTTTTCCAAAGCTACTGTGAATTTTTTTTCACACTTATTGAAATCATTAAATGAGAATTTACTGGGTGGCACTGCTCTGTCTCTTAACACTAAAGTTTCTTCCAGAAAAATCTGACAAGTTCATTCTACTACAAAGAGAAACACACATTTTTCAGATACTGGCATTCTTCCACGCTGAAACAGAAATTCTGTCAAATTTGTCACAGCTCACACAGAAACAGTAAGAGGTTTTTATAACATTATTGGCTCTTTTTCTCGTTATAAAAGTAAAACATGCTAATGAAAAGAGACCTGGAAAACAGGGAGGAGTAAAAATGCAAAGAAAATCCCCCAGCTTGCCCAAAACAGCCACACCAACGTTTCCGTGTGGCCCTGACGCTCTCCTCTGTGGCCGGGAGGGACGTGCCTGCTCTTCGAAGAGCAGCTTCCTTATGCTCAACACCCAGCGGCGCTGCCCCCAGGGACCCTCCGTCCACCCGGACCTCTGGGCCGTGCGGTGTGTCCCTCGGCACGGAAGGAGCAGAGGGGCCAGCTGCCCGGCTGCGGGGTCAGTACCTTGCACCGGGCGGGCCAGGTGGAGGTGGCGTCCCACCAGCTGCATGCACTCGGCGTCCATGAACTCAAACGCAGACAGGATCTCGCCCAGCATCCCCTTGCAGGTGCAGAAGGTCCTCAGAACCTCGGCAAAGCTGGGACAGCCTGCAACAGGCCATGGCGCGTCACACGCCGCACAGCGAAAGGGTGGGCGCGGCCCACGGGGCACCCCCGTCCCGCCAGGCCCTCCTCACAGCACCGCAGCTGCTGTGGGAGGCTGGGGCTGCAGGAAACGCCAGCGTCACCACCAGCGCCAGATCAGGACAGAGAAGCACGTCCAATCCACCACACGGCACTGGGGATGACAGTGGGGACAAGGGAGGACACACCCGGGGAAATCGGGACAGCGGCCTCCGGACACTGCTCGTTTCTCCTGATACTGTCGGGACTCAGGCCTTGCCTGCCCTCAGGAACTCACCCAGCATGAGTCCGCCGACACCCAGGGCCCCGCGGAGCTCCCGGGCTGGGACAGCAACGGAGCCCAGGGGACGCGTCCCTTGGGTGGGCGGCCCGGGGGGCCCTGCGGTGAGGCAGTGCAAGGGTGCACGTGCCCAGTCTTCCCGGGCAGAGCCGAGGCCGCAGTGTGAGCTCACGTGGACGTGGGGGAAGAACATTCCAGAGAGAAGGTTCGGCAAGTGCAGGGCCTGGGGGAGACGCCCGCCCTGCATGACTCAGGAGCACCTTGAGGCCTGTGGCCACGGCACAGTGACAGGGTGTGGAGACGGGGTCGGGGCCCAGTTGTGGGGACAGTTCCGAGGTCAGGAGGGCGAGGGGAGCCTCCGGGGCTGGGGGAGGGTGAGGCGGAAGGAGCCCGGCTGTGCCAGAGGCCAGACCGGCAGGAGGAGCAGCAAGCACCGACCCCCAGGCTGGTGGCAGGAGCAGGCCGCAGCCTTGGCAGGAGAGGCGCTGGTGAAGTGGGTGGGGCCCGGTTAGGGGAGATCTAGGAGGGAGAAGGCCTCCATCCCACAGAGAGGGAGGCCACGTGGTCCAGTACCCCCTGAAAACCACCGGAAACGCCGGGCCATAAACGCCAAAGTGAAGCCTCGAGCAGCGTCTTGAGTGCGAGTGCTGAGCAGACGGGGCTCCCCTGACGGCCCTGCCGCGCCAGCAGGCCTGGCCTCGCAATCTGCCCTGCCAGGGCGGGGACGAGGAGACCCCACCGTGCCACGTCCTGGGAATGAGCCAGCAGCAGGCCAGCCCCCGCCCGCTCGCCCGGAGACTGCAGGGGAAGCTGCCGAACAGAACAAGAGGAAAGGAGGGAAGAAAACGTTCTCCTGAAAAACCGTGGCCACAGGTCAGCCCCGCACAGACGCACGGCCTGGCTTCCTGCCGCCTGGACGGTTCCCACAACTTCACGCCCAGGAACCTGGTCTGGGTCACTCCCGACTGGGAGCACCGGGAGCCACCCAGCGAAAGCAGATGCAAATCCTCGTCCTTGTCCTCTAGGAACCCCCACAAAGACTCCCTCAATGACAATAAGCCGCATGCCACCACGGACAGCCACACGAGGACTCGAGGAGCCAAGAGCAAGAACAGTAAAACCAGACCACACAGACTAAAAGAATGGAATTGGCTGAATATAAAACATTACAAAAAATTATGCTAACTCTATCCATCTATCTATTTTTTAGAGACAAGGTCTCATCCTGTCACCCAGGCTGTAGTGCACAGGCGCGATCACAGCTCACTGCGGCCTCCAGCTCCTGGGTCAGGTGACCCTCCCACCCCAGCACCCGCGTAACCAGGGCTGTGGGCACCACGCCCGGCTGCTAACGGTGTGTAAAGACCAAATAATGAGTTTGAAAATACCTGGAAGGAATAGAAAACTATGAAAAGTGATACTGCAGATTTGAAAAAAATAAATAAAACTTCTAGAAATGAAAACTATCAAAAACTGAAAACTGGATGGAGGGGAGAAAACCCTCCACGGCTGGGTTTGGTCGCACATTAAACCCGGCGGAACGGGCATCGGCGACCGGGGGGCCGGATCAGAAGGAAGCAGGCAGGGGCAGCCCACAGAGACGAAATGATAGAAAACACGGAATGGAGGTCAGAGACTGAAAAGTTCGATCACGTTTATTCACATTCCCAAGAGGACAGGAAAGCACAGGAAATATGTGAAGCAGTAAACAGCTAAGAATTTCTAGAACTGGTAAGAGACACCAAGCCACAGGTTTAAGAAATTCAACAATTCTAGAAAGATGAAAAGGAATGTTCGCTCACACACAACACACTGAAAACTTTGGAAGACGAACGAGAAAGAGAAAGATCTTTAAAGTGGCCCAACGAGGGCGGGGGAGACAGAACCCCTCCAAAGCGGCGTTAGGAGACAGCTAACTTCCCAACAGTGAAGCCGGTGGACAGTGGATGACACTCTCAATGGGAGGAAGGAAAACAAATGCCCACCGTAATTGTATATCTAGCGAAAATATCTTTCAAATGAGGGAGAAATAAAGGTATTTTCGGACACACTAGAAGTGAGGGAATTGGTCACGAGCAAACCTGTACTATGAGGAACGATCAGGGTACATCTGCAAGGAGCAAGACCCCAAGTGGAAGATCTGAGGCAAGAAAGAATGAAGAGCACAGGAAGTAGCCCATACAATAGTGACTATTACGGTTAGAGAGATTAAAAAAACAGAATTAAGAACGTGAGTTTGGGGGTGCTCTCCAAGATCACCGCGGCTCCCCGCCGGGTAAAGGCGTTGATGGAATCCAGACTGGGAGGTCGGCACGCCCCTCGCACCCTCTAGCGGGTGACGTCTGAACTAGCGGGGGGCAGCACCAGACGGACGGCGGCGGCAGGCAGAGATGCCACAGCCTGGGGGGCCGGGCAAGGTGGGTGCCCCGCGAAGCTGCTGTGAAGGGAGCAGAGAAGGGGCTGGCGGCTGCAGTGCTGGGGGGCCTGTCAAGAGGGGGCACCGTGTGTTTGCCGCCCGTGGGAACTGGCGGATGTGGGGGACCCTCCTCTGCCCTCGCGGGAGATGCTATTTATCCCCACGGTGATTGACAGATCCGTGTCCCGGAACCTATGCCAAATGTCACCATTCCCTTCCGAATCTTACCCACAAGCTCCTCAAACAATGAGCGTGATGGGGGAGAGAGACGACCACAGCCTCAGTTTTGGTTGGAGGAGAAAGTGTGGAGAGGAGAGGGGGAGGAGGAAGTGTGCTCTGACCGGAGCGGGGAAGGCCTGCGGCAAGGCCAGGCCCTGGATTCCCGGCGCAGAGACAGGGCAGGCGTCCCGCGCGGCTCCCCCCGTCCCTGCTGCCCCCTAGCCCGGCTCCAGGAGCAAACCGAGGAAGCCTACCGAGGAAAGCCACACTCACGGCCTTGGGCTTGGGCGGACACAGGATGGACACCGCGGTGATGACCCCCAGGGTGCCCTCTGACCCGATGAAGAGCTGCTTCAGGTCATAGCCCGTGTTGTCCTTCCTCAGGGAGGTGAGGCAGTTCAGGACGGTGCCATCGGCAAGCACCTGGGAGAGAAGAGAGACAGGTGTTCACAGCCGGCCACCTTCCTAACAGCTGATGTTGGTCTCTCCAGCATCCCCCTTCTCCAGCCTCCACACCTGGGGGGCTGACCGGCTCCAGGACGCCGAGAACACCAGAACTTGCAGCCCACCGCCCCACCCAGACCGGCTCAGGAATGAACTGGGCTGGGGACGGGACCAGCTGAGTCCCCCAGTCAGGCTGAAGGAGGGACTTTTCTTCCCGCTGGAGTAAGAGTCCCCCAGCCCCACCCCGACCACACACCCAGGAAGCTCACTGCCCAGCTGGTCAAGGGAGACCACCTGAGTCCGGGAGCACCCGGGGGTGGAGAGGGGAGCACCCCAGGGTGGAGTGGGGAGCACACTTGGGGGTAGAAAACAGACCTGGGGTGGAGCGGGGGAGCACCCTGGGGAGTGGAGAGGGGAGCACCCTGGGGTACAGTGGGGAGCACCTGGGGGTGGAGAGGGGATCACCCTGGGGTGGAGAGGGGAGCACCCCGGGGTGGAGTGGGGAGCATACCTGGGGGTAGAAAACATCTGGTGGTGGAGAGGGGAGCACCCCGGGGTGGAGAGGGGATCACCCCGGGGTGGAGAGGGGAGCACCCTGGGGTGGAGAGGGGAACATCCCAGGGTACAGTGGGGAGCACCCCAAGGTGGAGAGGGGGGCACCCCGGGGTGGAGAGGGGAGCATACCTGGGGGTAGAAAACATCTGGTGGTGGAGAGGGGAGCACCCCGGGGTGGAGAGGGGATCACCCCGGGGTGGAGAGGGGAACACCCTGGGGTGGAGAGGGGAGCACCCCAGGGTGGATCGAGGACAGAGATCGCACTGCCCCGGGACCCCTGGGTGCCCCGTAGCCGTGCCCCTGAGCCCTGCCTGAGCCCTGCCTGGGCCCTGCCTGAGCCCTGCCTGGGCCCTGCCTGCTGCACTCTCACCAGAGGGCGCTGACACCGCTCACCACGGGAGAAGGAACCGGCGGTGGAAACAAGCAGCCGCTGCCAGAAAGCAAAGCTGCCGGGAGCCGCGGTTCAGACGGCAGCAGAGCAGGGTTTGTGCTCCACCCACCCGGGGAACAGGCCAGAGGCTCTGCCCTTTCGAAGACGGTGAGAGTCACCCAGGCAGGTGAGGGCTCAGGGACACGGACTCGAGGCTCTGAGGAGAAGCTGGCATGGGTGTCACTGCACAGAGCTGACCTTGGGGTCACCCTCCTTGCGCTCGCTCCTGGAAGCCTGGCCAGCGGGATGGCGCTGCTGGTGCGAGGCGCCCTGGCGGCGCCCACATGACAGGAGGCAGAGGACGCCCCGTCAGGGCCACAGCGGAGCCTCCCTGAGCAGCGTCTGCTGCAATGGGAACCAACGTCTCCCTCCCCACCAAGGTGGCCTCATGCACCCTTGCCGCCACCTGGGGCCCCAGAGAGCAGCCCCATGGCGGCCCCGCGGCTCACCACTTCCAGGCCCAGGACGGTGCCGTGCAGAGAGCCGTATCGAAGAAACCTCAGGCCACCGGCGTTGGTCGCCACGTTTCCCCCGATGTGGCAGCTGCCCTTGGCGCCCAGGTCCAGCGGCATGACGAAGCCGCGCTCCTCCACGTGCCGGCTCAGCTGCTCCAGCACACAGCCCGCCTGGCACACCAGGGTTCCTGCAGGCGCAGCCAGAGCACGGTCTCAGCAGGGGGGACCCCGGGGAAAGCCACCAGTGGAACCTCAGCCTCAGATCCTGCCGAGGAGAAGAGGCGAGAGGCGTCCCCTTCCCATCTCCCCCCAGAATAAACACACCTGGACCTAGAGTCACCCTCATGCTTACAGTGATACGGAAGAAAAACCACACGCTCCGGAAGGGAGAGGAAGAGAGACTGCTGCAAGGCAGGGAATCACTGGGGTGGCCCTGCCCCCCAGGAACACCTGACGACGTCTGGAGACGTTCTGGGTTGGGGGTGCCGCTGGCATCTAGTGGGTGGTGGCCAGGATGTGGCTCAACACCCAACAGCCCCCAGGTGCCCTGACCGCAGAGAACGACCGGGGCCCAGGGCCCAGGTCTGGTGGAGAAGTCCTGCTCCAGGAGAGACCACGATGCCGCGGGTGCACCCCTGTGGGGGCGCGGGAGCCCCTCACACCTGTCACCTACTGAGCCTCACATGTCTCCAGAGAGGGCTGGAGTGGGAGGGGACTGGAACAAGCCACAGGATACGTCACCTAGGTGGGCGCGTGGCAGACACATGGGAGCGTGGGCACAGTGGGGCTGGCTGGTTCTTTCCTGGCCCTGGACCCCCCAGCCCAGCAGTCCCAGCAGCTGACAAGGCAGGAAAGCCTGGGCTGGCGCGGGGAGGGACACACGGCTGCCCTGCTGGGCAGGACAGGCTCACCGGACACGTCGTCGAAGCTGATGACCTGGTTCAGGAGGGCGGTGGACAGGATGATCTCGTCGAAGACGGGGACGCTGCCCCCCACCATGCCTGTGTTCCCCCCCTGTGGGTTCACGGCCAGGTTCCTCTCGTGGCAGTGCCTGGGCCGAGCAGGGAAGGCGTCAGGGCCCTGCCCACCCCCGCGGTGCAGGACCCACGCCTGGCCCCCGGCCCCGCCTCCCTCCACGGCCTCCCCACCGCGCAGCCAGGCCGCCCGGCCCGGCCCACTGAGGGGCTCTGGGGAGGCCCGGCTGTCTGCCCGATTCCAGGGTCGCTCTGCCCACCCGGTGCTCACAGAGGGTCCAGCTCGTGCCCCCCACATCCCACCACTCCCTGCAACCCGGGCAGTGCTCCCTGGTCCTTGGCCCAGGGTCCCCCAGACGTTCACCAGAACCACCGATGGTGCCTCCTCCCCACCCAGGCTCCGGCTCCGCGAGACCCAAAGCAACCAGGACACGCGGGGAGGGGTCTGGAGAAACGAGCTCCCCACAGGCATCACCGGAGCCCCGGGACGGGTCCTCACAGAGCCGTGCGGATGTGCCCGGTTTGCCTGCCGAGGCCAGGACGTCGTGCAGCACGGCCGACGGCTATGTGACCCGGGACCATCTCAGCCTGCAGCTCTGGGGACCGGTAAATGGCACTGGTGTGGTGACACCGTCGTGCGTCAGAAGTGGGCGTGGGCGTTGCCAAACGGGAGGAGATGACGATAACATCACAGACACCGTGCGATGACATTTAAACACACACACGCGTGCAGAAGAAAGGCTGAGCTCACACAGCCGACATGTCACTCGCAAGCTTCGCACCCTCTGCGTCACCACCTGCTGCCAACAGGCCTCGTGAGGAAATGACTCGTGGAAGACACAGACACAGGGCAGGGCGCGGAGCTGCCGCACCGTCACCTCACCTGAGGACGTGGGACACCTCCTCTGACGTCCTGGGCCTCAGCAGCACCTTGCTGCAGCCTGTGACAGAACAGAGCCCGCGTCAGATGGTGCAGGGAGGCGACTCCGACTGGAATCACCCGAAAGAATCCTTGCCGGAAAGAACGTCCTACACGGGCACTGTCTCTTGCTCGCAAGGTGGCTGCACAGCCACGGCCACGGAGTCCGCAGCCGCCCGCGTGAGAGCAGCCCGTTCAACACAGGCCGCGCCACACGCCGGCGGGCGGGCCGGGCTGGCGCGGTGGGCCGTGGGCCGCGACCCCCAGACCCGCTGGCGTGGAGGCCACGACATCCACTGGACCCACCAGTGGTGGAGGCGGCCGGGTCCCTGCAAGGGGGCGGGACGCGGCTTCTCCACCGCAAGTTACTACCTTTCCGTTTATAATTAATAAGTATCTCGTGGGGACCCGCTGACACTATGTAAATATCCTGTTGTTCCTCAAAATTCACCCATTAATTTCAGCATCTGTTGATCATCTGCCTGAATCAGTTATCACAATAGCAGCCAAATGGTGACTTTTCCAAATCCAGCCACCTGCCTCCATTTCTTAGCAAACATTCAACCTTAGAAAGGGCTTTTGCCTCACCCCGATGACTCGCTTAGTCAGCTACTTACGCACCAGTGCCGACTCCCGGGTTCTTGTTTCATCCACCAGGTACCATCCTTGGCTGCCATTACGCCTGATGCGCAGACGTGGGTGACAAGAGAACTCTGAGCTAGTCGGTCCCATCCCTGACACCACCGTGCGCTCCAGTCAGCCCCTCAGGGACCCCCACCGCCCCCTCCAGTCAGCCCCTCAGGGACCCCCACAGCCCCGCCAGTCAGCCGCTCAGGGACCCCCGCAGCCCCGCCAGTCAGCCCCTCAGGGACCCCCGCAGCCCCCTCCAGTCAGCCCCTCAGGGACCCCCGCAGCCCTGCCAGTCAGCCGCTCAGGGACCCCCGCAGCCCCCTCCAGTCAGCCCCTCAGGGACCCCCGCAGCCCCGCCAGTCAGCCGCTCAGGGACGCCGCCGCCCCCTCCAGTCAGCCCCTCAGGGACCCCCGCAGCCCCGCCAGTCAGCCGCTCAGGGACCCCCACAGCTCTGCCAGTCAGCCTCTCAGGGACCCCCGCAGCCCCTCCAGCCAGCCCCTCAGGGACCGCGGCCACCCCCTCCAGTCAGCCCCTCAGGGACCCCCGCAGCCCCGCCAGTCAGCCGCTCAGGGACCCCCGCAGCCCCGCCAGTCAGCCCCTCAGGGACCCCCGCAGCCCCGCCAGTCAGCCGCTCAGGGACCCCCGCAGCCCCGCCAGTCAGCCCCTCAGGGACCCCCGCAGCCCCGCCAGTCAGCCCCTCAGGGGCCCCCGCCGCCTCCTCCAGTCAGCCCCTCAGGGGCCCCCGCAGACCCGCCAGTCAGCCCCTCAGGGACCCCCGCAGCCCCGCCAGTCAGCCCCTCAGGGACCCCCGCAGCCCCGCCAGTCAGCCCCTCAGGGACCCCCGCCGCCTCCTCCAGTCAGCCCCTCAGGGACCCCCGCCGCCCCCTCCAGTCAGCCCCTCAGGGGCCCCCGCCGCCCCCTCCAGTCAGCCCCTCAGGGGCCCCCGCCGCCCCCTCCAGTCAGCCCCTCAGGGGCCCCCGCCGCCCCCTCCAGTCAGCCCCTCAGGGGCCCCCGCCGCCCCCTCCAGTCAGCCCCTCAGGGGCCCCCGCCGCCCCCTCCAGTCAGCCCCTCAGGGGCCCCCGCCGCCCCCTCCAGTCAGCCCCTCAGGGGCCCCCGCCGCCCCCTCCAGTCAGCCCCTCAGGGGCCCCCGCCGCCCCCTCCAGTCAGCCCCTCAGGGGCCCCCGCCGCCCCCTCCAGTCAGCCCCTCAGGGGCCCCCGCCGCCCCCTCCAGTCAGCCCCTCAGGGGCCCCCGCCGCCCCCTCCAGTCAGCCCCTCAGGGGCCCCCGCCGCCCCCTCCAGTCAGCCCCTCAGGGGCCCCCGCCGCCCCCTCCAGTCAGCCCCTCAGGGGCCCCCGCCGCCCCCTCCAGTCAGCCCCTCAGGGGCCCCCGCCGCCTCCTCCAGTCAGCCCCTCAGGGACCCCCGCCCCCTCCAGTCAGCCCCTCAGGGACCCCCGCCCCCTCCAGTCAGCCCCTCAGGGACCCCCGCCCCCTCCAGTCAGCCCCTCAGGGACCCCCGCCCCCTCCTCCAGTCAGCCCCTCAGGGACCCCCGCCGCCTCCTCCAGTCAGCCCCTCAGGGACCCCCGCCGCCTCCTCCAGTCAGCCGCTCAGGGGCCGCCGCTCCTAGATGATAAGGTTTTTTCTCCTCCCGACTTCTGGGAGAGGATCTCACAGGGGAAGGGGCGGCAGAGGCAGCAGGAACGTCACAGCTGCCACGGCCCTTTGTGGAGCTCCAAGAATCAAGCTGTCACTTTTTTGACTCTGAAAGCCACTTCTTGTTTGCCTTTCATCAAACACACAATTTTCGTGGAGGGAGTGGCCTGGGGTCTAGGCCTTGGCCCAGACCCCACAGTGGGGGCCCTGGTGACCCTCCACGTCTGTGTCGGCGGCAGCCCTGCGTCCGCCGTGCTGGGCAAGCTCCGAGCCCAGGCTCCCGGCAAGGGCCGCTCTCGCCCACGGGGTGTCTGCGCAGGGCCCCCCGCAGGTGTGTCGGCGCCCCCGGCGCCAGGCCCTGCTCCAGACACCGACACAAACACACAGGATCGGCCACTCCTGTGACGTTTCCCCCTGCCGGGAAGGAGGGAAATGCGGGGTCGCTCCGATGGCCTAGTGTCACTGACGGGAGTTCCACGGAGACGGAGCAGAAAGTCGCCCCAGGCGGCGTAACTCACCAAGGAAGAGTGGCTGTAAGGGCCGGCTGCCGCCTGGGCCAGGGAGAGGGCCACCCCCGGCCACCGGGCAGAAACACCAGCCCCGCTCCTCTCGGGCCCAGCGCGTCCCACCACCCTGAACGCTCTCCTGGTGCCCCCCAGCAGGGCCCGGGACGGGGCTGCCCCGCCCAGCCGCTGGGCACCGGGGCCCTCGCCGCTCCACGCCAGCGGCACCCTCTGCTGTCTGAGGCAACCACAGAGCACCCTCCCACGTTTCCCAGGGCCCCATGCTCCGGGGGAGAACCAGAGTTGGACCCTGTGTCACTGCCCCGCTCCACCCCCCGATCTCTGCCGCCAGAACTGCTGGGGCATCCACCTCACAGCTTCTGGGCCTCCCCAGCACCTGCTTGTGTCATTGGTCTCTACTCCCCGCAGCCCCTCTCCCTCACCCCTGGGCCTACGGTGCAGCAGGCACCCTCCCTGCCCACCCCCAGGCCCCGTCAGGGCACCCACACGCGCCATTGCCCCGCCACTGCCGCACCCCCAGCTCTCTGGGTCCTCCCTGGACCTCAGCATCCACCTACATGGTCAGCAAACCAAGGCCCAAGAGCCAATGCAGCCACCTGCTTTTTAAACAAAGTTTTATGGAGGCCGGGTGCGGTGGCTCACGCCTGTCATCCCAGCACTCTGGGAGGATGAGGTGGGAGGATCGCCTGCGCTCAGGAGTTCGAGACCAGCCTGACCGAGAGTGAGACCCCCTTTCTATTAAAAATAGAAAAAATTAGCTGGGCGTGGGGGCACCTAGAGTCCCGGCTGCTCAGGAGGCTGAGGCAGGAGGATCGCTTGAGCCCAGGAGTTTGAGGTTGCTGTGAGCTGGGCCGAAGCCACGGCACTCTAGCCCGGGAACAGAGTGAGACTGTCTCCATCAATCAATAAATCAATCACCAGCTCAATTAATCAATAAAGTTTTACGGAGACACAGCTGTGCCCACGTGTCTGTGTTTGTGTACAGCTGCCTGTGCACCAACACTGCAGAGCCGGGCCGTTGCCCAGGCCACGGGGCCCGTACGCCTCAAATATTCACACCCACTCGTTACAGACCTGACAGATGACACTGCCGACGCCCAGGACCTGGTCACCACACCGCAGTCTGCTCCACCCTCGGAAACCTCCAAGCTGAGCGACACGATGCCAGCTCCCCAGCCTGCGGCCATCCATCTGCTCACCGGGACCACCTGCCTCAGGGGTCCTCCCTTCATCCCTGCCCACCTGGCTTAGAGCCATCGGCCCGGCCCCTCGCTCCAACCCCACCTCCCACTGTCCCTGCACCTCCCTCTCCCAGCCTGGATGGCTTCACGCCCCACCCCGCCCCCCACTGTGTCCCCTTGCCCTGCCCTCATTTCAGCCACCTCCCTAAATTTTAATGATATACGCATGGCCCCGACACCCCTCCTCCCCTCTGCCCACTTGCCCTACACCCCCCACCACTGAGCGCCGGGCTGCCGTCACCTGGGTGTGGGTCCCACTCCCGCTCCCTCGAGGACCTCACGCCAGGCTCCCCGCTGCTCACTGCGCTGAACATTCCCATCGACCGTACAGACCTGCCGTAGCGGCTCTCTCATCTCAAAATCAACAAATGGAAAGAACCTTCCCTGGGCCCCTGCTCCCCACGATGCCCCAGCCACCTCTCTCCCCGACAGCACGGCCCCTGAAGATGTCCTCCAAAATGCTCCCTTCCCTCTGCCCTCATGCCCTGGAGTCGGCCCCAGTGCTGTGTCCGTCCCTTCTGTCAAGGTCACTGATGACGCCCACTGTGCCAGACCTGACCGAGGACTGGCTGTCGAGCAACGGAGGAGGCAGCAAGAATCCACCCCTGGGGACCCTGGGGACAGCGAGGCCCGGCTGACACCTTCACTCCAGGCTTCTGGCTTCCAGAACTGAGAGAATAAATTTCTGTTGTTTTAAGCCCCCCCAGTTTGAGGTCATTTGTCCCAACAGCCGGAGCAAAGAGTCCAGGCTGAAACGCAGCGCGTAGAAGTCAACACACACGCGCCTCTCACAGCGGCCACGGGACTGTCTTAATTTGCAGACGCCGGCGCCACCAGTACAGGTCACAGACTGTTCTCTCAGAACACTGTACAGGCACCAGCACCAACAGCTGTCTTCACAGGCACGGAAGGCACACGGGGGAGTCAACGCTGCGCCCCGCCCGTGTTTACGTCCTCCGTGCCCCACGCACATATTTCTGGAGCCCACCCTCCTGGGGTCGGTGAGAAGACCCGACTCACCTCGGACCGTCCTCAGCCAGTCCACGTTGTGAGCCTCCAGCTCCGCCGGGTCTGTGGTGACCCTGCCAGGGACGATGCGTTCAAAGGCCGCCAAGTCCTGCTCGGACACCGTGGAGAACGGAAGCCGCCGCACGGGGTAGCGCTCGTGGGTCAGCATCACCTCGGGGGGCTGGGAGGGCACCGAGGAGCAGCCCCTGCGGGCCAGGGGGCCGGCCGCCGCGGCGCCCCGAGAGCTGCCGGGCCACCTTCCCCGCGGCACCCCGGCTCTGAGGGTACACGCTGTCTGCGCCCAGCCTGGAGAGGCCCGGAACAGCCACCACGGCCACCTGGGCACCCGATGGGGCCCCATCACGCTGGCCCTAAAAAGTAAGTGAACTGCAGGTTTGGCGTACGACGGGGCGACCAGGGCGTCACAGCCCAGGGGGACAGCCGCACGTGGCGCACGCGGCGCCCGCAGGCCGGCACCAGCGGCCGGAAGCACACCGCAGGGACAGGCACCGGGAGGGCTCTGCCCTTGACCCCAGTGTGGTCGTGCTGCAGGGTCCCCTTGTGAGAAGTCACTCAACTGTCCCCTGTGGCGGGGGCATTCTCCCCGGGGAGTTGCATTGTAATAACAGGCCTCCTCCTTCCCGGCAAAACTGGGATTTAAGGCACTAAAACAGCGGCCCCGCCTCTTTGGCGCCAGGGACCGGGTTCGGGGACAGTTTTCCACGGGGGGCGGGGCCATCAATGCTCCGCCCCGTTTTCCTAACAGGCCTACCGACCAGCACTAAAAGGGAAGGGAAGGATGCCACTAAATTGTGCACGAAAAAAATGATTAAAATGGTAAATTTCATGTTTTATGCATATTTTACCACAAGTTTGAAAAACGTTTGCAGACTCAAAAAACAAACAAACGGCAAGAAAGGAGGGGAAACGTCTCGCACCACACACCAGGGTCAAGCAGGGCTCTGCACCCGCAGCCGCGAGAGGGTCAGGGTCGGGTCAGGGTCAGGTCAGGGTCACAGGAACGCGCCGGCCTCGAGGGGCCGCCGCAGGGGCAGGTCGGCCAGCGCCCACCGCAGCGGACCCCGGCTCGCCCGGGCCCTGGCGGGTGCACTCGGTCGCCGCCCGCGTAGCCACGCCTGGGACCCCCAGCTCCCCCAGCCCCGCGCCCGCCGGCCGCGCGCACGTACCCGCAACCGTGTCCGCGTCTCGCCGGCGCGCACGTATCCACAGCCTCGTCCCCGTCACGCCGGCCGCGCGCACGTACCCTCACCCTCGTCCCCGTCCCGCCGGCGCGCACGTATCCGCAGCGTGTCTCCGCCCTACCGGCCGCACGCACGTACCCTCAGTCTCGTCCCCGTCCCGCCGGCCGCGCGCACGCACCCTCAGTCTCGTCCGCGTCCCGCCGGCCGCGCGCACGCACCCGCAACACTGTCCCCGTCCCGCCGGCCGCGCGGGGGTGAGGGGTGAAGGGGGCGGGGCGGTGCTGCGCCTGCGCATTTGTGCGCCCTCCGCCCGTGCCCGTTCCCGCCGGCTCCGGGGCCTCCCGAGCGTAGGCCTCGCCCGGCGCCGCAGCACCCCTGCGGACCCTTCCCCGAGGCCCCACCGCGGTCCGCTCCGACTGGCACCGAAGGGTGAATGCCCATCCCCGCGTCCTACTGCGGGACCCCGGGGCCTCCGCGTCCCCCAGGGGTCTCCGGCCCATCGGGCAGACATCCCTGCCGGCAATGCAGACCCGCGAGGCAGAGCAGACCCCTCGGGAGCTCGGAAAGCCAAGGGCGGGCCCGAGAGGGGGCCGGCCGCTCCTGAGTCCCCGCGCCGCAGGGCACCCTCCCTAACCCTAAATCCCTGAGCCCTGAACCCCCTGACCCTGACCCTAACCCTAAAACCGTAACCCTAACCCTAAGCCCTCCCCCCGCTCGCGTCTGAACCTGGCGAGCCCTTCCTCCGAGCTCTAAGCCCAGACAGCGCCTTCCCCTCTGGGCCCCCAGCCCTGGGTGAGGGCTGCCCCCGTGTTCCCGGTTTGCTTTCTCAGGGCTCCGTGCGCTGAGTTAACCCGTTAAACTCGGGTGGTTTCTGCTTTCCGGATGCAGCCCCTGGAACCCGGAGCGGCGCTCAGGCACCTGCAGCGCCGGTCCCTCGGCGCACCGGCTCCCCGTCCTCAGCGAGGCAGCCCAGGGGCGTCCTGTGGGGCGTCAGGTAGTGAAGACCTCTGGCCAGGTCAGGACGCAGGGGAGCTCACGCCGCCCCAGGAAGGCTGGAGGTGTGCAGTTGGCTTTGTCAAGGAAAAGCAAACGAATTCTGGAGGCTCTTGCTAATTGGCAGAGAGAAACCAGCCTTTCAGACAGGTTAACAGCTACGCACCGCGTGCCAGGCGAGTGCTGAGTGGCTCTGGTGACCTCCGGAGCAGCAGGTGCATCACGTTCCCTGAGGGTGCCCCACCCTCTTTACAGCAGATCAACTGCGGGGACGTTAAGTCACCCCTGCATCTCTCAGGTCAAGGATGCATTTTGCCTCTGCGTTACCGTCCTGGTAGAAAAAGGAGGTTCCAGAGATGCCACATGGCCCTCCTTCCACCAAAGTCAGTTTGGGAGTTTTCCCAGTTGTCAGGTATGTCTGTTTCAGTTACACATTCTGGAACTACAGAGATGACCACAGAAGGGGTCTGTGGACCCCCTTTTTTTTTTTTTTTTTTTTTTTGAGACAGAGTCTTGCTCTGTTGCCCAGGCTAGAGTGAGTGCCGTGGCGTCAGCCTAGCTCACAGCAACCTCAAACTCCTAGGCTCAAACAATCCTTCTGCCTCAGCCTCCCAAGTAGCTGGGACTACAGGCATGTGCCACCATGCCCGGCTCATTTTTTCTATATATATTTTTAGTTGTCCATATAATTTCTTTCTATTTTTTAGTAGAGACGGGGTCTCGCTCTTGCTCAGGCTGGTCTCGAACTCCTGACCTCCAGCGATCCACCCGCCTCGGCCTCCCAGAGTGCTAGGATTACAGGCGTGAGCCACCACGCCCGGCCTGTGGACCCCCTTAATGCTCCTTATCACAAGACCATCAGCCCTCACTCTCCAGGCCAGTGGCATCTCAGACCTCTGAATTAGTAACAATTCAGAACCAATAAAGATTACCACCTGCCCCACCCCACCCCCAGGGCACCATCCCCCTAGCAAACAGCTGCAAATACCCTGGAGAATGCTTGGAGAAAAACAGGCTACACTGAGCCCGGCTGGGAAATAAATTTTTGTCAAGCCCTCCCCTGTCCGTTGTTTTGCGATCACAGCCCAAGCAGACTAGGACAGCTTCCAGAGGGGTGTCGATACCCATGCAAGTCCTGGAGGCAACCCTTCCATTCCAGAGAAAGCACAGCACACCTTTATAAAGCAACCTGCACGTTCTCACTGATGCACACACCTTTCTTGTGAGCACACGCCAAGCTTGGGGATCAGCTTCTTTTTTTTTTTTTTTTTTTTTTGAGACAGAGTCTCACTCTGTTGCCCGGACTAGAGTGAGTGCCGTGGAATCAGCCTAGCTCACAGCAACCTCAATCTCCTGGGCTCAAGCGATCCTCCTGCCTCAGCCTCCCGAGTAGCTGGGACTACAGGCATGCGCCACCATGCCTGGCTAATTTTTTCTATATTTGTTTAGTTGTCCAGCTAATTTCTATTTTTAGTAGAGACGGGGTCTCGCTCTTGCTCAGGCTGGTCTTGAACTCCTGAGCTCAAACGATCCACCCGCCTCGGCCTCCCAGAGTGCTGGGATTACAGGCGGAGCCACTGCGCCCAGTCGGGGACCAACTTCTGATGCTGCGACATAGCTGAGGCCCAGCGCTGGCCACCGACCCTCCTGAGCACCCACCCAGGCCACGGCTGGGTGAAGTGGGCTTGGAGAAGCCCCTAACAACTCTCCTCCAATCACTGCACATCCCCTTGAAAACTCAACGTAAGGTATGCTTATCTCTGGGCACAACACTGAAATTTTACACCGGTTTCCCAAAATGATGTACTTTCAAACGTTTGTTCCAAAAAATACTTTATTTATTAAACAATATATCCATAATCTGTAACATGATCCAAAAATACAGATATACATCTTTACATTATTTAATAAAAAGATTTACAATACTATCTTTCCTTTACAAAGGGAACATAGACAATCCTTGAAAATAAAACGTAACATTCATGTTAAAGCTGCTCATCTTTTTGGATGAAATGTGGTTAAAGGTGAACACCACAGAATACACAGATGGGAAGAAAGAAACTTCATAAAACTTTCTCCTGAATGAGAACACTTTTCTTACATTTCCCCCGTTTTAAAATTCCTCTCAGCACAGCTAATGAAGACCAGTCACTGTCCGCTAAAAATTTAGGAAAACCTTAAATCTTCAATGCCCGTAATAAATGTCCCTCGTGGTGTTACTGTGACCCGTGGGGACCTGACCTCCCGGTCCCACGACAGGGCAGCCTCCTGGCTCTGTGGCTGTGGGGAAAAGGCTCTGGGACAGCTGTTGCTCGGAGCAGGCCCTGCCGCGGGCTCTCCCGGACAGGTCAGGAGGCCAAGCGCAGCACGGCTGCTGGGACGGGAGTGACACAGAGCTGGCCGCTGTCCCCATCCATCCCGACAAGCCCTCCCACCACCACTGGCCCACACAGCTGCTCCTGGCTGCCCCAGGCCTGCTGGAAGACGCCCGGGCCCTGCGGCCCTGGCCACGCTGGTCTCAGGGCTGCCCACCGAGGGGCCCGACCGCACAGGCAGACGGCCAGCTGCTGGGCAGCCTCCGCGGACTCCGGCTCGTGTCCGTCCCAGGCAGCGGCGCCAGCACATTCACAGATCTGAGGGACTCAGTTAACAAACCTTTTTTTAAAATGCAGCATGCCTTGTCCCAGAGGGACACTAGGGGACTTCCTCACCTCGCTGCTCTGACGCAGCACTGAGAACAGGAAGGGGACCCTGCTTCCCCTCCGTGCACGACACTCCTGCCCTCACAGGTAAACCCACGGCCCCGGAGGGAGGAGCCACGTCCTCAGCTCAGGTAAAGCTGCCAGAGCGACCCGCTGGGTCCAGCCCAGACCCCTCGACCCAGGACGGACGGGGCTGGCTCCGCAGCCACCTCCAAGGCCAGGTCTGCAGCCAGGCAGGCGTGGAGGGGGCTCTGGTCCAAGACTGAACCCCCGAACCACGGGGGCGACGCGGGGACAGTGCAAGCAGCACCATTCCGGCCGTCCCTGCGCGGGGCCGGGGCGGGCCGGGCGGCAGGACCTTCTCTCCCACCCAGACGGCCATTCCCGAGCGTCCCCCTCGCAGACGGGCCAGCAGTGGGGAAAGGCACTCGGGCAGCGTCCAAACAGCATTCCGAGGACGACTCCTAGTCAGCTCACGCTTCCGTGTTTATTCCAAAGCCGTATGCACATTGTTTTGGTGATATTATTCTAAATGGCAAAAGTAAACACTAAAAACAGGTAAGCACAGAAACTTCAAAATGAAGCCAGAAGCCACAAGGGCGCTGACGGGGACGAGCAGGTGGAACGAGCTCCCGTGAGGCCAGCGTCCCTCCCGGGCAGCGAGGCCGGAAACCACCCCGACAAACGCACCTCTCCCCGCGCCCGTCCGAGGCGAATGTTAAATTAGCTCCTACAGAACCTCAGGCACCGCCCGGCACAAGCTCTCCACACTTACCGATCCCTCTCCACAAAAGATGGTAAAAGAGTGAAGAAAAAAATTTTTCCACAATTTATTCTCTACGATCTTCAAACACCCGTGTTAATAAAAAGCTGTTATTAAAAAGGAAATAAACCACGTCGCTAGTTTCACGGCCATGGCTGAGACTGAGGTGAGACCTTCCGAGCGGCTGGACGGCGCCTGGGAGCCGACAGGGATGTGAGCTGCAGCAGCTGCCGAGCACCCACCCGCCCTGCCCCACCGGCCGCCTGGGGGGCCTGCACGTGCCCACTGACCCCCGCAGGCCCGAGAGCAAGCCCACCCCTCGCTCGCGCCAGGGGAAGGGCGGGCAGCCTGTGTGGCCGGAGACTGCTGGGGACGGGCCGTGCCTGTCCTCGGATGTGCTCTGGCGGGAGCGGCCCAGATCCCAGCGCTTCACAGGTCCCCTCCGTGCTGCTTCCCGTCCTGGCGGAACGCTAGGGAACAGGAGGGAAGACGGGTCTGGCCGTCAAGGACCAGCCCACCACGCCAAGGCCCGCGGCGTACAGACGAGACTTTTCCTAACTGGGAACTTCACGCCTCAGTTCTCTCACTTCTCTCTCAGTTCTCTCCTCTTCTGGGGTGAGGACAGACCCCGAGGGATCCCTACCTCCCCCGCTCGCAGGCCGAGGATTCGGGAGTCCAGGACGCTGGCACACACACGTGTCCCAGACCGACGTATGCACTGTACCCACTTACTACCGAAAAGATGATTGAAAGCCGTTTGGTGGATGCTGATTAAACAAAAAGTACACGCTAGTTCCCTAACTTCGCTGCACAAGCACTACTGCGGCACGACAAATTCACAAGCCGCGTCGCGCCACGGCCGTCCCGGACGCTGCTGCTCACGGGCAGCGTGCGGTCGGCTCCCACGGGACCGGACTCACGTCACGGACACACAGACCCACAATCGTCATGCAATCACAATAATCTCATCTTCACAGTAAAAACGTCAGGAATGCCCAGAGCAACGGAGCGTCAGCCCGGCCGTCACGCGTCTCTTGTTGGTGCTGGTCGTGGTCACCGACAGCCGTTGGCTAACGCAGAGCCGTTTCCTCGGGAAGGCGACCCCCAGGGCAGGACGGGAGTCCGAGCTGGAAAGGCAGCGCTCGGTGAGGCTGAGGCCGCCTGCTCCCGAGAGGGGCCCCAGCCCTTCCCAGGCACGTCGGAGGCGTCCGCACCACGGTCCAGGGTCGCCGGAATCGGCATCGGAGCTGAGCGCTCAGGGGCCGCCCAGCAACCGAGGCACTGGCCCCACGCACGTGAGTGACAGGTGTGCTTACGGCGGCGTCAGGGTGCGCGGAGCCCCGAGCTGCACAGAACGGTCCTGGGAAACTCCTCAGACTGCACGCACTGACCGCGCCAGCTGCGAAGGGGTGGCAGTGTACCGGGTTAAAAAGTCTCCACCGCGCCGAGGCTGCGCCTGCCGCCGCGTCCCCGCGTCCCCGCGTCCCCGCGGGCTCGCTCAGCACCTGCCGCGCTCGGTGGGGGGTCTGTATAAAACGTCACAGGAATAGAGTCACTGTGGCAAGTCCCTGTAAGATCACTGCCCTGTGCACACAGGGCGTGGTGGCTTCTTGCCTTAGGAAACATCAGAGTTACAACTGGCCGTTGAGTTCTTAAATACCCATCGCACAAGGTAGCTTTGAAATGCAGGAAATATTGCAGCGCGGATGAGGGGCCTGTCGGCTTCTCTTCTGAGCCGCAGGCGGCGTCTCCTTACTTCTTCTTCCGCTTCTCCTGGACGCACCGCGGACAGAACCTGCGGCGAGGAAGGCACAGTGAGTGACGCCTTTCGCGCCGTCCCCCAGCACTCGGGACTCCCAGGTCCCCCTGCGCACATCCCCCAGAGCTGCCGGGCGCTGGTGAGACAGCACTGGACGGCGGGCACCAGCGGGCACTCTGCCCTCACACTCACGCGTCCCCCCGACCACGCGGGCTGCTCTTCCCCGGCCGCCACCGTGGCCGGAGTCCGTGGGGTCGGGTGGTGCAGAGCTCACGCGCGTGGGGTGGGCCGGGCGGGCCGACGGACCCCAGGCCCCGGCAGCCCCGCGCTGGGCTGTGGAACCTGCGTGTTTCGCAAGGGCTCCCTGACGATTCCGGGCCGAGCACGTTCCGGAGCCTCGGACACGGGCGGCTCCTCAACAGTCCTGGACAACAGCAGCCGCTCCTGACACAAGGGGACATTCTAGTAGGTTCCCCAGGCGGGAGGCGGCTGATGTGCATGCCACGGACACACCACAGCAAACATGACCTCCCGCCAGGCACGAGGCTGAGCCCAGGGCCCTCGGCCCTAACACTCTCCGACAACCGGGAGCCCCAGGCCTGGGCTGCAGCACTGTGTCCGCCAAGAGAGCGCAAATCTTGGGGAACAGGAGAGCAGCCTGAACGCTCAGTGATCCATGGAAAGGTCACAAAGGAGCCTCCATGTCCCTCCACGCCCCTCCACGCCCCGTGTCCTGCCCTGGCCCGGCTCCCGTGCGTGGGACAGCCGGCCTCTCTTCCCAGCGCCCCCCACACTGGGGGGCAACTCAAACTCGCCAGATTCAGTCTCGAATCAGACCTCCCTACGTCCATTCTCAGCACATACAAATAAAACCACTTTGGTCTTCATGCAAATGAAGTCCTAGGAAGGACAGTACCGTGCCGGCCAAACGCAAGGAACCAGGCAACGGCGCAGCCCGCCCGGCCCCTAGGGACAGCCCCGGGCACGGCCGCGGGCCCACACCCTGGCTCAGCGCTCCGTCCCCTCTCTCCTCAAAACCTCCCTCGGGGACAAGAGCCGTCACTGCTCACTTAAGAGATGTGTGTCCCTTGCTCGAGTCAGGATGGCTGGTTTTCAGGAAGGTGACATAAATGTAATGACACAAACGTAACAAATGCAGTCCTGGGGCAGGTGGGCGCAGACCACCCTCTGCAGGCACAGGTGGGCACAGACCACCCTCTGCAGGCGCAGGTGGGCGCAGACCACCCTCTGCAGGCGCAGCCCGGGCGCCAGGGCCAGCGCCGAGGGGCGGGGGGTGGAACCACAGCCGCACCCACAGCCGCCAGCCCGCCTTGCCCGAGTGGCAGGAAGCGCAGGCGCAGCCACCGGGTCCCACCGGGTCCCGCCACGCCCGGCTGCTGCCCCTCAGCACCGCCACGCTGCCCGGTCCCGGCCACCCACCGCCTTCTGGGGGGAGCAGCCCGACGCCCGACAGGCTGGAAGAAAACGGAGCGGGCACCCCCGTACTGACCATTTTCCTTTGGGCTTCGTGGTGAGGTCCACACAGGCAAAGTGAAACCACTCGATCGGACACTGCAAGGCAAAGCGAGAAGCCACCGTTAGCGCCTCTTGTCTTCTGCACTCGAAGCACAGAAAACGCCAACAGCCCCGCCCGACCCCACGAGACCCTGCCCAGGGCACACGCGTCCCACGGGCCACACGGCCTGTGACGGCACCCGCACACTCACGTCTGGGTTGTCACAGCCGATCATCTCCCCGTAGGAGACCTGGTGGCACAGGCAGTACGTGGGCTCGTTGGGGTCCACAGGCATGTCCAGCACGTCGGACGGGTGCACAGACAGGATGGTTTCCGTGAACTCCGACCTGGGGGGCACAGACACCACTGGAGGGCACAGCGGCAGAGCCGGGCGGGCGGCGCAGCGGCAGAGCCGGGCGGGCGGCGAGGCCGGCCCTGCTGCCTCTGGGCCAAGGTTCCCCCACCCCAAAACCAAGGAGGTGATTTTTCCAAGGGGCAGATCTGTGAGGCGCTCTGAGCTACTCTTCGTGAATAAACGTGCTTCCGTCGTCCTTGCTTAGAAACTGACGTGTCAATGATTCCCGAGCCCCTGACTGCGGACGTTCCCCCACTGAGCATCCCCTTCAGGGACGTCTTCCTCGCGAGTCGAACATTTCCAATCAAACCCTCAGTGACCCCTGGGACCAAGCAACGTTCTCCTAAGGATTTATAGTAAGAAACTAGGACGTGGCCGGGCATGCTGGCCACGCCTGTCATCCCAGCTACTCGGAGGCCGAGGCAGGAGGATCCCTTGAGCCCAGGAGTTGAGGCTGCAGGAGCTGTGATGACGCCGCTGCACTCAGCCTGGGCAGTCAGTCAGACGTGGGCAGAGAGATTTCGCTAGAAACCATTTACCACAAAACTCGAGAAGCAGCAGGGGCAGCAGGGGCGCAGGGGTGGCGCCCCCACGGCCACTTGGACGGGACGCGGCCAGGGCACACAGGCACCTGGGAGGCTGCAAAGCGCAAGGCTCACCGCACAGCGTCGGGGTCCTGTCTCACTCTGGGCTCGCGAAGCCACCCTCGCCTCGTCCCTCCGCAAGCCTTCTGGGTGCCCCTCCCCTCTGAGTGTCTCTCCAAGGCCCCCGGCCGCCCCGGGGCCGGCAGACTCCACCGCCCACCAGCGGACAGCTGACATCTGCGAGAACCCGCGTCCCAGCCCGGCCAGCTGCCAGGCGGCCGGCACAGCCACCGCGCTGGACTCGCCCTCCCCCCCCGGAACAGCCAGAGCGTCCTGTGCCCAGGCCCACCGTGCGTCTGCTCGGACCTCCCCCCCAAATCCACCAAGCAGCAGCTGCCCCTCCCTCCCTGGAGCCGTCACCCCAGCCCGGCCTGCAGCAGGGGCCACCCCCGCCCACACTGCTCCACGGCCCACAGCGCCCGTCCCCGCAGCTGAAACTCCGCCCTGCCCAGCCCCCCTCAACCCCCGGCCCCCCCCAACCCCCGGCGCCCCCCAAACCCCGGCCCCCTCAACCCCCGGCCCCCCCAAACCCCGGCCCCCTCAACCCCCGGCCCCCCAAACCCCGGCCCCCCCAACCCCCGGCCCCCTCAACCCCCGGCCCCCCCCAACCCCCGGCGCCCCCCAAACCCCGGCCCCCTCAACCCCCGGCCCCCCCCAATCCCCGGCCCCCCAACCCCCGGCCCCCCCCAAACCCCGGCCCCCTCAACCCCCGGCCCCCCCCAATCCCCGGCCCCCCAAACCCCGGCCCCCCCAAACCCCGGCCCCCCAACCCCCGGCCCCCCCCAAACCCCGGCCCCCTCAACCCCCGGCCCCCTCAACCCCCGGCCCCCTCAACCCCCGGCCCCCTCAACCCCCGGCCCGCAGCCGGCGGCCACCACCACCCACCACCACCGTCCGCACCTCGGACCTGGGTGGAGACTCTGCCTGTTTGAAAGGCAATTCATTCTGTCGTATTTCCGATTTTTTAAATAAACTTGCAGGACGGAGAGCACATTCCCGTCAGTGCAGGAAGAGAGGAATCTTCCCCAACCCGCGCCCCAGCCCGGGAACACGTATCTGCCTATGAAGATGCCGGTTCAACTGGGGACGTGGCCGGGCAGACAGACCGTCACCACCAGAGAGAGATGAAACATCGGGGCCCGGAGGGAGCGACGCCCACCCTTCCCCCGAGTGCCCGTCTGAGGCTCCCGCGCCTCTGCAACCACACGCGTGTGCGTGTGCGCCTGGGCCCAGCAACGCACCGGACTGCCTGTGGCTTAGGCGCCACCCAGGGGGCTCCAGGGCCCGTCTGAGGCTCCACCTGCCCCCTGCTCCGTCTCCCTCTGGGAGGGACACGGTCCGCGCTTTACGCCTGACGTCCTAAGTGTCACAGAAGTGTGTCCGAGTCCGGATGTGCTGCCGATGCTGCTTCCAGGCAGCAGCCGCGCGTGGCCCTTCCGGCGAGAAAGCCGTTTCCTCTGCTTGTCCTGAGAAGCGCCCGTGAGCAGCGGGAGGCGGCCCTGCCCTCCAGGCCCACACGGCTCAGCGGGGCGCCCTCCTCAGTCTCCCCCACGCTCCGTCCCCTGCAGGCTCCACGCGGCCACCCGTGCCTGTGCCCATGGGGCCCCCAAGCTGGCACTTGACCCGCATCCATCAGAACCGCCAGGTTCACGGGCGCCGGCCAGATCTGGGGGAGTGGGAGGGGCTGAGGGGTAGGAGACCCCTAGCAAGGATGCTCCGACAGCTGAGCCCGGCGTGGAGCCCTGGGCATCGCGGCCGCACCACCCAGCCCGCAGTCCCACCCCAGGGCTCCGTGGTGCCGTCACGCACAGAGGCAGACAGGACGTCTCGGGCAGGCCAGGTGCCACTGACTCACACTGGCCCCACTGGCCACAGAGGTGTCCTCCACGCCAGTCCCTGGGCACAGCGGCCCCGCGCCGGGCAGTGCCAGGGAGCCTGCCACGCCTCCCCCACGTGCCTCCCAGCACCCCAGGCGGCACTGCTGGCGGCTGGGTGCGCCCAAACGTCGGGATCCCAGGGGCTTCAGAGGACACGTCCCCTTCATCCACACACGCGTGTCCTGCCCTGCCAGAGAGCAAGACTGGGACAGCCATGGTGTCCTCAGTTCACAGGACCTCCCGGACAGGAAGCAGGACGTCTGTGGGCTCTGGCCGCCCTGCGCCCCCCGGACCTGCAGGGAGCAAGGTCACGGGGACGGGATCGAGCACCTCCCAGTCTCGGGCGGGAAGACAGAACCTGCCAGGAAGCAGCAGGGACGGTGCAGCTGCACCACCGCAGGGGCAGCCGTGGGACCCGCCGCGTCCGCGGGGACGAGACGTGCGAGCTCCAGGCCCAGCGGCAGGCAGGCTCCTGCACACACTCCTGTCCTCGGAGCCATGCCGCGCACATCCCCCGCAGCGGGCCCGGGGCGGGGTCCACCCGTCAGTTTCCCAGGACACGCCCCCTAGCCACCAGCACCGTCCCTGTGTCCCTGCCCAGCGCCCTGGACACGGTGCCAGATTCAGAGCAGGCCTCTCTGGCCCGTCTGGCGTCTGTGCAATAGGACAGCAGCCACACGGCCACCCAGGGCACACGGACGACACGGATTTGCACAGAAGCGCTAGGGCAGCCCGCTAGCCACAGGGGACTGCGGTCCTCGCCACCCGTGACCGTCCCTTCTCATCTGCCTTCAGACAGCAGCGGCAGCACCGTGCGCAGCGCACGGCTTCTGTCGGGCCAGGACAAGCTCCCGACGTGTTTGCGGAGACGGGTCCGAGATGCCCCCGCGGCCCCCACGGTCCCTGGAGCCCGGCCGGGCCCTCAGGGAGGACACGCCCAGCACACGGACCCGGGGCTGCCCGCACCACCGCGCAGACCCCAGCGTCTGCAGTCTCCTGCCGAGGACGCCCTTGAGGACAGCTCGTTCCTGCGGCAGAGGTGACAAGAACCACTCCCACTCGAGGCACAGCCAGCCTGTGGCCTTGGGGTCCGAGGGGGAAGGCGCAGGAGACGCAGGGCGCTGTGGCCACCCCAAGTGAAAACACAAAACCCAACAAAGGGCAAAACCCACATTTTTAAAGGCGTGGGAGAGCTGTGGAGCAGCGAGGGCTCCGTGCCCAGGGACTGGGGGCCACACGGAGCGGGCACAGCCACCGACACTTGGGAGCCCGCACACGCGGCGGCCCTGTCCCCACAGGCGTCAGCCCGGCCCAGGGGCTGCCCGGGCTGCAGGGCAGCGGAAGGGCAGAGGGACACCCCTACAGCCTCAGGACCTGAGAACGGGCCTACTCAGACGCAGCTGCCACCTCCCGTCCGGCCTGTGCCAACTACAGAGGCAGCTGGGGCAGGAGGTGACACAGCAGAGCTGGGCATCACCAACGTGCGGTCTGAGCCCACGGCGCCTCCACGGAGGGCAGGACGGAGGCATCCTGGGTGCCCACCAAGGGCGGCTGCCCCCGAGACAGGTGGGGAAGCTCAGCCCGCCCCGACCCTGCCCTAACGCAGCTCAACCTGCGTGGACCACGCGGAGCAAACACGGCAGGGGACAGAGGAGTGGCCCTCTTCTTTCATCCCTAAGGTCAGACAGATAATAAAAAAATTATAAGACATGAAAAAAGCAGGAAAATATGACTCATAATCACATTATAAGATGTGAAAAAGGCAGGCGGTGGCCAGGCACAGTGGCCCATCCCCGTAGTCCCAGCAGGAGGCTGAGGTGGGAGGATCACTTGAGCCAGGTGTTGGAGACTAGCCTAGGCAATATAGCAAGATTCTGTCTCTAAAAAAAAAAAAAAAAAAAAATTTTTATTAAAATTACAAAAATTTTAACAAGAGACTTAAAGGACTTATCAATAAAAAGACTTCTGCTGCTGGGCATGATACAGTAACAGGAACTTGCCCTCGTACTGTGAACAACTGGGACACAAAACACAGGAAACAACTGTTTTCAGACACTGGACAAAAGGTAGCACAGGACTAAGATCTCGACAGAAGGGAAACAAACAGGAAGAGACCCACGACCACCTGGGCCTCCACCTGGAGGCACAGCCCACGCGTCCCCAGAGAGGAGACCACACACGCCCGGTGTCCTGCTGAGCTGCACCCGTGCTGGGATTTGGGGCAGAGTCCTAGGAGGAGGCAGCCGTAGGGAAAATGCTGCCCATAAACCTGCAAAGGAGCCCTCTGCGTGTGCGTGCAGGGGGAGAGAACACGGCTCAGCTGTGACGCGAACGACGCCCAGCGCTCACAGACAGGCCGGAGACATCTGAGTTCCAACAGCCAGGGCAGGGAGCTCGCGAGACACCAAGAGCACCCAGAAGAGACCGCAGGAGGGTCCTCCCCCCCCCCGCCGTGCGCGTAACCAGCCCTGGAGAAAAGCTCACCCTGACCCAGGGGCTGGCCATCTCCGCGAGCGAGGTTTTGCGGGGGCACGCCACGCCGCTCACCCACGCCTTTCTTACAGACGTGTCAGGGTTCCAACAGCAGAGCTGTGCGGTCACGACAGAGACACTGCTTGGGGCCTGCAGTCCTAAGTACTGACTGACGGGCCCCTCTATGAAGGTTTTCCACAGAGATGGAAATGAACAGGCAAAGGGCGAGATGACTCGCGAGCTGACCCCAGGCCGGGCGCAGCGATCGCCGCTCGCTGCAGCCTCCAACGCCTGGGCTCGAGCATCCTCCGCTCAGCCTCCCGGGCAGCCGGGAATGCAGGAGCCCCCACCGCGCCCCTCACAGGGCAGACCTCGAGGCAAAGCACATTACTGGGAATCGAGAGACGCTTCCTCGTGGCAAAGGAGAGGAAAAGAAGCCCCACTGTGTACGTACCAAGCAAAGCAGCATCAAAACAGACGAAGCCAAAACCGGGAGACGAACCCGTAACGAGCTGGAGATGTGAGGCCCCCTCTCTCCGCGACTGACAGAACAAGGAAACTGAACAACAGGAAGGACACAGGGGACTTGAGCAATACCGTGACCCAAGTCTTCTGACATCACAGAACACGCTACCCAACGGCAGCAAAACACACTCTTCTGAAGTTCACACGGGACAGTCAGGACAGATGACAAACTGGGCCCTAACACAGGTCTCAACTGATTTTAGAGGATTTCAACGACAATGGTCTCTGACCACAACAGACTTAAACTAAAAATTAAATTGAGAAAGTTATCTAAAAAATCACAAATTATTTGGAAACTGAGAAACATACTTCTACATAAGTTATAGGGCAAAGAAAAATCACAAAGAAAATTTTAAAATATTTTAGGCAGAATAAAAATAAAAACATAGTATCTCAAAATCTATGGAATGCAAGTAGAATAGTAATTAGAAGGAGGAATAAAAATCAACAGTCCAAGATACGTCCACGTTAGAAAGCCAGAAAAAGAAAAGTAAACCCATGTTCAGTAGAAGGAAGGAAACACAGGGTAGAAACAAATGCAACAGAGAACAAAAAATAGAGAAAACAAAGCACCAACATCAGGGCAGAAAGAGGGAGATCATCACAGATGTCGGAAGGGTAGGAATGTAGTATTAACAACTTGATGTCAAAAACAAAATCTGATAATTTATATAAAACAAATGTCTTTTTTTTTTTTTTTTTTTTGAGACAGAGTCTCACTCTGTTGCCCAGGCTAGAGTGAGTGCCGTGGTGTCAGCCTAGCTCACAGCAACCTCAGACTCCTGGGCTCAAGCGATCCTCCTGCCTCAGCCTCCCAAGTAGCTGGGACTACAGGCATGCACCACCATGCCCGGCTAATTTTTTCTGTATATATTTTAGCTGTCCATATAATTTCTTTCTATTTTTAGTAGAGATGGGGTCTCGCTCTTGCTCAGGCTGGTCTCGAACTCCTGAGCTCAAACAATCCGCCCACCTCGGCCTCCCAGAGTGCTAGGATTACAGGCGTGAGCCACCGCGCCCGGCCTAAAACAAATGTCTTGAAAGACACACGTCACCAAAACTGACCAAGAAAAACCAGCCTGAATACCCACACAACTTTACAGAAACTGAGCGCACCACCAAAATGTACGCTTAAAATATCACTTCACTGTACGTAAGTTATTCCTTAAAAAAGTTCATTTAAAAGGCTAAAAACAAAAGCAAGACTAAACTACGATATATAGAGTCTAGGAACGCACAATTAGAAGGTAAGACTATAAAAAACCACGGGAAATAAACACTACAGCAGTCTGGGTCACGTGTGGTTGGGGACAGAGAGAGGAGGCAGCCACTTGGACGGGACGCACGGACGGGCTTCTCCCAACAGAGCTGGTCACCACCTAACCAGCTGCTGGTCACCACCTAACTAGCTGCTAGTCACCACCTAGCTGCTAGTCACCACCTAACTAGCTGCTAGTCACCAAGATGTTCACCTCACCACAATTCCTTAAACTATGTTTGTTCTGTGTAGTTTTTGTCTCTGCGTATAACTTTACAAAAGTGTTGTTTTACTTAAAGATAAAAGTGCAAACACCAGGTTTCAGAACCGAAACTTTTCCCTTTTTGGTCAAGAAAAGCTAACTCTTCTGAGCCCGAACTGTCTGAAGCGTCTGCAGAGAGGCGACCTGGCATTCTGCCATTTCCTCTGTGGCCTAAACGTCGCCTCCAGGAGGCAACGCTGCAAAGCCCTCTCGGGGAGGCTGTCAGCGCGAGAACGCCTGAAATAAAGTATCTCGCAGAAGTTCCAGGTAAATGACATGTATATTTAATAAATGCGGTCACACAATTTAACAATGAATAGATGCAAAATATATATTTATATATAAAATAATTGAGAAATATATATAAAAACTCAAGCTACGTAAGGAGCGGCTTAGACTGAACTCTGTCGACTCGCGCGCACCCTCCTCCTGCCGCCAGGGCTGCCCCCGGGCTGCGCGGACCGACCGGCGCTGGCGGCGGCTCCCGGTGCAAGCCCAGCCCTGCGGCAGCAGCTCTCAGCCCGGGCAGGTCCCTGTGACACTGACACGCCATGCCGGTGACAACGGCACGCCCCTCACGGGCTACGGGAGGACGGGCTGACTCAGCAGGTGCGGAGCAGATCGAGCCCCCCCAGCACCCGGCGGCACCCAGGGGCCGCCCGTGTCCGCACGCCCTGAGTGGACGCCGTCGGGTGTGCTCCTGGGGGAAGGGGGCCTCTTACCCTGCTTTATGCTTCTTTTTCTTTGGAGTGTCCTCCTCCGACGCCCTCCTGCCTCGGCCACGGGACCCTCTTTTTTCTTTCTGACCCCGACCTTCTGGGAAAAAAAAAAAAAAAAAAAAAAAAGACCCAGATTACTGTCACAGAATTCAGGAACGCAAGACAAGATCTGCCCAGACGTGGTATTTACCATGCTATGCCCAATGTCTATTGGCAACATTCTTCAAAACCCCAGTTAACAGGGACGGAATGCGGGAAAAATTAACAGACTTGCTTTTCAGCCCGCGCCCCCCGGAGCCCTCGAAGTCGCTGCCCTCCATCTTGTCCTTCAGGTCGGCCTCGAAGCGCGCCAGGTCCGCGTCCAGCCTGCGGATGTGCTTGTCCACCTGCAAGAGCAGACACAGAGTCTTACTTCAAAACAAAAGCAAATCCCCTCGGAGCTCGCAAACGCACGGAGGGAGCACTTCCTCGCCCTTTAACCGAGCCTTCGATTAACAAAAGCTCTACTGAGACCAGACCCACTCTTTGAAAGTTCACGCGAGGGCCTTGTTTTTTTCTGCCTATTTTGACAGAATAAACCCTACTGAGGGAAAAAACGTAAGAGAAGGCAACAATGAGAGTCAGAGTAGTGAGAGGCATGGAGTAAAGGTTGGGGACATCTGGTAACGGAATCCTAATTTAAACTGGGACCAGGCACAGAGGCACACCCTGCAGTCCCAGCTGAGGCGGGAAGATCACCGGAGCCCAGGAGTTTGAGGCAGCCTGGGCAACATATCAAGACCCCATCTCTAAAAAAAACAAAAATTTAAAGACCAGATTGGTTCTTAAAAGAATAACCAAAAACAAAAAAGAAAACAGAAGGTTACTCTTTGCTTTAGGACAGGACCAGCTGGGAGAAAGAAGAAATAGACGAAACGTGGTCACAGGACCAAGCAGGAGATGACCGCCGAGTCACTCAGAGGGGACAGGCTCCTGCAGAGCGACCCCAGGGGCCCTGCTCTCGGTCCGGCTGGCTCGTGGCAGCCAGCACTGCGAGGGCACGTCCGCAGAGCAGCACCCGCACCCTCTCGTCCGAATAAACGAGTTTGAAAGCTCACTGTGCGTCGGGGGCAGCTGTCTCCGTCTCCGTGACAACCAACCAAAGCTAACCTTTCAGAGAACAGCCTGCCTGCTCTGGCGACGTGGCAGTTTGGGGCATCAGCATCCCACACGTGAGCACTAGGTTCCCCTCGAGTATTTCAGGTCTCAGGGACATCACAGGGCAATGGCTTGGTGCCCCGACCTGAGCCCCGAGTAAAACAGACTTGGGAGGAAACTGGACCAAAAAATCTAGTTTATCTAAAGCTGACAAAACCAAATATTGGAAAAATACATAAAGACAAATGGCTCTCCCAACCAAATGAACAAACAAAAAGGGCCCATAAAGAAAAAAAAGAAAACACAGAAATAGTCCCAGCTGAAGAATATCCCTGATCCCTAATCTATACTTTATCTAGAAGAATCGCCCAATCAAAGACAGACTTCCACCTCAGATGCACCCGTTTCTTCTTTTTGAGACAGGGTTTCCGCAGTCTCCCGGGCTGCAGTGCAGGGGCATCAGCGCAGCTCACTGCAGCCTCAAACTCCTGGGCTCCAGCGATCCTCCTGCCTCAGCCTCCTGAGTAGCTGGGACTACAGGAGCCACCACATCCAGCTAATTCTTTCTATTTTTAGTAGAGACGGGGTCTCGCTCTTGCTCAAGCTGGTCCTGAACTCCTGAGCTCACGCCATCCTCCTGCCTCGGCCTCCCGGAGTGCTGGGATCGCAGGCCTGAGCCACCGCGCCCGGCCAACGCACCCATCTCCGAGGAGCTTTTCCCTGTTGTGGCACGAAAGGCAGGGGTGAGTGCCTGCGGGAAGAGGCCCGGGCCCCGCCCCTCCTCACCATCTCGTAGGTCTGCATGGCCAGCTGCACCTTGTCGTCGCTGTACTCCTTGCACTTGCTGTAGGCGCTCTGGATCTTCTGCAGGTGCTCCACCCGCTGGTCTGGGGACAGGGTCTTCACCCTGGAGATGTACTCCGCAGCCAGGATGTCGATCTCGGCCTTCTTATCTGATGGAGAAACGGGTCAGAAGCCAGCCCTGCACAAGACACCAGGCTGGCAACGAATAAAGGCTGACAACACCAAGTTGTGGCAGAGACGCGACCGACACGGACTCAGGCTCTACTGGCGGGGGCACACGTGGGCACAACCGTTCTGTGCAGACAGCCTGGTGCCCTGTGGACGTACACACTCCACAGCAGGGCACCTTGCCCAGGCCACGCCCACCTCACGACTGCTGTCCAGCACGCGGCGACCGTGCCCTCACGCACCGTTTGAGTAAGTGGTTATGTGGTCGCCCTACCTATGACCTGGCATACTACTCTTAGTCACACGCCCTGAAGAAGTCGGAGTGCGCAGGCACCCAGATACACACGGGAAAACATTCGTAACAGCAGGAAACAGCCCTAACGTCCAACCCACAGTAAAACCGACGAGCTGTCATCCACTCACACGACACAATGCCACCCAGCAACAAAGAGACTGCGGTGCAGCTGCTCACAACATGTGGCTCAATCCCACAGAGGTGATACTGAGCAAGAACAGCAAGACAGAAAGGAAGACAAACTGCAGGATTCCATTAAAACCAAGGGTAGGAACACACAACTCTCAACTCCTTGGTTTAGAGAGGTGCGAACACTATTGCTGGAGGTGGTGAAGGACTATCGCCAACTCAGGGTGGTGGCCCCTTGGAAGGGGAGGGATGTCATGACTCGGAGAGTCACACAGGCTTCTAGGATTTCTCCATCTGAGCAGTGAACAACTTCACCTGGTAACATCTGTTAAGCAATCTACAAACGCTTTATGCTTATTTATGAACGTATGCTATAGTTCACAAGCAAAAACCAGTCTCTATGTTCCCTAGCCAACATGCTGGACCTGAGTAAAAAATTCAGCTATTCCAATCCTGCAAAAACTGTGCCCAACACAATGAATGAAAAACCTCCCACACCGAAACACGTCATTATAAAATTTAAACTCTCAGGGATAAACAGAATATACCAAAAGCTTCTGAGTAAGAAAAAGGAAACAGACCACACGTATAAAGGAGACGGCAAACTATTTCTCAACAGCAACACGGAAGCTCGGCGACGCGGCAGCCAGGCCTTCGACACAGAAAACGACGCCAGCGAGGACCTCTATGCCCAGCCAAACTGCCAACCAATACGAGGCTGCAACAAACACATTTCAGACATGCAAGTTACAAGAAATGTATCTTTCCGTGTACCTTTTTTCAGGAAGCTACCAGAGGAAAGGCTCCACCAAAACAAGGGAGCAAATAAAAAAAAGAGGATATATAAGATCCAGGGTACAGGATCCCACACTCAACAGGGGTCACGGGAGATCCCAGGACAGGCCCAGGGCAAGAACTGTGCAGCAGGCCTAGACACAGTCGGGACAGAGGGCAGGTCACCTGAAGGTCAGGCCACAGGGAAAAGCCCTTGGAGGTGGGAGACAGGGAGGGTGGAATATGGAAAACAAAGCCAACAAACAAGGCAATCAGTAACTGCAAAAAGAATGAAGTGATTCAAAAAGGTCACATGACTCAGTTTTAAACTACCTGTATGGGCGGCCGCCCGGGTAGGAACACCAGCACTGGTCTGACCACCAAGTCTAACACACGACACGTGAGACCCGAGGAGGGGTGTGTGTGCACGAGCTTGGGGGGCGACTGGAGAAACACATCTGCACTTGCCGTGACACACGAGAATAAGTCAAGCCCAAACTGACAGGAAGTAAGAACTAGCAGGCCGGGCGCGGTGGCTCACACCCATAATCCCAGCACTCTGGGAGGCCAAGGCAGGAGAACTGCTTGAGCCAGGTGTTCAAGACCAGCATGGGCAACATAGCAAGACCCGTCTCTACAAAAAATTTAAAAATCGGCCAGGCACACTGAAGTGCCTCTGTAGTCCCAGCTACTTGGGAGGCTGCAGCAAGAGGAACACTTGAGCCCAGGAGTTCAGGGATGCAGTGAGCTATGACCACACCACTGCACTCCAAACATCTCTAAAAAAGAAAAAAGAAAAAAGAATTAGCAACAAAAATATGTTGTTCAGAAATAGGGAGTTAAATTAAATACCAAGAGGCCAAAAGGACCATCTAACATTTTAAACTACTAACGCACTTTGAAAATAAAAAAATCTGGCCAGGCGCGGTGGCTCACGCCTGTAATCCTAGCACTCTGGGAGGCCGAGGCGGGTGGATCGCTCAAGCTCAGGAGTTCGAGACCAGCCTGAGCAAGAGCGAGACCCCGTCTCTACTAAAAATAGAAAGAAATTATATGGACAACTAAAATATATATATACAAAAAATTAGCCGGGCATGGTGGCGCATGCCTGTAGTCCCAGCTACTCGGGAGGCTGAGACAGGAGGATCCCTTGAGCTCAGGAGTTTGAGGTTGCTGTGAGCTAGGCTGACGCCACGGCACTCACTCTAGCCTGGGCAACAGAGTGAGACTCTGTCTCAAAAAAAAGAAAAAAAGAAAAGAAAAAAATCT
Source organism: Eulemur rufifrons (assembly GCF_041146395.1). Classification (NCBI taxonomy): domain Eukaryota; kingdom Metazoa; phylum Chordata; class Mammalia; order Primates; family Lemuridae; genus Eulemur; species Eulemur rufifrons. Next base: position 452,586 of record NC_090983.1, read on the forward strand.
TAAAAGGAAACAAAAAGGCAACAAATATTTTGACTAGAAAGGATGACGGTAATAAAAATGTGACATGAAGATGTGTAACAATCCAGGAAACTAAATTTGGTTTGCAAAGTCCCAGCACTCTCTCCAAGACACTGTGTGATGCCCACAGCCCAGGGCGAGGCCACAGCCCCACCACACCGGGGCCCCTCGAAGCCTTCCACGCCCACACATGCCCCTGCTGCCTCTGCCCCTGGCCTTGGGGAGCTGCCGGCCCGGCTGTCAGCGCCCCGTCCTGACTACCCTGACAGGCCTGAACCCACCTTCTGTCCTCTGGTCCAGCTCCCGCATCAGCTGGAAGTTCCTCTGAAGTTCACACGGAAGGTTCTCGATACCTAAAACACAAGACATAGAAGTCGCGTACGTCTCAGTAGCAGGGCAAGGACTGGCCTCCAAAGCTTTACACCTGAAGTTTACGGTGACAAGCCCACCCTGTCGTCTGTTTCTGTCAGGTTTAGGGGGCAGGAGGATTCAGATCTCTCTTTACGGATAGGACCAACCACACTGACACGCTTCCGAAGTTAGAAACCACCCCAGCAGACGCAGCCACACGACTCCCCCTCCCAGGCCACACCCAGCCCCTGCCCCTAGATCCCCCACCTTGGTGAGCAGCATCCTCCACGGCTCAAGCCAAAAACCTGGGGTCCTCCTTGATCTCCCCCCCTGAGAAAGAGTGCACCAGGCAGTGTAGACCACACTGCCCAGTAGAACTTGATGCAAGAATGGAAATGTTCTCTGAGCCGCCCAGTACAGTGGCTGCTGGCCACGTGGGGCTACTGAGCAGTGGAAATGAGACTGGTGCAACTGAGGGCCTCGATTTTTAATTTTGCTGAAATAGCCCCGTGGCTGGTGGCAACAATACTGGACAGTCAGCCGAGAGGACCCGGACACCCTGCTCGCCTCCCGCAGACGCCGCAGCAATCTCTTAAAACCCAACTCTAATCTGCTGCTTCAAGTCCCAGCGGCTGCCCCAGCTCGCCCAGAGGGCGGCACAGGCGCCCTACACAGCCACAGAGCAGCCCTGCGCCCTCCCCCGGCCGCTCTGCTCTGTCCAGCCGGGACTGGGCACCGCCTGCCCGCTCTCGCCCTGCCCGCTCTCGCCCTGCTGGGTTCCCTCAGGGTCCGCAGTCTTCTGTGAACTTTTTAAAAACCCATGTGCCACACCCGACGGTGAGGTGCAGGGAGACGGGGCTGGTGTCTGCTTTCCTGGCTGCTCAGCCCAATACCTGGGCGCACCAGGTGCTCAGGAGCCTCGATTCTGTGCCTTCACGCAGGTGACAGAACTCACACTGAACCCTCCTGGGGGGGGCCCGCGGGGCAGGCACCCGGACAGCAAAGGACCCCTCACACACACAGGCCCCAAGACACCAGAGCAAACGGTGCGTCCCCGTCGGGCAGGGCTGCACCCTGGTCTGCCCACGTGCCTGGGTGGCCCCCAGCTCTGAGCACCAGGCTCACTCACCACTCTGCCACCGGGGCAGGCCAGAGCGGCCCCAGGCCCGAGTGGCCGTGGTGTCCCCAGGGCAGCGGTCCCACAAGGGCACTCCAGAGCCTCCCAGCCCAAACACGACCCCCGCGACCCCCGGGCAGTCCCCACACCACACGTGGGTTCTGCCACTCCTCCGGCAGGTGGCCGTGAGCAAGCTACGAGCCGCTCCGGGCCTCGTGTCCGCGTCCCTGAGGAGTGGGAAGGAATCACCGACCCGGTTATCGGGAGGCCCGGCCGCCACCGCGCCTCACGGGGACGGGGACGAGGCGGGTCAGGCCAGGCGGGAGAGCGGCGCCCCGCAGCCCGGACGCCCGCCCTCCCCAGGTGCGGCCCACCTGCCCGGCCGGCCGGGGGCGGGCCCGAAAGGGGCGGGCCGTGTCCGGAAGCCCCGCCCCGCGCCGTCGGCCCCGCCCCGCCGTGACGCACCTGGAATTGGCGCGGCCGAGGCGCCGGCCCCCGCCCGGCCCCGCGCCCTCGCCCCCGCGCCCTCCGCGCCCCGCACGCGCACCCCGCCGCCCCGGCCCCGCCGCCTCCCCGCCCAGCCCGGTCTGCGCGGCGCGGGCGGCGCTTACTGTCCAGGTAGTGCTCCAAGTACATGGCGGTCGCCATCTTCGTCCGCGGCCGCGCTCGGGGTGCGCTCGGCGCTGGCGGGGGCGGCGCTGCCTGCTCACGCGGCGCGCGACTGGCCACGCCCCCCGGCTTCCGGTCGGCGGGGGGCGGGGCAGGCGCGGGCGGGAGGCGGGGGCTGCGGCGCGGGGTGAGGGGCGCGGGTCCGGCCAGGCCGCGGGGTAGCGGGGCCCCCGGCGGGGCGTCCCCGGCCGCACCTGCCCGGCCTGTGCCCGCGGGGCCCGGCGCCGACACGTGGGCTCGGCGGCCCTCGGCTCAGGCGCGCGCTGGGGGCCCCGCCCGCCCGGTGGCGCCCCCGCCGCGGGGAGACGTGGCGCGCAGGTGCGGGGAGACAAACGGCCACGTGAGTGGCGGCCGGGCTCACCGGCGCCCACGCTCCCCGTGTTCCCGGCCAGCTCCGCCCCCGCTCGCCGCTCGGAGGGAGCCCCGCGCTCTAGCCGGGCAGCGCCGCCCACTGCGTGCAAGGAGCGCGGGGACCCGCACCCCTGCCCGCGTGCTCGACCCCGAGACCCCGAGACTCCGCGTGGTCCGCTGCCGTCCGGCATGACCTGACCAGGGCAGCAGCACTGTCACGTTTAAAGTGCATTTTCCCCTTCTCAAACTCTTCCCCAAACCCCAAATATTGAAAAATAGCAACATTTATCGTTGCTAATTCTACATTCATTATAAAAATTCAAATCATGTAGGAACGTACAGCTCCCCACCTCCGCAGGGCCCAGGACCCATTGTCTTGTCCACTTTTGAGTCCAAACGTTAGCGGTTTGGGTGCGTCCTTCCTGGCCTTATTCGGTGCTTAATGAGATCGTGAAAGCACGTGGCTGTACACTACCCACTTTGTTGAAGTGACCACTTTTTAAAAAAATTAATAGACTAGTTTTTCCATCAGTTCTAGGTTTATCAAAAATTGAACAGAAAGCGCAGAGTTCCCGTTTACCCCCCTACACACACACACTCTGTCCCCTATTATAAACATTTTGCGTTAGTGGCGTACACTTGTTAACAGCTGATGAAAACTATTACCCAAAGTCCATCATTGACATCGGGGCTCACTGTGTGGTCCGTTCCATGGGTTTAGACCAATGCGTGCTATCAGTTATCCCGCATTACATACACCGACCATCCACCTACTCAGCCCTCTCTCCTTCCCCGCAAAACTCCTTGGCAACCACTGATCACTTTACTGTCTCGATAGTCTGCTTTTTCCAGAATGCCACGTGATGGGAACCATTCAGTATGAGTCTTTCCAGAAGGGCTTTGCTCACTAACCAATATGCATTTAAGGTTCCTCCATGCCTTTTTGTGGTTAATAGCTCATTTCTTTTCAATTTGAAAAACATTCCAATTATGGATATACCATAGTTTATCCAATTACCTATGGAAGGACATTTTGGCTGCTTCCGAATTTTGGCAATTGTGAATGGGGCTGCTGTACTCACTGGTGCACAGGTTTTCACGTGGACGTAGGGTAAATGCCGAGGAGGGCCATCACTGGATCGCGGCAAGGGTATGTTCAGTTTTGTAAGAAACTGGCAAACTGTCCTTCAAAGCGGCTGCACCATTGTGCGTTCCCACCAGGGAGTAAGCGTTCCCCTTGCTCTACATTCTTGGCTGCAGGGCCAGGGTTCTGGACTTTGGCCATTCTAATAGGAGTGTAGAGGTAGCTCACTGCTTTAATTTGCAATTCCCTAATGACATATGACCTTGGGCACTTTTCTTTTTTTTTTTTTTTTTTTGAGACAGAGTCTCACTCTGTTGCCCAGGCTAGAGTGAGTGCCGTGGCGTCAGCCTAGCTCACAGCAACCTCAAACTACTGAGCTCAAGCGATCCTCCTGTCTCAGCCTCCCGAGTAGCTGGGACTACAGGCATGCGCCACCATGCCTGGCTAATTTTTTCTATATATATTTTTAGCTGTCCATATAATTTCTTTTTATTTTTAGTAGAGATGGGGTCTCGCTCTTGCTCAGGCTGGTCTCGAACTCCTGAGCTCAAACGATCCACCCACCTCGGCCTCCCAGAGTGCTAGGATTACAGGCGTGAGCCACCACGCCCGGCCCCTTGGGCACTTTTCATATACATATTCCCCTTGCTCTACATTCTTGCCTGCAGGGCCAGGGTTCTGGACTTTGGCCATTCTAATAGGAGTGTAGAGGTAGCTCACTGCTTTAATTTGCAATTCCCTAATGACATATGACCTTGGGCACTTTTCATATACATATTTGCTATCTGTATATCTTCGGTGAGGTGTCTGTTCAGATCTTTTGCCCATTTTTTAATTGGGTTATTCGCATTGTCATGCTACCCATTTTTCTACTACTTACGTTTTTAACTTGATAATCTTTGAAAACATCTGGCCATTCGTTACTCATTCTGAGACAGTATGGGGACAGGATTCAGGCCTCACGTCTGACAAAAGGAGGCAACACAGGGCTGCAAGACCCAGACTAGGTAACAACAGAAGAACAAAAAAACCAATGACCTCCTGGCCGCTGGAATTCAGGCCGTGCCCACATAAGGAGGGGGCCAAACCGTCTTGTCTCCTGAGTAATGTTTTTCCAAGATCACCAAAGTAAGATGCTGACTCCAGCTGATAAAGGACCTGGCTGCCAGAGACCCCCACACTGATCTTAACCTGACTTTGCCCTCATTATAATCTCATTTTAATGCTAAAAGTCACACCCAGGGGTGGATATGTAACATGCTAGTGAGACATACAACATATGAAGCATGTAATGGAACCACGCAGGCTCAAGAAAATCTCCACCTCTACATCTTTACATGGCACCCTTTTCCTGCCTGAGCCTCTTTAAAACTCTCCCTCAACAGTCAAGGAAGCAGCCTGAGGGTTTTTCCCTTGTGCCGCCTGCCTTACTTGGAACATGAGCCCCAATAAAGTCTTGCCTTTGGTTCCCCTTTGGCCTCTCGTTAATTTCTATTGCATAGAGAGCCCAAGGGTCTGCATTGGTAACATGCGACTTCATCCTGTTGACTAGATATATTTCATTGTGTTGGCGTATCCTACTTTAACAAACTCCTTAATGACGTACACTATTTAGTTTCCAGGTTTTATGATAAATAATGCTTCGGAGAACCTGCTTATGCATCCAGCTGTGTGTGACTGCTCCAGTTGTCTGTCCCTGCATAACAGACTACCTGAAAACTTAGTGGGCTAAAAGAAACATTTTATTATATGGCACAGTTTGAGTCAGGAATTTCATCGGGGCTCAGCTGGGTGGTTCTTCTGTTCTGTGTGGTAGCACAGAGATCACTGGGATGGCTACAAGAATGCTTTCACTTGGCCCCGTGGACCAGAACACCTCATGTGGCCTCTCCAGCAAAGCAGTCCCAGGTAATGGTACATCTTACCTGGCCACTCAGGGCTTCCAGAGTGAGTTCCAGGAGGCCCGGGTGGAGGCTGCAAGACTCTTGTGACCTCACCTTGGTGGCCCTAAGACATCACCTCACTACATTCTATTGGTCAAACAAGTCACTGGGGCCAACCTAGGTTCCGGGGGAGGGGAATTAGACCCCCACCAAACAATGGGAGAAGTAGCAAGGACTGTGGCTGTGGAGGCCACAGCAGCTCCATCTTGGATGCTACCCCACCATGTGGGCTCTGGCCCCAGGAATGCCTCTACTTTACTCTGTGCCGTACCGTAAACCTGCCTCAGACAGGTTCACATTCTTGCCTTTTCCCGAGGGGTTGACTTCAATTGTCCTGGGCAGTCACCCATGTGGTCTGTGAGCCTCAGGTCTGGGGAACAGCGTGTGGGGTCCAACATGGCTTCTGTTCAGGAGTTTCTGCTGAGTGCTTCCCTCTGAGAAACTGGATTTCTCAGCCTCCTTCAGCCTCTCTGTTCCCTCGGCCTTTGGGGATAGATGTGGGTAGACCTGCTCCCTGTGGAACAGTGGCCGTCTGTAAGCTACCACAGTGTCTCGTAGCTCTTCAGGATAAATTATTAGAAATAGCACTGCTGGCTGCAACTTTTAAGTGCTGATACTTTTAAACAAACTGCCCCAGGGGAAGGTTCCAACTGACATGCTCACTGACTATATTTTCTACACATTTTGCCAACCCTCAATGTTTTAACTCTATTTTTTCAATTTTAAGTGAGGCTAAATATATATTTTTTAATGTATCTGTTGCCTATCTGTATTTCTTCTGCCATTTCCATCTTTATGTCTCTTATTAATTCCCTGTAAAGAAACTGGTCTTCATGTCTTTCATCTAAAAACATAAATTTTTTATTATTGAGGGCATTGGTCCCTCATATATCATATATTGAAAATAACTTCTCCCCGGTATCAGTTTTTATGTTTCTTCATTCATACAAAAAAAAAATGACAAACTCTTGCAAGAACCCTGTTTTGGAAACTGCCGGAGAGAAAACCCCCTGGCCGTCTTTCTCTCTGCTGCTGTATACTTAGAGCAAGTTTCTCAGTCTGGGCGCAATGGACATTTTGGGATGAAACTCTTCGTTGTGTGGTACCGTCTTGTGCGTCACTGGATGTTTATCAGCATCCCGGCCTCTCCCCACCACATGCTACCCCAGCCCAATCACAACGTCCCCAGACATCACCAAACGTTTCCTTGGGGCAAAATCGCCCCCAGTTGGAAGCCAGTAGTGTAGGGAAAGCTAAGCTACTGCAGCAAAGCCCAGCCGTAACGCAGTGGCTTAGAAGACAGAATTGTGTTTCGCTCCGTCACAGCTGCAGTGGCAACAGTGCGGGAGGCGGGCAGCTCCACAGGGTCCCTCAGGGGCCCAGAGTCCATCTAGCCTGGTAGCATCTGCCCCCAAAGGCCTTGCTGCTGTCTGAGTGGTCGAGGCTGGGCTGCAACGGGGGTGTGGTGGGGAGAGACTGGGGGGACGCCAGCCTGCTGCCTGAAGGAGCACCTGCCACGTCTGCTCGCGTCCCGTTGGAGGTGATGTAGTCTAACGTCTAACTGCAAGGAGGGCTGGGAAACGCGGCCGGCAGGCTCAGCGCAGTCCTGTTCTTCGGGGAGAGAGTACTGTGGACTGAACTTCGTCCCTCCAACATGCAGATGGTGACTCTCTAGCCCCTAACGTGACTGTGTTTGGAGGCAGGGCCTTTAAGGAGCTAATTAGGGTTAAGCGAGGTCATCAGGCTGGGGTCCTCATGAGAAGAGGAAGACACAGCAGAGCACTCTCCTTGCCACGTGAGGACACGGTGAGAAGGCGCCATCTGCAACCCAACCCGAGAGCCCTCACCAGGCGGCAGCCCTGCGGGCACCTGCTCCTGGACTTCCCGCCTCCAGAACTGTGAAAGACAAACTCCTGTTGTTTCAGCCAGCGGGTCCCAGTATTTTGTACAGAAGCCTGAGCAGACGACGGCGAGGGCTCTGGTGGGCAGTTAGCAATGCTGACACCATCCCTGTGGGACGGAGCCGCAGCGCACTAAGGAACAGGGACTAGCAAAGGGCTTTCCTGCCGCTTTACGTGTTTAGTGGAAAATCTGAAACACGTGGAAACAGAACCTAACGCCCTACATGCCCACCCGGCAGTTCCAGCAATTATCAGCTTGTGGCCAATTTTACTCCACCTGTGTCTCTACAGACCCGGTGCATCCGGAAGCAGATCCCAGCAGCCCGACGTTTCACCCACGAGGTGGACGCCCTCGTGTCCGCCCATCAGGCCACGCGGTCGTGCGGACAGACTTTGGTTCCTGCCGCTCCCGGGCACGCTGTGCTGGAACTCAGGCCCCAGACTTCATTGCCGGGGAGGCAGAACTACAGAGACGAATGTTTACCCACAGGGCTCTCCTCTGCCCGTGGCAGGCCATGCCGTCGAGATTGGATGCTGCGGTCATCTTGTGATCATGAAGGAAAAGCCAAGGGAACTGCTCAGGTGTGGACCCAACGCTTGACATCACTTGTCCAAACCGCAAGGGAGTTTCAGTCTAGGTTCAGCTGCTTACTGCACAAAGATGCAGTTACTGAGACAAAGAGGACTGCCAAGTGAGAAAGGGACTTTTAATACACAGACTCATCTTGCAGGAGAATGGGAGAAGCCACCTCAAATCCGTCTCTCCAACTAACAGAGACCTTGGGGTTTTAAAGGAGGGGCCCTGTGCCTTGGGGCAGGCGGTGGTAGACCTACTAAGGGGCCACAGCAGTGCTTTGGGGGCAGGTTGTGGGGGATGGTGAGTCCTCGTGTCAGGAATCTGCCCAAGAGCCTTCAGAATTTCAACTCCTCTGCCTTGTAGAAAATCCACCATTTCTGGGAAACAACTCAAAAGGTCAAGCAGTTAGTTAAGGGACAGGATTATTAAAAAAAAATATATAGGGGCCCAGGCACAGTGGCTCATGCCTGTAATCCTAGCACTCTGGGAGGCTGATCGTTGAGGTCAGGAGTTCAAGACCAGTCTGAGCAAGAGCGAGACCCCATCTCTACTGAAAATAGAAAAATTAGCTGGGTGTGGTGGTGCGCACCTGTAGTTCCAGCTCCTTGGGAAGCTGAGGCAGGACGATCACTGGAGCCCAGGAGTTTGAGGCTGCTGTGAGCTAGGCTGACGCCACGGCACTCTAGCCAGGGTGACAGAGCGAGACTCTGTCTCAAAAAAAAAAAAATATATATATATATGTGTATATATATATATGTGTGTGTGTGTGTGTGTGTGTATATATATATATATATATATATATGGGTCATTGAAATTTGTCCAATGGGGCCAGTCACACGCTGAGCAGAAGTAGCTCTCAGCTAAATCTGGACTTCATATAAGGCCAGATAATTAAATATCTTGATGCTCCGAGCGGCAGCTGGGTTGGCACTCTGGGACCGGCAGTTAAAGCACCTGGATAAGAGAGGTTTGCCCTGTCGGGACAGGCTGAAGAAAATCTGCTTCTTGTGTCTCAGTAACAAATGTCTGTGCAGTTTGAGCAATTCCTGCGGCAGCCCCTCCCCCCAGCACACAGGCTCAGCCAGCCGGTTCCACCTTCCCCTCCCCCCCCACAGGTGAGCAGGAAGGGACGCGTTCACAAGCCTGGCGAACTGTGTTTCTCCCTCTGCCAGGCGGGTGCCACGCGCCGGACACAGGCCGTCCTGGAGCCCTGCCTGACCCCAGCAAGGCTCTCTCACTCACTCGGACCCCCCATGCTTTGGACAGCAACAAGGTGGACATTTTACAGCAAGAGACCTCAGTGAGACAAAGGGACATTCCTTTGTTCCTTACCTATGAAAGACAGGATTAAGGACCATTCTTAGTATTTGTCAGCTTTCACTGGGTTGTGCTGTGGTAACAGACGATCCCAAAGTCTCAGTGACTTCCAAGTCCCAACAGTCACTTCTTGCTGGTCCTACTGCAGAAAGGACATCAGTCTCAGACAGCCCCGCCCGGCTCCTCATGCAGAGGGACGGTGAATGCCCCGGAGCAGGGGCTGTGGTGGCACTCGGGCCGGCGGTGGCTGCAGTGGCTGGCCTGCGGGGCTGACAAGAAACTACGGGAGTTCCTGGGGAAGAAAAGGACAGTTTCCTAAAAACATGATGGATGGAGAGGAGAAAACCTACGGTGGCTGTGAAGGCCCTGAAGTCACGTGTGTCCAGTCGATACCTCCTGATGGTCACGAATTCATTGTAAAAAGAGAACATGTGCTAACAGCAGGAACAACAAAAGCCACGCTGAGCGCCCAGGTCAGTTTGCTGAGAACGAAACCAATGAGGGCAATTGTAGAGAGCTGCCTTCACATGTGCTATCAAAGCTATGTGCATATTTTATCTACAAGGTTCCCTACACTAACGAACCACGGAGATTCCTGAATTCCCCATTGCACTGGGACTGCTGATGGCTGCGAACTTCCGAGATTGTTAAATAGAATAAACAATGATAGACTGTCAATTTTTAGTACTTAATACCTGTAGTTCCGTTAGTAATTTTTCTGTACATAGCATGTTGCCTGTATGCAACTGAACCATAAAGTTCATTACACAGCAGATTATCTTACGTTTTTGCATATCAATCAGGGTTGAAATTTGTTTGCTACATCAACAAATTAAGGACATTTTCACAAACAGAAATGAACAAAAAAAGGCTTCAGGCCCCTGTGAAGAACTGGTCCCACAGATCATTCGTTAAGGAAATACCTCGCTGATCTCCCATGAACAAGGACATGCAAACTGCAACCATGTCTGGCACCTAAAACTAAAGCCTGTGGGATTCCACACTAATATGAATTGCAAGTTTATCGTTACAGGTAACATAACCGGAGACAAGATGGAATCCGGCATTCTTCCGCCCGCCCAGGGACATCTGCGTGATTCCTGCTTCCTCACTTTCTTTTTCTCTTCTAACATTCTTATTTTATGTAAAAGGTAAATGTCCTGGGCCTCTCAAGAATGTAACAATTTTGCATGGGCAGCTTCCCCTCCTTTCCTTTCTCTCCATGTGCCTTTAAATGCTGAAGGTTCCAACTTCCCCTTCCAGAAAACAGCCACAGCTTGTCTGTGGTCTGAGTTTTCTCAACTTTGGCTTCATGAAACCTCCGTTGATTTTTTTCCCTGCCTCGGTCCTGTGCTGGGTTGACATTACCTATGAGCTGCGGTGACTGCACTTCATGTGCCGGGATCTGGGGTGAAAGGTCAACACTAACTGCACACAGCTGTTTTCACGTTGGGCGCAGGAAGGGATGGATGAACCACAAAACAAATTTTAAAGCTGCTGCCTCAAGCAGGCCCACGCCAGCTCTGAACACGACATGAGCCTTTGGGAGGCACATGGCCAAGCTCAACATTACGGACTGAAAGCAAACCATCCTTCCAGACCCCAAACCTGAATCAGGCAGGGTGCTCTCAGGAAAACATACGCTAGGTATTGTCAAAGAAAAAGAACCCAAACCCTGTAAAATCATTTAAAGAGATTTATTCTGAGCCGAATACGTGTGACCACAGTGCTCGAGCTGCTCACCAGGAAGCCATCACAGCACCAGAAAGCTCCCACCTACCTGCTGGTCTGCAGCAGTGACGCAGGTGGTTCTCAAACGCTCTCCAGACGTCCCCCACGCTCTGGCTGTGACTGCCTCCCAGGGTTAGTGGCCTTAGCATTCGGAGTGCTCGCACCGGCAAACTCCAACACAGAGCTGCATAGACGCGATTCTGGAAAACATAGTTTCTAGCTTTTCCTCTGCTAAGCTAGAAAGTGATGTCTAGCTCACAACTGACAATTTGGCTCAAATAGATACCAGTATTTTAGACATCAGAAATATTAGGTTATTAAGTATGGAATATCCAATTTCCTTATGTACTGAGTTTGACAGTTGATATCTCTGACATCTCACTTTGACACTTTTTTTTTTTCTTTTTTTTTATTGTGAAGGTACAGCCTCATTCTTTGAAACACACGTTTTGGATTTTGATTATCTGTCAAAATTTTTTTTTGGAGACAGAGTCTCGCACTGTTGCCTAGGCTAGAGTGAGTGCCATGGCGTCAGCCTAGCTCACAGCAACCTCCAACTCCTGGGCTCAAGCGATCCTCCTGCCTCAGCCTCCCGAGTAGCTGGGACTACAGGCATGCGCCACCATGACCGGCTAATTTTTTGTATATATTTTTAGTTGTCCAGTTAATTTCTATTTTTAGTAGAGACGGGGGTCTCACTCTTGCTCAGGCTGGTCTCGAACTCCTGAGCTTGAGCGATCCTCCCACCTCGGCCTCCCAGAGTGCTAGGATTACAGGCGTGAGCCACCATGCCCGGCCACAATTTTTTTTGTTGTTGTTGTTAGAGCAATTTTTATGAAACCATGGATAAGTCAAAAATTTGTGTTATTTTTGAATATGAGTTCCATCATAGAATCAATGCAGCACAGACAGCTCAAAATATCAATGAAGTGTTTGGAAAGGATGTGGCTAATGAACACAGTACGTCAATCGTTTGAGAAGTTCCATCCTGGTGATTTTAATCTTGAAAATGAGCCAGGTGGGTGACCTGAGACCCAGGTGGATAATGAGCTGAAAGCTGTAGTGGAAGCAAATCCACCTCAACCTATGCATGAATTTGCTGCAAGGTTTGACGTTACTATTCCAACAATATTGGACCACTTGAAACAAATCAGCAAGGTAAAGAAGCTGGATAGATGGGTTCCACGTGAATTAAACGAGCATCAGAAGAGAAATCGTCTCGAAGCTAGCCTTTCTTTGCTGTCTCGAAATAAGGGTGAACCATTTCTACACTGTATTACGTGTGATGAAAAATGCATTCTTTTAAACAATTGCAAGCATTCAGCACAATGGTTGGATAAAGTGCCAAAACACAGTCCAAAGTCAAATATTCACCAAACAAAGCTAATGGTGTCTGTTTGGTGATCTAGCGCTGTTATTATCCACTACAGCTTCACGAAACCTGGTCAATCAATTACAGCGGATGTCTACTGCAACCAGTTGGATGAAATGATGAGGATGCTTACGATTAAGCAGCCAAGATTAGTCAATAGAGACTGACCAATCCTCCTGCAAGACAAGGCTCGACCACATGTTGCACAAGCAACACTGCTCAAACTACAGAGGCTGGACTTGGACACTCTCTGTCATCCACTATATTTACCAGCCCTTGCACCAACTGACTACCACTTCTTCCAGGCTTTGGACCACTTCTTGCAAGGAAAAATATTAAATTCTCAACAAGCTGTGGAAAACGCCTTTCACGATTTCATCACCACTGGCTCTCCAGGCTTCTTGGCTGCTGGCATCAACAAGCTACTGTTAAGATGGCAAAACTATGTCGATAGTTTAGGCGCATACTTTGAGTAATTGTACTGCTTCTTTTTTGAGATATAAGAAACTATGCTTTTGATTCAAAATTGGACATTTCATACAACAAATTGGCTGGGTGCGGTGGCTCACGCCTGTAATCCTAGGACTTCGGTAGGCCAAGGAGGGAGGATCCCTGGAGCCCAGGAGTTCAAGACCAGTGAGAGCAACACAGCAAGACCCCCTCGCTATAAAAAATAGAAAAATTAGGCCGGGCGCGGTGGCTCACGCCTGTAATCCTAGCACTCTGGGAGGCCGAGGCGGGTGGATCGCTCAAGGTCAGGAGTTCGAGACCAGCCTGAGCTAGACCCCGTCTCTACTAAAAATAGAAAGACATTATATGGACAACTAAAAATCTATATAGAAAAAAAATTAGCCGGGCATGGTGGCGCATGCCTGTAGTCCCAGCTACTCGGGAGGCTGAGGCAGTAGGATCGCTTAAGCCGAGGAGTCTGAGGTTGCTGTGAGCTAAGCTGACGCCACGGCACTCACTCTAGCCTGGGCAACAAAGTGAGACTCTGTCTCAACAACAAAAAAAAAAAAAAAAGGAAAAATTAGCCAGGCATGGTGGCGCATGCCTGTAGTCCCCGCTACTCGGGAGGCTGAGGCAGGATTCCTTGAGCCCAGGATTTTGAGGTTGCAGTGAGCTATGATGCCACTGCACTCTGGCGTGGGGGGATAAAAAAGGATTAAATAAATAAATAAAAGAGCTTCACCTAAAAACTGTCCAGGCAGCTTGGATGTCCCCAAGAGTAACAGCAAAGGTTACTAACTGCTTTCTAGATTCCAGGGATTCTCAGGACTTTTTCACCTTTCTGTGACATGAAATTTTTATCATCAGACAACCTCAGATCGTTGATTGAGGCAGAGATCTCAATCACTGGAAGTTTAGTAAGCCAAAGTTGAGGACGCACCTGGGGAAAACACTAGCCAAGACGAACCTGCGGTGGAGCGGGATTTGGGACCTGAGGTTTTAAAGGGGAAAGGGGGTGGGTAGCGAGACAAAACGGTTGCATTCCCGAGAGACCAGGAAATCTGCATTTCACATAAGGTAAGTTGAATGTCAGACAAGAAAAGGAAGTGAAGGAAGGATCAGTTATGCAGATGTCCCTGGTGGGCGGAAGAACGTCTGATCCTGTTGAGAAGATAAACTCGCAATTCTCTAACAGTGCGGAAGGGACAGACTTTGCAGGGCCTGGCGCCGCGAACCTCGGGACCCGCGGTTCCCCCGGGAGGCGGGCGGTGCGCGACTCGGCCCCCTCCTCGGCACACGGAGTCGGGGCGACGCTGGGATTTTCACTGTCCTTCACTCCTCGTGACTCACGTTTCACGGGCGTCGGCGGCACAGAACGGAAACGGCCCGTGACGGAGCCAGCGTGTCTCTGGCACTGCCGCGTGGCCGGAGCCCGGGCAGCCCCGCCCTGCTCTGCGGGACCAGGCTCCGGAACGCCGTGGGGCCCGGCCCGGCCCGCTTCCCGCGCCCAGACTCCCGCCGGCGCCGCCCGGCCCGCGGCCGCACGCGCTCTCCCGGGGGAACGGCCCGCGCGCCCGCGGTCGGAGACTTCCGGCCGGGAGGGCGGGACTCCCACCGGCGCGGGTGGCTCAAGGGGCAGGCGCGGGCGCGGCCCCGCCCCGGCCGATCCCAGCCAATCCCGTAGGCGCCTGGGAACCCCAGCCAATCGTGGCGCGCGCCGCTGACGCCGGCCAATGGGAGCCGCGGGCGACGGCGCGGCGACGCGGCGCGGGGCGGCCATGGCGGGGCGGCGCGGGGCGCTGATCGTGCTGGAGGGCGTGGACCGCGCGGGCAAGAGCACGCAGGCCGGCCGGCTGGTGGCCGCGCTGAGCGCCGCGGGGCGCCGCGCCGAGCTGCTCCGCTTCCCGGGTGGGTGGCGGCGGCCCCGCGAGCCCGTGTCCCGTCCCCGCGGGGCCGGACTCTGCCTGCGTCGGGGACTCGTCGCCTTGTCGGGCTTGCGGCGCGTTCTGGTCTCGGCGTTGTTGTTAGGGGCCGGCTCTGCGTCTCCGCTGACGGCAAGCGGGGCAGAAGCCCGTGGGTGTTTGTGGCCGGGTCCCCCCGGCAGCCCGTCCCCGCATCCTGCAGATGCTTCCCGCCAAGTCCCCACTTTATGCCCGAGTCCTTTGCCCTGAAGCACTTTCCGTCCCGCGCCGGTTCCTCGCCGCCCTCCCCAGGGTCTCCCTGGGCTTCAGGGCGGGGCCGAGCCCGGCTAGAGAGTCGGCAGCGTGAACCGGGGAGGACACGTTCAGCCCAGACTGTATGCCACGTAGATGGAAAGCCTGGCCTCATTTGCATTCCTGTTTTTCCCTTTTTTTCTAGAAAGATCAACTGAAATCGGAAAACTTCTGAGTTCCTACTTAGAGAAGAAAAGTGAAGTGGAGGACCACTCTGTGCACCTGCTTTTTTCTGCGAATCGCTGGGAACAAGTGTGAGAACCTGCCCCGCTGCTGCGCCCAAACCAGGCCCTTTGCCGCCTCCTGGATCTCGGTGGTGCTGACCGGCTGGGGCCGCTTGTGCTGTAATGTTTACGAGTCCTGTGAGCAGAGGTGCTGCAGTTCCCAAAGAGCACTAGTGCTTTTTCTTCCTTCTGCCCGCCCCTGCCTCCCGCCTTTGTAACTAATAGACTTATTTTTTTTAAAGATAGTTTTAGGTGTACAGAAAAATTGATCAAAAAGTAGAGTTCCTGCATACTAGGGATTGCTTTCCCCCACCCACCCCATGTGCTCTCCTGTTTCCCCTATTATTTATATGTTGTGTTGGTGTGTTATATTTGTTACAATTGGTAAGCAACTTTGATACATCGTTAACTGAAGTTCATGCTTTGTATTAGGGGTTACTCTCCAACCTCCTTTTTATTTTACATCCCAGTAGGCTTCCTCTTCATTCAACATTTAACCAGTGTTTATTGAGTGCCCGTGGTCTGTCTTTTCGAATGTTTTTGTTTCTGTTTATATACACATGGAGATAACACCTGCAGTCAGAGTTTGGTTTTTTAACATAAATAGGGTCATAGCGTACAAATTATTTGTCAGCTTACCTTCTAACGCTGCCTTACAGATCTCTTCACTTACACATCGCTGAACTGTTCTTCCTCTTCCTTTTTCACTGCTGTAGAATGTTCTCCAGAAAGGTCACTCCATGGCGCGTTGAGCCAGTTTCCTGCCGGCGGACGTGCCACGATCCCCCTGGTTCCTGTTGCGTGAAGCCTGCATTATCTGCTCTGGCTGAGCTTTGCGTCTTGCTTGGACAGGCTTTCCCCACTCCAAGTTTTAGATGAAAACAAGACCATTTTTATAAACTTTTAACACACCTGGAACTTATGGAGTAATTGTTCTGATTTTGCTTTTTGTGGCTGTGTAGAAAAGTGACCGTAACACATACATGCCCAGTTCAAAATGAAGAATAATCCTGATTTTACTTTCTAAATAGTAATCTTACCCCAGGTACCCAGGTCTGCATCTCTCCCATCCATCTGTTCTGCCACAGGTTGCTTGTTTCACTAAGTAACATGTGTTTAAGTTTCCTGAATGTCTTATTGGGCTTGATAGTTTATTTTTTAAGTGCCAATTAACAGTCCATTGTCTGGATGTACCGCAGTCTACCCATTCACCTACTAAAGGACATCTTGGTTGCTTCCATGTTTTGGCAGTTATGAATAAAGCTGTTACAAACATCCACATGCAGGTTTTTGTGTGGTCACCAGCTTTCACCTCCTTTGGGTAGTACCAAGGAGCAACACTGCTGGAATGTTTTTGGTAGGGTATGTTTAGTCTTGTAAAGTACTGCTGACCTGTCCCCAAAGTGGCCGTGCTACTTTGCATTCCCACCAGCAATGAAGTGAGTTCCCGTGGGTGCACTTGCTCCCCAGCATTTGGTGATGTCAGTGTTCTGGATTTTTGCCATTCTGATAGGTTTGTAGCGGTGTCTCATTTTAATTTGCATTTCCCTGAGGATGTTTGATGTGGAGCATCTTCATAGTTCATTTGCCAACTGTGTATCTTCTTTGGAGAGCTGTCCATCAAGTTCTTTGGCCCATTTTTTAATGGGATTATTTTTTTGATTTCAAGAGTTCTTTGTATATTTTGGATAGCAGACTTTTACCAAATATGTCTTTTGTACATATTTTCTCCCAGTCTGCAGCTTGTCTTTTCATTCTCTTGACCGTGCCTCTCCCAAAGTAGAAATTTTTATTTTAGTAAAGTCCAGCTTATTAATTCTCCATGGGTTGTACCTTTGGTGTTGTAGCTACACAGTTATCTCCAAACCCCAGGGCACCTAGGTTTTCTCCTATGTTATTGTCTAGGAGTTTTATAGTTTTGTGTTTTACATTTAAGTCTGTTTTGTTTTTAGTGGCTTAAAACAACACACATTCGTTATCTTACAGTTCCCCAAGTGAGTCTCACTGGGCTAAAACAATTAAGGTGTCAACAGGGTCGGTTCCTTCTGGAGGCTCTGAGGAGAGAATCCGTTTCTGGAGGCTTCCTGTATCCTGTGGCCCCGTCCTCATGTCACTGTGCTAACCTGTTGCTTCAATCCTCATGACTGCTCTTTTTTTTTTTTTATTGAGACAAGGGCTCGTTCATCACCCTGGCTGGAGTGCAGTGGTGTCAGCCTAGCTCACAGCAACCTCAAACTCCTGGGCTCCAGCAACCCTCCTGCCCCAGCCTCCTGAGTAGCTGCGACAATAGGCGTGTGCCACCACACCAGGCTAATTTTTCTGATTTTTGTAGGGATGGGGTCTCACCTCACTCTTTCTCAGGCTCCTGACCTCAAGTGATCCTCCCTCCCTGGGCTCCCAGAGTGCTAGGATTACAGGTGTGAGCCACCACACCTGGCCTAGTTTTTGTGAAGGTTGTGAGGTCTGTGTCTAGATTCATTCTGTCACATGTGATGTCCAGTTGCTCAGCACCATTTGTTGAAAAGACTGTCTTTGCTCCACTGTATGTCTCTGCTCCTTTGTGAAAGATCAGTTGACTCTCGCTGGGTGTCCTGTGATCTGAAGGCCCCAGTGAGACTGGGGGGGAGGAATGAATTTGCCTTGGCCTTCTCTGGCTCAGGTGATGTTTCTTGCTAACGTCAGGCCCCTTGTCTTTGCACATGCACAGTCTCGGTGGCTGCGGGGATGATGGTGGCCCTGTGGGTTGTCTGTTGAAAATGTCCTTGCAGTCCAGGCCTGGGGCAGGAGCGTTGGTGCACCGCCTGCTGGCTCTGCCTGCCCCGCTCTGCCACCGTCCTTTGCGGTTCTTCGTCTCGGCCAGGTAGTGCTGGCCCTGCCCGGACAGCTGAGATTGCTCCTTCTTCCCCACCTGTGTGTGAAGAACATCTGGCTCCATCAGTTGTGTTTGTCCCTGCTGAGTGGGGTTGCCTTCTCCATGTTGAGCTTTGCTGGGAGTGCCCATATGGCGTCTTCTAAAGAGAAGATCTAGAGCTTTTTGGAATAAAACTCAGGTTACAAATCACTGTGCTGTAATTGTTATATAGGATTTCTGAGTTGTGTTGTCGGGATAATTTAAGCAGGACAGTTCAGGGCCTGCGAAACCAGGACCAGGGCTCAGGAGTGTTTTCTGTTTTTCAGGCCATTAATTAAGGAAAAGTTGAGCCAGGGTGTGACCCTCGTCGTGGACAGATACGCGTTTTCTGGTGTTGCCTTCACGGGTGCGAAAGAGGTGAGTTGCCGCCTGGCGTCCTGTCGGTGGGCCCAGCGTGGGCCCAGGCCTGCGTCAGTTACAGCGTGAGTAACACATTGGAATCACTCTTTGGAGTTTTATGATTCTCATATTCCTTTTACCTCTCTGCTAGATTAATTTGGTTTTTTTTTTTTTTTTTTGAGACAGAGTCTTGCTGTGTTGCCTGGGCTAGAGTGCCGTGGCATCAGCCTAGCTCATAGCAACCTCAAACTCCTGGGCTCAAGCAATGCTCCTGCCTCGGCCTCCCGAGTAGCTGGGACTACAGGCATGCACCACCATGCCTGGCTAATTTTCTTTTTTCTATATATTTTTAGTTGTCCGGTTAATTTCTTTCTATTTTTTAGTAGAGACGGGGGTCTCCCTCTTGCTCAGGCTGGTCTTGAACTCCTGACCTCCAGCGATCCTCCCGCCTCGGCCTCCCAGAGTGCTAGGATTACAGGCGTGAGCCACCGCGCCCGGCCTTTAATTTGGTTTTCATTGACAAGAAGAGCAAACAGATTGTTCTCACAGACACACTCACAGCTGTTTGGACAATGTATTTCACACGCATTTTCAAAGACGGTTCATCACAACACTTCTCTGTCTGGCATCTCGCTTTCCAGCCCGATGTCGGGAGCCTCTGGGTGCCTGACTCCTGCTTCCCGCTCCCCTCCCTGTCCCCTCCCTGTCCCCTCCCTGTTCCAGGCAGCCGCCGCTTTGCAGGCGTAATGGCGGCCACTGCACTGCCTTTTCTCTGCTGCTTATTCTAGAGATTCCAAATATGTATCAGCAGAGAAAATGACAAACCACCCAGTATTGTCACAAGCCCTGGGGACCTTCTGGTCTCCTCTGTGCCGCACCAGATGACATGCTCAGTTTCTCGGTAAATGTTTCAGTGCACGTCCAAAAAATAACTTTTAAAGAACGTAATCTTACCTAAAAACAGTCAGCAGTCGTTCTGTAGTGTCACCAAACATTCAGTGTTCAGATTTCCCAGCACTCTCGCAAGAGCTGTTTGATTTGTCTTGCTTATATTTTTCTAGTTAAATAGGAATCCAGTTAAAGTCCATTTCCACAGCTCTTCCTAGCATCACAATTTTTTAAAAGTTTACTTCTGCGAGGCCACTGTGAGGCGTGCTGGGCTTCCCGTCCAGAGACCCGTGACGGCGACAGCCCTTGCTGGTGACTGGCTGCGAAACGGTGGCCTTTCATTTTGTTGTTGGTGTGGGTCCCTAATCGCTGTGTAGATGATGGCCTCTTCATGCTGTGGTTTCTTCCTCCTGTGTTAGCTGCAGCCCTTCCCCTGTGGAGGGTTAAGTGTGTGACAAGGAGAACGGGATAGTGGCTGAGGCGCCGGGGGCTCGTCCTCGGCATCCCCCCTCCTCGCCGACGCGGGCCCCGGGGGAAGCTCCCTCCTCAGCTCCTGGTGGTGTGTGGCCTCGGGTCACAAGCGTTCTGGCTGTGCCTTTCCTCCAGAAAGAGGACACGTGTGGAGGTTGGTGGTTGGGACAAGAGGGAAGGCTTCTGGGAGATCTCGCGCTCAGGGCTGGCACGTGGCTGGGGGACGACACACAGCGGCCTCTGGGACTCCCGTCTCCGTCCCGCTCTCCTGAGGGGGCGGACGCCCTGGGGACGCCCTGGGGCCTGTGAGCGCAAGGACACGGCCAGGGCTTCTCGGGGTGCTGCTCTCCCCCTAGGCCTCCTAGGCCAGGTGGGCCTTGAGGGTCCCTGTACACGGACCGTGTTCCCGTCCTGGCCAGGGGTCTGGAGCTGCAGCAGGAGGTCACCGCAGGGCCAGGCTGTGGGTGACCAGGACGTGGGCCTGGGCCGTTCTGTCTGCTCTAAGTGACATGGGGAAGGCCACACATTTGAGATTTAAAAAATAAAGAGCCACTACTGTGTGAGAATTCTCATTTCTTGGTACCTCACCAAATGTCCCCTCATTTTTGCCCCCTTTTATGACTTGAACCAAAAACCTAGATCCCACTGAGCTTCCCTCCCCTGTCGGGTTCTTTGTTGGCAGAACTTTTCCCTGGACTGGTGCAAACAGCCGGACGTGGGGCTCCCCAAGCCCGACCTGGTCCTGTTCCTGCAGCTGCGGCTGGCGGACGCGGCGCGGCGGGGCGAGTTCGGCCAGGAGCGCTACGAGGACCGGGCTTTCCAGGAGCGGGCGCTGCACTGTTTCCAGCAGCTCATGGGCGACGAGACCGTGAACTGGAAGGTGAGGGTCCGACCACGGCGCCTGGGAGCCCCCGGAAAGGTGCAGGCTCCGCCTGTGCGGACCAGAGCGGCGGCTCCGGCTCAGCCCGTCTGGTTACCCCCGTGGAGCCTCGGGAGCGGCCATGGGGGTTCCCGTTGCCGGCGAGTTCTAGTGCCTGCTGGGTTTTGCAGGGCGTGCTGGCGGGTGAGGGGCTTTTGCACAGTCCTGCGCAGTCGCAGCCCCTCTTCAGACGCGAGTCCCGGCCTGTGCCTGTGTCTTCTGTCACTGCCGTCCCGGCCGTCCCCCTGTGCGCAGGACAGTGCGCCGCACCTGCTTCCTGCAGGCCCAGCACAGGCCCGGGGGCCGTCTCGCTGCTCCCTCCCCTCCCAGGACGCCCGACTCTGCCCGGGGTGGACTCTGCCCGGGGTGGACTCTGCCCGGGGTGGACTCTGCCCGGGGTGGACTCTGCCTGGGGTGGACGCCTGAGCCACTGCCTCACTCGCCCTGCTCCGGCCTCCGCCCACCTCGGCCCAGGGCAGCCTCTGTCCACACAGCAGCGGGAGGGCCTGGCCGGCCACCTGCCTGCACGGTCCAGTTTGCGGCCGCTGCCCACGCGGAGCTTAGTCCTGCAGCTCCTCTCGCAGAGCAGGGCTGCGAGTCTCGCCCCGGCCCGACTGGCGTTACCTGCAGACGATGCTGATCACGCAGGTTTTCTTGTTTTCTGGGAGGGCGGGCAGAGAACACCCTTTTCCGTGAACTGCGCGTTCTCTTGCTGCAAGCCGCCCCGAGAGCCATGCCGGACAGTGGCTGGAGCGGTGACACCTGGGAGGGGTGGCCCTTGGTAGGAAGTCCCGCTCACAAGGACATGGTCAGTCTTCTGGGTGCCGTCTCAGCCCTGGGAGAGCCCAGGCGTGCTGTGCCGCAGGCCCGGGAGGGGCCCTGCCGGAGCTGAGGGCCGGGGCCCCGACCCGCGGCAGCAGAGGCGATCCCTGGCAATGCCAGTGTTTCCGGTTCCCTCCCGCCTCCCTCCCTGCCGGTGACCCACGCGCTGTTCATGTGCGGGTGAGCACAGCTGTTAGGACAAAATGCGTTTGTCCCAAGAGGGCGGGAGTTAGACCCAAAGGTGGGTTGGCCCTGCCGGGCAGCGAACTCCCTCCCGTTCCGTGTAGACACCTCCGGGAGTGACCGGGGCATGGCCGGGCGGGGGCTGCCCTCCGTGCCCGTTTCCTCCCTGGTGAGCTGGGACAGTCCCGGGGTGCTGGTGTTCGCGCGGGTGGACCTGACTGCCGTGGGCTGCGCCTCCCCACTCCGGCTGGTCGGCCTCGTCCGGGCCTGCGTAGGAGAGGAGCGAGCAGTCGGCCACCGTGTTTCCCCTGCATCTGGCTGCGGCAGGAATTTGGGGTGCTCGGTGCCAAGGACGCTGCCAAGGTCTGGGCTGAGAGGAGGGTGCGGGCTGAAGGAGCCCGGAGGTCCCCGTGCTGTGCCAGGAGGCTGGGGTTGGCCTTTGCAGAGCCGGCCCGTAAGAAATCCCCACCTGCGCTAGGGTGGAAGGGAAGTGTTAATGGTCATCCTTCTCCCCGATTCCCCGTGGGACAGATAGTCGATGCCTCCAAGAGCATTGAAGACGTCCACGAGGAAATCCTGGCCTTGTCCGAGGACGCCATCCGCGCTGCCGCCCAGAGGCCCCTGGGGGAGCTGTGGAAGTGACCTGCGCCCGTGCGAGGTTTCAGATTCCACAGCCTCGGGGGCTGTTTCCCAGGGCAGAGATCTCAGGTCGCCTCTCCTGACCCAGCGCTGGGTGCACCAGGGACCCCTGCAGTGTGGACCCCACACCTACAGTGGAGTAGTCTTCCTCTGCCTCCTGCTTTGTCCTGAAGCTGTTTCTATGTTACTGTATTTTCTTATTGAAATTAAATAACTGAACAGTTTGATTGAGATCATGAGAAATGGTAATCAGTTGGAATTCTCCTAAATTTCTCATAGGCACTAATAAAAATTGACCTGAAAATGTATTTGTGAAAGGCTTCCCTTGTCTTTAAAATTTTACTTCATGGGGTCTTGCTGTGTTGCCCAGGCTGGATTTGAACTCCTGGGCTCGAGTGCTCCTCCCGCCTCAGCCTTCTGAGTAGCTGGGTGCGGGTGCCGGCCACCGTGCCCCGCCCTTGACGGCTTCTCCTTCTGGACACCAGCTGAGGACTGAGCTGGCTCTGAGCGGGAATCTCCATCCCGGCGGAGAAGGGCCCTGCTGGACCTTGGTTCCTGCCTGGTCGAGGGAGTCCCACTGTGGTCTCACCAGTGGCCGCCGAGCCCCCCGAGTCCTGGCCTTGCTGGGCCCAGCCAGGCTACACAGCTGAGTGGCACGAGGCCTGTCTTCTGAACACGTGGGTGTCACCTTTGCTGTTATTTTCATCCTAACCCTGGAGCTTCTCATTCCATTCCAACCCCCCCTGATTTTGCGACACGGTCTGCTCTGCCTGTCACCCCAGCTGGAGTGCAGTGGTGTCATCATGGCTCACAGCAACCTCAGATTCCTGGGCTCCAGCCATCCTCCTGCCTCAGCCTCCGGAGTAGCTGGGACTACAGGTGTCACCACAGTGCCCAGCTAATTTTTCTATTTTTCTGTAGAGACGGAGTCTCACTCTTGCTCAGGCTGGTCTTGATCTCCTGAGTGCAAGCGATCTTCCTGCCTTGGCCTCCCGGAGTGCTGGGATGACAGGGTGAGCCACCGTGCCCGGCCCCCTCCCTTTCTACATGACCCTGAGACGAACGATTTGCTGACACTTCCTGGGTCGAGAGCAGCGTTGAGTGGGCTGCAGAGGTCGCCAGGGCACCCCCAGGAGGGTAACGGCTGTGGGTCTCGGACTCCCGTGGCCGGGAGACAGATCTAGGCAGAGCAAATGGGTGTGACGCTTGGGTAACTTTGAGATGGGAGAGTGTCCTGGGTCATCCAGGTGGGTCCAGCGTCACCCCGGGCATCAGGGAGAGGCCAGAGGGGCTACACTGCGGCTGTGACGGTGGAGGAGGGGCCGCGGCCAAGGACGGGCGGCTGCGGAGCTGGAAGAGGAGGAAATGTTCTCCCCCAGGGCCTGGAAGGGCCAGTGCCCCCGACCACACGCTCTGCACCCGGCCCTCCGCACGGCGAGGGGACGGCGAGGGGACAGGGAGGGGACGGCGAGGGGACAGGGAGGGGACGGCGAGGGGACGGCGAGGTCCGCGTGGCAATGTTCTGGAGCAGCCACAAGAAGCCAACGGAGGCATTTAAGAGGCTGTGATTCGAGTTCTCAGGCCCAGCAGTGCTTCCCCCTTTCCCGGCTGGATTTGGGGGTGATGGGGTGCCCAGGACTGTCCACAGGGACTTCACGGGGCAGGGTGAGTGGATGTCCTCACCGTCCCTGTACATGTCCCTGCTTTCCGCAGCCCACGCCGGCCACAGCTCGCCTGGGGAAAGCTCCGCTGTTACATCAGACCGAGCGAACCCTGCGGGGAAGCACTTTGCGCGGCAGCCTCCTGCAGCAGAACGCGCGCTGCGGCTCGCCGGCCCCAGACCACTTTTGCTCGCACCGTTTTCCTCTCAGGGACACGTGTTCACCCAACATACCTGATGACAGGTGTCACGGCGTGCAGAGAGCCAGGCTGGGGGGCGGCTCGCTCACTTAGGGCAGCCACGCCCTTTCCATGTGACGTCACGGGCTGACACACCGTTTTCCTGGAAATCACATCCGACCGTAGGAAGAACCGATAGACACAAACGTAGTTTTCTACTGAAACTGTTATTATTTGCCATTAAGAACCGCAAACTATACTACTAAGAACGAACAACGTTCTCTTCAGTAAGCCTTTTTCAAAACAGACACGACAAAGCTCCCCTTTGGTCGAGGTGTCCCGGCCACTTCCACTGCAGCAAGACCCTCCTCGGCTCCCGGCGGGGTGACGGGGGGTGACAGAAAGACGCAGAGCGCTGAAGGAATGCGGAGTGTCCCGGCCTCTCTCCTTCCCCCCAACTACATCTGAGGAGGATGAGGGAGGGAGGAAGGAGGGGAGAGAAGGAATACAGAAATAAATTATGTCACCGGCACTCGGGGGCTGGGGTGTTCTCTGCCGCCTGGAGGGAGCTCGGGGCCTGTCTGCAAAGCAGCGGCCAGTCTGTGAGAGGCCCCTGTGGCCGCCACCCCGAGCTCCCCAGACCCTCCCGTTCACGCCTCCGGGGGGTGGGGGGGAAGCCACTTTTTCAGGACAGACCTGCGTGGCTCTGGCGCAGTCTGGGGCCCAGACACCAGGGTCAAGAGGTGGCAGGTGCTGAAATTAGTGCCAGGGGAGTTCTGGAAACGTCACCAGCTGGTGCCTGGCCCCCGACTGTCCCTCACACCCCACACTGGGGTCGTCTGACCCTTTTGGCCCCAAACCATCTGAAACCTCGGTGACCCGCAGGGGCACTTCTGAGCAAGGCTGACACGGAGGAAGCTCCCAGGTGGCAGCGAGCTCCAGCCCACGCTGGGCCGATGCTGCAGGCAGAGGAAGCTCCCTGCCCTGCCTGTCGCTGGGAAGCCGGTGTGGCAAGCAAGCAGCAGCACGCGGTGCACCTGGAAACGCCGCAACCCTGAAGTACAGAGCTGTGCCCTGACAGTGGCCCTCGGGACTGTCGCTCCGGAGATGCCCCCAGGGCACGGCGGCTGCCCGCAGCCCGGCCGTCCACACTGTGTCCTGCGCTCGTTGACGTCTCTGGAGTCCCCACGCGCCCACCCCTTACATCTTCTCCCCAGAGCCAGCGAACCTCGCTGCAATTCTTTCAACCTGGGCTCCCACTGAGGTGGCCCTTGGCAAACCACGCTGGGCAGAGGGACACGGCCACGAGCCCGCCCTGCGCAGCACGGGCAGCCCAGTCCACGGGCACGAGGCCAGGGTGGCTGTCGCTCCTCACGCGCCAACCTGCAGGTCTTCTGAGACTGCCTTGGGGAGCGCCCAGAAATGCATGTCTGTGTCGAGCAACTTCAAACAGGACTTTTAATTCCAAACCAACCACAGAACCGGCGCCCGGGAGGAAGCAGGACCGAAGCCAAGGCGCTACCGCAGGGCTGGCAGTGTCAGGTGAACTCTCTGGAAGCTCCTGGTGGACGGCTCCCCGTGGACGTGCAGGCCCTGCCGAGTGCCGGGCTGGGCTGTCGGGCGCCGGGCGAGAGGCCTCCAGGGCCCTGCGGGCTCCGTCCTCGAGCAGAGTGGGCGGCCGGGGGGCACTCGGCAGGCTGGATGGGTGAGGGGCGGCGAGTGCCCCGAGGCAGGGCTGGGCTCTCAGAGGCGCCCCCAGCAAGGGCCGGCGGAGGCCGTCCCCCAGCCCCGGGATTTCAAAGGGACAAGATTTCAAAGTCTTCATCTTCTGAGTCAAAGAATCTTTCCAGTCGCTCTACATCAGAAGAATCTAGAGGAAACGAGATACGACCTCATGAGACGTCTCCCCTGGGCTGTTCTGGGTGTGGGGGGACCGGGAGCTGGAGAAGGGCCCGAGGGCCGCAGGAGGCACAGGGGGCACCAGACCGCCCAGCACAGACCAGGGGGCGACGTGCTCGAGCTGCACACACCGAGTGTCCCCGGCCAGCGCCCGGGCCCCGTGGTCCGTGAGGCGCGGGCTCCATCCTCACCTGCCCCGGAGGGTTCTTTACGGCGAGACAGAGAAGTGAGGTGGCCGTGCCCAGGGCCACACGCTGCGCCGCAGGGAACTCCAGGCTCTGAGCCCACCTGCTGGCACGGGCTGCCAGGCCGGGGCTGGCTCTCAGGCACACTGACCACTGAGGGCTCAGTGCAACCGGTGGCTCCACTGCTGGACACACCGTGAGAGACAGCCTGGACCGAAGCATCTCCAGAGCCCCACGGAGCCCCACGGAGCCCCATGGCACCCCACAGAGCCCCAAGTGCCCCACGGCACCCCACGGAGCCCCATGGCACCCCACAGAGCCCCATGGCACCCCACGGCGCCCCACGGCACCCCACGGAGCCCCACAGCACCCCACGGCGCCCCACGCACACACCCAGCAGCACGGAGCCCTGGGCAGGGGCCCAGTGTGGGGTGAGGCTCACAAGCCGAAGGACCAGGACCCGAGGAAGCAGATGGCAAATGCCACTGCCCCGGGGGACCCTGCCTGGCTGTGCCACCTGCACTCACCTAGGGACAGGTTCAGGACGTCGGGGCAGGCCAGGTGGGAAGGCTGCTGCTCCACCAGCTCGAACATGGGCAGGGCGCCTCCACGCAGTGACAGCTGTCAGGAAGACACAGCGGTGAGACGCAGCCCCCACCGCAGGGGTCCCCACACCCAGGAGGAGGGGGACGCCAGCCACAGCCGTGGTAAAGCGCAGCTGTTGCCTCACTTCAGCGATGAGACAAGTTTAGCAGGAACCCAGCGTGGTGACCGACACGCAGCACAGGCCTGCCCTGCTGGCAGCCGCCCGCACTCAGGCCAGCTCAGCAGCATGTGCGCACCCAGCGACCCGCAGCCTTGGCAGCCCACCCTGCCCCCACGTCAACGTCAACACCGCACGGGGGAGTTGGCCGCAGACCCCGCCCCCCAGTCCGTGCAAGGGCCGCCCCCAGGGTTGTCAATCGTGACGAGTATGATGCCGGGGGACATGATGCCGGGGGACATGATGCCGGGGTACACTCCACCCTGTGCAGGCTGCACAGCTGTGAGAGGCAGGGACAAGCCCCCCCGCCTGGGTCTTTCCAGGGGGCTCAGCCCAGCTCTGGGTCCGGGGGGCTCAGCTCAGCTCGGGTCCGGGGGGCTCAGCTCAGCTCGGGTCCGGGGGGACTCAGCTCAGCTCGGGTACAGGGGACTCAGCTCAGCTCTGGGTCCAGGGGGCTCAGCCCAGCTCTGGGTCCGGGGGGCTCAGCTCAGCTCTGGGTCCGGGGGGCTCAGCTCAGCTCTGGGTCCGGGGGGCTCAGCTCAGCTCCGGTCCGGGGGGCTCAGCTCAGCTCTGGGTACAGGGGGCTCAGCTCAGCTCGGGTACAGGGGGCTCAGCTCAGCTCGGGTCCAGGGGCAGCTACAAACCTTTCTGACTTGCTGGCACCAGTCATTGAAGTCGTCCTCCGTCTTACAGAAAAACCCCTAAAAGGAAACGACTGTAAGCGGGGAGCAGCATGCCCGTACCCACACTGCCCGAGTGCAGACACGGCCGCCGCACGCAGGCGCTGGGCGCTCGCAGGCTGGCCTGGCTTCCCTGGCCGGGAAGGGAGCTCCCCGGGCTCCCGATGCTGTCCGTGGCCCTCTGGACCCAGGACCCAACTCTCCTTGCGCTGTCGCTTCACTCAGCCCTTTGCCTCTGCCTTGATTTACCCACAGGTGTTAGGCTGTGTGCAAGCTGTGACTGGGTGTCAGGGCAGAGCGGGGAGCCCCCGCTCCTAGTGGCAGGGCTGGCGGCTCCGAGACCCAGCCTCCACCCAGCCTCTGCCGAGCAGCTCAGCAGCAAAGGCCAGCAGGACGCGCCGAGGACGTGCGCGGCTGCACCGCAAACAGGGAGCCTCCCGCTAAGGAAGCTGACGCGCGGCCCTGCCAGGAACCACCTGGAAAACCATACTCTTAAGGCCGTCTGGACTGACAGCTGCTAGGAATTCACACTGCCAGATTCACAGATGTTAACGTGAAAAGAAAAATAAACAAGAAGAGAAACAGAAATACGAAGCGGAGGGAGCAGCTCAAACTGGGCATCCTCTCTTCTCCTCTGAAGACGGTTTCTGCTGCCCACGGCTCTGCTGGGCCTGAGGAACCAGCGCCCACTCTTCCTCCACGCGGGCGGGGACGGGAGCACCCTGTGTCCCCTTTGGTCTCAGCTCCTCAAAGTTCGGGCTGACGCTCAGACGTGGCTTCTCCCCACCTGCCGCTCTCCAGCCTGACCTCACTGCTGCGCGTGCCAACGCCAAGACACACGCACTGAATGTTGGTCACACAGCAACTCACGAGCACCCGCCTCCCTGCTCCTGCCACCCTGCCAGGTTGCCCGGGGGGGCCGGGAGGCGCACGGGCGCGGTACACGCTCTGGGACGGCGCCACGGCTCAGAGGCTGTCTCGTCTCAGGACCAGGTCTGCCTTGTCTCACAGAGCAGCGAATCCACGACGGAGAGTCCGCGGCTCAGTTAATGGCCTCCCGGGGGACGTCAAGGTGGTCGTGGCCCCTTCCCCACCAGATACATTTCGAGGTAGGCAGGTCTGTATAAACCGCACCAACAGCTCCAGCTACGTGATCCAAAGGCAGGAGTGAGGAAGCTCACTCTCGGGGGATCATCTCCCGGATGCTGCGGCCGAGCCCGGGGGGCTGCACAGGTGGAGCAGAGGGCCTGGGGCTGCCCTTCGAGCCTGAGCAGCGGGCGTGGGGGCTGTCAACGCTCGCGGACTCTCCGGCCCCTCGAAGGCCGTGCGGGAGCAGATGCCTGTGGGGAGGGACCTGGGTGTGTGAAGGACACTGTCCACGCTCTGTGCCCTTCACATTCCGAACCGCGAGAATGTGACACTTAGGCCAAATGTTCAGGAAAACTATAAAAACCTGAAGGTTTCCCTTTTCATCTAAAACAGGATTTGGCACAAAATGACTGAGAACTGCCCGCAGCTCCCGCGGCCAGGACGCACCACGGCGATGGACGGGTCGAGCTCCCCGATGCTCATCCTGCAGGGAGGGTGCTGGCAGTGGAAGGTCTCGTCGGGGACGGGGCCGCCGTCCGCAAACTCCACCGCCGGCTGCGTCGTGTGGGGGTCTAGGTAGATGAGCTCCTCCCCTGGGCAGGAGGAGGGAGACGGTGGTGGGCAGGTGGCCGAGCCACGTCTCGGACCCGCCACACCCTCGCCCCCAGGGACATGCCACGCCTGGGCACGGTGGGTGGACGGGCTGGGAGCCGGACTGCCGGGAAGGAGGGCGCGCAGGAGGCCACAGACCTGGCGGCACCCGGGACCCAAGGGGGCGGAGCGCGCTGCTTTGCCACCGGCTGCCCTGAGTGCAGTGGCTGCCTGGGTCTGGGGTGAGACGGGGGGCGGGGGCGCTGCCCCCCAGAACGCCCTCCCTCGAGGCCCACAGGGACATCGCGGCGGGCCCACGACTCACCCACGTAACCGATGAAGTAGTGGGCGCTGTTGGGCTTCCCTCCGATCACCCCCAGGGACTGGGGCATCATGAAGCAGCGCTGCGGGGGGGGGGGGGAGGCTGCTGAGCACCCACCTGCGGACCCCCCACCTGCCGATCTCCCACCTGCCGACCCCCCACCTGCGGACCCCCCACCTGCCGACCCCCCACCTGCCGACCCCCCCACCTGCCGACCCCCCACCTGCCGACCCCCCCACCTGCCGACCCCCCACCTGCGGACCCCCCACCTGCGGACCCCCCACCTGCCGACCCCCCACCTGCGGACCCCCCACCTGCCGACCCCCCACCTGCCGACCCCCCACCTGCCGACCCCCCACCTGCGGACCCCCCACCTGCGGACCCCCCACCTGCGGACCCCCCACCTGCCGACCCCCCACCTGCCGACCCCCCACCTGCGGACCCCCCACCTGCGGACCCCCCACCTGCGGACCCCCCACCTGCAGACCCCGCGCGGGAGGAGGACGTGGCCTGCACAGGCACAGCCCCGCACAGGTCCCCGCAGGAGCCAGCGGCCCCCACCCGCTGCCACAGGTGGGCCAAGGGCCTGTCGCAGCCCAACCGGGTGACACAGGAAGGCAAACGAGGAGACGTGGTCCTCAAGAGCTCAGTCCAGGAAGGACCAGACCCATCCCCAGGCCAAGGACACAGCATCTGCGGGGTTCTGTTGCCCGGGTGGGCCGTGGGGGGCAGGGGCGTGCCGGGAGAACAGGCCTGGCAGAGGTGCGGGCGGGCGCGCAGACGCCAGCAGGGTGCGGGGAGCGGCCCTGTCGGGCTGCACTGGGGCGGGCGGGAGGGGGCAGAGGCTGGTGCGGTGGTGGCACAGGGCCCGGCAGGGGGCGGTGGACACCAAAGGGCGGTCAGGCGGCCGGAGACAGGGGATGAGGTGGAGACAACTGAAAGAGCTTAGTAAAAAGTAGCATTTCAAGTCCACACGGGGATGACCTCAAACCTGACTCGTTGGTCTAAAATTCGAGTCACCTGAAGGAAAGAGGGTTCCTCGTGACAGGGGAGGGGCCTGTGGGTGGAGCTTCCCCAGGGAGCTCAGTGGCCCATCTGTCACCCCCAAGCCCTGCCTGCAGCCCCCCTTCCTCGAAGGCCAACCCACCCTCCAGGGGGATGTCACGCTCGAGGGCGGTGTGGGGAGGGCACCAGGGCACAGCAGACGCAGGTGGGGGCCTGTCGGGCTCCTGACACCTTAGTCCTCACTGCTCACCAACGCGGTGGCCACACCGTGAAACCAAACCAGAAGGGACCCCCTGTGAGCCCTGCGAACGCAGCTGCGGACCCCCCACCAGCCAGCTGCACAAACCGTGGCCAAGAGCCGGGGGCAGCCGGGCGAGCGACGCACCTTCAGCGTCTCCACGTAGGCCTCGTTGATGTCCGTGAGCCCCAGGCGCAGCGGGATGAGCAGCACCAGGGGTCTCCAGGGCGACAGCCTGGCGGCGACCTCCGCTCCGGCCGGGAATCCATTGCAGTGCCGCTCGGGGTCCGCGGGGAAGGCGGCGGCCCCGGCACAGGGCAGGCCGGCCCTGCACAGCCTTCCTGGAAGGGAAGACACCGTGATGGGCCAAGGGAACCGGCAGGAGTTCTCCCCGACACACCACGCGTTACTCTGCAACAGAAGAGGGTGTTACCAAGCCGGGTACTTCAAACACGATTCAAACCTGTGTAAGAAAAAGTCTGCACAATCCTGCCGCCCGCAGAGAAAAGACATTTTCTGGGAGTACTCAATCAAACATTTTTATTGTGAAGTAAAGCACACACACAAACGGTGCCATGAAAATTCACGTGCACTCTGCAGGAAAGTGACAAAGTGAGTACCCACGGCCCCACCAGCCTGGCCACAGGCAGCTCCCGCGGGTCCCCGCAAGCCCTCTGGGGCCCTTCACCAAGAAGGCTGAGGAGTGACGACGCTCCCTCCTGTCCTCACTTCCTGTCTGAACGCCCTGGGCGGTCAGCTGTGCAGTCAGTGACGCAGACAGCAGGGGGACCCCGCGCCCACCCTGGTCTCTAAACACCACCCCCGCAAGGACCAGGCTGCGCGGGGCGGGGCGGGGCGGGAGGAGCCTGGAGCATCTCCTTAGCCCAGAGAGTGAGGAAGCGCCCAACAAACAAACTGACAGGACACCTCAAAGACAGAGCCAGCCTGAGGGGCCCCTGGCCAAGTGGGGGCAACCGAGCACCAAAACGTGACAATGACGACACACACCGAGGACAAAGAGCCTGAGAATCTGCTGACCTGGAAAAAGTTTCTCAGGCTCAAACAAGAAGGGGAAAGGGGCGAAAGGAGGCTCTTCTCCCGAAAGCCACTGCCAGACGAGGAAGGAAAGGGTGACGCAGAAAACCACTGTCTTCTGCCACACGTGTGACAAACAACGGAGGCAAAACTCACCGTGCATATGAACGTCACCCTCAGATTACTCACTAATTACAAGGGAAAAGAGCCACCACCTTGCTTGGGTGACCCAACACTGCTGCTGACAACGGACACACCAAGGCCACAGCGAGGGACGCAGTGACAACGGACACACCAAGGCCACAGGCTCTGAGGGCGCAGCGAGGGACGCAGTGACAAGGGACACACCAGGGCCACAGGCTCTGAGGGCGCGGCGAGGGACGCAGTGACAAGGGACACACCAGGGCCACAGGCTCTGAGGGCGCGGCGAGGGACGCAGTGACAAGGGACACACCAGGGCCACAGGCTCTGAGGGCGCGGCGAGGGACGCAGTGACAAGGGACACACCAGGGCCACAGGCTCTGAGGGCGCGGCGAGGGACGCAGTGACAAGGGACACACCAGGGCCACAGGCTCTGAGGGCGCGGCGAGGGACGCAGTGACAAGGGACACACCAGGGCCACAGGCTCTGAGGGCGCGGCGAGGGACGCAGTGACAAGGGACACACCACGGCCACAGGCTCTGAGGGCGCGGCGAGGGACGCAGTGACAAGGGACACACCAGGGCCACAGGCTCTGAGGGCGCGGCGAGGGACGCAGTGACAAGGGACACACCAGGGCCACAGGCTCTGAGGGCGCGGCGAGGGACGCAGTGACAAGGGACACACCAGGGCCACAGGCTCTGAGGGCGCGGCGAGGGACGCAGTGACAAGGGACACACCAAGGCCACAGGCTCTGAGGGTGCAGCGAGGGACACAGTGACAACAGGACACACCAAGGCCACAGGCTGACAGTGCAGTGAGGGACACAGTGCCACCCAGGCTGGATCGGGGCCAATGGCTGACCCAAAGCCAGCCAGGAGGCGGCCAGCAAGCAGCACATGGGACGTCCAGCTGGCCTGGATTCTTCAAAATGTCAACACTACGGAAGATCCAGAGAGAAGAGCAGGACTTTCCACATTCGAGTAGACTGGGAAGGTGTGGCAGCTACCTACACACGACACCGGGCGTCCTCCCCGGGACAGGCGCCATGACAGCAGCAACGCTGCCTCTCCCGCCTGTGATGCGAGGCCGCGTGGCTCTGAAGGAGAATGTTCTCCCTCTTGCTCATACAAACAAAGCGTGCGTGTTGTGAGGAAGCAGGTGTGCCAAAATACAGTTGGGAATCCAGGTGGAAGGTTTACGGCTTCGTTGGTTATGATTCATTGAACTTGTTTTGTTTTTGACACAGTCTTGCTGTCACCCGCCTAGCTCACTGTAGCCTCTACCTCCTAGGTTCACTGATCCTCCTGCCTCGGCCTCCCCAAGTGCTGGGGTTACAGGTGTGAGCCACCACGCCGGCCACTGGCTGGGGCTTTGTTACCATCATAGGTCTCCCCCTCTCAGGAATGTGACAGGACATGTGGGTTGGCTCCAGGAATGACCCAGAGCAGGACCCGCCAGTCTGCGCTCCGGGAACTGCACGGCTGTGTGTGGCCGGGCTCTGCAGACGCCCGGCCGTGGGTATGACAGAGCAGGCTGTTTGTCCCTGGCACCATCTGTGACGCTCCTGTGCTCGCTTTACGCTGACATACTTAAGTGTCTACTTCTCCGTCGGTTACGACAGTTAGACAGGACATACGCCCGTACCCCGCCTCAGGAAACCAGGCCCCTTCCTCACAATGCCGAACACTTCCTGGCCAGAGACGGAGGCACAGGCCAGTCCGACAGCCTTTTTTCAGAGCAGCTTGGTATGACTGCTGATTTGGATGCTTACGGAAGTTTCTCCTTATTTTTGCAATTTGGAAATATCACCAAGAACAAGTATGTTTAAGTCCTCTTGATAAAAAAATTTGGGGATCTTTAGCTGCAAAGACTCAACTCTCACCAACGCAGGGAGACTTTTTCCTTTCCCTTCAGCATCGATGCTGTTCTCACCTCCAGAAAAGCTGTAATTCACGCCTGGCTTCCAGCCGCCTCTGCCCTGCTGTGTGGACTCTGCCTTTGCTCTCTCGGAGCTGCCTCGGCTGGAGAACCCCCCCCCGCCCCCAGTACTGCACGGGTATCTAACGTTCCTTCTGGGGGCATCTGTACCCACTGCCACACTGATGCCTTTTCCACTCTGTATTTTCTCCCCATGGCTGGTGACGTTCCCACTGTCTGCTGCGGTTAGAAAGGTCCAAGTCCACCGACACTAAGGGCCAGCAGAGCCTGCTGCAGAGCCTGCCGGCCTTCCACAGGGCCGATGGGGTGGACAGGTGGCCGGGCAGAGAGACGGGCGGCACGGACGGACGGGGACGTCTGGGCAGCAGGGCCTCCCCGTGCCCGGCGCGCGGTACCTAAAGTCTGAGCGGAATCGTCGCCAGGCAGCTCTTTTGCTGGAGAAAGTACCTTTTGTGGAATTTCTGAATGTCATCAGTCTTTTCCTAACTGTTCCTTCCACAAGCAGGTCTGAGAAACTGGAAGAAAAAAGTCCTTGCTTGGCCAGGGAAGTTTCTCCAGCGTTTGCTGCGCTGACTTCTCTCCCAGGCCTGCCGCCTCGGGCAACTTCCGATAGTGGGTGGGAGAGCAGCCCCTCCCTGCCTCTCTGCCGGGGCTCCTACGGCCAGAGGCAGTTGACGTGGGCCCTGCGGACCTACCTGGCGCACCCCTCGCCATGCCGACCGCACTCGGGGCCACTCCGCAGGCTCACTGTCCTTGCTGGTTGTGTTTCGATGCCATTCTTCCTAAACTCGGGGGTCTGACATCCGCCACTTGTTCCTGTGATGAACAGGGTCCTTGCTGACTGGGGAGGAAAGGGTGACGCACGCAGTGAGACTGGGCTGGCCACAGCCACGGCCACGCAGCTCCTACATCCCACGGGGAACCGGTGTCCCCACGGAGCTGTTAAAATTGCAGACTCAGGGCTGGGTGTGTGGCTCACGCCTGGAATCCCAGCACTTCGGGAGGCTGAGGCAGAAGACTTATTTGAAGGCCAGGACCTGGAGACCAGCCTGGGCAACAGAGTGAGACATTGTCTCTATC
The DNA here is from genome assembly GCF_041146395.1 of Eulemur rufifrons. Classification (NCBI taxonomy): domain Eukaryota; kingdom Metazoa; phylum Chordata; class Mammalia; order Primates; family Lemuridae; genus Eulemur; species Eulemur rufifrons. The sequence goes on from NC_090983.1 coordinate 487,881, forward strand.
AAAAATAGAAAAATTAGCTGGGCGTGGTGGAGGCACCTGCAGTGCCAGCTACTGGGGAGGCTGAGGCAGGTGGATCGCTCGAGCCCAGGAGTTGAGGCTGCTGTGAGCTGTGATGACGCCACTGCTCTCCAGCCTGGGCAACCGAGCAAGACCCCATCTCAAAAAAAAAGAAAAAAAAAAAAAAAAAGCAGACTGAGGTTCATCCCCAGGACCTGACCCCCTTGTTCCTCTGACAAGTCACAGCTCCCTCAGTGCAGCTCCGGACGACCCCGAGACCCCAGAAGAGACTGGACCCGGGGTCCAAGCGCAGTCAAGCTGCCCCCACCAGGACTCCCACCAGCACCGCATGCACCGAGTGGGGGGAGATTCTGGAAGCAGCCTGTCCCTCGCCCCTTCCTGGCCGTCACACCCAGGCAGCCAGCCTCCCTAACGCCAGGGGTGAAGCGTGACTGGCTTAGGCCCTGAGGGGGGGTGAGTTCTCCAACACCCGGGGGAGGGGCAGGGGAGGGAGCAGTTAAGGTACAGTATAACAGCATATTGCGCAGCTGGCTGATAAGGTGGTTATCCTGTTTTCATTGCCAGGAGAAAACGCCTGCAGTACCATGTAAGTTTCTGAAAAGCATGGAAGACAGTCAGTCAAGATACAGTTAGAGTTATTTCTCAGTGGTAAAATTAGTGTTTTCTTTCTTTGCACTTTTCCTTAGTTTTCAAAGTTTTACAAAAATTTCAAAAAATAGAATTGCTCTGTGCTGGAACGTCACGTCCCTGTGCCCTCCGGACAGGGGCCGCGGCACCGCAAAGGCCAGTGGGTGAAGAAACAGGGTGCAGAGGCCCCATCACGTCCCAGCCCGCGGTCTTGCCTGTGGCAGCACGCCACACCCGCGGTCACCTGGCAAGACCCCCTTCCACTGCAGACCCATGCTCCTTTAGGAAGTCTCTTAACTGCTCTTTCTTAAGTAAAACTGGATTCACGGCAACAGCCTACGTGTGGAACGTCAATGAAACGGGGGTTGAGGCAGCTCTGAGAAATCCTCTGGGAAAAGGTGCTGCTGACGGTGCGGGGCAGTCGGCCGCGTCCTGTCGGCCCCGCCGCGTCCTGTCGGCCCCGCCGCGTCCTGGCACGCGAGACCCGAGTCTGGAACTCACTGCATGGGCCACTCGTGGAGACTGAGCCTCGTGTTCCTCCTGCACGTGACTTCAGCAGCCTGGGTTCCCTCAGGGTTCTAGCAGACCTTTCTTCCAAGAAGCCGAACAGAGCAACGTTCCTCCTCCGTAACACACCTTTGCTGGAGATGATGCAGCTAGAGTGCAGTTCTGCATTTCTCTGTGGTACATTAACGCACACAAAGGAATGTAACCAGAATTCCCGCAAGGACGTAGCCAAACGCTTCACTGTTTGTAACGAAGACACAGAGTGACGTGGGGTGCGCAGTAACTCACCTGTGCAGGGAATCGGGGCCCTCCTCCTTCGCCGGTCCACACGGCGGGAGAACGAGGTCGCCCCGTCTGGCCTCCCCCAGGCCCAGCGGGGCATCAGCTCCTGGAGACTCACGACACTCGTGGAGGCTCCTCTGTGGGCTCAGCCCAGGGGGACACGGGTCACCCACAACTCCTGCTTTCTTGTCAAGGGAAGCCCGGAACCACTTACTGATTTCCTCCATCACCACGGTGTTGTCCATCGCTATGTGAACTGCCAAGGAGCTCCACGTGTCGAAGACAGCAAGCTTCCTGCGGAAAGCGGAGGAGAACACGGCCGTGAGCTTTTTACAGCCCGCAGACGTCTCGTCTCTACAGCGACGACGACGGCAGGACAGGGCACGAGAAGGACCAGGACTCGGAAGGGCAGGGGGCACGTCCCAGGCCACAGATGGCAAGAGAGCTGAGGCTGGAACCTGTTTCTTCTCGCCTGGGCCTGCTGTTCCCTCCACCCCCACGGTGCACGTAAAGGCTGAGCACAGAGGCTCGCGTGCAGCACGGCTCTTTAGACACTGTTTCTCCGGGCACAGTGGTGTGAGCCTGTAATCCCCGCTACTTGGGAGGGAGACTGAGGCAGGAGGATCACTTGAGCCCAGGTGTTTGAGACTAGCCTGAGCAACACAGGGAGACCCTGTCTTAAAAATAAATTTAAAAATCTCATCACTAGAAAATAGAGAGAAACTTTTTTTTTTAGTTAAAAACAACTTGGAGGCAGGCCCAGCCTAGCCTTATTGTGCACGCACAGCGGCCCCCCGTCCCCCCCCGCCCTGGCCCCTCAGGCCCTGCTCTGGTCTCCCCCCACCAAACACCCTGCACTAACAACCGAGGGGTTCGAGTCCTTGTAGAGGATGTGCGGCCCGGCGAGAGCACCACCATGAAGGAGGCGAGGAGGACCGTGGACAGGGAGAGCACCGCCGTGAAGGAGGCGAGGAGGACCGTGGACAGGGAGAGCACTGCCGTGAAGGAGGCGAGGAGGACCGTGGACAGGGAGAGCACCGCCGTGAAGGATGGAGAGGAGGACCGTGGACAGGGAGGGCACCGCCGTGAAGGAGGCGAGGAGGACCGTGGACAGGGGGAGCACCGCCGTGAAGGAGGCGAGGAGGACCGTGGACAGACGTGGTTCTGAGGAAGAGCAGACCCTGCGGCCAAAGCCTAACGGGACTGTAATCCTGGGCGCTGTGGAGGTGAGGTCAGGAGATGCAAATGAAAGTGAAAGAACAGAAGAGCAAGGAGGAATGTTCCAGATACAGGCACGGCTCCTGCCAAGGCCCCAAGATAGCGAGGACATGGTACATCTGGGGACAGAATGAGGGACTTTGCCTGGGGGCACCGGGCGACCATGCAGAGACCTTCCCGACGGGAAGCCCAAAGGCGCTGCCAGGAGAGCAGCCTGCTCCGCCGACCGCCTCCCCGCTCTCTGCAGCCCACTCGCTGTGCGGAGGACACGGTGACAGGCCCGTAAGGCTGGCATTCTAGAGGCGGCAGACAGAAGGAACCGTGCAGGTCCTGAGTGGTGCAGAGAATATGGCAGGGCCGGGGCCCCCCGTGAGGGCGCTGGGGGAGACGCCAGGCCGAGGGCACAGCGCACCTCCAAGGAGCACAAGGTGTGCTGTGCTGGGAGGCCGGGCAGTGCACACTGCTGCAAGCCAGCCGGGAAGTGCCAGGACTGTGCAGTGCAGGACAGAGTGACGGCTGACGCATTCTATAAAGATGGCTCTGCTGCCACTTGAAAGAAAACAAGGCTTCAGGACGGCAAAGAGAGAAGACTGACGAGAACACAAGAAACAGGCGTGGACCAGGGTGGGGAGCGAAGAGACTTCCAGATGGGCGTGTTGAAAGAGAGCACTCTAGAAAGATCTCGGATGTTGACTCGAGTGCCTGGAAGGGGTGCCTGAGGGGCTTCGAGCGGGGACATGGGGCAGGCAGAAGCACGAGGCAGGACCTGGAGCGAAAGTCTCAGCTGGTGACAGACTTGGGAGTTGGTGGCCCTCAGCCTATCAGGGAAGAGCCCTGAACGGGCAAGACCTGGGGGCACAGCCCAGAACGCCCCCCAGAAACGCTGGGATGCCAGGGCACACGGCCACAGACAGGCGGACTGAAAAGTGGCAAGTGACCGGAAACCACAGGTGAGCTCCTAGCAGGTGCAGGAAGAGCCACTTGAGGGGAATTCACGGTGGGGCAGGAGCGGGGAGGCAAACACCTTAGGGCTGCAGCTCCAGCAGCTCAGGCCGCACGGCAGGTGAGCAGCAGGTGAGAGAGAGAAACTGCATCTGTATTCGCAGCCGCTCCCCCTCGCTGGCATCAGGCCTGAGCTCCGCCTCCTGTCACAGCAGTGGCAGCGTTAGCTGCGCACAGGAGACTCTAACTGCACACGGAGGGACCGAGGCTGCGGCTCCTCGTGAGAATCTGATGCCGAGGATCTGAGTGGAGCTGAGGGGGTGACTAGCACTGGGGAGCGGCTGCAAACACAGATCGTCATTAGCAGAGAGGTCCGACTGCACAGAGACCATCATAAATCAATGCTTGCAGACTCGTATCTAAACCTTATCCGTGAGTGGCAAGTGACAATGTAATAATGACGGAAATAAAGTGCACAACAAACATGATGCGCTTCAATCATCCCGACACCACCCGTCGGTGGAAAACTGTCTTCCGTGAAACTGGGCCCTGGTGCCAAAAGGCCGGGGAACGGCTGCCTTGCGGCACAAGCGCGGTGCGGGAGGAAGGACAGGCAGGACTGACAGGAAGTGGAGTCCAGGCAGACCCCAACGATGCGGGCGGGAGGGGGTTACAGCGGAGCTGCGAGGAATGTGAGGAAGAGGTCGGGACACCAGGGGACACCAGCTCTGGTACGCGGGCAGGGGCGGGAGGGCCACGGCACCGAGTGGGTGGCTGCTCTTCCCCACAAACTGCAGCAGCCAGACCAGTCTCACCTGCCCACACCCTCAGAGGCCACCGCTACAGAGGGACCTGTGAGACAGACAAGGACCTGATCCAATGGCTGTGACCCGGATTAAGGTGTTCGTTTTATTGAACACAAGAGCTGATGCACACAGCCTTGGCCTGCTCACCTCTGAGGAACTTCCCGAGGGCCCTTAAGAATAGGGACCTCTTATTTTCTTCAGCAATAAAGACTCAAGGAGAGTTTAAACCCCCCAAAGAACATTCATGCTGTCCCCAAAGACGCAGAAGGGTGGAGGCTCATACATACTTGAGGACCTGGGCGACGGTGTTGGGCCCGTACCACTGGCCGATAGACTTGCCTTCGCCAACGCCCATTTGTGCTGCAGGGAACAGACCTAGATCAGTGACACACGCCCTCCCCGGTCAGCCCAGCGGTCCCCACCCCCACCTCTGGTGGCATGTGGCACCAGGGAACACGTCACAGGAAGGCCTGGACAGCCACCCCGTACCCTGCCTCCAGCGGGACGAGCCTACGAGATGCAGGGACACCTTCTCTAAGAGGGAGTCGGGAAGGGACAGACCACGTCCCGAGGTTTGTCCTCCACTAAGAACTGAAACAAGGGGACAGAGGAGATGACATGATCTGACGTGGAAGTCACGGGGGACTGTCCTTCCCTTCCCTCTGTGAGTGAGGACATGACGCTCACAGGCCGGCTTGCCTGGAACAGAGGCCCGGGGGGCTTCACGGCCTTCCCTTCCACCTGAGCACTCAGATTCTCCGACAAGGCACAGAAGGGACACAGGCGGGGGGTGGGGCAGGGGAGCGAGGCCGGGGTCTGAGCTGGCGCTGGACCCCCCGCAGCAGCCCCGGCAGTCACAGCCAGTGTGACCTGCAGCCTCCCGCTGCACACGCCACACCAGAAGGGCTCCGGGAAGCCCACGCCGCTGCCCTTTCTCAACCGCCCAGGACGGGGACACCGCGCGGCCCCCACCTATCTGGTGAATGGAGTAGTAGCTGTCCTTCCTGTCGAGGAAAGCGTTGAGGACACTGAAGTAGCTGTCTGGCTGCCTCTTCCGCTGTGTCCACCTCCAATCTATTGGGAACAAGACAGGTCAGTCCCACCATAAACCAGAGAAACAAGTCTTCACTTTTAACAAAACGCTCAAGATATAGATGGTATCGAAACCTTTTTTGAATCTTTCTAAAGTTAAAAGCCAAATTCTCTAGGATTTCAAATACACATATGCCAACTCATTGAAACAAATCCATACAAAAAGCAGAACAGTTTCAGTGGTTTAAAGGTAAATTCTAAAATATAAACTCTTACCAGCATTCTTTAAAGTCAGATTTTTAATCAATAAACAGAAATGGGTCATTACTCAGGGAAACCCCAGACTCTAATCTGTGTTTTACCCACGATGCGCTTGAAACAACCCTTCCCCTCAGTCCTCTTTGCTTCCCAGAGCACCGTGACTCACCTCGGCCTAAGTGCCGGCACACCAGGGCCTGGGCGAAGATCATCTGTCCGCACCGCAGCATGCAGCCCCAGCCCGTGTCCGAGGTGGGGCCTGTTCCCCCTGCCGTGGCAGACAGACAGAGCTCACGGTCAGAGCTTGGTGCCAGGCCAAGGCACCGACGCCGCCGTCCGTCAGCTCTGCCACTGAGGACTCAGGGACGCCACAGCCCCACTTGCCGGGGAGTGAAGCCTCCCGACGGCTTCCTCAAAACGGACAAAACACGTGAGCAAGTCGGTCACGGAGCAACAGGGATGTCTGGTAGACACACAAAAAGATGCTGACCCTCATGAGTGACCCAGAAAATGCTAAGTTAAAGAAGAATCGTGTTCCAACTGCCAGAAAGGCAAAGACCCAAAGGCGTCATGACACCTCGTGTTGCTGCAGGTGCAGGCGGGGCCGGCTGGGTGGGCTGGACTCAGCCCTTCAAGTGCACACACCCGGCCCCCCAGCCTCACTCCCGGGGCCCAGATAGACAGTGCGGGCTGTGGGGCCGTGGGGGGGCGCTGCGGGGCCGTGGGGGGCGCTGCGGGGCCGTGAGGGGGCGCTGCGGGGGCCGTGGGGGCGCTGCGGGGCCGTGGGGGCACGCACTGTGGGCCCGTGGGCGGGCGCTGCGGGGCCGTGGGGGGGCGCTGCGGGGGCCGTGGGGGGCGCTGCGGGGCCGTGAGGGGGCGCTGCGGGGGCCGTGGGGGCGCTGCGGGGCCGTGGGGGCACGCACTGTGGGCCCGTGGGCGGGCGCTGCGGGGCCGTGGGGGGCGCTGCGGGGCCGTGGGGGGCGCTGCGGGGCCGTGGGGGGCACTGTGGGGCCGTGCGTGAGGTGACAGACGCTGGGAAACGCCCTGCCAGCCGACAGCGGGAGCCCAGTGGAGCGGCACCGTGCAGCCAGCACGGGGGGCGGGAGAGCACCCGTGGGGGCGAGACGCCGGGGACTGCACACTGTGTGAGCAGGATTCAGCGGTCGGGCCACGGGAGTTGCAGTCCTGGCCCACCCTTTACCCACCTCCGAGCCCCGGGCACCTCCTCCCACACATTGGGGGAAACAACCAGTGCTACCTCTTGGGGCGAGGCGGCCGGCACGCGCACACACACACTCACACACACACACACACACACTCACACACACGCGCGTACACACACACACACCCCCCACACACACCCCCCCACACACACGCATGTACACGCACTCGCGCACACACACACACACACACACACCCATCAGCGGTGCCTGTCGTCGCCCTCCTTTCACTTCTGGCAAAAACAAACCATTTCTCAGAGCCAGGCGCAGCAGGCCCTGCTACGTGGGAGGCAGAGGCAGGAGGACTGCTTGAGCCCAGGAGTTCAAGGTCAGTCTGGGCAACATAGCAGGCTCCCATCTCTTAAAAAAGAAATTAATTTTAGAAACCCCACCCAATCATCTCTGCAGAGCCGCGGAAGGAAACGCACCACACGCAGCCTCTAGACCCACAATGGCCGCCTCGCCCGCATCTGCGGCTCCTCCGCCACGCCCCTGCCAGGGAGCAGCTTCCTCTGGCCCGTGTTCCCGCCTAGCAGCCTGGCAGAGCCGATCCCAACACGACAGAGGCTGGGGACTAACCCACCCGAGGCCGAGCAGGGCAGGCTCAGAGCAGGTGTGAAGTAGGTGTTTCTGGAATGAACAACTATTTCCAGGGCAGACCTGGCCAACGGTGCCACTAAATGTCACCCCACAGGGACGAGCCCCTTCTCTCCCTACATTTCAGTGTTCTCAGATGTCAAGCCACTGTGGCTCCTTTACTTCCACTTCACTTTGGAGAAAAGCCCGACTCAGCCACTGGGAAGAGGCGGAGCCAGCCTGGTCCCCACCCTCTGACCACCCCGAGGACACAACCACGAGGAACCTTGTTCACGGAACGCACTGTAGTGTTCAGTGATAACGTGTCACAGTTACCTTGCCCCTCCAATCTCCCCACAGCTAAGTGTGGAACATACTAGAAAAGATGATGGATAGAGAATGGCTTCCAGACATTCCTGTACAGCCGCGACCCAGGACGCACATTCAGCTACGTAAAACTGAAACTAAAATCTCCCGCAGCAACATGCTCTCTCACCAGGGCAAACACGCTGTTTCATATTTTGTTCTGTTCTACGTTTTAGAAAGTGTTAGTCATGACCCGTGATACTGTGACTTGCAGTTGAAAAACCCCTGCCCTGGGCAGAATGACGAGCCCAGGTTTGGGTTCTAGCTCTGCCACTACTGGGAGTGAGACCTCAGCCAGGGTTGCCGTGAGGATTAAAACAAAGTATCTGGCATATTGAAGTCAAAACTGTAAGCACAAATTTTCCACCTTCTTAACACTTGTGCACTTTGCCACACATTGTAAAAAAAATGGGGCACTTACCAATGGCTGCAAAGTTTTTCCTGTATGTAAACCAAAGTCTAGATGCCACATCAGACAAGATCTCGTCCTTTTCTGGAGGTTGTTTAAAAGAAGAAAACACACACACAAAACCTTAAGTTTGTAAGTCACGTATCACAGAAGCATTGGCAGATAACTATTATCACAAAACGCTTTTTGCAGACTGAGCAGTCAGAGCAGAGTGGGCTCCGGCGTGGCTGATACCTGTGAAAATGCTGTATTTTCTACCCAGTATCCAAACGGGCTCTGAGGTCTCAGGGAAATCTTCAAACTCAGCAAACCGGAGAGTGTCGTAGGTCAGAGTAGCTGTTGAAATCAAAGACATCCATCAATCAAACTTTTATAATTTCATAAAATAATATCAAAAGAGATCATTTATTGCATTTCTATGTTTGTTTGTTGGTAGAGACGAGGTCTCACCATGTTGCCCATGCTGGTTTTGGAACTCCTGGCCTCAAGTGATCCTCCTCCCTTGGCCTCCTGAAGCACTGTGATGACAGGCGTGAGCCGCCCCAGCCCACAAGCATTTCTGCACTGAAGGAGAGCATGAGCGTAAATTCTTGCAACAAACGGCACACGCTGTGTTCCTAGCGCTACCACGACAACACCACTGCTGGAGCCAACGCACTTGGACACACAGGAGGGCCTGTCAGGCAGCGGCTCTGCTGGGGGGGCCGGAAGGGGGGGCCTGTACCCCACTTCCTCAGCCTCACAGACCCCAAGCTGCTGAGTCAGCGTCCAGCAGCTGACACAAGGGTGAGAGAGAGACCGAGTCAGAGCCAACCCGAGGAAAGAAAGGAAAAAAAAAAAAGCCACATGATTCAAGCACTCGATTGTTTTAGACTTAAAATGTTTGGAACCTAGAAGACAAAAAATGAAATAAAACCATTCCCTTCATCTTTGTTGGTGATGGAAGCCACAGAAGAAACGAACATGGAGCAAGCGTCCGTGTGTCCTGAGGCTTGCAGATGTCACCTTGGCAGCAGGTTCAGATGCTTCAGGGGCAAGAAATACTGAGCTCCCAAAGGCCGGTGGCTCCGGCCACCCCGACTTCCTGGTTAGGCACAGACAGCTGGGAGGGAGGGGTGCCACTCCTGGGTGTGCACCCACCGCTGGAAACTGAGAGAGGAGCCGCTCTGCAAAGTGCCCAGAGGTGCCCGGCCGCCAGGAGGCCCGGAGATCAAGGCCTGGAAGCTACGCCCACTTCAGCAGTGCACAGCCCACTTTGTACGGAGGCCGCAGAGCCAGGCTGTCCACCTGGGTGCTGACGAGACCCGGGTGCCACCTTACTCTGTCCTGCTTCAGTGAAGACACCAGAGAGGCCCAGCGCCCTCTTGTCTACAGAGACCCAGTTCCACACTGTCCCGCAGCGGGGCATGCGGCCCAGTGCCCGCAAGGTGGGGAGATGCACACAGCGTACTACAGGGTGGCCGCAGGGGCAAAGGCATCTTCAGGGGAGTCTGGACACACAGTCTCACCTGCCGCCTCTCTAGCTGGACGGAGCCCAATCACTCATCCTTCACCTGCAACTTCATGGACATCTTTTGAAAACTAAAGACATTATATGAACGTCTCCCACATCTAAATTTACTTTTTGACAATACCTCCACCTTTCAGTAAGAATGATGGAAATTGGCCGGGCGAGGTGGCTCACGCCTGTAATCCTAGCACTCTGGGAGGCCGAGGTGGGTGGATCATTTGAGCTCAGGAGTTCGAGACCAGCCTGAGCAAGAGTGAGACTCCATCTCTACCAAAAATAGAAAGAAATTAGCTGGACAACTAAAAATATGTAGAAAAAATTAGCCGGGCATGGTGGCGCATGCCTGTAGTCCCAGCTACTCGGAGGTTGAAGCAGAAGGATCCCTCAAGCCCAGGAGTTTGAGGTTGCTGTCAGCTAGGCTGACGCCACGGCACTCTAGCCCGGGCAACAGAGCGAGACTCTGTCTCAAAAAAAAAAAAAAAGGAATGATGGAAACTAATTATAAAAAATACTGGAGACTACAAAAATACACAAGTCATCTGAAGCCTCATCACCGAGCAGGGCATCTTTCCACAGTCTTTGCGCACAGGCCTGTGCACGCAACTTCACAGACAGACGGGACGACACCACATCTGTGGCTTCCCCACCTTTATCCTTCACGACCACGGGATCACCGTTCCCCATGAAGGCAGCTCCCCTCCAGATCTCCCGCTGTGCTGAGGTTGCTGACTCGCTCAGGCGACTCACGCCCTGTTCGGCGCGTTCCCAGTGACCCCCCACCACAGACCGCCAGCCCCCGTCGCTGCAGGTGTTCCCGAGTCGTGCACAGGCCCCTTGGCGGGTGCCGGCTCTGGCAGTCAGCGTTCACACCCCAGCTCAGGCACTCACAGGCAGTAGGTTCCTGGGTCGCTTCGTTACTAAGTGTGGATGTCCCTCACCCACACAATGGGATGGCAGGACAGCCTCGCCACATGGCCGTGGTATTTCCAGAAACACTCCCCATTAGGTGCTGCTGGCAGACAAAATGGCTCCTATGTCAGCTGGTGTCGTTAACGTGAGGACTCCACCGTCAAAGGCACGCACATTTTACTGCCCCCGAAGGCTTAGCCGGATGCAGCCTGTTCCCAGCCGCAGGGTCGGGAGGCCCGTGCCGGCGTCTCCAGCAGCACAGGCAGCAGGAACACGGCCACGACGCCAGGCGGCCCGGTGTTCCCTGCTGAAAGAGTCCTCAGCTGCGGGGACCCAGGCCCAGCTCTGCCCTTTTCCTAGAGCAGTTCAAAGCCGGGATACCCTGGGAGGGTTTCAGACAACAGTAGAACATTCCAACAGCAACAAAATTGGAATTACTGTCCTGCAGTGTTGTAAATCGAAATAAGATGGGTGTTTGCGTCCTTTTTTCTCGAGAATAGACTTTCTGGATTTGAGTCTATATACCAAACGAAGGCTAGAGGCCAGAAAACAGTAGTGATTTCTATTGCCGCCTTGGCATATATGTCTTTTAAGGTATTGCAGAGCTAAAATGAGCAATTTGGGTGAGTACCTCTTTGTAGAACCCAACATAACTCGAAACTATCATTAAGTTGAAAATGCATTTAATATACCTAACCTGTCAAACATCGTATTAACGGCCTAGGCAAGTCTACCTTAAATGTGCCCAGAACAATTACATTAGCCCACAACTGGGCAAAGTCATCTGGCCACGCAGTACCCGCAGAGCATAAGTTGTTTCTCCTTGTGACTCCCTGGCTGACTGGGAGCTGCCCAGCGTCTCGGGAGTACCATGGAACATATCCCTGCCCTAGGAAAAGATCAAAATTCAAAATTTGAGCCAGGTGCAGTGGGTCACACCTGTAATCCTAGCACTTTGGGAGGCTGAGGCAGGGGGATTGCTTGAGCTCAGGAGTTCAAGACCAGCCTAAGCAAGAGCGAGACCCCGTCTGTACAAAACATAGAAAAATTAGTTGAGTGTGGGGCACACACCTGTAGTCCCAGCTACTCGGGAGGCTGAGGCAGGAGGATCACTGAAGCCCAGGAGTTTGAGGTTGCTGTGAGCTATGATGATGCCACTGCACTCTCTACCCTGGGAAATAGAGCAAGACTGTCTCAAAAAATTAAATAAATAAATCCAAAATTTGAACTATGTTTCTATTGAACATGTATCACTTTCACACTATTGTAAAGTTGAAAAACTGTTAAGTCGAACCATCATAAGTTGGGGACATGTATATTTCAGAGGGATGTGGCACATGTCATTAGGACAAGGATCACCTCGTTGAATTATGAAGTCTGTAGTATCAGAATCTGGACATTGAGAAACTTTTTTTTTTTTTTTGAGACAGAGTCTCGCTCTGTTGCCCAGGCTAGAGTGAGTGCCGTGGCATCAGCCTCGCTCACAGCAACCTCAAACTCCTGGGCTCAAGCGATCCTCCTGCCTCAGCCTCCAGAGTAGCTGGGACTACAGGCATGCGCCACCATGCCCGGCTAATTTTTTCTATATATATTTTTAATCGTCCAGATAATTTCTTTCTGTTTTTAGTAGAGACGGGGTCTCGCTCTTGCTCAGGCTGGTCTCGAACTCCTGAGCTCAAACAATCCTTCTGCCTCGGCCTCCCAGAGTGCTAGGATTACAGGCGTGAGCCACCGATCCGGCTGAGAAACTTCTTTTTAAAAGATAATTATTTTTAGAGACCTTCCTGGTAGCTAGAAATATAGGTGTGCACTGCCCCTGGAAAATTTTACTTTTAAATTTTTTTTGTGAAGACGGGGTCTTACTACGTTGCCCAGGCTGGTCTCCAATTCCTAGCCTCAAGTGATCTCCCCACTTGGCCTTCCCAAGCGCTGGAATTACAGGTGTGAGGCCACTGCACCCAGTCTGAGAAACTGCTAAGACAACTAGCTTCTCATTTTAAAAACATAAATAAGGAATGAGACACGTAGGTAAGGAAGACAAGAGAAACGCTCACTCTGGAAGGAGAATAACGATGCCTGCGCAGCTTTGAAGTTGAGGGTTTTCACCACTGAAGTGGCAAAATGCAAAGCAGGCATATTTCTTGGGTTTATTAGCAGACTTTACAGGCCAGGAAGCCAACTTCAGAGTGAAGGTAATAAGAGGTGCTCTGTGAAGTTCAAATACATCCGCGTATCTGCCGCAGCCATCACAGGGACGGGCGTGGCCTCAGACTGCCCCCCACAAACCCGAAGGGAGACCAAGACACCTGGAGCAAGCAAAACGACAAGCAGCAGCCACAGCTCTCGCCACTGCAACAGGGGTCTCGAAGCGACAGTGTACATCGCCCATGGGGTCCCTGAGGGGGGCACCCACGCCGTAACCCCCGCTTCAGTGCTCTTCCTGTCTACAGAAATGCCCAGGCCTCCTGGCTCCCCTGCCCTCCCCCCAGAACTGTACCCTCCGTGGGTGGGAGCCGCGCCTTCCCCCAGGACCAGCTGCGCACACGCCCCTCACCCCATCCCCACACGCCTCCCACTGCACTGCCCCCTCCTCCGACGGGCCCATCTTCGCCTCTGTCTGCGGAGGACACCGAGGACACCGCGGGTGGGGAGCATCTACACGGTGGGGAGCGTCTACGCAGGTGGGGAGCGTCTACGCAGGTGGGGAGCATCTACACCGATCGCACACATTCCTGGCAGCGCACAGCGCTGCTCAGGAGCCCACGACTAGCCAGGCACTGGATCCTCCAAGGTGATAACCTTTCTGTGCCTCGGTTTTCTCACTGGTAAAATGGGAACAGTTGTGCTTTCCTCAGAGCAGTGCACGGAGAGAAACAAGTGAATGTGTAGGAAGCGCAGCAATGACACTTTCGGGGCCAGCTTCTCAGAACCTCTGAAAGGGGTGAAAGGATTACAGCACAGCCGGAGTGAGACACAGTCTGGGGCCAAACTGAAGTGCAACCCCTGGCACAATGTAAGCAGACACTGAACCAATCCGGAATTTCTCTGTTAAAACTGAATCCAACACAACAAACGCTGCACAGAAAGAGACCAGACTGCACTCAGAGAGCAGAAGCCAGCCACACCACTTCGGGGCTGGTTAAAGGTCCTTAGGCTGCTCCCCTGCAGTGCTGGCAGCAAGGATCACGCGGCCCGCAGTGATTCCCACCAGAAGAGGCCAACGGGGCTAGCTGTTCCCTGCGCAGGTGTGGGAAAGTCTGCCCTGAATCAGGACGCTCCTCGCTGCCCCACTCGTGCTGGAGGACAGGATGTCACAGACGGGCCCTCCGAGCAGACCCCACCTTGCCTGGACATCCTCACGGCTCCAGCTGAAGAGGAAGACCCTGTGAGGGCCCCGGACTGAGACATCCTCACTCAACACAGGCTGAGGGGCTTGGACCCGACCACAAGCTCCCTGACCTTCCAGATCTTACTTTGTGATGGAGGAAGGAAAACTCTTCGGAAATGACACTTCTAATTTCTGTTGAGGTTTGTTTTTGGAGACAGAGCCCCCTCACTGGCTGCATGGCACATGCCTGCACTTCTCTAAGCTTCCATCTCTTCGCCCATGAAACTGGGCAAAGCCCCCAGCTCTGCCCCGGGGGGGTGAGAACCTGAGACAGGTGGGACATGAAGCTCACATCACTAACACCTGCACAGACCGACCGACGTGAACACTCCACTCTGACCCTCAGATCACAGCTCCACGTGGCCTGCGGCCAGCTGCAGCACACTTCTCCAGAGAGGCTTCCTTGCCATATTTCACATTCCTTGTTATAATGTCACCATCTTTACACACCACATCACGTCATTTACAAAGCAGTTCACAGAGCTCTTGGGATAGAAGTCAAACCTCGAAAGGAACACCCACCTCCAGCCTCCCAGGCCCGACGACAGAGAGGTACTGTCCCCCTTAGGAAAGAAACCCCCTTAGAAGCAGTTCCTCCTTTTGGTCCCCGAGGCCCCAGACGCTTGATTTTCCATACTCCCTCCCCCGAGACTTCTGTGATCACAACTGCCAGAGAAGGCAGAAAGTGTTTTAATAATATGGTGATTTCACTAGAAAAAAGTATTACGATTTAATAGCATTAATCTGACAGGCAGAAAAACAGGGAATTGTGCTCAATGAATTTAATCAACTTCTCTCTACTTAGTACCAATTAAGAGGGGTGGACCACAAAAAATATGCAACTAATAGATTTCTTTTAGGGCTTTCTATAATGTACCTCCTTTTGAAAGATGTGTTCCTAAAGCACCTCTAAGTTGTCTTCCAAAAGATTATACTTTACAAATAAATTCAACAAAGGCTTCTCCCCTTCCTTTAGAAAACCCTTACGTTTAAAGTAACAGTTTGCACATAGTTATTTTTTAAAAATCCCTGAGAGTCCACATGAAGATGCTGGTGGGGATGGCAGGAAGAAGGGAAGGGACCCAAAATTAAGCTGTATCAGAGAACGAGAACGCACTGAGAGCACGGTGGCAGAACACGCATGTGCAGACCCACGCCCTGTGGCAGGCCTCCCCACTGACTCACACGTTACGCTGACAGACTGGATTTACATTAAACTTTATAAACTGAAATTCTCATAGTAGGGGGATGTGTAAGTTATCATTAATTCAAGTTTTGTTTTTTCAATTACAAACCACATGCCAGACACGATGTGACAAACCAGAGGTGCAAACAGAAGATACTGGCTCTGCCAGGAGTTCAAGGCTGCAACCAGCTATGATTGAGCCACTGTGCTTGAGCCTGTGAGACAGACCAAGAGCCTGTCTCTCTCTCTCACTCGATCAATCCATACATGCTACATACGGACGTACACACGGACGTCTGCATGTGCCGGCTGCGTCCTCCAGGGTGCAGAGCGTGGCTACTTAAGAGCTGGGAACTGCCTGTTCCTTGGACGGGAGAGACGTGAAGTACAGACAGTGCCGAGGGGACTGCTGGGGAACACAACCATGCTGTGGTCTGCCTGCCGCCTTCTGGACCTCTCCACGCCAGCGGCCCTGGGCTGCCCCCCTGGCCTCTTCTCTTCTCTACCCACACCCGCAGGCGAATGGCGTCATCTGAGGAGGCCTCCCACACACCTCCAGCCCAGACCTATTCCCGTAGCTCCAAACCCGTAGATCCAAAAGCCCTCTGGGCATCGCTACAAGGATGTCCAACGGGCACCTCACACTTAACACACACAAATCAAACTCCCGACACAGAGCTCCCCATCAGGCAGGACCTCCCCAACCTTCCCCATCTGAGTCTCCTAGGTCAGGCCGTGAACCGTGGTGCCATCTTTAACTTCTGCCTCTCTGTACATCCCACTCCCAACTTCCAATCCATAAAAAAACCCTATCATCTCAGCCTTCAGAACACACCCAGCAGTCAACCTGTTCTCCACTCCCTGACCCAGCCTCCCCCATCTATGGCCTGGCTTATTGCAGCAGCCTCCTCACTGGTCTCCTTGCTTCTGCCCTTGCCCCAGCACAGCCTCCACACAGATGCCAGAGCAATTCTGTTAAACATAAGTCTGATCATGTTACTCCTCCTCTCAAAACCTTCCAGAGTGTCACCATCCTATTCAGAATAAACACGTAAGTCCTCACTGTGACCCAGCAAGGCCTCATGGTCGGGCCTACGTCACCTCCCGCTCTCAGCCCCTGCTTCTCTCATCCCCCACTGCAGCCCCAGCCCTACCAGCCCCACCAGCCTCCTGTGCTTCTCCATCAGCCACTTGCCCCACCTTCTGCACTGCTTGGGGTCCTGGTCAGAACTTAACCTTCGAAGTAAGACCTCTCCTGGCCACCCTGGCCACAATTCCAATCCCCCTCCTGCTGGGCCCACATCACTCTCCCGCAGGAGCCACACACCTTGCTGCTTTCTGCTGGTCTCACGTCTAGGACGTCAGCTAGCCCAGGGCAGCGGTTTCTATCTGTTCGCTCCTCTAGTCCTGGGGAACAAGGGCTGGCACATACCTGGCACACAGTAACAAACAGTTTATTGAGTGAATGACTACAAGAACAAACAGAAACTATACTACACATGCTCACGGCAGGCAGAATTTTCAAGGACTCTAGGGATTGGAGGAGGGTGGACCATTAATCATTCCTGAAAGGATGTACAGCATCATGACGGATGGAAAACTCCCTCCCATATCCTAAAAACGTCATATGTTTTTATGAGCATAAACAAGCCTTCAAATGCAAAACCCTTTTCTACTTTGATCCCACAAGTACCAGCATTTCCTATTCAGTATCATCATGTGACTACACAGCTGTATTCCTAACTTGAACATAATGGTTTTCAGATTTAAGACAATGACCCATATCAAACTGTTCTCACCTTAACCAAGTCTCTCACATGGATAGACTTACCTATCCAAACAATAATACCTAAACACAAATAGCACAACAAATAGTTAACAGTACACAGCTGCAAATAGTACAATAGTGTCTAGTACTTGCTCTAAAAAACAACCATCACAAAACATACATCTGTCAACAGGCTCCTTGGGGACTCGGGGCTCCTGTTTCCTCCAGCCATCTAACAGATTTAAGTGACGAGATGCCACAAATCATTCAAATAAACATTGGCCATACACGTTATACTTTCCAAACTAAGATCTTAATAAGTTTATGTTTCAGCTGCCAGGAAAAGAGCGAGCAAAAACAATGCCATTCCGGATGACAGGTAGAATTAAACCAGACGAAGGTCTCCCTTCACAGACGGGGACAGCTGAAGGGCGGCAAATCGGTTTCCGTAAGTAACCAAAGAACTGATACTGCTGTGTGAAAATGTACCTGGGGCTACTGGGCAAGTGATGGGTTTGGTACCGACTTAAGTCTCCAAAATAGCTTGGCAGCAAAAAATTGTCTCCTGTTGGCTTGGGCAGAAGCGTGATAGGACAGGCAAAAACATCAACACGCGCACGCCGCCTGCACTTTCCCTTAGGACCCCAGGAAATTAAGACGCGATGAGCTGGATGCGCTGTTTCTCTTCCCCATCACAGAAAAAGGACTCCTGGACGCTGTGGTTACTGAAACGTATTTCTCGCCTCGAGCCCACCGATAACTTCGCAAAAGTTGCAGTTTCCACTCCCGCGCTCCCAGCCGGGAAGGCCAAGCTGTGGCCGACCGCTCGCGTCCGCACCCCGCACTGCCGCAGCCCTCCCGGCGCGCTCCGGCGGCCGCCGCGCCTCTCCCGGCCCGCAGGCCCGCAGGCCCGCCGCCCGCCACGCCGGGCCAGCGCTCGGGCCTGCCGAGCCCGTAACCCGGGGCGGACGGGCCGGGGCGGACAGGCCCCAGCAGCTCCGGCGTGACGGACCGTCAGGGGCGCGGCCGACAGGCTCGGCCCTCGCCGGGGTCCCCCTGCCGCCCCCACCCGCCGCAAACGCCGCCCGCGCCCCCGCACCGCCGGGCCCATCCCGCCCCGGCGCGCCCCGCAGCGCGTCACGCCGGCCCGGGCCGGGGCAGGCCAGGCCGAGGGCGCGGCCGCCACCTCCCGCAGAGGGGGCCCAGCCCAGGCAGCTCCTCACCTGCGTCCATCTTCCTCGTCCGGCCGCCGACTGACCCGAGCGGCGTCGCTCCGACCCGCCCGCAGCGCGACGCGGCGACCGGACGCCGCGGGGGCCAATCGGGACGCGGGCGCCGGCGAGCATCCGGCGCAGGGCGGAAGTGCGCGGGCGCCACCATCTTGGCGTACGGCCGGGCCACCGCCGCAAGCTCTCGCCGCAGGGAGGGCCGTCCGGGGAGGTCTCGTGGGCCGGCGGCTCGCTCTGCTGCCTGACGGGACACTGCGCTCGCCACGCGCGGCGCTTCCTCCACTCAGAGGACGCAGGAGCAGTCGTCGATGCGGCGGAGGCCAGCTCGGCGCCCGCCGGCGCGGCCATCTTGCCGTACGGACGGGCCGCGACGCGCCCATGTCGCCGTACGGACTCCCCGCGCCGGGGCGGCTCCCTCGCCCGCCGCCGGCCCTCCTGCCGACGCTTCCAGGGCCCGGCTGCGCCCCGCGGGTCGCGGAGACGCCCGAGCGCGCTGCGGGCGCGGGCGCGGGCGCGGGCGGGGGCGGGGGCGGGGGCGGGGGCGGGCCGCGGCGGGCGCCCGCGCCGCCATCTTGCCGTACGGCGCGGACGCCGCGGGCCGGCCCACGTCCCGAGCCGTGTCGCCGCCGCGCTCCCTCCCTCGGGGCGGTCCGCGGGCGGGCGGGCGGCGAGGGCCGGAGCCTGGCGGCGCGGCTGGGCCGAGGCCCGCGATGGTGATCTGCTGCGCGGCCGTGAACTGCTCCAACCGGCAGGGCAAGGGCGAGAAGCGCGCCGTCTCCTTCCACAGGTACGCGAGCGCCGCCGCCCCGGCCCGCCACGCCCCCGCCCGGCCGGGCCCCGCGGGGAAACTGAGGCCGCGCGGCCCGCCCGAGCGCCGGGGGCGCGGTGGCGCCGGGCCTCGGCCGCTCGGGCGCCGCGGGCGGTGGGCGCGGGCGCTGTGTGACCTTGGCTCGGGCCGCCGTCTCTGGGCCGGGCGCCTCGGGCCGGCGCGGCCACCGGGCCCCTCTGCCCCCTGCTGTCCCGCCGCGGCCCCGCGTCCGCCCGCGCGCGGTAGGTGTGGGCCGCGCCGCCGGCGTCCAGGAGCCGCGGTCCGGCAGTCCCCGCTCGGCGGCCGACGGTGCGGGTTTCGCCCGACTGCGCGCCCGGCCCGCCCGCGGCCGCCGCACTTCCTGAGTCGCAGGCCCTCCGGCAGCCGGCGCGGGGCCCCGCAGCCCGGCCGCGCCGTGCGGGAGAGGCGCGCGCCGCGCAGCCCGCCGCGCAGGGCCGAGCTCGGACCGGCTCCCGCGCCGGGCCCGCTCCCCGCGGGGCCTGTGGACGCGGCGACCGCTGCGCCCGTGCTGCGGCTTGACACGCGGGAGCTGCCAGGACGGCGGCCCGAAGGAACTCCGCTTAGAGAACAGCCCCTTCGAGATGTTTCTGTGGTGTGTCGCACGGCGGCTTGTAAGTTTTAAAGACGGGACTGGCACGTGCTATTTATAGCGATCCTGGAAGTTCCCAGTGGGCCGCTCTGAGCCTTGAGTCGTTGCGGTCGATCAGAACCGGTAACTTGGGATTGCCAGCCGTCAGCCAGCGTGCCTTCCTGACAGCTTCCTTCCGAGCCGTGTCCGCCAGGTCTGCTGCTGTTTCTGAAGACCAGGCGGAGCACGGCAGCGGCCTAAGGTGGACGGCGCAGAGGACGCGCAATGGGACGGGGCGGGGGTCCTTGGAATCGGCGCACAAAAGATTGAGAAAGGAGGTTAGAAGGTCACGCTGCTCAGAACTTTCTAGGGTGGGTCCTGGTCCTGGTCCACAGCGGCCTCTGGTGGGATCCAGGACCTCAGGTGCGGCAAATAGCGGCGAGGAGCGACTGCCCCCGCCCTTCTTCCTCAGCATCCTGTGCAGTTTGGGGTTTTTTGGTTTGTTCGTTTGTTTGTTTTTGGTTAGAGACAGGGTCTAACTGTTGGCTGGGCTGGAGTGCGGTGGCCCAATCATACCTCACTGTAATCTGGAACTCCTGGGCTCAAGCGATCCTCCCACTTCAGCCTCCCCTCTAGGGCCACAAGCCTGCACCACCATTCCCGGCTAGTTTTATTGTTGTTGCTGTTTTTAAGAGACGGGTTGCTCAGGCTGCTCTTGAACTCCTGGCCTCAAGCAGTCCTCCTGTCTTGGCCTCCCAAAGTGCTGGGATTACAGGCGAGAACCACTGGGCCTGGCCAGGTCTGTTTTCTGAAATACAGATCTTGCCTCAGTGAAGAAACGGTTACTAAGTATGTTTATTAGGCAATAAACAAGAAATAGTTCAATATCTTATTCAGTATTTTTCAGGACTGGTTGCTTTTTTCCCTGAATTTTTTATTATGGTAAATATGTATAAAATTTACTATCCTAACTATTTTCAAGTGTGCAGTTCAGGGGCACATTCTGGTGGAACCGTTACCACCACCATCTCCAGAATTGTTTTCATCTTGTAAAGCAGAATCTCGGCACCACACTAATTCCCCATAGCATCCTCTCCACAGCCCCTGGCACCCACCGTCTACTTTCTGTCTCCGTGAGTCTCAGTACTCCAGGGACCTCAAGAGCCAATCACGGTGACTGGCGTGTTCCACTCAGCACGATGTCCTCAAGGTTCATCTGGCTGGTTGACCATTAAAGGGAGCAGTTTTACTTGTGGTAGTGGAAGTATAGCAGGAACACAGAACTACAGCTTTTGAATCTTACCTTCCAGAGCCTGTTCCCACGTCCTCAGCTGCTTGAGCGGTGGCTGGTGCTGTCCTCATGCTGGCTATCTGGGGTGCTCTCCTGCCCCTTGCTCCCACCTCTGTGGGCTGACACCAGCCTGGCTTCTCAGGAGGGGCCTCGACCATCCTGGTATTAGTGCCCCAAGTCCTGCCCTCCAGGCAAAGTGGAAGGGTTGGTCAGCTGTGAGCTTCTAGGAACTACTTCCTGCTGCCATCGTGGCCAGTGGCTATTCGTACGCATCCTGGGTCCTTGTGGGGCATTTACAGCAGCCTGGGAGGAGTTGCCTTCTCTGTCTGCCCCACAGACTGTGAACTCCTTGATGGTAGACAATGGGTCTTTCATCTTTCTGTTCCAGTAATAACTTACAAGTAGAAGATGTTTCTTAAATCTTTATTAAGGTATATTTTAAGCAGATGAAGTCAGTATAGATTTGGGTGTTTACAAAGCTTTGTTTTGCTTTTATAGTTGATCCTCCTAGTGGGAAACACTTAACTGGTTTCTAATTACTTTGTTATTGGTCCTGCAGGTTCCCGCTAAAGGACTCAAAACGTCTCATCCAGTGGTTAAAAGCTGTTCAGAGAGAAAATTGGACCCCCACGAAGTATTCATTCCTCTGCAGTGAGCATTTCACCAAAGACAGCTTCTCCAAGAGGCTGGAGGACCAGCACCGGCTGCTCAAGCCCACGGCTGTGCCGTCCATCTTCCACCTGACTGAGAAGAAGAGGGGGGCTGGAGGCCATGGCCGCACTCGGAGAAAGGACACCAGCAAGACCACGGGGGGTGTGAGGGGCCACTCCAGCACAGCAGCTGGCAAAGTGGCTGCAGGTTGGTCATCATCCTCGAGTGAAAACCCGATGGCCAAGCCAGAGCCCCGCAAGTTGAAGCGAGCTGCTCTGCAGGGCGAAACCGCGCCCAGGGCTGCCCGGGAGGCTGCCGGCCAGGCGCAGGCACAGCAGGCTCTGGAAAGAACTCCAGCAGACGGACCGGCCACCACGGCGGCAGGCAGCCGGGCAGAAGCACAAGTGTCTGCTGCAGATGCAGGTGATGAGAACACCCCCTCCTCCGCCGGTGGGGGCATGGCAGACAAGAGTGGCATTTCCATGGATGACTTTACCCCCCCAGGATCTGGGGCATGTAAATTTATTGGCTCGCTTCATTCGTACAGCTTCTCCTCCAGGCACACTCGAGAAAGGCCGTCTGTGCCCCGAGAGCCCATCGACCGAAAGAGGCTGAAGAGAGATGTGGAGCCCAGCTGCAGTGGGAGTGGCCTGGGGCCCGACAAGAGCCTGACCCAGAGCCCCCCCAGTTCCTCGCTGACAGCCACACCTCAGAAGCCTTCCCAGAGCCCCTCTGCCCCTCCAGCCGACGTCACCCCGAAGCCAGCGGCGGAGGCTGTGCAGAGTGAGCACAGCGACGCCAGCCCCATGTCCATCAACGAGGTGATCCTGTCGGCGTCAGGGGCCTGCAAGCTCATCGACTCGCTGCACTCCTACTGCTTCTCCTCCCGGCAGAACAAGAGCCAGGTGTGCTGCCTGCGGGAGCAGGTGGAGAAGAAGAACGGCGAGCTGAAGAGCCTGCGGCAGAGGGTCAGCCGCTCCGACAGCCAGGTGCGCAAGCTGCAGGAGAAGCTGGACGAGATGAAGAGAGTGAGCTTCCCCTACCTGAGTGGCCTGCTGTGCCCCAGCCGCGGTCAGTACCAGAGCGTCTGCCGTTCCCACGCTTCCTTCCCATTAGGAGGGGTTTTCCTGCAGGTGGCTGACGTCCCCTGAGTGTGTCCGTGGGTTGCGTGCGCCCTGTGGTCTCAGGAGGAAGCTCTGGTAGCAGCCAGAGCTCGTGGACGAGGGACCCAGGTTGGAGAGCTGGCCTCACTTGCCCCCGGGCACGCGAGAGGCATCTTTGTGTGTGGGGGTTTAGGGGAGAAGGACGCATTTCACGTCGGTGGGGGAAGCCTGCACTGCTCAGTGCAGGGTAGCGGGGAGGTAGCTTCTGTTGCATCAACCGCAGGTGAGTCGGGGTCTAAATGTGAAATAAAACAGATGAAGGAAACCATTAGGAAAAACATAAGAGACTCTCAAAACCATGGGAGATTCTTTCCATTCATGTTTTAGTGAATATCCTTGAAGTTATCATTTTGAACATTAATAATTATTTCTTTTGACATCTATTCAATGTTAACATCTATTCAAGTATAATGCATTCTCTGTTGTAAAGTTAAAACACTACAGAAATATATAGGCTAAGAAATGGCAAAAATTCCCATTTCTCACCCACCTTCCACTTCCAAGTTTATTTTTTATTTATTTATTTATTTTTTTTTTTTTTGAAACAGAGTCTCACTCTGTCACCCGGGCTAGAGTGCTGTGGTGTCAGCCTAGCTCACAGCAACCTCAAACTCCTGGGCTTAAGCAATCCTCCTGCCTCAGCCTCCTGAGAAGCTGGGATTACAGGCATGTGCTGCCACGCCCGGCTATTTTTTCTATATATTTTTGGTTGGCCAGATAATTTTTTTCTATTTTTAGTAGAGACGGGGTCTTGCTCTTGCTCAGGCTGGTCTCGAACTCCTGGCCTCGAGGGATCCACCCGCCTCGGCCTCCCAGAGTGCCAGGATTACAGGCGTGAGCCCCTGCACCCGGCCTGTTTTGTTTTACATGTAGACGGGGCCACTGTATTGCCCAGGCTGGACTCAGACTCCTGGGTTCATGCCATCTTCCCACCTCAGCTGCTTCACCTCCCAAGTTTTACTCGTTTTTGCTATTAAACATTTGATGTGTGATCTTTTAGATTGTTTTTTGTGTTTTTCCATACATGTCTATCTGTATACGAGTAGGTTGAGTATAATTTTATGTTTCTTGCGTCCAAGTTTTTGCCCATTTTGCTGTCAGGTGTTTGTTAAAATTGGTTTCTAGATGTTCTTTACATATTAAGGGTAGCGTTCTTTGTCTGTTACACACATACGGAAAACGTTTTCCTGCCACACTGTTCATTCCATCTGGACCAGTGTTTGTCAGAGAGGACGGTGACGATTTCTGGTGGGATGAAGTGGGCAGGGCCTGCTGGGTCCCCACAGCAACAGCCACCAGCACATCCCCTCCTCAAGGCCCCTCCATGTGTTTCCAGGCACCTGGGAGAGAAAAGCCGCACTGAGTGCCATTTATCTAGATTTTCAGATGCTACATTCGCTCACATTTTTAAGCTGTCTTTGTAGTTTCTCATGCCTGGTGTTGCTTTTGGTAGCTTTTTTCTGTTCCTTTTGGTCTGACTTCCCACAGTTTGTCACTGCTGCAGGTCTTTCCAGGCAGCCAGCCTGCACCTCGGAATGGCGGTCTGTTCCCTGGTCCTCCCTTCTTTCTCTGCTCCTCCCTTCTGCCCTGTTGTCCTGGCCCCGGGCACCCTTCCTCACACCTGCAGTTGAGGCTGTGGCTCTCCTACCCCACCGGCCACGTGCCTGGTGCTGCTCTGTGGCTATTCAAGCCTGCCTGGCTTGTAATTTCAGTCTTGAGTCCCCCTTTAACCCTACAGTTATTTGGAAGGGTGTTGGCAGATTTTTAAGTCGATAGATGGGGGAGGGGAGCTAATTGTTTTGTAGTTTTTTAAATTTTATTACATTAAGGTTTAATATGATCCCTTAAAGAGTTCTACTTTTTAGGCGGGGCACGGTGGCTCACGCCTGTAATCCTAGCACTCTGGGAGGCTGAGGTGGGAGGATCGCTTGAGCTCAGGAGTTCGAGACCAGCCTGAGCAAGAGTGAGACCCCGTCTCTACTAAAAAATAGGATGAAATTATCTGGACAACTAAAAATATATAGAAAAAATTAGCCAGGCATCGTGGCGCATGCCTGTAGTCCCAGCTACTCGGGAGACTGAGGCAGAAGGATTGCTTAAGCCCAGGAGTCTGAGGTTGCTGTGAGCTAGGCTGACGCCACGGCACTCTAGTCCGGGCAACAGAGCGAGACTCTGTCTCAAAAAAAAAAAAAGAGTTCTACTTTTTGGAATCTTTTGAGATTTCATTATGGCTTAATACACAGTCTGTTTTATGACTGCTGTATTGTGGCTTGAGAAGAATGTATCCTCTCCACTCGTCGGTTACATTGTTCTCTGTGGGGCAGAGGCTGCGATCTTGATAATTGTATCAGCTGCCGGTCTGCGAGGTAATTCTTGCTGGGTACTCGAGGTAATTCTTGCTGGGTACTCGGTGTCCGATTCCCAGGAGCGTCTCGCCCGTCTGTCAAGTTTTGCTTCATGGTCAAGACCACGCTGTTAGAGGCGTAGTTTTCCTCACTGTTGTTGACACAAAAAAAGCTGCTTTGTCCCATTTAATCTCTTATTTCTTTATCTCGTTTTCAATTTTTTCATGTCACTTTATTTTATAGTTACATTTTTAACTTAATCTGAGAGCTGCTGTCTCTATAGAGCAATCTATTTGCCATTGTGATTATTGATAAGCTAGAACTTGGGCCTACCTTTTTATTTTTTAAATTGTTAAGCTTTCTCATCATTTCTTTTTTCTTCTAGTAGATACCTTTCAGTTTTAAAAACAAGTAAGCTCGTGTTTCTGTGAGTGTTTAGGGTGGACCAGTTCTCAGACCAGTTCTCAGGTGAGCCCTCCCTGGGTTGAGACTGTTGGGATCTTAGTCCCATATTGTTCTCGTTTTTACCGCCATCAGGCAATGGTAATTATTTAGATCCTACTGGTTACTTTGTTCACTGCTATTTATTGTATCCACGCTTGTTCTCCTTTTTGGAATTTTTTTTTCTTTTTGAGACAGGGTGTCCCTCTGTCACCCAGGCTGGAGTGCAGTCACGCAGTTGACGCCCACTGCAGCCTCCAGCTCCTGGGCTCAAGGACTCCTCCTGCCTCATCCTCCTGAGCAGCTGGGACTATGGGTGTGTGTCACCACGCCCAGCTAATTTTTAACTTTTTTGAAGAGACAGGGTCTCACTGTGTTGCCCAGGCTGGTCTCAAATTCCTGGCCTCAAGTAATCCTCCTGCCTTAGCCTCCCAAAGTGTGAGCCACCGTGCCCAGCCCTTTTTGGAAATGTTTAATGCTTTTTTAAAGAATTCATATGCCAGTAATATTTTGAGGGAGTCGGTTTTTCTGTGTGCTTGAGTATTTGAGTGATAGTTCAGTTGAGAACACAGTTCTGGGTGTAAAACCCTTTCCTATCTGAACCTAAAGAATCATTTCTTTGCCTTCTGTGCGGTTCCGTTGTCTGATGGAACAGGATAGACTCTGGTTCCTTTGTGGGAGACCGCCTCTTCCTGCAGAGGTGGGCGGGGTTTCTTTTTGTACCTGGCTGCCCTGTCACCAGCTTTGTCTGCTGGGTCTCATTGCTTTCATTCACTTAGGGGCCCTTTTGATCTGAAGGCTCATGGCTTTTTAGGTGTGGAAAATTTTCCTCATTGTTTCCTCGATTATTTCCTTCCTGATGTGTTGGGAATTAATAGGACGGTTTTAAGCAGGGAGCAGCCTGATGTGGTTTAGGTTTTGCAGAAGACCCCCCACTGCTGTGGAGGAAGGTAACAGGGGACTTGAAGGAGGGAGGGGGCTCTGGCGACTGCTGCAGGCCCCAGGGTGGGTGGTGGTGGCTCAGACGGTGGGCGGTGGCAGGGGTGGCAGGGTGCTGTGGCACTCACTCGGCAGAGTGGGGAAGGAAGAGTGACTTCTAAGGCCACCTGCCGGATTTGGGCTCGAGCACCTGGGTGCATGGTGCCATGTCCACTGTGGTGGGGAAGGAGCAGGCAGGTGGGAGTGAGGACGAGTTTGAGGTGCTAATGCCGGTTTTGAACAGGCAGCCCGATGCCAGCACCCAGCCTGTTAGGGCTGGTGTGTGGGTCTGGAGTGTGGGGGGCAGAGGTGTTTGAAGCCCTGGGTACGGGAGCGGCCGTGTCGCTAGAGGTGCAGCGGATGCGGGTCCAGGAGAGGAGACTGAGGCGACCCAGAAAGGAGGGCGCACAGCGCTGGCCACCAGAGGTCACTGGGGACCAAGTCTCCTTGAGTGGTGGGGGTGGAGGGGCAGGAGAGGGCCGGGGACAAGGCGCTTCTCTAAGAAGTGTACCCATGAAGGGGAGTTGGACAAGCAGCCAGCAGCCAAGAGGGAACGTGGCTCCCAGGGAGGACTGTGGTCCCGAGGAGGGGCAGGCTGGACTCCAGAGCAGCCCGGGGAGGGTGGGGAGAAGCGGACCCCCCCCCGCCCCCCGCCGGCGAGCTGCCCTGCCTGGCTCCCCCTGCCGTGCGTAAGGCCGAGGCCTGGGAAGGTGCAGGAGCTGTCGGGCACCAGGTTCTGGGAGGGAGAGGAGGCCGCTCCACCTGCGGTCCGTGGTCTGTGCCGTGTCCTCAGATGTCTGCTCTCTCCGTGGTTCTCAGTGCTGATACGGATTTGTTCTCTGCTGAAGGAATCTTTGGGTCATTTCTTAGGGATGTATGTGGAAAGGGGTATGCGCATATTTATTCAGTCCATTATCTCTGGGCAGCCCCTTTGTTTCTCTACAGGTTCCCCAGAGTGAAGCAGCGGGGCCA
The DNA here is from genome assembly GCF_041146395.1 of Eulemur rufifrons. Lineage (NCBI taxonomy): Eukaryota > Metazoa > Chordata > Mammalia > Primates > Lemuridae > Eulemur > Eulemur rufifrons. The sequence goes on from NC_090983.1 coordinate 515,370, forward strand.
GTGGTCTTCAGAGGTTAGTCCAAGGTGTCCTCCCGGAGCTGGGGCCAGGTGGTGTTCTCATGGGGGTGGTCACTGCCCTCCAAGCCCTCTGTGACTCTGGACGTTACCACGTTTTCAAACCATGGACAGGCTGGGCGCGGTGGTCCCAGCTCCTCGGGAGACTGGGGCAGGAGGATCACGAGCCCAGGAGTTCAGCTGCAGTGAGCTACGACCCTGGCTCTAAGAAAACCCTCCCCCAAAGGAGGAGAGTTCCTCGAGGATGCACTGTCTGCGTTTCTGTGACCCATGAGGGGACATTTGTGTGTGTTCACTGTTTAGCTCCTTCCTGCCGGTGCCGTTGCCCAGCTTGCTTGCTGATTGGGAACGCTCTTGATAAAATGAGGGTGCTCATGGCTATTAGATACGATTCAGCCATTTGACTTGCTTCAAAAATCTGGGTTTTTTTTTTTCATTCCTTGATAGATTGATTATCTACATACAATTTTTGAATTAATCTGGATTTTAAAATTTTGGTGAAAAATCTTGAATGTATGCAGATTAAACAGGGTAGTATAATAAAGCCCCGTACCGTCCTTTGCTTCAGCACTTACCAATATTCCGACGTTCTTATTTTGTCTCTACTTCTACCAACTCCCCAACTTCTGCTGATTGTTTTTTTTTTCTTTTTTTAAGACAGAGTCTCGCTCAGTTGCCCGGGGTAGAGTGTAGTGACGTCAAGCTCACAGCAACCTCCAACTCCTGGGCTTAAGCGATCCTTCTGCCTCAGCCTCCCGAGTAGCTGGGACTACAGGCATGTGCCACCATGCCCAGCTAATTTTTCTATATATATTTTTAGCTGTCCATATAATTTCTTTCTATTTTTAGTAGAGACGGGGTCTCACTCTTGCTCAGGCTGGTCTCGAACTCCTGACCTCGAGCGATCCACCCGCCTCGGCCTCCCAGAGTGCTAGGATTACAGGCGTGAGCCACCGCGCCCGGCCTGTTTTTTTAATTAATAGATTTTTGGGATAGTTTTAGATTTATAGAAAAATTCAGCATATGTTACAGAGAATTTCCGTGGTGTTAAGACAGTACAGAGGGTCCCTTTGTCCCGTCACCGCCTGGCCCCGTTTCCCCTGTAATTAACATCTTGTTAGTGTGGTATATTTGTCACGTTATTACTAACAGTCCATGGTGTACGGTGAGGTTCGCTGCGTTCTGCGTCGTGTGGGTTCCGACAAATGCATGCTGTCAGGTACCCCACAGTATGGTTCCATGGCCCTAAAAGTCCCCTGTCCTCCACCCACCCGTCCCTTCCCCCACACCTCCAGCCCACCACAACCACTGACCTTCTTACCGTCTCTGTGGTTTTGCCGTTTCTAGAATGCCGCGTAGTTCGAAAGCGTGGCCATTGTGGAACATAACATTGTAGTCCTCTCAGACAGACGGGCTCCTTTCGCTCAGCACTGTGTGTTTACAGCTCCCCCACGTCTTTTCCTGGTTTGGTAGGCGTTTCGTTTTATCACTGAATAATATTCCATTGTATGGAGGTACTACCCTTTGTTTATCCGTTCACCTGTTGAAGGAGGTCTTGTTGCTTCCAGGTTTTAGTGATGATGAATGAAGCTGCTATCAAGACTCGCATCTGGTTTTTGTGTGGAGATTAGTTTTCAGGTCCACTGGGCAGATACCTAGGAGTGGGATTCCAGAATCGTGTGATAGGAGTGTGCTTAGCTTTGTGAGAAGCTGCTGAGCTGCCCTGCAGTGTCTGTCCTGCTCTGCGTCACCGTCACCGGCCGTCAGTGGGGCCCCTGCTGCCCCCTCCCTTCAGCATCTGGTAGCCTCAGGATTTGGGATTTTAGCCGGACCAATGGGTGTGTAGAGGTATCTCGTTACTGTTTTAATTTGCAGTGCTCTGATGACATATGCTGTTGGACATCTTTTTATAAATGCTTATTTGCTGTCTGTATCTCTTTTACTGAGCTGTATACTGTTCAGATCTTTGGCCTGTTTTTTAATGGGGTTGTTTGTTTTCTTATTGTTGAGTTTTAAGAGTTCTTTGTATATTTTGAATACAAGTCCTTTATCAGATATGTGTTTTGCAAATATTTTCTCCCAGTCTGTGGCTTGTCTATTTATTCTTTTAGTAGTATCTTTGGCAGGGCAGAAGTTTTCAAGTTTGATAAAGTTCAACTTATCAATTTTTTCTGACATGGATCATGCTTTTGGTGTTACATCTAAAACTCATTGCCAAATCCAAGGTCACTTAGATTTTCTCCTGTGTTTCTTCTAGGAGTTTTATAGTTTTGTGGAGGTTTTTTGTTTGTTTGTTTTGAGACAGAGTCTCACTCTGTTGCTTGGGCTAGAGTGCCGTGGCGTCAGCCTAGCTCGCAGCAACCTCAAACTCCTGGGCTCAAGCGATCCTCCTGCCTCAGCCTCCCAAGTAGCTGGGACTACAGGCGTGTGCCACCATGCCTGGCTAATTTTTCTCTTTTGAGTGGAGACGGGATCTTGCTCTTGCTCAGGCTGGTCTGGAACTCCTGACTTCAAGCAATTCTCCCACCTCAGCCTCCCAAGAGTGGTCGAATTTTATTTTTTTATCAGAATTTTATTTAATTTTTAATGCATATTTTGATTCAATCTGCTAACATTTTATTAAGGATTTTGCATCTGTGTTCATGAAAGACATAGGTCTATAGTTTTCCTTTCCTGTAATGTTTTTATTTGGTTTTGGCATTAGGGTAATACCGGACTCACAGTGCCTTAGGAAGCATTTCCCCTGCTAATATTTTCTGGAAGAGATTATAGAAATTGGTATCATTTCTTTCTTGAACACTTGGTAAAATTCACCAGTGAAGCCATCTGGGCTGGGTGCTTTCTGTTTGGAAGGCATTAATTATTCAGTTTCTTTAGTAGATGCTGTGACATAATAAATGATAGACAGATAGATAGAAGGGTCTCTGCTTCACATTCTGGCGCAGAGCTCCCAAGACCCGTGTAATTTCCTGAGTGATGGGGTGCCAGGAGCATCTTTTGTTGTGACATTTGGTCTTTGACTTGGTTTCTGACACATAGCTCGTGATCTCGGGGACTTTTCTGGGTGACAGGAGCATCTTTTGTTCTAATGAGGAAACTCTTGGGGGCCCCTGGGTGGGGCTGCTCTCCAGAAGGACCAAGCCGGGATTGGAAGCGTGGAACTGGCAGCCCCACCCTCCCCCCACATCCTCTGGGAGGGGCAGAAGGGCTAGAGGCTGAGTTAATTAATAATTGATCGTGCCTGCGTCATTCAGCCCTCATAAAAATCCCTGATCTGTGGGGTTCAGGTGGCCTCCAAGCAGTGAACACATCCGTGCGCCGGTGCTGTTGGCTTTCTCTATCGTTTTCTGTTTTCAGTTTCTCTGACTTCCAATCTAGTTTTTATTGTTTTGCTTTGTTTTGGCATAATTGCTCTTCTTTCTCTGTTTTCCTAAGGTAAAACCTTAGATTATTGACTTTAGATCTTTCTTCTTTGCCAATATTCAATGCTATAAATTTCCTTCTAAACATTTCTTTTTGTGGCATTCCATAAATTTTGATAAGTTATGTTTTCATTTTCATTGAGTTCAAATATTTAAAAATTTCTATTAAGACTTCTTCTTTGGCCCACATGTTATTTGTTTGCTTGTTTGTTTGAGACAGGGTCTTGCTCTGTTGCCCAGGCTGGAGTGCAGCCGTGTGGTCACAGTTCCCTGCAGCTTGGAACTCCTGGGCTCAAGCGATCCTCCTGCCTCAGCCTCCCGAGTAGCTGGGACTACAGGTGTGAGCCACCACACCCGGTGAATTTTTTTAGAAATAGGGTCTCACAATGTTGCCCAGGCTGGTCACAAACTCCTGGCCTCCCAAAGTGCTGGAATTCGAGGCATGACCCACTGCACCTGGCCTCCATATGTTTAGAAGTGTGTTGTTTAATCTCCAAATATTTTGGAATTGTTCAGCTATCTTTTTTTTTTTTTTTTTTTTGAGACAGCGTCTCACTCTGTTGCCCAGGCTAGAGTGCCGTGGCATCAGCCTTGCTCACAGCAACCTCAAACTCCTGGGCTCAAGCGATCCTCCTGCCTCAGCCTCCCGAGTAGCTGGGACTACAGGCACGCACCAGCATGCCCGGCTAATTTTTTCTGTATATATTTTTAGTTGTCCATATAATTTCTTTATATTTTTAGTAGAGACGGGGTCTTGGACTCTTGCTCAGGCTGGTCTTGAACTCCTGAGCTCAAACGATCCACCCGCCTTGGCCTCCCAGAGTGCTAGGATTACAGGCGTGAGCCACTGCGCCTGGCCTGTTCAGCTATCTTGATGTTACTGACTTCTAGTTAATTCCATTGTGGTCCAAGAGCATACTTTGTATGGTTTCTATTCCCTTAGATTTGTTAAGGCGTGTTTTGTGGCCCTGAGTGTGGTCTCAGTGAATGTGTGTTCTGTCGGATGAAGTAGTCCAGACGTGTCCATTTTGGCCTTGGTTGGTGCTGTGGAGTCCGCTGCGTCCTCACTGCTTTTCTCCTGCTGCTGTCTCGGTTTCTGACGGAGGGTGTGGAAGTCTCAGCTGTAACAACGAGCCCATCACCTGTTGCTGCTGGCAGTTCTGTCAGTTTTTGTCTCGTGCAGCCTGACGCTCTGTCGCTAGGCACGTCCGCCTTGGGGATCCCGTGTCTTCTTGGAGAATTGATGCCTTCATCGGCACGTGGTGCCCCTCTTCCTCCCTGGCAATGTTTCTTATCCTGGTATCTGTTAATACTTCATCTGAAACTACTCCAGCTTTCTTTTGATTAGTATTAACATGGTATGTCTTTCTCTATCCCCTTACTTTTATTCTCTTTGTATTTAAAGTGTGTTTCTTATAGACAACATATAGTTGGGTCTTTTTTCTTAATCTGTTCTGACAGACTGTCTTTTAATTGGTGTACTTAGACCGTTCACATTTAAAGTGATTATTGATATTGCTGGATTGATGTCAGCCATGTTTGTAACTGCTTTCTATTCTTTGGTTCTTTTTGTTTTCCCTGCTGTCTCTGATTTTAACTGAGCGTTCTATTTTTCAAATTTTTAAATTTTTTTTATTTTTTAGAGATGGGGTCTTGCTGTGTTGCCCAGGCTAGACTTGAACTCCTGGGCTCAAGTGATCCTCCTGCCTCAGCCTCCCAAGCAGCTGGGACTACAGGTGTGAGACACCACACCTGGATTAACTGGGCATTTTATATGATTTCATTTTCTGTCCTCTCTTAGCATATCAATTATACTTCTTTTTTAAATGTTGTTAGTGGTTGTCCTGAAGCTTGCACTGTGCATTTCCAACTAATTCCACGTTCAAACACTAGGCTGCTTCGTAGGCAGTACCAGCACCTTCCAACAGTATTCACAGTTCCTGTCTCCCATCTCTCACGAAATGCAGTCATTGATTTCACTGGCACGTGTACTACAATCACACAGTTACTATTATTAATTTAAACAAGTAGTTTCTATTAGGTCAGTTAAAATGAGAAAAAAGGAAAGACTTTATTTTACCTTCCCTTACTCCTCGCAGATGCCCTTCCTTGTTCACGCACAGTCGTGTCTCTGGCCTGTGTCACATTGCGTCTCCCTGAAGAACTGCTTTTAGCATTTCTTGCAGGAAGGTCTAACTGGCAAGGGATCCCCTCATTCTTACTTGAGGAAGTTTTTACTTCCCCTTTGCATCTGAAGGATAGTTTCACCGGATATAGAATTCTACTCTTAATGTTTGGGTTTTTTTTTTTGCTTGCACGGTTTCTGACAAGAAGTCTGCTGTAATTTTTATCCTTTTTGCTCTACGTGTAAGAACTTTTCCCTCTGGCTTCATTCAGCATTCTTTTTTGTCTTTGCTTTTCTACCGCTTGAATATGATATGCCCGTGTAGATTCTTTGAAGTTTATCCTGTTTGATGTTCTTGGACCTTCCTGGATCTGTGGTTGGTTGTCTGACACTGATGTTGGACAGTTCTCAGCTATTGTTTTTTTGTTTTTGTTTTTTTTTTGAGACAGTCTCGCTCTGTCACCTGGGCTAGAGTGCCGTGGCGTCAGCCTAGCTCACAGCAACCTCAGACTCCTGGGCTCAAGCGATCCTACCGCCTCAGCCTCCCGAGTGGCTGGGACTACAGGCGTGTGCCACCATGCCCGGCTAGTTTTTTCTATATATTTTTGGTTGTCCAGCTAATTTCTTTCTATTTTGTTTAGTGGAGACGGGGTCTCACTCTTGCTCAGGCTGGTCTCGAACTCCTGACCTCGAGCGATCCTACCGCCTCGGCCTCCCAGAGTGTTAGGATCACAGGCCTGAGCCACCGCGCCCGGCCTCAGCTATTGTTATTTCGAGTATTTCTTCTCCTTTCTTCTCTTTCTGGTCTTTCCATTCTGCATATGTAACACTTTGGTAACTGTCCCACAGTTCTCTGATAGTCTGATTTTGGATTTGGGGAGTTTATTTAATCCTTTGTTCTTTTTTTCTTTCTGCATTTCAGTTTGGGAAGCTTCTGCTGGCATATCTGCCCCTCGCTGGTTCTTTCCTCACCGTGTCCGTTGTGCTGATGAGCCGTCAGAGGGTCTTCGTTTCCGTCCCGGTGTTCTGATTGGTGGCGTTTCCCTTTGACTCTTGCGTCCATTTCTCCTCTTACGTTGCCCGTCTGCTCTCACAAGTCCGCTTTTCCGTGACAGCCCTTGGCGTGCTCACCACAGTGTCTGAGAATTCCCGAATCTCTGGCATGTTGGTCTGGTTCTGATGTTTGTTCTGTCTCTTGACACGGTGTTTTTGTGCCTTTAGCACAGCCTGTAATTTTTTTGTTGAAAGGTGGACATGACACATCAGATATAGTCATATGTCACATAACGACATTTCAGTCACCTGAAGCACATACGCCATAGTGGTCCTGTGGGATTATAATGGAGCTGAAAAATCTCTAATGTCACCTAGTGACATTGTGGCCATCATAACTCAGTCACTTGTTAAAAAATCAATTTAGTGTAGTCTAAGTGTACGGTGTTTATAAAGTTGATAGCCGTGTACAGTAACGTCCTGGCCAGCCACTCACTGACTCACCCAGAGCCACTGTGAGTCCTGCAGGCTCCATTCGTGGAAGGTGGCCTGTACAGATGTGACATGTGTTATCTTTTATACAAGATTTTGACTGTGCTTTTTCTGCTTTTAGATGTGTTTAGATACATAAATACTTACCATTGTGTTACTGTTGCCTACGGCAGCGGTCCCCAGCCTTTTTGGCACCAGGGACTGGTTTCATGGAAGACAGTTTTTCCACGGACCAGGGCTGGGGTGGGGGGGGCCCTGCAAATACAGATGAAGCTTTGCCCGCCACTCACCTCCTGTGGTGCAGCCCCACACGGACTGGCCCACGGCCTGGGGGCTGGGGACCACAGGCCGACGGTAGCATTCAAGACAGTACAGTAAGATGCTGTGCGGGTTTGTAGCTGAGGAGCACTAGGGCATCCCACATAGCCCAGGGTGGGGTGGGCTGGACCATGTAGGTTTGTGCAGGTGCACCCTGACGTGCACACAACAAAGAAACCACCCGAGGACCCACTGCTCGTACTGTGCCCCCGTTGTTAGGCATCACATGACTGTAAGAGAAGCCAAGGTAAATGAGCCTTTGCTGTGAGGTCTCGCCTGAATCTAGCTAGCGGTCAGGCTGTGTTTGATCTCTGCAGTAGCCGAAGGAGCCGGGGCTTCCCATTGTCAAGGGTCCTTGTTTTTGTCTCCCCTGTTCTTTGGGTTTCTGTAAGAACACCTTCCACTGCCTGGGGGCTTGTCCACTGCCAGGCATGTTGTTATGCTGGAGCCCTGTAGTGTTGGGGGGCAGTAGTCCATATCTTACAATTCTTCTTCCCATTATTATTTTTAGAGACAGGAGTTCGCTCTGTCACCCAGGCTGGAGTGCAGTGGTGCAGTCATAGCTCACTGCAGCCTCGAACTCCTGGGCTCGAGAGCTCTTCCTACCTCAGCCTCCCGAGTAGCTGGGGAGGACTACAGGTGCGCCACTACCATGCCCAGCTAATCTTTTTTTTTTTAATTTAATAGATGTCAGCCTTTTAGTGGCCTGTGTGTCCCTGAGCTGTGACCTGTGACCTTCACAGGCATTTCCTCCCTTCTTTTCCCCACTGTGGGTGAGACAGGAAGGGGGTGAAGTGGGGAAACACCCTCCCCCAGGTGCGATGAGTCCCTGGTGAGGTCTGTCAGTGCAGAGCAGCCTTTGTCTTAGAGGATGCCTGGGCCCATTTCACATGGTCGCCTTCCTCTCCCCTGGCAGAGACGTGAGGTTTCTCCCTGGCTTTTCATGCTGAGAACCTGATGGGGTTCCTGGAGGTAAAACTCATGGAAATGTGGGGGCCCCAGGAGGTTCTCACGCTTGCCACCGTTAGCCTCCAGCACTTACTCCAAATCAGGAGGTCCCACCAGTTCACATCTCCTGCAGCTGCTGCTCCAGGTAAGCAGGTGGAGGTGATTCTCTCGGTGGTGGGGGATGTCTGTGACCTCACTCCTCTGGTGCGTCCAAGAAAAGTTGTTGATTTTCAGTTCGTTCAGTGTTTTTCTTGTAAAGATGGGAGTTATGACTTCTAAGCTCTTTACATTGCAAAGTTGAAACTGGAAGCTTCCTCCTGCGGGGAGTTAGCTACGCTCCCAGCAAAAATCAGGTCCCTTTGGCAGGGGTCATTGAAAGGGATCAGGAAATAATAGAAAGTAGAGAATATAGAAATAAAAGAAGACACAGAGGTGAAAATATAGTTTATAAAGATGGGGGAGTCAGGGGGACCTCCTACATTCCCGAGAGCTGTGAGGCCTCGAGTGAAGTCCCGCATCAGTATTTATTGGTATAGCGATTGGTTGCCAGTGGTAACAGATTTACATAACAACAGGTAGTTCGGTTAGGTTTAAAGTCTCCCAAAAAGCTTCTAGAGATCCCTTAATTTACTCTATCTACATGAGCAAATGGTTACAAAATCTTTCTAAAATAAACTTTTAAGTCCTAAGATAAAATTATCACTTAGCAGAAAGGCTAAACAGAAATATAGGGGCTCTGTATTTCTTTATCTATTTTTTTGTTGATTGAGACAAGTAGTCAGGAGTGAAGCAGGAACTGTCCCTTAGGCCGATTGTTTCTAGCTGCAGGTGTCTGTGGGTCAGGCAGGCACTCTTGATCACTTCTCACCCTGTGGCCACATACTGAGCCTCTGTCCTACAAGGAGCCTTCAGGTCAGAGACAGTGTGGCCTCGGGAATTGCCACTGATCGGTGAGATGCCCGAGAAGCCCTCCTGAGGCCATGCAGCTTTTGATCTGTGAACTAACAGGTTCACATAGTCCTTCAGGGCAAAGCCCTACAAAACTCCTGAAATCTTTTATGTCTCTTATGATAGGCCAACATCCTCCCTGCCCCCGTGCTATCAGTGCTAATACTTCTTCAATTTAGACTTTTAGATTAGGTAATCAAATGTAGCACCTGGAAATAACTATTTGGGCCCCCTTTATGTCTTTTTTATTTTATAAATATTTGCTCTAGTTTTTCTCCACCATTTCTGGTTTCCCTGTGTGTGATTTTGTGTATGTGTGCACCTTTTTCCATTTCATGGTTGGTAAATTGAGGGCCTTGATATTGTATTAAAAGAACAGTCCCCTCCCCACCCTGCCAGTGGGGCCCAGACGCATCCCCCTGTGCCAGGATAGCCCCTCCTGGGACAGCCAGGTCGGGCAGCCTCACCTCTCTTACACCCTGATGTACTGGGCTGCACATGTCATGTTTCTGTGTGTCCATGGCAGGGACACTTGTCACTGACACAGTGCTGTGAGTGGGGAGGCAGTAGGAAGGATTCCGTCTCTTGGTCCCCGTGAGTGTATCGCTCTTCCTGTCACTGGGTTCCCAGGCAGTTTGCCAGGACACGACAGTCTCTCAGCCTCCACCGTTAAAGCCAGAGAGGTGGTGGCCGGCGCCGCAGGAGACAAAACGGTGCACGCAGGGGTTCCAGAGGGACTGGTCCAGAGACAGTTGGCTTCTGTGATGTGTCTGGCCCAGCGTGTTTTTCCCGTTTAATGGGTTGCGGTTGGTGGAACAGCAGTGGGTCTCGGTCCTTGCCAACCTCCCTGGCCTGCCCCTCGTTCATAAAATTCGACTTGATCTCCAGAGCTCCTTCTGGCTCTGAAATTCTGTGTTCTCCGGGGCTCCCTTTGTCTTCCACGGTATTCTGAGAAATGGTCTTTATCGGGGCACTAGAGCTCCCAGAATGCACTCTAATGTAGCGTGCACTTCCTGCAGCGTACAAACATTTCCCGCCAACTGGCAGAAAGCAACCTGGAGAAGCCTTGCGCGTGTGTCTGGAGTTCAGGAAACTTAGGGATGGGTAAGCCTGCTTTCAGTGTCTCGGCCAAAAAATGAAAATTTAAGTTTCCTGTAGAAAATTTAAATTTTTGGTTGAGAGTTTAGTAAAAGAAAAATCAGGAAAAACTGCATAGAAGAGCCTGTCTGATTTATTTAAAGAGGTTGAAAGTGGCAAATAGGCCAGATGCTTTGTTAATTACACTTTTTGCTTCGTTTTACATTTAGTTTTCTTTTTCCAGTGAAATGTCACTTACATAGGATAAAAAATGCACAAATTTTGAGAATATAGTTTGGTGAATTTTAACGTATATCTAGTTTCAGTCCAACCTGATGCTTGGATTCTAGAATTACCTGATTGGTGGTCCCGCGCTCCCCTCCCTGCCGCGCTGGGGGAAAGCAGGAGCCTGGGTGGCCGGAGCTGCGCCGTTCCCGGGGCACCGGGCAGCCGTGAGCCCGACCGAGGGGCAGGAAGGTGCCCGGCCGGGGCAGGGGGCCAGGAGGCAGCAGGACCCAGCCGGACCGAGGGGCAGGGAGGTGCCCGGCCGGGGCAGGGGGCCAGGAGGCAGCAGGACCCAGCCGGACCGAGGGGCAGGAAGGTGCCCGGCTGGGGCAGGGGGCCAGGAGGCAGCCGTGAGCCGGACCGAGGGGCAGGGAGGTGCCCGGCCGGGGCAGGGGGCCAGGAGGCAGCAGGACCCAGCCTGCTGTCCTTGGCCACGTTGAAACTCGTTGTGCTGAAGAGCAGATAGCAGCGAGCCTGGAGGACTGCAGAACTTGCAGCGTTTCTCGGAGCAATGGGGCCTTCCCTGCAGTCGGGTCTCCCGCGGCGGCGCGTCGTAACCCGGGCAACGGGAACAGCCTCCGTGCGCGTGCGCAGTCAGTGGCGGGCGCCTTGCTTTCCAGCCGTGCCGAGTTCTCTGCTCGCAAGTGCTGCTTCTGAAGAGGCATCTAGACTCGTCTGGTCTTTTCAAAGAAGCGCTGCTTCTCCTGTCGCTTTGCCGAGTGTGGCGTGGTCTGTGTCTGGAGAGCCCCGAGGACGCGCGAACTCCGGGACAGGCGCGTGCCCGCTGTGCAAGTCATTCGATTCAAGTCGATTCGCAAGCCGATTCGCAAGCTCACGTGTGGCTGAGGGAGTTTGATTTTAGCGAGCCGAGCGGACACCACTGCGCTCCCAGAGTGAGACCCTGTCTCGAAAAAAGTAAAAAGAAACAAGTGAAATTAATTTCAATAATGTATTTTATTGAACCCAGTATTATCCAAAACGTCAATTTAACGTGTAATCACCAATAACTTGAACTTACTGAGATACTTGAGGTTCATGTTTTGGACTGAATTGCTGACACCGGGTGTGTCTTACCCTCGGCCCATCTCAGCGGACGCAGCGCAGCGCAGACGCGCACGTGGCTCACCCGCCGGCGGCGCGGCGCGGATCGTGGCCGGCACGTGTCCCAGGCAGCCTGGCCCGCTGGAATCCTTGCCGCACGGCCACGTTCCCGCGCCCCCACCGCGCGCCAGCGCTCCGCCCTTTCTAGCCGGTTTCCGCTTGTCTGTGTTCCACCCTCCGCGCCCCAGCCACCCACGTCCCGGATTTTTTTCCTTTTATTTCTCTCCTGACTTCTGCCAGCTCCTGTTTCACCTTCTCCTGTTTTCTCGGCATCTCTTTCCCGAGTTCTTGCGTTTCTAGTTAGTGGTCTGTCTTCGCAGAGGCGATTGCCCCGTTCTGTTCTCAAACCATGTAGGAAATGTCTGGTCACCATTTTACTGCTTCCCTGGCAACATTTTGCTCTCTGTTTGCAGGATTTTCTGCTCTTTTCCACACTGTTGCCCCCAGTCGAGGTCTCTGAGCTGGGCAGTGTCCTGCAGTCGGTGGGGGAGCAGGGTGTGTCCCGGGGCAGCACACGGGGTCGCGGCAGGTCCCTCATGGGGGGCTGTTTGTGGGTCCCGTGCCGCCAGCCTTGCATGGGGGCCGGCCTGGCCGTTTTCCTCTTCCTGGCAACCGTGGGGTGTCTTGGGCCAGCTGTTTGCAGGAGCTGCCTGTGGTGGAGGAGGGACCAGGGAGCCTCCCAGGACTCGGGGTCCAGGGCCCCCCTTCTGGCTCCCACTCTAGCCGTCGTGAACAGGGGGCCGCTCACCGCCATGAAGGACCTGCCCGCGCCAGCTGTCCAGGCCTGGCCGGTCCCTGAGCTCCCCTCCCTGCCCTTCAGCGAAGTCCTGACTGTCCCAGTCACTTCCGCAGCCCTCCTGTGCATCTTGGTGGCGGTGGGTTACCTCTGCGACCTATTTTCCCTAGAAATCGACTTCACGGAAAAGTTTTTTTTCATTATCTTTTTTTTGTTTTTTTTTTTTAACTCCTGGACGAGAAGGAGATGACACTGACCTGGCGGTGTTCCCAGAGAGGTTCTGAAGGGAGGAAGGGCCCATCCGCCGTCTCTCTCTCCCCGTCTCTCACTGGACACTGGGGAGCCCCCTCCGCAGTCCCGGGCTCGGCCGCAGCTGGGGCTGTGCTTGGCCCTGCTGTGGCGGGAGGGCAGGACGGAGCCAGCAGGCACTGTGGGCCCAGCGGGAGCTCACCCGCTTAGCCTCAGTGGTCTGGGGGGCTGCGTCCCCACCCCTGCGTTTGTTTGAGGGGAGCTTCTTGTCATGGGTCGCGCCAGTGAGCGCCAGGGCACAGGGGGGCAGGAAGGCGAGTGGGGGTCCTGAGGAGGAGGTGAGCTGCTTCTGCCCCGCCCCCAGCACCCCCCAGTGTCCTGGGGTCTCCGCGGCAGTTGCGTGACTCCCACCCTAGGGAGCGGGCTTGGCCCATTCCTGGGGTGCTGCTCGGCCTTGGTAAAAGGACAAAACTAGCTAAGAAAACTTAGGAGGAGGAATGGCACTGGCTTTGACACTGCACACGTGTCAGCAGGACTGATCTTCTATGTGACTGTCTAGCAATTCTGAAAGGACGTTAGCCTCAGAAGAGACGGACGTTGTCAGGAAGGCCCAGCGTTGTCCGAGCAGATGGAGAGCGGGCAGGACGCTCCACACGCCGCCCTCTGCCCTGGGCCCTGGGATGCGGAGACTGAGACCGTGCGTGGCTCTTCCCTGCCCTGGGCCCTGCATGTCGCACTGGCGGGGGCGTCGGGATGCCGCGAGCTCTTCTGAGTCCTCCCGGGGCCCTGCAGAGCGAGGTCCCCATGATGTCCACACTGACGGGCACGGCAGCTCCCGACTCTGAGTAGAGCACGGGGTGGGTTCTGCACCCTTGGGACCGGACCCAGGCAGACCAAGCCCCATCCGCAGCCCTGCACCCAGGGTGCCGCGCTGGCCCGGCTTGCGCCACCCCCACCCTTGACTGCATTTCCTCCCCAGGCCAGGGCTGGCTCCTGAGAACAGCACCTGCCCCTGTGCCCAGGGTCCCGCTGCAGTGCAGGTGGGTCATGAACTTGGCTGTGCGCAGTGGGTGGGCACCAGGCTCCAGCCCGGCAGAGCGCCGGGGCACGGTGACAGGTCGCTGACACCCACCTTGCCATGTGCTCCACACGTTCAGGCCGGAAAACCTGAGGTTTGCAAACAATGTTCCTTTTCGGTGCAAAGCGTGATAAAGTCTGCCAAACTAAAAGATTCTTTAAGGCCATAGCTGTCTGAAAAATAATGATTTCTGTTTATTCTGAAAATCACAGGACTTGGGCCATCTCGGGATGACTGACTTTTTTAAAAATTTTTTTTTAATTTCAGCATATTACAGGGGTACAAATGTTTAGGTTACATGTATTGCCTTTGCCCTACCTGAGTTAGAGCTTCAAGCGTGTCCATCCCCCAGACGGTGCGCATGGCACCCACTAGGTGTGAATATACCCACCCCCTCCTCCCCTCTCCCATCTGCCCGACACCCGATGAATTACTACTATATGTGCACTTAAGTGTGGATCAGTTAAAACCAATTTGATGGTGAGTCCATGTGGTGCTTGTTTTTCCATTCTTGGGATACTTCACTTGGTAGAATGGGCTCCAGCTCCATCCAGGGTAATACAAGAGGTGCTAGATCACCATTGTTGTTGTGGCTGAGAAGAACTCCATGGTATACATATACCACATTTTATTAATCCATTAGTGTATTGATGGGCACTTGGGTTGCTTCCACATCTTTGCAAGTGTGAATTGTGCTGCTGTAAACATTCGAGTGCAGATGTCTTCAGGCCTCCCAAGCTCTTGCTCTCAGTCTTCCTCATCTCTGCCCAGGGTTGATGCCAGCTCGTCTTCTCAGCAGCTCAGGCCAAAATCCCCAGTCCTCTCTGTCTCGCGTCCCATGTCCAAACCATCAGAAATGCAGGCCGGGCGCGGTGGCTCACGCCTGTAATCCTAGCACTCTGGGAGGCCGAGGTGGGCGGATCGTTTGAGCTCAGGAGTTCGAGACCAGCCTGAGCAAGAGCAAGACCCCATCTCTACTAAAAATAGAAAGAAATTATATGGAGAGCTAAAAATATATATAGAAAAAAAAAATTAGCCGGGCATGGTGGCGCATGCCTGTAGTCCCAGCTACTCGGGAGGCTGACAGGAGGATCGCTTGAGCTCAGGAGTTTGAGGTTGCTGTGAGCTAGGCTGATGCCACGGCACTCACTCTAGCCTGGGCAACAGAGTGAGACTCTGTCTCAAAAAAAAAAAAAAAAAAAAAAAAGAAATGCAGTTGGCTCTGCCGCCAGATAGGTCCAGACTAGGTCCTTCCCGCTGCCCCAGCCGCTGCCCCGAGGAGCTTTGCAGTTGCCCCCTCTGGCTTCGTGCAGTCACACCTGCTCGGCCTCCTGCTCCGACCTCTCCAGCACTTGTGTCTGTTCACAGCCAAGGCCAGAGCCCTTCCGGGCCCGCGGGGGAGGCTCTCCCAGCTCTCCCTCCCGCGCCTGCCCTGGCTTCCTGCCACACTTCTGCCTGGTTTGCTCTCCAGACCAGCTGCAGGGCCCCAGCCCGCCCTGGTCTCAGCTCACTTCTCCGGGAGGCCGTCCTTGTCCCCTTAAAGTACGTTCTCAAAGTGTCCCAAACCCCATCTCCCTTCCTGGCTAATCTCCAGTGTACCCTAAATTCTGCATTGTTTACTGATTTCTTTGTCATCTGTCTCCCTGTGCCAGAGGGTGTGCCCACCGGGTGGGCAGCGGCGTTTATCTGCCCTGTCAGCTACTGGCTGCCTCCTTCTCCCGGGAGAGCATCCGGCACGTGGAGTGAATTGATTCAACCCTCGTAGATAACAGGTAGCACATGAATAATCAGCAGAGTTGACACTGTGTTCTGAAGCTTTTACTCTGTATCTCCATCAAACATTATGACTAAAATCCTGAATTTAGAGTTCTCTTAGTATCTGCTTAGGAAAGTTCAGTCAAAGTCCCAGTGTTCCCATCCTCTTTCTGACTTCTCCCGGGGAGCTTGAAAAGGGAACACTGACAGGTGTGGGCCAGGCTGGAAGAGGAGTGGACCTTCACCCGCCTCCTGCCTCGGGCTGCCTGTTTCTGCCCTGCGCAGCCCGGCAGGCCCGGGGCCAATTCCTGGGCCTCCACCCCCTGCCTCACGTGGGCCCCTGACTCCACTGGGCCAGGCCACGTGCGTGGGCCTCTCAGCATGGTATTCCTCAGACTTGGTCTCCTCCACCTCCGGGCCCTTTGCCTGCCTTTCCTCCTGGATGTCCGTTTCCCAGACTGCCAGGATTGTGTGGTGTCAGAGGCTGAGATGGTTCTAGGAGCTCCTGTCCCCCTCAGTATATCTTCTCTTCACGCCAGGCTGGAGGAGACGTTTGCAGTCCTGATCTGGAAGCAGGCCTCTGCTTTCCCAGCGTGGGTTTGCTAAATAAAGCGTACCACTCGGGGCCGGGCACCGTGGCTCCTGCCTGTAGTCCCAGCACTTTGGGAGGCTGAGGTGGGAAGATCATTGGAGACCAGCCTAAGCCAGAGCGAGGCCCCGTCTCTACAAAAAATAGAAAAATTAGCCGGCGTGGGGGTAGCACCTGCTGTCCCAGCTACTCGGGAGGCTGAGGCAGGAGGATGACTTGGGCCCAGGAGTTGGAAGCTGCAGGGAGCTACAGTCACACCACTGCACCCCAGCCCAGGTGACAAAGCAAGACTCCGGCAAAAAACAAAAAGTACGGCTCAGTAGCTTAGGCTCGTGCACAGGCAGCCGACGTGTGCTTCTCTCCACTTCTGCTTCTCCTTAGTGTCGCTTTTATTCTTTCGATTAAAGCGCCTAGACTTGAGGTATCAGAAGGTGTGTGGGAAGCAGGTCGTGGCCAGCAGAGTTTCGACCTCCTTTTCCCTGACCTTGAGGGCGCCAAGCGGTGGGGCTTTCCCACGGTCCCACCCGGCGGCTCCTTCTCCAGAACGTGGCTAGAGCAGCACCCGCGTGCAGCTGGCGTGAGGGTCGCGTGCGCTAATCCTGAACCCCCCTCGGGAGCACCCAGGCCTGCGCTGTCGTCCTCCACACTCGCGGGAGGAGAGAGCCGGGAGGTGACCGTCCCCAGGGGCCACTGGGCCCTGCACAGGCTGCCGCGCCGCCCGGGTCCCTGCTCCCAGGCACGTCCGCCCACCGCCTGTGCCGCCCACACTTCACCTGCCGGAAGAGCCTCTGCCCCGTTTCATTTTCTCCCTCTGGCTCCTTATGGTCGTGGCTGAGTCCCCATGCCAGGGCACCGACGTGCCATGTGCGCTGCTCCCAGCCAGGCCTTGCTGGGGGCCAGGCCCTCCTGGCTCTCTGCAGGAACTGCGGAGGCTTCCGGAGATGGACCTTGCAGTGTGACACTCACTGGTGCTTGGCCTTCTTCTGCCCTCTCCGCTGGTCCCCCAGGCTTACCTGTCACCACCGAAAGCATGCTCTGGTGCGGGCCGTGTGTTTCCACGCAACGCTCAGCCAGGCAGGTTGGGAGGAGGCCCCTGACTGTCTCGCCCTTTGTCCTCAGAGCCTCCCACGATGAACCCGGTGGTGGAGCCGCTGTCCTGGATGCTGGGCACCTGGCTGTCGGACCCGCCGGGAGCCGGAACCTTCCCGACACTGCAGCCCTTCCGGTACCTGGAGGAGGTGCACATCTCCCACGTGGGCCAGCCCATGCTGAACTTCTCGTGAGTCCTTGTCCCCACCCCCAGGTCTCTGGAAATCATTCCAGACTGATCAATGACCAGTGCCAGGTGGGAAGGCGCAAAGGAGCTTGTGGATCTGTTTCAGAAGGGCACCCTCTTCCTTGCCTGGGCCTCGCCACTGAGAGTGACACAGTTGGTGACAATGGGACCATCTGTGCCACACAGGTGCCCCTGGGGGGCCGGGGGGTGGGCTCTGTTTTTGGAGATGTTAGGCTGACCACAGAATTACAGCTTTGTTAATCCAAGCGTAAAAACAAGTGTATGTGCTCAATTCCTGATGAAAATTAATCACCCTAGTATCCTGAAAATGAGAGAGCATGGCCTTCTTTTACACTTACCCTATCTGAGGTCTTCAGGAAGCCACTAGTGCTGTGGCTCTCAGCTCCCTCGCACAGGACGGAGCAGGCGTCCTCGGAGTCCCCCTGCCCCCCCCTCCCCCACACAGCGGGGAGACGGTGCTGCTAAGGTGACAGCAGCGTGGGGGCTCTGAAGTGGAGGGGCCCCCCGGGACGGGGACGTGCTGGGATAGCTTTATTTTTTAATTTCACATTTTAAAAGTTTAAACAGTAAAGAAGCATATAAAATAAAAAGCAAAACTTTTCCTTCCCCTGTCCCCACTGTTCAATTTTATGTTAACAATCTCCCTAAATTGACATGGCACTATTTGTATAATGCCTAGCAGTTTCAGAAAGATGTAGAACATCTCATTCTTCTTAAAAGTATTATCTCTTACCCTTTTGTATCATTCTTGACTGAATGGATGAGGGCAAAGTAATATCTCTGCACATAAACCGAAAGATAGACACTGTGGGCAGTGCCAAACAGCCCAGAGCAGTAGGAAGCCGTCTTGTTAAAACCATAAATTATGACCCGTTAGAGGATCAGAAAGTCAATTTTGTGACTCGGGTTAAAAGAAAAATTAAAAGATAGAGCAGAAAAGATACCTTGATAAATGTAACGGTGTATGTGTTTGCATGTGTACTAGATTGTGATAGAGTTCGTGTCCTTTTCGGGGTTAGAAGGCGAGCATGTGCCACTTACACAAGGTGTAGCACCAGCACGACCTGCCGGAAGTTTCTCTCTGAGAATGGTAGGCATAGATTCCCTGCGGCAACGCAGAATGCCAGCCAGACGATCAGTGAGTTAGTCTCTAACTCGTGGGTTTGTGCTGTCAGTTCAAGACAGGTGTCTCTTGCTTACCTTCGTGAATCTGCACCAGCGACGAAGGCTGATAAGAAATTATACCCCAGTAACTCAGTGCCTGCTCTGTTTGTTAGCGTATGCATTAACTGAACTCCTACCGAGAATACAGCTCAAGAGGAAAGTCGTGTTAGGGTGGGATTTTGCTGTCATTGTCTCTAGTGTTTGTGGAGTGCTTAGGACCGGGGGAAAGGGTGTACCCCGAGATTCTTTAGGACAAGTTTCTGTCTTCAAGAGTTGACGGTCAGCCGGAGGGACAGACACTGCCACATGAGTGGGCAAGTGTGAGGGTCTGGCAGGCGGGAGCTCCGGGCCTCAAGCACAGGGTGGACGGTCGGGGCCCAGCAGCGCACCTGCCCCTCGAGGTCACGTCCTTGGGCGGGTGCCTTGGCCCTATGTCCCTGCTTCCCGCCCAGGTTCAACTCCTTCCACCCGGACACGCGCAAACCCATGCACAGGGAGTGTGGCTTCATCCGCCTCGAGCCTGACACCAACAAGGTGGCCTTCGTCAGCGCCCAGAACACAGGTGAGGCCTGGGGTGTGTGGGGCGGGGGAGCAGCGGCAGGGAGGAGCCTTCTGCACCCTGAGTAGGTCGGCTTGGGTGACCTCCCAGGTGTGTCCCTCATCCTGCCACGTGCTGGTAGGCTCAGTGGGGATGCTGGGGACCGGCCCCAGGGCACCTCCGGGAGTGGCGAGGCCTGTCTGTGCCCCTGCAGGTGCCGCTGGGCGGGCTGTGGGTCAGTTTGCCCTGCGTGGGGTGGTTCCGAAGTGGTCATCAGCCACGTTCATTAGAAATGGCTCAGAAACAGCCTGGGACCTTGGCCCTGCCCGCTCACCCAAACGGGCCTCGCTTCCTGGATGTCCACCCCACCTCGTCTTCCGGTGGGGCTAGGACCTCTGCTGGGCTCCTCCCAGGGGCGTGGCTTCGGGTGAGGCTCCTCCCAGAGGCGTGGCTTCAGATGAGGCTCCTCCCCGGGCAGACTCCCCACGCTCACGGTGGGGTGGGAGGCCGGGGGTCCAGGGCAGCTGTGCAGAGGGTGGCCCTCCATAGAGCACCTGCCCCTGTGCCGTAGGGACAGCTGCGTCTCCCCTCGTGTCCACAAGATGACAGAGGTGGGAAGAGTCATCGCAGCCCGGGCGGCTGCGGAGTTCAGGTCTCCTGCGCACAGGTGTGCGGGACAGGTGCTGAGGCAAACTCACCCTCCCTGCAGGCATCGTGGAAGTGGAGGAGGGCGAGGTGAACGGGCAGGAGCTGTGCATCGCGTCCCACTCCATCGCCAGGATCTCCTTCGCCAAGGAGCCCCACGTGGAGCAGGTGAGCCCCCCACCCCGCCTTCGCTCCCAGCGCGGTTTCGTGGCCAATGCGGTGGTCTTCCCTGACGGGCTCTCGCCTCCCCTCCTCGTCCTGGAGGCCTGTCTGTCTTCCCTGTCTCGAGCTTGTCCCTTCTCACACCATCCGGGGTGCCTGTGCCGTGATTTAGTTACCTGCTCCTTGGCTGGGGGCAGTTGGTTAGGTTGTTTTCAGGTGGGATGATTTTCACAAACGTCCTTTACAGTTGCCTCATGCACTTATGCAAATATATCCATGTCTGCCTTGTGAATTTCTCACAGTTAAATTGCTGGATCAAAGGGTAGGTACAATGTAAATTTTGATAGATACTGTTACATTGCTTTTCATGACAATTCTGTTCCCACTAGATAGATACGGCAGGAAGCAGCTGGTTCCCCGCTCCTTTATCCACGTGCTGTATTTTCAGACTTTCTGATCCTTCCAAATCTGATACATAAAAGAGAGTTTCTCGTTCGTGTTTTGACTCTAGCTTAGGGGTGAGGGACTCATTCTGTGCCCAGTGGCCATTTGTCCTTATTCTGTGTACTTGACATTCAGTCTGTGCCTGTTTTTCTGTGGGTTGTCACTTCATTACGGATTTGTGGGAGCTTTTTATGCGCTATGGGTTTATCTGTTGTCGGCTGCCTTGTAACAGGCCTGTCCCGGGTGTGCGGCCTGGGCGTGATGTGGGCGTGGCGTGGGCGTGATGTGGGCGTGGTGTGGCCGTGGCGTGGGCGTGATGTGCTCGGCCCAGCGCAGGCTGAGCTTCTCTGTAGTGGCTGCTGGAGTGTTTCGTTCACAGTGTCCAGACCTGGATTCTTGCTCAGGAAGGCGTTTTCTGATGATAAAAATAGTCCTCGCTTTCCCGTGCTCTCACAGCCTCCATTGCACAGTCGGACCGCCAGTCTCTCTCGGGTTTGTCTCCGGGGTGAGGCCGTGCGCAGTTCTGGCTGTTCCAGGCATTGGGTTCCACCGACCCCACAGGTCTGGGTGTCATGTGTCCACGTAAATGTGGGGTCGGTTTTTATTTCCCTCTGTCCATCCACTTCCTCACCAGCAACACAATTTCAACTGTCACAGCTTTACGTTTTAGTATCTGGAGGAAAGTTCCCCATACTTTTACTTACTCCAGATTTTCTTGGTTATTCTTAAGCAGTTTCTTTTTTTTTTTTTTTTTTTTTTTCGGAGCCAGAGTCTCGCTCTCTTGCCTGGGCTACAGTACAGTGACATCATCACAGCTCACTGCAACCTCTACCTCCTGGGCTCCAGTGATCCTCCTGCCTCAGCCTCCCAGAGTGCTGGGCCTACAGCATTTTCTCTTCTGAATGAGCTTCTGAAGGCCCATACAGTTTACGCCAGGTCTCCATTGAATACCTGAATGAGATCTGGGAAGAACTGACATCTTCCCATGGGCAGCCACTCACAGCAGCACAGTGGTGTCCTGCAGTGATTTCAGGTCTCACTTTGCATCTCAGTAAAGCTTTTTTATGTAATTTTAATCATCCAGGTCTTGCATGCTTCCTGTCAGGGTAAACAGTGCTTTAGTTTTTGTTGTTATGTAAACAGAATGTTTTTTCCATTTCATCTTCAACTGATTACTGGTAATTGTGGGGAAAGTTAGGATTTCTGTGTGTTTGTGTTAAGCTGGGCCACTCCTGCGACTTGCGTACCTCTCTGACGGCGGGATCCCGGCCCGGCACGGACAGAGCAACGAGGGCAAGCGTTGGCTGCACCCTCATCCCCGACCCCAGTGGGAATAGTTCTGTGTTTTATCATATACAGGATGCACGCGTAGGTTCCTCACGGTAGACGAGTTTTTCAGTCAAGAAGATTCAGCTTCTGGTGTATCAGGAATTGTATTCAGGAGTGGGTTTTGAATTTCATCAAATGCTTTTGCAGCATCTTTGAGAGGAATCTGTGGTTTTTCCACTTGAAGCTGTTAATGTAGTAAATTACATTAATATCTTCTCCATGTTGGGTCATGTTTGTTTTTTAAAAGTCAATTTAGGCCGGGTGAGGTGGCTCACGCCTGTCATCCTAGCACTCTGGGAGGCTGAGGCGGGAGGATCGCTCGAGGTCAGGAGTTCGAGACCAGCCTGAGCAAGAGCGAGACCCTCGTCTCTACTAAAAATAGAAAGAAATGATCTGGACAGCTAAAATTATATATATAGAAAAAAAAAAATTAGCCGGGCATGGTGGCACACGCCTGTAGTCCCAGCTACTCGGGAGGCTGAGGCAGGAGGATCACTTGAGCCCAGGAGTTTGAGGTTGCTGTGAGCTAGGCTGACACCACGGCACTCTAGCCCGGGCAACAGAGCAAGACTCTGTCTCAAAAAAATAAATAAATAAAAAAGTAAGTCAGTGTAGTGTGGCCTCAGCACACGGTGTTTGAGGAGTCTCCAGCAGTGCACAGTCTCGCCCTGGGGCCTCTCTTCACTCACCGCCCCCTCGCCCCCTCGCCCCCTCGCCCCCTCGCCCCCTCGCCCCCCAGAGCAGCCTCAGTCCTGCAAGCTCCGTGCATGGTACGTGCTTGTGCAGGTTTAACTTTGTTTTGTTTTGGTTTGTTTTTCTGAGACGGAGTCTCTCTCTGTCTCCCCACTGGACTGCAGCGGCGTCTTCCTCACTCACTGCAGCTTCGAACTCCTGCCTCAGCCTCCCGAGTAGCTGGGACTACAGGCGCCACCACCACACCAGCTAATTTTTCTATTTTTAGTAGAGACAGGTCTTGCTCTTGCTCAGGCTGGTCTCGAACTCCTGAGCTCGAGCGATCCTCCGGCCTCAGCCTCCCAGAGTGCTGGGATTACAGGCCTGAGCCGCTGTGCCCAGCCAACATTTTTTACCTTTTAGACCGTATTTTGACTGTACCTTTTCTGTGTTTAGATATGTTTAGACACACAGGCGTTTTGCGTTGCGCGACAGCTGCCCACAGCGTTCAGTGCAGTAGCGGGTTGTAGGGGTGCAGCCTGGGTGTGCAGCAGGCCTGCGTCTGTCTGGCGAGTGCCCCGTGACGCTCACACGGTGACAGAATCGCCCCGCCGTGCGTTTCGCGGAGCATGTCGCTGTGTGCTGAGCGACCCCCGACGGCACCCGATGAAAATCAGACTTCCTGACCCTGTCCCTCAGGCGCTCTGTGGCCCTTTTTCCTCCTCGGTCTGCCAGTTTGGGCGATACTGTGCAGGCAGCAGCTCCCACGCGTCCGACCTTCACTTCCTGCTGCTCACAAGTAACCGGGTTCAACTCTTGTCGTTGATTCTTTTAGTATTTCGTTCCATATGGATTAATGACGTGTGTTGTCGCTGCTGCTTCATTCCTCAGTCGGCTTCTCACTGTGCCTGAGGGAGGTTTGGCTCCTTCAGCCCCCAGACACCCACTGGCTGTCCCCGCGGTCCTGCCCCGTCCCCGCCGGGAACCTGTCCCCGCGGTCCTGCCCCATCCTCAGGGGGAGCCTGTCCCCGCGGTCCTGCCCCGTCCTCGCCAGGGAGCCTGTCCCCGCGGTCCTCCCCCGTCCTCGGGGGGAGCCTGTCCCCGCGGTCCTGCCCTGTCCTCGCCAGGGAGCCTGTCCCCGCGGTCCTCCCCCGTCCTCGGGGGGAGCCTGTCCCCACGGTCCTGCCCCGTCCTCGGGGGGAGCCTGTCCCCGCGGTCCTGCCCCGTCCTCGCCGGGAGCCTGTCCCCGCGGTCCTGCCCCGTCCTCGCCGGGAGCCTGTCCCCGCGGTCCTGCCCCGTCCTCGCCGGGAGCCTGTCCCCGCGGTCCTGCCCCGTCCTCGCCAGGGAGCCTGTCCCCGCGGTCCTGCCCCGTCCTCGCCAGGGAGCCTGTCCCCGCGGTCCTGCCCCGTCCTCGCCAGGGAGCCTGTCCCCGCGGTCCTGCCCCGTCCTCGCCAGGGAGCCTGTCCCCGAGGTCCTGCCCCGTCCTCGCCGGGAGCCTGTCCCCGCGGTCCTGCCCCGTCCTCGCCAGGGAGCCTGTCCCCTCGGTCCTGCCCCGTCCTCGCCAGGGAGCCTGTCCCCGCGGTCCTGCCCCGTCCTCGCCAGGGAGCCTGTCCCCGCGGTCCTGCCCCATCCTCGGGGGGAGCCTGTCCCCTCGGTCCTCCCCCGTCCTCGCCAGGGAGCCTGTCCCCGCGGTCCTGCCCCATCCTCAGGGGGAGCCTGTCCCCGCGGTCCTGCCCCATCCTCGGGGGGAGCCTGTCCCCGCGGTCCTGCCCCGTCCTCGGGGGGAGCCTGTCCCCGCGGTCCTGCCCCGTCCTCGGGGGGAGCCTGTCCCCGCGGTCCTGCCCCGTCCTCGGGGGGAGCCTGTCCCCGCGGTCCTGCCCCATCCTCGCCAGGGAGCCTGTCCCCGCGGTCCTGCCCCGTCCTCGCCAGGGAGCCTGTCCCCGCGGTCCTGCCCCGTCCTCGCCAGGGAGCCTGTCCCCGCGGTCCTGCCCCGTCCTCGGGGGGAGCCTGTCCCCGCGGTCCTGCCCCGTCCTCGGGGGGGAGCCTGTCCCCGAGGTCCTGCCCCATCCTCGGGGGGAGCCTGTCCCCGCGGTCCTGCCCCGTCCTCGCCGGGAGCCTGTGTGGCAAGGTTGTGGGTCCCTGTTCCAAGTGATTACTCAGGTTCACAGCCAGGTCACTGGGCTCTGCACGGGCTTTTCCTTCTCCCCACACCTTTCTGGAGTGAACAGTCATCTTTTTCTGTTCGCTTAGTTTGCGTCTACTTAGCCGTGGTTCAGCACCGAGCTCCCTGCCGGTTTCTGCCTCGGGGCAGCACTCGACACAATCCCCGACTTCGCCACAGATTCCGCCCGGGCAAAGCCCCCCCAGCCCGTCCTGTCTGCTGTGGCTGCAGCTGCTGTCCCGGGGCGCCTCCCCACCCTCCCGCCTGTCCCCAGAGCCCCCGTCCTCTGTATGCCCTATCTCCCGAAGGGTCCCTTCGTTTTCTGATCTTACTCCCCTCTCGTGGTCTTTTAGCTATATTTTCTGGGAGATTTCCTCATTGTCATCTCCCAACATTGTGTTGAATTTTTTATTTTTGCTGTTAAACTTTTAATTTCCGTGAGCTCCCTTTGTCTGCTGTGTCCTTTGTCTTGGCGTCCTCACTTCCTTCCGTCCGTGGATGTGACACTTGCTCGCTCCTGTCTGAGGACAGCGATGTGGGGCTTCTTTCCTTCTCCCTCCACACCCTCCGTCCCTTCCAGGTTGCTTTTCTGTATTGTGTGTGTTTGTTTTGATTTCCACGTTCCGTCTTACAGGCTTTCTCTAGATGCCTGGTGTGTCCAGAATCCCTGAGACCACCCTGAGCCAGGTGACGGGCAGAACTCACCCAGGACTGTCACAGAGAGAGGACCTGAAACGGTCAGCGCAGAGAGAGGCGCCCGGGGCAGGGTCCTCCCCAGCAGCGAGTGGGGCGAGGAAACGCCGCCAGCCAGGGAGCCGTCAGAGACCTGGCTCCCAGGCTGTCGTGAGGGCCGTCACGCAGCACCCTCTGGTGCGTGTGAACGTTCCAGACTCCAGGGGGGAAGCAGGCGCCCGGCGTGAACCACAGTTTGCACCAACAGTTAGGCGAAGGGGACCCCCAGATCCGTTAGGGTGGGGAGAACACCCTGAAATCCCGGTCCCAGCGGCCAGCCCAGGGCCACCCTTGCCAGCAGGCCTTTCGAGAGCGCAGCTGGCCTCTTGTGGCCCTCTTCTGCCCACGTGAGAGTCCCCGCATGTGGGGAGGGACGTGAACCTCTTGCGAGTCTCTTTCAGCCTTTGCACTGTGGGCTGCAAAGCAGGAGGCTCCGTTCTGCTGCCAGAGGGGCGCCTGGCTGCCAGGCAGGGCTGGGCATCTCCTCTGTGCGCGTTGCCCTGCGCCTTCTCTGTTCCTGCTCTCGGCATCCGGCCAGCAGAGTGCCAGGGACCCTCTGCACCCTCTGCTGAGGGGGGAGGGGCGGCCACCGTGTTACGGAGCTGGAGACGGCCGTGGGAGTGGCTGCTGCCGCCGTGCTCGTGTCCCATGGTGTTTGCTTCCTGTGCATCTGTCACTCAGCACGTCTCGTATGTTTTAATAGCTTTTCAAAGATATTATTCACATACTGTCAAACCACTCATTTAAAGCATGTAAATGGGGCCGGGCACAATGGCTCACGCCTGTAATCCCAGCCCTCTGGGAGGCCGGGGCAGGAGGATCGCTTGAGGCCAGGAGTTCGAGACCAGCCTGAGCAAGAGCAAGACCCTGTCTCTACTAAAAATAGAAAAATTAGCCGGGCATGGTGGTGCACACCCTAGTCCCAGCTACTCGGAGACTGAGGCAGGAGGATTGTTCGAGCCCAGGAATTTGAGGTTGCTGTGAGCCATGATGATGCCACTACACTCTAGCTGGGGTGACAGAGCGAGACTCTGTCTCAAAAAATAAACTAAAGTATATAAATGGCCAGATGCTGTGGCTCATACCTATAATCCCAGCACTTTGGGAGGCCAAGGCAGGAGGATCACCTAGAAGTCTGAGGTTGCTGTGAGCCGAGAAGCCATCATTACACCACTACACTCCAGCCCAGGCAATAGCACGAGGCCCTGACTCAAAAAAAAAAAAAAAAAAAAAAGACAATAATAAAGTGTACAGTTCTGTGGTTTTTAGTGTATTCAGAGTTGTACATATGTCACCACAATCAGTTTTAAAACATTTTTCGTACCCCCAGAAGAAACCTGGCACCCTCTAACTGTCACCCCCAACGCCCGTCTCCCCCAGCCCCCGGCAGCCACTGATCCACTCGCGGTGGACTCGCCAGTTCTGGACCTTCGTGATTGGGGCCGTATCAGACGTGTTCTTTTGTGTCCAGCTTCTTTGCATTACCGTGTTTTCAAGGTTCCAAGTTGGAGTGTGAATCGTGCCTACCTGCCTTTTTATGGCCAAATAGAAAGATACATTGTATTTTGTTTGTCCCTTTATCACCGATGGACAGATTGCTTGTCACTACTTGTTGGCTGTAAGAATGATACCTAACAGCCTCTTAAACACATTTTCCAGCAAACCTCCCGTTTTTAGCCTTCAGTCACAGCCACTCCTGAGCTGTGGCGGGCGAGGTTGTGAAGTGGTCAGCAGTTGCCCGGCCTCCTCGAGGTCCAGCCGTCTTGGTCCCTTCCCGGGGTTCTGCGGTTGTCTGCCCTCCTCTCCGTCCTGTGGATCTGGGCCCTGGGAAACATTCCTGCCGTCTCGGCGGGGTCGGGGGTGAGGAGAGCGAGTGCGGTGCCAGCTGCCGTCTTTCCTGGGGTCTCGGCCCCCGAGCTCCGGGTGGGCTGTGGGGTGAGCGAGACCTGTCTGTGGGCCTGGTTGTCAGGGCGCTGCAGCCTCTGCTGCCTGCTGGGGGCGTCTGGTCTTGGGTCAGCGGCCTGGCGTGCAGTGTCCGCTCGTGAGTGCGCGGCACCCGGTTTCCTGCTCGTTCCGGAACTGTGGGCTGGAGCCTCCCGTGAGGGCGGGTGGCTGGGGGGAGGGCGGCCTTCCCGTAGCTGCTCCAAGGTATCCCGGGCACTGGGGCGCGACGGGAGTCACGTGTGGGCGTGTGCGTGGGCGTGTGCTGGGTGTGGCCCAGCCTGTGGACCCCGCGGGTGGCAGTGCCCTTGTGAGCTGTGTGCCAGGCCTGGCTGAGCCTGCGAGTGACCAGAGGGTCCCTGCCGGCCAGGCCCAGGGACAGCTTGTCCGTCCTGTGCGGTGACTGGGCAGCTGCCACAGACCCCAGCGGAGGCTGGACGTCGGAATCGGCTCGAGTGACTGGGCCCCGTCTGGCCTGTGCCGCCTCCGTGCGGTCGTGCG
Organism: Eulemur rufifrons; assembly: GCF_041146395.1. Lineage (NCBI taxonomy): Eukaryota > Metazoa > Chordata > Mammalia > Primates > Lemuridae > Eulemur > Eulemur rufifrons. The sequence goes on from NC_090983.1 coordinate 543,087, forward strand.
GTCTGTGCCTCGTGACCGCGGGAGCCCCCGTGGTCTGAATCGCACGTGCCTGGCGGGGGCCCCGACAGGAACAGGTGCCGGCCGTCCCTGCTGAGCAGAGAGCTTAGAGCCCCCGCCCCCACTAACGCGCGCTCACACCCTCGAGCGAGTGGCCCCCGGGCCCACAGCGTCGTCCTGCCTCATCCCCCAGCAGGTGCCCGTCCAGGGGGGTTGGCTGGTTCCCCCCCCCCCCCCCGCCCCCGTGCGTTTTGTGACTGACACACGGGCGTCCTTTGTGTATTGCAGACAAAGCACCTTGCTAGTTACGTGTGTTGCAAATGGCGTTTTCAGACTATGAGTATTTTGTCACTTCTTTTTTTTTTTTTTTTGGACAGAGTCTGGCTCTGTCACCTGGGCTAGAGTGCCGTGGCATCAGCCTCGCTCACAGCAACCTCAGACTCCTGGGCTTAAGCGATCCTTCTGCCTCAGCCTCCTGAGTAGCTGGGACTACAGGCATGCACCACCATGCCCGGCTAATTTTTTCTATATGTATTTTTAGATGACCATATAATTTCTCTCTATTTTTAGTAGAGACGGGGTCTCGCTCTTGCTCAGGCTGGTCTCGAACTCCTGACCTCGAGCGATCAGCCCTCCTCGGCCTCCCAGAGTGCTGGGATTACAGGCGTGAGCCACCACGCCCAGCCTCTTGTCACTTTTTAAAAATTGTTTTTGAGGAATAGAAGTTCTTTCTCTTTTTTTAAGGCAATAAGAAGTGCAGGCGTTCTCAACTGTATGTGGTTCAGTTGGTCAGTCTTTTCCTCTGTGGATTTGTTTTCCACGTGTCTTAGTTAAGCAGTCTTTCCCTGCTAACAGGTCAAAATATGTATGCTAAATTTTTTTTGGAAGCTTTACACTTCAACCTAAAACCTGTCCTTTAGGTCGTGGATCCACCTGGGATGAGTCTGTGGCGCAAGGTGGTCACTTTCTTCTTTTCCGCACGAGTGACCAGCTGCCCTGCCTGCCCCCTTCCCCCACGGGCACCCCGCCCCCCGCCTTTCACCGGGTCCTGCCTCTGCCTGTCGCTGTGGTTCCCAGGGGTCTGTTTGTCGAGTCCTGTGCCAGGACTGCCCTGTCTCATTACTGTGGCTTAGCAGAATTTTTTTTACTTTTTTTCTTTTTGAGACAGGGTCTTGCTCTCTCGCCCTGGCTAGAGTGCAGTGGCATCACCGTAGCTCACTGCAACCTCCAACTCCTGGGCTTCAGCGATCCTCCCGCCTCAGCCCCACGAGTAGCTGGGACGGCAGGGGCACACCACTATGGCCCCGCTGATTTTTCTGTTTTTTGTAGGCTGTTCTCGAACTGAGCTCAAGCGATCCTCTGCCTCAGCCTCTCAGAGTGCTAGGATTACAGGTGTGAGTTACTGTGCCCGGCCAATTTTTTTTACTTTTTAAAAATGGATTCTATTGAGGTATAATGTATACACAATAAATGTATACACCTCAGGTGTACAGTTTGATCCATTTAGACAAGTGTACGCAGCCTTGTAACACCACCCCAGTCGAGACAAACACTTTCATCACCCCCAGTAGAGTCCCTGTGCTCCCCAGACGGCCACCGCGGCTAGTTGGCGTGTTCTGCGACTTGTCACAGTGGAGCACGGGACACACACTCATCTGTGTGAGGTTTCTTTCACTCCACGGGACGCCTCTCGGGTCCGTTCATGCTGCGACTGGGTCAGTGTTGGGTTAGTGCTGGGTGACACTCCGCTGAGTGAGCGCGTCACGGTTCTGTCTGTCCACGCTCTGTTGGTGGGCGCTGGCTTGATCTGTGTCCAGCCCTGGGCTGTTGCGAATGGACCTGCCGTGTGCGTCTGCGTGCAAGCCCTTGAGTGGACACCTTTCCCTTTCCCTGTGGGATGCTGAGCCCTGTGGACGCGCACGGCCTCCCCAGGGAGGCTGCACCGCTTACGCCCCAGCCCTGGCGTGCGAGAGCGCCACGGTGCCACGCCCTCCCCAGGGGGCCTTTGCGCCTTGGCGTCCCGGTGGCTGTGAAGGTCGCTGGTTGTGGTGCTGGTCTGCATTTTCCTGGTGCACCGTGGTGCTGTGCTTCCTGCCACTGTGGTTCCTGTTTCGTGAGGTGAGCATTCAAATCCTTTGCCTGTTTTTTCAATGTTTGCTGTGCTATCAGTGAATTGTGAGAGTTATGCATTCTGGGTATAAACCCTTCCCCAGGTGATGCACTGAGACTGCATTCCCACCCTGGCTTCCTGTTTGTTTCGTAAGTAGGGCTTTCTGAGAACAAAACAGTTTAGTCCCCTTATCTGTTCTTTCTGTAGAGTCAGTGTTTTTTGTGTCCTGTCTTAAAACTTTTTGCCTATCCCAGGCTGCATTTTCATGAATTTTTATGGTTTTACTTTTTACTTTCAGATCTGTGATATTTGGAATTACTGTTTTTGTGTGATGTGAAGGTGGTGGTCACGTTTTTAATTTTTTTTCATACAGGCAGCTCATTGTTCGGCACCGTTTGTAGGAAGACAGCCCCACTCACTGCAGCGTGGGTCTGCTTTCGTCAGAAACCAGCGCCCTCCACCATTCCTTCACTTACTGACTGACTGACTGGAGACAGGCCGGGTCTGGCTCTGTGCCCGGGCATGAGGGCAGTGGCTTGGTCACGGCTCACAGCCACCTCCAACGCCTGGGCTCGAGGTACCCTCCTGCCTCAGTCTCCCAAGTAGCAGGGACTACAGGCGCCACCAACCACGCCCGGCTAATTTTTCTGTTTTTTGTAGAGATGGGTCTCTTTGTGTTGCTCAGGCTGGTCTCGAACTCCTGACCTCGAGTGATCCTCCCACCTCGGCCTCCCAGAGTGCTGGGATTGCAGGCGTGAGCCGCTGGCCTAAAATGAACTCACTTCATGTGTGGGGCTCTTTCGGCCTCTCCGCTCTGCCCCGTGTGCTCTCTCTGCCTTTGCACCGCACTGGCTTGTCGCTGGAGCTTTATATGAGGTAACAGACGTTGTCCAACTTGCTTGTTTCTTTTTCCAGAATTTTTTTTCCCTTTTCTCTTTTTTTCTTCCTCTTTTCCCAAAATTTTTTTAGCTACTCCAGGACCCTTTGCATTTCCATATGAATTTTGTAATCAGCTTGTCAATTTCTAAAAGGAAAAATTTTAATTTCTAGATTAGATTAATTTGGGAAGAAGTGCCATGCTAAGTAAACTGAGTCTTCCAATCCAACACCACGGTAAATTTCCATCTGTTTAGGTCTCCCTCATCCTAAGTTTTTTTGTAGTTTTCAAAATATTGGTCTTACACATATTTTCTTAAATTTATTCCTAAGTAGTTTGTGGTTTTAGATGCTATTACAAATGATTTTTTAAATTTTCCAATTATTTGTTGCTACTATATAGAAATATAATGAGCTGTTGTATATTGATCTTATACCATGTGACCTTGTTGAATTCACATACTTTGGTAGTTTCTTTACGGATTCCTTCAGATTCACTACATTTTCTGCTATTGCTGGGGGTATTACTTATTCGCTTACGATCTTGATGCCTTTTCTTTCTTTTCCTGCCTTATTTCGCTGGATGGGACCCCGTGCGGGCTGAGTGCGGGGAGAGAGCAGACACCTGTTCTCAGCCTCCCACCGCCGGCTGTGTGGATGCCCTTTGTCAGGTGATGTTTGCTAGTTTAAAAAAAACCATAAATGGGTAATTCTCCTTTATTCTTTTACTACGATGCATTTCAGTGACTGGTTTTCAAATGTTGAACCAGCCGTGCATTCTTGGGATAAACCCCACTTGATCATAATGAGTTACCTTTTTTTATATATTATTGGATTTACATATGACTAATATGTGTTGGAAGATTTTTGCATCATGTTATTTTTTCTAATTATTCTGGATTTAATTTCCTCTCCTTTTTTGTCTTAAAGTAGAAACTTACATCATTGATTTTTTTTTAACCCATTTTTCTTTCGTACTACATCATTTGCAGCTGTAAATTTCCCTCTCAGTCTTGTTTTAGCACAAATACTAACATAATATGCCGTGCTTTTATTATCTCCTAGCTCAAATTTTTTTCACTTCTCTAGTTATTCTTTTGTCTCTGAACAGGGTTATTTAGAGGTGTGTTACTTATTTTCCAAATATTTGAGAATTTCGTACATATTCTGTTGCTACTGATTTCTAATTCAATTTTGTTAGGTCCGGAAAACATATTCTCTGAGATTTTAGTCTGTTAAAAGTGTTGCAGACTTATTTTATGCGCTACTGTATGATCTAACTTGGTGAATATTTCATGCACACTTGAAACAAATGTATTTGATAGTACTCGGCAGTTGTGATAGTTATAAAAGTCCCGTCTGCAAGCCAGAGACCCTGGGGTGCTGGGGGCTGGCGTGGTTCAAGTCTGACGGCGTCGGCGCCAGGCTGCCGGTGGGTCCTGGGGTCGCCCGGGGAGCAGAGGAAAGCGTGTCGCAGCCGCAGCAGAAAGATGCACACCCCCTTCTCCCTGATGTTCTCCCCGGCCCATCAGGGGGGTGTCGCCCACACACGCTGAGGGCAGAGCTGCCCCCCGAGTCCGCCCGGACGCACACGCCAGTCTGCTTGGACACACCAAGAACTAACGCTTCGCCAGGTTTCCGGGTATTCCTGATCTAGTCAGGCTGACACCCAAGGTGACCGTCGCTCCCACCCCCACCCCTGGCTGCTTTCAAGCTCCTGCTGATGACCAGCCAAGGTTTTGCTGGATGTGGTGTGAATTTGTGGCTCGGGATCTTTTGTTAGTCCCAGAAAGTCAGCCGTGGTCACGCAGTGCTGCCTGCGGTCCATTCTCTTTCCTCTCGTCCTCCGGGCCTCCGACTGCTCGAGTTAGAGCTTTCACGGTTTCCAGTCTACCAGCCGTTTCTTCGTCTGTGTCGAATCTGCTGTTTATCTCTCACTGCTGGGGACTTGGTCTGTTGTGTTTTTCAGTTATAGAATTTCTATTGTATTCTTTTTGAAAAATTCTAGTTCTCTGCTGAAATTCTCCGTACTCTCTTCTGACGGCTCCGGTATTGGCACCCCTGCCAAGGTGGGGCGATCTGTTGCGCTTCCTGTTTTTTCTTTTGGTCTTATCTCCTAGTAAGCTAAGTAGTTTTTGGGTTTTTTTTTTTTTTTCCCCTTCTTTCCCCTTGGATTCTAGACATTACGTATGAAAAATCACGGAGATGATTTGAGGTTTTGTTTGATGTTACCTCCCAGGAAACAGCAGTTCTTGTGCTTCTGATGGTCAGTCCCGGAGGGGCAGATCGTTAGAGACAGGTTGGAAAGTGGACTTCCCGGTGTTTCTGGTCAACCCTCACTCCCAGGGCACCGCCCTCCGTGGGTCCCCCGAGAGAGCCTGGGTGTTTTCCAGGGTGTCTCCCCCTAGACAGGCACCGGATTCCAACTTCTGTGCCCCCAGCCCCACGGCTCTGAGAAAGCCCCGCCCAACATCCAGCCTCTTGGCCGCCGCCCCCTGCACCCCGCGACCTCTGGGCAGCCCAGGCCTCAGGGCCAACAGCTGCTGCAAACCGGGTCTCAGCTCTTCTCTCCCTTCTCTCTGGGACATCAGTCCTTGCCGCCCTGGTGTCTCTCCGATACCGTTAAACAGACTTTTAAAGTCTGGATTTTCCCCTGCAAGGGGGTTGGTCAGTTACAGAGTCGTTGGCCAAGGCCAGAAGCAGAAGCCCCGTGTCACCCACGTTCCGGGTCCCCTCCCCCACACCCCTGGGACCCTGGAGATGGGGCGCCCGTTGGAGAGTCGCTCCCGACAGTGGTCACGCTTGACACTCGCTGTCGGCAAACGTCCCAGGCACACAGGACTGTCTCATGCAAGACGTAGTTGCCACAGGCTTGTCATCTTGGAAGCAGCCACGGTGCTGTGCTCTGATGACCTGGACGTGCCGAAGGTGCCGTTGCTGAGATTTCCAAGCACACGTTTGACGTCGTTCCAGCTGCAGAGTGACAGGGGAGGGGACAGGGCGGAGGGCATCGGGAGCTCAGCCGTGGTCTGGTCAGGTGCGTCAGTGGTGGAGACCAGAACAGCAGACAGGCTCTGAGTAGACCGAGATGAGGCCAATTCGTGTGTTCACCTCTGGCCTTCTGGAAGCCGCGCAGGGGCTCGGGGCCAGGGCCAGACACCTTGATCCCGACACCCCCGCGTGGCCCTGGGCTGCGGTCCGTCATCTGCCGGCAGGGACACTGCCCGGCTCACAGGCCTGTGACGAGTGCTTGGCACGTGGCAGGCGCTCAGGCATCCGTTGAATCTTTTGAAGGTGAAACTAAGGTGTTTTGTTTTATTCTCCTGCTCAGATTACCCGAAAATTCAGGCTGAATTCTGAAGGCAAACTTGAACAGACAGTCTCCATGGCAACCACTACACAGCCAATGACTCCGCATCTTCACGTCACCTACAAGAAGGTGACCCCGTGACCTAGAGTAGAGCTTCTGGACCCCCAGGAAGGGCCGGCTCCTCGGCAGACGGTCCCGGCAGCAGAGGTGGGGCCGAGAGTGTCGTCCGACGTTCCTGTATTGCATAGAAAACCAAATAAAAGGCCTTTATTTTTATGGCTGAGGATTTTGGATATTATCACTTGTGTAAAGTGTACATTTTTTCCATGTGCTGCTGATTATTTGTTTTCCAAAGTCTTTTCCATAAGAAATTAAGAAGGAACGGCTCTGTCTTTATTTCTCTCTCTCTCCGTGCAGTTTTGAAAAGACCTGAAATATTTGTAAATCTTCGGAAGAGTAGTCACCAGTAAGGTGAAGGCAAAAGGTAGAGGATTCAGTTATTTTATGTCCTGTAAAGAGCTAAGCGTCCCAGGAGCCCACGACCCTGCAGATGAGGGACATCCCAAGAGGAGAGGTTGGTTGTAATGTAACATCGTCATGTGAGTTTCGTTTGGTAGCTCCGCGCAAACAGTCCTTTTGCTTTACGGGTTTTTCCCTATGAAAGTCTCCAAATGTACAGGACACCTTGTCCTGTCACCAGCGTCGGGACACAGCGGCATTCCCCACACCCGTTTCTTCTGTTCCTCTCCCACTTTTCCTGCTGGGGTGTCCGTAAGCAAATTCCAGACGTAATGTCATTTGCCCCTGAATGCTTTGGTCTGTGTCCAAAAACAAAACAGAGCCTTTTTCTTTTTCTTAACACATCACCGTATGGGAAGCTTCGCCAGGTACATAGACGTGGTTTGTCACACAGGTGTTGGGAAGCAGAGCGTTAAAGGAGGTCGTGCTCGAGCTGCTGGGGGTTGACACCTGCCGCAGCCGGTGCCTCCAGGGCTTGGTGACAGAAGGGATCACCAGGGAGGGGTTGCCGGGACCTCAGAGCTCAGGGGAGAGCCGAGGCTGGAGCTTGGCCCTTGTGGGGGGGCACGGTCCGCGCAGAAGGGCCTGGGCTGGCACCCCAGGGGCCAAGGGCACGTGGAGGCTGGCGCTGGGCCTGCCCAGGCCCCCAGAGGCTGAGGTCTGAGCCGGCTCTGCTCCGATGATGCTGGGAGCACCCGTCCCCTCCCTGCTGCTGCCCGCAGGCCTGTCGGGGCGTCTGGGGGCGGCGCCGGGGCAGAGCACAGGAGGCGGGGCTGGGAGCCGACAGACCAGCAGTGGCTGCCATGGCCACGGCACCGTGTGACAAACCTGGGAAGAACTCGTGACGTCCTCTGACACCAGCCCTTCTCCACATTTTCTTCGCACAGCCGGTTCACCGGAGCTTTGCTCTGAGCTTGGCTGTGATGTGTAGGATCCTTCCGATCCCCAAGGTCCCCCTTTGCCTCTCCTGTGCCCTTGACTTGCTGGTGAAGCTGGGCACTTGGCCGAGAGGTGTCCGCAGCCTGGATTCAACGGCCACTCCTTGTCCTGTGTGCCGTGGTCCTGTCCCCTCTCTCCCCGGGGTCTGGAGGTTGATGGGAAGCCCGGGTTGGAAACACTCCCTGAGACGTGCTCAGTTCTTCCTGCTGCAGCCGCCAGAGCCTCGTGCCCGGTGGTCTCGCTTTGTTGGTGCTGAATTAATGGGCCTGGATGGCGGAGCCCGGCCCCTTCGCCGCCAGTGTCCTGCCAGCCTTCACCCGGGGGTCTCGCACGAGGTGACCCTTCCCTGGCCTGAGCCAGCACCTCCCAGGGCTGCAGAACGCTGGTCTGTTAACCCTCCGGTTACTGCTGTGTTCAGTGGCCGCAGCTCACTCAGAACTTCCATTGTCTGTTAGGCGGTTTGGTTGCCCTGATGCACATTCCTACCAGAAAGCCCGAGGAAACGCTGAATTCTTCCCTTTAATCATCAATTTTTAGGGTAAGAATGTCCTGGCACCCCCTCCCCCCCGTGACATCCAAAGGATTGAGAGTTCCTCACACCACCCTCTTCCTCCTGCTCCCGTACGGAACTTAACGGTTTCATGTATACAGCTGTCCCTCGTCCCTCCGTATCTATGGGGCGTTGGTTGCAGGACCCCCCTCGGATACCAAAATCCACAGGTGCTCAAGTGCCTGATGTAAGGTGGTGTAGTGATTGCCTAGAACCCACACTTCCCCCCGCGTACTTCCTGTAGAAATGGGGTCTTGCTGTGCTGCCCAGGCTGGACTCAAACTCCCGGGCTGACGCCATCCTGCCGCCTCAGCCTCCTGAGTGGCTGGAACTGCAGGCCTCCCCAGATACTTCACACCATCTCTAGACCGTTTAGAATGCCTAATACCACACAATGCTGTGTCAATAGTTGGTACACTGTGTTTCTGTATTTGTATTTTTTACTGTTGTGTTATTATTTTTCAACTACGTTCAATTCATGGTGGGTTGAATCCGCAGATGCAGAACCTGTGGGTCCAGGGTGGCTGTGTTCCATGTGATGTGACTAAGCGCTGGCTTTTCCTTGGCGGACAGGAGGTGCTCAGGGAACCCCGCAGTTGGCCAGGGCAGCCCTTCCGTCCAGGAGCCTGGGCCGGGCCCCTGGCTCTGGGCCACGACCACCAACACCCCTGCCCTGGGCCGGAGTCCCCACTTCTCCAGAGCCTGCCTGTCTTTAGCGGGGGGCGGGAACCGGAGACCACAGAGCAGGCACTGACGCGCTCATCACGGCGGGGCTGCTCTGCTTCCAGGCCTTTCCATGGACAAAAGCCAGAAAATTGTTTGTCAATTTTTTTTTATTTTCACTGAAACGTGTGAGGTTGGTTGTATTGCAGACGTCATGATTCTTCACCCCTAACTACTTTAGCATGGGATGTACACATTTTTTTAGGAAAAAAAATGAGTTCATACTAATGTTTTCAGTTCAAATTTTAAGATTATGAGTTTTTTAATGTATATTTTCTTATTTTTAAGCTGAAAAATCGTGGTTCACTACCACATTAACATCATTTGCTTTATTACAAGATAAAAGAATAGTTATAACAATAGTCATTAACAATGGCTACTGATTGAAGTTTGATTTTTTTTTTTTAGCTATTATTTTTAAACTTTTTCCATTGAAGATACAAAGTTATATATGTGATATGGTTTGGATGTTTGTCCCCTCCAGATCTGATGTTGAAATGTGATCCCCAGTGTAGGTCGTGGGGGTGGGTCCCTCAGGAATGGCTTGGTGACCTCCCGAGACAATGAGTTCAGGCCAGCTGGTTGCTGAAGGGAGCCGTCCCTCTCCCCAAGGAGCTGGGCATTCGCAGCCGCGGCGCCCCGTGAGGCCCAGGGCAGTGGAGTCTGGTGTCAGATTGGACGGGGGCCAATCTGGTAGGCAGAAATGGAGTCTTGGGGTAGTTTCGGTTTACATCTCTCTTATGTTTATCATTTTCTTCCTGATTTTTGGAACTCATAAGCTCTTTTGAATTAGGAATATTAATCTTAATATCCCTCGTTTTAAGTTACAATTTTTTATTAGAGTAGAATACACATAAAGTTCAACATTTCTACCATCTTAAAGTTTATAATTTAGTGGCATTTATTTACTTATCTATTTATTTTTAGAGATGGGGTCTTACTCTGTTGCCCAGGCTGGAGTGCAGTGGTGCAATCACAGCTCACTGTAACCTCGAACTCCTGGGCTCAAGCCATCCTCCTGCCTCAGCCTCCCGAGTAGCTGGGACTACAGGCGAGAGACATCACACCTGGCTAATTTTAAAAAAATTTTTCAGAGATGGGTCTCACCATGTTGCCCAGGCTGGTCTGGAACTCCTGAGCTCAAGCGCTCCCACCTCAGCCTCCCAAAGTGCTGGGGTTACAGGCGTGAGCCACCATGCTGGGCTGCATTGAGGACATTTATAATGTACAACACCCCCTCTCTCTACTTCCAATGCCCCAGAAAGGAATCCCGGACCCAGTAACCCCGTTTCCCTGCCCCCAACCCTGGCCCCCCATTCCTCTGCTTTGTGTCTCAAATTACCAACATTTCTGAAAACATTCAATGTTACAAACATTCTTTCCCAGTATGTATTTTGTCTCTTACTGTTAATGGGTTTTAGATCATATTTAGGCAGATTTTGCCCATTCCCTAGTTGCAAAGGGATTCACTGATTTTTTTCTAGCATTTGTTTCTGTTATGTTTAGCCTTTGATCCGCCTGGGATCTGCCTCAGTGTGTGGTGTCAAGCACAGACCCCCTCCGGCCTTTTCCGAGTGGTGAGCAGTGGTCTCAACGTTCGCTCACCAGCCTCCTCTTCCTCGCTGCTGTGGGGCCCTTGGCACAGCCGGCCTCCAGGCGTGGAGGCTGTGTCTGGACCCGCGTCCTGGGCCAGCTTGTCGGCCTTCGTCCTGGCGCCGCCCGGGGCGGCTCGGGGGTAGCAGGACTGGTTTCTCCCCGTCTCTGGTTTTCTGGGTTTTCCTGGCGATGTTTTGCGTTCCCGAGTGCAACACTCTCTGTCTCTCTCTCCCCTGCTCTCTTTTATGTGAACTTTATAATTAGCTTATTTAGATGGAGGGGAAAAAGCATCCTGGTATTTTTATAAGGATTACATTAAATTTATAAATTTGCTATGGGAAGTTGTTTATGAAATGGTTGTCTTACCCAGAACGTGGTATTCTGTTTGTCTCAGTCTGTTCTGTGGCTGTAACTGAGTACCGCAGACTAGGTAATTGACAGAGAGAGTTGCTCCTTGCGGTGCCGAGGCTGGGACGGCGCGGAGGCTGGGACGGTGCCGAGGCTGGGACGGTGCCGAGGCTGGGACGGCGCGGAGGCTGGGACGGCGCTGAGGCTGGGACGGCAGGCGCAGGGCTGTCTCCGGCCGGGGCCTTCTTGCTGGCGGGGTCTCCAGTGCAGGGGTCTCGCGGCGGGGGGCCCAGGAGACCCACCTGGCTGGGAACCAACCCCCTCCCTTCCACCAAATCCACTCAGGGCGGAGCCCCCATGACCAGTCACCTCCTGAGGGTCCCACCTCCACACCACTGTATTGGGGACCAAGTTTCCAACACAGGAGCTTTCGGGGGACACATCGGTGTCTTTAAGGTATATTTAAGTTTTCCTCATACGAAGTTACATTTCTTTAGGGATTTTGTCTCTTTGATGTTGTTGGAAATGGGTCATTTCTTCCGTTCTGTCTTCCAACCGGATGCACAAAGACCACTGATCCCCGCGTCCCTTTAAGTCCGGCTGCTTTTCCGAGTTCCCTTGGCGTTTGCAGCTTGCTCGCCTGTGCTGGCCCCGTGCCAAAGGTTTGATGGCAGCAGCCCGTCCAGGTGAGGCGGCCTCCGCTCCCCCTCCCACCATCCCGCCGGCTCCCTTCCCTCCCATCTGGGGCTGCCCGCTTGGTGGTCCCATCTGGAGCCGGATTTCCCCTGGGACCCCCCCTGTGTTTTCCCGGCTGGGGGCCTTGGCAGGAGAAAGCAGCGGCCTGCAGGTGGGCAATGAAGGAGGCAGGAAGGGGCGCCTCAGGGTGCACAGGGGCCACGGGTACCTTGTGCCCAGAAACCTTGTCCGCTGGGGCTCTGGCTTCATCAGGAGGCTGGACAGGCGGGCAGGGCTAGGAGACCTCAGCTCAACCCTGTGTTGTACGGAAGGGGAAACTGAGACTGAGAGGCCGGGTGCCCCCTCCAGCACCGAGTGCCCTGTGGCCCGAGCTGGAGGCGGACAGGCTTTGGGAGGAGGGTGCCCCTGCATCAGAAAGCAGGAAGCTGGGGCCTGCCCGGAACCCCCGGCCCCGTGGCAAGGCTGGCCCAGAGAGAGACGGACACCTGGGGGCAGAGGGAGAGGGTGCAGATGGCTGCACGGACGGGGCCGTGGAGAGCTGGGCTGCGCGGCCACCGGGCAGGGGGGTGTGCGTGTGCACCCCTGGGGTGTCTGTGCACGCGGAGCTCCCTGGCACGGCACGTGGCGGTGGAAGACGCCTCCCTCAGGGGTTTGGGCCAGCCCCCCCAGAGATTTCAGAAACACCCACACTTCACGTCTCACGGCACCGGCTTTGGCCGCCAATGTCTGGAGGAAGGCTGTGCAAATCCTCGTCCTGCCAGCCCTGCTGTCCTGCCAGCCCTGCTGTCCTGCCAGCCCTGCCCTCGGGGCCCCACCCAAGGGCAGATGTACGAGCCGAGGGCAGTGGCCGCGGGAGGGGCTGGAGCTCGTTTCCTGCATCACCTGTGAGCAAACGCGCTCAGCGGACCTGTATTCCTGCGCGGGCCCGGCCTCCACCAGCCACCTCCTTGCCGAGGGTGCAGGGAGGCTTGGGGTGCTGGCATTAGGGTTAGATCCTGAGAGATGACCAGGGTAGCCTGGGGAGAGGAAGAGGTGGGAAGACGCTGTAGGGGGAGGAGGGTGGGGAGCAGGGACAAGTCCACTCTAGCATCCCAACCTCCCTGAGCCTTTGAATCCCTTCCTGCACACGAAGCCAAGGGAGACCAGGCATGTCCACTCACTCTTGGGGTCACGCTGTGGCCTGTTTCAGCCACCCGGCGAGAGCCCTTTCTGGCCCCACCAGCTGCACTGTAAATGCAGAAACTCTCGGTGAGTCCACACCAGTAAATGCTGCCTGATGAAATTTTATGTTCCTTCTACTGTTCTCCGACGTTTCTGGATTAATGCACAAATTAGAAAACCAGAGTCCTCTCGGGGTGAAGCACATCTGCTCAGGGGTCACAGTCTGCACCTCTCTTTTCGGCCTGAGGAATGTGAGTCTAGAAGCAGAGGGGTGGGGTCCTGCCACGACCTCGGGCGTGGAAAGGCTGGGCTACGTCCCACTGGTGAGGACAGATCAGAATTCAGGGGCTCGATGTCCCCAGCTTCATCAGGGTCTTCGCACACCCCCACCCGACTGCCAGGACCCCCCGCCCCCAGCCAGCGCCCTCCATGAACTGGGAGTTCAACTCGCGCTGTGCTCCAGCCACTCAGAGGACAGATTCCGGGTCTGATTTCTGCAGTCGCAGCCCTGCCGCCGAAGGAGCCGTGTCTCGGGCAGACGCCGCAGCTGTGCAGTTGTCCGTGTGGCGGGCGCTGGAGCTGGACTCCGAATCCCGAGCTCACCTTCCCCACGTCACAGCCGGGCGCTGCGCTGCGCCCTTTGTTTGGCTGAAGAGCCGAGTCACCCGCAGCCTGGCTGCTCTGAGCGTGGGACGAGGAGCCCAGTGGCGCTGCTGTCCTCTGCCGCGTCACACCGGGGACGCGTCACACCAGGGACGCGTCACACCGGGGACGCGTCACACCGGGGACGCCGCCGTGCCCCTTCTGCTGCTGGAGCCGGGCGGCGGTGCCTGTAACCCCAGCCCGACCGGAGACCCGCCCACCCGCCACCCGGTGACTTTCAAGCAAACCCTCCGCACCTTTTCCACTTTACAGCTAGAGACTGTTTAACACCGTGAGAGACACTGTCTACAATGAAAATGACCGAGTTTATTGCCAGCCTCTGCCCTCCAGTGGAACCTGACTATGGGGACAGCTTCCCCAGGGCCTCCGCCGTCCTGGCACGCGGCCGCCCCGGCACTCGACCCAGCAGGGCGGGCTGCTGGGCCAGGCTGAGCCACGGGGCCACCGAGGACGGGCCGCGCCCATCTGGCCACACTGGCGGGCGGGGGCGGGGAGGGTGTCGTAGGTGTGCCTGGACTGGGGGCCACAGGCACCAAGGGGGGCTGCAGGTGGCTCGGAGCCTCCAGTGCCCCCTGAGGGGAGGGGCTTCCTCGGTGGGTCCTGGGGGGACGCTCACAGGTCCCTGTGTGGTCGCGTGAGGATGGGCACAGGCCACGGCGGTCACCGCCACCCTCCACCCAAGGCGTGCAGACTTGTCCTCATCCGCAAGGTTCCGCGTTCATTGGTCAGGTGCGTCAGCCGGAGCCCCAGCCCCGGTCCCCGCCTTACAAGGCCCTGCCACAGGCAGGGGACACACTGTCCCTCCGGAGACAGATCACGCAGCCAGCACCTGAGCCTTCTGCTCCGTTTACGGGGTCAGGAAGTCCCCGCGCTTTTCCAGCCTTGGCCAGACCAGAGTCACCTTCAGACTGGACGTGCAGGGCCCGTGAAGACGCCCGTCCTGAGACGGCCCCGCTCCTGGGAGGGGACCCAGGGCACCAGGTGAGCGTGTGCTCCTTGGCCTGGGAGCCGACCCTGACTCTCTTGTCCCGGAAGAAAGGGAAGACACGGGGACCCAGGAGACGGTGTGAGGGAGGGGCCGCAGGCTGGCTCCGGGGAGCCCGTCCCCAGTCACCCGCTCAGAGGGCCCTGGTCTGCGGGGACGGGGCTCAGGGCGGGGCTCCCCGGGCCGGCTGGCTCCCGGCTCGGGGGAGGAGGGAGGTGTTTTCAGGGTGCTGAGGGCCCCCGCGTTGGGCCCGGCAGGCCAGGCGGCGGCCGCTGCGCGGTGGCGGCTCATCTCTCCGGCAACAGCATGAAGAGGGCGGCCCTCAGGAAGCGGCAGGCGCGGCAGAGTGTGGCCACCAGCCAGTGGGAGCGGAGGCCGGGCTCCGTGCTGACCACGCACTTGAGGACGTCAGTCTGGAAGGAGACGGCGGTTGAGCAGGCGCAGCCAGGCCACCGGCCCGCCCCTGGCAGCCGACACCAGCCAGACAGCGCGAGGACACACGCGGCGGTTTAGGGGGCCCGGTCTGTGCCCCGTGCAGGACCCCACAAACACCCGGGCCAGGGTGCGGTGCCCCTCGGGCTCCTGCCTGCTGCCCCGCAGGGGCCCCGCGCCCCCGGCTGCCAGGGGAGGACGAGCAGGCTTAGGGGCTCCCGGGGACAAGGGCAGGAACTGAGTTTTCCAGGAGCCTGAGGAGCCCTGGGTAGCTGAAGTCCCTTTGGGAGAACAAATGAACATCTACTCCTGACTCCTCTTTCTGTTCCTGCTGAGTGCGGTCGTTCCCGCTGGCCTGGACTGCGACCACGCGCCCATCGCCGCGGCTGCCCAGGTGTCTGGCCGTGCCAGGCTCCACGGGGAGAAGGGCAGGGACCGGCCTTGGTCCCTGCGCGGAGGGATGCCGGTAGCCATGTGCTGGGACCACCTTGCCCCACCCCCAGTCCAGCCGCCAGGTGAGACTGCGGCCCGGCGACTGTTTGACCTGAACCTCACGAGGCCCAGCAGAGGGGACTGGGCTTTGTCACCCGCCCCGGCCACTCCGGTTCACACACCCTTGCCCACCCCCTTTACAGGGGAGGCCCCTAGGGTCCCTGTGGGGGGAGCCAGCCCTCCAGGCCCCAGGCCCAGCAGCACCAGTGGCTTGGCCAGGCGGGGTGGGTAGTCGGGCGCGTGCAGACAGGGAAGGGTTTCACTCTGACACCCCCGCCGGGGCCCCGCAGCCCTTGCCCCTGCCCCTGCCCTGCACTCAGGTGCTCACCCCCCACCTGGAGCCCCTGCACCCCGAACCCCAGGTCTCCCACCCCCACCCCACACGCAGGTGCTCACCCCCCACCTGGAGCCCCTGCACCCCGAACCCCAGTTCTCCCACCCCCACCCCACACGCAGGTGCTCACCCCCCACCTGGAGCCCCTGCACCCCGAACCCCAGGTCTCCCACCCCCACCCCACACAGGTGCTCACCCCCCACCTGGAGCCCCTGCACCCCGAACCCCAGTTCTCCCACCCCCACCCCACACGCAGGTGCTCACCCCCCACCTGGAGCCCCTGCACCCCGAACCCCAGTTCTCCCACCCCCACCCCACACGCAGGTGCTCACCCCCCACCTGGAGCCCCTGCACCCCGAACCCCAGGTCTCCCACCCCCACCCCACACAGGTGCTCACCCCCCACCTGGAGCCCCTGCACCCCGAACCCCAGTTCTCCCACCCCCACCCCACACGCAGGTGCTCACCCCCCACCTGGAGCCCCTGCACCCCGAACCCCAGTTCTCCCACCCCCACCCCACGCAGGTGCTCACCCCCCACCTGGAGCCCCTGCACCCCGAACCCCAGTTCTCCCACCCCCACCCCACGCAGGTGCTCACCCCCCACCTGGAGCCCCTGCACCCCGAACCCCAGGTCTCCCACCCCCACCCCACACGCAGGTGCTCACCCCCACCTGGAGCCCCTGCACCCCGAACCCCAGTTCTCCCACCCCCACCCCACACAGGTGCTCACCCCCCACCTGGAGCCCCTGCACCCCGAACCCCAGGTCTCCCACCCCCACCCCACGCAGGTGCTCACCCCCTACCTGGAGCCCCTGCACCCCGAACCCCAGGTCTCCCACCCCCACCCCACACGCAGGTGCTCACCCCCACCTGGAGCCCCTGCACCCCGAACCCCAGTTCTCCCACCCCCACCCCACACAGGTGCTCACCCCCACCTGGAGCCCCTGCACCCCGAACCCCAGGTCTCCCACCCCCACCCCACACAGGTGCTCACCCCCCACCTGGAGCCCCTGCACCCCGAACCCCAGTTCTCCCACCCCCACCCCACGCAGGTGCTCACCCCCCACCTGGAGCCCCTGCACCCCGAACCCCAGTTCTCCCACCCCCACCCCACGCAGGTGCTCACCCCCCACCTGGAGCCCCTGCACCCCGAACCCCAGTTCTCCCACTCCCACCCCACGCAGGTGCTCACCCCCCACCTGGAGCCCCTGCACCCCGAACCCCAGTTCTCCCACCCCCACCCCACGCAGGTGCTCACCCCCCACCTGGAGCCCCTGCACCCCGAACCCCAGTTCTCCCACTCCCACCCCACGCAGGTGCTCACCCCCCACCTGGAGCCCCTGCACCCCGAACCCCAGTTCTCCCACCCCCACCCCACGCAGGTGCTCACCCATCCTCCGCGCCTTCGCAGCCAGGTCGCCAGGGTCTTGCGCACAAACTCTCCCAGGCAGTCGACGAGGGCGTGGACCATGGCCGGCTGGGCCTGCCGCACGCAGTCCACGGCCAGCCCCGCGGCCACCGCGTACAGGGACACCACCTTGCCCCACGTGATGCCTGCAGGGAGGGGGCCGGTCAGGGCCGGGGGCTCGGGAAGGGGCTGAGCCTCGCGAGGTGCCTTCCTGCCGGCCACGCGGCTGATGGCCGGGGCGCCAGCCGTGAGCCGGGCCGCGTCTCCTGCCCAGTCCTGCCCACCCGGCCGCACTGCCGCCTGCCTGCACCGGCCCAGGCTGCCCCCACACAGCCCACCCTCTGTGCCGGGGGCCACAGGGACTGCAAAAGGGGACGCTGAGGGGTGGGGGCTGCCGACGCCTTGGAGCTGGCAGAGCGCACACCGCGCGGCCCGTGTTCCGACAGCCGCCCACGTTCCAAAGACGCCGCGGCGCCTGGGAGGAAAGGCCTTCCGGACGCCGACCTGCAGAACCGAGGGGAGGCCGCCGAGAGGGAACAGGGACGGCGAGTGGAGCACAAGTGAGCGGACACGCCGTCTCCTTGACCTGCGGGGCTTTTGAGGTCAATGGGAAAGAGAGGAAGCTTTCGAGAGAAACACGAGCACAGAACACGAACTGAGTCACAGAAGAAAAACAGTAACACAGACATACGGAAAAATGTTCACCCTCACCAGTCACCAGAGAAAGACGAAGTAGAACAACATGCAGATTGTGACCTGTCACGTTAAAACCTTCCAAGTGGCAACGTCAGGCTCCAGGCAACTGCGCCCCTGAGCCGCGAGGGCTGGGCGAGGGCAGGGGCTGGGCGAGGGCAGGGGCTGGGCGAGGGCAGGGGCTGGGCGAGGGCGGGGGCTGGGCGAGGGCAGGGGCTGGGCGAGGGCAGGGGCTGGGCGAGGGCGGGGGCAGCCCAGCGCCCACAGGACGTCGCCCGAGGGGCCCACGCAGAAACCAGGCGCTGCCCGCGGCCCCTCCGCACACGGCAGCCAGAGCGACTGTCCACAGAAACACGTCGGCCCACACGTGCTTGTTCACAGACACGCACAGCAGCGGTCTTGGCGATCCCTGAACGCCCATCAGCAGATGAGTGGATGAGCCACAGGCCAGCACTCGGGGGCCAAGGCGGGAGGGAGACCAGCCTGGGCGTGGTGACGCCTGGGGTCCCAGCTGCTCGGGAGGCTGAGGCAGGAGGCTCGTTTGAGCCCAGGGGTTGGAGGCTGCAGTGAGCCGATCACACTGCTGAGCCCCAGCCTGAGCCACAGAGCAAGACGGAGCCTCCAGAAAAAAAGTTTAATTGTACGTTACATGAATTTCACCTCAAGGAAAAGAAATGCAAAAACCTTGCGCTCAGACCAGGCCACTCCCCTGCCTCAAGCTCCGCCTCTGCTGCTACCTGCCCCCCATCTCCAAAGTAACCCACGTCTGAGATCCCAGCTGCGAGGCCCGGACGGTGCCCTTGTCGCTGCGGGAACACGCACACCTGGCCCGGCCCTGGTCCTCACCTGCTGCACCCCAGGGCTGTCCCAGCCCCTCCTCCAAGGCCACCCAGACCAGCCGGGCGCCAGGGTTCAGCGGCGTGACTGACGCCAGGTGCCACGGAGGAGCAGGCTGTCCTGCCCCCGCCGTGCCCTGCCAGGCAGGCCTGGCGCCCAGCGGGTGGGGCTGCAGGGTTAGCGTGGCCGGGGCTGGGCGGTCAGGGAAGCTGCCAACGTGTCACTGCAGAGGGGCGTCCCGTGGAGCGAGGACAGCGTGTTCTGAGTGAGCAGCCGCCTGTCAGCTCGGGAGCCAGCGAAGGCGGAGGCAGGAGGGCGGGCGTCCGGGGGGCTGCAGGGGGTCCCGCGGCAGCCTCGGCGTCCCGTTTTCTTTGAGCTCTTCTGCTCTTCTTTGTTGCGACACGGTCTCATGACTGTCATCTTTTAAGCGGGACATCGCTCTTAGCCTGTTTTCAACGTTGTGCAGCCAGCACCATCTAATTCCAGAACGTTTCCATCGCCCCAAAGCAGCCCCACCCCGTTCCCAGTCTCTCCCCACCCCTCCCTGGCGACCACTGAGCGAGGCTGCGGCCACAGGGCCCCCCACTCGGGACGCCTCACGGAAACGGGGCCCTGGGCACGGCCACCAAGCGCGTTTGCGAGGTTCGTCCACACCGCGGCCTGTGTCAGCGCCTCACTGCTCTGCACGGCTGAGAGGCACCCACGGCGTGGCCAAGGCCACCGCGAGCGGTGCGTGATGAGCACCGTGCACGCCTGTGTGCGGGTTCCCGTCCCTCTGGGGAACACGCCGGGAGGGTCCGTGGACCACGCGAGGAGCTGCCAGGCCGTTTCCATCTCGCGCCAGCAGCGCCGAGGGGTCCGTCCCCGCCACGTCCTCGGTGACACTCGGGCTGGTTCCAGCCAGCGGCGGGAGCAGCGGTCTGACCTGAGCCTCCCAGGGACCGCCGGCGCCAAACGCCTCTTCACGCGCCTGTCGGTCACGCAGACGTCTCCACGGAGACACGTCTATGCAGCTCCTCTGCCCATCTTTTAACTGGGTTGTCCTGTTCCCGTGATGCGTCAGAGCCTTAACACAGTTCTTCAGGACTTTCTGATTTTTCTGTCGTAAAATATTTCGCTCTTGTAACACGAAGAAAGAAAACTATCTGGAGAGGAAAGTGAGTTTTTCCTCTGGTGGGAACGTTGAAGCCCAGAGTGAAAACGCAGCCAGAATCACCGGCTGCCTCCGCCGTCGCGGGGCCCGGCGTTCCTGCGGGGGCTGGAGGCTGGAGGCCACCGCGGGGCCCTGCCCACGTCCACAGCCACAGCCCGGCCAGGCCAGAGGCGGCAGAGCCCGGGCCATGCCAGTGTCCCCACGGTGGCAAGGCCTGGCCCGGCTGCGCCCCCCGGGCACTGGCGGGAGGAAGAGGGAGGTGAAGACCCAGAGTCGGCTGCGCGGGGCTGGCGGGCGCGGGAGGGGCCTCGGGCAGAGAGGGAGGAGGCAGGGCTGGGGCCGGCCCTGCAGGCAGAGGGGCCAGAGAGGTGAGGACGGGGTGGGTGGACGAAGGGTGACATGGGGACCGGTGGCCGGCGCTGGCCTGGGGGCACAGTGAGGGCAGTGAGGGCAGAGGGCCAGCCCCCCTCCCTCCCTCCGCAGGCGGCTCCAAGGTTCAGGAAGGTTAAGAAACCGGTTGCCCTGGGCCCAGGCCGCAGAGCACCCCACAGGCGGGGCCGCCCCGAGTGGCACCAGGGGCCGGTGGGGGCTGGGGGCTGCCGCAGGAGACACCGGCCGGTGGAGGAGCCTGAGGTGCTGGCTGGGGCAGGCTCTGCTCCAGTTTTCCAGCAAAAACTCAGCTCTCTACAAACGCGAGTGCTGCGTGTGCTGTGTGCCCCGGGCGGCCCCCAGGGACCCCGCCTCAGCCCGGCCCCTGCACTGGGCCAGGCCGGGCAGCGGGGGGTGTTGGCCCGTCCCCACCTCCCCTCCCCGCTGCTGCCCCCGCAGCAGGCCAGAGCCGCGTTCTCAGAAACGATCGTCCCTCTCGAAGCCAGCAGGCGGCTCGTAAACCCGCTGGCCCGACAGCCCGGAGACAGACACCGGCGGCCACCCACGCACCGGCGTCTGCCGAGGGAGGGCGGAGGGTGGTCGTCAGCCCGGGACGTTGGCTGCTCCTGGCTTCCTCCCTGGGCCCCACCCGCGGCCTCCTCCCCCAGGCGCCTGCCCAGGTCACCTTGGGCAGCTGGCACGCGGCCCACCAGCTCCTGCCACAGCGGGCCTGTCCCCGCCGCCCACCCCGCTCCCATAGCAACCCCAGCCCTGCCCCTGTGCTCCGGCCCCTCCGCCGGGCGGGGCCCAGTTGGCTGAACCAATTGTGCCTCGTTTCCCAGGCAAAGGCCGTGCCAGGACGCCCACCCCCCCCCCTTGCCCACCAGGCTGGCATGCGGGGCCCTCCAAAGCCCACCTTAACAACCGGGATTGGTTTACAACCTCCCAAAGGAACATGGGAGCAGTGACAGCCCCCAGGCTCTGGGGCCACTGTGAGGAGCACTGGACAGGGAGTCCTGCCACCGCACCAGTCAGGGCCCACCCCAACCCCTACGCCACGGCCGGCCGTCACCTGGTCCCCCTCGGGTGTGGTCTGGGCCAGCCCGTGCAGCAATGGATCAGCCCCAGGGACAGGACCAGACCCCGCCTGGACCCCCTTCCCAGGACCCGGGTGGGGAGCCGGCCCCCCAGGCCCCGCCCCACTACATCCTGGGCATCTGGCCTGCCCAGGGGTCAGAGGAGCCCCCCTGGGAGAGGACAGGGGACTTCGGCACAGGATCACCCCACAAGGCCGGGACCAGCAGGGCCGGGACCTCCTCTGAGCAGGACGCGGTGGCCCCTCACCCTCGGCCTCTTTTCGTCATCTCTGGGGCGGGCAGAGGTCACTGGGCCTCCTGAAGGCCCCTGGCCCCGAGGGGAGGGCGCATCTTCGCCCCACGGGGACCGTGGCTTCCCCACGGCACCCTCGGCCCTAAAGCCCGGCTTCTGCCATCAGGACCGTCCTACCAAGGAGGAAACTGAGGCCGGGGAGGGGAGGGGAGGGGAGGGGAGGGGAGGGCCAAGGCCACACAACGACAGACCCAGGCAGCTCACAGACGGGGGGGCCTCCACGCCTGCAGCGCGGGGTCTTCCAGAAAGCCCCAGGGGAACACGGCCCTCCCTGCTCCAAGCTCCCAGGCCTCCTGTCATCCCGGGGTCCCTGGCGCAGAGCAGCACCTAGCGCCGGACAGTACTTAGGAGCACTCTGCCTAGCACCCACACCTCGTGCTCAGACTCACCTCTGGCCCCTGGAATTCGGCAGAGTGACCTGTGACCTCTGAGGGTACATGGTAAGAGTCTGGCTGCGCCCACCTGGACTGTCTGGGACGCTGCCCCCGGGACCCAGCACCCCGGGGGAAGCCCGAGCCCCCTGCAAGGCCGTGTGCAGGAGCCGACAGCCAGCGCGGGCCGCCCGGGTCCCGGCAGCCCCAGCAATGCCAGACCACAGCCACTCGAGGCCGGTGCCAGCTGCCCAGCGCTCTGCGGCCCTCAGGTCCCCAAGCGGCTCCCACGGCGCCGAGTGTGAGTGTTGCGGGGTGGGCCATCACGCAGCGGGACACCCAGCAGCAAGGGGCGCCGTGAGCCTCCAGACTGGCGGGGCCATCCCTTGGGGCCCCCCGTGAGCCTCCAGACTGGCGGGGTCGTCCCTTGGGGCCCCCGTGAGCCTGCCCCGATCTATGGACCCCGAGCCCCTCCCTGAGGTCCCGGTGGCCGGGCCAGGCCTACCTGCAGAGAAGATGTGGCCTGCCACGGCCAGAAAGGCGTCGGTCACCACGGGCTCGGACTGCAGGGAGATGTGCAGCTGCCGCGCCACGTTGCGGTACACGCTGGGCCGGATCAGCTCCAGCTCGTCCCCTGCGGGGTCACACGAGCAGGTCAGGGGCAGCCACGCCTCAGCCCCTGACCCCTGCCGTGGACACGGCAGGCTCGGGGACCCCTCCCGACCTCACCTGACTCCCCAGCCTCAGCCTCAGCCCCTGGGGACAGGGAAACCAGGGAGGTGCCAGGGGCTCCCCCAGTGCTGCCCCTCTCACGCCCCCGCCCGGGGCCCAGCCGGCCCAGCCGGTGGGGCAGGAATCTGGGTGCAGCGTGGGCCGTGCCTGCCCGATGACTCACGGCAGACAGGCGGCAGGAGGGGCCGGCAGGCGCCAGAGCCCAGCCTGGGGCGGGGCTGGGTGGGGGACCCCACGCAGGCAGCCCCCAGGAGGCAACCTGGCTCGGGTCCCAGCACCACTCGGGGGGTGGCACAGGTGAACGGACTGGGACAGGCTGAGCCACTGTGCTGGGCCACCAGCACCGCCCACGCCCCAACCTGGGCTCCTGGTGCCAAGCGGTTGTTTGGATGTGGCCGCCCTGGGCAGGCCTCGGGCCGGGGAAGTGGCCCCCACAGGCCGCCTGCCTGGTGGCGCCTGCAGGGTGCGGGCACTGGGCAGACAGTGCCGGGAATTCCAGCCGGCCCTCAGAAGGGGTGTCCCCAGCCGGCCAGCTCTGCAGCCAACGCAAACAGGGAAGGGCTGCCGACTGGAGAGCCCAGCGATAAGGGCGCCCGTGTCACCGTGAGGCCAGCTGCTCTCCATCTAATTCATAAAGATCTGGCACCGGAGCAGGACCGAGAAGAGGCGGGGGTGGGGTGGGGGGCGTGGAAATTCCTGGGCCTGGCCTGCCTGTTCCCACACAAAGTCCTCAGGGGCCACTGCGGGACACAACCTGGGCTTCTTCCTGTTTGCGGCTGCCTGGGGGCGGGGGCGGGCCAGGGGCCAGGGGCCAGAGCCCGTGGGGGCTCACCCTGAGCAGCTGCGAGGGCAGAACACAGCAGACGGACATGAACAAGACGCCCCGGGGTCTGAGCTGCCTCCCTCCAGGGCCCCCTTGGCCATCTGGAACTTCCTCTGGCCGTCCCAGGGGTCTGGGGGGTCTCAAGAGGCCAAGGAATCATCTTATCTTCTCCAGAGGCCCCCTGGAGCGTGCCACTGGGGTCATCATGGAAGGGACGGCCAGGGGGCAGCTGGCCTCGCGGAGTACTCTCATCAGACCAGGCTCTCTGGAGACCTGGCCAATCCCCCGAACCCCGTGCACCCCCCATCTCCACACCTAGGCGCCTCTCCCTCCTTCCCTTCCCCGGACTCCCCACCTCCTGGAAGCTCCCTGCTGGCCCCAGAGACGCTGTCCCCACCCCGGCTCCTCCTTGGGAGCAGCACAAAACAGGGACAAGCACACACCGGCGTCAGCTGGAGAAGAGGGCCGTGTCCCCCCTTAGGGGATACTCCCACAGCCCCGACTCCCCCACACCCTGCCTGGAGAGCTCCCCACTCAGGGCATCATCTTTGCTGTCACCTCCCCTTCCCAGGCCCGGCCACGGGCTCCGTGTGCCCACTCTGGGCAACACTCATGGATGGACGGCCCCGCTGGCTGAGGCGGGGGCTGGCCAAAGTCTCCCTCTCTGGGGCCCAGACCCTGGAGAGAGGGGAGGCAGCCACTGGGCTGCGTGTGACCCCACAAACGAGCACCCCCAGAAGTCTTCACAGGACAGCCAACCCAGATCTGGCCGCCCACCCAGTGGTGGGCGCGACTCCCACAGGGGCCTGGGAGGAAAGTGGAGCAGGTGGCAGGATCCCAGCCTGTAGCTGCAAGGACCTACTTTCCAAAACAAACAGGGCACACGTGGTCTGACAAAGGATTTTTGCGCTCAGCTGAGTACAAGGGTCACTCTGGAAATTTAGCCACTAAATCATTCTTCCTGGAGCTTTCTATTGTTTATGGCAAGAATGTCTCAGATCTGGGCTGAGCAGGCAAGAGGGGTGGGGGTGGGGAGCCAGCACGTGGGGAAGCCCAGAGGTGAGACCAGGGCACCGACCGGGGCGGGCCTCCCGGGCAGATTCTGGCACCCAGGCGGCCCCTCCCCGCCTCCGGGGAGGCCGAGGTCCCGCAGAGGAGGGCGCTGGCCGGGCGTTCTGGCGGGGGCAGCTGCACCCCGAGGCGCGGCAGGACCCGTCACCAGCTCCGGAGGGCGGCCTGGGAACCACACTCACCCAAGCGCAGCAGCACAGCGCACACCTCCGCCAGGCGGCCTCCGGGGACGGGCGCGGCGCGCTCGGGCGCGCTCCAGGCGAGGCCGGCGCGCAGCAGCCGCGCGTGCACGAACTCCCTGCCCAGCGCCTTGGCCTGGGCCACCAGCTCCTTGTCGGTGGGCGAGCGGTCAAAGGCGTCCATGATCTCGGCGGCCAGGACCGAGGAGCGCCGCAGCACCTCCATGGCGGGGACGCGGGCGAGGGGCGCCGCACCTGCGGGCAGACACGCTCAGCCGCCCGCCCGGCCGGGCCAGCGCAGGGGGCGGCCCCGCGGGGAGCGGCGGGCGCGGGAACGGCGGGCGCGGGAACGGCCGGGCGCGGGGAGCCGCCGCCCCCACCGCGTGCGCCCGGACCGCGCGCCCGGCCGGGGCGCCCTGGGAGGCCGGGCTGGGCGTGGCCCTCGGGAAGGGCCGCAGCCAGCTGCGGGCAACCTCCCGCTTCGGGACCCCAAATCTTTAAAAACAGTGTCACATTCTTTTCGATTCCAATTAAACCACAAAGGTCCCCGCGGCTGCCCTGCCAGCGATCGGAGGCACCGCGGGGACGGCGATGTGGTCTAGGCTGGGGGCCGCCTCGGAGAGGAGGCGGCGAGGCGGGGGCACGGCCAGGCTTCTGCGACAGGCGACAGCCGGGACCCCCGCCCGGCCCCCGTCCGGCCCCCGCCCAGCGCGCTCCGAGCCGGGCCGCGGTTCCCGGGCTGGGGCCACCCACCTCCGCACCCGCGGCCCCAGACGTGTGTCCCCGGCCTCGCCGTCCCAGGGGGAGGCGTCCAGGGGACCGACGCCCGCCGGGCCCGCTCACCTCTCCCGCCGCATGTCGTGGGCGCGGGGCTGGGGGGGCTCCGGCCTCAGGATCCGCTCGCCGCCGCCCCCGCCGATCTCGACCCTCCCATGCAAGGCGACGAGGACGCGCGCCCCGCCCGGCGCCCGCCCCGTCCGCGCCCGCCCGGTGCGAGGTCCGCCCGGTGCGAGGTCCGCGGCTCCCGGCGCCCGGGGAGCGGCAGCGGCGACGGCGGCCGGGCAGCGCCGAGCGCACCGCGCCTCCCCGCCGGCGGGGGCGAGGCCTGGGCTTCGCCTTCTAAGGAGAGGCGACCCCGGGGGCGGAGCCGCGGCCCGAGCGTCCCGCCGCCTCCCGGCTTAAGGAGGACCGAGCGAGTTCCCGGGCTGCGCTCGGGGAGGCGCCGAACCGAACCCTGACCCTGACCCTGGCCTTGACCGCTGGCCGCGCGATTGGCTCCAGCACCAGCCGCCTGGGTTCCTGCCCGGCTACGTTTAAAATCGAGTTGTCTATCTTTTTCTTATTGATTTGTAGAGGTTCTTTACATATTCTGGATACGTGTTCTCAGTCTGACACGTGCCTATGTATTGTAGGTGGACCCTTGGGTTTGTATTTATTTGAAAATATTGCAAATATCTTCTTCCAGTCTTTGGTTTGCTTTTACTGCCTTTAATGGGTAGGAATTGTTCTTGCTGGAGTCCAATTAATCTTTGCTTTTATGGTTAGTGCTTTCTCATTAGCACAGTCTCTTGTGTTCTTTTAGAAGTTAAATTATTCTAGGATTCACATTTAGGTCTATGATGGATCACAGATTAATTCCCGCTGCGGTGTGGTAGGGTCAGAACTCACTTTTCCATATGGAGTCCAGCTGACCCAGCATCATGTATTGAAACGCATTATTTTTCCACTGACTGGGAGAAGAGTTCTCTGCAGAAATCAGTTGAGATATCATATACATATGATCTTCTGAACTCTGCTCTAACCCAGTGTCTATTTCTTTATCCTTGAGCCAACCTCACACAATATGAACAACAGAATTAGCCAACCTGACCTAATTTACAGACATACAACACTTCACCCAATCAATAGCTGCAGAATACATATTTTTTCCATGTCCACATAGGATGTTTATCAAAATCAACCATATTCTGGGCCATAAACAAGTCTCAGCAAATGTCAAAGGATTGAAATCATACTGTGTGTTCTCTCCGAATTATATTAAAACTCACTGACATTAGCCAGGCTAAGGTGGCACCTGCCTGTGGTCCCAGCTGAGGCTGAGACAGGGGTTTCCCGGGAGCCCAGGAGTTGGAGGCTGCAGTGAGCTGTGATGACACCACTGCACTCTAGCAGGGGTGACAGAGCAGAGACCTTGTCTAAAAAACAAACAAGCAAACAAACAGAAACCAAGTCAACAACAGAAAGACTATCTAGAAAATCTCGAAATGGTTGGAAATTAAATGTCACACTTCTACATAGTCGATGGGTCAATGATAAATCACAATGGAAGTTGCAAAATATTGTGAAGTGAGCAATAGTGAAAACATGGACTAACTAAATGCTGTGAAAAGCTGCTAAAACAGTGCTCAGAAGAAAATTCATAGCTTTAGAAGAAAGGTTGAAAATTAATGCTCTAAGATGCAACTTAAGAAGCTAGAAAAAGAACAATAAATTAAAACCAAAGATGAAAGGATATGATAAAAATAAGAGCAGAAGTTAATGAAACAAAGCAAAAACTAGAGAAAATCAACAAAGCCAAAAGTTGGTTCTTTGAAGAGATGAATAGAATTGATGAGCCGCTGGAAAGGTGGAGTGAGAATAAAGAAAACACACAGGCCGGGCTCGGTGGCTCACACCTGTAATCCTAGCACTCTGGGAGGCCGAGGCGGGTGGATCGCTCAAGGTCAGGAGTTCGAGACCAGCCTGAGCAAGAGCGAGACCCCGTCTCTACTAAAAATAGAAAGAAATTATCTGGCCAACTAAAATATATATGTACAAAAAATTAGCCGGGCATGGTGGCGCATGCCTGTAGTCCCAGCTACTCGGGAGGCTGAGGCAGGAGGATCGCTTAAGCCCAGGAGTTGGAGGTTGCTGTGAGCTAGGCTGACGCCACGGCACTCACTCTAGCCCGGGCAACAAAGCAAGACTCTGTCTCAAAAAAAAAAAAAGAAAGAAAAGAAAAGAAAACACACACTTCGTCATCAGGAATGAAGAAAGACATCACTACAGACACGGCCGGCACTAAAATGGTAAGAGGAAGATAGTATGAAGAACTTTATGACAGTAAATTTGAAATTTTAGATGAAACACAATTTACCAAAACTGATACTAGAAGAAATAAAAAGTCTGGGTGGTCCTACACCAGTTAAATACATTTAGTCTATAATTTAAAATCTTTCCACAAAGACAATTTTAGGCTCAGATGTTTCAGGGAGAAATTCTTCTACACAGTTGAAGAAATAGCACCAATCTTATACAAACCTGTCCAGAAACTAAAAATGAGGGAGTATCTCCCACCTGATTTTGTGAGGCCGACCTAACGTCAACACCAAATGTCAAGAACATTGTAAGAAGCCCGGGAAGCTGCGGAACCTCTGCCTGCGGCGCCTTCCCCGTCCGCAGAAGAGAGAGGGTGACAATACCTGCGTGGTTGCTGGGAGGACCGAGTTAGTTCATCCATGTCATGTAGTAAGTGCTCAGGAACTGTCGGCTGTTTTTGCAGGAAAGCTAGAGCTGTACAACACGAGTGCATTTTAATGGACTCTTCATTGTGGACCTGCACACTGGGAGCCGACATTCCCCCTCTCAGCCTTGGCCCTGGCTTCCTGTCTGTCCACGCGCGCTGTGCAGCGGAGCCCTCTCTCTGCCCCGGGTTGCCTTAGTGTGGCACTCATTCCCTGGTTGGCGAGGAGACTTCTGAGTGCAGACACCAGCCCCAACTGGCTTGATCACAGGGAGATCTGTTGCTCTGTATGACTAGAATGTCCAGGGAGAAAGAAACTAGGTCTGATGGTTTCAGGCATGGCTGGATCCAGGATTCCCTCGTTCCATCTGTGGGTCTGTGCTCCTCCGTGAGGGTTTCACTCTCAGACAGGCTGTCCTGGAGTAATTGCAGGATAAAGCCCACTGCTCCCTGTCTACACCCCGCAAGTTCAGCCTTTGACAGTGGAAAAAAGCCATCTTTCCAGGTAGCTCCTGGGGACGCCCTGGGGCAGGCAGCTTCTGTGGTGTGCCCATTTCTGAACCAGCTATGGCTGGAGATGGGGAAGGTGCTAAGTGGCCAGGCCTGGTCCTATACAGCTGGCCCGGGATGGCCTGCAGGGGCCACCCACACTGCATGGAGGAGGGCAGGGCCCGTGAGCTCCTGTGGGATGTGACAGGAGGATGCGGGATTTCCATAGAAACCTGCTCACTCAAGGCTGCTGTGTGAGTCATGCGTGCAGAGCAGAGGGGTCCTCAGCCCAGTGACGCCCACCCTCGACAGCTGGTGGCCTCAGATGTTGCCTTTCTGCGGCAGCCAGGTGGAGGGGTGTGCTGTGTGCCACCCACAGCATTTTCTGCTGGGTGGTGCATGTGAGCATGTGCGCTGGGCCCCTGCTGGTCACCTTGGAGCGCTGGCTGACACTGGGCGGGGCCGCTCTGAAGGCCCAGGGAGCCACGGCTTCTCTGCCGTTGCGGGCCACGGATGGGCTCCACGGGCCACGCCAACGCCCTTGTCCACTTTAAGCTGGGCTTGCTGCTGCTAGCGGCTGAGGGAGCACTCCCCGCTGATGAGGGGAGCAAGCCACCGAACGTCAGCGTTAGAAAGTAGGACACGAGTCTCTGAAAATGCTGGTTTTGTGGGGAAAGTACACACCTGCAGAGAAAGGGCACAGCAGAGACACATGGAGGGAGGCGAGTGGCAACACCAGCCACAGACGTGCACGGGTCCCTGCCTGGCCCCACTCTTGACCGTCGTCTGGGCCACAGCCACGCAGGGGCCCGGCACCCTCCGCCAGAGCACAGGGCCCGGGTGCCCGGGACTCTGCCTGCAGCGCCCCGGCCAGCTTGGAGCCCGTGTGGCCCCTTGCCGAGCCCAGCCTGGGAGGGGCCTGAGCTGCCAGTGTTTGCAGGCGTGTGGAAGGGTGGGACGGGCAGGACAGCGTGTGGACAGGCGTGGAGCACGACGGCTTTTCTCTGCTTGTCTCTGGGCGGCTGTTGGCACTGACAGTGCTGCAGTCCCGTGTGCAGTGCCGCCAGGGCCACCGCGCAGGCCCCCGCCGTCACCACAGCCCCTCCGCTCTCTCTTCCAAATGCGTCCTAGGGAGCAGCTTCCTGCCTCGTCTGCTGCGGCCACCCTGGGCCAAGCCACCCCTCCCCTCCACGCACACGCTGCACCGCGGGGTCCCCACCCCACTCTCCAGCGTCCCCACCGCACTCTCCAGCGTCCCCACCCCACTCTCCAGCGTCCCCACCGCACTCTCCAGCGTCCCCACCCCGCTCTCCAGCGTCCCCACCCCGCTCTCCAGCGTCCCCACCCCGCTCTCCAGCGTCCCCACCCCGCTCTCCAGCGTCCCCACCCCGCTCTCCAGCGTCCCCACCCCGCTCTCCAGCGTCCCCACCCCGCTCTCCAGCGTCCCCACCCCGCTCTCCAGCGTCCCCACCCCGCTCTCCAGCGTCCCCACCCCGCTCTCCAGCGTCCAGCCGGCCGTGTGCACAGGACACAGAGAGCTCCCTTCAAAGGCAGCCAGGCCTGGCCGCCCACACAGTGAGCAGAGCCGCTCCCCGCTGCTGTGGCCTCCTCTCTGCTCCGCGCACATCATCAAAGACCCCGTGGCCTTGTGTTCCTTCTGCTGGAACATTCTTCCACCAGGTCACAACTCTGCAATGCATCGCGTCCTCCGGAGAGCCCCCCACCCCCACCCCCACTCCGCAAGTCTCCCACGAGGGAGGGGGCACAGCAGGGGTGACACGGCCGCCTCTTGTGCGGCCCAGACCTTCACCAACAGCAGGTGCTGTTTTCTTCCTTTCTTTCTTTCTTTTTTCTTTTCTTTTTTTTTTTTTGAGACAGGGCCTCACTTTGTTGCCCGGGCTAGAGTGAGTGCCGTGGCGTCATCGTAACTCGCAGCAACCTCAACCTCCTGGGCTTAAGCGATTCTCCTGCCTCAGCCTCCCCAGCAGCTGGGACTACAGGCACCACCGCGCCCAGCTAATTTTTCTATTTTTTTGTAGAGGAAAGGGTCTGGCTATGTTGCTCACAGGCTGGTCTTGAACTCCTGGCCTCAAGCAATCCTCCTGCCTCGACCTCCCCAAATGTTGGGATTCCAGGGTTGAGCCCGGCCTATTTACACACTTCCTGCTAGGCTAACGTGGGCCCTTCCTCCTGGGTGGAACAGGTGTGCCTCCTCCTCGGTGCGTTTCCCGTGAGCCTGGGGCGGCAGGCACACGGAGAACCCGTGTGGACTGAGCTGACAGCAGGGGCTGCTGCCATGTGGCCCCTCCTCTCTTCGTGGGTCCCCTCAAATCGTCTCCTTTTGCAGGGGTGAGTTTATCCCAAACCCGGAGTCTTTCTTGCCCCCTTTCTCTCCTGTCCATAAAGTCCCCTCTTCATTGAGCAATTAAATAATCTTTCCCGACTCCCTGCAGTTAGCAATAGGACGCTTCTGGTCCTAAGCAACACAAAACCAGCCCATACGCTGCTTCTAACAGAAAGAGAATTTATGATCCCTGCTGGAAGGAGGTTCAGAAGGCTCCAGAAAAGGCAGCGGAGGAGAAACAACGTCCCCAGGCTCCAGCCTCTCCAGCTGGTTAGGACTGGGCCGCGTTACCAGCGTGGGTGCTGGCAGCGGGCACGAAAAGGCTGCCAGAGATCCTTGACCAAGATCTACAGCGTCCTCAGCCCTGGAGACATTTACAGGGCACCAGCAGCAGAAGCTAATAAAGTGGTCAAGTGGACGTCAATTTGCAAACCCGCTCGGCTTGGCCCCGGCCCCTGGATGAGGTCGTTGCCCTGGCCGCCAGGCAGAACTCCCCGAGGAGGGGGCTTCCGAGGTGCCGCAGTGTCTGCAGTGGGCTGGTTCCAGGGAGGGGTCTCCCCACGGGTGCTGCTACAAGCGCCCCACTCCCACCCCAGGGACACAGGGGGCCAAGGACTGTCCACACCCCAAAGGCTCAGAGCTGCCTGACAGCTCGAGGGCGGGGTCCCTCGAGAGCCGCTGTCAGGGTAGGTGACCTCAGGGGAGCGGTGCGGTGCAGAGGCTGGGGGGTGATGGGAGCCCCAGGGTGGGGGCTCTGCTCCCGAAAGCTGCCTGGATCCGGCCCCCACTCTGGAGGGGAACACGCCGCCAGTCCTCGCTGACACGGCCATGCACGGCGCGGGAGACGGCGGCACGGGGCGTGCACGGCCGCAGAGGCACCGGGCAGCTTTGGGGGCTGAGGCCTGGGGGGCTGTCACCCCGTTTGCCCAGGCGGCTTGCTGAGCCAGCCCTCCTCGTTCATTTTCCCCAGAAGCTCATTCCTCTTGCTCGTGAAGGACCAGAAGTGTTTCATGTAAACTCAGATGAGTGCCGAGTAAACAAGCGGGAGCCGGCAGCCAGCAGGCATGTGCGCTGGCAGTGCCGCCAGGCACGGACGGGGACCGCAGGGCCAAAGAGGGGCCACAGACTGCTGCTCCCAGCCCCCACGCCATGCGCCTCCCGCCTCCCTTCCAGATGTCTGGCGGGGGCCCGGGAGGACGAGTCGGGGGGTCAGCAGGGCGGCCACGGTCCCTCCCGACTCTGGAGTTGAGCTGGGCAAGCAGCGGGCGCTGCCTCGAGCACCGCCTGGGGCTGGCCCTGGGGACGGTCCCCCGTGCAGGCCTCGTTTGCCGGAGTCAGGAAGCCCCAAGCACAGCTCGAGCTGCCCTGATCAGCCCTTGGCAGGACGAGTCCCAACCTGTTAGAACCAGACGCTGGGAGACTGACCCTCCTCCACCTCGCAGCTTTAGGAGACACCTGCCGCCACAACACCCGAAAGTCCCCACGGGACCAACACTCCCATCATGCACCTGAGGCCAGGACACCGCCCGTTTGACCATATTTAGTCAAAAGGAGGGCGTCACCCTAATTCCAGGGAAACATCGCCCCTCCCCAAGAAGTAACATGAATATCCTTCCCTTGTTTAGCCTACAGTTAAGCTGTTGCTTAAAGAGAGGGCAGGGAGAACCAGCATCTACTCTGTCTGTGGAGCAGATTTTCTTTCTTTTCTTTTTTTTTTGAGACAGAGTCTCACTCTGTTGCCCAGGCTAGAGTGAGTGCCGTGGCGTCAGCCTCGCTCACAGCGACCTCAAACTCCTGGGCTCAAGGGATCCTCCCGCCTCAGCCTCCCCTGTAGCTGGGACTACAGGCGCCACCATGCCCGGCTAATTTTTCTATTTTTCGTACAGACAGAGCCTCGCTCTTGCTCAGGCTGGTCTCGAACTCCTGGGCTGAAGCGATCCTCCTGCCTCGACCTCCCAGGGTGCTGGGATTACAGGTGTGAGCCACCGTGCTGGCCTCAAATCTGTCTAACTGTAACTAGGGACTAGGGCATGGGGCAGGTGGTGGGGGCGGCAGGTCGTGACCTCAGGAAGTCTGCCCACTGGACTACGGAATCTCAACGCCTTTGTCTTGGAGAAATCCTGCCATTTTGGGGAAACAACTCAAAAAGGACAAGTAGTTGAAAGTTTCAGCGTTCTGGCCACCAAGGTCTACTGGCCTAAGAAGCTAAAACAGGAGAGGCAGGGAATTATAAAAACACACAGGGGTCACTGAAATTTGCTCACAGATGGTCACGGCCGTCTCTCTTCTCTCTGGGATTGTCATTTTGGGGGATTTTTGGTGGGTGGCGTTCCCATGCCCTCACTTTGCCTCCGTCTCCCCCAGGTGTTTGCGTCTGTGTTCTGGTCTTTCCCCCTGCATGGCCCTCCTGGTGGGTGGGAAGGCCCGGAAGCTCCCTGTGAGGTGTCTGGGGGAACCTGGCGACTGGCCTACTTCTTCCTTGGGGACCCTGAAAGGTGGTCTTTTTCCTGGGCAATCTGACGTCTCCGAGAAGGCTCCTCAGGTCTCCTGCTTGGGGTGGGGGGTGGAGGGTCCCTGTCTGGTAGCATCTTGGGGCAGAGGAGTGTGAACTAAACTTCTCAGCCCTCCAGCCAACTGAATGGACCCCCTTTTTGTCAAGGGGACCCCAGAAACACCCCAAAGCTGAGTTGCTGGCCACAAGGGAGGTCAGACAAGTCTCGTCCTGCCACCTGCCTTCCTGGAGACGTCCTTTGTGACTCGTGAGCAGGCCTGAGGCCACTCGACACAGAGCTTGAACCACAGCTGCAGGTCATCGATTTCCGTAACAGGTTGTTTGCGTCTGTCTGGTGGCTTGCCTCTGATTAGCAGACATCCCTGTGTCAACTTAAAGCATTCCCAGCCTATAGACAAAGTTTCATTTCTTTAACCAATTACAAACCAAAGACTCTTTAAACCCACCTATAACCTGTAAGCTCCCCTGACTTCCAGATGTCCTGCCTTTTCAGGCTAAACCAATGTATGCCTTCCATAGATTGATTTACGACTTTACCTGTAGGTCCTGTCGCCTGAAATGTATAAAACCAAACTGTATAGCCGGGTGTGGTGGCTCATCCCTGTGATCCCAGCACTCCGGGAGGCCAAGGCGGGAGGATCGGTGAGCTTGGGAGTTCAAGACCAGCCCTAGCAAAAGTGAGACCCTATCTCTACAAAAAATGTAAAAATTAGCTGGGCATGGTGGCACGTGCCTATAGTCCCAACTACAGGGGAGGCTGAGGCAGGAGGATCCCTTGAGCCCAGGAGTTGGAGGTTGCTGTGAGCTATGATGAAGCCACAACACTCCAGCCTGGGCGACAGAGCAAAACCCTGCCTCAAAAAACAAAATAAACAAAACAGAAACCAACCTGTAACCCAGCCACGGCGAGACCCCTTGCTCATGGCTCCTTGGGTGTGGCTCTCCAGGCCATGGTCACTCATGTTCCGCTCAGAATAAACTGCTTTAAACTATTTTACGGAGCTCGGGTTCTTTTCTGTTGACAGCAGGAAGCGGGGCCCAGGGCCCAGAGGTCAGGAGCAGCCCTCCTCTGGCCCCCAGGCGGAATCCTCAGATCCATTTTCTCCAGAGAAGACCCTGTCTTGTCAGCTCTGGAAGGGCCCGGGCATGGCTGGGGGGGGGATGGGGGGGTGCCTCACCCACCCTGCACCCCCAGTTCCTCAGCACCCTCGGAGTTGCTGTGGGAGCAGGACTGTCCCCGCCCACAGATGGCCGGCTGGGCAGCCTGATTGGGTCCCCCCCAGGCAGAAGCCAGAACAGCTGGTGCCTGTTTCCGAGGGACACTAGGGCCCCAGGGAGGGCTGCTCTTTCCACCTGGCTCCGGGCAGAAGCAGGGAAGGCGGGCAGGACGAGCAGAGCTGCAGAGTCCAGGACTGGCCTGGCCTGAGTGAGGAAGAAGCCTTGGCTGCCGGAAGCCACTGTGGTCCGGGCCTGTTTGTCAGGACAGCGCAACTCTGCTGTGGCTGACAGCTACACCCCCTGCGGCACCATCCTCCGGCTTTCGGTCAAAAGGAGGAAGGAGACGGACGTTAAGATGACCTGTCCAGCCTCCTTCTCAGCTGTCTTTGTTCGTGGGTTTTTTTTCCCCAAGAACAGTTCCTTCACTTTTTTTAAAGAAGGGTCTGGGGAAGGGGAGGTGGCCAAGAAGGCATTTTTGACTGGGATCGCCGTTACCCCGCTGGTTTCACCACCGACACACGAGGACTTCGCCACAAGCCGCCAGCTCCTCTGTGTCCTTTGCCAGCTGCCCTCTGCGCCCTCCCCCTCCTCGCCAGGGCAGCGTCGCCCGGTCATCCCTTCCCTGAAGCAGGCTCGCCGGGGCGACCTCCCTGAGTCCTGGCGGGTCAGCAAAGGCCTTTCCTTCCACTCCCACGTGTGGGGGACGGTGACTGGGACAGACTCGAGGCCTCCACTCCCTCACGTGTGTGCTCCAGTGCGGTACCGGCCACTCTGATGTCTGTTCCTCTTCCCCCATGACCTTCCTCCCGCCCCCTGTCCTTCTGTCCCTCCCATGTTGGTTTCCTAAGAAACTGCCATGAACCTGGCGGCTCAGAACAACAGGTGTTTATTCTCAGGGTTCTGGAGGCCAGAAGTCCCCAGATCAAGGCGTTGGCAGAGACGTGCTCCTCTGAAGTGCAGGGGTCAAGGCTGCTCCGTGCCTGGCCCCCAGCTCTC
The DNA here is from genome assembly GCF_041146395.1 of Eulemur rufifrons. NCBI lineage: Eukaryota > Metazoa > Chordata > Mammalia > Primates > Lemuridae > Eulemur > Eulemur rufifrons. The sequence continues at coordinate 578,905 of NC_090983.1, forward strand.
GTGCTGCCCGTGGTCCTGGGCCTCCCTGGGCTGCTCGTGGCGTCACTCCAGGCTCTGCCTCTCGCACCACAGGCCTCCCGCTGTGTCTGTCTGTGACCACACCCCCTCCTTGTAAGGACACCGGTCCTGGGCTTAGGCCTCATTCTCCTTGTAAGGACACCAGTCCTTGGGACTCCTAATCCGCATGACCTCGTGTCAACTTGATCGCACCTGCAAAGACTGTTTCCAAACACCGGCACCATGCCAGGTGGGGGTGAGGATTTGAACGTACATTTTTGGTGGACACAATTCAACCCACAACACCCCTCTCAGTTTTCAAGATTTGTCTTTATCCTAAAGTTCTGAAATTTGATTATGATGCATGGGGTCAAGATTTTGTTTCTACCTTCTAACCTGAAAACCCACATTTCTCTTCAATGTGGGGAGAATTTTCCCGGGAGTGTCCTCTCCGGTGTCCCCCTGGAGCACCCAGTGGGGACATGGGGACTGCGGGTCTCCCCAGCCTCACCTTTCCCTTCAGGCTCTTTCCTGGCCCACATTCCGAGGGACCCCCCCCCCCCAGCTCGGGCCTTTCGCCCGTCCGGTCCATTTGCGGTGGTGGTGTACTTCACCTCGAGTTTCTGACGTGGGTGCTCTTTCTCTAGCTCTTTCTCTCTACACACACAGCGTCCTCCAGGCTCTCTTTGGGACATCCGTGCGTGTTCCGGGGTCTTGCGACTGCTCTCAGCAATGCTTCCCCGGGGCTGGGCGTGCAGGTGGGGTCTTCCTTCAGCTGAGCCGGGTGGCCCGTGTGGGTCGCTTCCTCCCAGGTGCCGTGTGGCCGGCTGAATACCGGCCCCCAAGATGTCCTGGCCCTGATCCCTGGAACCTGTGACAGGTGACCTTTCCTGGCAAAAGGGACTTTGCGGATGTGATCAAGTGGAGACTGGTGGGATGGGAGACTGTGCTGGACTGTCTGGGCGGGCCCTGTCGTCACACTGTCCTTACAGGGCTGCAGGAGGGCCGGAGGCAGACAGCGATGCTCTGCTGCTGGCTTTGTGGAGGAAGGGCCCCCAGCCAACGAATGCAGTGGCTTCTAGAAGCTGAAAAACCCAAGCAACGGTTCCTCTGGGCACCGCCAGAGGCACCAGCCCTGCGGACACCGTGGCTTGAGCCCACTGAGACCCACTGTAGACGGCTCCCCAGAACTGTGAGATGATGAATTTGTATTGTTCTGAGCCACTGAGCTTGTGGTAATTTGTTACGGCTGCAATAGGTGATTCTGACCCTGAGCCCACCTTTATATCTGAGGTTCCATCATACAGTTATCCCCTCACCCATGGGGGACACATTCCAGGCCCCCAGTTGGTGCTTGGAACGGCAGATAGTAGTGAACCCTACACGTGCTATGTTTTTTCATATACTTATATAACTATGATAAAGTTTAATATATAAATTAGGTGCAGTAAGAGATTAACAGCGATAACTAAAAATACAATGGAACAAGTGTAACCGTATGTTGTAATAAGAGGTTTGTGAGTATGGTCTCTCCTCTCTCAAGTATCTTAACTGCATTAACATTTGGGACTGCGGTTGACCACGGGTGACTGGGCCAGCGCACGCTCTTCGCCCGCCTGGGGACGGGTGGCAGGAGCTGGGCTTCTGGGCCCCCAGGGATTTGTGGAAAAAATACAGGTGCATTTTATAAAAATATAAAAATTTGCATAAAACTCATACCCTGGCTCACAGGCAGCCATTGTAGACGGTTTGACACATTGTGTGCAGCAGCGGGAAGGAGGGAGAGGGGGACCGGGACGGGGGGAGGGGACGTCGGGGCGTAATGTGAGCGGTTTTCCGTCTGTTTCTCCCACTTCCGCTGTGGCCTCTAGGCGCGCCTGTCCAAGTCGTTACGATGTTCGCGAACCGGTTGGCGGCGACGCCTTGTCCCGCGGTGTCATCCCCCCCCCCCCCCCCCGCGCCACCAGGCTCTGCCGTCCTCGTTCTCCCGCCGAGGCTGGCGGCGGCGCTGCGGGGCGGGGCCGGGCGTCCGAGCCGCTCACCGGGGGCGCGGGGGGCGCGAGCCAGGCCGGATGCCGGGATGGGGGGCGGGCGCCGGGCTGCACCCCGGTTAGGGCGCGCCAGGCTCAGGTTAGGCACGCGGGCCCGTCCCCGAGACTCAGACCAGTCTCGCCAGGTGAGCACCGTCACCGCGAGGGCGGCGAAGGCGACCGGGCTCCTCGCTCCCGCCGCGGCCCCGCAGCCTCTGGGTGGCCCGCCCGAACCGCGCGGGCCCGGGACCCAGCCGGCGTCGGACGGGTCGCCCGGGTCAGGCGCGTCAGGGTTGGTGCCGCGCCCCGGGCCTCCTTCGGCCCTGCCCCGCCCGACACAGCGCCCGAGGCCGCGGACGCGGTGGGGGACAGACGCTGCGGGTTGCGCGGCTCCGGGGCGGGGCGGGTAGGGCTCCGCGGCAGGCAGACCCGCGTGGGGCCGGAGCGGGGGGCGTGAGCACCGGCGGCTGCGGCGGGCTCGGGCACACGCCGCCCTGCCCTGCCCTCCCAGGCGCCCGGGAATCGGAGGCTGCAGGCCCGCGGGGCCGGTTCCCGGCGGGAGGCGCTCGGCCGGAGCGGGGACGGGCGCACGCCGGCTCCTGGCGCTGGGGACCCCGGCGCCCGCCCCCAGCGGACCGCGCCGATCGGAAGGGGACGCGGCACTTTACCCCTGGCGGCCAGGAGGTCCCCGCCCGGGACTGGGAAGACCCCGCCCCTTGCTGGGGTCCCGTCGGCTGAGACCCGCCCCCTTCCCCAAGCCACGCCCCCTTCCCCCAAACCGCACCCCTCCTCCCCAAACCACGCCGCTCTCCCCGCCAGGGCCGCCCGTCCCACAGGCCCCGCCAAGCCCCGCCGCTCCGTGCGACCACGCCCTCCAGGCCCCGCCTTTCGCCAGGCCCGGCCCTTCCCCGCGGGCGTCCCTCTGCGTGACCGCACCCCACACTGGCCCGGCCCCGCCCCACCCCGAGCGACCGCGCCCTCTCAGGCCACGCCCCAGCGCGGTCCCCGCCTCTCCCGCGGGCTGAGGCCCCGCCCTGCCTAAAGGGACTTGCCCGGCGTGACCACGCCCTCCCCACGACCACGCCCTCCCCTCCGCCGGCCTCCGCAGGCCCAGGAAGACGCCGTAAGGTAGCCTTGCTCCCGCGCGGTTGCTAGGAGTGCTGCGGGGTGCTGGGGGTGCTGTGAGGTGCTACGGGGTTCTGGGGTGCTGTGGGGTGCTGGCAGTGCTGCGGGGTGCGGTGGGGTGCTGGGGGTGCTGTGAGGTGCTGCGGGGTGCTGTGAGGTGCTGTGAGGTTCTGGGTGCTGGGGGTGCTGTGAGGTGCTGGGGGTGCTGTGAGGTGCTGCAGGGTGCTGGGGGTGCTGTGAGGTGCTGCGGGGTTCTGGGGTGCTGTGGGGTGCTGGCAGTGCTGCGGGGTGCTGGGGGTGCGGTGGGGGTGCTGTGAGGTGCTGCAGGGTGCTGGGGGTGCTGCTGAGGTGCTGTGGGGTGCTGTGGGTGCAGTGAGAGTGCTGTGGGGTACTGGGGGTGCTGTGGGGTGCTGGGGGTGCTGTGGGGTGCTGTGGGCTTCTGGGTGTGCTGCGGGGTGCTGTGGGGGTACTTGGGGGATGCTGCAGGATGCTGGGGGGTGCTGCGGGGTGCTTCGGGATGCTGCCGGGGTGCTGAGGGTGCTGGGGGTGCTGCGTGGGTGTTGTGGGTGCTGTGGGGGTGCTGAGGGTGCTGCGTGGGTGTTGTGGGTGCTGCGTGGGTGCTGGGCGTGCTGCGTGGGTGTTGTGGGTGCTGCGGGGTGCTATGGGGGTGCTGAGGGTGCTGTTGGCTGCTGGGGGTGCTGCTTGCTTTTTTGACAGATGCCCCCAAGTCTATCACCAGGTGTGGCCTTGCCAGCCAGGTTCAGGCTGCCGGGGAGCCTGGCCTGGCGGCAGGTGCCTGCAGGGAAGCAGGAGGGTCCCCTGCGCAGGCGACAGCAGGCCCTGGGTCCGGGGCGGCCAGCGGGCCCCTTTCTCCCCGCGAGGACATTTGGGTTTCCCTCAGCGGTGTTTTTTCCTTCTGTTTGTTTCCCCTTCCTGAGGTCTGCGGGCTCCTTCCTGCACAAAGGTGTTTGAAACCCTGGATGTTTTCTGAGGTTTCAGTGTGGCTGGCAGAGTAGTAGACCTGGGCACTGAAGCACTCTGGGAAAAGTAGAAAAGCGCGTAAAAATCTGCAATGACTGTGGAGCGATAAGGACAGAGTATTTGGGCCGACTTCCTCTCCGCTGGGGAGAATATTCACAGGTGTGCAGTTAGTGTTGTTCTGAAACCGATTTTTCACTGCAGGTGACATCCTGGATGTGTCCCTGGGGCACTGCCTGTTCTTGAAGGTCCTGCGATGTCCGTCCCTGCACTGGACTCTCTCCCGCGCCCTCCCCGAGCAGTCCGTCCTCCTGTGTGACCCGTGACAGACCATGGGACAGGGACCCGCCACTCTTCTCCGATGCTGAGGCCCCCAGTTGGCAGGCGCGGCCTGCGTGGACCTGGCGCCGGGGTGTGCTGAGGAGCCGGGTGCTTTGGCTCAGGAGCGAGAGCCGGCCTCCCTTCCCACCCCTCCAGCCCCAGGGGAACCCCCAGAGTGTCCTGGCTTAGGGACAGTTTGCACTCACAACCTGAAGGAGAATCCCAACCCCACTGGACAGAGGAGAAACCGAGGCCCAGAGAGGCGACAGGGAAGAGGTGGACCCAAGTCTGGGTGCCGGGAGGAGACCCAAGGGGCTGGTGCTGAGCCCACGGGGGCTGGCGGGGGGGAGGGCGGGGATCCAGCACCTCTGCCCGGAGCGCTCTCCAGGGCCCATGCCCACAGCCCAGGGGCAGCGAGACCTCCTCCTGCCGGGCACCCCCTGCTGCCTCGCAACTGCTGGAGCGTCCCAGGGACACCCACGGGGCTCTGTGACACTGCTGTCAGAGTCACGGTCCGCATGCAGGCCCTTCGGCACCCCTCCCCACTGTCCTGAGCTCCCCCTTCTCTTTACCCCCTGGGCTTCTGGCCAAGGTCCATAGGCACCCACTGTGTGACCTGGGAGCCCCTGGGGGGGCAGCAGTCTACCCCCTGCTTCTGGGTTGGGGACCTGGGGCTGCTCCTGCGGGACCCACTCCCAGGGAGAAGCCAGAGCGCCTTGCCTGGGAAGGTGAAGTCCAAGGGCAGCGAGACCCCCCCACATCCTTGCTGGCCCCCTGGCTGCCACCCCACCCCCCGCCTGCTGCTGGCTCTCTCCGCTGGGAGGGGTGTGCTTCTCTGCCCCTCCCAGGAGGAGTCTGTTGGGCCTGGACGTGGGCAGAAAGGGCCGCACAGCGGCCCAGAGCAGGGATCTGTCCCCAGCACCCAGGTCACAGCGTAGGTCCGACCTCACCACCGCTGCCACGCAAAGGCTGCAGGAGGGACTGGGCGGGTTGGGGAGAGGGAGGCAGGAGAAACGATGGCTTCGCCTCCTCTGGGGCCGCAGGGCCTGAAGACCCCACAGGAGAACCTGAAGTCTAGGAGAGAAGCCCCCACACGGCCTGGCCCCCTGTGGACAGACGCGTGAGCCACATCCCAGCCTTCTTGTGGAGTCCGGGGCGATGTCACCAGCCCCCGGCCCTAACCTGGCACATTTCCCACATTCAGCACCCGCTAATGCCACTTCCTTCTGGGCCCAGGTCTCTGCCCCCTCGCTGGCCCCTGTGCTGAGGGGGCCTCTTCCCTGTGCAGTAACCTGTCCTCTGGCCTGGGTGTGTCTCTGCGCCTCATTCCTGGCCTGTGTGCCTGGTGGCATCTGGCCGAGCCAGAAGCAGCCCTCACCCCACACCCCTGGGTGCTCTGATGCGCAGAACCCACGTTGCACCTTTCTTTACCTTTGAACCCTGCGGCCTAAATCGGCAACCCCTTTCTGATCCTTTGAATTGGGTAGAAAGATTTTTTCCCCCATACGGTGTCTTTCCTGCCCTTAGGATTTGCTTCTGGCTCACCCCTCCCCCCGGGAGCTCACCGCTCCTCCTCACCCGCTTGCCGGCCCTGCTGCTGGCCAGTGCCCGGTGCCGCCGCCCTGCCCGTCTGCGTTCCTCCTCCGCTGGGCCCTGGCTGTGTGTTTCCAGCACGTGCCTCTGGAATGACCTGCGTCTCCAACAGCTGCCATCGCTCAAGCGCATCCCCTCCTGCCTCCCCAGGCAGCTGGGCCCCATCCCCAGGAGGGGCCACAGCAGGTCAACAGCCAGGCTCTACCTTGTAGTGTCGGCCGGTGTCCCTGGGGTAAGTGCTGCTGCCTCTGTGGCCGCTGCAGCAGGGTTGTGAAGCCACACCCACCGTGCACTGTTCCGCTGTGCAGACACAGTGACCTCAAGGGCATGGGTGTGGCCGTGGAGAATTCTTACAACTTTATGTTGTTGCACGTGTCAGAATTCCCAGAATTGCTTCCTTTTTTTTTTTTTTTTTTTTTTTGTGAGACAGGGTCTTGCTCTGCTGCCCAGGCTAGAGTACAGTGGCATCATCATAGCTCACAGCAACCTCAAACTCCTGGGCTCAAGTGATCCTCCTGCCTCAGCCTCCCAGAGTGCTAGGATTACAGGTGTGAGCCACTGCGCCCAGCCAGAATTTCCTTCCTTTTAAAGACTGAATAATATCTCAGTGGATGGGTAAGACCACATTTTGCTTGTCCGTTCATTTGTTGATGGACCTTTGGGTTTCTTCTACCTCTTGGCTATCGTGGATAATGCTGCTACGAACATGGGTGTACAAGTATCTCTTTAGGATCCTTTTTTCAATTTTTTGAGTATATCCCCAGAAGTGGGATTGCTGGATCCTATGGTGCTATGGTTGGAAACTTACTTCCCAACGCGACAGTGTTGGGAGGTGGGACTAACGAGAGGTGATTAAGTGGTGAGGGTGCTGCTCTCATGAAGGGCCTGGTGCCATGATGGAGGGACTGGGTTGGTTATCTCGGGAATGGCTTTGCTGTAGAGCTAAGTGTGGCCCCCCTGGCTCTCGCGCTCCCTGCCCTGCGTCTTCGCCTGGGATGACGCACGATGGCCCCCACCAGGTGCCAGCGCCCTGCTGTCGGACTGCCCGGCCTCCAGAGCCGTGGGCCAAATAAACGTCTATTGTCATAAATCACCCAGTCTCTAGGATTCTGTTACAGCAACACAAAACGGACTAGGACATGTGGGAATTCTATTTTCACTTTTTCAAGGAACTGTGATACTGCTTCCCACAGCAGCTGCACCAGTGGACATTCCCACCAGCAGTGCACTAGATTCCAACCTCTCCACGTCCTTGTTCGCCCTGCTATTTTATGTTTCTTTGACAGTAGCCATCCTAAGGGGTGGGAAGTGGTGTCTCACTGGAATTTTGACTTGTACTTCTGTAATGATTAGTGAGGTTGAACATCTTTTTTTTTTTTTTTTTTTTTTTAATTTCAGAGTATTGCGGGGCCATAAACATTTCGGTTACATAAATTGCTTTTGTACAGTTAGAGTCAAAGCTATAAGTGTGCCTGTCACCCAGATAGTGTGCATTGTACCCATTAGATGTGAATTTACTCATCTTTTTGTGTGCTTGTTGGCCATTTGTATATTTTCTTTGGAAAAATATCTATTCACGTCCTTCATCTATATTTTAATCAGATTGTTTATTTTTTTTTTGTTGTTTGGTTGGAGGATTTTTTTTTTTTTTTTTTTTGAGAGACAGAATCTCACTCTGTCACCCGGGCTAGAGTGCCGTGGCATCAGCCTAGCTCACAGCAACCTCAAACTCTTGGACTCAAGCGATCCTCCTGCCTCAGCCTCCCGAGTAGCTGGGACTACAGGCGTGAGCCACCATGCCCGACTGAATTTTCTATTTTATGTAGAAATAGGGTCTCCCTCTTCCTCAGACTGGCCTTGAACTCCTGAGCTCAAGTGATCCTCCTGCCTTGGCCTCCCAGAGTGCTAGGGTTACAGGCGTGGGCTACCATGTCTGGCCATCACAATGATTTTAGATATGTCTATCTAAAAATTTTATTGTGTTATATTTTGCCCTTAGATCTGTGACCCGGCATGTGGTTTAAATCGAATCTCTCTCTTTTTCTGTGTGTGGACGTCCGGCTGTTCCGAGGCCCGCTGTTGGGGAGGCCGCCCTTTCCTCGCCTGCCTTCCCACCCGCGTCACTGTTGGCTCCGTGTTCGTGCGGGTGTCTGGGTTCTGCTGTCCAACAGACCTCTGTGTATGTCCCTCTGCCAAAACTACACTGCTGGGAGTGAGCCTCAAACTTGGGACCGTGATTGTTTCCACTTTGATCTTGTTAGAAATTGTGTAGGTTACCCTGGTTTCTTTGCTCTCCGTGTCGTGTTTCAGCTTGTCCAGACAGAGGTGCCGGAGGACGGGGCGGAGGCAAACTCACCGCCAGCCCAGTGCACTTTGGATCCTGCTCTTTGCTCCCCGCCTGCTGCTGTTTACGTCACAGGGCGCTCGAATATTTGCTCCGTGTGTTCCGCGCAGGTTTTACAGCTGCGTTGCCTGGGAGAGGCAGGGTGGCCTTACTCCTTCTTACCTGGAACCAGAACTCTCTGGTTAATTTTTAATAGTGTGATAATGGTATTGTGGTTACATTCTGAGAGCCCTTATTTTTTAGAGATGCAAACGGAAATACATATGGATTAAACGATTTGTATGAAACCACAAGGAGAGACTATTAAAAAATATATCAGATTAGGAAAGATCAAAACATTAGAAAACGGAAGGGCAGCACGAGGGGGTGGTTTGGGTACTGCTGCAGCCAGCCCTTGGGGGGCCCAGTCCCAGCCCTCCACCTTCTAGAATGTGGCTTTGAGCATGCGCCAAGCGCCCCCAGCCGTCCCAGGGTAATTGTAACCCTTCCCCCGCCGTGGAGGACAGAGCGGGTGTCGTGCAGAAGGTCCGGCCGCGGATGAGCACCAGGGATGCCGCTGGCGGGGACGGAGGGTGCAGCCCCATGGCGCGTGGTCTTGCGGTTCCAACGTTTTAGATGCTGCGCACGGTGGTGACTCTGGGAGATGTTCCTGTGGTGTGGAGTCACTGGGGTTCGTGGTGACAGTAGGTACCCACCTGCAGGCACACGTTTCACTCCCACGGCACAGGCCTGATCTATTTAGAATCGAACCCGATGCCACTGTCAACAAGAATGGGCAGGCCGGGCACGTGGCTCACACCTGTGATCCCAGCACCCTGGGAGGCCAGGGCGGGAGGATCACTTGAGGCCTAGAAGTGGAGACCAGCCTGAGCAAGAGTGAGACCCCGTCTCTACTAAAAACAGAAAGAAATTATCTGGCCAACTAAAATATATATAGAAAAAATTAGCCGGGCATGGTGGCACATGCCTGTAGTCCCAGCTACTCGGGAGGCTGAGGCAGTAGGATCGCTTAAGCCCAGGAGTTTGAGGTTGCTGTGAGCTAGGCTGACGCCACGGCACTCACTCTAGCCCGGGCAACAGAGTGAGACTCTGTCTCAAAAAAAAAAAAAAATTCACATGGAAATGCAAGGGAACAAGAATAGTCAAAACAATCTGTAAAAAGAAGATAGATTCTCACACTTCCTGATTCCAGAACTTACTACAAAGCCACAGTGATGACGGTGCGGTAGCAGCATTGGGACGGACATCCCGATTAGCGGGATTGAATTCGGAGTCCAGAAATGAATTATGGTCAGCTGATTCTTGACAAGTAGCCAAGACAGTTCAGTCGGGAAGGAATGATGTTTTCAACAAATGCTGCTGAGACAACTGGCCATCTACATGCAAAAGAATGAAGTTGGACCCAATTACCTCACAATGGATCATAAACTTGAATGTCAGACCCAAAAGTATAAAATGGTTTATTGGATCTAACACCAAAAGCACAGAGACAAAAGAAATTTTTGTACATAAATTAGATTTCATCAAAACTGAAAACTTTTCATTTTATTTTATTTATTTTATTAATTAATTTTTTTTTTTTTTTTTTTTTTTTTTTTTTTTTTTTTGTTGAGACAGAGTCTCACTTTGTTGCCCAGGCTAGAGTGAGTGCCGTGGCGTCAGCTTGGCTCACAGCAACCTCAAACTCCTGGGCTCAAGCGATCCTACTGCCTCAGCCTCCCGAGTAGCTGGGACTACAGGCATGCGCCACTATGCCCGGCTAATTTTTTCTATATAGATTTTTAGGTGTCCATATAATGTCTTTCTATTTTTAGTAGAGACGGGGTCTCGCTCAGGCTGGTCTCGAACTCCTGACCTTGAGCAATCCACCCGCCTCGGCCTCCCAGAGTGCTAGGATTACAGGCGTGAGCCACCGCGCCCGGCCTAATTAATTTATTTATTTTAAGACAGGGTCTCGCTCTTGCTCAGGCTGGTCTTGAACTCCTGAGCTCAAATGATCCACCCACATCGGCCTCCAAGAATGCTAGGATTACAGGCGTGAGCCACCGCGCCCGGCCAAACTGAAAACTTTTGAGTTTCAAAAGCTTCCAAAGGGCCGGGCACGGTGGCTCACGCCCACAATGCCAGCACTCCGGGAGGCTGAGGCGGGCAGGACCACGGACGTGCACCCTCACCTGGCCATTTCACCTCTACTCTTGAGTGATAGTTCAGAAATTTATAAAATTCTAAGTTAACAGTTATTTCCTCCCAGCACTTAAATGATACCACTTCACTGTTTTCTTGTTCCGATAGTTCCTGATGAACTGCCTGCCATCAATCTGATTATTGATCTTTCATACACAATCTGGTTTCTCTCTGCTGATTATATTGTCTAACATTGTCTGTTTATCCTTGATGTTGTGTAGTTTTACCTTGTTGCGTTTGGATGTGGGCTTACTTTTATTTGTGCTTTTGGCTCATGCAGGGCATTTTCAGTGTGAAACCTCACGTCTTTCCTCAATTCTGGAAAGTCTCGGTTGGTTGTTTTCCAAATGTAGTGAAAACAAAACATGGTCAGTACAAATGGGAGTCACGGATTATAGATCACGCCCCCTCTTAATTATCGTAGATGCCAATAAACGTGCTGCGGACTTACAGCTTTTACGTGTTCCTTCCCCACAAAATAGAGTCCTAGCGCGCTATTCGCCCACACCATAAAAACCTCGGTTTTTGTGATCAGGCGGCATCTGCACTCAGTGGTTTATTAATAAAACTAAAAGTGATTCTGACATTTTCTGAACCTAAAACCTAAGTGGGACTTTTCTTTCTCCTTTCCTCCTTCCAGATGCCCTTTTCCTATATCCTTCCTTCCTTTCACATGGTTGAGCTGGAAAATCTTTATGTTCTGTTCTGGAGTCACATGCAAACCTTTCATGGTCTATCTATGGAATGATTCCAACCGTTAACAATCCACATGTGGGGTTTACGGTGTTATGACTAAGACGTCATTCAGTGCTGAGCTGTGACAACTGCGATGACGTTTCCTCACTGTAGCACATCGTACTTTGCAAAGATGGCCTCGGCCTCCCGCCACCTCCGCCTGCCCTTCCCACAGTGCGATTCTGAGGGTTCCCCCGTGAGGTCTGCGTGGGCCTGTGACTGCAGCCGCAGGGATGCCACGTGACTCCCAGTGGCAGGTGGCTTCACCGTGTTCTTAGAACGCGAGCCCTTCGGGTCCCCCGCCATGGACTGGACTGTGCCACCCACCTCCTCCCACCCAACACGGAAGCCCTAACTCCCAGGGCCTACAGGGAGGTAAAGTTAAATGTCATGTGGGTGGAGCCCTGACATGACGGGGTCAGTGCCCTTAGGAGGAGACACCTCTCTCAGCAAGGGCACCGATACCACGTGGGGACAGTGAGAAGGTGCCGTCTGCACACCGGGAAGAGGCCTCACAGGAACCGAACCCACCTGCGCTTGACCTTGGACTCTCAGCCTCCAGAACTGTGAGAGATGTCTCTTGTCGAAGCCACCCAGGCTGGCATTTGTCACGGCATCCTGAGCGGACTAACACAACCTCCTCAGCGCCTCCCACTCCTCCGTGCTGTGGGAAGCTCAGGCAGCCTGTGGAGAGGAACTGAGGCCCCTGGATGTGCCCCCAGCCTTCAGCCAGGTCGGAGTGACAGTCCCATGAGTGAGCTACCTTGACAGTGGATCCTCCAGCCCCCAGATGAGCTGCCCCAGCTGACACCAGGTGGAAGAGTGAGCCGTCCCCATCAAGATCTGTCCAAACTGCAGATTCATGAGCAAAATAATTTATTGTTATTTTTGGCCACTGAGCTTTGGAGTCATTTGTTATGCAGCAATAGATCACTGGTATTTTTGCCTGTGAACTTTCTGTTTTCCCAGGCACTGCAAATCTGAAAATGTATTCACTGTATCCTTCCACTCGGTACCCATTCTGTGTTGCTTTCCCTCCAGACTTTGCATGTATTTCTCCACTCTCTTCTGGCACCCGGTGCTGCTGCAGAGAAGTGACATCCTCTCGTGCTCAGTCCCTGGAGGAGAGTTTTGTATTTTCCTCTTGGGAAGCCGTTAGGGTCTTCCACTGATCTCTGCTCTCCTGGTATATCGTAACCATGTGTCCTGCTCTGGGTCCTTCGCTTTTCACTCTGTAGGGAGCTCGGGGCACCCTTTTACCCAGAGACCAAGATTCTTCAATTCTGGGAAATACAGGTTTCTTTAGTGCTTTCTGCCCCTCTGGAATTCTCATTAGTTTGATACTGGACTTGAACTAAGCTTTTTTATCTTTTCTTGCTTATTTCTTGAGTTCCTTAACTTTATCTTCCAACTAAACTTTTCTTAAAACAAGTGGTTTTCATCTTCCCTGGTTCTGCGGGTTGACCGGGCTCTCATGGCTGCAGTGACGCAGCAGCTGGGCCGGAGCCACCCAACGCCCCGCTGGCCTCTGCTGCCGCCCGCGCCTGGTGCTGGGGAGGCTTGTGCGTCTTCACGGTCTCTCTCTGAGGCTGGCCTCTGCAAAAGTGAGCATTCCAAAGCATTTAACTTAAAATAATTTTAATCTATCATAATTTTATCTCCTGAAAGCTTTTTCTTGGGCTGTTTCTTGAATCATCTTTACTGCTTTACGAGTGGAGGCTATTAAGTCCCTCTGAACCTTCTAAGACAGTGCTGGATGCTCTTTGTTTCTATTTCCTGTGTCTTCTCAGGTCATCTTTTAAATTGTTGTTCCCGTTGGAAGTCTTCCCAAATACCTCACGATCCTTAGCAGTCTATTTAAATCTAAGAAAGAGGTGACGGGAAGCTAATATGGAGTTTGCATTCAAGAGTGGGACTTGTCAAATGCTTTGGGCTTTGCTGTAGGAAACCTGGGTAGGGAGCTCATTGTTAGGCCAGCCTAATCTGACCCTACAGAGGGGTCTTTTTCTGGAACATTCAGTACTCCAAGGTGACTCTCCCATGACTTATGCTGGGGGACCCTGGCTGCTGTGGCATCCATGTGTGTTGGGGGGATGTAGGGATGGGAGACTCTGTCTCCTTGGTGTCACCAGCGCCCGCCCAGGCCCTTCACCTTTCCGGGGCTCTGTACCCAACAGAGGGGGCTCAAGGCTAAGGCTTCCTCCCCATGCTTCATTGTCACCAAGCTTTGCCTCAGGACATCGATGGCACTCGCTCACCTGCTGCGAGTCTACCCCTTCCTCACCCCCTCCCTACAAGTTGCCAGGAGGGAGAGGGGAACAAGCCCCGGTGCCCAATCTATCGTTTTAGACCAGAATGGAACCCAGTTCTAATCCAGATGGTGCCATGTTGTCCCCTTTCTGGGCTTCATTTCCTCTTCTGCCAAACAGGCAGGTGGCTTCGGTGAGCTACGGTGCCCCAGGCTCGGCTGACTCATTCCTGACCCAGGCTGATGCGGAGTCCAACCCGGCCTCTCTCGACTGCAGAGAGCCTCACCTTTGCACATGTGACTCACCTGGGTCCTCCGTGGCATAGTGCAAACTGGGTGCAGGAGGCCTGGCTTTGCCATTTTCTAATGACTGTGGCCTTTGGCATGTCCCTCCACCTCTCCGAACCTGTTTCCCCACCAGTAAAATGCAGCTGATTACCCCACCTGCCTTGGAGGGCTTTTGCAGTCGCTAAGTGACTGGATGTGAGGGTGACCTGCCCAGGGCAGCCCAAAGTCAGGGCTTGATCATGAGAACGCCTGTTCCCAGCCAAGGTCGGCCTGTGCCAATAATAAAAACAGCAACTTTCTGAGTGCCTTCCAGGGGACAGGCTCTGCACATACTTCGTCCTTTTCGCAACCCACAAGGAAAGTACTATTATCTCTATATTCCCAAGGAAGAAACTGAGGAACCAGAGAAAAACTAAAATTTTGTGGAAATTAAAAACAGAATTGAGGCCAGACACAAAGGCTTATGCCTATCATCCTAGCACTTTGGGAGGCTGAGATGGGAGGATCGCTTGAGGCTAGGAGTTCATGACCAGCCTGACTGAGACCCCATCTCTACAAAAAATAGAAAAATTAGCTGCATGTCATGGTGAGTCCCTGTGGTCCCAGCTACTTGGGAGGCTGAGACAGGAGGATCACTTGAGCTCAGGAGTTTGAGGTTGTGGTGAGCTATGATCAATGATGCCACGGCATCCCAGCCCTGGATGACAGAGTGAGACCCTGTCTCAAACAAACAAAACAAAACAAAAACATCCCCCCCAAACCAAAAGCAAAGCAGAATTGAAAAAAATTTTATATAAAAGTTGAAAGATAAAACTGAAGAATAATAGAAGTATAGAACCAACAAGGATACGGAAAATATGAGAAACAGGATGGGAAGCCTGGAAGGTCAGCGCAGGAAAGGATGTGAAGTTCAAGTCAAGACAGCAGCTGGGAGCAAAGCAATTGGTGTCGAACAGATAAAGGCTGCAGAATTCTTCCAGGTACTTTTAAAACGTATATAGATTCCTGATCACATGAAGACCAGAGATGCAGTAATTATTTATTAATATTTACGTACACTAAGTGCCTGTATTACGTTCATGCATTCACATGTTCAGGCAGCAAACATTACTGAGTGGCTGCCACGTGCCTGCACCGTCCAGGGCACAGCCCTGCCTGCAGGAAGCGCGCTTTCTCCTGGGGAAACAGACACACAAAACCAAGTCATGCGGAGTGTCAGGGGCGATGAGATGGGGACACGGGGTGCGAGGGGCCGTCCTGGTGCACGGCCCGGGAAGCCTAGCTACTTGGAGGAGGACTCAGGGCAGTGCACGAGAAAATACCCACCAGCGAGCAGAAAGGCCAGAGTCCTCTCGAGGGGCAGGCAGCGGGGAAGTCGTGCTGGGCCATCAGGGACACTGAGGGCCTTAGGGTGCACACAGAGTGGAGGAGGGACAGCCGTCCTCCCCGGACAGGCGGGGTGCCCGCGGGGACACACCGTGTCCCTCCCTGACCTCCCTGCGGCCAGTGACACGAGCGTCAGTGACGGGAGCGTCCCTCCACCGTGAGCCCGGGAGGTCTCATTATTACCCCCTAACGGAGAAGGAAACCGAGGCAGGAGAGGCCAACGGGCCGTGCCGGCGGCGTCTCCAAGGCCTGACGGCCCGTACGTGTGACCGGGGCGGGCCCAGTGCGGACAGGGGGTCGCGGCGTGGCCAGAGTGGGGACACCTCGCACCCGAGAGGACAAGGCGGGGAGGACGTTGCCGGGTGGGGCAGCGAGTCGCGGGCCGAGGCCGCCCCGCCGCGCCGGGCAGACGCAGGAGACGCCGTCCCAGCTTCGGTGGGAACCGGGCTCGGCGTCCCAGCGAGCCCCGCGATGCGCATGTGCACCATGACTCCGCCCGCCTGCCGCGCGGCCTGCCGGGACTTGTAGTCCAGCGCCGGCGGCGTCCGGCGCGGGGTGGGGCGGGACTCGGTGTCCCAGAGAGCCGTGCGCCGGGCCACGGAGCCACGCCCGCCGTCGCCGCCGCCGCCGCTGCTCCGTGGGCTGAGAGGCCCGGGCGTCTCCGGGCGAACGGAGGCTGCGGGTGGGAGCCTTCGCGGGCGCTGCGGAGCGGGCCGGGGGAGGCCGGGATGGAGCCCCGCGGAGGTGGGCGCGCTGCCGGGCGGGCCGCGCCGGGGCGGTTGGGGCGGGCCCGGGAGGAAGCGGGCCCGAGGGGCCCGGGCGGCGGGCGCAGGCGGGGGGCGGCGGGCGCGGGGGTCGCCCGGGGCCTCCCGCCCCCAGCCCGCCGCCTCGGAGCTCGGCCCCCGGTGGCCGAACGGGCGGCGAGCGGGCCTGCCGTCCCTCACAGTGGACTGACGCGAGCGGGCCGGTTCCGAGCCTCCCGCGGGACCTCGGCGCCTCCCGGGCTGCGGACGGATGGTGCGAGGGCGGCGCGGCCATGGCTCACCTCCGGGGATTCGCCACCCAGGTGAGGCTCGGCGTCCGCCCGCGCGTGCGCGCCCCGAGCCGGCCCGACCCGGAGCCAGGGCGGCGCGGGAAGGTCCGTTTCGCTCCCGGCCGTCGCGGCGCAGGGCCGCGCTCCCGCGGGAAGGGGCGTGGGGCGAGGGAGGGAGCAGCGGGGCAGGGTGAGGGGCTCGTGCTCGTGGCGTTTCGTGTGGCAGAAGCTCACGGGCCTCTGAAAACCGCTAGGTGGCTTTCTTTGTGCGGGGTCAGAGAAGGGACACCTTACTGGGGGCAGGGTCGGCGGGGCGGGGCCCCTCGCGGGCATCCTGCGGGAACCTGGATCTGGCATCGAAGGGACCGGGAGGTCGGGTGCACGGAGGCCCGGGCCGGGCTGGGCAGGTGCAGAGGCCGGAGAGGGACCCCGGAGAAGCGGGGAAATCAGAGAGAATGTGTGTGTTTGCTTTGCGCGAGGGGAGGTGGAGAAGGCTGCTCTGCGGGACCTGTTTAAGCCCGGCTAGGAGCTGCACCTGGAAGATTCGAGTTATTAACGTCTGTGCTCTTCGGTTAACTGGGTCTTGTAACGGCCAACATAGAGCCACCTTGAAGTTCTGGCCTTGTGTGGTAACCGGCCAGCTCGGAGGGGCCCACTACCGCGAACCCTGTCGGTGTTTCCCGGTACCCAACTGGCCGCCAGCCTCGGGGCTGAGCCGGTGGCTTTTGTGTTTCAGAGCTGACGTGATCCGAAGGTGGCCCAGCAAGCACCATGGCCGCTAGGTTTTCCTGCATCCTGACCATGGGTTTCGCTCTCCTCGGTGCCTTGGCTGGGGTCAGGCCTTGGGCCAGCTGCTGCCAGGTGTTGAACTCACCTCTGGGGACGAGTAGCCCTCCCTGCTCACGGCTGTGGCCTGAGTTTTGAGCGCTGGGAGTGCCGAGGGCAGGAAGCGCCCTTCGCGCGGGGGCAGGAACTGCAGTCAGGGCTCCTTGGGGGAAGCCAGGCCAGCCTGGAAACCCGGAACAGCAGAGCAGCTGCTGGGCAGGGCATCCTGGACCGGCTGCGGTCGCCGATGGGAACCGGGGCCTGCTGGCCGACGCTGAATCAAGCTAACAGATTTTTTTTTATTTGTTTTTAACATTTTGTGTCTGGTGAATTATATGACTAAGGTCCTGGGAGGAAAACTTGCCTCCAGCTTGTAAGAACTGCAGGAATAGCTCCTGTGAGTCACAGGATGAGAAATTAGAGCCGTGAGCTGCCCTGTCACTGTGTTGATGGTTCTTGGCCTGGTCAGACCCAGGGGAGGGAACGCAGGGACACTGGAAGGGACCCGGAAGGTAAGGTGTGCCCTCTTCCTTTCAGGGGCCCCTCTGTCCAGCCTGCACCGTGAGAGACTCGACTGTGGACAGTATCAGGAAACCTAGTAGGGCTGTGTTCACTGCTGAGACGGTTGCCGCGGTGACCTGTGGCCCCGCGGGGCAGTCCCTTTGTGGGATAATGGGGTACAGCCCTGCAGCCTGTGCTCGGGCCGGAGACTCCCCCCACCGGTTGCGGGTGCTGCGGCAGCGTGTGGCTCTCAGCTGCTCCCTGTGGGCTGGAGGCCGGGGGCGGCCTGGCCGTGTGCACTGGGTGCCCCCTGTTGCGTGGGGTGACACTGACGGCAGACGCGTTGGCGTGTGGAGGCCCCAGACCTGGCAGCCCAGGGGCAGCTTTGGAGAACAGGGGTCTTGAGGGTCAGAGGCAGTCAAGTGGCATGATCAGACTACCCTGCCGTCCGAAGGAGGAGCCTGAGGCCCCCCAGCCTAGAAAGCCACTTACGTTAACTTCACCAAGGTGGGGGTGGGGGTGGGGTTGTCCTTGCGAGGTCATTGCAGGGTCAGGATGGCAGCAGGAAGGGTTCCTGTCATACCGTTTCTGCTCAGGCTGACCCAAGGTGGTGGGCACCCGAAGAGCATGGGATTTGGGGTCCCACCCTCCCTGCCGAGCCCCGGCTCTGGCTTAGGGGTCTGCGGGGTTCTCTTGCTGTGAGGCAGTGGAAGTCGGAGTGCCTGCCCGGGGGTTTCCCTTGGGCTGCCGTGGGGGACCCGGCCTGGCTCCGGGGCCTGCGTGGAGAGCCGTGGGTGGGAGGACATGTCATCAATGTCATCAGCAGAGGCTTGAGGCTGGGAAGGGGACCCCTGAGAGTCCGAGGGACAGAGGTGCTGGGTGATGCTGCCGGGCCGTGGCCCCGCCTCCCCCAGGTCCTCTCTGAGGTACCCTAGGAGGCAGAGGACTTTGTCCTCAGAGTGACAGGAAGACATATGTTCAGGGCACCAGGCCTGGAGTCACCAAGATGGCCCCTTGGAGGTGTCTCCCGGGGCTGTACTGGGGTGGGGTTGGGGCTGGGGCTGGGGCCAGACGGGTGGAGTGCCATCGCAGGGTGCCAGGTAAGTGCTGGCGGGCTGAGCCCACGGCAGGGGGATTGGGTACGACTGCTGGGCCTGATGGGGGAGGGGCAGGCAGAAGGAGGCTGCTGCTGAGCCCTCGCCCTGGACGGGGCAGGGGACGGCGATTCCCCCCCCCCCCAGCTGGTCCCCCACTGGGAGGTGGAGAAGGTGCCCCAGCCAGGGCAGGAGGTGATGTTTTAACGCAGTCCCCTTGCCGGTCTCGGCCTGTGGGCTGGTGCGCTGGTGACGAGCGTGCGCGTCGCGGGCTGGCTTTCCCTTCAGCCGGGGCTGGCTCTGATGTGTCTGTGCCGCCGGTCCCCAGCCTGCAGACAGCGGAGCGGCTGTGACTCTCGTTAGGACGCGGAGTCCGCAGGAGTGGGGAGGCTGGGCAGCTGCAGCTCACCTTGGCTAGCGAGGCCTGAGGGACCCCAGGCAGTGGCCGTCCTCTCTGTCTGGCCAAGTCCCTCTACCTTGGCCTTGGGGGGCCCTAAGCACCCCTGCTGTCTCCTCCACAAGCTTTAGGGCTGGGCCCCCAGTTCAGGTGAGGGAGTGAGGAAGGTCACTTTTGGCTGAACTGGCTGATGTGTCCTTAAGCGGCCGAACCTCGGCTCAGCCCGGGTGTGTGTGGCTGCGGCAGCCGACCTGCCCTGGCTGCTGCGCGGGGCCGCGCCCCAGGCCTTGCCAGGCCAGCCTGCGTGGAAGGATTGCGTGGCCTCCGTTGAGATGCTGCCCTTGTGCCCGGGCCCTTCCCCTGCCAGGGCAGGCTCTTCTCCAGAGCTCCTGTCACCTCGAGGCCTGGCGCTCGGAAGGCGGTTGGGCAGCTGCCCGTGAGCCGTCCTCCCTCCTGGTCAGAAACCCTGGAAAGCAGCTAATTGGCAGTTTCAGACGGAAGCGTAGCCTCTGGCTGGGACGGCGTCCAGTTGGCCCCAGCCTCTGTGCTGGCCACGTTATGTTGGCATCAGGACGCTGTCATGGGGCAGCCCCTTGTCGGGAAGCACTTCCTGGTGGAGGTGAGACCCAGCAGGGCTTGGGAACTGCCCGTGTCTGGACGAGACGCGAGGCTCCTGCCCCGGCCCTCGCACAGGCCCTGCTCAGGGTGGGCCTAGCATGTGCTGGCTCCCTCCGCCCTCTTGTCACCCTGGGCCTGTGCGGGCCACCCCTGGCACTTCTGAGAACATGATTGGTCGTTGCTTGGTGTGGGGAGCATGGTGGTCTTGGGGGCAGGGGATGCCCAGGGGGCCTCTGTCTTGATGAGCTCTGGGGTTGCCCGAAGCCTGGGACCATCTCAGCCCCCGGTACCGAGGCAGCCGTGCCGAGGGGGCGGGTGTCGCCCAGAGTCAAGAGTGTGGGTCGAGGCCTGAGGACACACCTCCTGCCGCTGGGGCCACTGTGCCATGGACGTGGCACCTTCCACAGCAGTGGCTCAGCCGCCTGCAGGCCTGGTTTGTTTAAAACAGGCCCCGTGCGGCAGCTTTCTGCGTCCGAGAAGCGCCAGTCTCAACTCAGTGCTGATGGGAGGGTGCGGCCGTCAGGAGAACCGATTTGGGGGTGAGGGGCCCTTCTGAGGGCTGTGGCTTTCAGGAGTGCAGGAAAACTTGGTTAGCAGATGCTGGGTTTTGTTTTGTAGTAGAGTTTATTAGAGCAGTTTCAGGTGTATGGCGAAATAAGTTCGTAAACACGCCCCCCCCCGGGGGGCATTAGCCCTTTATTAATGTCTTGCATTGGGGGGTGCATCGTTAACAGCTGACGAGACCGTGTCAACACTTTGTCATTCCCCAAGGCGCGACCTGCTGTGTCAGCCAGAACCCTGGTGCTTTGGCCCGTGTGGGGGCGTCTCCCTTGCACGGAGCGTTCAGTGTAGGTATTCAGAGCAAACAGGGACACAGAAACCAGAAGGGGTCGAGGTGCCCTCCCCGGCCCCCCCTCGCTTGTGGGTCCCCCGTCCCAGCAGGGCGGCCTGTGCCGTCGGGCCCCAGAGCTGACCGGCGCCGCCTGCCTCTGCCCCGCCGGCCCGCAGCACCCGCGAGTGGACCCTGAGGAGCTCTTCACCAAGCTCGACCGCATCGGCAAGGGCTCCTTCGGGGAGGTGTACAAGGGCATCGACAACCACACAAAGGAGGTGGTGGCCATCAAGATCATTGACCTGGAGGAGGCCGAGGATGAGATCGAGGACATCCAGCAGGAGATCACCGTGCTCAGCCAGTGCGACAGCCCCTACATCACCCGCTACTTTGGCTCCTACCTGAAGGTGCTGGGGGAGGTGGGGGCTGCCCGCCCTGCGCCAGGCCCGCTCCTCCGTCTCCAGGGGCAGCGATGGGCCTGCGGACCCCCGGCGGGGCAGGGTGGCAGGGAGGGACAGGGAGCCACGGGGTGCGAGGGGTCCCGGTCGGGAAGGGCAGGGAGGTCCTGGCGGTTCCCACGGACTCAGCTTCGAGGTAGAGCAGACCCTGCAGGGGACGGCAGCCCTGGGGCGGGCGGGGCCTGGGCAGGGTCTGTAAGGGTCGCTCGGCCCTGCGCTGGCCAGAGGGACCCGTTGGCCTGCCTGCAATGGCTCCCGTGGCCAGGGCAGTCCCGTGGGATGGCCGCAAGGGCCCTGCTCACAGCACTCGGGGGACCCCTGCAGGTGGAGCCCCAACCCCTGCTGGCCGTGGTCACACAGGGGGCCTGCCCAGGGCCCCGTGGGGCTGGGTCGCCAGCCTGGGCTTTGATGGGGTGTTTACTGGTGAGGTGGACTCGGCCCCCGCTGCGAGCACTGGATCCGTCACCAGGTGCCGACAGCAGGGGTGTGGCGGGAGGGGAGCCGGGCAGGGCTGCCGGAGCCCTTTGCTGTCGGGTCCCTGCCAGGGACAGGCCTGCTGGGCCCATGTGGCCTGAGCCCTGGCTGACTCTGCCCTGCTGGGGAGTTGGGAGGGGCTGGCCCGTGGTCCCCACACGAGGGCACGGCCCCGCGCTCCCTGCTGACGGGATCTCTCTGGTCCCAGAGCACCAAGCTGTGGATCATCATGGAGTATCTGGGTGGCGGCTCCGCGCTGGACCTGGTGAGTTGTGGCCGCAGCAGTGGGCAGCTTGCGGGGGATCGTGTGACATCCCAGGGCTCACCAGCCTCGGGCTCGGGGCTCCCTCAGGCCACCTCTCCTTTGGTGCCCCGCAGCCTGGGTGTCAGTTAGGAATCACCTGCCAAATGCAAGCTGCTCCTCACAGCTCTGCCTGGTGCCGACGGCCGGTCTGTGCCGCCCTGGGGGCGGGCGGGTCTGTGCCCACCGACCTGGCGTCTGCAGCTTAGTTCTGTTCCCAGAGTGGTTACGGCCCCCGGGGCCCCTCCCCTGTTGGAGAGGCAGCGTGCGCCTGGGCTGGGCTGGAGCTGAGCCCCCTCGTCCCACCCTCCCGTCCAGCTTAAACCGGGCCCCCTGGAGGAGACCTACATCGCCACCATCCTGCGGGAGATTCTGAAAGGCCTGGATTATCTGCACTCGGAGCGCAAGATCCACCGGGACATCAAAGGTCCTGCCGAGGGTGGCACGGCCCGTCCTGGTCCCACGGAGCCTGGACCGGCCAGGCCTGTCAGGGCTGAGTGGCTGGTGGGGTCCGAGGTCTGGGGGTGGGAGCGCTGCGGCTCCCCGGAGGCAGTGGAGCTGTCCTGCCCCGGTTCCCAAGATGCTGCTCCTGACGGAATTTGCCCACGGGCCGCGGAACCGACTGTGCACCTAGAGCGGCTCAGACTGAGGTCGCAGTTGCCGGCTCTCACCTGCGGTGCCGGCCGTGGGCTGGGCGGCCCTGCGGGTGGCAGCCGTGGGCTGGGCGACCCTGCGGTGTCGGCTGCGGGCTGGGCGGCCCTGCGGGTGGCAGCCGTGGGCTGGGCAGCCCTGCGGGTGGCAGCCGTGGGCTGGGCGGCCCTGCCGTGTGCACAGGGGCTGGGCAGCCCTGCGGGTGGCGGCCGTGGGCTGGGCGGCCCTGCGGGTGGCGGCCGTGGGCTGGGCGGCCCTGCGGGTGGCGGCCGTGGGCTGGGCGGCCCTGCGGTGTCGGCTGCGGGCTGGGCGGCCCTGCGGGTGGCAGCCGTGGGCTGGGCGACCCTGCCGTGTACACAGGGGCTGGGTGTCGGCCACTGTAGGTGGGGGGTGAGTCTGGCCGAGCAAGGGATTTCGTGGCCCGTGTCGGCCATGCCCTTGGTCAGGGTCACTTCTCAGGAGCCCGTTAGGGAAGTTGCTCTGCGGTTGGGATTCGTGGTGACAAAGGCAGGGAGAGCGTTCCTGGCACTCAGGCCGGGGGAACTCAGGTGGCCCTGGGTTTGAGAGTGGCGAGGAAAGCTGAGGTCCCAAAGATAGCCCTGCTGGTGTCCCCAGGAGGCCAGGTGGACACCACCAGGCCACCTCTCAGGTAGCGGCACCCAGGGCTGCACAGCGTGGGGCCCGCATGGCGCTGAGGGTGATGCCTGCCTGTCCTGTGTCAAGCAGCTGCCAATGTGCTGCTCTCGGAGCAGGGCGACGTGAAGCTGGCAGACTTCGGGGTGGCCGGGCAGCTCACGGACACGCAGATCAAGAGGAACACTTTCGTGGGCACCCCCTTCTGGATGGCGCCTGAGGTCATCAAGCAGTCGGCCTATGACTTCAAGGTGGGTGTGGCGGGCGGGGCGGGTGTGGCGGTGGCTGCGGCTGGCTCAGGTGCTGCTGGGCAGCGACAGTCTCCGCGTCCTGTCCAGGCTGACATCTGGTCCCTGGGGATCACCGCCATCGAGCTGGCCAAGGGTGAGCCTCCGAACTCCGACCTCCACCCCATGCGCGTGCTGTTCCTGATCCCCAAGAACAGCCCGCCCACGCTGGAGGGCCACCACAGCAAGCCCTTCAAGGAGTTCGTGGAGGCCTGCCTCAACAAGGACCCCCGCTTCGTAAGGCCTGGGGGCCGGGGGAGCTTGGGGCGGGCAGCTGGGTCCAGGGGCACGGCCCACCGGCCACCCCAGCCCCCGCAGCCCCCGTTCCAGCCTGTGTCTGCTCTCCTGAGGGCGGGCCGGGCTGTGCCTGGTGACTGGTGTCTGTCCCCTGCCAGCGGCCCACGGCCAAGGAGCTCCTGAAGCACAAGTTCATCACGCGCTACACCAAGAAGACGTCCTTCCTCACCGAGCTCATAGACCGCTACAAGCGCTGGAAGTCCGAGGGCCACGGCGAGGAGTCCAGCTCCGAGGACTCGGACATGTAGGGCCCTGCCCGTCCTCGTGACAGCCCTGGGCGTGACAAGGGTGTGGTCCCCACCCCAGAGGCAGGGGTTTGGGCGCCAGGTGTGACGTCGGGCAGGATCCCCGCGTGCCCCTGGGCTCTGCAGCCTGGCGGAGCCCACCCAGCACTTGGGTCTCGCTCTGGGCCTTGAGGGGCCCCGGAAGGGAATGAGGGTGGGGGGTTCCCAAGGCGCTTGTGACGGCTCGTCCTCCTGCAGTGACGGCGAGGCCGAGGACGGGGAGCAGGGCCCCATCTGGACGTTCCCGCCCACCATCCGGCCGAGTCCCCACAGCAAGCTGCACAAGGGGACGGCCCTGCACGGCTCCCAGAAGGTCTGTCCCTGGCCCAGTCCCAGAGAGGACCGGCCCCGGATCGGCTCGCCCGGGGGGCAGGGTGGGCCGGGCCCTTTGCCTGCAGCCGGTGTTGTCCACCCGGTGTGTGAAGCCCAGCGTGGCGCTGAGCGTGGGCCCGGGGTGGACGTCCGAAACCCCACGTGTACGGGGAGGCTGGGCCTGTTCAGAGCTGACTCTGTGAGGAGAAGGGACCGGGTGGGGGCGGGGGGAGGGGGGAGTCATAGGCCCTCAGGCCTGGCCGCCTGGTGGCTTCGGAGCTGCCCCTGGGCTGTGCCTCATCCTTTCAAGGACACCAGAAAGCGGCCCTCACCCCGCCTTGGCTTCCCCTTCGCAGCCCGTGGAGCCCGTCAAGAGGCAGCCGCGGTCGCAGTGCCTGTCCACGCTGGTCCGGCCCGTCTTCGGAGAGGTGAGGGGTTGGGCCTGGGGCGGGGACATGTGCCTCCCTCCGTGCGTGGCACAGGCCTCCGTCCAGCCGGCTGACTGGTTTAGACTCGGGAGCAGCTTTCTGGGGGAAAGGACCAGACCTTGGGGGGTGGACTGTCCTAGTGCCACCCGTTTATGTTCCCAGACCTGCTGGGGTCCTCTGGTGGCCAGGCTGGCTTTGCACAGGAACTACCCTCCTGTGAGTCTTTCCTGAAAGCGCAGACGCGCTAGATGACACCAATGAGAGAAGGTTTAGTTCTTGATGTTGGGTCAGTGCCAGGGCAGGGCGGCCGTGTGCCTGTGTCAGCGTCACCTGATGGGCATCTCGCGTCATCCCCAGAAAGGCCCTGCAGACAGGAGCCCCGCGCTGGCCCTGGGGCCTGGGCAGGGGTCGGGCCAGGTCTGCCCTCCAGGGGCCTCAGCCCCCTCGGGCCAGGCAGCACCTGCAGCCCAGGAAGGGGGTGCGGAGGCTGCTGGGGAGACGGTGGGGCAGCCCCAGCCCCGCCCCCCAGGCCCAGGCAGGAAGTGGCTGCCTGGGGCCAGATCCTGGGCAGCCCCCTCTGGGTGCGAGGGGACAGGGCGTGCAGGGCACTCGGGCATGTCTGGGTGGACCCTGTTCTGGGCTTCTGTGACCCTCAGCGGGGCGGAAGCCATCGGGTCTCCTGAGCACGGAGGCCCAGAGTGCAGTGGGGCGGGCTCCGTGGTGGCAGGGCCACTGAGGCCTGTGGGCCGGCGGCTGTGCCAGGTTCAGGTCCCAGGCACGGGGCCCCGAAGCCCGCGGCGCGACTCCGACTGGGCGTGCGCCGGCAGAGGCGGCTGTCGGCCCATCAGGCACACGGTCTCCCTGCAGCTCAGAGACAAGTACAAGCAGAGCGGCGGCAGCGTGGGCGCGCTGGAGGAGCTGGAGAACGCCTTCAGCCTGGCGGAGGAGGCCTGCCCCGGCATCTCGGACACGCTGATGGTGCACCTGGTGGAGCGCGTGCAGAGGTGCGGCAGCGCGGGGTCTGGGAGTGCGAGGGAGGTCTGGCCTTGGGGCGTCCTGCAGTCCCTGGCCCGGTCGTGCAGCTGACCTCTGACCTCTGCCTGGTGGCGTCCAGGAGCTGCACCGAGGGTTGGCCGGCGTCCCGCCCCACCCTCCGGGTGCCGGCCCGGGGCCTGCACACACAGACCACCCCCAGCCAGCTCGTGGGGTGGGGCTCTGGCCGCGCTGCTCCTGAGACCGATGTGTCGGGGACACCTGTGGCCCCCCACGGTGCTGCTTGCCACAGCCGCCACCCGGGAGGCCGGGCTGCGGCAGGGCAGAGCAGCGGCGGGCTCTTGCCTCTGCAGGTTCTCACACAGCCGGAACCACCTGACGTCGACCCGCTGAGCCTGCTGGTCAGAGTGGGAACCAGGCCTGTCTGTCCCCAGCTCCGTGACGACTGTGCTGACTCGGAAGGCCTGTGTGCCCTCTCCTGCCTGCAGGACACGCCAGAGCCTGTGGGCCTCACACGCCAGGTCACGGTCCCCTTCCCTGCAGTGTGTGGTCCCACACGCCCGCCCCCACCTCCCCCTGCTGGCCCGTCGGGAGCTGTGCCTGGCAGCGGAGCCCCCAGAGGACCACGCAGCCCCGTGGCCGCTGGCGTGGCCCAGTCTCCTCAGCACCCTTGGGAGCTGGGCCCGGCCCCTCTGTGGACTCACCGGCGCCCAGCCCAGGGGCAGAGCGACTGTGGGGCAGCCCCCAGAGGAGCAGCCTGGTCCTCCTCACCCGCCCGGGACGTGTCCTGCTGGGCCCATGGTGGCCCAAGATGGTCCTAGGTTTGCCTTGTGGTGTCAGATCAGGTACTGTGTCTGCTCCTAAGTATTCGTGTCATCCAGACTGTTGTGTTTCTAAGACAAGTGAGCTTGTTTCCCCGTGTTCTGAGGTTAAGGTGTTAGATTTCGTAGCACACCGAGAGGCCCTGCCACTTTCAATAAAGACCTGAACTGGAGACGTGGAGTGTGGCGCCCGGGCAGGCGTGTCCCTGTGTCCTTGCTCTCCTGGTGGCAGCGCCTGGCCCGAGTCCGCGTCCCAGGGAGGCAGAGAAGAGCACGCAGGCGGTTGGGGTGATGCGGTTTATTTTTAACAAGACACGCGTGAACAGAGGGATCGTACATCTGCTCCCCACCGGGAGGAACGTGGGGGCCTAATAAATACGAGGACCTCACCCCCCAGACTTGCCCAGTGGCGACCGGACCACGCCCATGTGGTCACCCAGACGACGGGCCCTCAGCCCTCCCAGGGACAGAAGAGGGGTGGGTGTGGCTGCCGGCCCCGAGCTTTGTTCCAGGCCTGTCCCCGGCAGGGCCCTGCGCTGGGGCGAGGGCAGGACAGGGCGAGCCTGGGTCGGCGCCCTGCCCGCGGCTTTCGAGCCAGGAGCCCGCGGCGCCACGCGTGGGACCTGCACGTCCTTCCCAGTGCCCTGAGGGCTGTGGGCCGGCACTGGCTCTTGGGAGGGGACACAGCCCCCGATGTCACTGTGAGGCCCACCTGCACTGTCACAGAGCTGACAGGGTGAGGCCGCAGCTGCCTCTGTCCTCCGCTCACACCCCGAGGCTCTGCGGCGAGTCCTCCCTTCCCCCCGATGGCCCCTGCGGGCTGGACAAGTGCTCCCCGCACTCCTGCGCGAGGCTCGGGGGCCTCCCCGGCGAGCTGCTGGCCTTCGCGATCACCTCCACCCACCTGGGGGAGAGCCGGGCGTCAGGAAGCCCCAGGGTGCTGGGCTGGCGCGAGGGCACCGTCTGGCCACCAGCCGTGGGTCGCGCCCAAGACTGGACCCCAGACGAGGGGCGACTGGGCTGGAGCAGGATTCAGCTACAAACCCTGGGAGCACCGGCCGCTCCCAGGACCCGGGAGGTTTGTCTCCAGCTCCAGGAGTGGGAGGAGGAGACACTGCGGCTCCTCGGGGCACCGAGTGCTTGGACCAGGAAAGGGACCAGGGCTGCCACCCAGAATCACCTCTCGAACGTGTACTTGCTCTCGGCCCGGAAGAAGTAGACGTGGGACTTGAACTGGAGCTTGAAGACGTGGTCCTTGTGGATGCCGTCGGCCTCGCGCGGGACGCTCACGCTGTAGCCCAGCAGCGGGAGGCTGGCCAGGGGGTGGTCGTCCTGGAGGGGCAGGGGCTCAGGCCACCCTGACCAGGGCCGGGGAGGGCCCCGCGCTGTCCCCAGGGCCCCCGGCTCTCCCTGCACGTGGCACAGACCCACGGGCCGCGGGTGCCCCCTGCCCTCTCACACGGGTGGCGCCAGGTGAGTTCTTGGGGGGGGGCGGGGCTGGGGTCCCCCCGTACCTGGTGAGTTTTGTAGAAGAACAAACAGAAGTTGGTGAAGACCACCCAGAGCTTCTGCCAGCCGTTGCTGTTCTTGAACTTCCTCAGCAGATACCCTGAAAGCTGGTTCTGTCGAGAGCAGGAGGACGGGGGCGTGAACTGCGCCGGGACGGCCTCGTCCTCCTGGGGCCACAGGAGGGTGGGTTTGCCCCCAGGGGCCCCCAGAGACTTCCCCGGACGGAAGTTTTCTCCGTGGCCACTGTCGACACTTAAAATCTAGAGTAAGGTCTCAGGCACTAAGTAAAACGACACTGAATTTATTTAAAAAGTGTCCTGAGTACAGTAACCTCAGCCTCCCAGCAAGAGACAGTATGTTGAGCCAAGTCTGGAAGGTTCTTTCAAGGGATGGGTGGGGGAGAGGCCCCCCCAGGCCATCCCTGAGCGTGTGGCGCCCGCTCTGGCAGGGTCAGCAGGGGTCAGCCCCCCCCACAGGGTGTGCTCTGGGGTTACCAGGGGGGCTCCTGGCTGCCACCCAGACAGAGGGGGTTCTGGGGGGGGGCGGAGCGGGCCCAGGCTGAGGGGACGGGGTCCTGCGAGCTGGGCCAGGGCAGGAGCCTGGGGCGAAAGGCTGCAGCTGTGGGGAGGTGGTGACAGGGACGTGCCCAGGGGCTTTTCTCAGAACCTTCCACAGGACACCAGACTTAGACGGGGGGGACACGTCTGTCAAAGAGGGTTTGAGTGGACGAGAGGGACTTTCCGAGAGGACTTGTACCGAGTGTCCCCCACACCCGCACCTGTGGGGTTTTGTAGAAAAACAGGTCGGTGACGACCACCCAGAGCCTCTGCCAGCCGTTGTTCTTGAACTTTCTCAGCAGAACTGAGAAGGTTCGAGAACTTCGCTGGGGCCCAGCCCTGCCAGTTGGGACCCATCTCAACCCCTCTGCGCGGCCACCTGTACCTCGACAGCCGCGCTGTGGTCGGCTCTGGACACGCTGGTGTTGCGGTACCAGCACACCTGCATGGTGGTGTTGGCCCGGTGCGGGCCCTGCCCCTCCAGGGAGCCGCGGGTGCCCCGGGCGTCTTCCTCCAACTCCTGCTCCGGAGCAGCCTCGTCGGGGTGTCCTGGGGGCGAGGACGGCACAGTTTAACGGGGCAGCAGCCTGGAGCCGCCCTGCCTGCGGGAGAGGGCAGCACGGGTAGACACCGTACCCCACAGTGCCCAGGCGGCAGCCAGGGCAGCTCGAGGACCCTTCCGCCTGCCCGGGCGTGGCCTGGAACATTCCTCGAGGAAGGGAGCACACGGCAGCTTGGCAGGCTGACCACGACCAAGGAAAACACTCCCAGGAAAGCTTCCTGCGACGCAGTAGGGCTCTCTGGGGGCCCTTGGCCACAACTCACCGGGGGCGTGGGCACACACGGTGCCACCCGGCAGCACGGGGCACATGTCGCCACCGCCCTGGGCTGCTTGGATCGCGGCGTTCAGGTCCAGCATCCACTTCTCCTTCTCCAGCCGGGTGCTGCGGGGGAGGCCGAGGCTCAGGGCGAGGGAAGTGGGGGCTCAGCCGTCCTGATCTCTCAGTCTCTGGCGCTGACCCGCGGGTTCCGGGGTGGGGGTGAGTGGGCAGCGTTTCCTGGTGGGTGCCGAGTGCCCTGTGCCGTCTGACATCGGCAGTGCCCTGCGGGCCGGGCACAGCGTGGTGCTGGCACCGCGGCGGGGCCGCCACCTGGGGAGCTGGTGCGTTTGCTTTGGGGAGAAGGAGGAAGGCTCCGTTTCCTTCTGGGTGGCGCCTGCTCTGCCTCACGGGAGCCCGTACGGCTGCCAGGGCAGCAGCGGCGCCTCCCTGGGCCTGGTGCAGCCGCCTGCCGGGGCTTCCCCACCAGCCCCTCGCGGTTCTCCTTGACGGGAGGGTTTGGAAGTGCTTGTACCCTGGGAGACTGACCGCAGGGACCCTGGCCACTCCCTGCCCCATCCCTGGGAGCCCTGGACAGCGTGGCATCCTTGTCAAGCACGGAACCCCAGGGTGCAGGGAGCAGCTCTTCTGGAACCTTCTCACGGGTCGGCAAGCACCCTCCCCGACAAGGCTGAGGCTGCAGCTTTGGCTGCGTCACTTGGAGCAGAGCTCAGCGTCAAGGGGGGCACCTGCCCGGGGGCTCCGGGGAAGGCCCCCGTGCAACTCAGGACTCGTGACAGCGAAGTCCCCACCCCTGCGCCCTGGCCTGCGTGGGATGGAGACGGGAGGCCCTACCTGGCCGCGACCACAATTGTTTTCTGAGCCGCGTAGATGGTGAAACAGTGTGGAACGGACCACTCGCTCTCGCTCTCCTCCACCTGCGGGCGGGAGACGAGGGTCTCACGGAGCGGGACAGAGCAGGCTGACCCCCCGCTGGAGGCACGAGGTGGGGACCGCCAGTGACGCGGGCGCCCAGCCTGAAGCCCCGTGTCCCAGTCTACGCGGACTCTACGAGGGCGGCTACGGGGGGCAGGCCGCTGTCCCCACGCCACCGCAGCCGCCACCAGGCGCTGAGCTGTGGGCCAAGGGGCACCAACTACTCACCGGGGGGTCCAGCACTATTAGCTGAAAATCAAGCAAAGGAGAAAATGTTGAGCATTTTCATTATTAAAAAGAGAGTTCTAGACAGTTCATCTCTAAACCCGGTTAGAGTCTATAAACCTCACAGTGAAAGAAAACCTATCAGAGACCAATCCTAGCCATGAGTGGTTGATGAAATAGCTTCAGTGTGTTCCCACAGCCACCCCAAAAGCGCACACAGGCAGCTGCCCCACGATCAAGTCGGCTGTTCTAGGGACGCAAGGACGGGTTGGCGTCAGCTGACTGGTAACTTCATCCTGTCAGAATCAGAGAGGAAAGCGATCATTTCCCACATGCTGAAAACACCTTCACTAAAATCCAACACGTATTCCTGACAATACCTATTAGAAACAGAAGGAAATGTTACCGTGATAAAGGTCACCTTTCTCACGCCAAGAGCCACCTCCTTCCCTCTACAGTCAGGAATGAGGGCCAGCTCCGTGTCCCCAGGACCAGCCAGTCACCAATGACCCCACAGAACCCAGAGCTTCCCTGTGCAGGGCCTGTGGGGTCCCGACCGCCGAGCCTCACCCTCAAGATTAAAGGTCTGAATCAGTAATCCCAGTGCTTCGGGAGGCCGAGGCGGGAGGATCACTTGAGGCCAGGAGTTTGAGGTTACAGTGAGCTATGATGACACCACTGCACTCCAGCCTGGGAGACAAAGGGAAAGGTCTGCAGTAACACAAGCAATGGCCGGGCACGTGGCTCACACCTGTCATCCCAGCACTCCGGGAGGCCGGGGCGGGAGGATCGCTTGAAGTCAGGAGTTCGAGACCAGCCTGAGCAAGAGTGAGACCCCGTCTCTACTAAAAATAGAAAAATTAGCTGGGCATGGTGGTGGCACCTATAGTCCCAGCTACTCTGGAGGCTGAGGCAGGAGGATCACTCGAGCCCAGGAGTTTGAGGTTGCTGTGAGCTATGATGACACCACTGCACTCTAGCCAGGGTGACAGAGTGAGACTCTGTCTCAAAACAAAAAAAGCAATGGTTGGTAAAACCTTGAGAAGTTAGTCTTCCCCTGAGTTAATACATAAATGTAATGCAATTTCAATTAAGATCTCGATGATGTTTTGAGAGGAATTTGTCCAATGATGTCAAAATTTACGTGGAAGAATTAAATGCTTGAGAATAGCAAAGAACATTCTCAGGAGGAAGAATAAGGGATGGATGTCTTCACCCCCACGAAGACCACCTCACAGACACCACTAAGGAGAGCGTGGCCTGAGGACGGGACAGAGCCCAGAGGTCTTACGTGACAAAGGCAGCCTTTGAGATCAGTGAGCAAATGAAGGATTCAACCAATAATGGGCACAAGTGACTAATGGGGAGAAAGTGTCACATCTAACCCTATTAACATTTATCAAAACCAATTCCAGGCAGACTAATTAAATGAGGAAAATGAAACCACAAAAAGGTGCCAACAGGCCAGGCGAGGTGGCAGCGCTTGTAACCCAGCACTTGGGAGGCTGAGGTGGCAGGATCACGTGAGCCCAGGGGTCTGAGGCTGCTGTGAGCTGCGATGACGCCACTGCTCTCCACTGAACTCTGTCTCAAAAAAAAAGTGCCAGTGTAAAATTGGCAGGAGGAAGAACTTCGCGAGCCCACACGAAGGACAGAAACCCTCAAGGAAAGGAACGGCAGAGCTGATCCCAGACGGTCCCTGACTCTCAGCTCTACGCTGGGGTGAGGGGACACGTTCAGGGCAACTCTGAGTGCCCGACGGCCACCCTGTCTCACCGCCAGTGCAGCAGTCAACGAATGACACGGGAGGTTCCACACTTCAGTGTACAGCCGGCTTTGTCGGGTGGCCGTGTGGGGTCGGCCTGGCGACGCTGCCGTACGGAAAGCTGAAGTGTATTCAACGCATGTTTGATGTACGTTATTTCCACCTTACAAGGGTTGTTTATCAGGATGTAGCCCTGTCCCAAGTCAGGGAGCATCTGTGACAGCAAATGTCTAACTTCACTCCTCTAACAAGCACTTGCCGGGTGCCCGCTCTGTGCCACAGCCACTCCGCAATGAGGCACACGCGGGCCCGTCGGGGTGGAGCTCGAATGCTGCGGGGTGAAGCCAGGTGGCGGGCGAAGAGAGGGGCCGGCACCGGCTGAGGAAGGTACTTCTGACCTGTCAGGGTTCGCTACTATTTTACATAAAGGCTTCACGGACGTGTACAAGCGGCTCACGTGGAGACCAGAGAGGAAAACGGTGCCAGGAAGTAGGAGCCAGGTCGCCCGACGGCCCGACAGATGCCAAGGGAAGCAGTGGCCGCTCAACTCACCAGCCGGAGACCAGGGCCAGACGGCACCCGGCACCCACACCCCGCAGCTGCGGAGGCCACGTCCACACCCGACACCCCGCAGCTGCGGAGGCCACGTCCACACCCGACACCCCGCAGCTGCGGAGGCCACGTCCACACCCGGCACCCCGCAGCTGCGGAGGCCACGTCCACACCCGACACCCCGCAGCTGCGGAGGCCACGTCCACACCCGGCACCCACACCCCGCAGCTGCGGAGGCCACGTCCACACCCGACACCCCGCAGCTGCGGAGGCCACGTCCACACCCGACACCCCGCAGCTGCGGAGGCCACGTCCACACCCGACACCCCGCAGCTGCGGAGGCCACGTCCACACCCGGCACCCACGCCCCGAAGCTGCGGAGGCCACGTCCACACCCGGCACCCAGCCGTGCCTTCGCGGGAGCACTCAGAGCCGTAAATGCACGCGGGCCCTTTGCTCAAACGCATCTGTGTTTTGGGATCAATCTTCAAGACACGACCGAGGGTGTGCGGATGGACAAGGCCTGCCAGGGCCACTCGCGAGCCTCCACAGCTAGACGCAGCCCCAAGCCCAGTGACGGGCAACGGGTGACTGGGCTCAGCCACCCAGGCCAGCAGGCATCTCTGCTGCGAGGACGGCGCAGGGGACACGAGAAGATGCTCGTGACAAAGTGCTGAGTGAAAACAGTGCGGGTTACAAGAGAGCCTGTGGAAGGTGACTCCCCCCGTGGGGACAAGGACACTCAGCACGTGTGACCCCAGGGACGCGCTGCAGAATGCTCTCGCGGTCCTGCTGGGTGGTGCAACTGTGAACTGTTTTTATTTTACATTTTCAGGTGTTTTTTCTATAATGAAAGTGTGATTTTAAAACAGATGGGGTCTGGTTCCAGGGTCGGCAGATGAGGCCGTTCAGCCTGACCTCCCCAGCCGAGGGCTCGAGGAGCACAGTGAGCGTCACGGACACCCGCGGGCACAGGACAGAGCTGGTGTCAGACCCCAGCCAGGGCCCCCGCGTGGGAGGCCCGGGGGGGCCTGTCCGCCGCAGCAGCTGTCCTGGGCCAGCGGCACGTCCTGTGGCCAGGCCTGGACGTGGCTCCCGGCGTCCCTGTCGGGCCCAGGGGAGGGACGGCGAGAGGCGGACGGGCAGGGAGCTCAGGTCTGGACGGGAGCCGCCCACGACTGAGGACAGTTTCATCGACCACGAAAAGCGGGGACCACAAAGGACAAGGCTGACAAGCGGCACCACATTAAATGAAGCACTTTGCCCCCTCAGAAGACAGAATGAAAGTGTCCCTGGTCCAGCCACTGTCCCACCCCAGGAGCTCAAGGCAAACAGCCTGTGTCCAGCCCCAGAGGACGCTGAGCGTGGGGCTGTTCAAGTGACAGATCCCAGCTAGGTCAAAGGGCAAACCAGAGCCGCACGTGACCCTGTGGGTGGGTGTCACGGACAGGGGGTGGCTGTGGAGGACGCCCCACAGAGGCTCCCTCTGAGCTGGCGGCGCAGGCCTTGTGCTGCCGAGACCTCGGCCGAGCCCCGCGGGTCCCAGCCCGCTGGAGGCAGCCGCGTGGGCGGCGGCAGGAGCGGTGACCGCGCTGGCCTGAGACGGGACAGCCAGGGAGGCCCAGCGGGTGGGGTCCGCCTCTGCCCGAGGGGGGCAGTGCCCGCCCCGCACACGGGTGACGCCACTCACCAGCATTCCCCGGAGCGGCAGGAGGCCCCGGATCCGGAAGTGGCTGGTCCCCGAGACGCCCTTGCTCGTGTACAGCAGCATGTCTGAGAACTGAGAGGCGGCAGCTTTAGCGACCAACTAGCCACGGCGGCACAGGCACCGCCGTCCTGACAGCCTCCAGGTGCCAGCACGTGGCTCTCAGCTCTCTTCAGCTTGCTGGAGATTTCTGGCAAAAAGGGACTTTTACTTCATTCATTTGATCATTTTGACCAGAAATAAGAAGTACCACATGGGCCAGCCCCAGGGCCACCAGGCGAGTCACTGGCTGGAAGGAGGAGGGACTCTGGCTGGAGGGGACTCAGCCTCCTCATCCACAGGGTCCGGGTTGGAACCCACTGGGGCCCGAGGAAGGACCTGGTGGGGAGGACGGGCTGGGGGTCCCCGGCCCCTGGAGCTGGAACCGGGGCTCTGGGCCAGCAGCAGGACCCGTGGCCGCGGGGCTCTTTGCAGAAGCTTCCTGGGGCCACAGCGTGGGGACCTCTCCACGCCTGGCTTCTGCGTGTCCCGCAACACGTGCCCAGGGCAGGGGAGGCAGGGGGCGGCCCTGGCGGGCAGAGTGGCATCCGCACCCTCCGACACGGTGACCCTCCCACACGGTGACCCCTCCCACACGGTGACCCTCCCACACGGTGACCCTCCCACACGGTGACCCCGCCACACAGTGACCCCGCCACACGGTGACCCTCCCACATGGTGACCCTCCCACACCGTGACCCTGCCACACAGTGACCCCGCCACACGGTGACCCTCCCACATGGTGACCCTCCCACACCGTGACCCTGCCACACAGTGACCCCGCCACACGGTGACCCTCCCACACGGTGACCCTCCCACACGGTGACCCTGCCTGGCTCCTGATGGATGCGGCCCCCCTGAGCCAAGGCCGCCAGGTGCCGCCTGCACAGACGGCCACCTGCTCCTCGGGGACGGCAGCTCACGCAGGGGAGAGAACCCACCAGAAAGAACATCCTCTGCTGCAGGCCCTTCTTGGTGAGCTTGTGAAGGCAGCCCTCCCGGATGAACTCCTGGAAGACACAGACGAGGTCCCGTGAGGCGGGGACAGCCCTGCGCAGGGATGGCTGTGTGGCCCCCCGGCGGCCCCCCTGCTTTCAGCAGCGCCCTCGGCCACCACGTCCTGTCCTGGTGGCAACTGACTCAGTCCCCACAGGTGCCTACTGAGCACCCGCCCTGGGCCAGGAGCTCTGGAGCCTGAGCTGACCAAGAGGTAAAGCGAAGGGTGTTCTTGGTGAGGAGAGACTTCTGGAAGGTTCCGCCACAAAGATGCCATCTGAGTTCTGCTGTGAGAAAAACTGGGCAGAGCAGGTCTGAGGAACGGGGGGAGCAGGGGAGGGTCCCCACAATGTTACCGAGCAACCTGAGTGAGCTGCCGCAGGGCATTAAATAAGAAAAAAGAATCCCTAACGTCACACCGGCTTTAGCTTCCGGAGGAGCGAGGGGCGGAGGCTCCGGGAGGAGCTGTCCTCGCCGCGTCCTCTCTGGGAGCGAGGGGGTGCCCTCAGCCTCCTCCTGGCCAGCATTCCCCCTCGCCTTTCCCGCCCGCACCGGGAGCACGCAGCGCCGCACACGTGTGCCCCGCGAGGTCCCCGACATGCTGATGGCATGGGGGGGGCCCGGGAGGCCCAAAGCATCGCTAGCTCGGACTGTTCCGGAGCCCTTTCTACAGAGGCAGCTCGTGTGTCCTGAGGACGCGTGGGCAGCCCAGTGTTCTGTGTAAAGGCACAGAAAGGGACACTGTGCAGGTGACCCTCACGGACAACACGAGGTCACCAGCCCACAGGAGGGTCTCCCCGCGTCTCCCCCGCCCGCTCGGAGAGGCCCGGGCGAGACAGGGACCCAGGGGCTGCAGGGGAAGGCGGGGCAGGTCACAGGGGTGGCTCCACCCCAGCAGCCGGTCCTGCCTGTAGGGTTTCCGCCAGGGCCGTCGCCGTGGAGACCCCAGAACTCCCCGGGCAGCAGTCCCTTCTCCAGAGCCCCCCCAGGGTGCGCCCCAGGCCCGGGGGTGCCCTCTTCCCCGAGCCTCAGCTCCACGGACCCCTCGCCAAGCCCTTGAGTCTGAAGACCCCGGCTGAGCCCCTGGGCCCCAGCCCTGGGGAGGCCCCTGCGGCCCCCACGTGGTCCTCCCGCCACCTGGCCCCTCCCCGGCTGTCTGCCCGCCCGCCGGCACCTGGCAGCCACCCCCAGACCCGGTTATCAGGCCTCTGCTCGGAAAACTGGTGCAGCTTCTGTCTCTGGACTGATACACACGTTCGACTTAGGGAGACAGGAGACCCTCGGTTCTAAAGACTTTGGAGATTTTGTCTAATATCTGCAGTCACAGTGGCCAAATTTGCACGGCACCTACTGCGCGCGGGGCCCTGAGCTGGCAGCTGATCCCGTTGGTCCCCACAGCCCTGCAGCTCAGAGGGTGGGCAGCCTGCAGCCCCCACTGCCCTGTGCGGCCTGTTTCTCTCTCCCGTGACAGCCCCCCCCACCCCGGGGCCATTAGGAGAAATGCCAATGTGTAACCAAGCCCCCGTCTGCAGTTTCCAGCCGGCAGCACTAGCCAAGGAGAAAAAGAGACAGAACGATCTTAGTATCCGTCAAAGCCCAAACTCCATAAGCGCAAACTCCCATAACCCTCCTGTATATCCCAGTCTAATTCATTTTCTGAGCTCATAATTCCATGTTCTCAAAACTTTCTTCTAATAAGGCTAACACAGGAACTCGACTTACACACACTCTAATGCACAAATATTTGTGTTTAGACTGGAAACATATCCATGCAATTTTTTTTTTTGAGACAGAGTTTCACTCTGTTGCCCAGGCTAGAGTGAGTGCCGTGGCGTCAGCCTAGCTCACAGCAACCTCAAACTCCTGAGCTCAAGCGATCCTCCTGTCTCAGCCTCCTGAGTAGCTGGGACTACAGGCATGCACCACCATGCCCGGCTAATTTTTTCTATATATTTTTAGCTGTCCATATAATTTCTTTCTATTTTTAGTAGAGATGGGGTCTCGCTCTTGCTCAGGCTGGTCTCGAACTCCTGAGCTCAAACGATCCGCCCACCTCGGCCTCCCAGAGTGCTAGGATTACAGGCGTGAGCCACCGCGCCCGGCCACAATTTTTAACTTTTATTTATTTTTAGAGACAGGGTCTTGCTCTGTTGCCTGGGCTAGAGTGCAGTGCTGTCACCATAGCTCACTGCAACCCTTGAAATGGGCTCGAGCCATCCTCCCGCCTCGGACTCACAAAGTGCTGGGATTACAGGCGTGAGCCACCACGGCTGGCCTTTCGTGAAATTCTTAAAACGATTTTCAGGGCCGGGCATGGTGGCGCATGCCTGTAGTCCCAGCTACTCGGGAGGCTGAGGCAGGAGGATTGCTTGAGCCCAGGAGTCTGAGGTTGCTGTGAGCTAGGCTGATGCCACGGCACTCACTCTAGCCCGGGCAACAGAGCGAGACTCTGTCTCAAAAAAAAAACAAAAAAACAAAAAACGATTTTCTTACATTGATCGTATTGAGTTCAAAGCAAAAAGCTCTGGTGACAGAGAGTAAGCAGCCCGACAGACACAAAGACCATGGAACGGAGAGTCTAGAAATAAATCCAGACCGTGGTCCACTGATCTCTTACGAGGGTGCCAAGCCAGGGCAACAGACGGTGCTGGACAGCTGGATGGCCACACGCAGAGGAGCGGAGTCGGACCCCTGCCTCATGAAGAGAATTGAAAACACATGTCCACACAAAACCTGTGCATGAATGCTCATAGCAGCACTATTCACAGTAGCCAAAAACTGGAGACTCAAGTGTCCATCGACAGGTGAATGGAGGGACATGTACACACAGGATGGAATATAATTCAGCCACAGAAAGGAATGAAGTACTCAGCCGGGCGCAGTGGTTCACGCCTGTAATCCCAGCACTTTGGGAGCCTGAGGCAGGAGCATTGCTTGAGGCCAGGAGTTCAGGACCAGCCTGGGCAACATAGTGAGACCTCATCTCCACCAAAAAAAAAAAAAGAAAAAGAAAAAGGAATGAAGTAGTGACCTAGGCTGCGACACGCACGAACCTTGAAAACATTGAGTGACAGAAGCCAGTCACAAAAGGCCACATAACGTATAATTCAATTTCCACGAAATGCCCAGAACAGGCAACTCCTCAGAGACAGAAAGGGGATCAGTGGTTGCCAGGGTGAGGGGGGCAGTGGGGAGTGGCTGCTGACGGGCGTGAGGGTTTCAGTTTGTGGTGATGGGAATGTTCTGGATTGTGGCCGCACAGGGGTCAGTGTCCTGCTCCGGCCCCTCTGACGCGGGATCCTGGGAACGGCTACGGGGGCTCTGGTGCTGCGGGGGCGCGGCCAGCGTGCCAGCCGGCGTTGCCGGGATCCCTACGTCTGTGTCTGTCAAATCGATCCATCTTCCTTGGGTAAGAAAAGCCGGTTTAGCGTTGCTGAATGTTGTATTAATTCTGCTGTTTGCTTACAGTTGAATAAAAATAAGAACATGTTCTGAATTAGACAGTGATGGTTGCATAACCTTGTGAATATACTAAAAACTACTAAATAATACACTTTAAAAGGGTGAATTTTGTTGTGTGTGAATCAGATCTCAACATAACTTACTGAGATATATTTTACTGGTTGTATCTCAACACAGACAGACAGAGGGGCTCACAAGCTGCCCCAGAGCGAGGCCACTCACCCGGCCGGGGGCGACGAGACTCTCCACGCCCACCAGGTCCCTCTGCAGCT
Organism: Eulemur rufifrons; assembly: GCF_041146395.1. Taxonomy (NCBI): domain Eukaryota; kingdom Metazoa; phylum Chordata; class Mammalia; order Primates; family Lemuridae; genus Eulemur; species Eulemur rufifrons. Next base: position 618,209 of record NC_090983.1, read on the forward strand.
CCGTCAGCTTCTGGAGGTTCTCCAGCCGGACCAGGCTGCTCTGGAGCGTGGCGGTCACTTCCGTGATGGCCTCCAGGGCGTCTGCGCAGAGAGACCCCTCAGTGCAGGCACTCGGGCAGCAGTGTGGACAGACTCTCCACCCGCCACCTGGTGACAGCAACCGGCCTGGGAAAGGTGGTTTCAGTTCCAGGCTGGTTCTGCCTGGGGGCCTGCAGGGCCACTGCCACGGCCTTTAGCCACCAGGCCCCCTCGGCAAGCCAGGCTCCCGCGGGTGGCGCCGAGACTCTGACTTTGTTCCACCCAAACCGTTGACGAGCCAGTACTCCGGCTTGGTAAAGAGAAAGACGAAGGAAAAGAACTCTACCATCCTGGGCAAGGCAGTATTTGTTCTTTGAGGAAAATGATTTACTGAATGTTAACAGCTAAATGATTTGCACCTTCAAAACGATTGTAATTTTCTCTTCGAATGGAGGAACAGATACTAATCTTATAGTTTGAGCAAAGATGTGAGGTTTATAATCAAGAAGGGAAACTGGCCGGGTGCGGTGGCTCACGCCTGTAATCCTAGCACTCTGGGAGGCCGAGGCGGGTGGATCGCTCAAGGTCAGGAGTTCGAGACCAGCCTGAGCAAGAGCGAGACCCCGTCTCTACTAAAAAAAATAGAAGGAAATTATCTGGCCAACTAAAATATATATAGAAAAAATTAGCTGGGCATGGTGGCACATGCCTGTAGTCCCAGCTACTCGGGAGGCTGAGGCAGAAGGATTGCTTGAGCCCAGGAGTTTGAGGTTGCTGTGAGCTAGGCTGACGCCACGGCACTCACTCTAGCCCGGGCAACAAAGCGAGACTCTGCCTCAAAAAAAAAAAGAAAGAAGGGAAACTTACTAAGACAAACACAAAATCAGACGCTAAGATGGGTCTTCCCAGCCCCGAGCGGGCCGTGGGGGAAGGGCTGCTTGGCCGGACCTGGCGCTGCGCTGCCGGCGACACTGCCCGGAGCGCGGTGGCCGATCTTCCTTGCCGGAACCGCCGGGGGCCTCTCTCTCCCTCCTTTCTGTCGACCCCCCCGCTGCCTGGCCACAGCGATTCGTGGCTCCCGTGGCGACAGCTGGGCGAGGTCCAGCCCTCCCCCGCACTGCCCTGCACTCGGCCTTGCGCTGGGCACGTCTGTCAGCCTGAAGTCCTGTGACAGCTCCAGCTCTATCCCCTTCGGTGGAGGTGACAACACCCCCTTCACAGCTTGCAGAGAACAGTCAGAAAAGAATGAAGCACATGGAGACCGTCATGACAAATGGCAGAATCGCTCTTTCACGGCTCACGTGCATGTGACACGGAAAACATCAGGGAACGCTTCCGTGACGCCTGCGCAGGTCTAGGTGGCTGCCAGCCCCGCCAGCTGCCGCCTGCTCTGTGAGATGCCGGAGCTTCTGCCCTCCCCCCACCCCTGCTCGCCCCTCTCCCAGCCTGGGCCGAGCCGTCCTCCTGGACAGCCGCTGGGCAGCGCTCGCCGCGCCAGGCTCATCCTGGATAGCACCGGCCGCCGACGCCGCGCCCACGCCGTGCAGGGCAGAAGCCTGGACTGCGGCCCGGGCTCCGCATGGCACTGGGGGTGGCACTGGGCACCGTTTAGACCTAATGGCAGCCGAGGTGCCTGTGTGTCCCCTGTGCCTCCTCAGCGTCGGCCACAGAATCCACCGCGGCAGCAGAGCAGGTGGGGGCGTTAACGGACCAACATACATGTAGTACCAGCCGACGCCACGTAGCACCTAGCAAGGCCACGTGCTCTTGGGAAGCCCTCACGGAAATGAAGGACAAATGAAAATTCAAGGCCGCCTTCCCTAAGCCCCAACCTAAAGGCACCCCCTTCTGTCCAGAGAGTCCAGCCCAAGTTCCAGGAAGACCAAGATGGCTGGCGGCACCTGCACACCCAGGGGCGTCTCCCAACAAGGCCCCTGGCGACAGGCGTGCCCGTGCCCGCAGGGGCTCATGGTGGGAAAGGGTCAGCTGGGAAGGCGTGTGAGCCACCGGGCTTCCCGCGCTCTCCAGGGACGGCTCATGTCTGAAGCAGACGCATCGAGGCTGACGGTTATCAGCGCTGCGCTGCGTGAACAGCTTACAAAGCACCGTCACACGCGCAGCTTCACGGAGCTTTTGTTCCAGCCTGTGAGGTGAGTTTTACGGACGAGGAACCTGCCAGGTCACGGGGTGCAGGGGGCCCCCAGGTCTCCCGAGCATGTGGTGCGCAGGGACCCGGCCCGGCCTCCCCGAGCACCGTGGCCCGCCGCCCTCTGCCCTGGCACTGTGCCGACCTCGTAGCACTGTGGGACGCGCCCGACAACGAGAAGCGTTTAAATACACTGTAATTATTTCGTATTTCCCGTAAAATGCTTGCAAGTGTTTTTTAAAATACAATTTTGTCCTCTTCCTTTTTGGCATACATGAAACATTGTTTTCAGAACGAAGAGGAAGAGAATTCAACATCGTATGGCCCATCTGGTTTCTTGCGAATCAGAAAGCACCTTATTGACATCCATTCAAGGTTACGGGAAACCTGCCACAAGGAAATGCTAACTAGTTTTTCATCTGACACTTTTAATGACAATGGTAAATCTACTTGTAAAAATCTGATAGCAATTTCTTGCACAAAATTTCCACTACAAATAGAAGTCATATTTGTAGGTTAAAAACGTCAGAGTTTATTCTTTCGTCCCTTTAACACTAATCAAAACGACAAAGTCCATCTATGTCAGAAATTTCTAACAGGCCACCTTGGCCAACATGTGTAAGTTTCAGAGCCAGAACCCCAGGACAGAAGGACTCACCAGCAACAGGTCACTCTGGAAGTTGCACCTCCTCCCTGGTGCATTTGTGGGAGCCCTGGGGGACCCTGGCAGGAGACTGCCCTGTCACAGCACCCCACTCCCTGCGACTCACGCAGGGCCATCAGAGGTCTTCCCCTGATGCTCAGGTTTGGGATCAAGAGGGACCTGCCCGAGGCGGGTGGAGCAGAACAGGCACAGGCCCGGTGTTGCCGGGACGAGCTCCCGCCAGCAGCTCCCTCCCCCGCTGGAGGGAAGGGCGGCCAGCAGCCACAGCCAACGGTCCCTGGCCCTCAGGGACAGAGCACCCTGCGCTTCCCAGTTAAGGACGCAGCCCGCGGGTTTACTGAGGCCATTCCTGCCTCCCGGCCACAGCAGCCCTCGAGCTGCGAGGGCCTGGCGCCCACACTCACCGCGGCAGTCGGCATAGTCGTGGTGCCCGGGCGCGTGGTGCCGACACAGCCGGCCCAGCAGCAGGCGGTAGTGCACCAGCCGCTGGATGGGCTTCAGCAGGAATGTGTTGAGCGGCAAGTAGCAAACCTTCTGGAGCTCGAACTCTTTGTACACCGCCTCCAGCTTCTTAAAGCGTTTGGTGGCCTTTTCCAGTTCTGTCAGGACCTCGTCGTGTCTTTGGAAGTAGCCGGTGAACTCCTGTTGAGGCACAAAAGGAGAGTGTGCGGGTCAGGAGACACACAGGAGGGCCCGGGGGGAGAGCAGCCTGCTCGCCTGCACAGAGCCCCCACCGTGCACGTCACACGCCACCTGGAAGTCCCAGCGGGGCACACGGGGACCAGCGGCCCAGCCTGTGTGAGCCGGAGCTTGGCTCGCCCACCGCAACGCCACTGCGACCCGAACCCACTGCGGCCAGACGCCAGGCCCGCCGCCGGCTGTCCCCACTCCTCATGCCATGAACGGACCAGGGGCCTCCTCCTCCCCTGACAGGGGAAGGGCTGGGGCTGGGAGGGCCACAGCTCGCGGTGTGGGCCGCAGCGAGCGAGCACCGCGCAGAGCGAACAAAGCCTGCTGGAGCTCTGCCCGCCCTCGGTGCTGGCTCTGGAAGCTTCACTGGAGAGCAGAGCAAGTGGTCACGCTGAGCCAGCTGTCGGGATAAGCACGCCTGACGCTCCTGCAGCACGTGTCCAGTGTGCACACGTACAGACTCTGAGTGCTACACGGGCTGTTAAACTAGCCTGTACCCCCTAGAAGGTTTTATTACTAAATCAATTTACTGTAATGGACATTAAAGATGACCTGTGTGGTATGACAAACTTGAGCAAACAGACTTGTACGTATTTCAATTTTAAATTAGTGCATAGATAGAACTTTCTAATTAACAACTTGGCTCAGAAACCCAAAAAAGCAGCAGGGTAGGAAAGGGGGCTCTGAGCAGAATAGAACTCTTCAAGCGGGGGCTACCCGAAGACAGAACAGAGTAAACTCTAGGTGCCGGGGCAGCCAGAGTCCAGCAGGACTGGGGGACGGGGACAGGAGAGGGACGGAGGAGGCGGCAGCCTAGGAGTGGTCACAGCGGCAAGTGGCTCAGGAGTGGCCACACCGGAGGGCTGCCTCGGGGCGCGTGTGTGCGGCATGAGGGGACGTCCCACGTCTGTTTAACAAGGGGAGACCCCTGAACAGTGCCTGCGCACCTGCTCTGTGGGCGTGGACACCGTGGCAGCTGGTCCCGATGGAGGGACATCTGACTGTCTCCATGGCACTGACCCTGTCTTCCTAGGCACACTCCCTCACAGAGCCGCACCACGCAGAGGAGACCCTGCACAACGAGCCCAGCAGCCCTGTCCTCCCCACACCAGCTATGGGCACTGTCCCCAGGGAACCCTGTACTGGTGGAGACCCTGTCCTAGGAGAACCCTGTTCTGGGGGAGTCTGTCCTGAGGGGGAGTCTGTCCTGGGGGGACCCTGTCCTGGCAGATATCCTATTCTGGGGGACGCTGTCCTGAGGGAGATCCTGGTCTGAGGCAATCTCCATCCTGAGGGGACTTGGTCTGAGGTGATCGCTTGGCCTCAGGGGACCCTGGTCTACCACTGATCACTCTCCTGAGGGGATGCTGGTCTGAGGTGGTTGCTGACCTGAGGGGCCTCTGGTATGAGGTGGTATCTGTCCTGAGGTAACGCCGGTCTGAGGTGATTGTTGGCTTGAGGAGACCTTGTTCCAAGGGGACCCTGATCTGAGGTGATGGCTGTTCTGAGGGACCTTTGTCTGAGGTGACTCTGTTGTGGGGTGATCACTGTCCTGAGGTCATCTGGTCTGAGGGGGTCCCTGGTCTGAGGTGACTGCTGTTCTGAGGTGATCACTGTCTGAAGGGAATGGTGGCCTGAGGGGACCCTGCTCTGAGGGGACCCTGGTCGGAGGAGATCCTTGTCGGAGGTTATCTTGGTCCTGAGGGGATCCGGGTCTGAGGTGACTGCTGTTCTGAGAGGACGCTATTCCGAGGTGATCACGGTTCTGAGGTGACTGCTAGCCTGAGGAGAACACTGGCCTGATGGGAGCCTGTTCTGAGGGGAAGGACGGATGCACTTTCATCCACAGTACTTGTGCTAGGCCTGGAGCCACCAGGCAAACTCGTCCTACCTTTAACTGTCGCATGTTCCTGAGCAGGATGTCCCCAATTCGTTGATGGCCACCTTTGGCATGGGCATTGGAGGGCCCTTCCCTGAAGTAAAGAGGAACAAAGAAGTGCAAACCCCGTGAACGCTTGTGGAAGGTGCCATAATTCAATGCTAGTGTGACTGGCTGCCTGATCAGTCAGACCAATGTCAAGGAGCTGCTCTGAGGTAGAAGGCCCCGAGTCAGGGCCTACACTTGACAGAAGTAATTAGTACACGTCTGGCCATTCTCTAAAAACGATAACGAGCCTACAAAGGGGTCACCCACTATTAACTTGCTCCTTTCATTCTCTTTCCTAGAATAGAATGAATAAAGGTTATTATTGCATTTCTACCTCTTCCCACAGGATTTTAAAATGTAATTCATTCAAACAGTGGTTCTTCTGAATTAGTTTCTGAGGAAAGGAAGTCCTGGGAGCAGTGACGGTGATGAGGGCGGGGGCTGCTCACATCAGGGTCCAAGACTCAGGGGCTATGCTTGTGGGGGTCCCGGGTGAGGGGCCACCAGTGTGTGCTGTGGGGGGCCTAGGACACGGGGGCTGTCAAGGTGGGGTCTCCTGGGTGTGGGGTCAGGACACGGGGGCCGCCCAGTGTGCGGTGGTGTTACCAGAGTGCCAGCCTCTGCTCCACCTCACGCAGGAAGCCTCTGTGGAACTCATAGATGGGATCGATGTTGGAGAAGAGCAGGGTCATCAATGCTGCAGGCATGGCGTCCTCCTTGACCACCGCGCTGCGGAACCACTGTGGGAGGAGCTCGGTGTGACAGGAGGCTTGGCCCTTGCTGGGGACTGAGAAGCTGGTCCCCCGAGAGCTCGTGACCACAGCACACCCAGCAACAACCCTCCAGCCACCACCGACCAAGACGGCTCAAATCAGCACTACAGCCACCCTCCGCTGACCGTCCAATTTCCAAACACAAGAAAACAACTCCAGGTCAGGAGTTTCTAATGGCACATGCCCATCTTTACTGCTTCACAAAAACCTGGACCTCAGTGTTCTGACTTGCCTCAGAATAAATGTTTTAAGGCAGACATATTTAATAAAATATACACATCTAAGTCTCGTGATTACCAAAAGCTATTTCTCAGGATGGAGCCTCCATCTGTGCTTAGATTTAAGATGCACTAAGAAAAAAACCAGAGTAATCAAGGACTTTCATACCACGGTAATGACTTCTAAATCTTTCAGGTATGTTCGCTCTGTAGCCAGAATCTCCTTTGCTATGAAATAGGCCTCGTCTGCGGGCAGGCGCTGAAAGAAGCAGAGACGAGCCGTGAGCAAGGGCCTGTCGGACGGCCCCTCTCTGCCTGGGCAGGGCTGAAGTTCCCAACACTTGCTTTCTTCTGCGCAAGTTAACACCTTTCACGGGGTTTTCATCCCCAGTTCCTGCAGGGATTTATTTCTGAGTAAAATCATAGTCACAATTAAGCCCAGGTGTAGCTCCCTCAAATGTTTTTCTCATTTTATGTTAATTCTTTTGGAGACGAGAATTGCTGTTCAGATAATATATGTAAACAGGGTTGAAGCTTATTTTTGGTTTTGTGATAAAATTATTGCTCAGAGATCACTGCCAGTGGCATAGCTCGTTAGCACAGACCCACGAGTGTGAGTGTGACTGTAACTAACCCTACGCAGGAAGACAGTCGTTAAGATGACCAAACAGTGTGCGTTCTAGATGTGCCAGTACCAGAGACGTCCTCGATGCAGAGGTGGGCCTGACCCCAAGCTCAGCGTTCGGCAGGACTAGGGATGGCCCAGCCCCGGAGCTCCTGTATCTGCCAGGGCTGTCTCTGCCCAGCGTGCTGGTGCCACACAGGCAGGGCGGCGGTGGGGACCCTGTGCACTCGCCCAGCTCCGCGTTCCTGGCACGGCACAGTCCTCACAACGGCCTCGGCAGGTGCTGTGCTGTCCCCGGAGGGGCCTCCCCCGCCCCGGGGCCCCTCCCCGCCCTGAGCCCCTCCAGGAGCTGCCCTCTGCCAAGGCCCAGCTCGACAGCCCCTTCTCCATCCGCTCCCACCTCCCAGCGACCACGTCCCGCTCCAGCCCCGGGCAGCTTGCCTGCCCCACGGCCACACTGGGCACTTCCTCAGGGCAGACGGTCCCTGCATTCACTGTGCAGACGTCAACGGGGCAAGCGCCAGCTCCGAACAGGCACCTGGCACGTGCCCATGCGCAAAGGCCCCTGCTCCCCTCGAGCTGGCATCCTCCCAAGGGGAGACGGGCAAGAAGGGACACAAAAGTAACAAGGAAGTCCCGTATCGCGGCAGAAAAAGGCTGCGGAAAGCACAGAGCAGAGCAGGGGAGGGGGTGGAGGAAGGGGGAAGGGGACAGGCCACGGCCTCACTCAGAGGGGACAGGGTAGCCGGCAGACAGGTCAGAGGTCAAGGGGTGGGAGCAGGGGGGCAGTGGGGGTGGTAGGAGGGGGTGAGACAGGTTCCTGGAGGGGAAGGCAGGCCCGTGGGCCAGAAGGGCCCGTGGGGGTCTGTGTGAGCGCACCGTGACGTGCTGGAGCCCGGCGCTGGCGGCGCGGAGGGGAGCGGGGTGGGATCCTGAACACCGTCTGGGTTGAGCCAACTTCAGTTCCGGTGTGGATGTGACGTGTGAGGGACGGAGGTGGCCACAGCTACAGCCGTTTTTGGCCTAAGCCAAGGGAAAGCCCAGGGGTCATGACCCCGGGCAGGGGGGGCTACGGGGCAGGTCCTGGGGGGAGACGGGCTGGGTCTACACCACGGAAGTCTGAGTGGTCTGAGTGTGCTGCCCAGGCCGGGCGGGGGGCACCAGGCACCCACGGAGGCCGGGCAGGGGGCACTGGGCGGGGGGCCCCGGGCACCCACGGAGGCCGGGCAGGGGGCACCGGGCACCCACGGAGGCTGGGCGGGGGGCCCCGGGCACCCACGGAGGCCGGGCAGGGGGCGCTGGGCGGGGGGCCCCGGGCACCCACGGAGGCCGGGCAGGGGGCACCGGGCACCCACGGAGGCTGGGTGGGGGGCGCCGGGCACCCACGGAGGCCGGGCAGGGGGCACCGGGCACCCACGGAGGCTGGGTGGGGGGCGCCGGGCACCCACGGAGGCCGGGCGGGGGGGAGGGGGCCGGTGCTCGGGGCCCACGTCGCCTTCCCTGTGGCCCGGTTAGCTCAGGACAGGCTGGGGCACCCTGGCAGGGCGGCCTGCCCCTGGTGGATGAAAGGGTGACAGAGGTGCCCTGGGACCCCCGACACAGCCGGCCGCAAGGGAAGCCTGTGAGCAAGATGCTCCGCCCGAACCCTACCCCGGGCACCGAGCCTTCCCCCCACGGAGCAGCTGCGTCACCTTTCCGACCCTCACACTTTCCCCATGTTTCTGTTTGGGCTTCTTGATGTTAAAAATGACTTTTTCAAATCCAAATTCAGTATAATCTTTTAAAAAGTCTTTTCTCCACCTAAGCTTGATATGCCCAGTGAACTCCCCGGGGTCAGACTGGCCCAACAGGCCCATGTTTATGGTCCGGGAGGGCCCACCTCCCCTACACGACTAAGGGACAGGGGTTTAGGACACTAACGCCCCCAAATGGTCAGCCTGGGGCCCTGGGGGAGGGTCCAGTGCAGCTCCCTGACTGCAGCCGCCTTCCCGGGGTCCTCAGAGCCCCCAGCCTCTCCCGCGGTCAAGGCAGACGCACGCCCAGGACAGCAGCACGGGCTCTGCCGGTGGGTGACGGGGGACCAGAGGGGCCGTGTGGTCAGGAGCAGCTGCCGGGGCGGCCACGTGGCCCACCCTGCGCCCCTGTAGCCCACGGAAAACCCTGAAGGAAACTCTTGGGGGACAGAAAGTGCAGGAGCCGCTGTTCTGTCCCCCACGTCTCTGGAGTGGTGTCCAACCTGAACGTCAGGCAAGCCAGGCTGCAGCTCAGGGACACGTGGGTGGCAAGGGACAGTCCTGGATGAGAGGACGCTTCCTGCAAGCTTTGCCGCTGGTCGCACAGGAAGTGCCCGAAGCAGGGGAGCCACTACGGCTCTCAGCCCCACGCGCACACGGAAAGACGCGCCTGCCTTCTTCGGCTTCCCCACCTTTCGGATACTGTCGGTCCCCCTCATCTCTGTGCAAAAGGGGAGTGTCCCCCTGTCTGCGTCAGTGGCAGACGCTGGGGAGGAGGGGACGAGATGGCACCCCTGGGGGCTCAGAGGGTCAGGTAGCTCCTTGCTCCTCCACCCACAGCTGAGCAGCCGGAAGCAAGCCAGAGCCTGACAAGCTCCAGCCCCCGGCGGGACACGGGGAGCCTCCCTGCAGCCTTGCTGGGGTCACTGGCGCCTCCAGGCCAGCCCGCAGCCGGCGAGTCTGCTCCGCAACCCCTTCGTGCCCAGGGAATGGGCTCGCCTTGGGGCAGTGGGGAAAGGCCGTCCTGCCCCTCTGGAGCCCACCCGAGCCGGACGCCAGACCTGCTACGTGCGCCTAGATATGCAGAATTGAGTCACAGTTGTTCCCCAAGGAGAGGTGGCAGGAGACATGGGACCAGAGCCCAGGGTCCCCAGGCACAGGGGCTGGAGCCCAAGGCCTGCCTGAGAGAACCTCCTTCTGCAGTGACCCGGCCACCAACCCCTGGAGAGCACAGCTCTGTGAAGGCCCCAAGGGGCCCCCACCTCAGGGGGCCTTCCCAGGTGGCATCAGATTAACAAGCTCCCCCTCAGGGCCACACACCATCAGCCCCGTCACCCCCTAGAACCACCCAAAGAATCAACTATGTTTTGTGATATAAAAAGTAACAGATGAGAATTTAGTTTTAAAAACAGATCGCCTCCCAGCCACTTGTGTTTTTGTACCAAAGAAACAGTGAGCTAAACAGTTTGCTGTTAGGCTTCCAAAATATATACATAAGAAGATGTCCCTCAGCCACCGTCTCACTGACAAACAGGACTGTCCAAGGGGCCACCAGTGGCCTCTGCAGGCCTGGCGGACAAGGTCGAAGCTGACAAGGACAGAGCGGTGGCCCCGGGACTAGGACCTGCCCTCGCCACGGGCCGCCCAGAGCAGCGAGCCTCGTGTCCGCCTCGCTGCCTTCCGGGTCTGGGGGCTGCTCTCACCCAGGGTGGCGGCCGGGGCCGGGGAAGGCGGCACCCGCCCCACCCCACGCGGACACGAGTTAGCGCAGGGGCGCCATGCCACCTGCCGAGAGATCTGACGCGCTCCAGGGGTGGCTCTGCCACTTGGAAGACACAGTCTTGGACAGAACAGACTTTCTCTGGCCAAGTCAGGATGCGACACAAACAGGAGTGCAGAGGTGCCACAGCAACAGCACCCGAGGTGGCGCCCCTCCCGCGCAGGGCCCACCACCTTCTCCCTCCCGCTGCCGCTCGGGGACCCCCTCGTCTTTCCTCTCTGCGGCCCCTGGGCCCAACACCGTCCACAGCCCTTTCTCTTCCCCAACCTCCAACTCCTGGATCCTGTGCCCATAGTGCCCACTGCAAAGCCACAGCCACGGGAGGACCCCCACGGACCCCCTTCCCCATGACATCACCCAGGATGCAGGTGAAGGCCTCCTTGATGCCACGGTGCCACCGCCACCAGCTGCTCTGCCAACGAGCAGCCTTCTCTGCTCAGTCACTGTCTACCTGAGGACTCTTGGCGTGACCCCACTCCTGTCACCTCTGGCAAGGGATCCGCTGGGGGCACTGCCCCAACTTCCCACCACGAACCCCCAGCTGCCCGCGGCCCACACCCACGCACCCTCCCGCCTTCACCGCCCACGCACGGGCTCCTCCGCTCCCTCCCAATTCTGCCAGGTCGCCCACCCAAGGGCCCCCTTGGCCCCCAGACACGGCAGGGCCCCCAGATCTGCACTCCGACTTACCCCATCGTGGAAGTGGAAGCCTGGCCAAGCAAGGAGGGAAGGAAGGAGGAGGGCAGGGAGGGCGAGGAGGCGGCTGGGCCCTTCCTGTTCCCACCCATCCCTAGGACCCAGCCTGACACGGAAACCCACAGGTGCCAGGAAGTATTTGCGAAAGGAACAAGGAAACTTGTCTTTGCACAGAGGAAGCTGAAGGGCCCCGGAAGGCAACCGGAGGATCTCAGGAAGAGCTTTCGCTTGGGGTGCTGGCCCAGCATCTCCCTTCTGCCCAGGAGGCTCCCGGAGCGGGGGGCACAGGCTCCCCAGGGGGCTCCATCCCAGCCGCGGCCCCTCTGCCTCGGGTCGGGCCCACCTTGGGTTTCGGCTCGTCCTCGCTGTCCATCCTGGCTCCGCCAGCGTCGCTGAGGACAGGGCTCAGGAGGGGGGACGGGCCCTGCTCGGCCGGGCCCAGAGTCACCTGCAGCGCAGGGCGCAGGGGGCTCTTCTGGCTGGAGGGAGAAGGCTGAGGACTATCCACGGAAAGGCCTGGAAATGAACGGGGCGGGGGTGGAGTGAGAAATGAGAACAGCGAGACTCGGGCTGAGAACCGCCACCGCGCAGCTCACCACCTGCCAGGCCCCACAGGAGCTCGGCCCGGCTGCCGGGCACTTTCTGGAAAACGCATGTAGAGCCTCCATCACACACCACTGCAAACATGATGACAATGAACATGGGTTGATGTGTCCAGTTTCAGAGACCAACACAGGTATGGACGCCCCACCCACAACTCGGGGGGTCCTTGTGTTTCTGGGGGCTTCTTTTTGCTTTAGAGAAGATGTAACGGGCACAAAAATAAGCATCACAAAGTCTGCAATGCGAGGGCATTGTCAGGGAGGGGATGTTTTCTGTCGGTGGAGGTTAGAGATACAAGATGTGAAATCAACTGTACCTCATCTGGAAAAGCAATGTCTATTTTAAGGCCAAACTTATCAACATTCCTCAAAAAATGGAATCTCATAAAATTGCTCAATTCATGCTATTGTTTTCTAGTTCCTTGAGTTTTTCATTAGTGAGAATTTTAGTTTTCTAGAGTTATATAACAATAAGTAATAATTTTTTCCTTCTTAAAACAATGTTTGCTTTGAACACACAGGTGCCAAAGCTGCAGCCCAGTTCTAAGGTGGCTAACGAGGAGTATTTCATCGCACGATTTATAATAAAGAAATTTCCTTATCTGTTTTTAAAAAATTTTCAAAGGTTAATTTCTATTGTTTTTCTATGGAAAACCAGTAATTAATAAGTGCCAAATTTTAACCGTATCATTAGAGTTTTATAAGGAAAATTTACTGTTTAAAAACTACTGATGATGGAAATTTACGTTTCCAAGTGTATAGTGTTTTAACACTGAAACTACCATTATTTCTAACCATGATTATTATTAATAAACTGGCTCACCCAATGCTGGAATAGCAGTAACTGGCTTTGAGCCCCTGGTTACGTAAGTGCCACCACCCCGAGGGCTCCTTACTCCACCCACAACTGCTGCTCAGCGAGATTCCCTTACAGAACTGCTGGAGTCTTCAACTGCACTTGCCCACAGTGAGCAGATTATAAAACCCGAACTTGCTTCCTTTAACCGAAAACACGCGAGTGTGAAGGCAGATCGGTGTCGGGTAGCTTCTGGGAGAACAGCCGTGATCCCTGCCCATGGGCTGGGCAGGAGCGACTGTCAACCCTTCAGTGGGACACGGGTGATGGAGGGACCAAGCCCTTTTTTCACATTGACAAATTCCGAGGCCTGGAAAGACCTCGCCTGCGCCAGCCGGGGATCCCACTTCCCGGCGCTCACGACGGCAGAGTGTCCTTCGGAATTTCTCACAAGACACATTTAAAACATGAGAAAACATTCACTGCTGTAGGAAACCTAGGCAACATCACTATGTGCAATTATTAACCGATTTATTAGAACTTGCTTTTTTTATTACACATTTGGTTGAAATATGCTAAGCAACCTTAAAATAATATAAAACTCCTACTTCCCCCTCTCCCACTCCAGGCCAGCGTGGTCCTTGTCACTTTCAAAGGGACCAAAGCAGGGCTAGTCCCTGAAGCATGGATCACGTCCTACACGGAGAGGAGGCACGTTTCCAAATACGCACGATTTAGGGTTTGGGATCCAGAATCCTTTGTCCCCAATAAGCTGGAATTACATGAGACAATTCTACATAATGAAAACCCAGAGAAAAGTCCAGAAGCTACTAATAACTTATCTATTTATTCTTCACAACTAACAGCTAAAACATTTACATTCATTGGTCATGAGGGTAGCAGGCTCACTATTCCACCCTCTGTCTTCCGGGGGTCCCCACGGCACCTCCCCTGACAACGGACAGTCCCACAGCCAGTCACCGGCCCACAGTCCACCGGAAAGTTGCCTCGAAATCTGACTTTACGGCTAAGCAGCGGGTGAAACGCGCATTCGCAACAGGAACTCGGTGACGTGTGCCGAGGTGGCCTTGCCGGGCTGACAGGGCAGCAGCCCAGGGCGCCGCTCCCGACAGACGGCCCTGAACAAACTCACCCGGGAGGGACCCTCCACAGCTGGACAAACCACTTTCGGTCTGTGGAGGTTAAAAGTCGCCACTTGATATCATTATAAATACTATTTCACAAATAATTGTTAACTAAGTTAACCTATTAACTAAACAGATTAAAAAGTGCCACAGACTGCCATTAAACATTTCTCTTTTTCTTTTCTTTTCTTTTTTTAAGACACGGGGTCTTCCCACGGTGCCCAGGCTGGACTTGTGCTCCTGGGCTCAAGCGACCCTGCCCCGCAGCTGGGACTACAGGCGTGTGCCCCGGCGCCTGGCGTCACCACGGCCTGCAGTTAAGCCTGTCGGCTCTAGCAGACCACCCTACCTACACATCACACAAACAGATCCTGCGTGATACAGTAAATACATCTGTGGTGAGATATTTTTTCAAGCAAGTGGCCGTCAATGTGTAAAACTTCTCTTTTTAAATAGCCCAGTCTTTTAAAAAAAAAAGTTTTATAATGAATTTTTCTTTTTTTTTTTTATAGAGACAGTCTCACTCTGTTGGCCACGCTGGTCTTGAACTCCTGGCTTCAAATGATCCTCCCACCTCGGCCTCCCAGAGTGCTGGGATTACAGGTGTGGCCACCACTCAGCCAATGTGTGAAGTTCCTAAACATGAGGGTGTTGCCTCCATACCCTGTTTTGTATGAGTCACTGTCTTTGTACCTAGAAAACATTTTTAGCTGAAGTCACATGTACTCCACAAATGGGGTCTGTGGCCCCCAGGGGTGCTTTCCAGAAGTGACACATGGCAGAATAAAGCCCGTGTAATTTAGACTCTGCTCTTTTGGACTCTGTGATAATGTAAAAGGCACCTGGCCTGGGGCTCCCCTGCCTTAGAAAATCGTTTTGACATTAACAATACGTATCAGAATGCATGACTTAAAAGGCAGATGTCTTAAGAATCTTTTCTTTTAAGAGACGGTGTCTTGCTATGTTGCCCAGGCTGGAGTGCAGTGGTGAGATCACAGCTCACTGCAGCCTTGAACTCCTGAGCTCCAACAATCCTCCCGCCTCAGCCTCCCTGGCAGCTAAGACTACAGATGTGCACCATCATGCCCAGCTAATTTTTTTGTGTAGAAACAGGATCTCACTATGTTGCCCAGGCTGGCCTTGGACTCCCAGCCTCAAGTGATCCTCCTGCCTCAGCCTCTCAAAGTGCTGGGATCACAGCCATGAGCCACTGCGCCCAGCCCTCTTAAGAATTTTTGAAATGCTAAATTACCAAGCTTTAGATGCCACAGAATGTGTTTACCCGTAACTGACGTGGTAAAGAATTAACCTTCAGTACTTGTGAAAACGGATCCCTACAACCAATGTTCTCCACTAAAGAGCCAGAAAGAATCAGGACTGTTCTGAGTTACAAGAGTCACTACTGTAAAATTCATTCAAACACAACACACCTACTATACGCGAACATGATGCCCAACTATCCCGCTATGTTACCAAGAATGACCAATTTCTTTACCTGCAGATAGGAAATTCTTCAATTTCCAAAAGTCAACTATTTGAAGCTGAGAGATACAAGCAGCAGTTATGTTTTACTGAGTTCTGCATTTCTGCTGGGGCGGATCACAAGCTGTCCACTGGGTGTTCACCAACTGGCCTCACCGCACAAACTGCACTTTGGGAAGAAAGACATTCGATACAGTCTCACGGCTGCAAATTACAAGGTTTGATCATCTTCAAAAGATACTTAAAATTTAAAACTTGTTTCAAACTGTTAACAGCGAGCATCTCTGGCCGGTGATTTTCTTTGTGGCATTCTTCATTTCTAAGATTTTCTCAATATTCACCTTGTAACTTGAAATATCATTTAAAAACACAGCATTATACTTGTGTGCTTACCTTCACTTTTCCCTGCAAGACACTGTTTTCATTCATCTAACTAGGTGATGAAATAGACATACCACACTTAGAGGAAAAGGTAAATTTATTTCATGTTTAAATTCTCTTTAAAATAAATGATTCTCGAAAATATTTGCCCAATAGTGGAGGAAAAATCAGCTCCTATTTGGCAAAATGCAAGGTCAGGCTGAAGGTTAATTTGAGAAAAGGAGGTGAAGAAAATAGAAAGTTCGACTTGAACAATGGACTGTGAATCCCAGAAGAAAAGGAAGATGCTGAACCGTCCGAAGGCTCCAGGTAAGTGTGACCTTGACGAGTCAGCAGAGACTATCGCTGGCTTCACTACGGAACTAGGGCATCACCGGTCACTTTCACACAAACTCTGGCTCAAAAACAAAAGCGGGAGGCAGGAAACCGGTTAGTGACGAGGGGTGCAAGTACAGATCATCTCTGTGTGTTGGCGCCATCATGTCTACGGCGGGGGCGTGAGGGTCTGACGCGCGGTGCCCTCTGCTCAGGGCATCTGCAGCCTCAGGGAGGTGGCAGGCAAAGCTCCGGCCAGTGCCTGGCAGGGCGCTCAGGGCAGCGGCCGCGGCTGCCGTCTCGGAGATCGGAGCGACTCCAGCACACACAGTGCTCCCACGCACCCGCTGTGGTTCTCCCCTTTGCTCTGTTCCAAATAAACAAGACCCCTTCTTTGTTAGGGGAAATGGGTGCACTGACCGACACCACGAAGTCGTGCTGTGGCCGTCTGTCCAGATCTGCCGCCTGCCAGGTGTGTGTCCTCCCCGTCCACTGACAGGAGGTCCAGAGCCTGCTTTTGTTCTAACAGAACTGACACGTTTTGTCTAAAGCACCGAGAAGCACATCGCGGCTCGCGAGTCTTCTTCCTGGAGCAATGGAGGCAAGGTCCGAAACAGACTATTCCGATAAACTAAGTAGGTCTATAGGGTGGTGTTCATTAGGGAAGAAATGTGAACGCAACTGGCATATTCTGAAAACATAAAGGCCATCCAGTTTGTGTCATCTAAATTAGTCAACCTATGGATCTAGCAGAGAAATGCTTTTGAGCATAAATCTGGATTTATGCACCTAGGCGCCTCCTACCTCAGTGCTGAGCGGTGGGTGCTGTGCGGTGGTGGCCCTGGGACCAGGAGGGCGTGGCCCAGGGACAGGACCAGTGTGACGTGGAGGGTAAGCAACTCTCTCCTCTAAGTGGGGACGTGACTGAAGGGCCGTGAGTTTGTTCCGACAGGGCCCTTCTGGGACGTGCCGCCACGTGTCACCACACAGAGCACAGGGAGGGGCCGGCTGCCAGGTGCCTCCCGCCTCGGTTCCGGGGACCCCCCTTGACCCACCGGGCGCCAGGTGCCTCCGACCCCAGGGAAGCAGCACCGCCCTCCCGGCGTCGGTGGCTGTGGCTCTGCATCTCTGCATGCTCGGCGCACCCCACGGCCAAGGTGAGGAGCTCGCCCTCAAAGGGCTCAAAGACACCCCAAAGCACGAGTGGGGCTGGCGAGGTGTGGGCAGATCCGCGGGGCGGCAGGAACTCCTACGGGCCACGCGGGAAATCCGGGCTCAGAGCCGGAGAAGAGACCTGCCCAGAATCTGAACTGCCACACTCGGGTCGGGGCTTTACAGGGTGGGTTCCAGCTGACCGGGCAAAGAACAGGCAATGACATTCCTACTGTCACAGTTCAGAAGCCAACAGCACCTGCTGGCGCACAGCGAGCACACGAAGGACGTGAGGTCGCACCTTGGGGGCCTGGGGCAGGGCCCGGGCAGCAGACATCTCCGGCCCCGGCCCCTGCCACAGGCCCTGCCGGGCGAGAGCAGCAGCGCTGAGAGAGTCGAGCCTGAGAAGCAGCAAGGCCCCGGCCCCCGCTGGCCTTCCCAGAGACGCCACCCACAGCTAAAGCAAGATCACCCGTACAAACGTCACCGCGTCTGTTGCTCGGAAGCCTAAGGAGTGAAGGAGACATCAGTGAAGATGTAAAAGTATGTTGCTGTTTTGGAGACTAATTTAATATGCAAAATAATCTTTAACTTATGTTAATCAAAACTATAAGTAAGAATAAGGAAAGAAAGCTGAAAAGCCAATTTAAAAATTCACAGTAAATATTTCCTTATTTTATTGAACAATTAAAAAACTCTAAATTAGTACATATCTGCAAATTTATAAATGGCAATTTCAATGGAAACAAATTTTGTAAGTACCACAAACCAGACAAAGAATGTCTCTTTAAAGAATGAACAAGTCCAAATGCATAAGGAAATTCCAGCTCATTTCTCTTCATTTCCTACGGGAATGCACACGTTTTCACACAGAAGATAGCACCTGCTGAGCTAGGGGACACTCGCCAAGGCTGCTGTGTGGAGAGAGGACAGCAGCATCTGCCTGCATCCGTCACCTGTGACGGCGTCTTTCTTACACGTGGCCCAGAGACAAGCACCAAAGGGAGGCAACGGCAGATACTACTCCACGGTCTTACGAATAAATACACACATTTTCAGCTCTAAGGCTCCAGGCGGACGCTGACGTTTCATCTATGGAGTAACGGTTCTAGGAGGGGATTTCTCTTTTGATGTTCCATGAGCCAGGTGGGGGTAAGTACCTTGAAGACATACGTATTGGTATCAAATGTCACAAAACACGTAACAGCTATGGACACATATGCTATGCATGTCATCACGTGATCATGACCACAGCACATGTGATGTGCTACAATTACTCCTTAGAGCAGTGGAACAGAGAGGACCTTGAATTAAAAATCAGAATATACCTGTACACCAAAGTAATTAAAAAGGACTGGATCACCCCCAGCAAATGACAATAATGGGAATGACTTAACCAACAGGTTTAAAAGTTTTTCATATTAAATTCTTTTTTTTTTGGTGTGTTAGTGCCCATCCCTCTCTCAGTACTGATTTAGAAATACGTGTTAACTGGAACCGGGAATCCTAATCTAATCCTATACTTAGAGAATCCCTTTGTAATATAAAAAAGGCACATATCAATACCTTAATGACTTCAACAATTATAATACATAGCATAACACATTTCTTAGTGTGGTCAATCATATTAACATGTAACTGTATTGCTGTTAGACTTAGAATATCCATATATTGGCTTACATAAACTACCTTGCTTTGGAAACTTAAATATAAAAATAGACTTGATAACTAATAAAAATAAATATTCTGCCCAGGCAGAGTGTGTTATTAGTGGCGGACTTCATGGGCACACAGGCCCCCGGTGGCCTTGACTCTAGGGACTGCTGCAGGACCGTCACCTGTCTGTGTGGACACACCTGGCTGCTGTCACCTGTCTGTGTGGACACACCTGGCTGCTGTCACCTGTCTGTGTGGACACACCTGGCTGTGACTGCACTCCACGGGTGAGCCCTCCCGAGAGTCACCAAAGCAGCTCCTGTCCGAGACCACGGGCTGTCACCTCAGGCTGCAGGAGGAGCCTGGCGCCTGAGCAACTTCAAGGTTCTGGGTGTAACTAAGGAGATCAATAGATTAAGGGAGGAAACTGTCAACATGTTACAGGCACTTTCGCCTACACGCTCTGACCCTGCTGTCCGCAGGTGTGAGATGTGCTGACTGGAGTCCACGCACGGCCTCCAGGCTGCACCCTGCGC
Source organism: Eulemur rufifrons (assembly GCF_041146395.1). Taxonomy (NCBI): domain Eukaryota; kingdom Metazoa; phylum Chordata; class Mammalia; order Primates; family Lemuridae; genus Eulemur; species Eulemur rufifrons. The sequence goes on from NC_090983.1 coordinate 637,544, forward strand.
CCCGCAGCCGGGGCCTCCCTGGCCAGGCCTCCTGGCTGCGGACCACCCAGCACTCCTGCAAACAAGCCGACTCAGGGTTCGGTGGCTTCAGGCCAGACTGCTCTGGACGCCTTAATGTTTAACCACTACAAACCATTTCATCAAGGTGAAAAAGAACCGTGTCACTGCCTAACAGCTGTTCATGTAGAAAGACATAGTTGGTAGGAGGAAGCGTTGTTCTTTGGCTTCTGCAGACCCGTGCCCTGCACTCTCCGGCTTTCCCTTCCGCTTCTGAGTCCTGCTGGGCAGCCACTGCAACCCGCTGAGAAGGGAGAGGAAGGGGAGCTGTGAGCAGTAACTCAGGAGAAAGCCACAGCTGGTTTTTACTTTTTTTTTTTTTGAGACAGAGTCTTGCTCTGTTGCCCGGGCTACAGTGAGTGCCATGGCGTCAGCCTTGCTCACAGCAACCTCAAATTCCTGACCTCAAGCGATCCTCCCGCCTCGGCCTCCCAGAGTGCTAAAATTACAGGTGTGAGCCACCTTACCTGGCCTTGTTTTTAAATAAACTGTTTCATTACAAAGAAAAAGCTGTAACACTTAGAAGTTATTATGAACACTCTGGAAAAGGAAAGCTGTTCAAAATTTCTCCAGATCATGCCAAAAAGTTAAACCTGAACCTGAAAATCACACCTTCCCTGGCACTGTCCACAGAGCATCTGGCCGCTGGGCCCGTCCTAGAGCTGTGACCACAGGGGCCTGTGGAAATCGGGGCAAGTGAGGGACCGGCACTTGGCGGTGACGCGTGCCTGGTGGCCCGGTCCTGGTCAGGGCGGTGGTGCGGTGGCAGGCCCAGCCTCCAGGGGGGCAGAGGCTTGAGGGGCTGGTGCAGACGGTGTGACACACAGCAGGCCCACCGCCCAGCTTCTGGCCCAAGTCACTGGCATGACAAGGTGTGGTGGGGTGGGGGGGGAGGCTCTTCTAAATGAAACGTGGAGGTCGGATGCAGGAGCAGATCGTGTTCGGATCCTTATTTGAACTAAATGTTTCTAGGCATTTTAAATACAACTAGGGGATTTAAGTATGTTCTCTATACTAGATAATGCCAAGAAATTACTAATTTTGTACAAGAATGTATGTGTGGGTAGCTAAGAAGGTGTCCTTGTTTCTGAGAGACGTGCAGAAATTCTGAGGAAACTCACTGCCATGACTGGGGTCTTCTCGAAAATGTTACGGCAGCAAAATACAGAAGAGAAGAAAAAAGGCACAGATGGAGCAAGAGTGGCAAAGGTCGGTAACACTGAACCTGGGGTGACAGGGGTTCCTTATGCTCCTCTTTCCGCTTTTGTATATTCTGCAAACCTTTTTTTTTTGAGACAGAGTCTGGCTCTGTTGCCCGGGCTAGAGTGAGTGTCGTGGCATCAGCCTCGCTCACAGCAACCTCCAACTCCTGGGCTCAAGCGATCCTCCTGCCTCAGCCTCCCGAGTAGCTGGGACTACAGGCATGCGCCACCATGCCCGGCTAATTTTTCCTATATATATTTTTAGCTGTCCATATAATTTCTTTCTGTTTTTAGTAGAGACGGGGTCTTGCTCTTGCTCAGGCTGGTCTTGAACTCCTGACCTCGAGCGATCCTCCCACCTCGGCCTCCCAGAGTGCTAGGATTACAGGCGTGAGCCACCACACCAGGCCTATTTTGCAAACTTGTTAAATAAAAAGTTATCTTCAGAAGTGAAGTTCCCTTACCAAAAACCAAAACAACAAAACCCATTTTCTAGGAGGCACAGATGGCTAAGAAGAAAGTTTATGCAGAATCTCCGACACGGAGAGTGATGAGACACCTGCCTGGAGGAGGGGATGCCGCACCTTCCCACGGCACCGGACGCACCAGGGAGCGGCTGCCCACCCAGCAGCGGTGTTGACTCGAAGCCACCCAAACCTGACCTGCTGGGCAGACACTAGCAGGGGTTCCCTTAAGGAAAAAAAAGAAGAAAGAAAAAAGGACAACTCTGTTAGCTCACAGCATCAGCAAGCACATTCGTTAGGCAGCGCTGACGATGGGGGGAGGCAGCCGTCACGTCAGGGTCGCCATCTGCTCTTCCACTGCAAGTCACCTCATCTTCTCACAGACACTAGTCAGCCACGGGCAATGCTGCGTCCAAGTGGCCTCGGGAGTACTGAGATGCAGGTCTGACCAAGGGACGGAATAAAGGACAGCTACACACGCTGCGAATGCCGGCTGCGGAGAGCAGTCAAATGAAGAGGCTGGGGTTTAGGTGTAACACAGCTGCAGAGACGGGAAATTCCTCAGTGCGTCTGGCCACAACCCACTGCTGGAATCCAACTAACACTAGCGAGAGGAGAAACACTGACACTCGCCAGACGCCCCTGGCGGCTCTAAAAGCCTCCCGAGCCAGGCGGCCTCTGGGCCACAGTAAATCCCTCCAGAACAAGACTCAGAGGTCTCACACATGATTGGAATCCACAGGACATTTGGAAAGAAAATTAAACTTTAAATATGGTACTGCACTACCAGATGAGAAAAGATAAACAGCAACAACAGCTCAAGACCCAGTGTGTGGGCGTGACAAACCCCACAGTGCTGTCTGGGCTGGCTGAGCCCGGCGCGCGTGCTGTGCTGGGCTGCACGGCAGTGACTGCTGCCTTGCCGTCCCTACACTCCGCGCACGCATGTCGGCCCGACGTTCACGGTGGTTTAGACCAGGGAGCCCCCACACGCTGCCCAGCAGGGCCCCTAACACTCACGCACCGCAGGGCGCACCGGACAGGTGTGCAGGGCCACCTCGGCCCATCTGCTCACATGACCCTTCCCACCGCCTTGGGACAGAATGATGCCCAGGTGGCATCTGCAGGACCAGCTAGTGATTTCATATTACAGACAAGCTGGCATAAAAGAAATGTCATCCCGAAGAAAGGCTGAGTTCCAGCCCCTTATACATCCTGGGGGATTCCTACTGTGCTCATTATCTGAATTACGACTTACTCTGCCAGCCAGAAGATGACGACTCTCCCGCACCGGCTACACCTGGACTCCCAGGCCCGTCTGTGCGTCTGGTTCTACTTCTGCAACCATGTATCTTTTATACCTCCAGTTAAGCTGAACCCGAGAGAACGGTTCAAATGTACATTAAGTGCACTTTACACCAATGCTTCTCCAAGACTATCTAAACACAGCGCTATTTCCTAGGTTTCAAGTCAATAATGAGACGATGCCTTTGGCACTGGGACAGTTCTGGGGACACCCCCTCCCCTCTGCAGTGCAGCCGAAGACCACAGCACCTGCCTCCCCGGGGTCAGGGCTCTGCAGAGGACACTTGAGATTTTGTGCAGTGCAGTGACGAGACACGTCACACAAACCTCCACCCTAATCGGTTGCGGGCAGCACGGCTCATCTTAAAAAGCAGCATTAATAGGTGTAATACACATATTCTATTACAGATCAGCGTGAATCAGAACTGTGTAACATTCAAAATGTATAGCACCGGTTTTTCCTTGAATCAAAGCACATGCCAAAAAAAAAAAAAAAAGGTACAAAGACTAATTTATCAGCCCTCTAGGAGGACTAGCTGGAAATATTCGTCTATTTTAAACTGGATGCATAGCTTTTAACATCATTCCAAGTGAAAATTTCAATTCTTTGACATTCGAAAAAGGATAATAAATCAGGGAATTAAAAACAATTGAATACCTAGCCATGAACTCAAAATCACTTTCTATGTCTAAACCAAAGAATTCTGAGCTCTAAACTATAGAGTGGGTGGGTGGGTGGGTGGGTGACCCTGCAAAGGAACCCAGAGAGATCAAGATGGATTTTTATCTCCCCGCTCTCCTGGAGTTAAGTTCTTTAAATTGTTCTGCAAATCAAAAGGGATTCTCTCTCTAGCTGTGTGTGCAAAAGGGGTGCTGAAGAACAGGCTCACATCTAGGGGGGCCTCGGCCTCAGAGTCCCAGGAATCTGTGTCTGTGCTGCTGGAGTCCTCGGCTGTCGTGGGCGGGTAGCTGAGCTGCTCTAACTGGTCGATGATGTCAGAGAACTGGAAGGCCGAGCTGGACTCGGAGCGGACCGAGCAGGCTGGGAAGTTGACCATGGAGCTGGCCTCAGACTGATTGGCGGAGCTGGACGTGTGCAGAGACAGCCCGCCATGCAGCGGCACGTGATTGAGGGAGCTGTTTTCAGACTGGTTGTTCCTGAGCGAGCTCGTCTCAGAAGGACTCAACAGGCTCTGCATCAGGCTGGCTTGTGCCTTCACCTCGAACAGCTCCGAGGTGTCTGCGGGGTGCACATTGCCATTGAAGTCACTTTCTTCCTCAAATTCAAAATCATCTTCCATGTTCATGTCTACTGCCTCAGTGGAGTACCTGTCTGGGCTGGACGGGGCAGACGCTGGATGCTGGAAGTCACCCGGACCACACAAAGGAGGGGACGCCGTGGGCTGGGCAGGCACCTGCGGCTCCTGCAGCACTAAAGAGCTAAACCGGAATGAAAACGCCTCAGAGCCTCCAGCAAAGAAAGAAATTTCTGCTGGGTCATCATCTATGAACTCCTCAGACACCTGCAGCTGGGCATTTGTCAATGTGAAAACAGGGGGCCCCCCCTGGCACTGCCGGTCACACCGGAACTCCCCACTGGAAGGGAATGAGCCTGTGGTAAAGTCATCCTCACCACTGTCATTTTTACAAGCAGCTCTGCGTGCCTTGCTGGCCCTCCCTGCGTCTAGGTCTAAGGCAGCGAGACTCTGCCCCTGGGGACAGGTGGAACCACAACTGCTCACGACATGACAAAACTCAACACCTGAACCAGGCTGGAGTGCGGGGGGCCCAGGGGACTGGGCTGGCTGCATGTTGGGGCCTCTGGCCGCTGCTCCACTGCTCCTCTCTGCAGCTGGACTCTTGATGCAGGAGACCTGGGGGTCTGCGAGGGAGCTGCTGCTGTCCTTGAAGTCGGGCAGGCTGGTGGGGGTCAGCGGGGAGCTAGGCAGCGGGTAAAAGGAGGCATTTGCTGAAGATGGGGAGGCAGAAGTCCGCAATCCTTCCATGAATGAGATGCTCTGGGGGTGAAAATTAAGAAAAGGGAAAAAAAAGAGAGGAACATATAAAATCACAAATTATCACTAGAAGTTGCAAAGCCAACTGGGCCCAATTTAGGGCATCCACACATTTCTATCACAGCTTTTACAAAAAGGGGCAATTGGGCTGGGTGTGGTGGCTCATGCCTGTAATCCCAGCACTTTGGGAGGCTAAGCCGGGAGGATGACTTGAAGCCTAGAAGTTTGAGACCAGCCTGGGCAATAGGGAGACCCTGTCTCTACAAAAAATAAAACAAGTTAGCTGGGCATGGCATGTGCCTGTAGTCCCAGCTACTGAGGAGGCTGAGGCAGGAGGATTGCTTGAGCCCAGGAGTTGGAGGCTGCAGTGCGCTATGATGATGCCACTGCACTCTAGCCCAGGAAAAAGAACAAGACCCTGTCTCAAAAAATGAAATAAAATAAAAATGAGTAATTAAAAAAGGGCAATTGATCAGACTTTCCCTTTTAGAACTGAAGATCTGTAAATGTAGACGCAGGATCATCTGTTTACAAACATTGACTTACGATTCCATTTTTTTCTCTTAGGGCATGAGATGTGCACAATGAAGAAAACCTCCATCAGGTAGAACCAGTCTCGGTGGCAGTCCTGCCCCCTGCAGCTGCAAGGGAACTGCCTGTGGGCATCTGCCATTGTGCCGAGGGGTGAGACACAGCTGGAGGGGAGTGAACGCTTAAACCACCTGCTGACCCTGAGGAGCAAGTCTGAGCACCACAGTAATGGGTACTGGCCCCCGTCAGGCTTACAGCCCCCAGGGAGTGGGAACACGTAGCAGTTCCTTCACATATGCAACGGAAGGTCCAGGGTCACTGCCTGGACGCTCCCTGCCGGAAGGGCCCTGAGTGTGCGTGAGCAGAGGCTGTGAGCAGAAGCTGTGAGCGGACGAGGACGCACGGGACGGGCTGCGGCCAGAGGCATCCGGAGGCCACACTGCACCGCCTGCCACTGCACGGGGGCCCCAACCACATCCTCACTCACGGCTCCACACGCAAGATGAGGCCTCTCTGCTTGCCAAGGGTCGCTCCTCGTGAGTGCCATCACTGAGCACGGCCATGCCTGAGAAAACCCCTTGTTATACAGACACACCCAACATCATTAAGAGGGCAGTCAGGCCAAAATATAACCAAACAGAATTGAGGAACTTTACTTTTTTTTTGACAGATGGGGTCTTGCTCTGCCACCCAGGCTGGAGTGCAGTGGTGCAACACAGCTCACTGCAGCCTTGAACCCCTGGGCTCAGCGATCCTCCTGCCACAGCCTCCCGAGTAGCTGGGACCACAGGCGCCCACCACCATGCCTTGCGCCCAGGCTGGTCCCAGACTGCTGGCCTCAAGCGATGCTCTTGCCTCGACCTCCTGAGTTGCTGGGATTACAGGCACGAACCACCACCCCTGTCAGGTGAACACTTCTCTGAGCAGCACGTGTCAGGCCATGTGTGTAAGTCCACATTACAGCAGGTGATACAAGCCAATGCAACCGCAGCAGGCCCAGCAGCCGGCCTTGCAGAGACAAAACAGGAGGTCCCTGAGATGAGTCTATTTTCAAATGTTTATCATATCACTTTTTCTTAACCATTCAACCATATTCAACACTCTCCTGTGGCTTTTATTTTTTTATTTTTTTTGAGACAGAGTCTCACTCTGTTGCCCGGGCTAGAGTGAGTGCCGTGGCGTCAGTCTAGCTCACAGCAACCTCAAACTCCTGGGCTTAAGCGATCCTACTGCCTCAGCCTCCCGAGTAGCTAGGACTACAGGCATGCGCCACCATGCCCGGCTAATTTTTTGTATATATATGTTAGTTGTCCATATAATTTCTTTCTATTTTTAGTAGAGACGGGGTCTCACTCTTGTTCAGGCTGGTCTTGAACTCCTGACCTCGAGCGATCCACCCGCCTCGGCCTCCCAGAGTGCTAGGATTACAGGCGTGAGCCACCACGCCCGGCCTCCTGTGGCTTTTAAAACGCAACAGAAGAGAAATGAAAGCTTAAAGGTGACTTTTAGATGATTCATATTTTGACATTAAATTTGAACTTTGTAAAGAAACAATTAAAAATACATTTTCTTTTAATTTCAATTGATTTAATAAGAAATTTCTAATGAGGAAGTATACCTAAAAGAGTTAAAGAGGGTTTTGATTTAAAACACCCATTAAAAAAAAGCTTAGCACATATGAGCTTTAATACATGAGGTGCAAGTATAGCTCCTGGAGATTCTATGACAGCATAAATGATAAACCATCACCAAAAACGAACACTGTGCAGAAATAAAAATTATAAATACGAAACTGTAGCAACACGAGGAAAAAGTTACGACATACTATATGAAAATAGCAAGATTCTGTGTAAGAATATGCTTGCTGGGAAACACGCATTCTATGGCATAGAATGACGTGTTGCCTGATCAAAAAAAAATTTAAAACATGCTTGTGTGTGGAAGTTAACACGCAAATGTGAAAACGGGAAGGGGCTGTGAAGTAGATCTGAGACATGAAAAGGTCACCAACGGTCTGTCACAGAGGCACAGAGCAGCTACTATCGCGTTTTGGGACACTCTTGCCAAATGTTTTCCTACGAAGTGTTTGGGTAAGCCCACGTGTGTGGTCTTTCTTCTGATACAGTTGCAATTATGCCAAACACATAGATATAAATTTGTTTCCAGCTTTTCACCCTTAACAGCAAGGATTTCCCCATGCTACTACACATTCTTTATAAGCAGTGCTTTTAGGGGTTACAAAAAATCCCACCAAGTGAATGCAGCTAAAAGTGCTGCCAGCATTGTTTAGGATTTTGAAGTGTATTACAGGTAACATTATGATGCACATCTCAATGCACAAGGCGTTTTATTTAGGACTTCTTTCTGAAAACAGAGCCCCAGAATTGGAATTGCTATATTAAATTCCATGACTAATTTTAAGACTCCTGTTACAACACTGCCAGATTATTTTCCAAAAGAGCAGAGGAATAATATTGCCTATGTTTTTAAGCAGAAAAGACTAACCTGTTTTGGCACATCCGCAGTCAGTGCACGGACAGACATCTGAGTCCTGCTGTGCCGTCTACAAAGCAGAGAACAGGCTGTGAGCAACCAAGCCCTCCTTTTCTCAGTACCCGTTTTTAAAGCAGCAACATGTACTGTGCCCAAGAGGAGCACCTCACATAAAAACACGGCTAGGACAGGGGCCTCTAACTAGAAAGGGGCAGGATAACCGAAAACGAGAATTAAAAAGATACCTCAAAGGAGGTATAATTATACACCCACACTAAAGGAAAAATTCCACATGCAGAGAAACAACATGAATTTTCAGATTAAAAGTTTACTGTACCATGTAAAAACATTATATGGAAGCCAAGCCATACAGACTGGAAACTAAACAGTAGTATCTGTATACATACACAATGTCTGTATAAGACATTACAAATCCATTTTCTTTAAAAAACTGTAACTGAACTCAAGTGTCAAAATATACATTTATGTATATGAAATGAATTTTATTCAAGTAAAGATCAAAAATATTTAAAATACTAACTTTAGAAGCACACACTTCACATCACAAAGGGCAGAACGTACCTCTCATACGGAATTCTCTTCATTCCGCCATCTTTGAAATAATCGACTAGCTGTTTCTGAGTTCTTCCACTGTGAATAAAGGTTCCAATTTTTAAAAAAGAATCAACACTAACTCATAGCATTAATTTTTCAAAGTAGAAGACAAAGAAAAAGTAAGATTTGCCCAGCCTCTCTCACAAATACACACACATATATTTTAAAGTTATACTTTGGGGCCAGGCACAGTGGCTCACGCATGTAATCCCAACATTTTGGGAGGCCGAGGCAGGAGGATCGCTTGAGCCCAGGAGTTCGAGGCCAGCATGGGAAACGTGGCAAGACTTGTCTCTACAAACAATTAAAAAATTAGCCAGATGTGGTGGCATGTGCCATTAGACTCAACTACTTTAGGCTGAGCTGGGGGGTCACTTGAGCCCAGGGTTTCAAGGCTGCCAGTGAGCTATGATTGCGTCACTGAGCTCCAGCCTGGGTGACAGAGACTGACTCTATTTAAAAAAAAAAAAAAAAAAAAGTTTTATCAATACTTTGTAATTAGCATAACTGACTTTCTAATAAAATTGTTATTGGCTATTTTTTCACATTTTGTATGCTTTCTCTAGTTACTATCTTTTACAGTAGCTACACTTTGCACAAATTCTCTGAAATATTTTATAACACTTCTGTCTTCACTAGGTATTATCTGTTTTCCCAGCTTTACAACCTGGCGAGAGGCCTGAGCAACCTGTGGCAGGGCCCGTACCTGTATCTGAAGGAGGAGCCCCGGCTGAAGAAGACGGCTTTCGCTTTTGGCTTAGGTTGATCAAAAAGTCTAAAAAAGGTGTGATACTCCACACAAATCTTCCAGAAGTTTTTACATTCATCTCTACTGCCCAACAGAAATTCTAATGTGTCCTGGTAAGGCCCCTAGAAACAACATGCAAAGGTCAAGTAATTAATTCAAGAATCAAGTACTGGACAAGAGAAAGTGAATTTAGGAAGCAGATCACACAGCAGGCACTTCCAAAATTAAAAATTAGGAACCTTTTTCTAAAAATTGTATACAAAGACTCCTGGTTCCATTTACTTAATTAAGAGAAAAGAAACATTGTATATATTCATGGTAGAAATAGCAGAAAAATGAAGTCCTCCACAATCACACATTGCCAAAAGTCTGAAGTGTTTCTTGGAACCACTCTTTCTCCAAACTGTGGCATCTTTCCATGCCAGCTGACATATTTATATGCTATTACTGAATTGTTTATCCGTAGTTTTTAAAAAAAATCTAGGATGGTTTGTATGTCCAGGACACGTGGTTTTCAGGCTCAAAAATACTACGAAGAAACCACTGCACTCTCTCTCTCAGTTATTCTTTTGGATAAATTCCTAGAAACAGAATTCTAAGCTCAAAGACAATGTACATTTTGTTTTTCTTTTTGCCAGGAACACTCTACCACAGAAAGTGCACATTTCTGAACCTTCTGATAGACCTTACCAAATTATTAATTCCTTCCAGAAAGACTATAGTACTTTGATCTCTACATTTAGTCTTCAAAACCTAAGTGCTTGGGGATGTAAAATGTAATGTTGCCAAGTGCAGATACAAACACAATTCTGAGCTTTGAAGTATCGCACCATTCAATGCACAGGAGCTCTCTTCCGCCCCCACTGAGGGAAAGCACATTCCTCAGCACACGGGAGGAGCACTGCGGCACGGGGTGCCCGCGCGGTCATGGGAGAGACCAGGCCACACCAAGACAACCACCAGGCGCACGCCATGTGCCTCAGCATTTCCGTGAGGCAAATGGCTCCAACCAGCCCTCACTGCTTGACCTGTTCTGTGACACCAACTCCCCTGCCCGACAGAACGAGGCTGCCATGAACACAACGTGGGCCGCGTGGAGCCACGTGACTGCACCGCACGCGCCCAGTCTGCTTCGTGTGGGCACAGGAGAGATGCAGTGAGAGCTCCGTGCACCTCTCTCCGCAGAGGGACGGAGGGTGACAGGCGAGGAGAGCTCCTGTGCTGCCAGGAGTGAGCGTCTGTGCCAGGAACCTCTGACAAACTCATTTAACTCACCAGGCTGCGCCTCAGTCATTCTTTGGTCCCTCGTCTCCATCTCATTTTGGAGGGTGGTTTTTCTATACCGTCATGGCATTTTCCCAAACACCCAGCTTCTCAGAATAACCGCAAGAAACATTTTTTACTCACAGAGAAAAAAGCAGCCTTTTACTTGCATTTTGTGTGTTACCTGAACAAGAAGCCATCCCCTGAAGCCGCCCACCAGAGGTCACACACGCTGCACATGAACCCGGCACGTGAGAAAGGCTGCAAGGCACGCCACGGGCCTCGGCAAAGCTCAGGCAAAGCCTTTCCTCCACTGTCCAAGGGCTGTGACTCTCCCGCCACCCGAGTGTGTCTGCAGCGACACAGGCACTGCCGGCTCTCACGCTTCACCCCACGGTGGCTCGGCTCGCCCACCTGCTATTTCCTACCTCTCCCCATACAACGGAAATGTGACGATTCGCACATCTTTGAATAATTGCACGTACTGGATTTTTCCCAAATATCAGACTATACAGGCATTTACTTTCCCCATTTTTACTCATTTCAGTAAATTCATATGTAATTATTACTTTATTGACTGGCAACCTCTAAAGAAAGGAATATTTATTCTCTGATAATCAAGGCCTTTTCAATTAGAGCTACTCAGAGGTCAACTTCTGAATCAAAGACACATGAGAACACTGGGGACACCCCTCCGTTCCCTCTGAGCAGAAGCTGACATGACTTTGCTGTGGGCTTCAGATGACTTTGAACACTTTATTAGACACCTTGTACTTTAGCCTCATCATCTAGAAAACAAAGAGGCCATAGTAACCAGCAGTTCTCAGCAGCTCCTGGGAGCTGGTCAGACATTCACCTGCCTGGGCCCACCCCAAACCCGCTGAATCTGACAGCCTGGGGGTGGTGCTCAGGGATGTACAGGTGACAAGGTTCTCGTGGGGGGCATCGTGAGACCAGCAGGGCAGATTGTCCTTAAGCCCTTCCAGACCCCAATCCCAAATCCTGCCCTTAGACTCCTGTGTGTGGTACGTCGAAATGATTTACAAAGTAGCTTTAAAAAAAAAAATCCCTCAATAGACTAGCAGAATACATTCTCTTATAATTTAAAAAGTGCTCAAAATAATACTTACATGAACCTCTGGATGGAGTTTGATAAGAAACCGTTTCCTCTTGAAGCTTAGTTTACGGACCTTAGACCAGTTGAAAGTGTTGATTTTGGTGGTGCCCTGAAATTCAAGAGATACTCATTTGTGGCACATTTGTACCCTAACACATACTCCCCTTTCTCATGAAAGAATGTTTAAATAACACCCTTGATGTGTGAGTACCAACACACCAATCTATTTTAGAAAGACAACTTGATTTCCTTGACAAGTTTTTATCACAATTTTTTTTTTTTTTTTTTTTTTTTTTTTTTTTTTTTTGAGACACAGTCTTGCTCAGTTGCCCTGGCTAGAGTACAGTGGTGTCATCACAGCTGACAGCAACCTCAGCCTCCTGGACGCAAGCAACCCCCCTGCCTCAGCCTCCCCAGTAGCTGGAACTACAGGTGTGCACCATCACGCCTGGCTAATTTTTCTATTTTTAGTAGAGACGGGGTCTTGCTCTTACTCAGGCTGGTCTTGAACTCCTGGCCTCAAGTGATCCTCCTGCCCCAGCTTCCCAGAGTGCTGGGATTATAGGCAGGAGCCACCATGTCCGGCCACAAATTATTTTTACCAGCGTTAATGTTACACATTTTTTGAAGCCTACCCCTGCAAGGGCAGTGGCCTGGAAAGGGCAGTCTGGTGTGAGAAAGTAAACAGTGCTCGAAAAATGAGGGACATGTCAAAAGGACACAAGAGCCAGCTTGAAGGGGCTCCCTGGGACCAAATCTGGGACAATTTAAATATGGAAATAAATAATGATAGCCACAGACAAGTGACCCATTTGAATTCAGGAATCCAAAGTGACATGAACTAAATAAATGGGGAGAAAATTCTTCCTTCCAGTAGCAGGAAGAACGGAACTTAAGGAGTTGTCACTGGGCACCATCACAGTGATCTCACCAGGAGGGGAGCTGGATGAGGTACAAGACAGTCGCTTAGTCTCGGACCCCATATGCCACAGGAACCAGGACACACTGTCACTTGGCGAGTCCAGGGTCTCATCAGCAGCAAGTGCTGCCCAAGCACGTGTTGCAGGCGTTATAAAGACCACCCTGTAATCTTCTAAAATGTCAAGGTCACGAGAACCAAGGAAAGAAGGAAGAATGTTCCAGACTGCAGAGACTAGAGAGACACAAGGCAAGGCGCAGCGTTTGATCCTAGGTTGGACCTTCTGTGGTAGCAACATGGGGACAACAGTGAGAGGTGGACAGCGTCTTGAGGGAGGGGCAGCAGTAGCTTTTTGTGCTGTTCTTGCAGCTTCTGTGTAAACTTCAAATGGTTTCAAAATAAGATTTAAAAGATGCAGGAAGACACTGCTTTGGCATTTTAGCTTCTACTCCTTCCATCACCAGCATTTACCCTTTTCTGCAAACTCAACATGGGAGCAGGCGAGGGCTGTGGTCCCTGCAGAGACAGCTCAAAACCCAAACAAACCCGTAAACCCCTCAACCGTAACAAAGAACAAAACACTACAACATGGAAGGACTTTGAAAACAAGGGAACATCAGATACAAAAGGCCACATGTTGTAGGATCCCGTTTCTGTGAAACATCCAGAATAGATGGAGACAGAAACACCTTGGTCTTTGCCTGTTCTGGGCACCAGTGGTTGCTGGGGAGTTACTGCTAATAGGTGCCGGGGTTTCTTTCTGGGGTGATGAAAATATTCTGGAATTAGATAGTAGTGATAATTTCACAACTCTGCAAATATCCTAAAAAAATTCCTGAGTTAAAAGATGTTCTCGAAGCCAAGTTATAAATACGGGGGTCTAAATGAGGACTGAAGCATCCTAGCTCCCAAAATGTTGCCCAAACATGAAGTTACTCTAATTTCTACTCAAAATATTGGAGGACTTTCAACCATGTTCTCAAAGTTCCTCTCCTAAATTATGTTCTAAAAAACAAAGCAAAACAAAACATCAACAAAAGGAAACAAAGCAAAATCCCCACAGTCCCAGCTCTGGACATTGTTTATGTACCCAGGGCAAAGCCTTAAAAAGCCCATGGCCGGATGGGCAGGAAGAAACGCGCCCTCCCAGGCCAGACGGGGAACCTGCCCGGGAGACACTCGCAACAGTTTCCAGCTGCCGGCTCGGGCTTCCATTCCCCCTTCTGGTCAAAGTGAGCAATCACCACGGATCTCTCAGTATCTTCAGGGAGTTGGTTCCAGGACCCCCCCAAACCAAAATCTGCAAATGCTCAAGTCCCTGATAAAAACGACATAGCATTTGCACATAACCCACCCACATCCTCCTGTGTACTTTACATCAGGGGTCCCCAACCTGTGGTGAGTTGTATAATTGTTTCATTCTATGTCACAATGTAATAATGATCGAAATAAAGTGCACAGCAAATGTGATGCGCTTGAATCATCCCGAAACCATCCCCCCTCCCTGGGTGTGGGAAAATTGTCTTCCATGAAAACGGTACCTGCTGCCAAAAAGGCTGGGGACGGCTGCTTTGTATCATCTCTAGATACTGTTCACATCTAATACATGTGAACAGTTGTTATACTGTATTACGTTAAATTTGTATTATTTTTGATTACATTCTTTTTTCTGCTGATATGCAGGGACGACTGTATATACCCCGGTCTGAACCACTGTCACAAAACAAAAGGAGCAATTAATAGAAGATTCAAGGACAATAAGCCTTCATCTACTGCACCCTGACTCGACAGGCTAAGACAATACTTCTAAAGCTGAGCAGTTAGCTGTGGAACACTGAGAACTACTGCTTTCTTTTTTTTTTTTTTTTGAGACAGGATCTCCCCTTTGTCACCTCAGCTAGAGTGCAGTGGTGTCATGATTGCTCACAGCAACCTCAAACTCCTGGGCTCCAGTGATCCTCCTGCCTCAGCCTCCCGAGTAGCTGGTAGCTGGGACTATACACATGCACCACCATGTCCTGCTAATTTTTTTAAGTTTTGTAGAGACAGGGTCTGGCTCTTGCTCAGGCTGGTCTCAAACTGCCGACCTCAGATGATCCTCCCGCCTCAGCCTCCCAGAGTCCTAGGATTACAGGCGTGAGCCACCGCGCCTGGCATCGTTCTCACTTTTATCCAATAATCCATGGTCTGTCTGTAAATGCCCAACAGACTGCAAAGCTGGAAAGAAGCCCAGGCAGCTCAGAGGTTGCCTGCTGCCCCTGCTGCCCCTGCTGTCCTCTTCCCAGCAGACCCACCGCCAGCTCTCTGGGCTGCCTTCCCTGGCATTTGCGTTCAGGCACTTGCTCACTCACCCGCATTCCCAGGCAGCACGTTTGAGACCACTGGCACGCTTCCCACTGTGAGACCTTGCCTCTTGAACTTTTGTCACCACCACTACCTCAAACTGACAGTCCCCACACTCCAATTTTGGTAAGTTATACATTTGCTATTTATCATGTAAGTATTACAAGTTAATCCATGATGAATTATAACTATACTTTGCTTCCTTCTTTACTTTAAATTTTCCTTGAGTTACTAATTGCCCCTTGTTATTTGAGTGATTTTGTATGTACCCATTGCTAGTTAGAACTCTTCCCCACAGTCCAGCACAAGACATGGCCTGCTGGTCTACCCGCCTTGGCAGCCCCCTCTCGGAGCCCTGTCCTTGCTCCGACGCTGGTGGGTGGCCCTGCTCCCAGGGTGCGGCCTGAGCCTTCCTTTACCTCTTAAAGGGGGCACCCTGTTTCCACAATTCTGGGCTTATTCTCTCCTCTAGTGGCAAGTGTAGGAGTTAAATTTTTGAAAATTTGCACATCTGAAAAATGCTTTATTTCCTCCGTACAGAAGCTGTGTGGGACAGGCCACAGACTTCTAGGTTGGAAATGATTTTCTTTTAGTTTTTGAGCCACTTCTTGTCCCACTGCCTTTCAGCTTCCAGTGTCGCTACTAACAAGTCCAACATCATTTAATTCATATTTCTTTCTCCTTCCTGGAAGCTCTTAGATCTTCTCTTGTATCTCATGGAAATGTTTGTTCATCTGTTTAATGAGAACGTGTAGGCACTTTCCATCTGGAGATCTCTGCCTTAGTACTGAACTTTTTCCTCACATAATTTCTTTTTTTTTTTTTTTGAGACAGAGTCTCACTCTGTTGCCCGGGCTAGAGTGCCGTGGCATCAGCCTAGCTCACAGCAACCTCAAACTCCTGGGCCCAAGCGATCCTACTGCCTCAGCCTCCCAAGTAGCTGGGACTACAGACATGCCCAGCTAATTTTCTCTCTATATATTAGTTGTCCATATAATTTCTTTCTATTTTTAGTAGAGACGGGGGTCTCGCTCTTGCTCAGGCTGGTCTTGAACTCCTGACCTCGAGTGATCCACCGCCTTGGCCTCCCAGAGTGCTAGGATTACAGGCGTGAGCCACCGCGCCCGGCCCCCTCACATAATTTCTTTATCAATTTCCTCCCCTGCTTTCTTTGTTCTGCCTCTGGAATTCCTGTATGCTGGATGTTGGACCTCCTGGGTTGCTCCTTTTCTTTACTTTTCTCTATATTTCTTCCTTTTATCTTTTATGCTGCCTTGTAGAGATTTCCTCAGCTTTATCTTTCAACCATTCTCATTCTGTCAACAATGTTACTTCTGCTATCCTATTTTTAAATTTGCAAACATTTCTTTGTTCTCTCTTGGTTCCTATCATAGCATCCTGCTCTTGTTTCAGAGACGCAAAGTTTTCTCTTATTTCTACTAGGGTTTTCTGAAAATGTAACACAGTGATACATTAACAAGGTTGAAATTCTGAAGGCATAAAAATGAGTCCACAGTGAAAAGTCTCTCTCCCGTCACTGCCCCAAAACCTGCCAGCTGCAGTCACCCTTCCTGGGGGCCATTGATGTCACCAGATTATTTTGTACAGAATATATACAGTGTGTAATTCTCCTGTTTCCCACAAGCAGTAGGGTAGGAATCTTTTTGCCAGATGATGATATATTTCAGTATTTCACGTATGAGGACACAACGAGCGTCTTTGCTCCTCATACAACTGCCCAGTGCTCCACAGGTGGCTGCACCGCCGTGTATTTCACTGGCCTTCTAATGGCCGATTCCCAATCAACTTTCACACCACAGACAAGGCTGGAATAAAAAATTACAAGATAAAAGTTTTATGCTTCTGGTAAAAGGTATTCCTACTTCTCATGCACATGACACTGCATAGAGCAATTTTTCTATTTTGCCAAAATCTGACAGATAAAAAAATAATGCCCCCCTCATGATATGGCAGGTTTTGGTTTTCCATCTCTTCCATTCCTGACACTGGGTCAGTTTCCTCTGAGTCCCCTCTTCCCCACAAATCTTGCACCTGCCCCTCACGACAGAGACGATCCTCAGCTGCCGGGCGCTGCTCGGGTATCCGCATGTGCTCAGAAGTGAGGCTCCGGGAGTGCTGGAGTCTGTAACCGCCACAGTAAAGACCAGCTCAGGCGAGAGTCATCAGTGGACGCTAAATCTAGGGAACCTGAGGAGGGACAGGATGTCTGCACGGCCTTGAAATGTCTCTCCCTGGACTGTGATTGGCCCAAAGAGGAAGACTAGCAACTCTGTGGTGGACGAACGAGAAAACACAGGGTCAAGATTCACAGCACCAGTGAGGACAGATGGCCATCGAGTGCCTCCAGGTGTGACACCCCGAGGGCCGTAACGTCACTTGGTGGTGTTCCCCCTGGGAATGCACCACCTGAATCTAATCATAGGGAAACATCTGACCAGCTACAAATGAGGAGTTTTCTATTAAAAATGAAAAGGGACAGTTCTTCAATACTGTCCACATCATAAAAGATAAAAGCTGGGTGTGGTGGCTCATGCCTGTAATCCCAACACTTTGGGAGGCTGAGGCTGGAGGATCACTTGAGGCCAGGAGTTCAAGACCAGCCTGCGCAATAATGAGACCCCATCTCTACAAAAATAATAAAAAGTCAGTAGGGGTGGCGTGCACCTGTAGTCCCAGCCACTTGGGAGGCCAGGTCAGGAGGATTGCTTGAGCCCAGAAGTTTGAGGCTGCAGTGAGCTGTGACTGCACCTTTGCATTCCAGCTTGGGTGACAGAGCAAGACCCTGTCTTGGAAAAAAAAAGAAAGAGAGAGAAGCCATGGAAATGTTCCAGATCCAAGCAGACTGGAGACATGACAGCTAAACGCTTTGTCTTGCCCTAGACTGGGTCCTGTCCTGGAGGGGAACAAAAGCTATAAAGGACATCCCAGGACTTGCTGACAAAACTGGATATTAAACAGTAGATTAAAGAACCGTGTCAACGGTGTCAGGGACAACTGCACTGTGGTTACGTAAGGGCGTCTCTTAGGAAATACGCGGTGAAGTATGCAGGGGTGAAAGGCCACTGATGAGCGCAATGTGCTCCCAAATGCTCCAGAAAAAACCGTGTGTGGGGGGCGGACAGGGAGCGGGAATTTAGGCAATCGAGCACACGCAACAGAACAAAAGAGGCAGATGCTGGTCGAGGGGAGCCTGGGTCAGGGGTGCAGGGGCTCTCAGGGCTATTCCAACTCTTACAGCTTTTCTAAGTCCGAAAGTGTTTCCAAATGAAAGTCATATAAAGGGGCAGCTCTGAGATGTGGGCAGGCTGCTCTGTGTGGGCCCATCAGCTGGTGGGACTCAGGCCTGCCATGGGGGTGTGTCAGTGTCAGCATCCGCAGGGTCCCTGCCCACCAGCCCACCCTGGAGCAGACTGTGGTCCTTGGTTTCCAAGCACTGACCCAGCCAATGTCCCTCAGGGGCTGACACACGGACGGCCTGCCTTGCTGTCCTGATCACGGGCTTCCCTTCCTTTCCAGGGAGGGGCCTCAGCCCTACCTTGTGTTCTGCACTCCGGGGAGGGGAGGAGACAGCACAGGCAGTGGCCACCCTGGTTGCCGTCTGGCCTGGGAGTGCTCCTCACACAGATGGAACCAGGCTGTCCCCAGCCTCAGCCTGGCCCTGGCCGCCCGAGGTAACCCAGTGTGGCCGACGCGGAGCCCTCCCCAGCTTCCTGGGGACACACGGCCTGCTCCGTGGCTTCCCGGCTGCAGGCTGGAGATTCCAGCCTCTTCCACTCCACAGAGTCAGTGCCCACTCAGCTCTTCACTTCCCAGCGTCCAGGGCATTGCCGATATCCTCCATCTTCTCCTGTCTGCTTTTCTACTCTTTGTTCTTATGGATTTAAATGTTAAAAAAAATTCCTTCACTGTCATTCTGATAGGAGTTTTGAGGGAGTAAAAATAAATGCATGTATTCGATCTCCCATCTTTAATCTGAAGTCTCTTCCCTTGCCTTTCCAACTTCTTCAGGCTGTAAGTTATTTGTCCTTTTGGGGAAATGTGCCAAGGGCTCAGTTTGGATGTGTGGATTAAACCCTGCCCCAGGTGGGGGGACTGCTATCGGCAGGTGCAGGCCTGGTTTGGGTGTTTACTGTTCTCTGATCATACTGAGTATGGCAGATAACACAATTAACATTCTAGGTTCAAGATTTAATTTTCTTCTGACAGGAAATTGAAATTTGATGGCTAGCTTAGCAAAAATAAAGGAAAAGAAAAGGGAAACAAGCATGGCTTGATCAGGGAGTCCTGAATCAGACCAGGTGTTTCAGGTGATCACAGGTGAAAAGGAGCCCACAGAAGGAAAGAGCCACAGGTGCAGGCACCTGGTTCCCGACCCCACACACGGAAACTCCACGACACTGAGCACGGGGCAGACCTCCTCAAGGTGCCAATCAGGGGCACAGAATTTCACAAGGGCCAGTGACGAGAGTGCTCCCCCAGGGCGGGGATCACAGGGGCCCGACACACTCAGTGTGCTGAGAGGGGCTCCGGGAGCCTCTCCCCAGTCTTCACAGAGGTGGGGGCCCGAGAAAGGAGAGAAGCTCCTCCACGGTTGTGCTAGCCTGGGAGATGCTTCCAAACCTCTCTGCCATCACCAGCGCCAGGACACACACAACCACAGAGAGAAGTACGTCCCTTCACATCACAGCCAACACAAACACTCTGTAAGACAACACTGACTCTTCGCATACAGAGCCCTCCGGTACTTTCTAGTCTATTCTGTTTTGCTTAAATGATGACTGCAACCCGTCACAAAGCTCTCATAGTCCCACAGTTTACACCCACAGCACAGAGACTGCTCCACAGGGAAGAGCCAGACTCGAGGAGAATTCTAAGGGGGAAGGGAACAGTGGGTGCCCCGAGAGGGAGTGGACAGTGCCAGGGGACAGTGGGCAGCCCTGGAGGGCAGTGGAAGGCAGTGGGGGGTCCAGGGGGCAGTGGGCAGTGGGCAGGACAGGGTGCAGGGGTCAGTCAGGAAGCAGTGGGCTCCACGACAGAGAGGATCACACTTGTTTTCCTGCTGAGCAAGAAGTCAGATGAGGCGACACACAAAGCTCCTCTTCCCAACCCAAGACCTCATTCATCCGAACAAACATTTCCCAGATCTGTAAAAACCAGCCCTACCAGCTTGCAGGACCCCACCACCCTCTGGCCCCGGCTTACCTGGAACACGAGGACGCCCATGTGGGAAACTGCCAGGTTAATCTTGGTTCCTTCTCTGTCAGAAGCCGTGTGAAATCTGACGCCGTACATTTCCAGCTTTCGAGCAATTTCAAGCACCTGGAAATCTGACTCGGCCGGCGTCTGGCCCCTGTAATGAAGGATAGTGTGATGACATCACTGAAAACACTCAATTTCTCAAAGAGCCGAAATGTATTGTAGAAGCGATCAGGAAAACAAACAAGACAAACAAACAAGGAAGGCTCTGTGTTTTCACCACCTGCACATTCACTCACTACAAAAGCAACACACCAAACACGCAGGCCAAAGAAACCAGCAATTTCCTTCTCTTCTGTAATTCACTTCATTCTAGGTGGAAAGTTTGCTTTGCATTCATTAGTCAGCCTTACGATTTGTCCTTGAAAGTGATGAGGTAATATGCAAACATTATATGCAGAGACAAATATTAAATCATAAGAAATACCACAGATAACAGTATCTTATTAAACCTATTTTAATGCTTTAAAAAAGTCTTTCCATAATGTGCAATTTTAACTATTAGAATACACTTTTGGGGCCAGGCGCAGTGGCTCACGCCTGTTATCCTAGCACTCTGGGAGGCCGAGGTGTGAGGATCTCTCAAGGTCAGGAGTTCCAGACCAGCCTGAGCAAGAGCGAGACCCCCGTCTCTACTAAAAATAGAAAGAAATTATATGGACAGCTAAAAATATACATAGAAAAAATTAGCCGGGCATGGTGGCTCATGCCTATAGTGCCAGCTCCTTGGGAGGCTGAGGCAGAAGGATCGCTTGAGCCTAGGAGTTTGAGGTTGCTGTGAACTAGGCTGATGCCATGGCACTCACTCTAGCCTGGGCAACAGAGTGACACTCTGTCTCAAAAAAAAAAAAAAAAAAAAAAAAAGAGAGAGAGAGAGAGAGAATACACTTTTGGGCTAGGTGCGGTAGCTCAAACCTGTAATCCTAGCCCTTCGGGAGGCCAAGGTGGGAGGATCGCTTGAGGCCAGGAGTTTGAGGTTACAGGGAGCTATGACGATGCCACTGCACTCTAGCCCTGGCGACAGAGCAAGACCCTGTCTCACGAGAAAAACAAAAAACAAAACCACTTTTATAAGAATTACACAGTCAAATGAACAACTGGTTTTATCCACATAGAGGTCTTCCAACACGCAGTATGCTGAGTCCCTGCCTGATGGTCACATCACGGACAGGAAAGTGCGCACAGTCTGCACGCCACCCAACGGCCTCCAGAAAAGCGATGCTCGAGCGAAGTCGCAGCTGGTGCGAAGAGACGACGCTCCCGTTAGGGCACCACGTTCAACGCCTGAATCCTACACATGGGGTCTTCCATTAACAATTTTTTTCCTTCTTCTTACTTCCAAATGCCAAAGCTTTTGAATCTTTGAGGAATAACGCAAGGACTTGGGTTATGCAGTTCCTGTGATTTCTATTCTTTGCCTAAAATTTACATTCTTTGAATATGATACAGACACCTGACTATTAGCTCTTATTTTAATAAATCATTGTCAACAAGAAGTAACATCTAGTGTGTGGCATAACCACTTTCCAAGAAGTCCTAATTCTGGAAGTTGCATTTAATTTGTAAGGCTACTAGTGAAGCTTTTTTCTTTCCTTTTTTTTTTTAAATGTCCAGGGCTGACTTTCCACAGATCGCAGTGAGGGAGCCGCCCTGCCACCTGCGCAACCCTGACCCACAGGAGGTCACCCTGCATGGCTTAGCACCGGGTTCTCCACGACACGCACCGCACCACGGGCAAGGGGGTGCTGCCCTTCTCCCAGGCGGGGGCGCTCTGCGCCGGATGGCAGGGGATTGGCCTTCTGCGGCCACGGCAGGCTCTGCGGTGCTGCCGCCTCGGCTGCCTGGGCGGGACGCTGACTTGCAGGTGTCTAGTCACAATCCCACGGACGACAGCTTCGCCCTGTTGGCTCCTCAGCCGAGCAGGTACACTAAGCGTGGGAACCCGTGGTTTCTCTCAGACCAAGCAGGATTACCATGGCAACAACACATCAACAGGATAAACTAACCTGTCTCACGACGGTCTAGACCCAGCTCACGTTCCCTGTCAGTGGTGAACAATCCAACGCTTGGCGAACTCTGCTTCCCAGTGACAGGAAGAGCCGACACCCAAGGACTGAGAAGAGACATCACCATGAACGCTTGGCCGCCACAAGCCAGCGATCCCTGCGGTGACTTTTTGACACCTCCTGCTTAAAACCCACAAGGTCACAGGCCTACCCACAGGACTCACTCTAGCCCGGGCAACAAAGCGAGACTCTGTCTCAAACAAACAAACAAACAAACAAAAAACCCCCCACGAGATCAGAAGGGTTGTGAGGCCTCACGTTCACAGTCTGCTTTTTTTTTTTTTTTGAGACAGAGTCTCGCTCTGTTGCCCGGGCTAGAGTGCCGTGGCTTCATCATAGCTCACAGCAACCTCAAACTCCTGGGCTCAAGCGATCCTCCTGCCTCAGCCTCCCGAGGAGCTGGGACTACAGGCATGAGCCACCATGCCTGGCTAATTTTTTCTATATATATATTTTAGCTGTCCATATAATTTCTTTCTATTTTTAGTAGAGACAGGGTCTCGCTCTTGCTCAGGCTGGTCTTGAACTCCTGAGCTCAAACGATCCGCCGGCCTCGGCCTCCCAGAGTGCTAGGATTATAGGTGTGAGCCACTGCGCCCGGCCATGGTCTGTTTTAAATATAACTTTCTACCTCTCAATATGTAGGCCAATAATCCACTTATGGAGAGGAATCACAAATTTGGTGTCTGAAGAAAACTTGTACCTTCAGAAACCTAGGACATACTTTAGAAATCTTCAGAAGTTAGAAAACCTCCATTTGAAAGACGATACAGATAATATTTAGCTATTTATTTCAGTATTAACTTTGTACATCTACACAGACACCAGCGACCATTATGCACCTCTAACTTTGGCCAACTTTCAAATCTTTTTCTTCAATCTCAAAGGTTCAAAATACATATGGCAAAGTCAAGAAAAACACTTTAATATCCTATTCAGTGATTACAACGGTGTTCCCAGCGGGTCATGGAAGAATCACTAGAATCATAAGACAAGGTGAGAAATTTATAATGATTAAAATAAGGTACAACATTGTGTTAGTCCGTTGGTGTGTTGGTATAAAAGAAATACCTGAAACCAGTTAACTTCTAAAGACAAGAGGTTCATGGGGCTCGCAGTTCTGCAGACTATACAAACATGGCGCCAGCAGGTGCTTCTGGGGAGGGCTCAGGGAGCGTCCACTCAGCGTGGAAGGAGAAGGGGAGCAGGCGCGCCACATGGGGAGAGCAGGAGCGAGCGAGACTCGAGGGGGTGCCCACACACTCGTAAACAACAGCCCTCACAGGAACTCACACGGCGAGAACTCACTACCACGGGAGGCACCAAGCCATGCATGATGGGATCTGCCCCCATGACCAAGCGCTTCCCACCAGGGCCCAATCCAACCTTGGGGATCAAATTTCAACGTGAGGTTCTGAGGGGCCATGTATCCAAACTATACAAAGAACGAATAAAAGAAAAGCATGTGTGGTAAGTTTTGATGACTGTGGTGGACCAGTTAGTGTATTAACACAGGGGGTGCCCAGAGACAGAGCCGAGCTCACTGCTTCCGGCTCCCTCAGCAGAGTCCAGCCGTGTTCCTGTCCGAGGCAGAGCACTGGACTTTCTAGAGTTTTTAAAGCATGTACCTAAGGTACACACACACTCTAAAGCAATGTATACCATGCAAACTGAGGCACACACATGCACAGACACAAGTGTGTATGCACATGACCACAGTACACAACACACACATGAACACACACATGCACACCCAAACACATGCACAATGCATGCTTGGGGACACACAGGAACATTTATGCACACACAGGCACACATGTACATACAGGAACATACCCACACACACAGCTACCTTGAGGTCTAATTCTTGGCTCCCTTCCATAGGTGGGCCTCTCAGTGTGACACTTCTCACCGCACTTTCAGTGCACGTGAACCAAGAACCCACCCTCAACACTCAGCACAGCTGCCAAAGGCCACAGGCACCCCCATGCTGCCAAGCTCACAGGCACGCTCCCGTCCTCGCCTCCCAGGCCGGGTGGTAAGCGTCAACCCAAGGGGCTGCGGCCACTTTGCTAAGACACTCTACCAGCGCCTGTGCCCCCCACGCTCCTGGCTGCTCAGAGCCCCTGGGGGGGCCTCTTAGCCTCTCAAGGCCAGCTCTGCGGGGCTTCCTCCTGGGCTCACCCCTCTTCCTACTCTGTCTCTACCCATTCCCTAGTTGTCCCCACCACTGCACAGGTTCCTATGGCCTGCCTGCTGACAACGTTCTCCCCAGCATCCCCAAGCCATCTGTCCCCTGGGGCTGTCACCTCAGCTGGACTCTTCCCAGTACAGTGCCCAATCTGCTCTTCCTCATGTCCAGCCCGCTCTGTGCGTCTCAGCAGGGAGCAACCGCTCCCCAGCTCCAGGAACAAATCCCGACCCAGGGACCGTTTCCTGGTGGGAAGGGCCCGTGACTCAGGCTGACACTCGGAGAGGACTCTTGCTCCACAGGTGTCAGGGTCTGGATGTGACACTCAGAACAGGTGCACCTTCCCTGCTACCAACCAGAGCAAAGGCAACGCACGAAAGAGGCAAAGCCAAGCACATCCAGGAAAATGGAGCCGGAGCTCGAACACGCACTGAGACAGCAGCTTCCTCGAGGCCGGACCGGGCGTGTGGCCACGCAGCCAAAGCTCTGACACACAGAGGTACCCCCACTGTGGCATCTGAGGCAGCACAGTCTTATTCTGCATGTGCCACGTGGGGGTGTAAAGGTCACACACAAATGCCCATGGCGCTGTCTGCTCTGCCAGCCGGCACGTGTACTTGCTCCACCCCAAACTAAACTGTCAGCGTCAGGCTGGAGCCCACCCCCACCCCGCCCCTTCCCAGGCTGGTGCTTTGCCTGGAATCCGCCCCCCTTCCCTGCTTGGCTCCGCAGAAGTCTCCCTGAGCATCTTCTCAATCCCTCCTTGCCCTCCCTGCACCACCTTCTGTCCCCCGGGTGGTGCCGTCTGTCATTTGGCTCTTTCTCTACACTCCACACATGCCACCTGCAGGGCTGTGTCTCCAGCGTCCGCCATGGTGCCGGGCACACGAAGGCCCCCCCCGCACTGTGGGCAGTGGGCCATGAGGGCAGGAACCTTGGTCGTGCCATTCAAACCAGCCCCCAAGTGCTGGCAGTCACAGTGACCGACATGTAGTTGGCACCCACAAGTTGGCTGATGGAGTGGAAGGGCAGCTGGCAGGAGCTTCCAGCACAGCTTGAACTACTTAACACGTGGCATCATCGGACACAACAAACTCGCATCGCGACAGGCTCCCTCACAGCCAGGGCTAAGGCTTCCAGAGTGGCTTCTCCTGGCGAGCTCTCCCTGTGGGGGAAAAGGCTCCAGCCACCTGCCAGAGCCTGCAGCCCTTCCCAGTCCCTCCTCCCCTCACTCTCGGGCTCCAGGTCTCCTTCACTTCAACCAAGGAAAGGCGCAGTGTCAGGTCTCGGAGAGATGGAGGCAGCACGTCAGAGCACAGCCACCAGCGCCCAGCACAGGCAGACGTCACGAGCCCCACACCATCCTGTCCCCCTCCCACAGCACGGCTTCCTCGTCGAGGACCCTCCTGCCACGCTGCAGGGACACACGCAGATCCTGCCCGGGCCGCAGGGGACCACCACGACAGCCATCCAGTCCTGCTCGCTAGCATCCTCCTTTCCGGGCCCCGCGTCTTTGCCGGCCGCTCCTAACACAGCACACCTGGCAGGCGTGGGGCAGCACCAGGCCAGGACGCCACCTGTGTGGCCCCGTCAGCCCCAGGGAGCCACAGTCCTCGCTCCAGTCAGAACCGTGCAGAGGCCTTAACAACAGCTCCCTTTCGGTTACACGGTATTTAGTCACTATTGTGTAACAACGTGTCAGGAGCCGATTCTGACCGACTTACATGTGCTTCCGATGAAATTCCAGTATCTTCTCGAGACAGCGCTCCTGGCTGGGCAAGTACTCATTGGCTTTGAGGTGCTCTCGATCCAGGGTTTCATCATAATCTCCTATTTCCGCTGAGATGAGATAATAAAAATCACTAATTCTAATTTTTAAATAAAGTAAACCACAAGCATTTGTATATGTCAACGCATAAACTAAAAGTAAAAACAATTATCCTATACCTGTAGTAAAATAATATATTCCTAAAAAAGCAAGAGTTTCTATTTTATTTTTCCAAAGGAAAATATAAAGGCAGGTGAAGAGAATTTTGCCTGACTCAAAGAACAAAGACTCTGATGAATGACTCTGGGAGGCAAACACGGAGCTGTGAATTTAATGTGTTTATTTAGTTTTTATAAAATTTTTATTTAATATGAAGAGGAGAATGAGGAGGGAGGTTAAGTTTCCTTTTTTTTGAGACAGTCTCACCTGTCGCCCTGGGTAGCAGTGGCATTGTCACAGCACACTGCAACCTCAAACTCCTGGGCTCAAGTGCTCAGCCTCCCGAGTCACTGGGACTACAGGCACGTGCCACCACACCCAGCTAATTTTTCTATTAATATTCTTAGTAGAGACGGGGTCTCGCTCTTGCTCAGGCTGGTCTCAAACTCTTGAGCTCAAGCCATCCTCCCACCTTGGCCTCCCAGAGTGCTGGGATTATAAGTGTGAGCCATTGTGCCTGGCCTGTTTATTATTTTTTTTAAACCACATTTTATATATAAGTTGTCTCAAGACTATTATGACCAGGATAATGTATTTTATTTGTTTCAGAATAATGTATTTTAAATTATTTTTTCCTTCAGGGCTTTTCAAATTTCTTGAGGAATAATGTCGCTTTCTAATCTCATATATTTTAAGGCTATAAATGTTTTAAAAACAGTAGTAAAGTCCAATAATTTAAAGCAACATACTTTGTTTTGAAACAACCTCAAATTCACAGAAAAGTTACAAGTACAGTACAAGAGGTTTTCCTCCTCCAAACCATTTGAGAGTGAATTGCCAACACGATGCCTGACTCACTTTAGTCTGGATGTGACACTCTTACCCACAACCACGGTGAAACCGCTCGGATCGGGAAAGGGGCCACGATCTGCTGCTCTACCCCAGACTCAGACCTTATTCACATTTTACCACCTGCCCAAATTTTTTTTTATGCCTAAAGGCCCAGTTCAGAATCATATACTGCATTCAGTTGTCGTGTGTCTTTAGGGCCCTTCAATCTAAGCAGCATGGGTCTAAAGGTAAAAGTTACAGTTGGACAAGTTACTACAATTTAACAGTCCCACTGACCCATGCAGAACCCTTACGCAAGGGGCACTACTAAACAGCAGTTCCAAAGAATGCACCGAAAAGCCATCCATTTACAGTCCTCAGGCCAAATGAAAAAAAAAAAACCCAATTCACTTTGAAAACTTTTATTAATGATAGTCAACAAGTCCCTCGGTGCAGGACGGCAAACCTATGATAAAATTTGCATTTGAAGAAGGTGTGTCTGGGGAAGAACCAAGGAAATTACAAATAACCCATATACTTATTAATTCCTAAAATTTCTGAAACTTTCTACATCATATTTCTTACATTCAAATTTCAGAAACATTAGTTCTGTGCTAGGAAGTTGTGGTTCAGCCCTTAGTCCAGACGCAATGTATTTCCTTCTTCCTGTTCCTACAGCTGGAGGCTTCGTAAGCCCACAGGGAGGCACACAATCATTTCTCCAGACCTCTTAACACTCCTCATGGTTTAGTTTTGAAGTAACTATAATTCTGCACATGCTTCTGAACCACCTCTTGATCCATGTGAGATACTGAAGCAGTGTTTTCCTTTTCCTTCATGGTTAACGCTTAACTAATCACAAAGGATCGTAACTTTTCTCCTAACGAGGCCCTTTTCAGGGTGTGCTGCAAGTGTGGTGGACATGACTGAAGATGTATTAGAGTTAAAATGCATAAAGGCGCAAATGAGAGACAGTCGGAAAGAGTGAGCGAGGCCAGACTGTGGCCTTGAGTGTCTGCTTGCCGGGTGGAGACTGGTCCTCAAGAGCTCCCTTTGCAGAAGTTAATCTTCCGCTCACAGAGAAGTACGGGGACTGAAACACCTCACTGCGGATCGCGCTGGCCGACTGTGCAGGTGCACCAGCCCTGACGAAGTGCAGTCCCTATGCTGGTGCCCCTGTGACATCATCGGCAGACGCCCCGCCCACCCCGGGGGCAGACGCTAGACACCAACACTGCAGAAGATGGGCCGTGAGGAGGGCCGCGGTGGTGCTGGCGCAGGTCAGACGCTCCTCCAGCAGGTCTCTCTTGAGTTGCAACGCAAACAAGTATCTGGAAGGGGGTTAAGAACAAGACAGGGCTCAACTCAAAGGTCCTGTGAGCATAACACAGACAGGTCTCTGCAGCAAGACAGCAAACAGGCCCCAAGCAGCAGCAGCAGCAGCAGCAGCCCAACAGTGAGCAAAATGCAGGGCCACCACAAAACAGGCAGAGTCACAAAAGGCCTGTCACGCAACAAGTGGTCACCAAGTAAAGGTCAGATGACAAACCAGTTCAGCAGACGGTGTCACACATCAGAGAGCACACAGGAGTGCTGAGCACGCGGAGGCACTCCAACACCGACAGCAGGAAAGTGGAACGAGCCTTTTCAGGCGCACCACACAGCACGCAACTACACTATCTGCAGCAGGACCTTCAAGGAGGAAGTTCACAAATTCATACTACTCCTGTTACACACACAAAACTGCACACATAATTTTGGATGAAACAGCAAGGACACATGATTAAGACACAACATAAAATGTGGTTGTCACATTTTTTAACAGATTGGTAAGATCTGGTCTTGGCTGGGATCTGAGAAACAGGCACTCTCTGGAATATCATTAGTGAAAATGTTAACAGGAGAAGGTAAATTCAAAAACATTTATGTATTCATTTACTCCATCAACAAATAATGACTGAGCATGTATTATGTTCTAGGTACTGTTCCTGGAGCTGGAAATACAATGGTGAGCAGGACCAACTCCTTGACGCTGTTGGAATTTACACTCTAAGCAACCCATTAAAAATTCTCTTAAATTAAGGTATGCACACCCTTTAACTCAGCACTTCATTTCTACGAATCTTCCCTACAGTAATATTCCAATATGAAGGCATGTGGATAATGAGGTTCCTTTGCAGCATAACAGAGAAAAATTGGAAACTCTATAAATACGCACAAACATGAGAATGGTTAAATAAATTAGGTTACAGCCATATATACTAATATGGAAAAGTGTCCATGGTATGCTATCAAGTGGGGAAAAAAAAATCAACCTACAGTTCAGTATGTATCATTTGGTACTACTTTGTAACACAATTTCTTTAAGGCCTTAATATTTACATGTTTCTTGTGCAATTGTGCATTTATCTAGAAGATACACACTCAAGTGTTAGTACTTGCAGAAAGTGGGTGGGTGGGTAGTGATAGAGAACTTTTACTTTTTACATGGCTTTATTTAAAATTTTTTTCTCTTACCAAAACATGTACTTTTTTATAAATAAAAAATAGGACCTTCTGCATAAAAATAGGGGAAAAGGCAGTAACTATAAAACTGACTTCCTGTTGTGAGTCTTAAGACTTAGACCCAGGATCCTGAATTAGGGAACACTCTGCTACCCATAATTTTCAGTTACATATATTTGAAAGTGATTTTCTCAAAAGGGACTTTTTTTTGGTAAATGTCAGGCATTTAATATACTATTAGGATAAAATCTGTGTTCACTCACAAAAATACTTTTGCCACCCTTGAAGTTTAGTTTCCTCAACCTATAAAACGAGAGGCAGAACTAATGTGACCTCTCCATTTCCTTGCAGCTGACATCCAGTGATTTCGTGACGTTAAAATGACCTGCAAAAACCTTTACAAGGGAGTTCACCTGCCTCCTGCTCTGACCTCAGTGCTGCAGCACGGGCAGGCGGGGGTGGGGGTGGGGGGGCTTAAAAGAAAAGAGAGTTCATGAGACACCCATGATTCATTTAAGAATCCACTTTTAGCCAGGAAGGCTAAAAAGTCATTTCTGGTACAACATCATGGTTCTCTTTTATCTTATATCTGCCTCTGGGTTTTTTTTTTTTTTTTTTTTTTGTTGAGACAGAGTCTCACTTTGTTGCCCAGGCTAGAGTGAGTGCTGTGGCATCAGCCTAGCTCACAGCAACCTCAGACTCCTCGGCTTAAGCGATCCTACTGCCTCAGCCTCCCGAGTAGCTGGGACTACAGGCATGCGCCACTATGCCCGGCTAATTTTTTCTATATAGATTTTTAGTTGTCCATATAATTTCTTTCTATTTTTAGTAGAGACGGGGTCTCGCTCTTGCTCAGGCTGGTCTCGAACTCCTGACCTCGAGCGATCCACCCGCCTCGGCCTCCCAGAGTGCTAGGATTACAGGCGTGAGCCACCGCGCCCGGCCTACCCCTGGGTTTTGAGTTGGTTTTTAGGTTACTGCTTTATTCTTCATTATAAAATTGATACACGTGTCAAAAAATACAAGGAAAATACTTCTGTAATCCTATTGCCCAGATGAAACAACTGTTAACATTTTTTTCCAATCATTTCTGCAAAGAATCAGCTTGAATTCAAGAGTAGCACAACAGATATCACCTAAAATATTGCTTCTCCATATATTCACAAGGACAATCACACTGGGTACTTCTGCCAGTTAAGTGCATTTTGTTGACAAATAAGTACATACATAGGAAGATTCCTAAGGACTTTATGAACATGCATAAAGCTATGCTCATTTGGAGAATACTGTGTTCAAAATTACCCTAACATCCATTCCATTTTGTACCAAAAACTTTTCTCCTATGTCCTAGTCACATCTGTGTTTGTCCAAGAGTCAACGGCCAAAAAGGTCCTCTTAACTACTTCACATTTATTACAATTTTCTTGTGTATACTCAGCTCATTCATTCTTCCAAGGAGCCATGTGCTGTGGGGACAACAGGTGAATATAAGCCCCCTGCTGTCAACAGTTCCAGACCCCTGTGAGCTCTTTACCTTGTATATTCTTCCTGCAACTGACCAGGATCCGGTGGGAAAAATTTTACAGCTAGGCGAAGCATTGCATTCTTTGGCCCTATAGAAAGAAAAAATTTAAACTTCACAAATAAAGTCAGTCTCTGTATTTACTCTCTTTCTACATATTACTGTATAATTGAGCTAGTGCTTTCAAATGAACTGTCAAAGCAAATCTTTTAAAATAAGATGTTATTAAGAAATTTCCTATACATGAACTTATCAAAGATCACATATATCAAAGAGAAATTTATTGCATTAAGCAGAGATCACCCAAGGAAACCTTAAAAACAAGTAGGAAACTATACATTTAAAAATTTAAATATATTCCTTTTTATGTTTTAGGAAAAAAATGATAAAAAAAAAGTTAAGATGTTTACACTATTAGTAGTAGTAATTAAAAAACACATTTTTGAAATCCATATACATTTCAACGAAAAAAAATGTTATCACCACTTACTATACTGAACTAGAACAATCTGATTACTATAAAGAAAAGGCATTTTTAGTAGCCAAAGAGTTCCACAAAATTCTCTAATATTTAAAGGTGCCTGGTTATATTTTTTGATAAAAAAATGTGGTTATTCAAAGGTTAAAAAAACAAAAGGCATAAGATATTCGCTGATATTATCTTCATGTCACTGAAATTTAATAACAGTCAGGCAACTTTCACCAAAAAGAAAAGAGGAGCTATTTTGCTGAAATGCTATGGCAACCTAAATGGCATTTAGTACAAAACAAAGTTACTTCTATACATACTTTTCTCCTCAGTTCTGCACTAAAAAAAAATTATGGGTGATTCAGACAACTAGAGACTTTATCCTACACAATTACATAAAAACTAGGAAGTGGTACTATATGCTTTAATTTATTAAATTTAATAAAGAGACTAACAAAGACAACCATGCTTACAATTATGTTTATAATTATACAACACTATAACTATTTTGTTAAAATGCTAAAGGAGGACTCTCGATGTCTTTTCATAAACTGGAGTGAAACTGCATACTTATTTTTGCATACTGTCCAAGAAT
Organism: Eulemur rufifrons; assembly: GCF_041146395.1. Taxonomy (NCBI): domain Eukaryota; kingdom Metazoa; phylum Chordata; class Mammalia; order Primates; family Lemuridae; genus Eulemur; species Eulemur rufifrons. The sequence continues at coordinate 669,999 of NC_090983.1, forward strand.
TAAGATGATATCAACAGCATATATCGTTACTTCTAAATTTGAAGAAAGTCATCTAGAACCATCTGATTTAGTTTACTGTTGCCACCCCTCCCAAACTGGTCTACTGAGTTTAAAACTAAGCAGCAAAGTGACTTCCAAGTTTATCTGATGTCAGTGATGACTTTACTGCTATTCATACACAGCGGAGACAATGAACAGCTGAATGTGCCTTGAATTTGAACATCCTAAGACAAAGCATCTTAAATGAGCAGAAGTTTAAGGAGTTAATAAGTAAAGGACTTACTTCGTATTTGCCTGATGACAGGTTTCATAGGTTCAAGCCAAATCTAAAGAGGATTTAACAAAAGATCAAGGCTATTAAATAATTTCTCCATTTAATAAGTATGCTATAAAATACAAAAAGGTTTATAACGAAGAGAAATTTTTATGACAGGAACACTGACTCTAATCCCCCTCAACATAAGTAGAATCTTCAAGAAATAAACTGCAGGAAGCGTGGTACGGGGTTGAGGCTGCTGTTACGCTGGACACTCCACTCAGCCAGACAGAGTGTAGCTGTTGATACGCATAGAATGGGCACCAGTAATTATTTTGGGGGATATCTGTTAACACCAAACAAATATCTGGCATATACTGCATTTGTAAACAATAAATCCATAAGAAGGCTACTGTGTGAGAGGCAAGCTGTGCCGTCAGAGCAGAGAAACTTGGGTAGATACGTTGTCCTGCTGAGGGTATTTGAAAGGCCAAACAGAGCTTGTAACACTGATGTGCTTTTTGAACTAATGGGTTGATACAGGCTTCTTTAAAACAGTTCCATCTATAAATATTAAAACTCCACATTTTTTAAAGTTACATCTGTTAAGTAAAATGAAGCATAACCAGTTAAGTTTGCTCAAAACCCACTTTCAAAATGATTTTCATGCAGGATGTATTAGAGGTTGCTTTTATAATTTATGAAGGAATTTAGCTGGCACTTGTGCTAATGGACAAAATGAATGTGGGGAGGATGAAAATTTAGGCTTAGATTAGAGGCAAATGTATTCCCTACAGCTAACAATAAACTATTTTAACAGCATGGCTTTGGTAATCACGATGTGCCAACTGTATCTTGCTTGTATCATTACAGTAGGTCCCGAGAGGCTCTCTGTGCACCTTGCACATCATAAACATTCTACAACACACCTCCGCCTGTTCCCCGAAACAAATCAAAAGCACATACCCAGTAGGACTGGATGCTTTGAAACTCCAGTCCGAAGTAGTCACATTCTAACAGATTCAAACGCGTCCAAACTTGTGTCAGTAACACCTGGCCATCCCATTTAGGCTGTGAGGAGGGAGATGGAAAACATCATGAGGACTGAACGACTAACCAGGATTTATGGAAACTGTGCATAAAGCTACTTCCACGTACAAGATCTTATTTGATTTCTTGCTTCACTTTGCCTTCTAGCGTACAAGAGTTACAAATTGTCACAAAGCAAATAAGGGAGTCTGTGCTCAGAAACTGATACCAAAATAAAGCAAAAAAAAAAAAATTCCTTCAATTTTACACTCTTAGTATGTTTTCAGTCATATTTCTTTGTAGCTTAATGCTAAAGAAACCATTTCTAGTTTTGATAAGCATTTCATCAAATAATTTTGATATTTACTAAAAAGCTGATTCCCGTAGTCTCTGTTTAAGATCTCAGTGAGTAATTTATTATTTGGTAGCATTTCATATTAGTGAGAAGAGAGAGTGGACTGTTCAAAAATTAGGCGGGGCAATCAGCTCGACATTTAGAAGAAAAATGAAGTTGGATCCCTATGATACCTACTCACAAAAATGAATTCCAGTGGACTAAAGACTATAACAGAGAAGAAATCTGTACCATCTCAGGAAAGGTAAAGTCTTCCTAAGCATAGCACAAAGGAAAGACAGATTTGACTAAATAAAAATGAAAAACTTCTGAATAGAAAGATACTTAACAAAGTTACAATCTAGAATCACACTGAAAAAATTTACAATTTATCTTTTATTTTGCTCTTATGAATTAAGAAGTACAAATAGCTGTTAGGCATTTAAAAAGGTGCCAAACCTCTCTAATAATGAGAAAAATGAAAACAGTGAGGTATTATTTTTCTCCCATCAAAGAGGGCTGGGATGATGAAGCCAACACTGGCGTGTCTGTGAGGAGAGAGCCGCTCCCACAGGGCGCCGGGGACAGTGGAAGTTACTGTGTATGACCTTCGGGGGAATAACACGGAAATATTTCAAAAGTTAAAGCGTGCATTACCTTTGCTCCAGCAATTCCAAATGATATGATTATTTGCTTTGAAAAATTCAAGATCAACTAAAAACTATTATGGAAAAGTGGAATTCAGTTAGGTGGCTGAGGAAAAACTGTTATACAAAAATCAACAGTTTTTGCATATACAATTAAATACCATTTTGAGGAAAAAATAAAGGAAAACAACCACATTGGCAACAGCAACAAAATACTTGAAATATTTTGGAATAAGCCCATTTGGTCTATAGTGTTGTTCATATCTGATGTTCCTTTGTTGATTTTCTGTCTGGATGTTCACCCTATTATTGAAAGTCGGGTACTGAAGACTCTATCACTGTATTGCTCTCAATTTTCTCCTTTCAGATCTCTCAATATTTGCTTCATATACTTAGGTGCTCTCATGTAGGGTGTATATATATTTATAATTGTTATACCTATATTTATAATTGTTGAATTGACCCTTTTATCACTATGTAATGACCTTCCTTTTCTCTAAAGATAGTTTCTGACTTAAAGTATACTTTGTCTGATGTAAGTATAGCCACTCCTGCTTTCTTTTGGGTACTGTTTGCACGGAATATCTTTTTCCATCCCTCACTTTCAGCCTATGTGCATCCTTGAATCTAAAGTGTGTTTCTTATTGACAGCATATAATTGGATCTTACATATTCAATGCAATTCCTATAAAAATTCCAATGGCATTTTCCACAGAAACAGAAAAAAACGATTCTAAAGTTTGTATGGAACTACAAAAGACCCCAAATAGCCAAAACAACCTTTAGAAAGAAAAACAAAGCTGGAGGCGTCAAACTTCCCAATTTCAAATTATATTATAAAGCTATAGTAATCAAAACACTATTGGGCCGGGTGTGGTGGCTCATGCCTGTAATCCTAGCACTCTGGGAGGCCGAGCTGGGAGGAGTGTTGCAGGTCAGGAGTTTGAGAGCAGCCTGAGAGAGACCCCCTCTCTACTAAAAATAGGAAAAAATTAGCCAGGTGACTAAAAATAGAAAAAATTAGCCAGGCATGGTGGCACATGCCTGTAGTCCCAGCTCCTCGGGAGGCTGAGACAGGAGGATTGCTTGAGCCCAGGAGTTTGAGGTTGCTGTGAGCTAGGCTGACGCCACGGCACTCTAGCCTGGGTGACAGAGCGAGACTCTCTCCAAAAACAAAAACAGACAACGCCCCCCCAAACCCTACTATGGTACTGGCATGAAATCAGACACACAGACCAACGGAACAGAGTAGAGGGCCCAGAAATAAACCCAAGCATATGCGGTCACTAGTTTCGACAAGGAGACAATGGGGAAGGACAGTCTTCAATAAATGGTTCTGAGAGAACTGGATATCCATATGCGAAAGAATGAAACCGGACCCTTATCTAACACCATACCCCAAAATCTACTCAAAACAGATTAAGAGCCAGGCACAGTGGCTCATTCCTGTAATCCCAACACTTTGGGAGGCTGAGATGAGAGGACTCTTTGAGGCCAGAAAATAAATTTTAAAATTAGCTACTAGGTGTGGTGGTGCAGGCCAGTAGACCTAATTGCTCAGGAGGCTTGGGCGGGCGACAGGGCGAGATCTTGTGTCTTAAAAAAAAGAAAAAACCCCCGAAAACTATATATATGACCTGAAACCATACAACTCCTAGAAATAAACATAAAGGCAAAGCTCCTTGATATTGGCCTTGGTAATGACTTTTTGGATATGACACCAAAAGCTCAGGCAACAAAAACAAAAATAGACATGTGGGACTACATCAAACTAAAAAGCTTCTGCACAGCAAAGGAAACAATCGACAAAATGAAAAGGCAGCCTATGGACTGGGAGAAATATCTGTAAACCACATGTCTGATAAAGGGTTAATATCCAAAACATATAAGGAACTCACACAACTTAACAGTGGGGAAGGGGAAGCCCCAAAACCAAAAAGCAAAAAACAAATAACTAGATTAAAAAATAAGCAAAGGACCTGAACAGACACTTCTCCAAAGAAGACATACACATGACTAAGAGGTATATAAAAGGGTGCCCAATATCACTAATCATCAGGGAAATGCAAATTAAAACCATAATGAGAACACCTTACATTTGTTAGGATGGCTATCATATAAAGGCAATGGATAGTAAGTACTGGCAAGGATGTGGGGAAAAAAAAGAAACCTTGTATGTTGCTGGTGAGAATGTAAATTGGTACAGTCATTATGGAAAACAGTATGGAGGTTCCTCAGAAAGTTAAAAACACAGCTACAATACAACGCAGCAACCCCACTTCTGGGTATGTACTCAAAGGAGACGCCGTCAGCGCCTCACAGATCGTCCGCACCCCATGGCAACTGCAACGCTGTTCACCACAGCCGAGATACAACATTCGTGCCCACTGATGAGGGAATGGATAAATACACTGTACACACAGTATGTAAAATGGAATGTTGTTCAGTCTTATAAAAGGAAATACGACCATTTGTGACGAAATGGATGCATCTGCAAACAAGCCAGACACAGAAAGAAAAATAGTGCATGATCTCAGTTACGTGTGAAATCTAAGAAAAGTTTGAATATACAGAAGCAGAGAGTAAGTTACCGGGGGCAAGGGAGCAGGAGACGGAGAGATGCAGTCACAGCGTACAAAGCTGTAGCTATGCAGAATGAAGAGTCTAGAGAGCTAATGTTCAGCGTGAGGACTACAGTTAATATTGTACTGTATGCTGAAAATTTGCTAAGAGAGTTTTTAGGTGCTTTTACCACAAAACAAAAGAAGAGCACTATGGAAGGTGATGGATATATTAATTAGTTTGTACTAATCACTTCATTATGTATATGTATATCAAAACGGCATGCTATTCACTTTAAATATACTCAGTAAAAAATATCTAGGAATAAACCTAACAGTGAAAGAAAGCTTCATGGAGAAAACTTTTACAACATTATTATGAGAGGAAAAGGGGGCCGAGAAGAGGTGTGGGGGTGGACAGGTGCGCCGTGTCCCTGGGTGAAAGCACCTTCACAGAGACAGTCCGTCGAGCATTCACCTATGGATTCCAAGCCATCCTGGCGAAAGTGTCAAAAAGATCCTTGGAGGAACTTACCAGGTGGATTCCAAAGTTGTTATTGCAAAAAAAAAAAAAAATAAAAAAAAAAAAATGCAAGAATGGCCAAGAAAGTTCTGAGAAAGAGAAATAGGGGAGGATTAGCCTTATCAATTAAAATTATTGAAAAAGACCACAGTAAGTAAAAAGTTTGGTAGTAGTGCATGTCTACACATACACATCAATGGAACAGAATAGGAGGCAAAGGAAGATACTCAAATATATAAAAGGCTGACATATCTGATAAAAGTGATGTTTCAAATCAGTGGGGGGAAAACAGATTATTCAACAAATACTTTGGGTACATCCATTTGGAAAATAATTAGGTTGTATCCTACCTCATGCTTTACAGAATAATAAATTCAAGATGAGTAAAATGTTTAAACATAAAAACATCTACTTATCCAAGCACTGCAAAGAGAACGTTTTGTGATTTGTGCTGTATACTGCAGGTGGGAGGAAGGCCATTTTCAGTGCACTTCAGAAGTTAAAAACCGCAAGAGGAGACTCGAGAAACTGGACAACACAAGAATAAAGAAAAACTCTGTACAGGAAGAAACACTGTAAAGTCAAAAGACTTCAAAGACAAACGGGAAAAACATCTATAACTCATCTCACAAATGGCTATTTCTTTAAAACTTACCAAATTGCAAAAATCAGTAAAAGTAAAAGAGATTAGAAATTTAATAGAAAAATGGGGCACTTCCAAGTTGCGGAACATGGGGGGTGGTGCTGGGAGGGTGGCGTGCACCCCGGGCCTGGCAGCTCCTGCCTTATGCATCTGTTCACCTGCACCCCTGAAAATATCCTTTACAATAAACTGGCAGATGTCAAAAAAAAAAAAAAAAAAAGAAAAGAAAAGAAAAAAAAAGAGGAAAATGGGCACAAGGATAGGCTGCTCACAAAAACAGAAACATTTAATGATGTCTGAGCACACAGAAAGAGGCTTGCTGCTCTAACTAGTGATAGGCAAATGAAAATTACACCGAGATACCATTTTTTTATCCACCACATTGGCAAAACTCAGAGTCCGAAATCACACTGCGATAGAGAGTGTGAGAAACAGCGTCTTCATGCGGCCGGTGGGCGCAAAACTATAGTCTCGGCAGGGCCAGGCTGGTACCTTCTACTATAATCTGAATGTCCACATTATTATATGAAAAATTCCACTCCTAAGCAGTATTTCACAAATGTAAAATCAGGCAAAGAAAAGAATATTTGTTATAATAATGCTTCTAATAGCAAAATTTTAAGCATACCCTAAATTTCCCAGTGTAGGACTGCCTACTAAATCATAGCACATCCAGACAGTGAGACTCTGGGCAGAGTTAGTGAGACTACGATGGCTCTCTGTGGACTAAAGTGGAAAGATCTCTGGGATATGCTGTTAAGAGAAAAAAGCAAGGTGTAATATGAACAGTACATATGCCCCCACCTGTATGATGGGGAAATACATATGTGTGTGCAGGTAAATGCATGACTCTCTGGAAGGACCCTGCTAAACTAGGAATGGTAGTGGGTTCCAGGCAATAGAACAACGTGACTACTTATCCTTCCATACTCTTCGAAATTTGTATCATGAACATGCACTAAACCATTTTTTGGAGAGTCTACGCATTCTTTTTAAAAACTAAAAAAATAAGGGCAGGTGCTATGGTTCATGCCTGTAAACCCAGCACTTTGTGGCCTTCCTAGAATCATAGAGCCACACAGGAGGACAGGATTTAAGGGGCCCTCTGAAGGCCTGCCTATCCCAAAACACCCTACCACCCCGCTACAGCTGCCTGAAAAACCTCACTACTAGTGAGTCATATCCTTGGGTGAAGACAGTATTTCCCCAAGTGGGATATGTGGCATGGTTTTGGGGAACATGGACAAACAACTTTAATAGTAGTAGTTATTACTTTTTATATTTACCTCCTTTTTTTGGAGATAGGGTTTTGGCTCTGTTGCCAGGGCTAGAGTGCAGTGGTTTCATTAGAGGTTACTATAACCTCAAACTCCTGGGCTCAGGTGATCCTCCTGCCTCAGCCTCCAGAGTAGCTGGTACTACAGGCACATGCCACCATGCCCTGCTAAGTTTTTTAGTTTTCGCAAAGATGAGGGTCTCTCTATTGCCCAGCTTGTTCTCAAACTCCCGGCCTCAAGCGATCCTGCACCTCGGCCTTCCAAATATATTTATTTTCTATTTGTGACAAGTAATATAGTTTTCAATTTAAGGCAATGATACACTTTCCCTTTTAAATAAAGTCTCTACAAAAATTAAAAAAAAAAAAAAATTAGCCAGCCATGGTGGTATGCACCTATAGTCCCAGCTACTTGAGAGGCTGAGGTGGGAGGATCACCTGAGCCCAGGATTTGGAGGTTACAGTGAGCTCTGATCACAAAACAGCACTCCAGCCTAGGTGACAGAGTGAGACCCTGTCTCTCTCTCTAAAAAAAAAAAAAAAAAAAAAAAAAAAAAAAAAAAAAAAAAAAAAACAACAAGAAAAAGCTAAAGCTTGCCGGGTGCGGTGGCTCACGCCTGTAATCCTAGCACTCTGGGAGGCCGAGGTGGGTGGATCGCTCGAGGTCAGGAGTTCGAGACCAGCCTGAGCAAGAGCGAGACCCCGTCTCTACTAAAAATAGAAAGAAATTATCTGGACAACTAAAATGTATATAGAAAAAATTAGCCGAGCATGGTGGCACATGCCTGTAGTCCCAGCTCCTCGGGAGGCTGAGGCAGGAGGATCGCTTGAGCCCAGGAGTTTGAGGTTGCTGTGAGCTAGGCTGACACCAGGGCACTCTAGCCTGGGCAACAGAGCGAGACTCTGTCTCAAAAAACAAAACAAACAAACAAAAAAACCAAGCAAAAGCTAAAGCTAAGTATGGGTGGGGGAGGGGGCTGTGCACACACAAGGGCCATGCACAGGATGTCTGTGCCAGGCAGGGTGAGGGGTGCAGAATGAGGGGGCAGGAGTGCCGGCACAGTGACAGGCAGGGTGTTGGGGGGGGCATGGACACAGAGGGCTAGAGCTCCTAGCTCTGGCCACGGAGAGGTCCCGGGAACAGCAAGACTGCAGAAGCAAGGAACACACCACACACAGATCTTCCTTGGAGAAAGAGGCTGGTGCTAGGTCTGGGGCAGGGAGGGAACAAGATGAACCCAGGACATCCTGTGCCACAAGGCAAACCAGCACTTGCAAGAGTGACGGAGACTTGTCCAAGGACATAGGAACGGTCCTCACGTGCCGAATCTGGGACTTAGCGTCAAAGCAGGCAGGCTAGGCTGGATGAAAACCCTTGAGCAGAGCAGTAATCCACAAGTCCACAAATGAATAAGCCGACAGTCTGGCGAGCAGCGAGACATGCACGTGGTTTCACGTCCTCACTTTACGGGAGCCTGTCGGATACCACCTTAATCAAACGGTCGAGGTGACCACTGCCAGCAGTGAGTGCATTGAAATCCTGGGCCACGCACCAGGACGCAACGAGAACCCGGCATCTCTTCTGCGCTATCCCTGCCAGAGAGGCGCAGCCCCGTCCAGTCACACGGAAACAGCGAAGCCAAACTGAGACTCACCTAACAATGCAAGTGCTGTGACCTTCAACAGTGTCAAGGTCGTGAAAGGCAAAGTCCCAGGCTGAGGGAGACCTGAGGTGTGACTGTGGGCTGTTGTAAAGGGTGCCACTGGGATGAACGGGGAACTGGAACGGGGCATGAGGACCAGACAACAGAAATGGATCTGTGTCATCGTCCTGAATGACACTGATGAAGAACCTCCCTGTCTGTAGGAAATACCCTCAAGGCCATGACAGTACTGGGGCACAGTGTTGGCAACTCACTTTCAAATGGTTCATGGAAAAAAAAAAAGATTCTGACTATTTTTGCATCTTTTCTGTAAGTTTGAAATTGCTTCAAAATAAAAAGCTAAAAAAATAAAAAATACAGAATTTTAGCAATTGAAAACAAAAGAATCTATACATTAACTATTAGAATTAATAAGTTAATTTAGCAAGGTCACAGGATACAAAATCAGTAGACAAACAGCAATTCTAGTTCTATAAACTAACCATAAACTATAGTTTGTAAATTTTAGATTTATGAAGTAAATCTAAAAATGCTATTTATACTGGCAAAGAAAATCAATTATCTAGGAATAAGTCTAAATATACGGATGCCTGCTGTACTGAGTACTATAAAACACTGTGAGGAAAGTCTCCAATCTATGATCATGGTACACCCTCCACATAAGATGTCAGCTCTCCCCAAGTGACCTACAGATTCAATGTGGTTCCGATTAAAATCCCAGCAGCTTGTGTTTGTGGAAACTGACAAGCAGATTAAAAAATTATATGAATATCAAAGGCCTCACATAGCAAAGATAATATCAAAGGAGAACAAACTGGAGGCCTTACACTACCAGGTGTCAAGACTTACTCTGCAGCCACAGTGTAAGACAGTGTGGCACTGATGCAAAGACGGGGAAAGAGACCAGGGGACACAACAGAGTCCAGAAACAGACCCCCACGTCCACAGTCACCTGACTGACAGCAATGGCACCCTGTGATTCCGTGCAGGAGGGACGATCCTTCCAACAAACAGTTGAAGGCAGAAGGGCAGAATATCCGCATGGGAGAAAACGAACACTGGCCCCAGCCTCACAATATGCACAAGGTCATTTCAATACCAGTCACGGAAAGGTAAAACAATAAAGCTTGAGGTAGACAAATATTTCTCAAACAGGACACAAAAACCACAAAATATCGATAAATTAGATGAATTGACACTGTTAACACAGGAAAAAAGCAAGCCACAAACTAGAAGATATTGGCAATACAAAAACCCAACAAAGGTCTTGTAGCCAATATATATCAAGATCTACAAGTCATAAGAGAGAGACAGACAACCCAATTAAAGACAAAGGGCAAAAAGACTTGAATAGGCATTTCTCAAAAGCGGATATTCAGATGGCCAATGAACAATAATACAAGTTGGGCAACAGGACATCAGGGAAACGCATATTAAAACCATAATGAGAAACCACTAAACTCCCTCTAGAATGGATAAAAATGTAAGAATGGATAATACCAATGTTGGCAAGAATCTGGAGCAACTGCAAGTCTCATATATTGTAATCTGTACAATCTCTTTGGAAAACTGATTGACAGAATCTACTAAAGCTACACATAAAGTCTATAACTCAACAGTTTCAGTCCTGGGTGTATACTCAACAGAAAAATTTGTTTATAGACACCAAAATACATGTTCAAGAATGTTCACTGCAGCTTTATTAATAGTAGCCAAAAACTGAAAACGACTGAAATGTCAATTAAATAGCAGAATGGATAAACAGGGATTTGATTTTATAACACAATGCTCCCAAGTATTGAAGAAAACCAACCAGCCACTACTATATGGAACAACACTGATAAATTTCACAGAGTAAACACTTTATGATTATACTTATATGAAATTCAAGATCTGGAAAAACTAATTTTTGGTGCTAAAGATCAAAATAGTAGCTACTTTTTTTGGGAGGGGGCTCGTAATTGACTGGGAGGAGCACAAGAAAGCCTGCTGTACACCTTCACCTGGTGGTGGTGCCCAGATGTACATATATGTAAAACTCACTAGGCTGCACAGGTAAGATGTGTGTGCTTTCCTATGTAAGTTATACCTCAGTAAGAATGTGATTAAAAGGAAAAAAGAGGTATAATAAAAAGGCCTTTAGAGTTCATGAAAATTGATCTTTCACCTTTTATAGTAATCCTCTCTACAAAATCTCTGATCTGTCAACTCAACCCCTGCTTGATCAGCCCAGAGCTCACAATTTAATGAGGCAGCTGGTTCTATTGCGGGACAGTCTGCTCGGAAGGAATTCTCAGCCTTTGGCCAAAATGTCTCTCCAGCCTCCACCTCCCTAAATCCTCATCTAATCAATCTTCTCTGGACACAATCCAGTTTACCAAGGTCCCTTTTAAAAATGGTCACCCAAAACAGAACACATATTATAGATATCACCCAAAAAAATACAGTTCATTACAATATCTACACAATACAGTTTTTGCAAATTAAGTTATCTAGAGAATAAAATTGTGCACTCCATGAAAGCAAATTTTCCAAGGGCACTATACCCAAACACACATCAATCTAGTTTGTTTGTTTGCTAGATTTTGTTTATTTATGAATGAATGAATGAGACAGGGTCTCGGCAGGGCATAATGGCTCATGCCTATAATCCCAGCACTTTGGGAGATTGAGGAGAACAGCTGAGGCCAGGAGTTCCAGATCAATCTGGGCAACATAGTGAGACCATGTCTCCATAAAAAATAAAAATTTAAAAAAAACTAGCTGGGTGTGGTGGTATGTGCCTGCAGTCCCAGCCACTTGGGAGGCTGAGGCAGGAGGAGCCCAGAAACTTGAGGCTGTGGGGAAGCTATGATCGTGCCATGGCATTCCAGCCTGGGTGACAGAGCGAGAGTCTGTCTTTAAAGTACTGAACCTAAAACGGGAAATAATTTCTTAGACTATAAGTTTTCAGAAGCGTGGGAACTCTCTGCCCTCTGAATTTTGTTCATTAATTAACAAATCACCACACTGTTAAAGACTTGCAACAGAAAGAGCTCTCCCTGAGGGCGGGATCCTAGGTAGCTCCTAGTATTTCACTTCAGATTATTAAAAAATGGTCAGGAGAGTCTTTGATCCACAGTGGTTTTTTTTTTTTTTTTTTTTACATAATAGGCACTCAGATGTCTCCTAATGAATAAATAAATCCCTTAACAACTGGAAGAAACGCTTCCCTTATGACCATAAACACTGAGGTCCAACCTGACAGAAATCATGAAAAGATGGCGCAATTCTTCACGGCCAGAAGCCACGGGCGTTGTGTGAGGTCCAACGAAACACAGGCCTTGAAGAGAAGCTCTGCAAACAGGGAAAGCTAAGGCCCGGCCAGGGCAGCCGCAGGCCTCTGGCTCACTCTGGGGCTGCCCTGCAGTGGCCTAAGTGCATGCTTTCCAAGGATGTCATAAATTTTAGGAAGACGTCAACCCATCATTTCCCAAACCTAAAGAAGACCAAACTAGACGAAAGTTTAATTTTAACAGTTTAGACTTTATGGCTAAATGTAAGGAAGCATTGATAGTCGAGATGATGAAATATAAAATAAGGTACAGAAATAGACGTTTTTAGTCCTGTTACCTTTTTGGTGTGTTGTCTACTTACTTCCAAAACATCACCAGCGACCATGCACCCCAAGGCTCAGTCATTCTCTGCTCAGAGTGCAGGCGCAGCTATTATCAGGCACTTTTTGGCTCCTGGCTCCTGAGTTATCACAAGGAACAAGCGTTGTCATACAGTCAGAAGAGCACAGGCTCTGGAGCGAGAATCCTGGTTTCTACCTGGTGCGTATGCTGAGCCTCAGTTTTCCTCATTTGAAGAATACAATTATTGCTCTGAAAGGGTTTTAGGGGGAGGTTCTAAAACAGCCGTAGGAAAACTGCCCTGCACCTGCCTGACACGTGATGGTGTCCTGGTCCAAGGCAGCCCTTACTGGTGTGCGCACACACAACAGCGTCACCAGAAACCTCTCCTAGCCATGCACACAGGGGGCTGGCGCAGCTCCTTCAGGACAGGTCCTCACATGTGCAAAGCAGCTTCTCAATGAGGGCTACAAAGACGGCAAGACGACCCAGAGGATGGAGAGCCCTTAGGCTCTGTGATGGGGGCGTGTTACTCAAAATGGCATCTAGTGATTGCTTTCTCATGCCAACACGTTAGTAAAACACACAAAAAATACCATCTTTTCCATGATGTATGTTAAAGATATCGACCTTTCAGAACACTTTCCAAGATTTCTTGCCAAAATAATTTTTCACAGGTTCACGGTCTTTAATTTTTAATAGGTGCCTCATGACCGAGATAGTAGCTCATTAAGTGCTGGAATCAGCTCTGTTCTCGGTGTTACCTGTATCTGCCTCAATCCACTTTTACCCTTTCACATCTTCTGTCCTTAAAATTTACCTTCTGGTTCTAAAAATGCAGAAATTCACCATCAGTTAGACTGTAATAATGCCCACTGCACATGCTCAAAGTAGCAAATGATCAGAATATAAAATGTAGCCAGGCGCAGTGGCTCACGCCTGCAATCCTAGCACTTTGGGAGGCTGAAGCAGGAGGACTGCTTGAGGCCAGGAGTTGCAGACCCGCCTGAACAAGAGCCAGACTGTGTCTCTACAAAAAAAATAGAAAAATCAGCAGGGCGTGGTGGCGGGCGCCTGTAGTGCCAGCTAGTCGGGAGGCTGATGCAGGAGGATCACTTGAGCCCAGGAGTTTGAGGTTGCTGTGAGCTGTGATGATGCCACCACAGCATTCTAACGGGGTGACAGAGTGAGATCCTGCCTCAAAGGAAAAAAAGAAATACAAAATATGAGTTAGAAAGCAAAACTTTTTGTTCAATGTTTCCATTTTTCCAGTTAGTCATGGAGTCCAAGTCTTTCTCCAAGCATAGACATAAAGCATATTGTTAACAATTTGCATTTACAAAAGTGCCATTAAAGATTTTGTCTAGATGAAAATGGACTACAAAAGCTTGCCTAACAAAGTACTTCTTTATTCTTTGTCTCAAGCACTGTGGGAAAATTCTTGAAACAGCCTGATTTTGTCCTTTAAATTGTTTGCTTCATGTGCCCATTTACAGTTCATTTGCCAAATTATAACTCTTCCATGTATCTAGATGCCGACTCCCAATACAGGTTCAAATCTGTAGTTAGTTTCATTACTTAAGATTTTTCTTGTCTGGTAATTAGATTAACCCCAAATTTCCTTTTATAACATTATGCTGTACAAGAAAAATAATCTTGAAAGCTCACAGGCAACTGTAGCTACATTCATCCAAGATCCTCTGAAAGGTCACCGGCATCTTTGACAGGCATTTCACTCTCATCCTGGTGCACTTTCAAATCTTGGGTTTGGGTTCTCACAACATGTTCCCAAAATACTGTTCCCCAAACTGCCCCAACCTGCACTGAGAGCCATTAAGACCCACGTTAAATTTGAAAGCATAAAGATGTTAACTGGGATTTCTGCTCTGCTTCTCAGGGAAGGGTTCTTTTTTTTTTTTTTTTTTTTTTTTTGTTGAGACAGAGTCTCACTTTGTTGCCCAGGCTAGAGTGAGTGCCGTGGCGTCTGCCTAGCTCACAGCAACCTCAGACTCCTGGGCTTAAGCGATCCTACTGCCTCAGCCTCCCAAGTAGCTGGGACTACAGGCATGCGCCACTATGCCCGGCTAATTTTTTCTATATAGATTTTTAGTTGTCCATATAATGTCTTTCTATTTTTAGTAGAGACGGGGTCTCGCTCAGGCTGGTCTCGAACTCCTGACCTTGAGCAATCCACCCGCCTCGGCCTCCCAGAGTGCTAGGATTACAGGCGTGAGCCACCGCGCCCGGCCTCAGGGAAGGGTTCTGTATCACAGAGGGACAAGTGACCCCCATGAATTCTGTGTTCCTACACCAAAGAGACCAACTGGCACAAAAATCATCTCTACTGTAAGACGTGGGCAAAAAATGAACGTACGCATCAACAGCTCCACTGACACCCCAGCTCTTTTTAAAAGTTTCTCTTAACCTACTCAAGGAAACAGTACAACTTACAATCACCAAATGTGAACCTGTTAATATTGGTGAGTCGGTTATTTATTTACTGCTTTTCTATTTCCAAATCCACCCTTCTTTGCCCTGATTGTGGCACCACAGCAGGACCCTGTAGACACTCCTCCTTCACCACCAGGCCTTGCCAGTAGAGGGCGCTGGGGAGACGGGACAAGGAGAGGGGCTTCTCTTCCAGCGTCGGGGGCTTCTAGCTTTCTTGCTCGCTGGGTGCAGGAGAGCCGGGGGCCCCCACTATCTGGTGGGTTTTGCTAGCACCCCAGTCCCACCAGTGGGCAGTTTCCCGCCTGCCAGCCTGTTTCTGCGACATCTGAGTGAACGTCTCCACCATCCAAGGGGTCTGGACTTGGCCTGGGCGGAGGAGCCTCTGCCAAGTCGCTGCTTTCTCGGGGTTCTTCTCCTCAGCCCCAGGGAGGCAGCTGCTCACGCCGCCTCCCATGCCTGTGTCCCTTAGTACCTGCCCGTCCCTCAGTACTTAATCCTCTCTTACTAGTGGTAATTATTTCCATTAAATTTTCCAGTTCAAATTACTGGAGTAGTTTCTGTCTCCTGACTGGACCGTGAATGAGGCCACAGTATACTCTGGAAAATGCCCGTGGACTAAAGAGCTTGCAGAGGAGGCTCCAAAGTGGGGAGAAAGGCCAGAGCACAGTGGTCCTCCTGCCGTTCTCCAAGCCCTCGCTGTTGGCACAGCCGCTGCGATGTAACGGCAGCAGAAGCTCCGCACGGCCAGATGGGGCTTCACGGGGAAGAAAAATAACGAAACAGAGCTTCACGTGGGCGTCTGTTCTTCTGGTTCCCCACTTGAGTCCCCGAATTCATCAGCAGAAGAAAAACTGCCTTCCAGCAGCTCTCACAGGTGGGGGAAGGTGGGCTTGAGAACACAGAGCCTGTCATGAGCTTCCTGACCGAGAAACCGCCGGGAGGCGGAGGGGACTGAGATGTGGGCACAAAAGGAGATGGATGGGAAAGGCTCTCCCACGTGGGACAGGACTGTCCAAGTCCCCGCCCCACCCGAGCAGGGCACGTCACACAGGACGCGTCCCAGCGTGAGCGGCGTCTCACCACACACCCTGCTGCCCTGTGCACGTCCCGGGAGGACCACACTCCCGCAGTCAGAGGAGCGGCCTGCTACTCGCTGATGTGCTCCAGGAGCTGGGCGACGTGTGATCTTTGTTTCTGCCTTGTCTTTTACTTTGGCGTCAGGAGCAAAGGAAAACAGAAGGGGGCTTAGGTCAGCAGTAAAATCTCTTGAAGCAGTCAGACTCGTAGGCAATTCCTTTCTTCCTTCCTGATCCACAGAAGTGGTTCCGGTCAGCCGGCCTGTCCTTACCTGTGTGCACTTGTGAAAACGCGCACAGGTAGGAAACCTGTCTGTCGGCTGCCCCACCCGCTCGCCACACCAGGGCACGGCTCACTCCCACGGCACTGCAGCCAGGGGGCTGTCATTTCTACCCGGGAAAATCCAACAGCGGCCTTGAAAACAATGGTCAAAAAGACCAGTACTGATCAGCCTGGAACTTCATCTGCAAAGCACACGGACAGCTAGAATAACCAGACACTTAAGTCAAACCCTGAACTACAGATACCCATCTGAAAAGCAGAGAAATTGGACTCTAATGAACAAAGCCAATGTGGTGCACCAAAGAAAACTTAATTAAAAAAATAAGATCCTCAAAAAGGTCAGTGTAATCTTGCCTCTGTATTGAAGACAAGAGCAAAAGAGGGCATTTGTAGTGATTGTTTATTTTCATGTTGTTACACTACACGGTCTACAAAACCAGAGTGCCAGATGCTAAATTTTATCAACAGAATGCATCTTTAATTAAATATTATATTTGCAATACAAAAAAAAATAAATAAATAAAAAATCAAAAAGGTCAGTGTAAAAGGTCGCAGTATTCATAAAATCAGAGGATACTCTGGGGAAAAAATCCAACTAAAGAATAAAAGAGAAAATTAAGACAACTCTAGAAACCAAACCTCAACAGGAGGACTGAACAATAGAGGGGAAGACTTGAATCTGAATCAGTGGTGTGGAAAAATAACAGAAGCATTTTTCTAGAGATAAAAATAATGAAAGAAAATTCAAATTCGGGAATCATAAATGTGTATATACAAGGAACCAGAAGCGGGGGCTGCAGCGGCTACTGGGGGGCGGGGAGGTGACAATCCAGAAGACACCTGGTGGCTCCTGTCCTGAAGATGGTACTGTAAGTTGTCATCTCCTCAGCCTTTTGCTGGAATCATTCAAAATCAAAAAGGAAAATAAGAAACAAAAGTACGTGAACTCCATCTTCAGCAAAACTAGGAATCTCCTAAATCTCACACCACAAAACTGGCGTGAGGAGAGCCATCAGCAGTGGGGAGGGAGCAAGCAGGAGGCTACAGGGCCAGTTTCAGTGGGAGCCTCCAAGAATATCTGCCACAGGTGAGGGGCATGCGGAGGTGCAAACCCCAAGTCCCTTGCTTGCAGAAGCAAGGGTGGGAAGAGACGTGGCTAGCAGAGGCCAAGTCTGGGCCCCATTTGGCCTGGAGAAGCACAGGCAGGAGCACGAGGGGGAAGCCACAGGCAAGCCACACGCACAGGTACACATCGACCTCGAGTCACAGGAGGCAGCATTCTAATTTCCACCAAGCTATAGCCAGTCACCCCCGCCAGAACCTCCTTGAAATAGCCAACCCATGAGCAGCTTTTCTGCTTTAAAGATGGATGATCAAAATAGAATAAGTACTGTAAATACTCAAAGGTATTCAAGATAAAAGGAGGAAAGAAACACAAATATCAGATGAACACTCAGCAGAAAAATGTTGCCTCACAGAGATGAAAACTCTGGCCAAAATTTGAGCACAAAATTAAGAAATAGCTAATAAGGCAATTGCCTCTGCAATACAAGAACACAAAGCTGTGATATCAGAGCTCTAGAAAGAGAAGAAAGCAGCTATTCAAAGAAAAAAGATCACCAGGGTGAACCCTGTGCTCCTGTGTAACCTGGGTGAGATTTTAAATCGAGTTGTCTTTGTATTATCGAGTCGTAAGATGTCTTCGCCGCGCTCAGGCTGCCAGAACACACACAGCGTAGACGGGGTGGCTGTAACAGCAGACACTAATCCTCGCAGTCTGGAGGCTGGAGGTCTGGGGCGAAGGTGGCAGTGGACACGCGGTCTGGTGAGGCAAGCCGCTGGCTTACATGGCCGTGTTCTCGCACCACACGGGGACACAGCACAGAGGGGCCCCAAGCGCTCTCCCGTCTCTTCCCAGAGGAGCCCTGCTCCCCTTCACGGGGCTCCAACCTCATGACCTCATCACCCCCCAGAGGTCCCATCTCCAAATACCAGCACATTGGGGTTAGGCTTTAACATAAGAATTTGGGGGGAGGCCATAAACATTCAGTCCATAGCATAAAAGTCATAAGACTTATTTTTAACTATATATTCTATGAAACCATGGACAGTAGCAGAGGAGAAAAAAACCCCAAAAATATAGATAGAAATTTTCATCAGATATATCATTTAGAACATTTTCTCTCATTATTTTCACTTTCTTGATAGCATGATTTGTAGTACTAATGTTTATTTCAGTGAAGACCAATTTATCTGTTTTTTCTTTTGTCACTTGCGCTTTTGGGGTCATATGTAAGAAACCACAATCTACAACAAGGTCACAAAGATTTACTCCTAGGTTTTCTTCCAAGAGTTCTACAGTTTTAACTCTGAAATTTAGGTCATTGATCCGTTTTGAATTAGCGTGTGCGTATGGTGTGAAGTAGGGGTTTAAGTTCATTCTCTGCACGTGGACACAAACTTGTCTCAGCACCACCTGGTGAAGACCGTCGGTTCCCCGCTGAAGTGTCTTGACACTCTTTTTGAAAATATTAACTGACCATAAATGTAAGGGTTTATATGTCTCTCCTTATCTGGTGCCACACTGCCTGGATCACTAGAGTTTTACAGTAAGTTCTGATATGGGAAAGTGTGACTCCTCTAACTTTCTTCTTTTTTTGAGATTGTTTTTGGTTATTCTAAGTTTTTGGCCATCCCTTGCATTTCCATATACGTTTAGGATCAGTCTGTTAATTTCTGAAGAACACATAGCTGGGATTTTGATGGGTGTCATGCTGAATCTGTAGATCAGTTTGGAATATTGACATTTTAATATTAATCTTTTTGACCCATGAACATTGATAGATTGTCTTTCAATCTGTTTACATCATCTTTGATTTCTTTAGATAGTTTTATGGTTTTCAGTTTTGAAGTTCTTTTGTTAAATTTTTTTTTTTTTTTTTTGTTGAGACAGAGTCTCACTTTGTTGCCCAGGCTAGAGTGAGTGCCGTGGCGTCAGCTTAGCTCACAGCAACCTCAGACTCCTCGGCTTAAGCGATCCTACTGCCTCAGCCTCCCGAGTAGCTGGGACTACAGGCATGCGCCACCATGCCCGGCTAATTTTTTCTATATAGATTTTTCGTTGTCCATATAATGTCTTTCTATTTTTTTTTTAGTAGAGACGGGGTCTCGCTCTTGCTCAGGCTGGTCTCGAACTCCTGACCTCGAGCGATCCACCCGCCTCGGCCTCCCAGAGTGCTAGGATTACAGGCGTGAGCCACCGCGCCCGGCCTCTTTTGTTAAATTTATTCCCAAGTATTTTACTCTTTTTTGAGGCTATTGTAAACAGAATTGTTTTAATTTTATCTTGTGATTGTTCATTGCTAGTGTATAGAAATATAATTGATCCTTGTATATTGATCTTGTATCCTGCAAATTCCTGAAATTGTTATTAGTTCTAATAGCTTTTTATTTTTTAGATTTCTTAGGGTTTCCTTTATACAAGGTACTGGCATCTGTAAATAGAGTTTCACTCCCTTTCCAGTGTGGATGCCCTCCCCTTTGTCCCTCCCTCCTTTTTCCCCAATTGGCCTGGCTAGAACCTCCAGTTCTACGTAAGTTTTAACAACTCTCTGTATATCAGTTTTCCCAAGCATAAAACAGAACTAATAGCAGCTCTGACAGTGAGGGTTAAGTAAAATAACACATGCGGAGGGTTTCAGAACAGCATCTGGAATGTGGTAAACAGTGTCAGCCATTAGGCTGTAAATGAGAAACACAATTAAAACAAATCATTCACAAAGGTTGAAAATGAAAGAATGGCATGGGTGTCCCAGGCTCATGTACTGCAAACAAACAAAAAAGCAAGGAAACCTGAATTTGATAGAATACATGATTGAATTTAGGCAAAAAAGGCACTGAGACAGAAAAAATGACATTTTATAAGAGGAAAAATAATGTTGTGCCCATCAAGATATAACAGTCATGAATACCTCTGCACCAATTAACATCGTGTCCAC
The DNA here is from genome assembly GCF_041146395.1 of Eulemur rufifrons. NCBI lineage: Eukaryota > Metazoa > Chordata > Mammalia > Primates > Lemuridae > Eulemur > Eulemur rufifrons. Next base: position 690,354 of record NC_090983.1, read on the forward strand.
ATTCATAAAATTACAGGAGATAAACAGAGAAACAGCCATAATTGTAATTCTACTCTTAGCTTTCTGGAGCTTGGTTACTTTCTATATCTAAAAGGGATTAATAGCATAGAATTAGCTTTCCTAATGCTGAACATGAGCTTTAAGTGGTACTGGTAGGACCTAGAATTTTTGCTCCATAGAAGAAGAGAAGTTATAACAGAGCCTTGAAGAGACCGGCACCTTATGGGGATGGAGAAGAGAAAACCTTTGTCTGCTTTATTCCAGGACTGAATGTCATACTGAATGGGGCAAAATTGAAAGCACTCCCACTTAGAACTGGAACCAGACAAGGCTGCCCACTGTCCCCATTGCTATTCAACATAGTACTGGAAGTCCTTACAAGAGCAATCAGGCAAGAGAGCAGAATCAAGGGTGTCCAAATGGGGACAGAAGAGATCAAACTCTCACTCTTTGCTGATGATATGATATTGTATCTAGAAAACCCCAAGGATTCAACCAAAAGACTCCTCCTGGATTTTTTTTTTTGGAGACAGAGTCTCGCTCTGTTACCCGGCCTAGAGTGAGTGCCGTGGCATCACCCTAGCTCACAGCAACCTCAAACTCCTAGGCTTAAGCAATCCTACTGCCTGAGCCTCTCGAGTAGCTGGGACTACAGGCATGCACCACCATGCCCGGTTAATTTTTTCTATATATATTTTTAGTTGGCCAGATAATTTCTTTCTATTTTTAGAGACGAGGTCTCACTCTTGCTCAGGCTGGTCTCGAACTCCTGACCTCGAGCGATCCACCCGCCTCGGCCTCCCAGAGTGCTAGGATTATAGGCGTGAGCCACGGCGCCTGGCTGAGGACTCCTGGAATTGATAAATAATTCAGTAAAGTCTCAGGATACAAAATCAATACACGCAAATTAGAGGCATTCATCTATGCCAATAACAGTCAAACTGAGAACCAAATTAAAGACTCAATACCCTTCACAATAGCAACAAAGAAAATAAAGTACCTAGGAATATATTTAACTAAGGAGGTAAAAGACCTCTACAGGGAGAACTATGAAACACTGAGGAAGGAAACTGCAGAGCACATAAACAGGTGGAAAACCATACCATGCTCGTGGATCGGAAGAATCAACATTGTTAAAATGTCTATACTACCCAAAGTGATCTACAGATTCAATGCAATCCCTATTAAATTACCAACATCATTTTTCACAGATATAGAAAAAATAATTTTACGCTTTGTATGGAACCAGAGAAGACCCCGTTTAGCAAAAAGCAATTTTAGGCAATAAGAACAAAATGGGAGGTATTAATTTACCAGACTTCAAACTATACCACAGGCTGTAGTTATTAAATCAGCTTGGTATTGGCACAAGAACAGGGACACAGACCAGTGGAACAGAACTGAGAATCCAGATATAAAACCATCCTCATATAGCCGTCTAATCTTCGACAAAGCAGACAAGAACATACACTGGGGAAAAGATTCCTTATTCAATAAATGGTGCTGGGAAAACTGGATAGCCACATGTAGAAGACTGAAACAAGACCCGCACCTTTTACCTCTCACAAAAATCAAATCATGGTGGATAACAGATTTAAACCTAAGGTGTGAAACTATTAGAATTCTAGAAGAAAATGTGGGAAAAACTCTTATAGACATTGGCCTAGGCAAAGAATTTATGAAGAAGACCCCAAAGGCAATCACAGCAATGATAAAAACAAATAAATGGGACCTGATTAAATTAAAAAGCTTCTGCACAGCCAAAGAAACTGTCACGAGAGCAAACAGACAACCTACAGAATGGGAAAAAATTTTCACATGCTACACATCCGATAAAGGACTGATAACTAGAATCTGTTTAGAACTCAGGAAAATCAGCAAGAAAACATCAAACAACCCTATCAAAAAGTGGGCAAAGGACATGAATAGAAATTTTTCAAAAGAAGACAGAAGTATGGCCAACAAACATATGAAAAAATGCTCAACATCTCTAATCATCAGGGAAATGCAAATCAAAACCACAATGAGATATCACTTAACTCCAGTGAGAATGGCCTTTATCAAAAAGTTCCAAAACAGGCCGGGCGCAAAAGGTGGCTCACGCTCGTAATCCTAGCACTCTGGGAGGCCGAGGCGGGTGGATCGCTCAAGGTCAGGAGTTCGAGACCAGCCTGAGCAATGAGCGAGACCTTGTCTCTACTAAAAATAGAAAGAAATTATCTGGCCAACTAAAATATATATAGAAAAAAAAAAATTAGCCGGGCATGGTGGCGCATGCCTGTAGTCCCAGCTACTCGGGAGGCTGAGGCAGTAGGATTGCTTATGCCCAGGCGTTTGAGGTTGCTGTGAGCTAGGCTGACGCCACGGCACTCACTCTAGCCTGGGCAACAAAGTGACACTCTGTCTCAAAAAAAAAAAAAAAAAAAAAAAAAGTTCCAAAACAATAAATGTTGGCATGGATGCGGAGAGATAGGAACACTCATACACTGCTGGTGGGACTGCAAACTAGTGCAACCTCTGTGGAAAGCAATGTGGAGATACCTTAAACAGATACACGTAGACCTACCATTTGATCCAGCAATCCCCTTATTGGGCATCTACCCAAAAGAACAAAAGACATTCTATAAAAAAAAAAAAAAAAGACATCTGCACTCGAATGTTTATAACAGCACAGTTCACAATTGCAAAGATGTGGAAACAACCCAAGTGCCCATCAATACAGGAGTGGATTAATAAAATGTGGTGTGTGTATACCATGGAGTTCCACTCAGCTATAAGAAACAGTGGTGATATAGCATCTCTTGTATTTTCCTCGATAGAGCTGGAGCCCATTCTACCAAGTGAAGTCTCCCAAGAATGGAAAAATAAGCACCAGATGTACTCACCATCAAATTGGTTTCACTGATCACCTAAGAGCACATTTAGGAACATTAATTGGGTGTCGGGCAGATGTGGGGGGTGGGGAGGGAATGGGTATATACACACATAATGAGTGCGATATGCACCGTCTAGGGCATGGACATGCTTGAAGCTCTGATTCAGGGTGGGGGAGGGAGGGCAAGGGCAATATACATAACCTAAACTTTTGTACCCCCATAATATGCTGAAATAAAAAAAAAAAAAGAATTTAAAAAAAAAAAAAGGACAAACAAACAAAAAACAAAACAAAACAAAAAGGACTGAATGAACACAGGGGAAGGCACGCGGGGAGGAAGAAATGGCATCAGCAAAAGGCACGCACAGATGGTGGCATGCCAATGGGAGCTCAGGTGGGAGGTATGTATTCCAGAACCTGTGAACTCTTCTCAAAGCCCTTGGTCCTCAGCCCCACCTAGAGCCACGTGAGGAGCTTCTCGGCAACACAACGCCCCACCTGGGCGTCCAGTTTGCAGCGGGGTCTACAAGGTGCACCAGAGGCTGAGGGCACTAGAGGGGAGCAGCACTTGAGGACCTCTAGGCTGGCGGCAGCAATCACGACAGGTGAGCTGGGCAGAGCGGCAGAAGCCTGCAGAAGAGCGAAGTTCCCAGAGCAGGGGAAGGCGCACAGAGAACGAGGGGCCTGGCAGAGCATGGGGGGAGCAGGCAACACAATTGGAAGTGCTCCCACGTGGGGGAAAGAAAAGCAAACAGCATAACCACTTCCCAGAGCAATCCCTTAGCACCTAGGGAGGGCTAAGGATGGGCCCACCCACAGCCCAGGAACTCAGACGTGTGCACACGATGACACAAGAACGCGCGCAGCAACACTGCTGGTCATACCCAAACACTGGGAACAACCTCACTGTTCACCAACAGGAACAAGGCCAACTGTAGGATATTCGGGAAGCAGCAGAATGAGCTGGAGCTACACCTATCAATATGGGTCAGTAGAACAGTCCAGTGATGTCAGGCGTTTTTGAAAGTGCTATGTGACCACCAGGGTGTATGTGGTGGGCAGCTGAGGGAAGGTCTGCAGAGAACTATGGGTCCTTCTGTCCCCCGGGGACTTCCCTGGCCTGCAATCTGCACTGCCCCGGCAGGAGCAGACAGGTGCCGATGGCACCCACCCTCTGGCTATATGTCCAAGTGGGACACCTGACCAACGCTGTTCCAAAGAATCCCTCTCTCAGATCTCCAGACCCGGAAGAGATGCATGCCCATACTCCACCAGGTGGCTAAGGGCTGACATTTAAAACCTGGTCCTGACCTGCCTCAGGTGGAAGCCAACTGCAGAATGGGGACAACATGCTCAGTGAGGGCAGGAGCATGTCCAGCAAGTGCGACCCACCCTTCTCCTCCTGTGGACGACCTCTTTGTGGAACGCTGGGCCAAGAACACAGGCATTTAAAATTTCATGGACGGGATGAAAAGAACTGATGGGTAAAGGAAATTTAGAAGCATCATCAAGCATTAGGTCATTAAATGTGAAATGTCTGATTTCGAATCAAAAGTGTACTTTATTATATCTCAAACAAGAAGCAATACAACTAATCTAAGCATGCACCTAAACTATCCACACAGTTTTGCCGTCTTAACAGTAGCTTGTTGATGCCAGCGGCAAAGAAGCCTGGAGAACCAGTGGTGATGAAATCGTAAAAGGCGTTTTCCACAGCTTGTTGAGAATTGAATATTGTTTCTTGCAAGAAGTGGTCCAAAGCCTGGAAGAAGTGGTAGTCAGTTGGTGCGAGGTCTGGTGAATACAGTGGATGACAGAGTGTCCAAGTCCAGTTTCTGTGGTTTGAGCAGCACTGTTTGCATGACACGTGGTCGAGCCTTGTCTTGCAAGAGGATTGGTTGGTATCGATCGACCAATCTCGGCTGCTTCATCGCAAGCATCCTCATCATTTCATCCAGCTGGTTGCAGCAGACGTCAGCTGTAATCGACTGACCAGCTTTCACGAAGCTGTAGTGGGTAATACCAGCACTGGGTCACCAGACACTATTGGCTTTTTGTGATGAATATTTGGTTTTGGACTGTGTTTTGGCACTTCATCTTTATCCAACCATTGTGCCGAATGCTTGCAATTGTCAAAAAGAATCCATTTTTCATCAGATGTAACAATACAATGTAGAAATGGCCTGCCTTTAGGTTGTGATGGCAAAGAAAGGCAAGCTTCGAGATGACTTCTCTTCTGACACTCATTGAATTCATGCGGAACCCATCTATTCAGCTTCCTTACCTTGCTAATTTGTTTCAAATGGTCCAATATTGTTGGAATAGTAACGTCAAACCTTGCTGCTAGTTCACACGTAGGTTGAGATGGATTCGCTTCCACTACAGCTTCCAGCTCATCATCATCCACCTTGGTCTCAGGTCACCCATGTGGCTCATTTTCAAGATTAAAATCACCAGAATGGAACTTCCCAACATTTCGTTAATATTTCGAGCTGTCTGCGCTGCACTGGTTCCACGACGGAACTTATATTAAAAAATAACATGAATTTTTGCCTTATCCAGGGTTTCACAAAAATTGCTCTAAAAAAGTTTGAAAGATAATCAAAAGCCAAAACATGCATTTGAAAGACTGAGGATGTACCTTCACAATAAAAATAAAACAAGTGCCAAAGTGAAATGTCAGAGATATCAACTGACAGACTTAGTACTTATCATAAAGAGATTGGATATTTCATACTTAATAACCTAATAAAATAAGGTATAGGTTTAGCATTCCTAATCTGAAAATCCTAAATCTGAAATGCTCCGAAGTACAAAACTTTTTGAGTGTTGACATGATGCTCAAAGGAAATGTTCATTGGAACATTTTACATTTCCACGTTACGGATGCTCAACTGGTAAGTATAATGTAAATTTTCCAAATCCAAAAAAAAATCTGAAACACTTCTGGTCCCAAGCATTTCAGATGATGGATACTCGACTGTAGAGGCTCAGCTTTTCTGGCCTCCCATGAAATCAAGTGGCAACAGAATCAAATTCTTTCGTAACCGAAAGTGGGAGCTATTACATGAGCACGAATGGAGCACAGGGTCCCCAGCGGAGGCCCACAGCGCAGACGGGCCAGCTGCTACCTACGTCTCCTGCTGGGATTGCCAGTGATGCGAGATAAACCACACTAAGTGCCAGAACTTTTAGGTGCTCAAGAAACAGCATTACAAGTCAAGGTAATCCAACTGGCAGATTTCATCTCTGTGACCCTCTGATGAGATCATGAAATAACTTTGTTATTCTGTTAAACCACCGTGGTCATGGGATTTTCAAGCATACATGGATCAACAGAATGACATTTCCCTACTCTTTTCCATTTGCTAGCCTAACGTTTTCATCAGTCATTATTAGTCCATAATTTAATACACACCATAATACTCCAATCTTGCCTGTGCATGTGTGTCAGGGTCTGGCGGAGCTGGCACCGGGAGCACCAACATCATAACTGGGTAGTTAGGAACAAAAACGTCCACGTCTCTGCCATGCACCACCCTATACTCCTGGGCACCAGGGTCAAGAAGCAGATCAACTTTCTGAGACAAAATAACAGGTTTTAAAAGCTAGGGCAGAGTCACATAATAGCTGTGTATCCTAGAAACACATAAAAGCTTTTGTATAAAACCTATATTAACTCCAAATTTCAGATGTTAAATTGCTAACTTTTTCTTCTGAGGTCAGACCAAAATAAGTTCCAAGGCAGTTTACGTGCCATATTTAGGGTGTTCATGTGGGAGCAATGACAAACATCTGGCTACAATACTTTCTGGAATTTTGACTATTTCTTCCCGCCAGAATGAAAACATTAAGTTTTTACTGGAATAACAAGTTACAGTCTTCTAGCGTGGAACTTCATGACTCAGAATTTGTCCTCCTACTTGTCACATATTAAAGCTAAAGCTTCTGCAACTCTTAAAAGAAAGCAAGCAAGAAAGAAAAGAAAAAGAAAGGCCACGCTAAAAATTCTGAGTATGTTAAAGGAAAGGGGAAGATGAGAAAACAGAGTAATAAAGAACAGCCTCATGCTCCTCAGACTCGACCCCTCACCAGCGAAGGCCCAGGACACTCAGCGCTCACACACCCTGGCTGTTCTTTCAGTCGCTAAATGTCACTTTCTCCGTAATGCTTTCAGATAATAGAAAAGATACAAATCACATTAGCCCCTAACCCTGATAGTGCATTATGAATTAACGAAAGCAAAACTGTTCTAAACATCTTGGCCTCCAAAAAGTCTGGAGAAGACCCTTCTAGGGCAGCGTCCGAGTTACTGTCCTGGCTTCACCCGCTGCACCCAGCAACAGAGGGACACTTTTCACACGGCCACGGCTCGGCTGAGACTGTCTCTGCTCCGAGACTCAGCACACAGGACGAGGCGAGCTGATACGCAACTTCCAAATGGTTTGAAAACAAATTTAGGGCTCAAAAACACTCTGTAGAGCTGAGGTCAGATTTCTATGTTCAAACCCCAGAATTCATTTAATCATCTGAAAACAAACCAAGACTTTACCAGATCAAAAAACTAGTCACTGACTGGCCTTTGGTTAGCCAAATATCCCATCAGTAAATGCCAAAAATAGCTTAAAATAAGACATAATTGAAACCTATATCCACAAAAGAAGTATTTCAATCTAATTATTATTCAGTATAAAGAATCATAAAGTGTATACTTCATTATCTTACAAAATCCTAATCAGCATAAGTTTGTTTCAGCAAATGATTTGCATGGGTAAGGGCAATCACAGATCCTGGTGGCTATTGCTTACAGATGAGATAAATATTGATTTAAAAATGGAGTGTCAATAAAAGTTCCTACTTCTAAAAACCTGCATGACAACTCTGAGTGAAACTTTAAAAAATTTTTTTTTTTTTTGAGACAGAGTCTCACTTTGTTGCCCAGGCTAGAGTGAGTGCCGTGGCGTCAGCTTAGCTCACAGCAACCTCAGACTCCTGGGCTCAAGCGATCCTCCTGCCTCAGCCTCCCGAGTAGCTGGGACTACAGGCATGCGCCACTATGCCCGGCTAATTTTTCTATATATATATTTTTAGTTGTCCATATAATTTCTTTCTATTTTTAGTAGAGACGGGGTCTCGCTCTTGCTCAGGCTGGTCTCGAACTCCTGACCTTGAGCAATCCACCCGCCTCGGCCTCCCAGAGTGCTAGGATTACAGGCGTGAGCCACCGCGCCCGGCCGAAACTTTAAAATTAAAAAAAAAAAAAAAAAAAGTTGGGACAGGCATGGTGGCTCATGCCTGTAATCCTAGCACTCTGTGAGGCCGAGGCGGGTGGATTGCTCAAGGTCAGGAGTTCGAGACCAGCCTGAGCAAGAGCGAGACCCCGTCTCTACTAAAAATAGAAAGAAATTATCTTTCTAAATTATCAACTAAAAATATATATAGAAAAAAATTAGCCGGACGTGGTGGCACATGCCTGTAGTCCCAGCTACTCAGGAGGCTGAGGCAGGAGGATCGCTTGAGCCCAGGAGTTCGAGGCTGTCCTGCGATATGATTGTGCCTGTGAACAGCCCCATATTCAAGCCTGGGCAACATACACGGTGAGACCCTGTCTCTTCCAAAAAAAAAAAAAAAAAAGCAAAGCTAGGAGTTAGCGCCTGCCCTGGCCAGCTCTGTCTCCTTAGGCTCGCAGGGACAGGCCCACACCCTGGGAAATGCTCTTTGTGTAGCTGGTAACTGAGCTCTGCAACAGGGTCCACTTCATAATTACTCACAATCAGTCTAAGGAACTCCCTTAAAGATAACTTTTTCATGATACAATTCTCACATTTTTTGGCTCAAAACTGTCCCTGCTGGCCATTAAAAATAACCTTTAAAACATCATCCCACCACAGTGAGACACTTCATATCTACCAGGATGGCTGGAATAAAAGTCGGGAAATAATAAATGTTGGCAAAAACGTGGAGAAACTGGCACATGCAGCACTGCTGGTGGGAATGTACAATGGTACAGCCAGTGTGGAAAACAGCCTGGCAGTTCCTCTAACAATCACACCCAGAGTTACCACAGGACCCAGCCACTCCACTCGGCACTCAGTCAGCCCTCGGAGTCCACGGAGTCTACATCTGCAGATTCAACCAACCGCAGATCAAATATATTAAAAAATAATAATAAAAAAATAACAGTACAATAAAAAAATAATACAAAAAACCTCAACACAGTGTAACAGCTATTTACATAGCTTTTCCATTGTATCCGGTAATATAAATAATCTAGAGATGATTAAAAGTAGGTTATATGCAAATGCTACACGATTTTATGTAAGGGATTTGAGCATCTGTGGATTCTGGTATCCTTAGAGGTCCTAGACCCAATTCCCCTAGGATACAGAGGGATGACTGACTGTATAGTGTATACCCAAAAGAAACAAAAACATACATTCACACAAAAACGTGTACGTTAATCTGTATAGCAGTATGATTCACAACAGCCAAAAGGTGGAAACAATCCAAATGTCCGTCAACTGAGGAATGGATAAACAAAATGTGGTACATCCAAGTAATGAAATATTTAGCCACGCAAAAGAATGAAGTCATGAAATACGCTACAACAAGGAGGAACCTTTAAAACACACACTAAGTGAAAGAAGCCAGTCACATAAGACCATATGTTATACGATCCCGTTCATACAAATGTCCAGAACGGGGAAATCTACAGGGAGAGAGAGTAGATTACTATTTGCCTAGAGCTGAGGGGAAGGGAGACAGAGGATGGGAGGTGACAACTATAAGATGTGGGGTTGATTTCTGAGGTGATCAAATGGCCTAAGATTGCCTGGTGACAGCTGCACATTTCTGTGAATATTAAATACCACTGACTTGCATACTCTGACTGGGTGACCTGAATGGTCTGTGACTTATATCTATATAAAGCTGCTAAAAAGTTTCAGCTCAGCTTTACTTTCCAATACTGTTACGTACTGAACAGGAAAGCGCAGGTCCTAGCTGCTGGCTTCAAACCATGCTGGCGTACGGGCAGGAAGGATAAACACGCATGCGCTACCTGGAAGGCCTAGGAAGGAGGAGCTGGGACAAAAGTCTCCCCTGTCCCCAATCAGCTCCACCAGCTGCCATGTCGGCAGTCTTTGCTTTAGAATCACTTGCCATAATACCAGAACAGTTTTAGTGAAAAAATAAGTAATAAAATAAAAAATAAATAGAATCAATTCACCATTCCTGTGGCAGTCTGCCTTGATAGAAAACAAATTTTCTTTTGTACACTCTGGGAGATGGGAGATATAAGTAAAACTGGGGATGTGCACAGCTTACTTTTCTGAAGAAAATATAACGAGGACAGCCAGGGCTTGCCTGTTGCAGGCATACGTGAAACAGTTAACCACAGACTCTGCAAGGACAGACAGACATAAGCACCAACATGGAGGACTCCAGCCACGCTGTCTGTATTTTCACCAAAGCAAAAAAATAAGCATTTTAAAAACAACTAAATGTCAAATTTTTTCCCTATGTTGAAAAGGTTCCTTAAATATAAACTTTCAGTAACAACTAGAGGGTTCTGCACAATGCCAGGTTTCGTAACCATGTGAACACACAACTGGTGTTTTCCAAGTATAACATTAGCATATCTCCCTGGAAATACACTGCTGCTTAAGAATTAAGGAAAAAAAAAAAAAAATCAAGGAGCAGACAATAAGATAGGTGTATATGGCAAAAAAACCCCAAAACAAAACAAAATTGAATCCCTGAGGTTAGAAAATACTGCTATAGGGAGGGGGAGGGGGGTAGGTGTATACATACATAATGAGTACCATGCTCACCGTCTGGGGGATGGACAGGCTTGAAGCTCTGACTGGGGGGGGGGCGGGCAAGGGCAACATACGTAACCTAAACATTTGTACCCCCATAATATGCAGAAATAAAAAAAAAATAAGAAAATACTGCTATAGAGGAAAAAATTCAAAATGCTTTTAAAGAAAGCATGCTAACCAAATCTAACTTTTGACTGAATTCATCCCACACACATTCGTTGAGCAAGGCACTGTTCCACACACTAGAGACACAGAAGTAGATACAAGGAAGCCCCTGCCCTCCCAGAACTTGCATTCCAGACGGGCAGCCAGAGGCAGGCACTGGGACCCAGTGTCTTCACTGGGACAAACCCGCCCAGGCTGGGCTCTGGATGCCCCTACATCCACTGCCGCTACATTCTCCTGCAGCCACCAGTCTGCCCCAGCTCACAGGTGCAACAGCAAAAACCACCTGACCACAGTCCACATATAAAAAGGGGCAGGAAGAGAGAATGTGAATGAGGCCAGGGGATGAGTGACCACAGGACAGTGACGGGGACCCAAGTCAGCACCAGCCCGAGCCACAGCGCCCCGGCAGACAGTGAGGACGAAGGAGCAGGGCACACCTGCCTCTGCAAGGGCAGGGGAGCCACTGTCCCGAGGGCAGGCCCCAAACACCAGCCCAGCCCGACGACACCTGAACCCAGAGCGCCACAGACAGTCTTATTTCCAGAGGCTGCGCCCTGCTCCACTGGCAACAGCTGTCAGGGTAGACTACAGAAAGTGGCCACCAGTTCCTTGCCACTCCCCCATCAAGGTGATTCTACTTCTCCACTCCTTGAGTCAGGGCCAGCCTGGTAGCTTGCTTTGATCAATAAAACAGGGAGAACATTTCCAGGACCACCGGAATGAGGCCAGGTGGGCTCAAGGGAGGATGAGAGTCTGCACAGAGAGAGGATCCACCTGGGTCCCCAGACGTGGGGGTAAGGTCACCCCCGACCCCCAAGCCCCTCCTAGCCAGCCCAGCAGAGCCTCCAAACAAATACACACATCTGTGGGAATTATTAAATGTTTGTTTTTTTTAAGCAACTAAATGTCGGGTGGGTGATTTGTTACCTAGCAAAACTAACTGATACACATGTGGAGGATAGGATACTTGGAAGTAGAATACAATTAACTTACAATACAATGTATTGAATTTTAACTCCCCCTAAAAGGTGTGTATCCGTGGGTAACACAACATAAAAAGTACCTCATCCAACTCAGGATACACAACAGCATATTTTTTTTCAAATGAAATTCTTTAACTTCTGGTAATTCTGACAGAGTTACCAAACATGATAATTATATTTGATTAATAGAAACAATAATCTCACTTACTAAAATTCTGATAAGCTTTAAAAATTTTGAAACTTTCACAAACTAGTATCTCCAGTTTCCTTAGTTACAAAATGACCCATATACTCAGTAAAAGTGAATTTTTAAAAGAAAGATTATATCGTATTTATGACTCAACAATAAATGTGTGCTGTTTTTCTTCTGGGTTCTAGTTTTAATTGATAAAGACCATTAAGCTGGACAGAAAAAGAACTCCAAAAGTAAACCCTGAAGAGTGTAATTCTTTTATATTTCTTTTCCTTTTTAAATTTTGAGCCTGTTACATGCCTAGAGTACAGCAAATACGTTTATCGTAGGGTGGCTATGTGGCGGAAATTCTTCCAAACGTTTCACCGGGACAGAGTCATGAGCCCCCTCACGTTTCCAGACCTTCACCTTGTTTCCCGCAGTGGAGTCACCAAGGGCTGGAGAGGGGACAATGGCTAGTTCTCCAGGGCTCAAAGGTGGCTCAGCTTCAGACCTTCCTGCCACAGGAACCACTAGGGAAGCTGGACAGACAGGTCCTACTAGTTTCGGTCACCCTTGCCCCATGAAAAATTTCACTTCCTCCTCAGGTAAGACCTTAAGAAAAGCATTCAGGGTCCCCTTAAGTCCTAACGTCACTCACACTTGCCACCAAATAGCACTCACGCACAGAGATCACTCTGTCCAGAACGCTGCTCCCTCCAGCCCACCAACCTCCCCCCCCCTCCTGTGCAGCGCACTTTGCAATGAGGGGGCCAGAGCCTAATTAGGTTCCTTCACAGCCGGGCCCACTTCTCAACAGTCTTTTCATCTTCTGTGTAGCATCTTGACTCCTCAACAGAAATCCCTAAGCACAAATAAACCTCCTTCTAGAGTTTAAGTTTATTCTCTCGTCCTTCCTTTTTGACATTAAGAGCAAGAAAATTTTCTAAAGATGTAACTTTAAACCAATAAAAAAAAATTAGAAAAAAGAAAATTTACGAAAGTATTACATATGAGAATAAATAATTTTTAAAAAGAACATTCATGCCTTTCTTGTAGAAATAAGCCAGGAAAACGAAAGAAAGAAAGAAAAACAACATTCATTCCAATACCATTTAGAAAAACAGAAAAAATGTTTTCTAATGTATTACATGGGTGTAAAAAGTAAACATTATTACTTCAGTATTGATATACACACACATATTTTTATTTTTGCCAACACCAGTGCAATCTATTAGGAAATGTGCAAAACAGAAACTGTGTTACTGTTGACCTAGAGAAGCAAGTCACATGAGGTCACTGTACAGCGCCTGCTGCGTGCCAGGCTCTCTGCGTGGCGTCTCTGAGCCCTCACCTCAGCTCCCCCCTCCCCAGGAGGACTGTGATCACCCCGCACTGCAGACGAGGAGGCTGACACACACAGAGGCCAGGCGGTGCCCCTCACCCAGGCACCCAGGTGGCCACGCTGGGAAGGCCCGTGAGCAGCAAGCCACCGGCTCGGTCTGCGCTCTAGCAGTCCTCTTATTCAGCCTCTCGTAAGAGTGGAAAGACTGAATTCTATCAGAATTTTAAATGAAAGACAGGAACTACCACTTTTCAAACCAAAAGGAGGAACTCAGATTCTCTGTTTCCAAGGATTTTGTTATTACCAAAACCACTCTCGGTCAACTTGATAAATAGGCAAAGTCTAACCAGAAAAATGGAATTTGGTACCTAATACTTCACCTTTAGAAAATATAAGGAAATATGCCTCCAAAAACCATGCTTCTTACCTCAATGTCAAACACTTCCACGGTGTTGTCCAGCAGCTTCACTCTGACGGGCAAGTGCCTCTCCTGTGCTCTGGGGGGCAGGGCCTGCCCAGGCTCCAGAGTGCTGACGCCCGCAGAGGTCTGGGCACCCAGGCGTGTCCCCGTGGTCTGCAGGACTCGGTATGTCCCTTCTATTTCCCCCATGCTTCGCCAGCCAAGAGCAAAACACTAAAACGAGAAAAAAAACATGGACGAATTAGCACACAATGTAGATGTTAAAACCATGTAAGAGAATTATCGGGTACGCAAGAACTCTCTGTACTATTTTTCCAACTTCTGCGAGTCTTAAATTACCTCCAAATAAAGAGTTCAAAAGGATCACCTTCCACTCAGACACACTTTAGTAGAACATAAAACAACAAGCACCACAGTATTTCTGGGTGCTCTGTGAACCCCTCATTTAACGCGCAAGACCTCACAGCCAAGTGACAGTATCGCCACCCACCTGGCAGTCGCGAGAGGGCCCAGGGCTGCTGCCCCGTCCGGGCACAGCTCCCTCCCAACCCCAGAGGCGCTGAGGACCCTTTGGAAGCTCCAGCCGCACAGCTGCAGCGCGTGCCAGGGAACGCAGGGCCAGGTCCGAAGCATTCACGCGCTCTCGTGGCCTGGCTTTGCCGGCTTGACAAGCCCTGGTTTTTCTAATTTGTGTCTCACCAGGTGGAGTGGATGCTCCTGGTAGTTCAGAAGGTGATTTCAGGTGTGGTCCTGAATGGCGGCCCAGACGGGGGAAGGAGGCACCTGCCTGCCCCCATCCTCACAATAGCTCCCATCACCGCCCACAGCCCACCCAACAGACAACACTATGAGGGTCTGAGAGGGTCAAACACCTTGCCCAGGGGGGAACCCACATCCTTTTCAATCCTCCTTGTCGTGCCAAGGGAAAGGTCTTTGTTTGCGAGCTATTAAGTCTAACAGGACTAATCTCTTCATTTTTTTAATGCACTGTGAATTTTATTTCTTTAACATTCAAGTTGGGGCCGGGCGCGGTGGCTCACGCCTGTAATCCTAGCACTCTGGGAGGCCGAGGCGGGTGGATCGCTCAAGGTCAGGAGTTCCAGACCAGCCTGAGCAATGAACGAGACCTCGTCTCTACTAAAAATAGAAAGAAATTATCTGGCCAACTAAAATATATATAGAAAAAAAAAAAATTAGCCGGGCATGGTGGCACATGCCTGTAGTCCCAGCTACTTGGGAGGCTGAGGCAGTAGGATTGCTTAAGCCCAGGCGTTTGAGGTTGCTGTGAGCTAGGCTGACGCCACGGCACTCACTCTAGCCTGGGCAACAAAGCGACACTCTGTCTCAAAAAAAAAAAAAAAAAAAAAAAAAAAAAAAAAAATTCAAGTTGGGTTTTTTCTTAAATAAATTTTCTTTTGTATATTTGAGGTTTGCAACAAGATCTTATGGGATACATACAGACGGTAAAGTGTCTCTTCATTGTTTTTAATAAAGAAAGAGCAGGCTAAATATCAGCTAGAATCTAATAATACTGGCTTGTTTTTAATTGTATTTATAATATAATTACCTATTATTTATGGCAGGTTTCCTTCTTAAATGTCTTATTTATGTTTGAAAGTCAATTAAAAAACATTTAACAGTGAAAGAGTATGGCAAAAGACGTTACAAAACTGGTGGAGGTGAGACCCAGCCGCCGATGTTTAGCAAAGAACTCGGCTGCCGCCAACATTCTGTCTCACAGAATCACCCTCAGGGGCTTCCACTACTGTGTGATAAACTTTTCGAGAATTAACCAGGTTGGGCCCGATGGTTCATGCCTAGAACCTCAGCACTTTGGGAAGCCTAGGCTGGAGGGTTGCTTGAGCCCAGGAGTTGGGGACCCTGTCTCAAAAACAAACAAACAAACAAACAAAAAACTTAGCCAGGTGTGGTGGTGTGCACCTGTAGTCCTACAGGTCTACAGAGTCCTACTCAGGAGGCTGAGGCAGGAGGATTACTTGAGCTCAGAAGTTAAGATCATGCTACTACACTGCAGCCTAGGCAACATGCAAGACCCTGTCTCTAGAGAAAAATAAAAAAAAGAGTCTCTACATTAATCTCTAAATTCCTAGACCATTCTCTTCCACGTCAACTTAGCTGCTCTAAGTCTCCTGGCCCTTTCCTCTTCTTCATGCTTATTTTGTTACCAAGATAAATCAAGAAAAGAAGCTTTTATCTCTTGAATTAGTTTCAAGTATCTTCTCAGTGACTTACTGCCAAGCACCTGCTACTATACTCTTAAACCCTACCCCACAAAGGCAAATCCAAGCCTTGGGTGAGGATTTCCACACAGGTCCAATCTATCAAATGAGAAAGTAGAAAACAAGAAAGATAAAATCCCTGGAAAAGCGCAGTGTGAGAAGCACGAGAGACAGGATGAGGCGGGCACCACTCTCTCCCTGCATCTCCCGTCCACCTCCGGACGAAGCCAGTTCAAACGCCAAGGAACAGGCAGCTCCTCTCACCGAGCATTTGCTACCCCGAGGCTCAGGTCAGCAGCTACCCATCATCTTCTCCCCTGCCGTATGCTCTCCCCTGCCGGACGCTCCTTGAGGGCAGGAACTGAATCCTGACTGCAAATGTTTGCTCCGTTTACTTGAAGTCAGTGCACCAACACCACTGTCTCATCACGCAACGTATTATACAGGGGACAGTAACAAAAGACCGTGAGCACAAACAACATCACCTTATAAAAGTACGGTTTTCACAACACTAACATTAAACACGAGATATATGACGTTTTCAGAACTATAAATATGAGCGTTTTCAATTCCACACATTTTAATTTTTATGAATAGATCACAGTTGTGTGTATTTGTGGGGTGCATCTGATATTTTGATACAAGCATACAATGTGTAAGATCAAATCAGAGTCCTTGGGACATCCATGACCTCAAACATTGATCATTTCTTCGCACTGGAAACATTCCAAATCCACTCCTTTAGTTATTTTGAAATACAGAATAAATTGCTGTTAACTGCAGTCGCCCTATTGTGCTACTTGAACACCAGGTCTTATTCCTTCTGCCTAACCATATCTTTGTGCCCATTAACCAGCCCTCTCTATCCCCCACCCCAGCTGCCCTTCCCAGCTGCTGACAACCATCATTTTACCCTCTACCTCCATGAGAACATGCGGTATTTGTCTTTCTACAAACTTTCATTTATTGAGCAGTTAATGCTGAAGTTAGGGCACGTGAGTGAAGACGACTTCCATCCTTAAGGTACCTCCAGTGGGAAAACAGGTGAGAATACAAATAAATGACCTATGAGTTCTCAGTCAGTTCACAACATTTACCAAATATTGAGCCACCAAGAGTGGGTTCTCCCCAAACAAGGCAGAGGGTGTTTTATCTTGGTTGCCAAAGTGATTCTTTTCTTTGAGTAAGGCTACAATTCTGAAAACATATATATAACCAAAATATATTTTTAGAAGTCATTTCTCTTATTTATTCTGCTGTGTAATTCTCATTTTTTTCCTTGATAATTTTATATAGAAAAATTTCTTCAGGTTCTTTCTCTTCTACTCATTACAAGAAAGTCATGCGTAAGCACATACCTCTAAAAAAATAAACAAGGTTAACCTGTAGTGCCCAGAGGTACACATTCAGGTGGCAAAACTATAAAAAGAAAATGCAAGGAAGTTATTACTAGGAGAGTCAGGATAATGGTCCCTCCTGGTGGGACAGAGGGGCTGTCACTGGGATGGGGACCGGGAAGGGACTCCTGGGGTTGCCAGCGCAGCTCTATTTCTTGACCTGGACAGTGTCCACTTCATAATCCATGAAGCCATACATTTTATTGTGCAGTTTATATCTGTGTTTACTTTATAATAAAAATATATTTGAAACAGCACATTTATTTAACATTGCTTCATCCCTCCTGAGAACAAAAGACATATTAGGCAAATGAAAAACATTTTTCTTGGCTCAAGGAATACCAAGACTCTCTTCTAAAACACGTGGCTGAGAGGAAGTCTTTGCAGGTCTGCACACCTTCAGAGCAGCGCTTACATCCTCATTTCCACCTAGTCCAAAGTAAGGCGTCAGCGTGGCTAAAGCGAGACGCAGGGCCACCACACACACTTGTGCCTGAAGCTGGTCTGAAGACAAATTCACTGGAGGAATCCCTGCAGTGCCCTGCTGCTATTAAAAAAAAAATCTGTTTGCTGTTATACAACAGCAATGTGGCAGAAACCATGCATTTAATAATTACTTAGCTTTAAGAGAAAACTGATAGGTGAGCCCAAGGCTGTGAATGTCGTTTAACCTCGGTCTTGGTCTATCAGTTTATTTCAGAATCAGCAGCGTAACTGGACACTTCCTGTGGAAATAGTAGGCTGCTCATTCAACACCATTTGCCACAGCCTGACTGCTTCTTCCAGCCTGACGATGGGAAAAAAATGAAAGGAAAAATTTATGCCCTGAATCTGTTTTACATAAATTATGACTAACAAAAATTACCTTTGTTTTGCTTTGTGTGCTTATAAGTAAATATTAAAGAGGCAAGAATACCCAAGCTAGACCAGAAACACAGCAGAGCTACCAGCCCGGCCCAGCGCACCAGCGTTCTGCAGTCCCGGGAGGCTGACGTCAGTCCCGCCCACGTCTCCACTCCTGCCAGAGACACTGCACGGAACCCAGCGGAAAGCGGCCGCGTAAAGACCCAGGATCTGTGGGAACTCAGGTTTATTTTTCCATCTCCTTTCCACGTGAATGAAATGCTTTGCAGTCTTCATTCGTAAAAATATTTCTGGAGGCTGGATACAATTTCCACTGCTGACATTTTACTGCAAACTCAGCTCCTATGGATATATTCTCATTTAATAGCAATAAAAAACCCTGTGACATATCATTTCCATTTTAAAGTTGGAAAATTCAGCTCAAAAGTCTGCCAAGGATTTGGGTGAGAATGACATGGGATGCTGTGCTTATGTGGGGCAGAGGATAGACCAGAAATCTCTTTACCTTCTGCTCAATTTTGCTGTGAACCTAAAACTGCCCTTAAAAAATAAAATTTACTAGAAGACAAACAAAAAAAGGCCTGCCAAAGAACACATAACTCAGAAGTGACAGAGATTAGACCTGGGCCCGAAACTGGCCACCAGGACGCTTCCCTTCTGCTGGAGGACCGCACGGCTCCTGGGACCACTGCGCCTGCCCGCCTGCTGCCGGCCACCGTCAACGGTAAAGGGAATTTGCCACGATTTCTAATGTCTATTATGCAATAAAAAATTACCTGCCTTAAGATCTCTTCGGTTGTCTTTTTTAGGAGAATCAATAAAATAACAAAAACCCTCCTGTACTGAGCAACTGAAGAAAGCGGAACAGGACACTTCTCACTGTCACTGCACTTGTCCAAAGTCCTGAAATCCCCTCGGCGGTCGGATGTGCTTCCCTGCGGGACGCTGGGCTGCACTCCCCCTTCACTGGCAAGAGACGGGTCCTTTGCTAGCTCCTTTCTAACCAGGACTGATTTTTTTTTTTTTTTTTTTAAATAAGCAACTGAGCAGCTTAGTCAATGTGGGAAAGCCGAAGCCTCATCAAGGAGCTGATGAGAAACCCCTGGCTGGGGAGGCAGCAGGCAGGGGCGGGGGCTGGCCTCCGTGTCCCTGCCCAGAATGTGGCTGCAGAAACACACACCTGCCTCGAAGGCCACTTCACTGTTGCACGGCAATGACGAGCATCCCAACAATCACGTCTGGCACCATAATCTTGGGCAGAAGTGGCTGCGGAGCCCACCTGCACGCGCTTCTCCAGCAGGTGCTGCAGGGTGGCTGTTTTACCTGCATGAAGCTGAATGGCTGAGGCGGGACCACAGGCAACGCTGTCCCTCAAACACCAGGGAGAACGTCTGGTGTTGGAAGGGCAGCTTACCAACACAGAAAGGTGCCACCAAGCTGGGACTTACAAAAGGCCACATAAAAAGGCAGGCACTCCTGGGGAACAAGGACGGAAGCAGCAGCAACCTGGGAGGGCAGAGAGCCAGCGCCAGCACACCTGGTTCCAATGCCAACTCCACCATTAACAAACTGTCACTTCACCACTCCCAGCCCCGGTTTTTTCACCTGGAAAACGGCAGCGGGAAGGGGGGGTTAATCAGATCTTTTTCAACTCTGAGAATCCACGATTCTGTGATAAGGAAGCTGACTGTGAAAATTGAAAAGAGATGTGTTCTTGATTCCAGCTATTTATAGTATTCAGTAGCCAAAAATTAAATATACCTCAAAAAATCATGGAATCAGAGCCTTCCTACCTTAGTATACGCAATAGTGGCTAAATGTCCGCAAGAAAAGGAAGATCACTTTCAGACAAATTCGACACCACGCATACACATGGACTATTGTTCCAAAGAGATTTCTTTGTATATAACCAATATTTGCAAACCTTACAATTTTACTCCCTAGGGTTTTTTTTTTTTTAATTGCCTGAAAACTAATCAGATGTATTTCCTTTAGAATGTATTTTAGAGCCTCTACAACCAGGTATTCTGGTTTTATGTTAAACAAAATTCTATAAACTGAAAAATGAGTTTTAAGAGCTGAAATGAATCTGGATAACTGACAGATTCTCAACACTTTTTGGGGGGATGGTATGAAGCTGCCCAATATAACATCAAATCTGCACAGAAAAGGCAAGAAGATCTCTGTATGCTGCTTTGGTACGACAGTGAATAAAAGCAAGGTACAAAACCAGGTGTGTGGCACACTAACTTCTATTATAAGAGGAGGAATATAAATATATGCATTTGTTTATATTCACAAAACAACAGCAACAGAAGGATAAACCACAAACTAATGAAAATAGTTACCTATGGGGGAGTAGGGGAAAGGGGTGGAAAAGACAATGCTGGAAACCGTACTTTCAACTGTGCTTAACTGTTATTTGGGAACTTTATAAATGTTTTTACAGAGTTAGAAAGCAAAATTAAATCAGTATTTTAAAGAAGTCCTAAAAACCCAAACAAAATGAAACAAATGGTCCTAAATCTGTATCAAGAGAGCAGCTAAACTTCACAGAGAATGACTTCCAGTGGCTTTAAATCCCAGTGACTGCATTCTACACCACCAGTAACATATATCCTAAGGAATAAAAGGGCTAAAAGGAAATTCAGAGAACAGCACGTTCTATAGGATGATCTCCTCTCTTCAATGAATGGAAAAAAAAGAGTGTGTGTGAGAGATGTTACCTGCCAAATGCTTTGTGGACCTTATTTGAATACTGAATTAAATATTTACAGAACAATCAGGGAAATCTAAATAGTAACTAGGTATATCAGATATTTAAAAAGTTAATGTTATTTTCTTGGTGTTTAGGGTATTGTGGGTATATGAAGGGGAAAAAGTCCCTATCTCTTAGAGATAAATGGTAAGGTATTTATGGATAAAATGGAATAATGTCTAGGATTTGCTTTAAGATAACCCAACGAGCTGGGGATCAGTGGAGGGGGATATAAGAAAAAAAAAAAAAAGATTGCTCAAGTGTTGATTATTAAAGCTGGATACATGGCTTTCATATATTATTTTCTCTACTTTTGTGGATGTTTGGAATTTCTAGAGTTAAAGAAAAAACAACAGGCCGGGCGTGGTGGCTCACGCCTATAATCCTAGCACTCTGGGAGGCCAAGGAGGGCAGATTGTTTGAGCTCAGGAGTTCAAGACCAGCCTGAGCAAGAGTGAGGCCCCATCTCTACTAAAAATAGAAAGAAATTTTATGGACAACTAAAAAAATATATATAGAAATAATTAGCCGGGCGTGGTGGCTTACACCTGTAGTCCCAGCTACTCGGGAGGCTGAGGCAAGAGGATCGCTTGAGCCCAGGAGTTTGGGGTTGCCATGAGCTAGGCTGACGCCACGGCACTCTAGCCCTGGCAATAGAGCAAGACTCTGTCTCAAAAAAACAAACAAAAAACAACAAATCTAGCAACAATTTTTGATGCACATGAGGATTCAAGGAATCCTTGGATGAGTTCACAGCTGGGAGAGAGGAAGAGGGAGGCTCCTGCTTCTACTTTATGAAAAGCTGGCCCAGTCCCGCAGCCACTCTGCACAAAGCCAGATGAGCAGCCAGCATCTTGGCTCCCAGGCCAATAGATTATAACACAAATTCTTCAGGATTCAAAAACAAAAAAATTTGATTTAAAGAATTGTACATCCACGCACTATGAATTCACCCTTTCCTTTAGCACCTCCATTTTATTTAACTTATTGTATTTTCACTATAATTTTCGCTTCTTTATATCATCTATTTTCTATTACTTCTTTTTTATATCTTCTATTTTCTTGCCCAGAGTTTCGATATATCCATCTATTTCATGAGTAGCTTTACTTCTTGGGATATACTAATAGTAGGTGTTTTAAAGTTTTCGTTTTTTTTTTTTTTATTGTAGCCTTAACAGATTACCACAAATTTAGCAGCTGAAAATAACAGCCTGTCGTTATCTCACAGTGTCTGTGGTTTATGAGGCTGGGTGCAGTGTAGCTCACCAAGGTTCTCTGCTCAGGGACTCACAAGGCCTAAGTCAAGGTGCCAGCTGGCCTGGGGTCCTACCTGGATTCTCAGCGGGGTCGGGAGAGATGCACTTCCCAGATCGCTTGGTTCTATGTGGGTGTAGGACTGAGGTCCCTATTCCTTGCTGGCTGTCAGTCATTCTTGGTTTGTAGAGGCACCTGCATTCCTTGGCTCAAGGCCGTCCATTTCTGGAGTCTGTAATGGTATGCCAAAAACTTCTCATGCCTCCAGTCTCTCTGCCTTCCTCTTCTGCTCCTAGACAAAGATTTCTTCATCTAAGGGCTCATGAGGCCCATCTGGATAATCTAGGCCAACCTCGGTATTTCAAGGCCAGCTGATTAGTAGTTTATTACATCTGCGAAGTGTGTTGGCCATGTATGCCCCACATTCCCAGGGTAAACACTAGGAGGTCAAGGTCACGGAGGCCACAATTCTGCAGATAATGACAGGTAAGTGTCAGATAATTCCAATATCTGCACTATCTTGGCTTTAGCCTGTCTTTTCTCATATAAGTTGATGCTTTCCTGAGTAATTCTCCATTATATCCTGCACATTTTTAATACTGTGCTGTTAGAGACTCTGGGCCTTGTTTAAATCCTTTGGGGAATGTTGACATTTTTGTTGAGCAGGCACTGGCCTGGCTGGGCAGCCTTCTGCGGAATGTGGTCTCAGCGTCACCTCTATCTCCAGTGCCTCTGTGGTGCTCCTCAGCAATGTCCTGCATGTGCCCTACGCACCCAGCGTCAGCCTGGCTCCCAGACGATGGTCTACCCCTTAACCACGGTCTCAAAGTCTTTCGCAGGATGTTCGGGGTCAGAGCCAAGCACGCACGGCTCAGTGCTGGGCCCGTACGTTGATTAGCATGGTATGGGGTCACGTCCCTGACCTCCTCCCTCTCTATATTTCCTGGTATAACTTCCAATTGCCTCAGGCTCCCATTTTCAGTCTCCAGCCAGAAACCTGGGGCTTTAATTACCCTGCTCTGTCAGGCACTTGTTGTGACTGTGTCTCACCTGTGACCAAGCTGCAGGAGAGAAGAGGTAAAAAAGCAATAGGGGTTTCCCCCGCTCCCTAAGCGTTTTAGGCGTCCACAGGCTCCTACTGCCATAGGATTGACTGGAGAGAGGGGAGAAAATATGGTGGCTTTCTCTTACTCTCTCCTGGAGCCCAAACTGGGAGGTTTCTTGGAAGCTCTCCCTGTTCACACCTGGTACCCACTGCCACCCCCTAAGTGCAGGCTAGGGGGTGCTGGAGGAAAACAGGAAACTTACTGCCAGCACAGTGGTACTTCAAACTCTGGCCTTCACCCCATCTGCCTGTTCCTGGTTAGCTGCCAGCACCCAACAGCACGCCCTGCACATGTCCAGGTGTGACGACCACAGTTAGTCGGAGAGGCAGGTGGTATGAGCTTCCTCCACCTCCCGGAACCAGAGCTCCACATCCATGCATTTCACAATGTTTACAGTGGTTATCACCGGGAGAGGCAGGAGAGGTGATTTTTATTTTCTTCCTGATTTTCTGTATCTGAAATGGCCTACAGTAATGAGTATACATTACCTTTGAAGTCAGATGTTTGTTCTGCAGAATCCTGGTACACTGTGCCATGGCTCAGCTTCCAAGAGAAAGCAAAAATAACTATTCTGTCTCTTCTCTAAGAGTTGTATTTTCTCTTTTTTCTAAAATAGTTCAATTAAAACAAAAATTAATATCTTTAAACACTCTCTGAGATCTATTTCTTGCTCAGACATTGGACTTATTTCCCAACATACATCTTATTAACTACTGTACTACTAAAACAATAGGGATTTTAATCATAAAGGGGCCAAAAGATTTAATAAATCCTAATAATTTATACACATTTCTAAAACTACTTTCTCCTTCCGAACACATTCCTACTGGCCACTGGAAGACACACTGAGCACCCTCACCCGACAAGCCTCTGTTGGGTTGCCTGGCTTCAAGCACAGGGCCAGGAAAACTGTCCCTACAAACGCAGCTTGACTACAGAGCTCGTCTGGCTCAGGCTTCTGGGCCCCTCACTTCCACAAGCTCCTTCCAAGGTCCCAGGAAAGGCCTTAAGCAAAGTGTCCCTAAGGTTAGCCATCCCCAGCCTTTTTGGCACCAGGGGCCGGTTTCATGGAAGACAATTTTTCCACAGACTGGTGGGCAGGGGGGCCAGAGCTCTGCAGCCTGGTCTACAGCCCAGAGGTTGGAGACCACAGCCTATGACCATATGCTGTTGTAAAATTTACCAAAAAGATTTCTAATTTCAATCAATTAAGACTGCTGCCTTTTTCCCAGTGCAACTATGCCTCTGTTCCTCTTCCCCTTCAAGTCAGGAGGGGCTGTTGGCATTTTTGGGATCCAGCTAAAGGCACACTGAGTTGGAGACAAATTGAGTTTGGGTTTAATGGGACACATTCATGCTGTTTGCGGTTATTTCTGTGTACACTCAGGTGATTACCAGCCATCTCAATGCAAGTACAGCATCTGCTGTCACCCACTGTGCCGGGTCACCAGGGTTTTATGAAACAAAGGTGCAGGGCGAGGAGTCCTGCAGCAATGTGAGCAAGGCCACTCTGAGTAAGTCCCATGGGGCCCAGCACAGGACACAGAAAAGAAACAAGGTTTGAAATGCAGGGAGCCAGATGTTCACTAGTGGGAAATGTATCATCACATGTATTTGAAAGTGTAAGTGGAGAGTTCAGTTCTAAGCAGTCAAAACAGAAGTCCTCACCTGCCAGAAAAAGTCAATAATGCAGCAGTGCAATTATAAGTGTGCCTTAGATGTGTTTTTTTCCTTTTGTAAATTCTGCAAAGTAAAATTTACCACAATGCCGGCTTTTCTGGGACACAAATCTATAACAGTGCTAGAAACAGCAAAGATGTCTCTATGTGGGAAATCACGTTTTATGCATTTTATCAATAATATGAATTATGCTAGAAGAATCACTGCATCTATCCTCTCACTGTCATAGGAAAATAAAATAAAAAAGTACATAGCCAGAGAAATATTAACCAATTCCATTTTTCTCTATTTAGTTGTATTATTGATCAGCTTTTTCAAATCTGTAACTTATTTTTTCTCATTTAAATATTCACTTTCTAAATTAGTTTTTATTTGTAACTTTGTATTCTTAAAGAGTTCTCCCTTCCCCCAAGACTGTATATGTTTCAGGCCCCATAAAACCTGGCATCTGCCTCTGCCCCAGATGAAATTTGATTAATTCACTAAAACATTTATTGAGCACCTATTCTGTATTAGGCAAGTCTAAATGCTTAGGGATACAGGAGTTTTTAAGAGAAAAATCTCTCCCAATATAATGGGCAAAAGCAAAGAAAACAGTGCAGTATTTTTTTTTTTTTTTTGAGACAGAGTCTTGCTTTGTTCCCCAGGCGTAGTGAGTGCCATGGCGTCAGCCTCACCCACAGCAACCTCAAATTCCTGGGCTCAAGCGATCCTCCTGCCTCTGCCTCCCGAGTAGCTGGGACTACAGGTGTGTGCCACCACACCTGGCTAATTTTTTGTTTCTATTTTTAGTTGCCCTGCTAATTTTTTCTATTAATATTTTTAGTAGAG
This sequence comes from Eulemur rufifrons, assembly GCF_041146395.1. Taxonomy (NCBI): domain Eukaryota; kingdom Metazoa; phylum Chordata; class Mammalia; order Primates; family Lemuridae; genus Eulemur; species Eulemur rufifrons. Next base: position 716,271 of record NC_090983.1, read on the forward strand.
TCGGGGTCTTGCTCTTGCTCAGGCTGCTCTCAAACTCCTGACCTCAAGCAATCCTCCCGCCTCAGCTTCCCAGAGTGCTGGGATTACAGGTGTGAGCCACCATGCTGAGCTGTACAGTATGTTAAATGGTGGTAAGTGCCTTGGAGAAAGTGAGATGGCAGAGAGGAATCTGTCAGGTGGAGGCAGGAAGACAAGAAGACAATACCTGAGTCAAGGCCTCAAGAACACCCTGGCACACGTTACAACAGCTATCATGCCCCAGGTGACCATGGCTGGGAGGCTCATGCCAAGCCCCTCGCTTACATCATCTCAATCCTCAAAACAACCGTGTACAGCTGGCACCCCACTTTACAGACCAGGGAACTTAGGCCTGGAAAGGTGAGTGACTTGCTGGCAGTCACTCAGCTCCACAAGTGGCTTCAACCCCACCCTGCTTCCATGGTGTACACAAGGCACACAGAGATAGAGGAGTTTAATCCAGAAAGGGAGACAAGTGACCAGCTGCCCACTGCAGTCACAGAGAGAACAGAAAGAAAGAGGCAGCGCCACGGAAGGTGCCGGCCTGACCCAGCACAGCTTCCCAGGCATAATGTTGGAGCTGGGCCTTGCAGGAGAGCAGGAGACCAGGTGGACAGAGGGCACAGTGTGCGCACGGGGAAGGGGAACTGTACAGAAACTGCAGGAGCAGCTGGGAAAGGGTGAGAGGTTGAGTGTGGCTGGGCCAAGACATCAGGGGAGGCGGCCTCAAGCTGGGCTGTGAGGGCGCCCGTGGGCCAAATGGATGGAATCCCAAACCTAAGCAGGTTTTGTAGCTGGGATGTGATGTGATCAAATGTTTATTTTCAGATGCAATCAGGAGGATGGGCTGGGAGGGAGAGCCGGGACAAAGCAAGATGCATCACTGCATCGTTACACCCTACCACATTATCTGTAGCTTCTGAATTTCAAAATGGCTATAAAGTAAAACACCAGTTTGGGGAAAACAATCCCATGACTCTACAATAAAACCACTTACATCACTGTAACCTCCCTCCTGGTCCTGTCCACATCCTCACCTATTTTTGCAACACTCTAATTGCTGTGTACACGCCATTTTGCCTTTTCAGTTAAGGCATATTTTAAAGCATATTTCCATGGATCAAAATGGTTCAAATTTTGCTTGGAGGGGAGGATGGCAAAGGGCCTGCTGTTGCGTGTTTTCTGGCTGCAGCGCTCGACCATGCTGGCATAGCAAGGTTTGCTTAACAGATTATTTGTTTTCAAAAGTGGGATTCCAAAATCAAAATCTTTATCACTATACCGTTAGTTGTTCCCCAAAAAGATTAGGCTAATTTACAGAATCACCAACAACATAAACACTCCCCAGAAAACCACCAAACACCAGGCTTTACCATATTGTTTTGTGGGACCCTCAAATTTCAAGTCCCAGCTGCCACGGTAAAACCCTAGTACAGACAAATACACTACAGACAACCCTCCACGTCCCCATCTCAGAGAACATGACTGGAGTCACTTCGACTCAGCATCTAACGTCACAATGCGGTTTTACCTGGCACTACGCTGCGTGTATGAAGCTCACGACGCGCTGAGTAAGGTGGTAAGCTGGCAAGCCGGTATGTAAGTGGGTGAAGGAAAAACAAGAACAGAGCTGAAAAGGGTTAGCAGCAGTGAGAAAAATCTGATGCAGTCTGAATACAGAAGAGGAACTGATGTGACTGGAAGCAGGAGCGTTTGCAAAGAAATGAGGGAACAGAATTCCTCGGGGCCAAGGATTTAAACCGACTCACACGGAATTGCTCGTGTGCTGACCTTTTGGCTTGGCAATCCAGCTCACATCCTTCCCAAGCAGGATAACCTTGCTTAACACATAACTGCCACGAGCCCGGGGCCTTGTGTAGCACATGTAACTCACACATTTCTTCACTTTGGGAGCGAGAACTATTTTTCAAGTTGCATATAACTCACACACAGAAAACAATAAAAAATAACAAATTTTTCATTAATTTAGAAAGGATCATTTTGTTTTTTTTTTTTTTTTTTTTTTTTATTTGAGACAGAGTCTCACTCTGTTGCCCAGGCTAGAGTGAGTGCCGTGGCTTCAGCCTAGCTCACAGCAACCTCAAACTCCTGAGCTCAAGCGATCCTCCTGTCTCAGCCTCCCGAGTAGCTGGGACTACAGGCATGCACCACCATGCCCAGCTAATTTTTTCTATATATATTTTTAGCTGTCCATATAATTTCTTTCTATTTTTAGTAGAGATGGGGTCTCGCTCTTGCTCAGGCTGGTCTCGAACTCCTGAGCTCAAACGATCCGCCCACCTCGGCCTCCCAGAGTGCTAGGATTACAGGCGTGAGCCACCGCGCCCGGCCAGAAAGGATCATTTTGTTTTCGAAGTTTTTATTCTATTTTCATAATAAAACACCGTGGCCCCAAGGACAAAATTTTTTTTCTAAAGTGTGGCAGTCAATGTGTTAATTATTGCCTAATTCTCTATTTATTTTTATAAATATCCAGGGTTGACTAGTTCTACTGTCCTCTCAGATTATTCTTCTACCTGGTAATAATAATAATTGCTAACATTTACTAAGTACTTACTGTGTGCCAGGCATCTTACAGCTTTTTAATTGACTTTTAGTCCTCACAGCAACCCTATGAGGTAGGTAAATTTTAAACCTGTTTTATAGATAGGGAAACTGAGGCAGAGATAAACAAACATATCTTATATCAACTTCCTCTTTGGGAAAGAAATTAGAACAAAAGGAACCTAGAAGTCTACTAACAACTGACAGTCCCGCATATAAATGAGCCAGCAAACTTCTGCAGTTCAGGAAACTGCACTGTCAGCATCTAATTTGCTAATAGTGAGCCACATAATGAAAATACCCAATGCGGCAATGGCACAGAAGGATGGGCGGATGACTGGCTTTGCAAATACCCCAGGGTGTGATACTAAACCAGCCCTTCCACTTCCCTGAACCTCCTTTTCCTCTATTTTAAAATGGGTCTGTGCAACCTGGTCACGTCTCTGAAGATTTTGGGAGAAGTGAATAAATAACAGGCATGAAGTGCTTCCCAAATGCCCTTTGCTGGCCAGGAACTCACAAAAGCTTTCAAAAAACAGCAGATACAGAAAATTTAAATTATATTTGGCCTACTAGCAAAGGTTTCTCCCTGCCTCCTCCTTATCTGAAACGTCCTCTCCCATGTCTCTGGTGCTGAGAAAATCTGTGTGGCCTGTTACAATGCCGTCTACACAAGACCAACACTCTCCCCCAAGGCCACCTGATGGTATCAAACATTTTCACAGTGGTCCGGCCAAAAATACCTCATGGAAAAAAAAAAAAACAAACCTAGAGAGAAAATCCACCCTGTTAAAGATTTAGGCCTGGGTTTTAAATCTTTCTATCCTTTCTCAACACTATGTATTGACATTATTTCCATCAGTGATGCCTTGTTTTAATTTGTTTTTCACAGCCATCAGTGCCACATGAAAGGCCATCAGTGGTTCCCGGCACTAGTAAAAATGGAAAAGGTGCTTATAATCCAGGTTCTGTAATGCACTGGGCCATTTCTGGTCCCCAATTTTCATGGCTTTCTCTTATCAGGCTTCCCACTGGCTTAGGATTATTTCTAGACTCACAGCAGAGTAAAAACATTAACACTAAACACTTGATTCACACCTTTAAGATACAACTTAAGGAAAGACTCAAACTGCCTTCTGAGCTTCTACTTGTGGCTCCTGGTGGGCCTCCACTGGGCACCCCCATGCCCACGCCCCGCCGGCCGCCACGGCCCACCCCGGGTGCCCACGCGGGACACTCCCCGGCCCACCCCGGGTGCCCACGCGGGACACTCCCCGGCCCGCCCCGGGTGTCCAAGCGGGACACTCCCCGGCCCGCCCGCCCCGCCGGCCGCCACGGCCCACCCCGGGCGCCCACGCGGGACACTCCCCGGCCCGCCCGCCCCGCCGGCCGCCACGGCCCACCCCGGGCGCCCACGCGGGACACTCCCCGGCCCGCCCGCCCCGCCGGCCGCCACGGCCCACCCCGGGCGCCCACGCGGGACACTCTCCGGCCCGCCCGCCCCGCCGGCCTCCACCCGGCCAGCTCCCCGCAGACGGGCGCTTCTCTAACGGGGACCAGTCTAGGAGCGGCCGCCGCCTCACGAAGGCCTTCAGAGGCCGGACGCGGACTTTCTCGGTGGACCGCGGCCTTCGCGCCCGCCCGGCCCTGGCCTCCGGCCTCCGGCTTCACCGCCCACCTGGCGAGGCCCAGCCCAGCCCCGCGCTCCCCGGCCGCCGCCCGCCGCGTCCTCACCGGCCTCGCCCGACCCGCTTCGCAGCCAGCAGCCGCGTCCGCCTCGCGCCGGCGCCGCCCGCTCCCGACTGCCCCTGGCGCTCCCGGCGCCGCGCGCCCTGCCCGGGACCCGCCCCCACCCCGCGGACGCGCCGCCGATTGGCCTGGGGCTGCTGGGGCGGGGCTTCCCGCCCCAGGGAGCGCGACACCGAGTTCTGATTGGACGGACGGAGAAGGGGCGGGGCGAAGGGGACCAAGGAAGGCGAAAGCAAATCTGTGCAGAGCGACGGCGCGCGGGGCGGGGCCCGGTCCTGCGTGAGCCCGGCTCGCGGGGCGGGGCCGCGCACGCCGAGCGCGCTGGCAGCCCTGCTCCTCCTCCTCCCCCGCCCCCTCGCGCCCGTCCGGGGGTGATCCCGACCGCGGCTGTGGGCCCCGGGAGCACCGAAAGATCGCACGGTGGTGTGCAGCGTCAGACGCAGGCCGCCCCGGGGGAAGGCCCGCACCCCGGAACGGAAACGACACCAGAAGTCCTGGGCCTCCCACGCCCGCGACTCGCAGAAGCACGCTCCTTTTCTCCCTAAAGGGGTTCATTGAACTCTTATGCGTCCTTCAGGGCCCCGCCCAGCATGCCCTCTGAGCCAGGCCCTGGTACCCGCCGTCCCCGAGCAGCTGTCGAGGGGATAAACCCAGGAGCGACCCGGGCATGTCCTCGAAGGGACTTCCCCTGGGTGCTCGGGTCTCCGGAGCGAAGCCCGACCCTTCCAAGTTCCCCAAAGCCAAGGCGGGAGGAACGATGGCCCAGAGGAACCTCCGTTTCCCGCGAGGCATGCTAGGGGTACGAGCTCCTGGCGGGCACACCAAGACCAGGCTTAGCCCTGCGGGGCGGCCCTCCCCAGACTTGTCCTCTAACCTGCCCCGAGTGACAAGCCCGCCAGCCCCAGGGCAGCGCACACGCCCCAGGACAAGACCCCCGGTAGGTGCGCAGCGACGGGGGTGCCGTGCAAGGGAGAACCTGGCCAGAGCGGCGGGCACTGACCCCGTGAAGGCTGCAGGTGTACACTGGTGACCCGAGGAGGCGGGCAGTTTGGCAGGCAGGTATAGGCGGGGAGTGCAGGCCAGGGCGGAGGCCTGGGGGTGGAGGTGTCCAGGCAGATCGGGCTTCACGTCCAGGTTTTCAGTTTCCCTTAATAAAGCTGTAGAGCTTCCCTAACCTCTCTTCTTAGGAATATTTTAGAATAGTTTTAGAAATTTCTACTTAGATATGAATAACTGAAATATCTCTATTTGCAAGTTTTTCGCAGTTGTACTGTAAGTGCGACCTTTACCCACTACATTTTCTAACTAGTCAGTAGATGTCACTGACCTCTCTCATTAGTGCTATTTTTACCAGATGGTCTTCTACTAAGTAAATGATCTGATCACCTGTAAATAATTCCTTTCTAATCTTTCTCTCATTCATTTGGGCTGGGATCTCCAATATGTACTAAGTTGTTCAGTATTGATGCTATTGATGAAAATAATTCTGATCTTACATTTTATTTTTTGAAACAGGGTCTTGCTCTGTCACCCAGGCTGGAGTGCTGTGTCGGGATCATGGCTCAAGCGATCCTCCTGCCTCAGCCTCCCAAGTAGCTGGGACTATGGGTGTGGGCCACCATGCCTGGCTAATTTTTAAATTTTTTGTAGAGACAGGGTCTTGCTATGTTGCCAGGCTGGTCTAGAACTCCTGGCCTCAAGCCTCCCAAAGTAATGGGATTACAGGTGTGAGCCACTGCACCCGGCCTCTTCCATGATTTTATACACAGATATTGTCAGGGTTTTGAATCTTCCCCAGAAAACCTCACACTTTTCCCTTGTAAAGAACCAATAAGAGAACTACTCATTTAATATCTAAACAATAGTGCTTTATTGATAAAAGGTTAGTTTAAATGGATACAAAATTGCTGTGTAAAATAAGTGTTTTCAAAATACATTTGTATAGGTAGAGATTATCTCTTCGTAAAAGCAATTCTCTGTTAGCAAAAGCATGTATTTAATTTGAGTAGCAAAACAAAAGGGGACTTAGAAGTGTAACTGTGTGCCCTCCCACCCTGCGTAACCATCATTAGGTGGCACCTTGCCCTCAACAGTACTTTTACTCAAACATATACAGGACATCACTTGCAGATGTTTTTTGTTTTTACAGCTTTTTCTAGCAAAGTCATTAAATGTCAAAAACTCAAATAATTGACTGTGCATGGATGAACTATAAAATCATGCAATACTTTTTCTTGGGAAAAACCTCAACAGGGTTTTGATCATTCACAATTATGCAACAGTGAGGAGGCAAAGTAAGCAAGACCACCAGATTATTTTCTGTAGTACACCTTCATAACTAAGATTATTTGACCGTTTCATTTTATCTTTTTTCTGGCCAAAACAAAAAACCCTGTCTCATCCTCAGATTAAGCTTTTTTATCCATCTCAATTCCTCCTATTGTAGTAAAATGAAAATACTGACCCGGTTACGCTCCCTCCATAACCGTTGTGTCCTTTCACACGTCACTTCTGGGCTTCGAACGGCCCCATGTGAGTAGAAGTGGTAAAAGTGGACCACAGGAGACACACGAAGAAAAGGCAGGAAGGCCGAGGGAGGGCCAAGGCCACCCACAGTGCACAGAAAACAGACCAGGTGGGGCTTGAACTGTGCACCTGCTGACCAGCCTACACTACAGATTTGAAACGCCTTTCACTTTCACATGGCACATGGAGAAATCTGGATTACACAAAATAGAGGAAGTGACAATGGTTGAAAAATAAATGAGACAGTCTGCACATAAAAAAGTGATCACCGCTATTTTTCCTCCCATCAGAAAAACACTCAAAAAGTGAACAGTTAAAAGAAACCCAAATCAAGAAAACCTGCTAGGCCTCTGGGCTTCATGGAGCTGAGTTAGGGCAGAAACCCTGCTCAATGACGAGCTGGGGGTTCACGGGCCCGTCGGCCAAAGGACCCAATCTCCACAGCTGAGGCAGATCTACGCCCACAGTTACCGAAAATACACTAAAGTACAGTATAAAATATAAAAAAGTTGGTTTCAGAACAGGTCAATTGCTAATTTTCCTTAAAAAAAAAGTTTTTAAAATTTAGTTGAGTAAAAATAGTTTACTGACATTGTGCAGGTAAGAATTTTAGTTGCAATATGAAAACTAGAGCTCATAGCTCCTTTGATTTTTCTCTGTAGCACAGTCTAACCAGTATTAGTGGAGACACTACAAAAAGTGGCTTGTGGTGTGAGTTCTCTGCACAGTGGTCTCAAAAATGACCTAGCATCAGAATCCAGAAATTCACCTCTAAAAGCCTGTTTTAAAGAAGCTATTTAAGTATTAACATGTATCCCATTAGGTAATTCTGTTCTGTTTTACTTGGTTAACGGATAAATGTTATCAACAGTATTGAGTGACAGCAGCGGAACTGGTTTTAGGTGTTGTGCACAAGCAGAAGCAAGGGAGCCAAGTCTCCACAGTGCGTGACTTGGTAGCAGGCAGCCTTGCACCTCGTCAGCACATCTTTCTCCAGCCCTAGGCACACGTCTCCACCACTCAGGAACATTCTGGGTAAATCTGAATGTTCTCGATGTAAATCAAGAGTGCTCACCAATGATTAGTCAGTTAGATCAGCTAAATAAAGAAATTCAGTATTAACTATACATGCTGACTGATTCTTAAAAATCAGTTCTAACATCAGGGTTAAGGAAAAAGAAAATAAAAATCAAAGTTCACCCCATGAAATATAAAGTGTAACAGCAATGAAATACAAATGCTAAAAGCACTTCATACAAAAAAAAAAAAAAAACCAAAACAACATCAAAAGTTTAAAAAAAAATTAAGTTCTCAGGCACAGGTTCTGCAAAATGTAGATGGGTAGCCTTCCAACGATCTCATGAAAACACGCAGCTATATTACCATCTGGAATGTTTTCTTTTTATCCAGGAAAGTGTTTTCTAGAAAAACAAATGGAAATACATTTAAATGAGTAACACAATGTTTGCTGCTCTGAGCATCAACAGTATCACTTTTCTCCTTAACAGAGCGCATAAGCTGAACAAAAGGTTGGGTTTATATGATCACAACATTAAATCAAAACACCATTTATGAGGCTCTTGGAAATTGGAAATACTACAAAACTAAGTATACAGAAATAAAAATTAATTGTATGTATCTAGAGTAAAATTTTCATAATTCACAATTTTAAAAGCAAACAAGACCAGAGAAAATGGGCAAACAGCACTCCCTCCTGCCTCAGCAAGCCCCGCCTGAGAGTCCCTGACTGTTCCCACCGTGCTGTCATTTCTCCACCCAGGTGCCAACACCTGGTCATGCAGAAACAGCGCTGCAGGTAGGAGGCTGCCACTTAGCTAGTGACATGAGCGCGGGCAAACCGGGTTCAACTCTCGAGCAGCATCAGCTTCCTCCCCCGTCAGTCTGAACTCGGCACACCCCCTCAGGACTATTCTGAAGGTTCAGCGTGAGGACGAAAGTGAAGCAACCAACGTGGGCCCAGGTGGGGCGATGCGGAGGTTGCCTTACAAGAACCTACTGAACCGCGCGTATGTGTTTGTGTGTCTTTCCGGACCCACACTCTATTTTACAGCGAACACCCTTCCCACACAGCTGCACAAGGGTTTGGTGACCAATGCCCCAGCGTGTCACTCTAGGTCTTGCATTAACCATCTGTCCTGGAGGCCTCTGGACTCCTTGCCTTCTGTCTCATCTGCCCTGTCACGTGTGTCAGCTACCTCAAGTCTCCTCCCCGTGTTCGTGGACACTGTCATTCTCCCAGAATGAGGTCCCTAAATCGCAGTGGAGACCATCTACCTAGTACCCACTTTTCCTCCCCAGCTCTCTTCACGTCTGCTGCGTGAGGTGTGTTTGCCTTCGCCCCAGCTCCATGTGGCTGCTCTGTCCTTCGGACTCTCAGGTCTCTGTCTGACCTTCACCTTTCACTCTTTTCCTCTGGGAGGTGACGGGAGTGGCCACCTGGACAGCTCTGAACACCTCCCCTTCCACAGGATGCAGGACAGCGGACAAGTGCCGCGAGTCCCTGGTGTCTGCAGACTCCTTTCCTGCAGGGCGGCCAGTGCACGCCGGCCCCGAGAGCAGCACTGTCGCAAGGGCTGGAAGTGGACAGCCTCCCTGGAAGGAACCCTTGCCTACCCAGGGCATCACTCTTCCCCTTCAGGGCGTCTTTAGTTTATCTGCATAAGCTATTTTAATAACACTTTATTCTCTTTGAAGAGACGTTCTCAGCATTAGCAAATTTCCAATTGTAAAACTAACAAAAGTATTTTAACATATAATTTTCCTTCTAATGTCAATCATGTTTGTAAGCTTAGGAAGCACGAAGAATCTTTATGAGAAAAAAGGTGGCAAAGTGGTGGCTCCTGTGTTTTTGGAGTGACCCCTTCTCCTCTGAGGCCAGTGACGTCAGCTAACGAGAGAGGTTCAGCATGCAGAACATGAGTAAGACTTGAGGAAGAGCCTGTCATTAAACTCCAGTCGACACCGTAACAACAGACGTTAGTGACAGCGGCGTGGTGTCCAGGCTGACGTCTCCCTGGCTCACCAGCACGTGCACACACCTCACACGTGGTGCCCCAGCGCCCCGCCGTCCCCGTCGCCGCCCTGCATCTGCATCTGCATCTGCGCCTGCATCCTCGCAATCATCTCCTGCATGCGGCGGAGCTGCGGACACAGGACACGGTGGACACGTCACTGGTTTGCACGGTTTGCTATCTTTGAACATTACTTATGGGTGTGCTGTAATCCCTAAAATCTTAACGTTTATGCTTTCCCAAAACATGACAAAGAGTTAATATACAAGGACTTTTTACAAATCAATAAAAGAACCAACAACTCCATAGAAAACCAAGTAAACAATAAGAATATGCAATTCAAATAAGAAAAAAACTCTCAGAAAATAGAAGCAATAGTCAAGGAGGAGAAAATGGGACACCTTTTTTTTTTTTTTTTTTGAGACAGAGTGTCACTTTGTTGCCCTGGCTAGAGTGAGTGCCGTGGCGTCAGCCTAGCTCACAGCAACCTCAAACTCCTGGGCTTAAGCGGTCCTCCTGCCTCAGCCTCCCGAGTAGCTGGGACTACAGGCATGCGCCACCATGCCCGGCTAATTTTTTCTACATATATTTTAGTTGGCCAGATAATTTCTTTCTAATTTTAGTAGAGATGGGGTCTCGCTCTTGCTCAGGCTGGTCTTGAACTCCTGACCTTGAGCGATCCACCCGCCTCGGCCTCCCAGAGTGCTAGGATTACAGGCGTGAGCCACCGCGCCCGGCCGGGACACCTTTTAACAGAGAGTGTGGGAGGGCGACTGAGGGTGCTCGTGGGGAGCGCGAAGGAGAGGCGACGCCGCCGAGGCCCCTGGAGGCAGCGGTTCTGACCGCGGAGACAGCGAGCCCTCCTCCGTCTCCACCCGCACCAACTGTTAGCACTGCGGTTTGTTCAGAAAGGCCTCCAACCTTTCTTCAGTTAATCTGTGGTTATGTTTTTAACATTTACATATTTGATCTGTGTTCAATTAATCTGACCAAAGAAGTGGGCTTTCTGTTTCCAGAAGGCTGGCCCATGATGCTCACGTGACTGACCGAGTAATGTGTCTGCACCCTCAGCTGCAGCAGGTCTGAGCGCCGCCTTTGACAGCCGCTTCCCTGCCTCTGACCTACGTCTAGACGCCCACCTGAGCAGCCCGTCAGGCCGCACGCACAGTGCGGACGGCCACTGTTCTCTGGCCTCTTCTCAGTAATTCCTGTTGCTCACGCCTACTCTTCAAAATAAGCATTATTTTATTAGGCTCTCCCCTAAAAGACAAAACTCAGCAAACACATACAACTCTGCTGTGATTTCTAGATTGCACTCAATTTAGAAAACTGTGATCCTTGTACTGAGTCTTCCTACACAAAAAGTTCTGTGTCTATTATAATCTTTAAAAAATGTTTTTACAAGTTTTCTAATTTCTTCCCCCATATAAATGCTATATAATTCTTTTTTTTTTTTTTTTTTTTTGAGACAGAGTCTCACTCTGTTGCCCAGGCTAGAGTGAGTGCCGTGGCGTCAGCCTAGCTCACAGCAACCTCAAACTCCTGAGCTCAAGGGATCCTCCTGCCTCAGCCTCCCGAGTAGCTGGGACTATAGGCATGCGCCACCATGCCCGGCTAATTTTTTTCTATATATATTGTTAGCTGTCCATATAATTTCTTTCTATTTTTAGTAGAGATGGGGTCTCGCTCTTGCTCAGGCTGGTCTCGAACTCCTGAGCTCAAACGATCTGCCCACCTCGGCCTCCCAGAGTGCTAGGATTACAGGTGTGAGCCACCGCGCCCAGCCTATATATTTCTTTTTAAACGGTTGTGAATGGCAGTTTCATTGTATTTTCCACTTTGTTATTGTCTATGTATGGGGAAACTGATTTTTGAACATTTTACAAAGACAAGTCACGTTACTAAGCTAGCTCTGTTTCCAAGTTTAGCTAAACATGTAAAGCACTATGTATACATATATATTACTATGTATAGGTGCATATATAGTAATGAAATAGATTAGTTATATGTAATATAGTCCCCCTCAAAAAATTAAGGAAGGAAAACTATAATCAGCTAATTACAATTCACATATGGGATAACACTTCCGTCCTAGGAACAGTACTGCTCGACTCACCTCAGCTTCCTTTTCCAGCAAGATCTGGTCCTTATTCATGTCCTCACTCTCCACTTTCCTAAGAGTTGAAAGAAATCACAATCATGATACTGTGACAAATACAGTAGTTATTTCTGATTACAGACACCCAAAAGAAAAGTCTGCTTTAGAATTCTGAGAAACATATCTATTTAAAATTATAAATAGCTGTTATTTTTCTGATTAAAGACATAAATAAAAAGGGAAGAGAATGATGAAAAAAGGACTAAACATGAAATGGAAAAACGAAGAGACTTCTTACTCTAAGCTGAGGTGACAAAAGCTTTCATCTTTACCAACTTAAAAACCTTTCTTCATGTCTGGTTCCCAAATTGATAACACAGTAAGTTAGACTTCCACGTGTACCTCATAGGTATACACGAATCCACCAAATTATTAAAGTGTGAATATTTTAAGATCTCTGATAAAGAAAATTTTTAATAAATGATGTTTACATGTTCGTTAAGCTCTAGTCTAAGCAGGGATGTGGTTTTATTAGGCACAAATCACCAATCAGGTCACATACGTGTTTCATAGGGAAACACGTCAGGATGGGAAAGGACTGGTGAGCGAGGGTGGCTGCAGGCGTCTGCAGGGAGGAGAGCTGCTCTGACGGCGGCGCTGCTCGGAAGCCACGCCCTGGGCTCACCCTCACTCGGGCATTGCAGTTCCCAGTGGCAAACGAGTCTGACCTCATTACAGAGTGCCGCTTCTGAGGAAGTGCCCAGCACAAATCCCTGGCCTTACCATCTAAAGCTGTTTTTACGTGCACATTATTTAATCTATCTTCTCTTTATAAGGCAAAAACGGCATACTTTGATTACATTAGCAGCAACTCTTTTGTGATAACTTTTGAGTAGAGAACCAAACCATGTTGCTTAGTGGTCAAGAAGGCTCAGCTGGTCACAGAGGAGAGTGGAGAACAACGTGACTTGGGGTGACACAATACAGAGGGGGACAATAGGACAACCTGCCGCCTCTCTTGAGCCTCTCGGAACGGAAGTTTTCATAGTGAAGGTCCTGGGTCACCTCCTGGAGATCCTGCATGTGGGTGCTGAAAGAGAAGAGAAATGTATCAAAATGGCCACAAGCTTTCCATTTTCACGGGAAAAAACTGACCGAGTACAATAACTGACAGATAAACACAACTAAAAATTACTTAGTAAATTGTACAAGTTACTGGGATTTCAGGATGAGGAGTGTGGCCTTGGAAACACCTAGTGAGGTGTAGCTCTCCCTCGCTACACGCAACCCCCCGCAGGTCTGCGCTGAGCGGGTCCTTCCCACTGGTCCTGCCACAGGGACCACCAGTCCCCACAGGGGCCGTCACCACTGCAGGGAAGCTAACAGACCACGTCTGAAACAAACACACTTCTCTAAAAACTTACGGAAATACGCTACTCAAATATTCATGACTTCTTCAGCTTAAAATTCATGTATTAGTCCCACCTCAGAAACAGCTGACGAGCTCCTGCTACGGAGAAGACTGTAAAGACACAGACTGATACTCTGGATCCAAGAGAAACAGAACCGTGACCCTTCTGTTCACCTTATGAAACATTCATGTTTTTCAAAGTTGCCCAGCTCGTTCAAACACTTAAGCAACCAAGAACGGGTGAACATTATAATATTAAAACACTCCTGCTTACCCAGGATGCAGGCAACACGCTGGGAGACGGCAAAGGGGTGGTTCACACTCCCTCATTCTGAGAAACGCTAAAGTGCAAGTTCCCAGACCCTGTCTTCAGCCTCCACACCCCTCCCGACAACAGGGATTGAACAGCCACTGGGGTTCAGTCCTCGAAGGGCTGAGCGCACTTTAATTTCTTACACAACCATTGTTATGTTTGCTACAGCGTGGATGGTAACATCTTACAGATTTTATAATTTTTTTTTTTTTTTTTTTTGAGACAGAGTCTCACTCTCTTGCCTGGGCTACAGTGCCCACCATGCCTGGCTAATTTTTTCTATTTTTAGTTGTTTGGCTAACTTCTTTCTATTTTTAGTAGAGACGGGGGTCTCGCTCTTGCTCAGGCTGGTCTTGAACTCCTGAGCTCAAACAATTCTCCCACCTCGGCCTCCCAGAGTGCTGGGATTACAGGTGTGAGCCACCGCGCCCGGCCCATCTTACGGATTTTAATTCACTAAAAATTGCTAAACTAAGTGAGATATGGCATGTATAGCAACTTTCAGCTAATCAAAATATACATCAGTCACTCTTTGAACTCTGATTAAAGAGGTATTTATTTTAAGCAACACTCTTTCAGCCTCCTCATTCAAGAGTGACAGCAGTGCATGTATGTTTCTATATGTAAAATTTATTTTGTAACGAAAAAAGGTCTACTTTTGTAGTCAGGTCTGCTTATAGCTGCTAAAAATAGAAGCCTTTCGAGGCTGACCAGGGTCGTCCCGGGAGGCGCAGGCTGGTGAGTCTGCGCACTGGCCGTGGGCAGGGCTGGGGCGGCTGCTCGGTGCCTGCGGGGCCCTGGCCGTCTCCTCACAGAGCGGGGCTCTCCCAGACCACACTGTGGGTCTAGACTCCTGCTAGCTCCAAAGACATGAGATCTCAGAGAGCAGGAAGCAGAGGGCTAAGCTACAGGCCACAGGAGGAAGAGGCTAGTTCGGTAACGCTACAGAGACCCCCGAGGTGAGGGGCCTCAGCACCGAGCGCTGGATCCCCCGGCCACTCAGCACCACGAGAAAGCCCTGCAGACGCACCGCCACGGAGGACAGGCGCACACTCTCCACGCCAGCCCCGCAGTGCGTGCACCGCACAACTCACATGAGCATCGTCCTCAGCTTCAGGAAGTCGTTGTGCTCGGGGTTCTCCACCTCTACAACACCCCAGGGGTACAGGCGACCTCTGACCTTCTTCCCTTTGGCTTCAATCAACTGATTGGATCCAACCACAGAGAATGGGATGCTGGCCTAGCAAGAGACACACACAGTGGGCTTCACGCAGAGAACCCGGACGCTCACTGCAAGCACAAGTCAATTCGCACAGACTCGGCACACTGCTGTTCACTACAAAATAGGATCGGAAAGGTGGGGCATGCAACATTTTCCTGGGATGTGTGGGATGTTTCCCACATCGGACAAATTGTATGGAAACAAATTAAACCTGCAATAAAATTTCTGAGGCTTAGAAAATAGCTATGTCAAAATATAGCTTGAGCAAAAATACCATTGTAATCGAATCTACCCAGATGACTTTCAGAGGCCTCGCCTGCCAGGATATTCAGTCCTTTGCCTACGCTTTCATTTTAAATGCACAGACGACAAGAAACAGGAGCTATTTACACTGTGTATGTGAAGCCAACTTTTACCTTGAGGAGTCTAGTCTGCTCTTTAAAATCTTCATCTTCGTCTGATTCTGCATCAGGTAAGTGATAGATTTTGATGTTATGTTCTTCAATTTCATCCAGAATCTAAAAGAATGACAAAACCAAGATCAACTTTAGCAAGGTGCATATTATTCTAGCCAAGTCTAACTCCGCATATTAGAAACATATCAGAATCTGATACAGGGAATTTGAAGAGGTTAAAATAAAAGGGAATATATCAGAATCACACAAATGTCAATAAAATAAACAGCTTACTAAAGTTATTTTCAAATGATTTTATAAACTGCTGAAAAGGTATTTATAAGCCTAGGGAAAATAGTGAGACTCTGTCTCTAAAAAAATTTTAAAATATTAGCCAGGTGTGGTGGTGTGAGCTTGTAGTCCCAGCAACTTGGGAGGCTGGGGCAGGAGGATCACTTGAGGCCAGGAAGTCAAGGCTGCAGTGAGCTACGATCGTGCCATTTCACTGCAGCCTGAGTGACACAGAAAAGAGAGACCCCTTCCTTTCTTTTTTAAAGGCATTTCTGCTTGAATTTTGAGGGGTCTTCTATCCCGAATAAACAATAACATGAGCAGTGATACCCCACCACCTTCAGTGTACAAAGGAGAAGGAAGACAAATGACAGCCCCAGCACAACAGCTACACAACTCACACCACAGTCAGCTCTGAGAAGGGCAGATGCCACAGGAGGAACTACGGCACGAGAAGTC
Source organism: Eulemur rufifrons (assembly GCF_041146395.1). Lineage (NCBI taxonomy): Eukaryota > Metazoa > Chordata > Mammalia > Primates > Lemuridae > Eulemur > Eulemur rufifrons. The sequence goes on from NC_090983.1 coordinate 732,350, forward strand.
CTAGAGAACAGAAGTGGGGAGAGGCACCCCAGATGGAAACAATAAATTGCCAAAGGCACAGGAGATGACACATGACATGTATTTTGGAAATAACAAGAAATTCAAAAGGTCGGAATCTAAGACATCTAGTTGGATAAGGGAACAAAAACTAGGGTGAGAGTTCCCTGACCACCAGGGTAGGGAGCTGGGGTCTGGATTTTATTGCAAAGGCAGCAAGCAGCCAGCAGTGAAATCGCACAATCTGATCTGTCACCCAGGCAGCAGAATGCTGGGGGAGTGGGGGTGGCAGAGAAGAGGAAAAACTGGGCTGGCGTTGAAATACGCAGTCGTAAGTAAGCCAAGCAATTAAAAACCCAGTCCCCAAATGCCCACTACGCCAGACACTCTATGAGGCGCCAGGCGGGCCGGGGCTCCGCTTGCTCTCACTGCAGAACTTAGGCCATTAAGGGAAGAGAACAAGAGCAAAGTGAGTGGGAAACACTCCCAACCTCAAACTCTGTACTAGATTTGTCTTTTGGTTCTGAGAACGAAAATCTCTAATGTGACCTCTTGGGCCTTGCATGGTCAAAGACCTTGGTCTCCATACGATGTCTGCACTAATTCAGGACTTCAGAAGAGACCCTCCTCTTTACATCCTTTACTTTAACCTGACAAATGGGAGGAACCGGCTCACTCTCGAGAGGACTGAGCAGGAGGCACGAACTTGCTCTCCGGCCTGCATCCCACGGCCCCTTTCCTGGTCTATTGTCCATCCCTTCTGACCCTGTATTTTGTCCTATGCTGGCTTCATAAAGACAGAGCCTCGACTATGGAGAGGAGATTTGAGAAACATTTAGTAAGCAGACTATTCATAATTGGAAAAGAGGAGTAAGAAAGGGATGAATCGGCTGGGCACCGTGGCTCACGCCTGTAATCCTAGCACCCTGGGAGGCCGAGGTGGGAGAATTGCTCGAGGTCAGGAGTTCGAGACCAGCCTGAGCAAGAGCGAGACCTTGCCTCTACTAAAAATAGAAAGAAATTATCTGGACAACTAAAAATATATATAGAAGAAATTAGCCAGGCATGGTGGCGCATGCCTGTAGTCCCAGCTACTCGGGAGGCTGAGGCAGGAGGACCGCTTAAGCCCAGGAGTTTGAGGTTGCTGTGAGCTAGGCTGACGCCACGGCACTCACTCTAGCCTGGGCAACAGAGCGAGACTCTGTCTCCAAAAAAAAAAAAAAGAAAAGGATGAATCAAAAAAACTTACACGTTTCTCAGTCTGGGTGATTGCAAGAATTATGGGACCAATTAAAGGGACAGGGAACTTAGAAGGACGAGAGTTCATCAGAGGAGAAAAGAGGACTCCTGTTTGCGTATGTAGTTTACATGAAGAAGTAAGATACTTGGAAGGGAAAAGCAAAAGACAGAGATGATGTGACCAAGGCATACTGACTGTTAGGGATCAGGAAGGCGGAAAAACAGGCATAGAGCAAAACACACAGGACCCCGAGGCAAGGAGGGGAAGCTTCAGGAGCAGAACTGCCACCGAGGCTCTCTCCACAGGGAGGGCCCAGGCATGAGGACGAACTGTCGGCCGAGCCCAGGATGGGACACCCGCAAGCCGGGTGGCAGGAAACCAGAGTGAAAGGATCACGGAGAAGGTATTTAACAACCAGGACCTGTCTGACTAAAACAAAGGAGAGGCTGGTAGGAGGCAAGAGGTTCTTCTCGATGAGGCAGAATGAAAAAACCGATGAGCATACAGGAAGAAATCATGAAGAGTGATAAAAGAGGCCACGGAGGCAGGAATAAATGCTAGAAGTATTTTAATTCATCTCAGACTTTATAATCAAGCACTGAAAGTTTTGGATATAGGATTAGGGATTAAAATTAGAATATTCTAACCCTGACATCCCCCCTTCCTGTACCTTAATGAAATTTAATGTAAGCATATAAAAGATAAAGTTTCCTTAACTAGGAACTGCAAAAATACTGTCAAGCATAAAGAGGCCTAAGCTTTCAGGGACTCTACCAAGGCCCTGAATACTTCCTAAAAAACTGGCAGAACCTGAGCTAATAAAGGAAAAGGCTGACAAATTAGATTAAAAATCCTGCCATAGCAAAAGACACAAGAAAAATGTGAAAACACAGAAGTCAAACTAGGAGAAATCATTTTAGAATCTAAAAAATTAAAGAATATCTGTTAAATCAATTAAAGAAGCAATAAAAAGCGATAAAAAAATAGCCAAGGCCCTACAACCTGAGAAAACGCACCAAGCAGCATTAGACACCAGGACAGACACCCACCAGCCAGGAAGGAACTGCAAATTAAAAAATGGGACACAATTTCTCACAGGACAAAACACTTTGCAAGAACTGGCAACATGTCCAGGATAGTTACAGGGGGTGGAGAGAAGAGTATGTTTTGGGAATGTAAGCTATTACAAACTGATTTTGGGGGAAATTTAGCCATCTTTCAAAAATTTAAACATGCATTTATTTCCTAAGAATCCATCTGACTCACACAATCGTGAGAAGACAGATGTGTACCAATGTTCATAACAACAATTACTCCACACACCTTACTGAGGGTCTTCTACATGCCAGGGACTATTCTGAACTCCTGCAATACACAAGTGAACAAGGCCAGGATTCCCGACCTCGGAACCCGGGGGCAGGCGATGAGGGTGTTACCCACCCAGACATCTGGGAGAACTGTCCAGGCAGAGGGTGTCATAGCAAAAAGGTCTGAAGGTAGGAATGTACCTGGTCTGAGGAACAGCAAGGTGACAGGAAATGTGGTCAGAGATCAAAGGGAGCCAGAACAAACAAGACAAAAAACCATCAATAGGGAACTGGCCAAACTGTACTGGAATGCACAGTAGAATTATTTTCAGAGTTTAGCATATGTAAACTGTTTGGACTGTCTTTAAGGAGCAATCAGAAAAATGAAAATAATTAAAAAAATCCACAGCAGAAAGTGAACAAAGGCTTTATAGAGACCCAAGGAAGACAGGCCAGTGCAGGAGCTGCTGGGGGGGGGGGGGGGGCCCAGCCGGCCGACAGCTGCAGTGCGGCACGGCCATAAACACGACACAGGATGTGTTGTTCAGCGGATCTTTTCCAGTGAAGTATTTCGGTAAAATAATAAAACTTCATGGAGAGCTCATACTTGCATATTTGTGTCATTTACCTAGCATATTATGGAATCACTTTGTACTTAGCTACTTACTCATTGAGAGCATTTTTATCTAAGAATTTAAAGAACAGAAATTTGGTTATCTTCATGAAAGCAAAATTTTAAAAAATAACTAAGTATTAGGTGATCCTTAAAAACCACCACCAAAATGCAGGACCAATTCCCAATGCTGCCTCCCTGTGCCTGAGCGGACTGATGGCATCTGTGGCCCCTGCCCTCCTCTGCCCTGCCCTGCCCTCCCCTCCCGGGTGGCTCCCGGTGGGCCCAGGGAGAACAGGAGGCCGGTCTTGGTCTCTCTTGGTCTTGGTCTCTCTTGGTCTTGGTCTCGCACTCACCCTCTTCTTCAGTCGCTCCCGCTCCTTCAGCGTGAGAGTGTCGGCTTTTGCGATGACAGGCACAATGTTCACCTTATTGTGTATCGCCTTCATAAACGCAACATCTAAGGGCTTAAGTCTAAAAATAATTTTAGAAGTGTTACATATTTAGGGAAAAAATGAGATCACTCAAAGCTTCTTTCTCTTGCAAAACTATCTTACTCTTCCATGGAAGCACAGTCTGGGGGACCTGCAAACCCAGGCAGTGCCGCAGGCGTCCCCGGTAAGGACTCACCCGTGCCCAAAAGGGGACAGGAAGTAGAAGCAGCAGTGCACCCTGTTGTCCACGATGTGCCGCCTGTTCAGGCCACTCTCGTCATGCAGGTAGCGCTCAAACTGCTCGTCAATGTAGGAGATAATCGTCTTAAAGCTGAGAGAAACATCAGCATTAATTACGGGACACAAAAAGCAGGCAGTCCCTAACTGCAAAGGAAAACAAGTTTTCTCCCTCCTCCCCACCTCCCACCAAACATAATTTAATGATCCTTTTTTTTTTTTGAGACAGAGTCTCACTTTGTTGCCCCGGCTAGAGTGAGTGCTGTGGCGTCAGCCTAGCTCACAGCAACCTCAAACTCCTGGGCTTAAGCAATCCTACTGCCTCAGCCTCCCGAGTAGCTGGGACTACAGGCATGCGCCACCATGCCCGGCTAATTTTTTCTATATATATCTTTAGTTGGCCAGATAATTTCTTTCTAGTTTTAGTACAGACGAGATCTCGCTCTTGCTCAGGCTGGTCTCGAACTCCTGACCTCGAGCAATCCGCCCGCCTCGGCCTCCCAGAGTGCTAGGATTACAGGCGTGAGCCACTGAGCCCGGCCTTAATGATCCATTTTTAAGATGAGACTCCTAGATTTGGCAACATGGAGGCTTCTGGAAACCGTGCCAAGCGTAACTTTCCCTCAGTGCTAGGAGTCAAACGCCTGAGTGGAACAGGTTACGAAGCACCTGAAGGCCAGTGGTGACAGGGGCTGCCAATGCTCTCAAGGAGTGTGGCCAGGAAGGGGCAGAGGGGCAGGGTGGTGGCAGAGGACACGGGTCAGGAGCAGGGTCACCCGAGATGTGAAACATGATGGTAAGAAGAGAAATTCCCGATGCAGGACGAAGACAGAAGGACCTTTCCTCTCGCTTCCCTTTTCTCACCCAGGGCTAAAACATCGGTGCTCTATGCTGAGGGGACTGGAAGCAGGACAGTCTGTACAACAAACGGGATTTTCTGCACAGCACAGGTCACAGACTGCTCCACCTTCCACTTGTTCGTTCCTTGTTTGTGAAAAGGATCCCAAGGAGCAGTCACTGACAGGCACTGTGTCTTGAGTGACTCTAACGAGTTCCACTTCCTCCCGTAAGGATACATTACAATATTCTGTCCACTGGCCACAGCTCAAATCAAGGTGTTTCAATTCTCCTAGCAATCTACGCATGGTAGGCTTTGCGATCTCAGATCTCGTTAGATTGCTCTTAGAGAAAAAATACTTTACTCATTTTCTATAAAATTCTTTATTTAAAAAGTCCATATTTAATGTGCTTTAAACTGTATCACTGTTTTACTATATATAGTACCCCAAACCTAATACTCATATACACTATGTATAAATTTATATACATTAGAATAAGTGAACGTAAACCACTGTCTGTGCACCCACCAGTCCCTGCAGTTAATGGCGTCACCATAGCCGGGGGTGTCCACCACCGTCAGGCGCAGCTTGACCCCCCGCTCTTCAATCTCAACAGTTGAAGCTTCAATTTGGACAGTTCTTTCTATTTTCTCTAGAAAAGAAACGATTGAGAATATTGCAAAGAGGAAAAATTACCTATTGTTTACATTCTTACAACAAATGACTTCGAAGTTTACGACATCTCTGTGGAGGCAGCTTCTCAGAAGGTGACACAAGGATTGTGTAAGAAATGATCCCAGAGTCAGAAAGGGAAATGTCAAAGCTAAGATTAACATGCTGCTTGGGGAAGTAAAAAATGCCAGTATTAAAAATTATAATTTCTGTTCTTAGAATAAAGAAAACAGTTTATGAATTCATTTAAAAATTGAATTCAAAAATATCTGTGAAAGGGATACCTGTCTTCTTGTGGCAGCCCATGTGCGAGGCTCTGACTGTGTGTCTTTAATTCACTCAGCAAGCATTTACAGATGCTGGTAGCCTGCACTGGACCACTCAGACGGGAGACGAACCAGTCAGACACCATCTACCCATACAGCAATCTTCTATGTACACGGCATTTCTAATGATACACAACATTCTCGTTTGATCCTGCCATCAAATGTGCAATACAGCCAGAGAGTATTATTACATTTTACAGGCAAAGAAGAACACTGAGAGAGGATGGATCCATGAATATGTGTCACAGAGAATCTGCAACCAAGCTCCAAGGACCTCAGGTGCAGCACACTTCCCCACCTAAGGGTTATTTTCCTTGCAGTCAAAGCTGAACAAGAACAAACAGAACACAGAGCTAAGGCACAGAACATTAACCATGCACCCTTAAGCAACTTCGTGTAGAATCACACTTACTTAGAATTTTTTTTTTTTTTTTTTACCTGCAGCTCCAGGTATGATTCTTTCTGGGTAGAGATCAGTCAGGAAGAGGCTATTTATGAGAGTCGATTTTCCCAGACCTGATTCACCTTTAAAAGAAAATGAAAACCCTGTCATGACCTTCTCCGTGTGACAGTTAAATGTGTTGCGTGTTCACGAAACGCCCGGCATCAGGTTAAGCAGCTCCCAAACACCATTCTCTGCCCTCCATCCCATGACTGTGCATTGGGCACCGCCCTGCTGCCCGTCTCACGGGGGAGGAATGGCTGCTCAAAGGCCCCTAAGCTGCCCGAGATCACGGAGCAGCCAGAGCAGGGTCACGGTTTGAACGCGGGCGTGCGGGACTCCAGAACTGCACATCGTACGATCAGAAACACCATTTTATCTCTTCACAAATGTGTGGAATGAATTTTAAAGGTTGGTCTTTATTTTATGACAAACAGGATGCAAAGCAGGTGTTCAGCTGTAAGCTCTGCTCATCATTAAGCTCATCACATCTCCACAAGACCGAACATACCTGCCCAACCACGTCAACACCACGTGTGCTCTCGGAGCTGTGGCAACGGGTGAAGGGCAGAGCCTGCCGTCGGGCGGACTCACCTGCGCACATTCACGCAGCAACCACCCCCCAACACGCGCCGCCCTGTCTTTCCCTGTCACACACGTCCCCGTTCCCCACCACTGGCAACTGCCATATGTCAGGCAACTTCCCCGCTCACATCACTGAGTATAAATGACCAATTCAGGCAACACGTATCCATCCAAACACTTAATGAGTTAAGAATCCCTGTTCATTTCCAGTGGAAGATTCTAAAATAATAAAAAAAAAAGAAAAAGAAAAAAAGAATCCCTGTTCAACTATTGTAACTACATATTCTGCATATCTGAAATTTAACTTCAAAGAAGATGCAAAATACCAAAATAAAATTTACATTTGAAGGAAGCATAAACAAATTCTATTGCTTCATTGTAGCTTATCATCTAAGGGTTAATTTTGCATGGAGAGGTATTTCTGACCTTGGTACTATGTAGTACTTGGCGCTGGACTGTCCCCTGGACACCTTAGTTTGAGCCACCCTCTGCTAAGTCCTGTAGAGCGTAAGTACACATTTGTTTTAAAAATCAATGTTTCTGGGAACGGCGGTGCAATAACTCCAGCCACTCAGGAGGTTTGAGGTGGGAGTTTGAGACCACCCCGGGAAACATAGTGAGATCCGGTTTCTTAAAAAACAATGCAAAACAAAACAAAAATCCACAACTGGTTTTGCATCTTTACAGGGTATAACAAAAAGTCAGCAATTCTGGGAAAACCAAGAACAAAAAGTGAATATGAAACACGTAGACACACAAAATTAGGGCTGCACTTTATTATATTGCAATTTTCATAGATGAAAAGGACAAAACTAGAATTATGTGTTGATTGCGTCCAAATATGAATGTGAAAACAGAGAAAATTCCTACTATCCCATCAAGTTATCCTTTTAATAAACTGTCCAGCAATGCTCCTTTACATTTTTACTCCATTTAAAGGGGATTTTACCCATATTTGCTAAGTCCTTTCTGTGTGCCTGGCACAGGGCTTGGCACTGGGGTACGACAAGGAACAAAAAGTCCCTGCTCCCATGGCGCCTGGCAGCCAGCAGGGAGATGACAGGCAAACCCGCGCACTCCCTCTCATGGCCCAGGGCAGCGACAGCTGCAGGCAACAGCTGAGAAGGACTCCGTGCACAGAAGACAGGTGAGCAAAGGCATCTGAGACAGCTTCTTTCACAAAAGCAGTTGCAACATCCCACTGGCTGCTTCCAAGTCATAAATCTTAATTTTAAGGGTATACATGATTTGCTTATGAACTTAGAACGCGATGCTACTCTTGGGCTGAATTCCTCAGAGTGCCCAGCTCTGCTCCACCTTCACTAATGACTCCGTCCTGGCCAAGAATCTTGTCAACAGGTGTCAGTAAATGGGAGAACGAGACGTAGGAGGAGAGATTTGGGTCAGTGTAAATCCAGCACCGTCCAAAACACAATGGAGCCAGTGTGTTTTAGTCTATAATCGTAACAAAAAAAAATTTTTAAGTGCCAGAATTAATGTAGTTATCCTTTAGAAATAGCAATAGCAAAGATGGGAAGTATTCAGAGTTTACAGAATGGCCCATGTTTCCCTGATTAGAAAGAAATACAACAGTATTAGGCACAGTGGCACCACAATGAAAAACATACACAGGGTAAGAAAAAGTTAAATGCCATCAGGTAAATTGTCATATTAAGTTTTCGATTTTAATCTAAAGTTTAAAGTTTTTTAAAACCTAGGCTAAAAAATAAAACAGCAAAATTTAGGCTAAGCCAGCAATGTTAAGAAAAAGAAAAAGCTTTCAGAGATTTGGGGGAATCTCTCTTCACGTTAGTTTTTTCGATTTTCATGCAACAAGAGATCATGAAACTGCTTTCTCAAACATGCAACGAGGGCCTTTTTCAGGAGGCCCCGGAGCAAGAGTCGTCTAAGCGGTCAGCTTTTTTACCCATCCAAACAATTCCTCTCAGAGCTGGACACAACGACCGGGAGGCGCTGAGAGCGAGTGAGGTCATGCAGGCCCGACCAAGGTCCGAACTGCCCACCCCAGGCTTGGGTGCCCTTAGGAAGGAACACCCACATCACCCACATCACACACACACACACACACACGCTCACAACCACAGCTACACTAGCACATCTTAGCTTTGAGGCCACTTTTCATTTTCTTAGCTTAGTTCTCAGGTGCTTGTTCTGTAATCCTCTTGTGAATTTGACCATACTAACAACCTACTAACTTTCTATCAGGTAATATATTTGACAATAAGCTGCATATTTTTATTCTTACTTTTCTTGTATTAATAAATTAAGCCATCATCCAACATAAATGTGACTGGGACAACAATTTAATACAAATGACCACCATTTGACAAGAATCTTCAGCAACACGGTCACCCAGTTGTCTCTGGGAGAATCTCCCACTCGGCCTCCTCCACCAAGTCTCTGAGCCAGTTATCTGTGGGTACAGAACCCCTTGCAGACTGTCGCCCAAGCATCTGCAGCTCATCTGCACTGGCTCGGACACTCCGGGAACGTGCCTGCTTGTTTGGAAGCCTGTCACAACGTGAAAAGCTACGCCTCTCCTCTTCCATAATTGCTCACTTATCAGTTATGTATATTGGGGTTTTCCTGATACACCACTTTGCTTGAGCTAATCGTACAATTCAAAAGTTGTGGGTTCTTGTGGTTAATGTTCTAGTTCTGTTTTTCACAACCTATCTCACCCTCAACTCCCTACTTGCTTTCTTTTAAATCAACTTTGAGATATAATTTACATGTATTAAAATACACCCAATTAAACTGTAGAGTTCGATTAGTTTTGACAAAAGTACATGCCCAGATAACCCAACTCCACTCACGGTAAGAGTATTTCCATGACCCTAAAGAATTCCAATGTCTAACTTGGTCAACTCCACTATGCCAGCCCCACTGCAGACAAACACCAATCTGCTTTCCTTCACTGCAGATTGGCTTTGCTTATTCTGAACCTTCACATAAATGGTGTCACACGCACGGTCTGTTTTGTGCCTGGCTGCCTTTGCTCTGCATATCTCTGAGATTAATCCATGTCGTCGTATCTGCGGCTTCTTTGTACTGCAGAGCAGTATTCCACTGTGTGGACACCCCACAATTTGTTAGCCCTCTCGTCTGCTGTTACACACCTGTGCTGTTCCCAGTTTGGGGCTACTTTGAGAAAAGTGGCCATGAACCTTCATATTCAGGTCTCTGTGGACATTTTCCTTTTGATGGTTTTTGTTGTTGTTTTAGAGACAGGGTCTCTGTCATTTGGGCTAGAGTGCAGTGGCGTCATCACAGCTCACTGCAACCTCCAACTCCTGGACTCAAGTGATCCTCCTGTCTCAGCCTCTCACGTAGCTGGGACTACAGGTACGTACCACCATGTCTGGCTAACTTTTAAATTTTTTGTAGAATGGGGTCTTGCTATGTTGGTCAGGCTGGCCTCTACAACCTCAACTTCCTGGTCTCAGGCAATTCTCCTGCCTTGGCCTCCCAAAGTGCTAGGATCACAAGTGTGAGCCACTGCACCCAGCCTTCGGTGAATTTTTTTGTTTGTTTGTTTTTAATTTTCTGGTCTAACATGGAGTAGAATCTGTGGACATTTTCATTTCTCCTGGGTAAAGACCTACGAGTGGGAGTGCTGGGTCATAACTGTTCAGAAGGTAAATTTAAAATTTAGCTGGGTGTGGCTAGTTAGCCTAGCACTTTGGGAGGCTGAGGCAGGAGGATCATTTGAGCCCAGGAATTGAGCTTATAGTGAGCTATGACGACACAACTGCACCTAGCCTGGGGAACAGAATGAGACCATGTCTCAAAAGAAAAAAATTCTATAACCTCACTGATTTTCTGTTTTATATACTACTAAGATGGGCATGTTTGTAACTCCTGTGATTACAGATTTCTCTTTCTTGTATCAGATTTTGCATCATGTGTTGGAGCTCTGTGTGTTTTGCTGAACTGATTGACCTCTTTACCACGACAATGTCTCCTCCTTTATCTCCGGTAACATTTCAACAGCAGATTGGAAGCCTGTTTTGCCTGTTATTAACATAGTCACTTCAGCTTTCTCATGATTGGGGTTTGCATAACTTTCCACTCTTTTATTTTTTAACGTATTTGTGTTTCTACATTGAAAGTGGTTTTTTTGTAGACAATATAAGGTCATTTCCCATTCTGATAATCTCTGCCTTTTACTTGCGGTGTTTTAGTCTATTTACATATAACTATTGACATGGCTGTGTCAGGTCTACGAATTTCTCATCTTTTTTCTGTTTGTCTCATTTCTTCTTTTTCCTTTTCCTGCCTTCTTTTGGACTGCGTACTTAATTATTGTATTCTAGTTTATCAATGCTATTGGCTATTAGCCCAATCCTTGGTTTTTTTAGTGGTTGCTCTGGAGTTTACAACATGCACCATTAACACAGCAGTCTTCATTTAAATGACATTCTATCACTTCATATAAAACATGTGATGTTTACGACAATACACTTCTTTCTATTCTTCTTCCTGTCCTTTGTGCTATCCTTATTAATTTTACTTCCAGATGTTATTTTTGTTCTAAACAGTCAACTATCTTTGAAAGAAATTAAAACGCAAGAAAAATCTTTTGTGTTTACCAACATAGTTACCATTTACGGTGCTCTCCATTCCTTAACACAGATAGAGTTTCCATCTGGAATCTTTTCACCGGAAGAACTTCCTTTCAGGCCAGGCGCGGTGGGTCCTACCTGTAATCCTAGCACTCTGGGAGGCCGAAGCGGGAGGATCGCTCGAGGTCAGGAGTTCAAGACCAGCCTGAGCAAGAGCGAGACCCCGTTCTACTGAAAAATAGAAAGAAATTAACCGGACAACTAAAAATATATAGAAAAAAATTAGCCGGGCATGGTGGCTCATGCCTGTAATCCTAGCACTCTGGGAGGCAGAGGTGGGCAGATCATTTGAGCTCAGGAGTTCGAGATCAGCCTGAGCAAGAGTGAGACCCGTCTCTACTAAAAATAGAAATAAATTATATGGACAGCTAAAAATATATATAGAAAAAATTAGCCGGGCATGGTGGCGTGTGCCTGTAGTCCCAGCTACTCGGGAGGCAGAGGCAGAAGCATTGCTTGAGCCCAGGAGTTTGAGGTTGCTGTGAGCTAGGTTGATGCCATGGCACTCTAGTCCGGGAAACAGAGTGAGACTCTGTCTCAAAAACAAACAAACTTCATCTTTCTTACAGTGTAGGTCTGACGGTGACAGATCCTCTCAGTTTATCTGTCTGAAAATGTCTTTATTTCATCTTCATTTTTTTAACCTTCATTTTTAAAGGATATTTGTGATGAACACAGAATTCTAGGCTGATGGTTTTATTCCTTTAGTACTTTGAAAATGTCATTCCCTTACAGATTGCATTGTTTCTAATGAGAAGTCAGTGGTCATTCTAACCTTGATTCTCTGTAAACAATGTTCTCCTTCTTTTTCTAGCTACTTCTAAGACTTTTCTCTTCACCTGCTTAGCTTTTCTTTAGGTTTAGTCTACTTAGCGTTTCACTAGTAGTTTCTGGCAACTTGTTACAATGTGTCTTGGTGCAGTTTTCTTTATATTCATATTTATTTGGCCTGGTATTTGTTGAGCTTTTTGTATTTGAGCATTTACTATCTTCACCAGTTTTGGACACTTTCCAGGCCTCATTTTTTGGTAAATTTTTTTGCCTTCCTTTCTTCTCCATGAATGTAATATCCGTATATTAGACTGCTTATAGTGTACTACAGGTCACTGAAGGTTTATTCAATTTCTTGTTTTTTTCAGCTTTTCCTTTTTTGTGCTTTAGTCTGTTTACTTATTTTTTTCCAGACAGGGTGTCACTCTGTCGCCCAGGATGGAGCGCAGTGGTACGATCACATCTCACTGTAACGTCCAGTTTCTAGGCTCTAGTGATTGTCTGCCTTGGCCTCCCAATTAGCTAGGACTACAGGTTATGTGCTACCGCACCCAGCTAATTTTTTTTTTATTTTTTGTAGAGACAGGTCTGACTATGTTGTCCAGGCTAGCCTCAAACTCCTGGCGTCAAGTGATCTTCCTGCATCAGTTTCCGAAGTGCTGGTATTACAAGCATGAGCCACCGTACCTGGCTTCTCTGCTTTAGTTCAGACACCATCTTTTGTCCTTTTTCATCTGCACTGCATAATCTGCTGTTAGGCCTATCCTAAAAAATTTTCATTTCAGATATTATATTTTAATCTTTAGAAGCTCAACTTGGGTGGCCGGGTGCGGTGGCTCATGCCTGTAATCCTAGCACTCTGGGAGGCCGAGGTGGGTGGATTGCTCAAGGTCAGGAGTTCGAGACCAGCCTGAGCAAGAGCGAGACCCCGTCTCTACTAAAAATAGAAAGAAATTATATGGACAACTAAAATATATATAGAAAAAAAATTAGCCGGGCATGGTGGCACATGCCTGTAGTCCCAGCTACTCGGGAGGCTGAGGCAGTAGGATCCCTTAAGCTCAGGAGTTTGAGGTTGCTGTGAGCGAGGCTAACGCCACGGCACTTACTCTAGCCTGGGCAACAAAGCAAGACTCTGTCTCAAAAAAAAAAAAAAAAAAGCAGCTCAACTTGATTTTTTTTGTATTTTCCATTTATTTCATTACATTCATGTTTTCCTTTAAGTATGGGAGCACACTTAAAATAGTAAGTTCTTGTTTGCCAATTCTGTCACCTCTGGATCTGTTTCTATCACCTGACATTTCTCCTAATTATGTACATTTTTTTGCTTCTTAGACACCACATAATTTATTAGATATTATAAATGTTACACTGTAAATGCTTGGATTTTGATGTCTATCTTTAATGAGTTATCACTTTGCCCTAGCAAGTAGTTAACTTATTTGCAAATGAACTCGATCCTTTCGAGGCTTGTTAATAAGCTCTGTCTGGGAGGCTTTAGAACAGCCTTTATTTCTAGTTGAGCCCTACTCCCAGGTAAAAATTTTCTGGAATTTCTACTGAATGCCCTGGGTATTCACTAAGATTTCTCTCATTTGCATGGCTGAAACACGCACATCTCCTGACCACATGAGCTCTCTGATCCTGAGCAGTCTTCAGTTTAGCCTACAGTCTCCCGCTGGTTACGTGTCATCCAGCTTCATGGAATCTTACCCACCTGTATGTTGTTTGTTCAGCCAAGGTTTCAACGGGATCTCTAGTGCGTATTTCTGGAGTTCTTTCTCTTTTACGGAACTCAGCCCCACTATTACAGGTCCCAGTCATGTCAGCGTCCCTGAACTGTGATCTGTCACCCCAGCCCTGTGAGACTGCTGTGCTCCTGATTTACCTTCCCCCATGGCAGGGCAGGTCAATGGCAGAAAGCCAGAGTGACTTTATAGTCATAGAATTTGCTTTCTTTCACTTAAGGATCAAAATCCTGCATTGCCTGTTGTCCAATGTCTTAAAGGAGCTGTTTCACATATTTTGTCCAATCTTCTAGTTATTCACATTAGCAGGGCTTGTCTTAGTCTGTTTTGTGTTGCTATAACAGAATACCACAGACTAGTTAATTAAGGAAAATTAAATTTATTTCATACAGTTCTGGAGGCTGGGAAGTCCACCACTGAAATTCTAGCAGTTAGTAATTTTTTAAATGGTAATTAAATACGACTGTATTAGTTATCTGCTAATATGTAACAATTACTGCAAAACTTAGAGGCCTATAACATCCATAAACATTATCTGGCAGACTTTTTGGGCGAGGAATTTAGGAGTGTCTAAAAGTAGGTGGTTCTGGCTTGGGGTCTGTTAAGAGGTCACAGTCAGCACGTCAGCTGGAATGGTAGTTATTCATCAGAAGGCGTAACTGGGGCTGGAGGATGTTCCTGAAATGGGTCACTTACATAGTCATTGGTAGGCTTTGGGCCTGGCCTGGGGGACTTCCCTATAAAGCTGCGTGAGTGTCCTCTCAACATGGCAGCTGGCTTCCCCCAGAGTGACTCATTCAGGAGAATACAAGGTGGGAGCCACAATGTCTTTTATGACCTAGTCTTAGGAGTCTCACACCTTCCTCTCCGCAAGCCCTGCTGGTTACAGAGGTGAACTCTATTCAGTGTGGGAGGGTCTAGGAGGGTTGTGAGTACCAGGAGGCAAGGGTCACTGGAGGCCAGCAGCCACAGAAACAGTAAAACCTCTTCATACATATAAATAAGGAAGTAAGAGAAAAATTATAATTCTACTTCTGAGTAAAATTTTCTAAAAAATACATATATTTTCAAATTCCCAAGTTATTTGATTCTGCCAACAAAGGAATTTTCCTTACTTTATAGGTCATGCTAATATACCCCACAGGTTGGGAAAAGGAGATATCTGTTTAATAAGTTTGAGAATGTATATTAATTTCTTACCGACCACCATCAGTGTGAACTCAAAACCTTTTTTTACTGATTTTCGGTGTACTTGATTGGGAAGATTTGCAAATCCGACATAGCCAGGAGTTTCTGGATTTACAAACTGGGTTGGTTGTTGCTAAAACAGGATTAAAATAAAAAAAAAAAAGACTTAATAGTAGTTGCTTTTAAGACACAATAAGTTAGACATGTGACAAAAAGCATCACTCTCATAAATTAAAAAATATATACAGATAAATCAACAGTTCCAAAAAGTCTTACTTCTATCAGAAAACTGACAGCGCAAGTATAAAAATGATTTACATGAAACGTTAACAGTGGCTGTTTCTGGCTGGGAGAGTAACGGCTAATTTTTATTTTCTTTATTGCTTATCTGTGTTCCACACTAGTAGTTATATATAAAGCAAAAATCAATATGATTACACTGGGTACTAAAGAACACCCACAGACTCAACAATAAAAGGCAAATAGAAATAATAATCTTGCAATTTTAACCATAAGTTCCACTTTTCTCAGTGTATGCCCTTTAGACGAATTTATCTCAGGGTCTGGGTAACTGGCAAGGGCTGTTCCAAACCAATCTATCAAATCTGAG
Source organism: Eulemur rufifrons (assembly GCF_041146395.1). Taxonomy (NCBI): domain Eukaryota; kingdom Metazoa; phylum Chordata; class Mammalia; order Primates; family Lemuridae; genus Eulemur; species Eulemur rufifrons. Next base: position 748,005 of record NC_090983.1, read on the forward strand.
AGCCCCATCAATTCCATCCTAATAAATTAATAGAATTTTAAATTATTATTTGCTCTGCTGGGAATGATCTAAGGTGGATAAATGGACTGTTATTGATGTATTTAGAAAAAAGAGGCTGGGCATGGTGGTTCATGCCGGTAATCCTAGCACTCTGGGAGGCCGAGGGGGGAGGATCGCTCGAGGTCAGGAGTTCGAGACCAGCCTGAGCAAGAGTGAGATCTTGTGTCTACTAAAAGTAGAAAGAAATTAGCTGGACAACTAAAAACATATAGAAAAATTAGCTGGGCATGGTGGCACATGCCTGAAGTCCCAGCTACTAGGGAGGCCGAGGCAGGAGGGTGGCTTGAGCCCAGGAGTTTGAGGTTGCTGTGAGGTGGGCTGATGCCACGGCACTCCAGCCCGGGCAACAGAGTGAGACTTTGTCTCAAAAAAAAGAAAAAAGAGAATAGAAGCCTGAAAAAACAGAAAGCTCAAAGCTTTTAGGATGACAATTAGACCTCTTTGTCTTAATGAATCAGATACATTAGTTGTATTCAAAATAATGAATCATATAAATCTTGACTGTAAACGGTCTGAAAACATAAAGCAGTTTCTCTTTATACTATATATGATGAAGTGTGATCTTACCTTAGACATCTTTTGTGAAGTTTCGTTTATCTGTTAAGAAAAAAAAACCACACACATATTTAACAGTATGACTTGACCTGTAAAAAGACTTACATATAGGAATCAACAGCTTCTGTTTCACTTAGCTTCTCAATTACCTCAAATAATTCCTCAGGAATGATGAAACAATCCTCTCTCATTATAAAGACACATTAGACTTTAAAAATTAGAAGTTGATGAAAGCAACTGATACACATACGTACACATATACACATGTGAACATTCCATATTTTCACCAATACTCAAACATTTGTTTTTCAGTACTGATTACATGCCAGGCACTAGGGACACAAGGGATGAAAAAGACAAACTTCCCTGACCTCTGCAATTACAGTAATTTCCCTTCGCTCTCTCAAACTTTTCAAGGAGGAAGGAACGCCCTTACCCAGGACACTATAACCTGAACACGTTCACCATCTGTTGGAGATTCCTGGAGCTACATGAGAACCAGAGTTTGACACTGGGCCACAGGGAGCAATGTGAACTACATTTATACATTTATAAGTAAAGGAAAAAGGACCAAAGGCATCTGAGTGTTTGAGAAGTATGTGACAATGGTTTTAAAGATATGTAGGATTTTTACACAAATTTTATAAACCCTGAACCTTTGGGAAACATGGAGTCTATTGGCCAACCTTCAGTAACAACATCAAGAGGGATGACTATAGTCAAACTTTATTCCCTCTGGAGGTTAGAAACTTATTAGAAATCTTCTTACACTATCTTGTCTCTCTATTTTTCTCTCCAAACCTTAACATATGTGAATACCGCATACCGTTCACTGCTGAATGTTTCCAACTACCTTGAAAGAAACGAGGTCCTCCCACTCCCAAAGTGAGGGCCTCCCCAATCCCTCCCTTGACTAAGGAAGGTAAGACAGCAATGGGATTCGTGAACCTTTAACTCTGCAGTATTGAATCTCATCGAACATTAAGGTTATAGTCCTGATTCTCCTCTTACTGGCCTTACCTACCTCGTTAACAGCACGAGTTCCCCCAGGAGAAAAAGTGACATATAGAGGAAAATAAAAAAATATTAAAGAAGACAGTGTTCCTGAGAAGAACAGACCAGAGTCTATACATTAACCAACTCTCTGGGATTGTGTAAGACAGTAGTAAATTACGGTCACTTGACTAGAATGAAAACCCTAGTCATAGTCTAGAACTAAAAATATTAAACTACCTGAGCAAAACCTAAGACTTGGGGGCAAGAGTGAAAGAAGAGAATTAAACCACCTAAAGGGAAAGGGTCTGATACAGTACAGATAGTTTTGGCAGCAGAAAGAGTTTGGCATCTTGTCTTCAAATAAAGAGATAAGTATCTGATTATGAAAGGTAATCATTAAAGAAAAATTACAGTTGAACTTCCAAATTAGGAAAAAAACATGGAACAAACAGTAACTTGATAAAACCAGCAAAAATATGGAAAAGGAACAAGAGGAAACAAAATCAATAGTAACCCCAAAATCAAGGCACAAGGGATAAAATTTAAGAATATCAGTCATCAGAATGTGAAAGAAACAAACTCTCCCCTTAAAAGAGGAGACAGGGCCCAGCCTGTTGGCTCACGCCTGTAATCCCAGCACGTTGGAAGGCCGGGCGGGAGAATCCCTGGAGCCCAGGAGTCAGAGAACAGGCTGGGGGACACAATGAGACCCTGTCTCTACAAACACTTTAAAACTTAGCTGGGTACTGTGGTACACGCCTGTAGTCCCAGCTACTTGGGAAGCCGAGGCAGGAGGATCACTTGAGCCCAGAGTTGGAGGTTTCAGTGAGCTAGGATCACGCCACTGACCCCAGCCTGGGCAACAGAACGAGACCTTGTCTCTAAGGGGGGGGGGGGGGGGGGGGGAAGAGACAGATTAGGTTAACAACAAAACCACAACAAAAAAACCCAGCCCAGCTCCTAGCTATGTAGAACAATATGCTTAACACAAAGTAGCAAAGAAAGGCTGGGGAAAAAAAGGGACAGGATGAAAATACCACCTTGTGCAAACAGAGTAGGAGAGATATTACTAAATCCAAGGCAGGATTTAAAGTAAAAAGAACTAATCAGAAGAGCAAGGACATTAAGTGACAATGATAAAAGGAACAACTTATAATGAAGATATAACACTCATAAGCCTGTATATTCAAATAATTACTGCAGATAAATACATAAGGCAGATAAATACCCAGGAAAAATACAAGCTCAACTTAATAAAAATACAATTCAAGTGTGAAACTTTAAATACCTCTCTTAGAACTGGACTGCATACACATAATATGAGCAAGGGCAGAGAAGAACTGAGTATTGCAACCAATAAATTTAGCAGAGAACGCTGAATCAATAAAGAGAAGAAATTTTTTTAAATTTTTAAAGTCATATATTTACAATAAAAAGTCTAAACAAATTTTCAAAGAGACTTTTTTCTGTCAATTTTCTCAAATCACAATCTGTTTAAACTAGGAGGGAAAAAGATAAAAAATAACCCGAATTTGTCACATTCTTGGGTAAATCCTTAGATCAAGGAGAGTAACAAAAGGAAAACCACGAGCTAGCTCTAGAAAGCAATGGAAAGGAAAGCAAAATTGATCGGACCCAGTAAAAGCTTATAAACTCAGACGAGAATTTGGGTTTTACATCTTTTAACTTTTTATTTAGAGAGGAGATCGTGCTCTGTTGCCCAGGATGGAGTATGGAGTATGCTACATATAGTCTTCTGTGGCTGTGATGATACCTTCTTTTATACATTTGCTCTTTTTTCCTTAATTGGGCTTGTGAGGAATTTGTTTCAGAAAACCAGCTTTTGGCTTTACCCTCTTATTTTCTCATAATTTCAGTTTTTCTTTATTTCTTCTTCCTGTTTTGAGTCATTTTGTTCATTTCCTAATATTGTTGAGTACCAATATTTTTTTTTTGGCATCCTTTAATAAAAAATGCTTTAGGAGGCTGGGCAACATAGCGAGCCCCTGTTTCTACCAAAAATATTTTTAAAAAACTAGCCGGGTACAGTGGTGCGTATCTGTAGTCCCGGCTACTCAGGAGGCTGAGGCAGGAGGATCGCTTGAGCCCAGGAGTTCAGCTGCAGTGAGCTAGGATCACACCACTGCACTCCAGCCTGGGCAACAGAGTGAGACCCCTCTATAAATGAAAAAAATAGTAAAATTAATTTTTTTTTAAATCCCCCAAACTGGAAAACCTTCTTAGAACACCGCCACTAGGCAGTTGATTAAAGACACACCAATAAAAATGGACCAAGACCTGACGGAATTAGAGATGAATCCCATCTAATCCTGAACAGAAAATGCCAGTGTCACCGTATGGGGGATAGACATGCTTGACGCTCTGACGGGGTGGGGGGGGGCCCCACAATATATGTAGCCTAAACATTTGTACCCCCATAACATGCAGGAAAAAAAAAAAAAAAAGAAAGAAAAGAAAATGCCAGTGTCATCTATCTATTCCATGCCTCTACAGAAAAATGGAAACACTCCGATTTATTTTATCATGACAGCAGTTTTAATAAAAAACCCAAATGGAGATGCAAAAAGAAAGAACTAATGAATACCATAGGTCAATCTCACTTATAAATATAAACACAAAAATTCTCAATATTTGCTAGCAATTAGATACCAGAAATGTACCGAAAGCATCTATCAGTATCAGCCATTCAACAACGGATTAAAGGGAAAGGCCAGGCGTGCAGACGCTGATGAGGTGCACAGCACAATCTGGCAACTAACCCTGAAGAAACACTAAGCGAGGAAACCGCTTAAACATAATTCAGAGTATTTCTGAAAACCAATGGCAAATTCCATTCTTTAAACAATGGAATGCTCAATCTATTTATTTTTTTATTTTTTTGAGACAGAGTCTCACTCTGTTTCCAGGGCTAGAGTGCTGTGGCGTCAGCCTAGCTCACAGCAACCTCAAACTCCTGGGCTCGAGCAATCCTCCTGCCTCAGCCTCCCAGGTAGCTGGGACTACAGGCATCCGTCATCATGCCCGGCTAATTTTTTCTATATATTTTAGTTGTCCATATAATTTCTTTCTATTTTTAGTAGAGACGGGGTCTCCCTCTTGCTCAGGCTGGTCTCGAACTCCTGAGCTCAAACAATCCACCAGCCTCGGCCTCCCAAAATGCTAGGATTACAGGTGTGAGCCACCATACCCAGCCTAAACTACAATCAATAATTTTGCAAGAATATCCATTACCATAATTATTTTAAAACATTTACATGAAAAATTTCAAAAATACAAAAGCAACTACAAAACCCCCATGAGACTTCCAGTATCCAGCAATTCAAGGCCAATGCCATTTCATCTATCCCCACACCCTCCACCACTGCCCCTGGATTATTATGAAGGAAATAGGAGACGTAACATTTCATTTATATATCAGTATGCATATCTAAAAATAAGGGCTCCTAAATAAAACAAATCATTATCCATACCCAGTTCTTTAATGTAATCAAATATCCAATCAGTATTCACATTTTTCAACTTTCTCATTTTTTTCACTTGAATCAGGATCCAAATAAGATCTAGATATCCAAATTTCACCATGATTATTTTCTATTACCTTGGTGAGTTTAGTCAACACAGTGAAACAAGTAAATGAAAACGACAAACAAAAACTTTTCTGCCGGTAGGAATACAAAGAAAACAAACACTTTGGTTAAACAATTCTAGAATAAGATAATTTAGTAAGGTGATCGAATATAAGATAGATGTCAAATAAGTCAAACATTCCTTTCTGTACTAGCAATGACTATCAAGGAATGGCAAGTGAGGGTGAAAATGCCATTCACGATAGTTAAAAAAAAAACAAACCTCCAATCATGTAGGAACAAATTTAGGAGCGAGAGAACAGGTCCTACGTCAATCAAATCATTCTTATTTTCTCCAAATTAGTACATTGTTTGGTCCAATTCTAGCTGAAATTCCTAATGGTGTAGCTTTTTTCTTAAAGTGTTGGATAAAATGACATTCAAGTTCACACAGAAGGATAAATGCCTGATGGAAAGGAGTGGGCAGTTGCCTTATCAGCTACATGTGTCTGATGCCAAACCAACAGTGTGACACAGGACTGTCATGGAGCACCTCGCCTGCACTGCCACAGACCCTCAGCCCCAGTGACCCTTGGGCCACTCTGGCCACCGAAAGGACCCTGTGCCTGCTCTGACCACCCTCGAGTGCGCACTTTGCCCCCGCCCACGGCCCCTCCCTCTGCTGAGTGTGGCTGAGGGGGCTCCACCGTCCCCTGTCCCCTGCTGAGTGTGGCTGAGGGGGCTCCACTGCAGAGAAAGGTGACTTTCATTCTTCCCCATCAGTCTCTTCCCATCAAGACTTTATTTTGATGCGCAAATATAGGAAAATGAAGAAATCATTTGTATTAAATTGACATTTCAACTTTTCTTTAATTTTACCAAGGTCCTCTTGCCATCTACTTAGTACCTGACATATTCAGTTTTTCTCTGAAACATGATTTGGATCCACAGTGATTTTCTCTTGCTGTTAACTAATGCAAAATGACTGAACCACTGGCCTTCATCGAGAATGCCTTGCTGCAGCAGCAGACTGACAAGCACTGTGGTACAGACCAGTTAGATCCCCCAAATCTCAAAAATGTGGTCAAATAAAACTTTTATTCCTTCAGATTATACTTATTCCAGATGTCAGAAGTTGTTTGAAAGTTCTTTATTCTTGATCCACAGCTTCCTTCTTCCACAGAGCAATATTCCCATCCCAATTCACCAATTTTCCCAAAACAAAAGATGGGAGATGAAGAACAGATGGATAAAACTGGATTTTTGGTAACATAAACTTATTCTGTTAGTGGCACTTGTATTAGTGGAATACTTATAAACAGGAATTATCGCTTACTGGCATATGTTATTCTTAAGTTTATATACATTATCCCAAATCCACAAAATGACCCTGCAGTGTAGGACCCTGAAGGTCCGCGATCTCTTCCCCAAAGCGTTTGGGAGGTTTTGGCATTCAGAGTCTTTGGATGTGAGGAGGGCACAGACACTCCACAGCACTTTCAGCAGGGTCTCGGGCAGTGCCGCCACAATCAAATGAACTTTCTGCAGTGACACACAGGACTATCAGCGCAAGAGCGGCATAAATGCAGACTATATACATGGCCTCACCTGGATTCTGCTGCCAAATGAGTTTTGGTGTCTCCTTTCCACCAGGAAAAAAACCCACAACTTTTTCTTTTACAGCAGTTTCTCTATTTTGGAATTGGGACTAAAAAGGGACCTGAACCACACTTAAGAATGGTGACAGAGGGAAGCCCCACTCCCTTTCCCTAGGTTACCCTGCCAGTTCAATAGCCAGTCAGAAAGCAAATGTGATCTGATCAAAAAGCTCTGGTTCTTTACTGTTGGCTATGGCACTGGTGAGAGAGATCAAGGTGGAAAACGGAAAAAAATCAGGACAACTTTTACAGCCAAGAAGGACATCAATGCCAAGATTACATGTAACGATACACATTTCAAGTTAGGCTGCTGGGTGGTGCAAAGAATCCCTTATTGAGAGCTAACAAAAATAATCAGTGAAAACAATGAGTCTCAAGTTAGAAGCAACAGGAGACACCTTTCATAACCCCTACACCGTATTTTTCCTTATGACGGCAAGGCTACTTTGAAACATTAAACATATCTAGAGCTATTAGAATGATTTGAGTCATTCAAGAAATATTTTTTTTGATGCAGTGTCTCCCTGTCTCCCAGGCTGGAGTGCAACAGCTCCACCACGGACCATCACTTGAACTCCTGGGCTCAAGCGAGCCTCCCTCTTTAGCATCCCAAGTAGCTAGGACTACAGGCGTGTGCCACCACGCCCAGCTCATTTTTCTATGTTTTGTGTAGACGGGTCCTGCTATGTTACCCAGGCTGGTCTTCAATGCCTGGCCTCAAGCAATCCTCCTGCTTGGGCCTCTGAAAGTGCTGGGATTACAGGTGAGCCACCACATCTGGCCAAAAAATACCTGAGAGCCTACTACGTGCCGGTCACTAACCTAGGTAATAGGTAAAGGGTGACACGATTGACACATGCCCTGCCCTTTAGAGCACCAGTGGTTTAGTGGACAACCATTATCTAGAACATCAGGGGAACACACGGCTGAATCCCTAAGCAGGGAGCAGGGACTGGACAAGCAGAAAGCAGAGGGTGGGAGGTAACCATGTTCCGGACAGAAGGAAAGTTTGTGTGAAGGCCAAACGTGTAAAAGACCACAGCAGTCTGAACTAAAAGCAGCTCAGCGTGGTTGGGTCATGTGTTCGTGTGTGTACGGACAGCCAGCGTTGGGTGGTGTGGACGAGAAATGACGCCAGAAAGACAAAAGGAGGTTTAAAAAAAAAGCAGTTGTCCGGGCCTGCGGGCTACCCCGGAGTTAGGACTTTACTGAGACCACGGCGGCCACAGGTTTGCTTCTCCTCCGCGGCCCTGCTCAGAGGCCTCCCCACCGGCCCCCACCCCGGTTTCCGCCTCTCTCCCTGCCGGTGCAGCCCTCTGTCCCCGCTCCCGCAGCAGGCTCGCCGCAGACAGCGCCTCGTCGCTCTGCCCCCTTGTCCGCCGCGGCCAGCGCAGGAGCTCGGGCAGGCCCGGGAGGCGGCGCGTCCTCCACACCCCCGGGACGAAATGGCACCGTTACAGAGACAAGATGGCCACACGCCCACCAGTGCGCGACGGACCCGAACCCGCACGGGCCCTTCACGCCCACCAAGACTTCCCCGACCTCGACGGCACTCTACGTCCCCAGGCCCGGTACTCCGGCTGTGTGGTGCGGTTCCCACAGGGTCAGCACGGGGTCACCGGAGCCCGGTCCCGCGTCCGCGCCCGGCCCCACCCGCTCCCCCGGAGGCGTCCGCGGTGGCGGGAGCCCGGGGCGGGGGCTGCGGAGCCCAGGCCTGGCCACCCCTCCCCCACCCCACCCGCGCGCCCCCTGGAGCTGGCCGACCACCGCCCGAGGGGACATGGCGAGCTGGGCGTCCCCCGCACCTCCTTGGGACGGTCAGCCCATAGCTCGCGCCTCCGCGCCGGCGGAAAACGCCGGCCGGAACCACCGGGGAGACACTCACCCGCCGACCAGCCCAAGAACTGGCGCCGACTGACCCCGCCGCGGACCCGCCCAGCGCCGGCGGTCGCCTCGCGCCCCGCCCCGCGCGCACACGGATTGCGTCATCGAGCCGCCCCGCCCCTTTGCCAACTCCTTCCTGGCCCTGGGTGGCCCGGCCTTTCTCCCCTCCCCCATGCGGCCGGCCTCCGAGTGCGCAGGCCCAGACTTGGCCGCGTTGTTCGCCTCTGCGCAGGCGCCGTGCCCCTCCCACGGCGGTTGGCCATATAGAGGCTGGGGGTGGGGGGGAGGTTAAGCGTAGCCTCTTCTCCTTTACCAAGATGGCGGCTTGTCCCTGTTTCGCCACAGTTCCTACCTTATAAGCCTGGTTTTCTTACGCTAATAAGAGTGGAACAGGTAATGAGAATCTCAGCCTTGTGGTGGATAACTAGAGTGGGGGGGAGGCGCTTCTTTAGAAGCAGTTAGGTGAGCACTGAGGCCAAGAGGCGGTCGGGGGAGGGCTGGCGGTAGCATGAGTGAGGAGCGATCCCGGGGAGGGGTAGCCTTCGCCTCCGCTCCTCTCCTCCAGGAAGATGGCGGCAGCACCGAGCCGGGGGCGCCGGAGCGGGGCCGGGCGAGGGGCGGCCCGTCGTCGCGCGGAGCTGGTCTACCCTCCGGCCGCCGTCGTCTCGATGGTACGGAGCTTACCTGGGATTGGCTGCGCGCGGGTCACGTGGGGCGCGGGCCCCTGCGCAGACCATCGAGTTGGGCGTCCCGCTCGGGGACGTGGCCCTCCTGCGCGCGAGCTGGGGCCCGCCGCCCCGCGGGGGAGGGCGGAGCCGGCGCGGCCCCTAGCTTCCTCCGGGTGCGTGTCCCGAGGTGAGACCTGGGGAGCGCTCCGCGGGCCCGCTCGCAGCGACGTGGCTCGGGGACGGGAGGGGGCTGCGGCCGGCCCGGGACGGGTGCGCGCGGCTCCGGCCCGCGGTATGTGCCCCCGGCCTGGGGCGCCCCTTTATCCCTCCCGCGTGGCCTGGAAGCCCAGCACCTGTCCGAGACTCACGTCCAGGCCCGGCGCAAATACCCCTCGTACAGGAAGCTTTCCAAGATTACCCCGGCTGAAAGGAAACACTTCTTGAGTCCCAAAGGGGTGACCAGCATGGTGTTGGGAACCTGAGCTGTTTTGACACCATGGCATGTTGCGAGGGCGTTTTCGTGGGTAGCTCCCCAGCACAGTGGTTGGGTGCTCCGGGCTCGCTTGGAAAATGAGGGGTCAGACTTCACATGGCGTTTGGATACCATGTAAAACCAGAGCAGAAATCAACTTGAGTGTCGCTTATTAAACGGGTTTATGGTCAAATGAAACGTCTGGAGGGATGTGATGAGTCGTAATGTTTAGTAACAATGGTACTCTGCCCTTCAGTTTTGAGTTTTATATTCAGAGCTACCCCAAGCCATCGGGCAATGACTTCACATTTTTCTGGTGTCTGCTTAGGGATAATCAGTCACTTTCTTAGCAGGTAACTTTCTTAAAACCTTATTACGATTGGGTAAATCACAAGCTTTTTTTATGAGGCTGCTGGTAGTGCCACACTACATAACAAGCTTAACGTTCATTTGTGGAAGCAAACCTGGGACACTAAAACATTGGATGAAACCTAGTGCTTTGGTTTATATTTTGGTCATTTCGAATGCTCTAAGTACCTTCAGGCTACACTCACTAAGTGCGTTCGATACTAAGATACTTGGAAGCAGTGTTTTAAAGTAGTTGAAAAGGTATTTGGTTAAGAATGGCTTCCATTATTTGAATTCCCGTGTCTCTCTGTCTGAGACATCCCCCATCAGTCAACCTATATTGAGAGATTTAGACTTGGAGAAAATGGAGTGTCCTTTCTCTAGTCTCAGGGACAGCATTTGAAAGCCAGTTGAGTAATTCACAATGAGGATTAAACTGTCCTGTTACTGTTAGTTCTACTATGTGCTAACCACTGTTTAAGGGCTTACCTCATCTTACCTTGAGTCAAATTAACGTCACTCAGGTGAAAGGGCAGTGATGTAAGGAGAGCACCTGTAGGATGCCTCCTTGTTGAGGTGGATACCTGGGCCAGTGCCCTCTCCAGTGGGCAAGCTGACTTCTCAGAGGACTTATGGGAGAATTTCTTCTTGAATCATTATTTTTCCTTTGGCTTTCTTGTTTTGGTCTTCCAGTTGTCTGACTTTCAGGCTCACTTCTTCAGCAATTCAATTCAAAACTTATTTACTGGAAATTGTTGTGTACCAGCTACTGTTAAGGGTTCTGTGTGTGCAAAGGTAAAGCAGCTTGTGGTCTAGTATGGGAGACGCACTTGTGAAAGAGCAATTACACTGTGGTATGGTAAGTGCCATAACAGAAATACGGATAAGGTGTGGGGATAGGAAATGGGAGGCAGTGATTATTTGTTGGAAAGCCTTCATAAAGAATGTGGTCCTTGGCTGGCACAGTGGCTCAGGGCTGTAATCCCAGCACTTTGGGAGGTCCAGTAGGGAGGATCACTTGAGCTCAGGAGTTCAAGACCAGCCTGAGCAAGAGGGAGACCTCGTCTCTACTAAAAATAGAAAAAATTAGCTGGATGTGGTGGTGCGTGCCTGTAGTCCCAGCTACTCGGGAGGCTGAGGCAGGAGGATCACTTGAGCCCAGGAGTTTAAGGTTGCTGAGGCCATGGCACTCTAGCCCAGGTGACAGAGCAGGACTCTGTCTCAAAAAGAATGTGGTGCTTGAACTGGGGTTTAGAGGTGAATAAGAGTTTTTCCAGGTGGAGTTGACAGGATAGGGTGTTCTAGACAGAAAGACTAGGAAAGAGGAGGAATGACATTTACACTTGGTGGCATGTATGGGCAACCGTTGCACATTTGGTATATTGCTGACATCGCGAATGTCAGAGGGCTTAGCTGAGACCGTGCGGTGAAAGGCTTCATGCCCTTCAGTCAGTTCTAAGACGCTCTGGCTTGGACGGGATTTTGGATGATACACTGTGTCCACTGGGATGACTTGTGATGTTTCACAGCTCAGATAGATTCTCCGTTTACTGAAAGGGCTTGAGTGGAGAGGATGCTTTTTGGAGTAACAAGTGCTGTTTCTCTTTGGCCTGGCCCTTCAGTGTGCATCCATCCCACGGGCAAGTGGTCCTAGGAAAGCTTTTCCCTTTTCTGTTAAGCGATAACCAAGCTCTGGAGGAAGGATAGCACACAACTGAGCTTTCAGTTGCCAAGTTATGGTGGCACAAAGTCACAGATGCATCTAAAGGCTTTTGACCAAGTAGAAAAGCAGCCAGAGAACCCCAGCCAGTATAGTGCATCAGAATGCTTTTCCCTTAAATTGTAAAAACCACAACATTCAGCATTTCGAAAACAAGAAAATAATGAAAAGAAATTCTTGTCACGTGTGTAACATTTTAAAAATTGATCACATTATTTTGGGTTAAAGCAAGGTTTCTTGTCTATTTTTATTTTTTGAATTTTTGTATTTCTAGAATCAGAGACATTTTAGAAGTGAAATTCCTGGTAGGCTGTGGTCTTACCAGGCACGCTGAAGTTCCTCGAATACCTTTAAAGGTGAACCAGACTTGTGTTGTGTTCTGAGACATATCTGGGCATGGTGTCATTGTGTGAGTCATCTCGCCGATGCTTGCTGTCAACTTGGGGCAATGCACTGGCCATGCATATTCTCCCTGACTGCTTTTTATTGGCATTCATATGAATTTTAAAATTAAAATTAATTTTATTTCAAATCGAGGTTAGAACTTCATGTAATTTGAAGGGTCTAATTCTGGAAAGGCTTGTAAGGAAAAAGCGCTGGTGTCCTTTCCCTGGCCATGTTTCTTCCCTGCGGAGGGTCGGCTTTAGCCTCAGTTGATTCCCTTGGTCTTTACTTCCAGCCCTGAAGAGCACGTTGGCACGGCTTGCTTGTGCGTGTCCCCGCACCCTGTTTCGTGTATTCTCTTCACTGGACGCTGAGAGTCAATAGGAAGGTTCTAGCTTTCACCCTCTGCCTTCTCTGTGCATACGCATGGCTGCTCAAAGTAGGTATATCCGTAATTTGGTTAGTTCAGTATTTATTGTTTATATTATGACTACACAGTGCCATTCACGGCTGAGCTAAATGGTGTACTAGGATTACTTTTCTGGATAACTTTTTGTTTTCTCTGAGATTAATACGTGTCTTGTTTTTATTTCCTTGCTGTTTGCTTAGTTTTCTATATATTTGTCACGAAAATTTAACCCCAAATTCTGTACCAATTGTCTAAATCTCTTATCAAGAAATTCAGTCCTTTCTCTCTGGTGAAATCTGGCACTGTCTTCATTTCATCTTGAGTAAATCTCTTCCAGAGCGCCGGCCCGCTGCAGCCTTGACTGTGCCCGCAGTCCCGCAGATCCCACCAGTCCCCCTTGTGTTGGGCCCTCCGTTTTCTGGAACCCATGTCCTCCTCTTTCTGGTTTTACTATGATTGTGATGGAGCACATCCTTCACTACTAGTTGCCTGAGAAAAAGTGCCTGGGAGATAGAGAACCTGTATGTCTGCACATGCTTTATTCTGCCCTCACACGTGAGTAAAAGTTTGGGTGTCATTTTGCTCCTCTGCCTTCCAGCTTCCAATGCTGAAGGCTGAAGCCTTTCTGGTTCTTCTTTTTATTTATTGATACATAATATTTGTACATGACTGTGTTTTCCTCGGTGAAAGCTTGAGGGCTCGTCTTTCTGTGAAATTCAAAGCACGCAGAACAGACCTTTGGAGTCTGTTTTCACCCAATGCCCTGCCTACTCTTTTGTCCCCTTTTCTTGGAAACTCGTTTTCGTCAATGCTGGGCATTTTTCACTTTGATTTCTTCCCATTTATTTTCTCTTCTCTTTCTAGATCTCTACTGTTGCACATTCTGGATTGGCCCTCTTAATTTTCTTAGGTCTTCCATTTTTTTTTTCCCCAAAGGTTTTTTTAACTTTAATTTTTTAATTGCAAATTGGCAAATTATAGTTGTATATATTTATGGGATGATGGTACGATTTGTGAAAACAGTGTGGTATAGTAAAATCAAGCTAAGTAATGTATCCATCACCTCAAATGGTTATTTTTTGTGGTGAGCAAGCGTATTTGAGATTTACTTTCTTAGTGGTTTTGAAATGTACGATACCTTATTTAGTACATTCACCACGCTGTGCTGTATATCTCAAAAAGCTGTGTTTCTCTTATCAAACTGAAGCTTTGTACCCTTCTTCTGGCCCCTCTCTTGAGTTTTTCTCTATTTCAGACAGCTTTCTCTTGTTCTCTCTATTCTTGTTTTATGACCTCCTATTTTTTGTTTCGTGGATGTAATAACTCCTCTTATCTTTCCATAGAAAAAACTCCAGCCTTCGGCCAGGGCAGGCAAGGGACAGCTGCTTGGCCGTGCAGAGTTGTGGGGTGAACCTGGGGGTCTTCCTGCTGCTTACCTTTTGCACCATTTCTGTTTCTAACCCATTTCTCCAGTCCGTTCCGAGTGCTGGTCGCCTCTCCTGTCCCTGATGTAGGACTCGGCCCATTCAGGTCTGCTTCCAGTTTCTGGCCTCTCATCTCCGTTCCTGTTCTTTGTTTATGTGGTTTGCGTCTTTAAAAAATAATTATTTACTATCATTTTAGTGTTGCTTTAGGAAGGTATGAAACTAAAGGTATTAATTTGACAACTGCCACGTGCTAAACATTGTTCTAGGAGGTGGGGTACAATGAGGAATAAAACAGTTCTGTTGTGCTTGTACTGCTAGTTGGGGAGGCCTTGCTGTGGCCTTGGGGTGACAGCTGGTTCAGACCTGCCGTGAGTGAGCAAGCCATGCACAGCTCTCTGGGAAAGAGCAGTCTGAAGGTAATGAACAGGCAGTGCGAGAGTGTGCGGCAGGGGTGTGTTTAGCACGTTTGAGGGATGGGGCGCCAGCTTCTAGAAGACCAACGAGGAGCAGAGTGAGGGGGGTGCCAAAGAGGAGGCGGGGCTCCTAGCAGTCGGCTCTCCAGGCCCTCAGTGCTGCCTTGGGATAGTTGGAGCAGGGGGACTCAGCACCGATGGGGCAGATCACAAGTGAGGTGACCACGGGCCAGACCATCCAAGGCGTTCTCCTTTCCCCCGTCTACTGGAGAAGGCAGCTACTGAGGCCAAGACTGGAGTTCGAGCAGAGCCAGAGTTTTGGCCTTGTGGTTGGCTCCAGAGTTTGTGCCTTCACTTTCTGCCTCATTGCCCTGCCTGACCCTGCCAGCCTCAGTCTACCCTCTACCCAGAAGTCTGTGCATCCCCCAAAACTTAGTGTGTACTTTGTTACTCTTCTGCAACCAAAATTACCTTCTGGGGAGCCCTTTCCTTAAAGTGGGGTAGTTAATATGTGTGACTAAAGTAGAATTTGGTGGGCATAGGTATCTTAGATCATCAGCCTACATGTCGTCTACTGTGTCAATGGTGGAGGCAAAAGATGTCCTTTTTCATTGTATTTTCTCATCAGTTTTGCTTGGGTGCCCTTTAGCAGTTATCTTTAGCGTACAACTTGAGTTTCACTTAAATTCATAGTTCCTTCTGTTCTTTCCTACTAGATTCTATTGCCCAGCTGTGGATTTTGTTTTGTCTTGAAAATTTGTGCTGAGGCCGGGCACGGTGGCTCATCCCTGTAATCCTAGCACTCTGGGAGGCTGAGGCAGAAGGATCACCTGAGATCTGGAGTTCAAGGCCAGCATGAGCAAGAGTGAGACCCCGTCTCTACAAAAAAATAGAAAAATTAGCTGGGCTTGGTGGTGCTCACCGGTAGTCCCAGCTGCTTGGGAGGCTGAGGCAGGAGGATCCTTTGAGCCCAGGAGCTGTGTTTATGCCACTGCACTCTAGCTGGGGTGACAGAGTGAGACTCTGTCTCCAAAAAAAAAAAAAAAAGGTGCTCAAACACTCTGATAGAAAGGTGAACAGAGGTTGTCAATAGTTCAGTCTTCACAATCGAGAGAGTCAAACGGCCATGAGCTAAACAAGATTTCATTCTCACCTATGATCAGGGAATTGCCATTGAAGTCGTATTCCCCCACATCAGACTGGAAAGAAACAAACACGACCGTTCTAGTTGTTGTCAGGGGTAAGGACGGGTACACTGTAACCAGACGTTGTGAGTGTAAATAGTTAAGTTGTTGGAAGGATACTGTTACCTTGACAATACCTATCGGTGCATTCCCTGTAATATAATTCTGTTCCTAGGAATTCACCCTGTGGAGGTGGCCCATGTGAGCAGAGGATATTGTTTTCAGCATTGTTTATAATTGCAAAATTTAAAAAAAGCAGTTAATTCAAGGACTCATCAGTGGAGGATTTATTATGTTCACTCCATTCAACATGCAGTAAATTTCATGTAAAACTTAGAAGGGTGGCCATGATGTCTTTTTAAATGGAAATAGGTATAGCAAGTGGTGATAGAGTGCGTATAATGAGATCCTATTTTTATCTGAACCATGTATTAATATATGCACAAAAAGGATCTGGCAAAGATAAAATTACACTTTTGGAGATATTTCTTGGGGAAGAGTCATGGGGGATTGCCAATTTTTACTTTTTTTGTTGAAGTGTATTTTACAATATTTTGGAGCTGAAAATTGCATTCATTGGTAGACCATCATTACAGCAAGCTTGCTGTGGTATTAATTAAACCAGTATTAATTTAGCCCCCATCCATCCCGTTCTAGACTCTGCCGTGGGTGAAGGGTCCTCTCAGGAGGCTTAGCTGTATCCCAAAAGGCCCGGTGCTGTGGCAGCAGGCCTCTTCTGGGACAAGGAGTGGTAGAGACTGGTGCAGAAGCCAAAAGTTAGCAGGCAGCAGTGAACAATCACTATGAATTTTTTTCCAAATAAGTATTTTCGTAATACCCTCTCGGGTTTGCCTTTTATTTCAATGTCTTGATATTGATATTCTCAGATGTTCCTGGAGGTAGACCTTGCAGCAGTGTTTGCTGTCTTAGGTACCGACTGCTGGGCATTGGTTCTGTCTCCCACACTTGACAAAAATTTGGGATGTTTATGCAGGTGAGGATGGTAGCCTTTGATTGGACGCAGGTCAGGAGACCAGCACTTCAGCTTTGACCTATTTGTAATCAGCCTTGTGACTTTGGGTGCTTCTTGGCCTGTATCACTTTAGCTCTTTTTTTTTTTTTTTTTTTAAGTTAAAGAAGCCGAATCTTTGAGTGGTTTTGAAGTTTTTGTTTTGTTTTTAAACAGCTCTGATAGCCCAGAACCCTTGGTCAACTCAGTTTATCAGAAATTTAGCTTTCAAATTCGGAAGGATAACACCTGGAGCTGACAGTCACTCACGTGGCATCTGATTTGTGATCCATTTCAAGAATGCACAAGTGATACAAAAGACTCACCTATTAAATTTTATTCATTGCTTCCTGTATACCAGTGATCATGCCCTTTATTTCCAGCAGTGGTTCTCAGCTGGGAGGACTTGCAGACGTCTGGCAGTGTCTGGGGGTGTTCTGAGTTGCGTGGCTCACGGTGCCGTGGCATCTAGTGATTGAGGCCAGCGAGGCTCGGCACCCTGCGGTGTGCAGCGCAGCCCCCACAACACGGAGTTTTCTCATTCACGATGTCGGCAGTGCTGAGGTTAAAAAGCCCTTTTTTAGAGGGTCAGTCCTTAAGGGCTCTAGGGTGTAGCTGTCACAGGCCCCATTTTTTCGTTGGGGAGAGAGAGCCTGGTGGGTGAAGCCGCTTGCAGGAGTGGCCGAGTTGGGGCTGTGCTGGCGTCTGCGTGGGTGATAATAGTGATAGAAAATCCACACTCTTGTTTGCTCTGTGCCAGGCTTGGGTTGAGTACTCTGCAGGTAAGCTCAGTCCTCACAAGTAACATGAGGTGTGGGTACTGATACCAGCTCCTTTCTGAGGAAAGGAGGCAGGCCCAGAGAAGTCAAGGTTTGTAATTAGTTTTTCTTTATCTTGGACCTCGCTTTTAGAAGTTAACACGTTTGAACATTCAGCCTTGGTGGATTTACCTAGTGTTTGAGTATCTGTGAGCTTCTCTAAAGCTCGGCATCAAAAAGGTGGTATCGTGTCCACACAACTCTTTTTAGTCCAGGAGTGAGGCCAGCTAGGCCTTTGCAGCAAGAAAGATATTCTACCCTAAATACACACTGTACAATTGTTCAGTGACCTTAGAATTTTTTTTTTTTTTTTTTTTTTTGAGACAGAGTGTCGCTTTGTTGCCCAGGCTAGAGTGAGTGCCGTGGCGTCAGCCTAGCTCACAGCAACCTCAAACGCCTGGGCTTAAGCAATCCTACTGCCTCAGCCTCCCGAGTAGCTGGGACTACAGGCATGCGCCACCATGCCCGGCTAATTTTTTTTTTTCTATATATATTTTAGTTGGCCAGATAATTTCTTTCTATTTTTTTTTTTAGTAGAGACGAGGTCTCGCTCATTGCTCAGGCTGGTCTCGAACTCCTGACCTTGAGCGATCCACCCGCCTCGGCCTCCCAGAGTGCTAGGATTACAGGCGTGAGCCACCGCGCCCGGCCTGACCTTAGAATTTTGAATATCTGATTGACTCAGTCGGCATTTATTTTTCACCAAATATTAAATACACATCCACAAGTAGGTTTTGAGTAAGAAGTGAGAACAAATTGAAGTCCCAGTCCTAAAGCCATTCGTGCATTTAGGGCCCATTTCCGCAGTAACCTGCCTGTTAGCACTGGGACCAAGTCCATCTGCAGCTGCCTTTGGGGGATGGGTTTCCAGTCTAGACTCGTGCTGGGTTAGTGTGTCCATCATCCTGTCGGCAATGCAGCTCCAAAGCCTGCAGCCACCTCCCTGGCTTCATCTGGTGAATACACAAGTCTCGTCGAGTAGCTCCCCTCTTCGTTTTGCTGCTTTCGCCCCAGTCTGGGTTGCAGGATAAGCCACTGACAGGGTATTGCTGCACTGATGACGTGGACCCCGGGGCTTAGCAGAGTAGCCTGATGTGGCAGGTGCCCCGTACGTGTTTTGGGGAGATGAACGGATTGGGGGATAGTGTTGATGGCTCAAAATTTTCTGGACTCTTGTCCTTTACTGACTTTTTGGTGAATAATACACTACCAGAATCCAGACTAGCTTTTTAGGCTCTAAGGGACGTGCTCCATGTAGAAATAATTCCTTCTGGAGGCTGGTTCTGTACATGTTGTTCTTGTGTTCTTGGGCCACTGTTGAGTTTGTGGCCTCTGTGTGTGGCTTTGGGGAACAACTTTGTCCAGAGGTTTGGGCACACCGTCTTCCCGCCCATGACGCTGGCCTCTGCACACAGTGCAGGCTGACTTTTCTGTCACAGCTAGTTTGGCTGCACCAGGTGCTGCTTGTGGTTTCTTTCTCGAGGGGAGAATGATTTCAACCAGGTGCAGCCAGTGTGCATCATTAGCTGCAGAAACTGTTCTAAACCCCCTTCTAGGGAAATTCTGTGGCGTGAACTTGGCGGTTTTGCAGCGTGAGGCCTGCCCCACACTTGGCCCGGCAGCTGCAGTTGAGTTGATGGGAACGGGCAGGGCACTGTCAGCAGAGACTCTCACCCAGGATCAGGCACACAAGGCCGAGGTGGCTGGGCCCGCCTGCTCTGTGGGCCCCTTCAGACCTCTGGGCGTGTGTGTTCCCGGGGGAGGGAGAGCAGGCTTCCCGTGGGTCCCCTGCGAGCAGCTCCCTGCATAGCAACTGCCTCCAGCTTATTAGACTTACAGGTGGAGGCTCTGGAGAGAGCTGCACTTCTGAAGACGTTGCCACAGCCGACAGCCTCAGGGGAAATGGGGAGATGAGAGGAAAAGGCTCTTATCTCGAAAGGACTAGACCTGTGGAACAAACAGAGGCAAGGAGGGAAAGAGAAAGCAACAAGTACAGAACTTGGAGAAATAATTTTTGAAAGGGGGTCATTTGGCACTCTTCCCACTTTGGACTTTGAGGTAGAGGTGAGTGTCTTGCTAAGAAGTGGTTCTGCCCCTCAGGGCTCCCTTTTCAGTGTAAAATTTATGATTTCTGACTCCTTGTTATCTAGAATGGGGAACTTTTTCTTTAAAAATTAAAAATAAAAAAAAGGGAAGCATGGCCCTGTGTGATCTTTCTCCCTGTCTTCTGCGACTAGTTGACAGTTGGGAACCTTGTTACTTGATAGTGCCTTGTAGCTTATAAATAGAAGACCCTGACGTGCGTGTGAGTAGAACTTTTAAACTTGTTTTTCCTTCATTTTGTGTCCTCTGTGTTGGAGCGCGTGTGCCGACTCCTGAGTGCGTCTGCCCAGGTGCCTGCAGATGCGGGCTGTGCGTCTGCCCAGGTGCCGGCAGATGCGGGCTGTTCCTCCCAGCCTTGCCGAACTGTGGCAGTGAAGTCAAACGTATTGTGTTATCCTCATGTGTTTTATTTTGCAGCATGTATATGTTGCTCTTAATTTCACTCTTACATCATATGCTTTCTAATTTTATTAATACTTAGCTCACTTATAAGTGCTTCAAATGATATCATTGAATTATGTTTATTTTTTTTTTTTTACCTTTTCTGATAAGTATAAAATTAGGTGGTCTTTGTAGCATTGGCTTAAATTGGTGTGTGTGAGAGATCAATTTGAGGACTACAATTTTTTTCTTTTGAAATGAGGCTTCTATTTTGATACATTTGCTCCTGCCTGGAGCAACTCACCGGCCCCTGAGACCAAAGCTCTGAGGTGCCTTTGCGGCCCAAACGGCGAGCTCAGCCGGGCTGGCCTCAGCTCTGCAGTCTCCGGGGCGTCCCGTCCCGATGAGAGCCAGCCACATCCAGGGGGCCCTGTCACGCCTCTGCTTAGTTGACACAGGTGTCCAAGATGATCATCATCATGTCCCTTTGAGAGTGGTAAGTGCAGTTCTTTTCTGAAAGTTTGGGCAAACACAGACAAAGGCTGTCTTACTAGGGGAGAGTCAACAGTTAAGTTTTTAAATTGTGGTTTGGTTTTCCTTTGACCTTGGAAAGATGCTTTTGCTTTTGGAGCGACATGTGCGGTGTGTGGACTCTATCGTGGCTGGTGTCACCTTCTTGTACTTGGTTAGCCGGGGCTGAGGGTCCCCTTCACTGCGCAGGGTGCTGCTGAGCGGAGAGGGACCGAGCACACGCCCATGCAGAGCACGTGTGTGAGCCTCCAGACCCCGCTTTCCCCGGGTGAAGACCTTCGGGTTCCAGGCTTTGCTGTTACTTCGGGGGCTGAGTCTTTACGGAGGACCTGGCATGTGAGAGACGGGAGCGGTGATGTCAGGGTCTCTTCTCCGGAGAATGTTTTATTTCCGTAGGTACTTCGCTTGTCTTACTGTTTAGCTCCCCCGGTCCCGGAGCGGCAGGGAAGTGTGCATGTGCGTGCCCGTGTGTCTTCCTCTCACTCGCGCCGTTGCTGCTGGTGGATGTGGGCATTCCCGTGTCAGCCTGCCTAAACGGTGCTGCCCCGCGTGTGTCCTGGGCTGCTCCCTCTGCGAGTGTGTCTGCGTTTTGCCTCTTGCTGGTCTTTTAGGGCAGGCTGTGATGAGGGCTCCGCAACTCGAGTGGCTGCGATATGGAGCCGGTATCCTGTGCCGTTCCCCCCTGGAGCTTTTCGTGCAGCACCCAGGACTCCAGCAGGACTCCTGCCTCCTGCTGGCTGGGGGTGGGGGGGAGCGGGCGGGGTCAGCGTGGGCAGGGGCTCCCCATGGGGACCCCGACACAGTTTGGAACGTGCTGCTGTGCACGTCTAGGCTGCGCTGTCAGTAGCTTCCTGGACATTTTCTGATAGTTCAAAAATCTGCTTTCATGAACTTTGAAGACATGATTGAGTGACAGACTTTAGTATCATAACAATATCTTTAGTATAACAATAGCTTTATGCTATGCCACCTAAAATGTGGGTGAAATGTGTATTGATCTTAGTAGTTGAACACGTGATTAAACATAATCAAAATTTGGATTTTGACTTTGAACTTGAATGATCAATGCTGTTTGCCACTCCTTTCCCACATTACCATGTTTATTTCCAAGTCAAGGCATTTCGTTTTTGTAAGCACAAAAGTAGCACGTATCCACCATTGATTTTTTTATGACTGCCTTGAACTCGCAGAGCAGTTGCGAGTAAGTGCCGCACTTTCTGCGCTGCCCGAGAGCACTGGGACCGGGACCTCCCGTCTTGGCTGCGCTGGTGTTTCCCACAGACAAGACACGCTCCTCCTCCAGCACAACGCCACGTCCCAGTCGGAAGGTCACCCTCAGTGTGTTGCCACCTCCTCGAAGGATCCATTTCGGAATCACAGTTAACAGTTCACTGTTGGGTCTCTTTGGTCTCCTTCAAACTGGAGTGGCTCCTCTGCCTCACTTGGACCTTCCTGACCTTGACACCTGCAGTGATTACAGGCAGTTATTTTGCACAGTGCCCCTTGGCGTGGGCATATCTGGCATTGCCTTGTGCTTAGATTTAGGTTTTGCTCTGGCTGGAATAGAGTGAAGGGGTGTTGGGTTCTTCTTTGTCCTGTCAGATGGCACAGGTTTCCGTTTGTCCCAGTACCAGTGATGCTCACTTTAGTCACTTGATTAAGGTGGTGCCTTCCCGGCGATCTCTGTGAAGTCTTTGTACTTAAGTATATTGCGGGGACCTACGTTCGAGACTAAGTCAAACTCCAACTGTCAAACTTTCAGTCCACTTATTCATATCAATATTAGCTCCTAGTTTCCCATGTAATTTAGCAGAATAATCACCTTATTGTCATTATATTATTTTGGTTCTCGTGTCGTCCCAGACTTGGCCTGTGGGAGCCCTTCAGACCAGCTCCTGTGTCCTTTTTTCCCACCTCGTGCCCTTCTGGCATGTGCCCGTGATTCTTGTCCTTGCTTTCTGGTACCGCAGGACATTCTGGGCTCTTCCTGTGCTTTCCCTGCCCCAGACCTGGGTCCGGCCTTTTCTGCAAGCAGCCCGGTTCCCCTCCGTGTGGCGACTGGCGCTCAGAGCAGCGGGGTCTGGGCACCAGGGAGGTGGTGGTTGGAGTGTACTGTGCTCAGCCCTTCACTCAGCAGAGCTGCGGAGCGTGTGTGTGCTTGCGTACACGTGCGAAGACATTTACACGTAACGCAGACAGGTGCACTTGCACATGTATTCTTAACACACTGTCTCGTTTGTTTTATATCTCTGTGTTGAAAAACACAACACCACAGGGTTCATTCCAGTCTCCCCCCTTCCAAATGGGCAGCTTTCTTCCAGTAGTGATGTTCCTAGTTCCCAGTGTCCCTAATATGTTTACTTCCTTGATTAGTCCCCCTGTACGTAACCAGTCTCCTGTTGCTGCCCCTTCTGTGCAACTTGCCGTCTGCCCTCCCATCCATCTTGCTTGGCCTCTGACATCCTCACTACTCCCCCGCCCCCGTCCTCCCATGAGCGTCTTCCTTACTCCGCCTGGGCTCTGATACCCCAGCTGGGGATATGGACACTCTCCACAGGGAAGTCCATGGCGCCAGTTTTTAAAAATAAGTCCTGTACACTGTCTTTTTGCAACTTGATAATTTTCACTTAATCCATAGTAGTCTGTACCCTTTCCAGACTGTTCCATGAGCTGTTGCATTGTGGTTGGTGACGGCACAGTCACACCCTATGGTGTCGAGGTCCCACCGGGTAGTCGCCACCTTCTTACTGATGCACGCTTTGCCTGTGACAGTGCTGCTGTCGGCCGTGCTGTGACACCTGTGCTTCTGCAGGCATGTCTGGAGAGTAGCTTTTTTGAAGTGTGATTGCTGAATTAGGTTGTGTATTATGTTTCTATTTTTTGTCACGTGTTTTTGAATTGCCTTCTAATTTTATGCATCCTCCTCTGTTGAGTAGTCTTTTTTCCCTTACCATGATAAAAACTGCATGATCACTGTTGTTCATCTTTGCTGATTTCATACAGTAAGGGATGCATGAGGGTGAACATGTATTCATGTGTTTATGAGCAGTTCGTATTAATTTTCTGTGACCGTGTGTTCATATATCCTAACCTATTCAGATGGTTTCCAAACAGGAAAACTGAATCCTGACTTCTATATTAGCTGTCTTTGCTATATGAAATTCTTACACTCTGATAGGGTCAAATGAATTAATATCTTTGTTAATGGTTTCTGCAGTGTGTATTATTGTAGGATTTTTGCACCCCCAGTCACAGGTTTTGCTCCTTAATCTTCTAGCTCATCAAGGCTTGATTGTTTACATCCAAATCTCTAACTCAGCTGAAATTTATTTTGGAATATGTTGTGAGGTAGGGATCAAACTTTATATTTTTTTCAAAGTGGATAGCAAATTGGCCCAATTCTTATAGTGGCATCCTTCCTTGCTGGTTTGAAATGGCAATTGTATCAGATGATGAACTCATAGATACTGTAACGAGTCTGTTTCATTCATCAGTTGCCTCTTTCTTAGCCAGTAACACCAAGTACTAATTACCATTGCTTTGTAGTATGCTTTGCTAATTGTAGATCAATCCCAGTCATTTTTTTTTTTTTTTTTTTTGCAGAATTTCTTAGGCTGATTTTATTTTTAGGTGAATTCGAGAATCCTTTCACAATTAAAAAAAAAAATCTTACTGGTATATTGCATTAGTTTCGTAGCACAAACTTGGTAGCTCACAACAGCATAGATTTATGCTCCCACAGCTCTGCAGGATGGAAAGCCATGGTCTGGCAGGGCCACTGTTTGCTACCATTTTCCAGTGACCGTCCCTGCGTTCCCTGGATTGCAGCCACGTCACACCCACCTCTGCCCCCATCTTCATGTGGCTTTGTCCCTGTGTGTCTGTTACTGCTCTTTGCCCCTCTGTTGTGGGGACGCGTGTGATGGCAGTTAGAACCCACCCAGGTAATCCAGGGTCATCTCCTGCATCTCACTGCCTTTCACTTAATCACATCTGAAAAGATCCTTTTTTGAAATAAAGTAACATTTTCAAGTTTCAGGGATCAGGACTTGGTATCTTTGGGTGGCCATTATTCAGCCTGTTGCAGATGTTTTTTGGGATTTCATTGAGGATGTGGATGAACCTGGAGGAGAACAAACACCTTTTGTGACTAGTCTCCTGGCTGAGATTGGTGTCATCTCCATGAGTCATGCTTCTCACGCATGTGTGTGAAGTCCCGGTTTTGCCCACTTACGGAGCTCTCCTTCAGTGTCACTAGGGCTTCATGTTAATAGGGGGGTTTTTAGAAAGAAGACTATCTGCAAAGAGTGGTGTTTGTCTCCTTGCTGAATTACGTCTCCTTAGATTGCATGTTTGACAATCTTTGACAATAGTAACATCTTTATAATTTATTAGTTACATGACAATTTTAGCTTTTCAGGAAAATGACGTATGATAATTTTAGCTTTAATTTTAATATTGATAATTGTAGCTTTTAATGTGATAATTTTAGCTTTTCAGTAAATATGTTACTCCTGGGAAATATTGTTCACATAGCCATTTGCTGACGTTAAATTCCATAGGAAGCAAGGAATAGATGCTGAATCTCAACAGTCTGTTGGGCATCTTTGAAATGGTCATCTGTCTGTTATGTACGCATGTTTATTTGTCCTCCTTTGAGCTGTGAGTACACATTTCCTAATATTAATCATTACTGCATCCCTAGAACAGACCCTACTTAGTCGTGGTGTCTTGTTCTCTAAATTTAGTGATGGATTTATTGGGCTAGTGTTTTGTTTAAAATTTTACGTGTTTGTAAAATGATTTGTAATTGATCATCTCTTCTGTGCAGCGTCCACTCGTCGTTTGGGGAGCAAAGTGGTGCCCTGGTTGTCCTGGGGGAACCAGCCTTTCTGCCGTGCACAAGCCAGGCGCTCTGGGCAGGGTGGCTCAGCTGCCCGCTGGACCCTCGTGGCTGTGGCTGATAGCACATGGCACGTCCCCTTGGCCCCTTGACTGTAGTTACTGGTCCCTTAATGGGCTCAGAACCCAACTGATGTCAGAGAGATACAAAAATACCACGTGGGTTCCCCACGGGACAAAGAAGCTCTAATTTCCTTGGGAGCTTTGGGAAGACGTAATTGCTACCATTTGTAACACTTCTTATTTCAAAACCAGGCAAAGATAATACCGTATCATTGTGATCTTGTGTGTGTGTGTGTGTCCTTTTTTTTCTCCTGAAAACTCTGTAAAGTTTTATTTATGAAGAGTAAAGATAGTAAAATCAAATCCATATCTACAATTTCCATAAACAGTATGGTTAATTGGGAAAGAAATCCTATACTATTGATATAACAATTAAGTACCTTTCAAAGATGTGGAGATACATGAAGTACACTTAAAATTCATGTAAAATATCCCGATATATGATTTAATATTTTTAAAGTGACTCATAAGGTATTTTAAGAAATAAAAACTCTGTAACTTGACCCTGGAGTTTTCCCCTAGAATAGACCAGAGAGTTAATTGCCCTTTAATTGCTATTTTCAGAGAAACTGATTTTGATTTTGATTGACCCAAGGTAGCTGGGTTTTTTGTTTTTATTTTTTATTTCTCCGATTTTTCTTTTATTAGTTCCTTTTACTTTCTTTGGTTTTCTCTTCCAATCTTGACTTGAATGCTTAGTTTATTTATCTTCCTTCTTCCTTATAATAAAATTTACAAGTTTGATTCACCCTCTGAGTGCAGCTTTGGCAGCATCCCCGTAGACTTTGATAAGTAGTGCTCTTTGCTCTTTTTCTTTTTTAAAGGTTTTTGTTAGGAAGGTTTTTAAACTTACCACAAAACAGAAGACAATAATGATATCTCATATACCTATCACATAGCTTTAACAGTTGTCAGCATTTTACCATTTTTGTTTTACCTATTTCTGCTCACCCCTCATATTTTTTATTTTTCATTTGAGTATTTTAAAGCAAATGTCAGACTTTATGTCACCTCTAATTACTTTGTCATGCACTTTTAGATGTGGGCTTTAAAAAATTATAACCACAATACCGTTATCATACCTAACAAAATTAACTATACTTTGTTAATATCATCGAACATCTGTTGTGTGTTCAGTTTTCTCCAAATGTCATAAAAATTATTTTTACACTTTGTTTGAATCAAAATACAAAGAAGGTCTCCACATTGCATTTGGTTTTAGCCTCTTAAGTTTCAGAAAATCTGTAGCAGCCCTTTTCCTCTTTTGGTTTTGTTTTTAATGCTGTATATTCGTGACGGTGCTGGGGCTGTTTGCTGTAGAAAGTCCCACTGCTGGGTTTGGTTGGTTATGTTGTTTGTGGCTCTATTTAATGTGTTTCCCTAATCCTCACATTTCCTGTCACCTGGCAGGTAGGTCTGGGTGATTAATCAATCAGATTTCTGTGTTTATTTTTTGGCAGGGGTGGTTTGGGGGAGGGTGTCAAGAACATTGCATGGGCAGCACCGGGTTCATGCTGTGTTGCCCCAAGAGGCCTGAGGTCTGGGGTCGGGTTGATCGGTGGGTGCAGTGTGGACAGTCTGGTTCCATTCTGTTTAAAGTTCTTTATGAGCCAGTTATCTGATGGGTTTAACAGCCACGTTGCTTGTATCTGTTCTTCCACTGGGGTATTAGTTTCTTGTCGCTGCTGTGACAAATTGCCACAGTGTGGCTGAGATCAGTGACACTGGGCGGGAGTCTGGCGTCAGCAGGACTGGTTCCTGGAGGCTGGAGGGGAGTGTCTGCCTCTGTCCAGCTCACAGAGGCCACATTTTGGTTGGTGGCCCCTTCGTCCATCTTGGAAGCACATGATCTAAAGGACATGTGTGATTATAGTTAGGTCCCACCCATATAATCCAAGATAATCTCCATACCTCGAAATTCTTAATTTAACATGCCCAAGTCCAGAAATTAGGATTTGAATTTCTTTGGGGGCCATTGTTCAGTCTACAATTGGCAATTACTAAGTGGAGATTTTTCTAATTCTGTTTCTACATTTGTTAGTTGGCATTTTAACATGCCCAAGTCCAGAAATTAGGATTTGAATTTCTTTGGGGGCCATTGTTCAGTCTACAATTGGCAATTACTAAGTGGAGATTTTTCTAATTCTGTTTCTACATTTGTTAGTTGGCATTTTATTATTTCATTTTTTTTTATTGAGACAGAGTCTCACTCTGTTGCCCGGGCTAGAGTGAGTGCCGTGGCGTCAGCCTAGCTCACAGCAACCTCAAACTCCTGGGCTCAAGCTATCCTCCTGCCTCAGCCTCCGAGTAGCTGGGACTACAGGCATGCACCACCATGCCTGGCTAATTTTTTGTGTATATATTTTTAGCTGTCCATATAATTTCTTTCTATTTTTAGTAGAGACGGGGTCTTGCTCTTGCTCAGGCTGGTCTTGAACTCCTGAGCTCAAACGATCTGCCCGCCTCGGCCTCCCAGAGTGCTGGGATGATAGGCGTGAGCCACCACGCCCGGCCAGCATTTTTTTGTTTTAAAGAAGGTTTCTCTTATCGGTTTTGGTTGTCCTGAAATGCAGTTCCTACTGGGAAGACAGGAGAAATGAATGATTTCTTTGTCAGTGTTTAGAATGCATTGGGACTAGCAGCTTCCAAAGGCAAAATACATTTTTGTAGCTTTTTCCCCCCTAGCATCATAAACTTGTGAATATTTATATATTGATAATTGTGTTTCAACCCATTGGCACCATTTTTGGTGCCCTTGTTACTGCACCCGAGTTGGCTCCTGTGCTCTTCGTCTGCGCAGCTTCCGAGCTCTCTCCCCGCAGGACGTCCCATCCCATCACGTTCTGCGCAGACTTGCTCAGCCGCGAACGTTCCCAAGGAGCCCCAGTTCCTTGCGGCAGGAGTGGTGTTGGGACACCGCGGTCTGCGTGTCAGGGCCACTCACTGCCACTGCATCACTTTCCATGGCAAACAGTCCCAGGGAGTGCCTTCTTTTTTTTTTTTTGGGGAGGGGGAATAAAAAGAAACATGAGTTTAGATATTTCCAATTGAAATGATAAATTACATACAGGGTTTCTACTCCAATGAGTATGTTTTTCTTATGCTGAAAATCGTGCTTCCTAATGACATTAACTTAATTACCTACTCTCTTTATCCTATAACATATAATATTTTTAGAGTAACAATGCTAACATTATTAGGATATATCCCACTTGGAATATACTGTCTAATTATTGTGTTTTAAAGTATTCTCTGAGGCCGGGCGCGGTGGCTCACGCCTGTAATCCTAGCACTCTGGGAGGCCGAGGCGGGTGGATCGCTCGAGGTCAGGAGTTCGAGACCAGCCTGAGCAAGAGCGAGACCTCGTCTCTACTAAAAATAGAAAGAAATTATATGGACAGCTAAAAATATATATAGAAAAATTAGCCGGACATGGTGGCGCATGCCTGTAGTCCCAGCTACTCGGGAGGCTGAGGCAGAAGGATTGCTTGAGCCCAGGAGTTTGAGGTTGCTGTGAGCTGGGCTGACGCCACGGCACTCACTCTAGCGCGGGCGACAGAGCGAAACTCTGTCTCAATAAATAAATAAATAAATAAAGTATTCTCTGATCATGCCACCAATGTGACATTGTTAGATTCATTTCTTTCCTTTTTTTTTAGTAAACATTTTATTGACGTATAATATTCAGAGAACTGTGCAAATCCTTAGTGTATATGGCTCAATGAATTTTCACTAACTGAACCCACTCTTGTAACCAGCATTAAGAAGCAACACATTTTTAAATTTATTTTTGTAGTTCTGTTCTGACCTATATGCTTCGAAAAGGAAAGCGATGAATTGTGTTCAGATGGGCTTAGGCTTCCTCTCTCCATCCTTTCATCCCACCGTTGTCTCCTGTTGTTCCATTTTGAAAATGTAAACCGTCATATGTATGTCTGTATCTCCAACTCTTTCTTGCAGAAAGGCAGCCCACCCTGTCCTGCTCTCTCCCACTGATCTTCCCATTAACCACGTGGACCCTAAAGACTGCGTAACAGCGTGTGGAGGGCTCCTCCTGTGTCTTACGCTGTTCACTGCCTCGCTGTTGGGATGTAGCGTGGTTTATTCAGCCTGTCTGCTTATTAAAGTTGTGCTTGTTTCCACATTATTTTAGCTTTTGATTCTCACTGTCCCTGCTCTTGCCCGTCTAAAGTCCATTCTTCACACAGTAGTTAGGGTCCCTTTGTCTAATGCTTGCGTTCCTGCCACCACGCTCATCCCAAGTGGATGCTCGGTGTGTGGTTGAAGTTTGCTCTAGAGGGCACCCCCACCTCTGGACCCAGCCGCTCAGATCCTGTCCCCTCTCGGCTGGTCTTCACTCCGCGCCGCCCGCCTCTGCCGTGGCCCCTTTTATCTCCCTCCCTCCTCAGTGTGATGAATAGTCTGTTCTTGCTCTGCACAGTTTGTTCTCTTGGCAGATGAAACACCTAAGTTCCTGCTGCCCAGACGTGTGTCAGTCTTTCTGTCCCACTGTGGTGTCCTGGTCTGAGTGCAGCATCTCAGTTGTCTGACTCCGGGTGGAGGAAATACCTCTGCTCTGGTCTGGATATTTTCCTTGGATTAGCGCAGTTGAATGTTGAAGTAGCTCTTTGCAGAGACAGCTGTGTTGTGAAGAGTTTCCGCGAAGTCCCTAAATCCAAAAGTGAGCTTTACTCTCTTACTAGTGGACTCACAGGAGGACAGTGCTGGAGGATACAGTGCAGTCCCGCCTCATCTGACGGATGTGGCCAGTGACGAGGGCGGCGTGCTCAGTGTCACCAGGCAGATGAGTGAGCACCTTTGAGTGCCCATGCTCTCTACAACCTGGAGGGGAACCTGAAGACTTGGCTTTTTTGATGTTTTTTCCTCCTTTGCAGAAAAGCGTTACATTCCTATTTGGATAAAGACTGGTCCCAAGATTAATCTTTCAAATTCTTAAGTATTTCCACCCTTTAGCTAGCTTTGTATCCATAAGAAAGTTTTTTTTATAAACATGAGCTAAGTTAATTCTAGCTCATGAAACTTTTCTATGTAAATTGCAGGAAGAAAAAAATCTTCTCAAGTTTAAATTGTTGCCCTTGGTCAAATTTCAAATTATTTTGTTTATTGAAGTTTAATTGGATTTATAGTAGGGAAATTAAAAGTATTTTTTAAATTGTAGGACTGAGGAGGAAAGCCCTCCCCTATAGCCATTCCATTCCCTTCTTGCCCTTGCTGTCCTCTTCCCAGAAACACCATCACCGTTGGGGCAGGGACCTGCGGTGGGGCCTCCAAGCCTGTGGGGAGGGTGTGTATGCACCAGTTGCTGCGAAACACCTTCTGACAGTGCAAGGTGGCGGGCTCGTGTTACCATGGCATTCGTAGACATTGGCAACCCAAGGGTCACACGGATGCATTTTCACCGGGAAACATTGGTTAGTTTCTTTAATGAGCCCACCAAAGAGTTTTGAGGTGGAGGAGACCCTGCGGAGTCCTGTGAGCTGATTAGCCCCCAGTGGAGGAAGCTGCACGGTGGGGAACAGGCTCTGCCATTTGTCCCCAGGAGGCACGTCCAGGGCGCGTGCCCACTCTCAGGCACCCTGTTGTTCATGTGCAGGTGAAAGGCGTCTTGGCAGATTGCTCCCAGCTGCTCTTGGCTGTGCGTTGGTGGCTGGACGGAACCCCCCGGCACTGCTCTTCAGGTGCTCACTGACAGCTCCTACCTGCCTTTCTCCCCGTTCCCAAAGGTTTTGGTCGGTTAATATGAAGTCTCATTCTTTTAGTAATCACCAGTCCCTCCCAAAGAAATTAACAACTAAAAAGTCTTACTTCAGACTTCTGCTGATAATACGCTTCAATAAAACATCAAAGAAAATAATTTTTGTGACTCTGCTTTTCACTGCTTTGCAGTAGCCGATGCTCCTCCCCCCCCAGATGAAAATATCTTTGTTGAAAAAGTGAAGAGTAGCACATAACACAGTGCCCCCCCCCCCCCGGCACAGAGCTCTCATGAACACTCAGCACCTGGTAAACACACTGTTAGGAGGTAGGTGGTCTGCGAATGTGCTATTTTTTCATGCGTTCCCCTCCCAACTGCACATTCTACAGTTTAACAGTAGAATTGCTGTCTTTTTCTTTTTCTTTTCTTTTTTTTTTTTTTTTTCAAGGGACTGGGTCTCACTCTGTTGCCCAGGCTGGAGTGCAGTGGCGTGCTCATAGCTCACTGCAGCCTTGACCTCCTAGGCTCAAGCGATCCTCCTGCCTCAGTCTCCCAAGTAGCTGGAGCTCCAGGCACGTGCTACCAGGCCCGGCTAATTCTTCTTACATTTTTGTAGAGACGGGGTCTCAACTATGTTGCCCAGACTGGTCTAGAACTCCTGGCCTCAAGTGATCCTCTTACCTTGGCCTCCCGAAGTGCTGGGGTTACAGGCGTGAGCCACCACCCCAGCTGTATTGCTGTCTTTTAGGGCCACCATCTGCCCCTCGAGTGGTTCTTGTTGGTATTGTTTGGGTTCTGGGCCCCCGTCCTCCTCTTGCTATTCTCAGTGACATTCTAGCGTCCTTGTAGAGAGATCTTGTGCACATACAAGCACGTATCCCTCTTCTTCAGCACCGCTGGTCACATATCAGTACAACACAGAGCTACCCCTTGTTTGGTGACACTCCGGCCATGGTTGAAGCACAGGGTTTGTTCATTCACTGATCTGTCGATGCAGGGTGAAGACCTCCTACCTGAGCTGGGTCTGCTGATTAAATTCTGCGTGTTCTCTTCCTACAGAAGCCAAATTCGTAATACTTCAAAGATTTTCAGCATGTTTCTTTTAAGTGGTTCAAGAATTTAAGAAACTTATAAAGCAATTAGAATGTAGGATTATTTGATATTTTTAAGATTCCCCCCCCCATTGACATAATTTTTTTTAAAGCAGCTAATTTTCTTGGGAGTTTCGATGTGGTAAACTTAATATTCATAGAAACATTTTTCTTTACTCATGTTTCATTATTTTGTGTTATTCTTAAATGTAGTTACATTAACAAGTAAAACTGGCATAAACAAGTTTGAGAGCAAGTCAGGCTGAGTCTTACTGAGCATTAGCATCAGCCGTGGGTGCTGGTGCTCGGCCTGCCCACGGCATCACTGGCTACTGCGGGGGCGGGGGGGGGGTGGCTGTTCTGCGGGTCACTTTTGGAGGTCAGTTATGGCACTTTGTGCACTGACATCACTTGTTTACCCTGTCCCCTACTGTTAGAACCCACACATGTTTAGTTTTTCGATTCCACAGAAATGCTGCAGTACGTGTACAGGCATATCTCAGATATTGTGGGTTTACCATACCACTGCATTAAAGTGAATAAACCAAATATTTTTTGTTTTGCCACTGCATATAAAAGTTACGGCTACACTATACTGTGGTCTATTAAATGTGCAGTAGCATTTTGTCTAAAGAAGTACAATGTATGTATCTTAATTAAAAAATACTTTAGCAAAAAATGCTAACAATCATCCGAACCTTCAGCCAGTTGTAATCTCTTGGCTGGTGAACAGTCTTGCTTGGTGTTGGCGGCTGCTGAAGGTTGGGGCGGCTGTGGCGATTTCGGAAAATAAGACAACAGTGAAGTTCGCTGCATTGATTGACTTTTCCTTGAATGAAAGATTTCTCTGTAAACAGCATGCGGTGCTGTTTAGTAGAGTTTTGCCCACTGGAGAACTTCTTTCACAGTTGGAGTCAGTCCTCCCAGACCCTGCCACTGCTTCGTCAGCTAAGGTGATGTAACATTCCGAATCCTCTCTTGTCCTTTCAGCACAGTGTTCACAGGAGTAATTTGTATCTCGAGAAACCACCCTCTTTGCTCACCCATAAAGCTTGATCATTGATTGCAGCAATTCAGTCACATCTTTAGGATCCACTTTTTAATTTTTTTTAATTAAAAAAGAACTTTTTACAGTACTGTGAGTTGCTGTCTTAAGGGTCCACTTCTAATCCTAGTTCTCTTGGTATTTCCACCGCATCTGCAGTTACTAATAATTCCTCCCCTGAAGTGTTGCACCCTGAAAGTCATCCATGAGGCTTGGAGTCACCTTCCAAACTCCTGTTAGTGTTGCTGGTGTGACCTCCTCCCATGAATCATGTTCTTAATGGTACCTAGAATGGTGACTCCTTTTTAGAAGTTTTTTAATTTACTTTGCCCAGATGCATCAGAGGAATCCCTATGTATGGCAGCTATAGCTTTACAAAGTGTGTTTCTTAAATAAGACTTGAAAGTCAGGATTATTCCTTGATCCTTGTGTTAGCATGAAAACAAGCATTAATCTCCTTATACATTTCCATCAGAGCTCTTGGGTGACCTGATGCATTGTTAATGAGCAGCAGTATTTTGAAAGGAATCTTTTTTCCAGAGCAATAGGTCTCAACAGTGGGCTTAAAATATTCAGTAAGCCATGCTGTCATCCAGGCTTTCTTCCACGTATAGAGCACAGGCACAGTCGACTTGGCATCATTCACACGGGCCCTCGGATTTTCAGAATGGTAAATGGGCATTGCCTTTAACCTCACGTCCCCCAGCTGCATTGGCCTCTAGCAAGAGTCAGCCTGTCCTGTGGAGCTTTAAGGCCACTGACTTCTCTGTAGCTGTGAAAGTCCTAGATGGCATCTTCTTCCAATAGAAGGCTGTTATGTCTACATCAAAACTATGTTTTTATGGTAGCCACCTTCATCAGTGATCTCAGCTAGACCTTCCGGATAACCTGCCACAGCTTCTCCATCAGCACCTGCTGCTGCACCTTGTACTTTCATGTTACGGAGACGCCTCTTTCCTTAACCCTCATGAACCAACCTGTGCTGGCTTCCGACTTTTCTTCTGCAGCTTCCTTATGTCTCTCAGCCTTCATAAAATCGAACAGTTAGAGCCTGGCTCTGGATTAAGCTTAGGCTTAAGGGAGTATTGTGACTAGTTTGATCTTTTATCCTGACCACTAAAACTTTCCCCATGACAGCAAAAAGGCTATTTTGCTTTCTTATCATTTGTATGTTCACTGGAGTAGCACTTGTAATTTCCTTCAAGAACTTTTCCTTTGCATTCACAACTTGGCTGACGGTTTGGCACAAGAAGCCCAGCTTTCCTCCTGGCTCAGCTTTTATAATAATGTGCTTTCCTCACTAAGTTTAATCATTTCTAGCTTTTGATTTAAAGTGAGAGGCGTGGGACTCTTCCTTTCACTTGAACTCTTAGAGGCCGTTGTAGGGTTATTAATTGGCCTGATTTGGATATTGTGTCTCAAGGAGTGGGGAGGCCCAGGGAGGAGGAGAGCGATGGGGGCGACCCGGCGGGTGGAGGAGTCGGAACACACGGTCTCTGCAGGTCAAGCTCTCTGACCTACGTGGCCCCAGCCTTGGCGCCCCCACAGCAGTGAGCCACGGTCACATCAGAGATCACTGAGCTCAGGTCACCATAACAGGTGTAATGACGAAAAGTTGAAATGTCACAGAAATTACCAAATTTGGCACCATTTTTGTGACACAGAGACACAAAGTAAATACGTACTGTTGGAAAAATGGTGCCAATAGACTTGCTTGATACATGGTTGTCAAAAACCTTAAACATGTACCCAAAAACCCCACATCTGTGGCGTGCAATAAAGCCAAGCACAATAAAATGAAGTGTGCTTGTATCTCTGGGCACATATGCGAGGACTTCTTAGCAGTAGGAAGTGCAGGGTCAAAGAATATACTTTAAATTTCAAATACAGATGTTCTCCAAAGAGATCACGCCAGTCCCTCTCGCCACACCAGTCTGCCCACACCTTTTCTGCCAGTCATCAAACTTTATTTTTGCCAAACTGACAGAAATGTGAACTCTCATCTTACTTTTCTTTTGCATTTTTTATATAAATTAAATAAATGTTTCCTGCATTGCTATGAAAGGTCTGTTTGTATCTTTGGCCCATGTTTTTTGATGGGTTGGCGTCCAGGAGAAATAGTGTAAACTCAGCCTGCTCCTTCTCCCCAGGAGCTGTGGGCGGCCACACTTCTGTTTGCGGTGGAGGAGGAGCTTTCGAGACAGAGATGAATACCCATGTTGTATTTCTCCCTAATCTGAATTTATTCGTTGTACATAAAAGATTTGTAATAAAGCTTTTGAGATGCTTTTTCCCTTTAAGACTATCATATAAAGTTTACTAATAAGAAGAAAAGTCCTTTGTCAGGTTATAGTTCAGTTTTGGTTTGAAAATATGGTCACTCTGGAGAACTGCTATTCAAATTAAAAGTATAAACCACATATATGATTTAAAATTTTCAAATGTCTACCTTAAAAATATAAAAAAAGAAAAGCAAAATTAATTTTAATATGTTTTGTTTCACCCAATCTATCCAAAATATTATCATCTTACTCATGTAATCAATATAAAAATTACTGATAAGGTATTTTACATTGTGTTTCTTTGTACGCATTCTTTTTTTTTTTTTTTTGGAGACAGAGTCTCGCTTTGTTGCCCGGACTAGAGTGAGTGCCGTGGCGTCAGCCTAGCTCACAGCAACCTCAAACTCCTGGGCTTAAGCAATCCTACTGCCTCAGCCTCCCGAGTAGCTGGGACTACAGGCATGCGCCACCATGCCCGGCTAATTTTTTTTTTCTATATATATTTTAGTTGGCCAGATAATTTCTTTCTATTTTTTTTTAGTAGAGACAGGGTCTCGCTCTTGCTCAGGCTGGTCTCGAACTCCTGACCTCGAGCGATCCACCTGCCTCGGCCTCCCAGAGTGCTAGGATTACAGGCGTGAGCCACCACGCCCGGCCTCTTTGTACTCATTCTTCAAAATCTGGTGT
Source organism: Eulemur rufifrons (assembly GCF_041146395.1). NCBI lineage: Eukaryota > Metazoa > Chordata > Mammalia > Primates > Lemuridae > Eulemur > Eulemur rufifrons. The sequence goes on from NC_090983.1 coordinate 784,398, forward strand.
GTATTTCAGACGCACTGCACATATCAGTGCAGACTAGCTGCATGTGGCCAGCACAGTTTGAGAGAGAGTGGTCTGTGTCATCTCTGTGGAAATGAACCTAAAAACATTTGTCCCATCTTTTTTTTTCTTTTTTAAGAGAGAGGGTCTCACTCACTCTGTCACCCAGACTGGAGTGCAGTGTCGTGATCATAGCTCACTGCAGCCTTGAACTCCCGGGCTCACATGATCCTCCCTGCCTTGCCTTGGCCTCCCAAAGTGCTGGGATTACGGGGGTGCCTGGCTGCTCATCCTCTTTTTTTAAAAAAAGTTTTATGGGATATTAATCTGATACATGTTCTTGAACTAGACTCTAAGTAAATATTATTCCTTACTCAGCTGTATAAATATGAGTTGATTATTTCAGTATTTGTCAATTTAATGTAATAGAGCACTCCATTAAATGTGTTCACTTAGTGGAATTACGTGCCCAGCGAGATACCTACTATGGGACAGGTTCTTTTTAGGTGTTTTCTTCCTTATCTTTTTGACAACTTGAAGAAAAGGCCCCCGAAGTTTATAAATGTGAAATGTAAAAGTTGAGAGCTGAAACAACTAACCAAGGTGACTCAAATCGTATCAAGTGATCCTTTTTTTAATTTAATTTTTATTTTTTTTCAAGCAATATTCTGATCACAGATTTCCTGGCAACAGGTTTTGTGTTCTTTATACAGTTTGTTCTCATTACAGGTGTCTGTAATGACTTAGCTAAAACATAAGTTACGTATTTTCACATTACCTAGAAATACATGAATCTAAGGAAGAGTAACAGTGTCATTGAAGAAAATACTAAGTTGCCCTTCCTGTTACTTCCTGAAAAGAAGTGAAACTGACAGAAATAGTTAGTGGGGAAAGAACAAGGCGGTGGGCGGGAGGCCCTGGACTGCAGCTGTTTGTTTCTCTCTCAATCTCAATTTGTGCCACTTTATTTTAGGCCTCTGAGTTGAGTATACATACAGTAATAAATATTATATCTGAGCCAAAGAAAAGAACCTAGTTGTGCTACATTTGTTATTAGAATATGCTACAAGGCCAAGTATAAATAAGCTTAATCTTAAAAAGGGGTTATACTTAGAAAAATATAACACGAGCCACATATATTATGTAATTTAAGATTTTCGGCCATCAAGAGGGATAAAAACATTTCTTTGGCCCGACCTGACCACCACACTCAGTATGGGAGCCCAGCTGCTCAGTCTGCCCGCCCTCAGTGCTCCTTCCCGCAGGACTGCCTTGCTGCGGAGCAGGCGGGGCCGAGTGCCTCCCAGTCGCCGTCCCACAGCCCTGGGGGTGACCGCCGTCCCCGGCTGCTCCTGCCCGGTCAGCACGGCCTCACACCAGCGAGTTCCTGTGGCGTAGTCTGCTAACACGAGGGGAGGATAGGCGGCGTCAACCGTGCACCTCGGTGACCCGCGTTTGTCCATTGGCAGTTAGGTGGTTGGCTGCTACTAGCAACACTGTGATGCCTGAAGCATTCTTGTACATGTGTCCTTTTGCTCACGCGGGAGAGATGTTTCCTGAAGTGTATATCTAGAATTGAGATTGTTCTCTCATGGAATATTTGCATCTTAGGGTTAGCAGGCCTTGTGCTATGGTCGTGGGGAGGAGCGGATGGATAAATTCACACCTAATGGATACAGTATCTTATTGATAGGCACATAGATAACTTGGACTCAGACTGCACAAAGGCAAATCATGTAACCAAAACGTTTGTACCGCCCTAATATTCTGAAATAATAACAATAATAAATTAGGCCTTACGAGTGGTATGAAGTAAGGACGTTGTTTTTCTCTCCTGTAGACAACCACTGTTCCCAAAGCCCTCGATTGCATCGTCTGTCTCTCCCTGCTGGCCCACCAGGCCCTGTCTGCCGCAGGTGATGTGTGTACCTTCATGTCCATATGGGACCCTCTTTTCTGTCCCCTTGTTTTCTGTGTCTGTCCCTGCACCAGCACCACACTGTCTGAATTACTGGGGCTGTAAAATCTTGATAGTGGGGAGGGCAAGTCCTCCTCCACCTTGGTTTTTGTATTTGTTTATTTTTTGGGTTTTTTTTTTTAGATATTTGAATTTATTATATAGATTTTTTTATTTCAAAATATTACGGGGGTACAAATGTTTCTGGTTACATGAATCACTTTTGTTATGCTTGAGTCAGGGTTATAAGCGTGCCCATCACCTGGATAATGTTCATTGTACCTGCTAGGTAGGTTTTTGCCCATCCTCTCCTCCCTCCCCGCTACTTGATTTCCACTGAGTTTTACTTCCCTCTGTGCACATGTGTGCTCGTGGTTAGTTCCAATTTCATAGCAAGTACATCTCGTGTTTTTCCATTCCTAAGATACTTTCACTTAGGATAATGGTCTCCAGTTCCATCCAGATTGTTGCAAAAGGCCTTAATTCATCCTTCTTCGTGGCTGAGTAGTGCTCCACGGTATACACACACCACATTTTGTTGACGCCCTCACGAATTGATGGGCACTTGGGTTGATTCCATGTCTTTGCAGCTGCACCTTGTCGTCCTTAGTGTTGTCTGGGCTGTTCTTCATCCTTGATCTTGTGTATAAATTTTGTTGTATAAATATAATTATATATGGAAATATTTTAAAAATTGTATATATAAGTATTGTTTTACAAGTCAATGTTTTACAATCCATAGAAATCTTGTATAAATAAAAATTGCATAAAATCTGGTTGTCAAATTAACATGCACACACCTTTTGGGATTTAAGTTGCATTTACCTTGATTTCTAGCGTGGGGGAGGATCAGTATTTTTTTTTTTTTTTTTTTTTTGAGACAGAGTCTCACTTTGTTGCCCAGGCTAGAGTGAGTGCCGTGGCGTCAGCCTAGCTCACAGCAACCTCAAACTCCTGGGCTCAAGCGATCCTACTGCCTCAGCCTCCCGAGTAGCTGGGACTACAGGCATGCGCCACCATGCCCAGCTAATTTTTTCTATATATATTTTTAGTTGTCCATATAATTTCTTTCTATTTTTTAGTAGAGACGGGGTCTCGCTCTTGCTCAGGCTGGTCTCGAACTCCTGACCTTAAGCGATCCACCCGCCTCGGCCTCCCAGAGTGCTAGGATTACAGGCGTGAGCCACCGCGCCCGGCCAGGATCAGTCTTTATGGTTGTCTTCCTTTAGATGAACATGGCCTGTCTCCATTTATTTAGGTCATTTCTGCATTTTGACAGGGGTTTTTGCAATATTCTCTATAAATCATATTCTTTTCCTTTTGGATTTCTCACTTTGTTGCTGGTGTTTTGAACATGATTATTTTTGTGTGTTGATCTTGTTTCCAGGAAACTTACTGAACTTCGTAATGAGTTTTAACAGTGTGTCCACAGATTCTCCTGGGCTTTCTACCTGCACGGTCGTGTTGGCTGTGAAGCTGGCAGTTTTGATTCATTTCTAGTCCTTGGACCTCCTTCCGCTGTGCTGTCCTGGCGAGGATCTCGTGGGAGCGGGGACAGATGCAGCGCGGGTGCACCCCGTCTCGGGGACTCCAGTGTGAATGTCCCACCGCGGGGTTCTGGCAGGCACCCCACCATCTAGGTTGGGAACCGTGCTTGTATTCCTAGCTGTTATCAGGAATAGGTTAATTATATCAGATTCTTCATTGGCATCTTTTGAGATGAGTAAATTATTTTTGCCTTTGGTGGTGATGATGTGGTAAGTTACTTTTATTTATTTTTCCAATATTATACCACCTCATAGGGCTGACATAAACTTGACTTTATCATGATATTTATTTTTATCATGATATTATTTTTATCATGATATTTATTTTTATAAATATTTTTATTTTCTGAATCGGTTTGCTTTTATGTACCTAGGTAGGAGTCACACATTCCTTTATCTTGTTAGCCTTGTCTGGAATATATCAAAGTTTCCTGGCTTTGTGTATCGGAGATAGTCTCTTGACTTCCTTACAAAAGCATTTGGGCCTTCCTTTTGCCTTTTTGTTGTGATTTTTATATATATATGTAAACATACACACACATACATGGTTTTTTGTTTTGTTTTTAAGATTGCAGAGGATCGGTTATTTGAACTTTCCATTTCTAACTCAGTTTGGGTAACATTTTTCTAGAAATTGCGCATTTCATCTGTTTTCAAGTTTTCAACAATACTTTCCTTAATAGAAGTTTTATTTTTCCAAGTGTCTTATGGATGTAGTTTTTGACCCCCCCCCCTTTAATTCTTAATATTGCCTTTTTATGCCCTTTCCCTTTTTTCATTGATCATGGTTGCCAGAGATCTACCTGGTCTTTTTAAAGACTTGGCTATAGGTTTTGTTTATCCTTTCTAGTACATGTCTTTTATGTCATTAGTTTCCTTTATTTCCTTCTAGTTTTTTGAAGGTATATTCTGTTGTTTTTCTAGTTTCAGCAGTAGATAATTGGCTTACTAACTTTTACTTTTTCCTCTTTACAAATACACTCTGGCTTCATTCCATGTTTGAATATATAACTGCTTTATTGCTCAGTTCTAAATATTTTCACATTTCTTCTTTGTCTCTTGAGTTATTTAGGAGCAAATTTTAAAATTGAGTTGTGGTCAGAGAATGTTGTTATGATTTTATTCTTTACTATTTACTGAGGTGTGTTTTTGGGTTTCTTTTTTTTTTTTTTTTTTTTTTACTTACCTCCTGGCCAGTTTTTTGAATGTATGGTTGGGGAAAAGAGTGTCAATCAATAAAGTGGGTTTATTAATTATGTTGTTTGAATCTTCTGTCCTTTTGGTTTTTAAATGCCGTCTTACTATCTTGCCCAGGCTGGTCTCGAGTGATCCTCCGAGTAGCTGGGTCACAGGTGTGCACCGCTGTGCCCAGCCGGGTCTCAGCCTGTGTTACCAAGGGTCAGTCGCCCCCGTTATTTTTTATTTGTGTTTTTTATTTTTACCTCTGAGACACAATCCTGCAAAAGTCTCTCCCTTTAGTCTTGATATATATTTATCAACTTCTCCTAATACCCTTTGGTTTTTACTTTACATGTTTTTAGCTGTGTTATTAGATATGTGTAATCAGAGTTGATGGAATTTTTTATTCTTGACCTTCTTTGTTCTCACGATTCTTCTCATACAGGCTGTGGTACCTGAAGGTAACACCGCCAGCCGGCTTACACGTGGTTAGCGTTGCCCGGGGTACTTCTCCATCCCTTTATTTTCAACCTGTATGTCCTTGTGGTTTAGGACTGTTAAGTAGCTTGTAGCTGATTTCATAATTGGCCAGTTCAGCCTCTTAACACTTAGATTACTGAGACATTTGAATTTATTTCTCTTACTGTATTTTGTGTTTTATTTACCTTTTCATTGCTTCTCTTTTATTTCTCATGTCTTCTATTCTGTTTTCTTATTTCCTCTCTTTTCTTTGGTAATTAGTAATACAATATAATGTAACTGGTAAGTAATAATATATAATGTAATGAATACCTCTGAATATATCACTTAATCCAGGATCTAGAACATTGCCAACAATTTCCATTTGAATGAGAGTTTGGCTTGAAAGTTAAAAACTTTAAATTTTTAGCATTCATTGTCAACAAGGGCTGAAGTTAATTACCTGTAGCCACTCCCCACATAATGAGGATCCTGGAATGTTGTAACTTTAATCTCCCTCCCGCCTTACATTATTGCCGCCTAGCGTTTTAATTCTTACGTTTTCATTCCCTCCAAATTTTATTGTTGTTATTAGTATAGGGTCAATGCTTGCTTCACTGTATCTAGATTAGTGGTTTCTTTATCAATATTCCTCCTTTCAGCAGTGACCTATTGATTGTAGTTGCTTGAGCTCTGTCTGGGTGCATCTGTTTTATTCTCATTGGTCAATGAGATAAAGAATTCTAGGCTGACAGTTACTTCCTTCAGCATAATTTATAGGTGTTAATGCTTTATCCTCTGGTATGTTGTTGATCGGAAGCAGTCTGCCCTCAGTCCCGTGGCTCTTCATGGGTAACCTTTCTTTTTTCTCTAGTTGCTTTTATGGTCTACTTTTGTCTTTGGTGCGCTGAGATTTCACTGAAGTGTGTTTTGGTGTGGATGAATTTAAATTATCCTGCTAGCCACTTGTTCTGTCTTTTTGTGGAGAGGAGGGAATGTTGTATCTTTAAATCCTAGAATTTTCTCAGCTATTTTTCCAGTATTTCTTTTGTGCTTTATATTTTCTTCTTTTAGAACTCCCGTGAGACATATGTTGGAATTTCTCATCCTCTAATCCGTGGTTCTTAACCCTCTTTCATTTGTTCCATCTCTTGATTTTTTTATATCTTATATCTTTATAAATTATGCTTTTTAGTCTCAGTCTTACAGTTGTGTTATCTGAGGTTCTTGAGTCTGCTCCTATTTCAGTCTTTTTGAACTTTAGACTTTTAGCCTCTCTGCAGTACGGGTTGATCCGTGGGTATCCTTGTTAGCCCGGTATGAGATTTATTCTTTCCTGAATGGGTTTGGTTTCTGTTTTGTTAATTTCTCAGTTTCAGGTATGGGTTCCTGCACCAATGGCATTGTAGAGATTTGAGCCCAACCCCTTGCAGAGTATCCATTGTCAAGAGATGCTCCTACCTCCTACCTCCCAGCTCAGGGCAGTCAGGGAAAGCATCCTGTAGTCTCGCCATGCTAGTGGGCTTTTCTTTGTTGGGGTTCTTGTGTTGTGGCGGGGGATACCTACCTTCTATTGGGGGTATAGCCCTTTTGGGGATCATGACTTTGTAGGGTGGGAGAGTGTCTCTATTCTAACCTTTAGCGTTGAGCAGGCCTGAACTACTACTCTCTGTCCCCTCAAGGGCTGAAAACCTAAATGTCACAGACTGATGTTCCGCTTTGGAGGCAGGCAGCCATCGAGCTCACACACTGTCTGGTCATGGAAGTCCTAAAGTTTGCTGGAAAGAACAGCTGGTCATGACTGTCAGCACAGAAACATTGTGGGATGGTTTGTAGCACAAATTTAACATTCGATTTTATAATTATTTTTTGCTAATTGTATGTTTTTTAACCAGCTCTGTAAGGTCTCCAGTGCACCAGGTACTGTGCCAACTTCTTAACTGTGTTGACTTCCTAGTGTCACCGGGAGGTCCTTGACAATGGGCCTGTTGGGGTACTGAATCCCCAGCCCTCCCCTCATCCTCCTCTCAGTGCTGAGCCCTGGCAAACCAAACAGCAGAAACCAGGGTTCTAGCTGCGGGTTGGCTGGTTCCCATGGGAAGACTTACCTGCCAACTGCAGGGAGACACGGTGGGTTCTGAAGAGTTTCCCTTGTGCCTAAAGAGGCTCTTCCTCGTCTCGGGGGGGTCCCACCTGCCCACTTACCGTCCTGGTGACCGAGCGCTGCTTTGACGGCAAGGGCCTTGGCTCTCTGCTTCAGGCAGACTTTCTCCGCCTTCTGTGGGATGTCCCGAGGGCCGGGGCCTCCCCGACCTTGCGCGTACCGTGCCCGCTCGCCGTCCCGCCTGCCTGTCCAGACGTCGCACTGCCCTGTCCGCGAGTCTTCCCTGAATCCCCTCGCCGGTGAGGGGCAGGCAGGAGCGGCTGTGCCCTTCAGGCCTGTCACCCCTCCTCCAGTTGGGAAGGAGCTTCTGGCTGCTGCCTCCAGACAACCACCTAGTCTGGCCGCTTCTGTCCAGTGCCCGACCCTAACGCACGTCCTCGCGCTGAGCGGCCACGGTGGGCCCCCGCCTCTCGGCTCGGTGTCGCCTCTCCGCTCGGTGTCGCTGGGGGAGCGCACCCCGTCCCCGTCCCGCCGGCCGCTGCCCCCTCTCCGAGCGGACACCAGCCAGTCGCCTCCTGCCTGGCCTGCGTGGGCCCGGGACGCCTCCAGCCGCGCAGTGCGGGCCCTTCGGGTTTCGTTGTGCTCTGCCTTGCGGGCGACACCTGGGCCGCTGACACCTGGGCGGGCGACACCTGCGCTGGCCGGGCTGTCACCGCCGGCTCGTGCCGTCGGGGCGGGGCGGGGGTGGGCGACTTCCCGCCGCGGGCGCCCCACGGAGCCCGCCCCACGCGAGCGGAGCCCGAGTTGGCGGCGCCGCGGGCCGGGGCGGGGCGGCTGACGTGTCCCCGCGGGATTGGAGCCGCCGCCCTATATAGGCCGGGCGGCCGCGCGGCGTCTCCTCCCTCCGCGCCGCCGCTCCGTCTCCTCCCGCGCGGCGGCCACGAGTGAGCGCGGGGCCGGGACCCGCACGGGACGCGGGGCGGGCGCGGGCGCGGGGCGGGCGGGCGGGCTGCGGGCGGGGGCGGCCCTCGTCCCCGGCGCCGGCTGGTGGCCCGGCCGTCCGGCCCCGAGGGGGAGGGGACGGCTACGTGTCACCACTGCGCATGGGCCGCGCCGGCCCCAGAAGTGGAGAAACTTTCTCGAGTCGCGAGTCCGAGCGCCGCTTCCAGCCGGGCGGGGCGGGGGCGCCCGGGTCTCCGGGTCCGCGGCTGTCGCGGTGGGGGAGGGGCGGCCGACCCGGGCCAGGTCGGTGGCGTTGGCGGGCCTGCCCCTCCCCCAGGGGCGCCCCTCCCCCAGCTCGGACGTGCCGACCGCGGGGTGGGGGCTGGGGGCTGCGTCCGGGGCCGGCGGGCCGGGGTCTTTGCCCCACGCGGCGCGGGCCGGGCGGGGCGCCACGCAGCACCGCCACCTCCACCTGCCCCGGGTCGGCGGGGACGCGGGAGGGACGGCGCCGGAGCGCGGCTGGGTCGGGCCGGCCGGGCCGCGGGAACCCGCATTACGGAAAATACCGGCTTCGGCTTCGGTGCACGGCCAGGCCGAGCGGCCCTGTCCCTTTAAGCCGGTCCCGCCCGCGGCCGTGCGGGGGAGGGGAGGCCTGCTGAGGTGGCATCTGGCCGTGCGGGACGTCCGGCTCCGGGCTGGGCGCAGGCCGCGGGCACGTCGGGGTCCGGTTTATGTTCGCAAGTTTGGTTTGTGATCTTGAGCAACTTGGAAAAAATCCCTTGCAAGGCTTCCCTGGGGACAAAAGTAAGCGATTTTAGTTTTGGGGAGGCGAAGCCCTGATTCCAGCTGGAGCCTTTGACACCCTCGCCCGGCCCTGCCCAGCAGGGGAAGCACCGGGGTCCCAGGAGCTGGGGCTGAAGTTTACCGACGCGTCTGCTCGGGCACTGTGGCCCTCTGCACGGGCAGTTGGCAGACTCACCACGAGGGAATCCACTTAAATGCTGCCTTGCTTAGAAGCAGGAAAGTAGAATCTTTTATTTAAAGCCTTTTGTGTTGCTGCCTGTTTGTGAGCGCGTTTCAGACGCAGGGCACAGCTGTCATGACTTCCATCTCCTGCGGGGTCCGGGGTGCTCCAGCCTCTTGGGGTGGAAGGGGGTCTGGGCTTCTACCTTGTGCCTTTACTTTTAGTTCTAGTTCAGTTTCCTGCAGAATTGTATTTTGAGATGTGACTTTTTTGCTGTGGACATTTACACTCTGGGAAACAAAATTTAAAGTTCAGGTTTAGAATAGCTTGAGGTTTGCATTGGGTGGACCTGAATGGTGATTGATCCGAGTTTCCCGTGGGGAACGTGGTTGTGGGCAACCAAAAATGTTGAAGGGACTGGGGGCTGTATGGGGGGAGCCGAGGGAGCCAGGAGGAAGGACTGCACCTGCCCCTAGGAGTGTTGTAGGAGAGGAGTCATGTTCTCTGTGGCCAGAAGGGGAGAAGGAGTTGGAGATTTCGTCATAGCTGAAGGCAGAAGGTTCATAGCCGTGCAGAGGTGGACCTGGGCTCCCTCAGAAGGCCATGAATTTCCTGTCCCTGCTGGTATCCAAAAGCTGAATTAGAGTAATGTCTGAGGTCCCTTTCAGTCCTGACTTGAGCAATATTATTGGAGCCAGATTCCGAGAAACCACATGTGTGGCCTCTGTTCTTTGATAACTGGGCCTGCTTACAGTCCCCAGGGAACTTCGGACAGCGTCTGGAGCTGCCGGGTGGGGAGCACACAGCCCTGACCACTGCTGCGTGGCTGTTGAAGGAGCCAGAAGGAGCAGGATTAGACCTTGTGGGTGTCATCTGTGAAGGCAGCGCTAGGGGCTTGGGTAGGAGCTTTTGGGGACAGCTTCATAGGTGCTGCCTTGGTAAGCCAGAGGCAGGTGGGTAGCTGGGCTGGGCATCACGGGATTGGGGGCACAGAAAGAGGGGTGAGTCTGGCCTTTTTAATGCCCACCCTAGAGTCTCAGGTGGGAGTTAGGTCTGCGTTTACATGTGGGTCATCAAGTATGTGTTTACAATAGATTTCTTCAAAAACAGGTTTTGAGTTGTTTAGAGGAAAAGCAGACTTGTTTGATACACCCAAACCCGGGGTGTTAAATGTGTCTGGTTGGATCCATGTGCAGTCTGGAGGCCAGGGGCCCAGTGTATCCTGTCAGACCAGTCTGGAGCTTTCTGGAGGTCCACTGTGCGCGTGTGGGGCGCTGGGGGGCTGCTCCCTGGGAGCAGGTGCATTTTTGCTGAGGCTTCTTTCAGCATGAGGGCTGGTTGGACTTGACTTCTGAAAGGTTAGTGGGTGTCCCAGGAGAGACTGACGCTCAGCGCAGAGTGGGGATCGGCACGTCACGGCTCTGCGCTGCAGTCAGTGGGAGCTGCCGTGGGCAGTAACTGTGTTTCTCAGGCCAGTGGCGTGGCTGTCACTGGGCACTGCAGGTTTGCCCCGCGCTGGCAAGCAGGGTGACTGGTCAGTGGGAGGGCAGGACAGAGGCCTCGGTGTGGTTGAGCTCGCGTGCGTGGGCGTGGCTTGATGCTGGAGTGTGTGTCTGGGTTTCAGAAATGACACTGGAGCTGGGACCACCTCAGGTGGGAGGCGGAGCCAAGCCAGGAGGGCAGAGGGCAGAGGGTGGGCAGCCCAGAGTGGGGGTGCCTAGGGGGGAGCCTGGGGCACCCCATCTTGCTCCCAGACTGGCCAGATACTTGGAATCTCAAGGAGCATTTGCCAACTTGTGATTGTACTACTGTGACACTTTGATTTAAAAGACACGTTTTCTTAAATAGAATATTTTGGACCAGTTTGTCCCACCTTGCCCCGTTCAGTTTTGGGGTACATCTGTGTGTCTGGGGCCCCAGAGTGGCTCTGGCCTCTGGCTTGGAGCAGGTTTCCTATGTGACTCAGCTCCGTATTTAGAGTTTTTAAAACATCTTGATCAGGTTTGTAATCCTGAACTGCCACTGGTGCACGTTCTCTGCTGGGAGGATGAGACCCTTGTCATGTGCTGCACCCCCCACTGCCGTGAGCTACCCTCGCAACTCCTGACCCCGTGTCTTACGGGCAAGGTTGCTGGGCGTGATTCTCCAGTGAGTAGGATGTTGCTGTTGCTGTTACTGCTTCTCCCACGTTAGACTCCAGCCTCACCGCTATCAGAAAGTCCATCTTTTCGTAGTCTAAGAGCACTTGGGGTTGTACAGTGGCAGGTAGCCTGCCTGGTGGCCTCACCTCTCTAGAAGTCCCCCAAGGCAGAAATGACTCACACCCACTTACTCTGCAGAGTAACTCTTGGTCCTCCCCAGCCAGCCTTTGAAGGTTCCTTCCAATCCTGCGATTTTATGACCTGGTTTCTAAATCCTCAGTGGATTAGAAGGAACTGAAGGACTTTCACAGGATGACAGCAAGACGAACAGCGCAACCTTAAAATTACAGAGCGCTCTTAAAGACAGCAGCTCCTGGTCGCCCTGGGAAGCTCAAGAACCCCAGAGCCCAGCTTCACAGCCCATCCTCTGGCCCAGCAGTCCGGAGGGCACATGGGGTACAGGGGAGGTGTACCCCATGTACTCTCAGCCATGCAAGAGAACACCATCAATTTGGGGAGGATTTTCCATCAAATGATTAAATTTAAAGGGTTTGGCACTCAAGGGATCGCTCCCTCAGGTCTCTGAAAAAGTTGTCCTCTGAAAGTTGTAGCTGGTTTGGGCTTATTGTGATATGTTTTAAGAGCAGAGATTCCTCCTCCCCTCCCCAAGAAACTTTCCCAAGTATTTGTGGTGTTGGGAGTAAAAAGACCTGGGTTGTGAAATGTAGATGAGTAACTTGCTCTGGTTTCCCTCCCCCGTCCCTTCCTTTCCCACCGCAGCAAAAGCTGGCGGCTGACAGGCGGCCCCAGGACCAGGACGGACTTTCCGGCTACTGACCGTTTTGCTGGTGAGTGTCCCTGCCGTCCCTGGGCTGTGTGGGGCCTGGGAGCGCGAGGGTGTGTCCCCTGGTCTCCATGTTGCGTCCCCACGTTCCTCGTGGTTCTCAGGGACGTACCTGTGGCCTCCAGTGAGCAGTTGTAGACCTGCGCCCCTCGGTCGTCATCCGTGTCCCCTCTGTTGTCATCTTTTTTCTTAAATGTGAGTTATGTTTATTCAGGACTATCTGAATTTGGGTCTTGCTTCTCTTTAAGAATTTTCTCGAACTTGGGAAGAGGCCTTGTTATGCTGTAAAATTACATAAAAACCCACTCTTTATTACATTACTTGGTCCTCTCCCATTCTTTGTCCAGGCAGTGCCAGTAGGACACTCGGTGCGTGGCTGTGTGGGAGCTGGCAGTGTGGACTGTGTGTGGGAGCTGGCAGGGTGGACTGTGTGGGGGAGCAGGCAGTGTGGACTGTGTGTGGGAGCTGGCAGTGTGGACTGTGACTGTGTGTGGGAGCAGGCAGTGTGGACTGTGTGTGGGAGCAGGCAGTGTGGACTGTGGACTGTGTGTGGGAGCTGGCAGTGTGGACTGTGACTGTGTGTGGGAGCTGGCAGTGTGGACTGTGGCTGTGTGTGGGAGCAGGCAGTGTGGACTGTGTGTGGGAGCAGGCAGTATGGACTGTGACTGTGTGTGGGAGCAGGCAGTGTGGACTGTGTGTGGGAGCAGGCAGTGTGGACTGTGTGTGGGAGCTGGCAGTGTGGACTGTGACTGTGTGTGGGAGCAGGCAGTGTGGACTGTGTGTGGGAGCAGGCAGTGTGGACTGTGGCTGTGTGTGGGAGCTGGCAGTGTGGACTGTGTGTGGGAGCAGGCAGTGTGGACTGTGACTGTGTGTGGGAGCAGGCAGTGTGGACTGTGTGTGGGAGCAGGCAGTGTGGACTGTGACTGTGTGTGGGAGCTGGCAGTGTGGACTGTGTGTGGGAGCAGGCAGTGTGGACTGTGACTGTGTGTGGGAGCTGGCAGTGTGGACTGTGTGTGGGAGCAGGCAGTGTGGACTGTGACTGTGTGTGGGAGCTGGCAGTGTGGACTGTGTGTGGGAGCTGGCAGTGTGGACTGTGACTGTGTGTGGGAGCTGGCAGTGTGGACTGTGTGTGGGAGCAGGCAGTGTGGACTGTGACTGTGTGTGGGAGCAGGCAGTGTGGACTGTGTGTGGGTGCTGGCAGTGTGGACTGTGACTGTGTGTGGGAGCTGGCAGTGTGGACTGTGTGTGGGAGCTGGCAGTGTGGACTGTGACTGTGTGGGGGAGCAGGCAGTGTGGACTGTGTGTGGGAGCTGGCAGTGTGGACTGTGACTGTGTGTGGGAGCTGGCAGTGTGGACTGTGTGTGGGAGCAGGCAGTGTGGACTGTGACTGTGTGTGGGAGCAGGCAGTGTGGACTGTGTGTGGGAGCTGGCAGTGTGGACTGTGACTGTGTGTGGGAGCTGGCAGTGTGGACTGTGTGTGGGAGCAGGCAGGATGGACTGTGTGTGGGAGCTGGCAGTGTGGACTGTGTGTGGGAGCTGGCAGTGTGGACTGTGTGTGGGAGCAGGCAGTGTGGACTGTGTGTGGGAGCTGGCAGTGTGGACTGTGTGGGAGCTGGCAGTGTGGACTGTGGCTGTGTGTGGGAGCTGGCAGTGTGGACTGTGTGGGAGCAGGCAGTGTGGACTGTGGACTGTGTGTGGGAGCTGGCAGTGTGGACTGTGACTGTGTGTGGGAGCTGGCAGTGTGGACTGTGACTGTGTGTGGGAGCTGGCAGTGTGGACTGTGGCTGTGTGTGGGAGCTGGCAGTGTGGACTGTGACTGTGTGTGGGAGCAGGCAGTGTGGACTGTGACTGTGTGTGGGAGCTGGCAGTGTAGACTGTGGACTGTATGTGGGAGCAGGCAGTGTGGACTGTGACTGTGTGTGGGAGCTGGCAGTGTGGACGGTGGCTGTGTGTCGGAGCTGGCAGTGTGGACTGTGTGTGGTAGCAGGCAGTGTGGACTGTGGCTGTGTGTCGGAGCTGGTAGTGTGGACTGCCTGCTGGAGCTGGGGCGCGAGAGGCACAGGAGGCCGACACTGCTACCCCAGAGTGCTGAGTGCGTCCGTTTCCCACACCGTGGGACTCCGTGTCCCTGGGTCGGTCCCCTGCTGTGAGTCCCTCCCACACGGGAAGACGGTGGGGAGAGGACGGCCGGTCAGCCCGTGTCCAGGGCAGGGAGCAGGTCGCGTGGCCTGCCGGGTCGCCACAGCCGAGCGCTGTGAGGCTGCTTCTCCCTCGCACCCACACCTGCCTCCTGGTCACGTCGGGGTTGGGAGGTGGCTCCGTTTGGATCCCGGGTGAGCACCGTGTGGAGGCGGGTTGGCTTTGGTCGCAGCTGTCACGCTGCGTGTTGTAGGCATCGAGGGGCATGTGGTGGTCGCGTGAACAAGGCTGAGACAGCTGCTAGGAGGGGTCCTGGTGCTCACCTGTGCCTGGGCTGGCTCTGGGGTTGCCCACCCTGGGTGGGGCTGCATCAGTGCCACCGGGGGACACCGGGGTGCAGAGCGTGTCCCCTGAGCATCCTGGCTGCCGTCATGTAGCCGCAGGTGAGCTCGAGGAGGCGCTTCCCTGCCTGCGTGACCACAGGCAGCTTCCCGGGGACCGTTAGCCCTTCTGGGACCGTCCTGCACTGGCATTTGGTTTTCCTTTTCATCACGTGGTGACAGTCTGGGTGTCAGCCTACATCAGAGGTTGAGAGGAGAGTAAAAATGTATAGTTTGCTGGTAAAGCTTAATCTGTAGATAATTAAGAGTTGTCCTTTGACGATGCTTTGACCTTTTGTTGTCTCGACTCGTTCTCTTGCTCCAGTGGCTAACCCGGTCGTGTGTGGGCGTGAGACCAACCATGAGCTCCGTTGCAGTTTTGACCCAGGAGAGTTTTGCTGAACATCGAAGTGGGCTGGTTCCGCAACAAATCAAAGGTGACGGTTCCCTTCTGTGCTCCTCTCGTTAACTTCTGCGCACCGCTCCCCCCGCCCCCCGCGCCTGCCCCGTCTCACGCCTTTTCTAGAAGCACCTTTCGGCCCTGTAGTCGGGGGCGGGGCCGGGGCCTGCACTGCTGCGTGTGTGGGTGGGATCGGCCGGGCACGGAGCGTGAAATCGGGCACAGTGACGGGCACGGTGTGGACAGGTGTAGGAAAGGTGGTGAGTTTGACCACTGGTGGTTAATGGGATCCTTTTCAAAACTGCTGCTTCCCAATTGTGGTGAAGGAAAGTGTGGCCGGGCCGTGGTCCCACGGCACCCTCGCCCTCCCTGGGGGGGGGCTGCGGCCGGGGCTGCGCGGTAGGGACAGCACCAGCCACCTGTGGGCTTCAGTGTTCTGGTCCCTGCGTTACGTAAAAGGGAACAGGTGAAATTAACTTTGATGTATTTTACTTAATACCAATATAAAACATTGTCCTTTTAACATCTCTTTAATGTAAAAAAAAAAATCAAAATAGTGATTTCATGGTCTTTTCTTTCTTCGAAATCTGGTGTGTATTTACAACTACAGATAATTTCCATTTGAATGCTAATCCTTGATCTGTATTTAGATTTCATAAAAATTTCACTTGAAAGAGTAGATTGTTCTATTTCAGGTTGTTCCAGACATACTTAAAAGTTTTCCAGCAACTGAATTGAATATCCGTTGTTAGATTAAAATTAAGTAAAATTTAAAGTTCACGTCCTCAGTCACACCAGCCGCGCTTCACAGCCGCGTTTCTGGCGGCTGCTTGTTTGGCTGTGGAGCCCTCAGCGCCGCTGCGGCCGAGTTGTCCTGGGTGCGGGGCCGGACTCGTGCGGCTGACCCAGCAGGCCGTGCAGCTGTGCTGCTGCTTTCTCAGAGGGGGCGGCTGGCGCGGGCGGGGTCCAGCCAGCTGGCAGGGCGGCGTGGCCAGGGGGCCAGGACGCGGTGAGGCTGGGGTGAGGCTGGGCCGTCGGACCCCAAGGGCCGTCCCCCTTCTCCGCGCGCGTCCTCCACGGCCTTCTCCACTGGGCATGGCTGTCGCCAGACGCCGCACAGCCCCGGGGACTGGTGGCTGTCTAGCAGTCACGTCCTTGCTTTCACGGAGATCGCGGTTCTGGGGCAGAAACATGCCCAGTTGGGGCACTGTGGAAGATGGAAATGGTCAATAATCAGGGAGCCTGATCCCCACAAGAGTTGCTGCTCCCTGCCTCGGGCCGGGGGAGAGCGAAGCCCGCAGTCTCCGCGGGAGCCGTGCGCGGCGGCTGAGGCCCAGCCGGAGTTGCCTGCACGGTGGTTCTCGCGGGCTCGGCAGCACCGCTGTCTTGTTTCACAAATGGAAGGGCCTGCTCTGTGCCTGTCACTGTCGTAGTTGTGACTTTTTACCATGACATTAGAAGACTCCTGAGGACTTAGGAATTGCTCCGGCAGGCACCTTCGCAGGAGGGTGGGAGGGGTCAGAGCTGACTGCACAGAGGAGGTTGTGCAGAAGGGGAGAGGTGGTCAGAGATGGGGCGTCCCTGACCGCCTGCAGTCACACCTTCAGAGGGTGCCGGGCCTGCTCCCCAGGCCCTCCCCGTTGCTGTGAGGAGAGTTGGGCTGAGGGGCCTCGGGTGGGGGTCCATGGAGCAGTTGGTATCCTGCAAGTGTTTTTTCAGACAATACTGAAAGTAGTGTGTGTCCTCTTCTGTATGTTGGCTGGCCCAGTTGCTACTTTAAATTCAGAAGAGGAGAGCGACCCTCCAACCTACAAAGATGCCTTCCCCCCACTTCCCGAGAAAGCGGCGTGCTTGGAAGGTGCCCAGGAACCTGCCGGAGCCTGGAGCAGCAAGATCCGGCCCATCAAGGCCTCTGTCATCACTCAGGTAGAAACGCCACCCTTTTCAGCCTGTCCCTCCAGGTGGGATCTGATGGGAGGGTTTTGGCACATGCAGAATGAGAATTCTTCGGGTTGGTGAAGGGAGGAGGCCTTCAGATTTGGTCTCCCCCCAGGCTTTTGTTGGGCAGAGCTTCAGCCGTGCGCACCCTGCGTCCCGTGCACCCGAGGGCTGGCCGCGGCCGGTTCTGGGCGGCCTTTGCCAGAGCCGTGGGTCCGTGTGTTCCCCTCACTGCAGTCCAGTCCCTGTTCCTACTGCTGAGGTTGCTCCTTGCGCGTCAGCAAATCCGTTAAGAACTGGTGTGTCTCTGCCCTTCATCCCACTTGCTTAAAGCAGTTAACCAGCTTCTTGTTTTTCTTTGACTTCGTTCGTCCTTCTCTCTCCTGCCTGAATTTGTGAGGTCGGCAGACTTCAGAGCCTCTCTGTGATTGCCGCCGTGTGCCCGCAGGTCTCCCACCAGCTCTAGACTCATAACCAGTCGCACCCTGTCCTTCCATTCTAACCTGTTACCGTTGTTGACGGTTTTGTTAGATGTGCCACTGTCTGCTTGGTGGCTCAGGCCCCAGACCAGGGTAGCGGATCCTCCTTCCACCCTGCCCATCCTCCATGCGTTCTCCACAAAGCAGCTGGAGGACCCTGAGCCACGGGCAGAAAGTGTCCTGCTTAAAACCCGTCACTGACTTCCACCACGGGGGGGTCCCCTGGGGTGCTGGGCGGACCCCACTCCCACCTGCGGCCTCCTTGCCTTTCCTGCCTGCAAACCCGGGCTCTTCCCCTCCACCTGCTGGCATCTGCCCGCACTCCCTGGTCACAGGGTCTCTCCTGCTTCTCTCCAGCCCTGCTTTGCGTCGTAGGTGTGGCTCGTCCCACCCGAATGGCAGCCACCTGCCGAAGGCGCTTTCTCATGCCCTTTACCTGCCTTGTCCCAGGGCTTGGCTCCGTGCACGGGTGAGGTGGGGGCTGCTTAGTGAGGGCAGGGTCCCGTTGACCTTCCTTCTGTTCTTTGATCTCTTAACTGTGTCTGTTTGGATCTCCGAGCAGGTGTTCCACGTGCCCCTGGAGGAGAGAAGATACAAGGACATGAACCAGTTTGGAGAAGGTGAACAAGCAAAGATTTGCCTTGAGATCATGCAGAGAACCGGTGCTCACCTGGAGCTGTCGCTGGCCAAAGACCAGGGCCTTTCCATCATGGTCTCGGGGAAGCTGGACGCCGTCATGAAGGCCCGGAAGGACATTGTCGCCAGACTGCAGACACAGGTGGGCGTCCCCAGGCCTCCCTCTCCTGAGTGACGGCCCTGGTGCCGTGTCCCCAGTTCTTGACGTGGGGTAGAACTTCACGGGACTCTTCCTATCAGTGGGACAGCAACATGCAGACCCACCTGGCATTTTTAGGGGGAAAACCACTAAATTAGTAATAGAACTGGGACACCTACTGTTTTTGCTATTTGAGTGAATGAACTGAAAATTGTGTTTTGTTTTGGAGACGGTCTCGCCATGTTGCCCAGGCTGGTCCCACACTCCTGGCCTCAGGCGGCCCTCCCGCCTCAGTCTCGCGAGCAGCTGGGACCGGAGGCCAGGCTGCACTGGACGTGAGTCTTGTCCCAGAGATTGAGACGCTCGGCAGAGCTGGGCTTGTTGGGCGGCGTTCCTAACGCTTTGCTGGGGCATTTGTGAAATACACGTTTCTAGGCCTCAAACTTAGGGTGAGATAAATTAAAGTTTTGTTTTAAACGAGTTCCCTAGTCCTTGGCAGTCTGATGCCAGTACGTGGACGTTGCGAGCCATCGTAGTGAATAAGGGAGTCTGTGACGGATTTCTCCCTAAGTGGCAGCACTTAAAGACCAAGAAAAACAGAGAATTTTGTTAAATTGTGGTGTGACACTGTCATGCTAGGTGGGTCTGTTTAGAAACGGGGCTTCCTCCCCTGCGGCCGCGTCTCCGCAGGCTGCAGTGGGGGCTCGCCCTGGTGGCCGGTGGGTGGGAACCTGCCTGGAGGGGCTCCTGGTGCAGCACCCCGGGGCGCAGTGGCGGGTGGGGAGCACTGCGGGTGCTGGTGCGGCCCAACAGCGACTCAGCCACGTGGCTCGTCGGGATGGCGGTCCCAAGCCCCTGCTGGTTTCATGGAGTTAAATCATTGTTATGAAAGTTAAAATGGTGCTTGTAACTGTTTCCTGTTGTGGCTGGTATCTGCTCGCCAGGGGACATTGGGGCGCCATCTGTGCGTGGATTTGAAGGCAGGGACGCAGCACGGGCTGTGCGGGCCACTGGAAGGCCTTTGTCCCTGGCCCACGTGCTGATTTTAAAGCAAATCTCACGCACGTTATTTACCTATAAATACTGCAGTGTGGCCTCTCTTTATGTAGCTGTGTCTGTAACCATGGTGCCATTAGCTCCCTGCAAGTGGTGATGGTTTGTTAGTATCATACAGAGTTTCGACCCAGTCTGTGTTTAGACTTTCCCTGTTTTCTCCAACTTGTCGTTTCCAGTTGTCCGTTCAGATCAGTGTCCAGACAGGGTCTCCAGGCTGCGTTCGATTGTACAGTCACAAGTCTGTCTTCTCTGACGGGGCTCTGCCCCCTTTTTAATGCCATTGATTTGTTGGGGGAAGTGGGTGTTTGATTTCTGGTGAACTGGTGTTAGGTCTCGAGGGGCTCGGTCACGTCCAGGTTCGGCCTGTTGGCAAGAACTTGGAAGGTGGCGCTGTGTGTGTGGCGCAGCTGCTCCTGCGTGTGCTGGTCTGAGGTCGGTCAGCAGTAAAGTGTCTTCAGCTCACCTGTCGTCTAAGTTCCCATCAGTGTTTTGCTTAATAGCTTTGTCATCCATTGGGGATCCCGGCCTGCATTCCTGAAGGGCTGCAAACATGGTTTTCTCCTTCTGTCCCTGCTCATACGTGAGTTGATATTTCTGTAAAGAACTTTGTTCATCCACAGTCGCGTGGGAAGTGCCAGCTGAACAATTGATCCTTTCCCACTTACCAATTTTTAGACTAAATCGGCAGTCTGGCATCGTCCGTGCCAATCAGTGAGTCTTTGTGGTGTCATCATGAACTCGGGAATTGACGTGTCTGTCACAGTCGTCCTTGATGCTGAAATGGCCGCATCCTCGGCCAGAGGGGCCTGCGGGTTTGTTCCCTGCGGCCCAGCGTCACAGCCCATGAGGCGCCATCACCCCGTGGTTTCCCACGTGGAAAGATGACTGGGCTAATGTTACGGGTTTCCTTCCACAGACCTTGGCTCAGCTGTATCTCCGCGAGCTCTGGACCTCTTGAGTAGGAAGCTGCAGCCAGAGACTCCACTGTAGACACGAGGTGCCCTTACGACTGGGCTGGCAGAGCTCCTGGTCCTCCTCGGAGGACAGAGCTAGGGAAGTGGAGCTTGCTTTTAGCAAAGGAAAATCATGAGTTTAATATTTTTCTAACTAAGATAAGATATGGTAGAGTTTTACCATCACTCGAACTAATTTTTGTTTCTGGGTTATCGTGTTCTCTTGCTACATAGTTCGGTGCATTTGTTTCCCTTTATTTTCACTTTTTAGAAGTTATTTCAACATTTACATGTTTGCAAGTCAAAGCTCTATAATAAGGTCCGTTCAGAGACATCTCCCCAGCCTGTCATCTTCACCCTGTTCCTCCCTCCTCTCGCGGGTGGCCATTCCTGGCCCCTGGCTTGTACCTCGTTGCTTGTGTTTGAGAAGAGAAGCAAAACACAGCTTGCCAAACCCCGTTCCACACCTTGCATTTCTCCTTACTGTTTTTGGAGCTGTCGACGTATCAGTAAATAGCGATTTTCCTCATTGCTTTTGCAGCCCCGTGGTGCTCTGTGGGGGTACTGTGATTTACGCGGCGCTCACGGACGGGCATCTGGGTGCTTTCCAGACTCTGGGTGTCACGCGTTGTGTCACGGTAAAAGCCATGTGCCTGTGCCGTTCCTGTTGGGCCCAGTGCATCTTGGGGTAGATTCCTGGAAGTGAGACGCTGGGTCCGAAGGTGACTGCAGGTGTGACTCGGCCATCGGCAGCTGACTCCCCTTCCTCGGAGCTGTGTGTTTTGCTCTTTCGTGGCAGCGTTAGGGAGCCAGGCTCGTCAAATGCTTGGGTTTTTGCCAGTCTACGAGGTAGCTGAGTATGCTTTTAATTTGCATTTTTTTCTGTGAAATGTCTGTTGTTTTGCCCATTTTTCCATCCAGTTGTTCATCTTGCTCAGTTTTCAGTAGCTCAACGTACTAGGGCTTTCTAAACCCCTTCATCAGTAATCAAAGTTAAAAGTAATGTTCTCCAGTTTGTCATTTCTTTTTTATCTTGATGTGTTTTGCTGTGTGAAAGTTTTATTCTTATATAGTAAGATTTATTAGTCTTTTATTATTTTGAGTCATTGTTAAGGAGGTTTTTTTTACTTCTCAGTCATAAGAAAGGTTACCCCTGTTTCTGCTGGTGCCTGTGAGGGTGGTCTTGGTTTCAGTTCCTGCTGTTTGGACTGCGTCGCGAGTGGGGCGAGGCCTGAGCCAGTTCCACCGTCTTCCATGTGGCTCTCGGGTTGTCGGCACCGTTTTCAAGAGACCCTCTGCCCCGGCGGCCTGAGTGCAGCCTTCAGCACGTCCTGCATGTTCCTGCTGACTTAGGTCTGTTTCTGGGTTTCCAGTTCCGACCTGTCGGCCGGGCTCTGCGGGAGACTTCCCTGTTTTAACCGTGGTGGCTTGTGTGTTGTGTGTGGTACTGCTTTCTTCACGGGCGTCTTATCTGTTCTTGTTTGCTCTGTCGTGCTACTTTTATAATTAACTTTTTATTCAAAATTGCATTAATATTTTCAAATTAATCTTGATCATTGACATCTTTATAATTTAAACGTTTTAGATCTTTTAAGGTGTGTCTTCTGATTTTTTTTTTTTTATTTTTGAGACAGAGGCTTGTGAACTCCTGGGCTCAAGTGATCCTCCTGCCTCAGCCCGCTGAGTAGCTGGGACTACAGGTGCCACCACTGTGCCCAGCGTGAAATGCTGTGTTTTTCCTTACATTTTCTAACTGGTGGTTGTTGGCACAAGTTAAGGCTGTTGACTTCTGGATTCTAATCCTCCTGTTATAAGGAGAATTTAATGAAGTGGTACTTTTTTCAGGGTTTCTGGGTCCTATGCTTCTTGCTGGCCATTTGTGGCTGTTTCATTTTCTCTTACCTCCTTTTGTGGGGTGTGTCCAGCGGGTGTTGGGCAGTGGTGCAGGGACACTGGGCCTGACGTCTGCCCGGCGTCGAGGGCAGGCGGCCGCCCGCACGCAGCGTCTGGGCTCTCGCTGCTCTGGTGGACGGGTCGGGGCTGGTGGGCGACAACAGGCAAGGGTTGCGTTCCAGCCAGAGAGGATGTCACGGAAAAGCGTGTTCTTTGAGAACCTATAAATATTTTGGGGGGGTGTTTTTGGTTCTCTTCCTGCTGTAGGCCTCAGCAACTGTTGCCATTCCCAAAGAACACCATCGCTTTGTTATCGGCAAAAACGGAGAGAAACTTCAAGACTTAGAGCTAAAAACTGCAACCAAAATCCAGATCCCGCGCCCAGATGACCCCAGCAATCAGATCAAGATCACCGGCACCAAAGAGGGCATCGAGAAAGCTCGCCACGAAGTCCTGCTCATCTCCGCCGAGCAGGTGAGAACGCGGGAGCACCCTGTGTCCTGCCCGCCTGCGGCCGGGGCTCACCTGTGGCCCTGGAAGGCCGTGTGCCCCCAGGTGTCTGCAGAGGCCTGGGTCAGCCGTCCGTCCTTTCCTTTCCAGGACAAACGTGCTGTGGAGAGGCTGGAAGTGGAGAAGGCTTTCCACCCGTTCATCGCGGGGCCCTATAACAGGCTTGTTGGCGAGATCATGCAGGAGACCGGGACACGCATCAACATCCCCCCGCCGAGCGTGAACCGGACCGAGATCGTCTTCACGGGCGAGAAGGAGCAGCTGGCCCAGGCTGTGGCTCGCATCAAGAAGATTTACGAGGAAAAGGTGTGCAGGTCCTCACGGCGGGAACAGGGACTAGGATTCGGGTCTGGAGACTCGGCGAAGGCCCAGCTTTGCCCGTCGCCTTTTATCCTGGGACAGGAGCTTATCGTCTCTGCACTCGGGCGTCCAGCGGAGACAGGGGCCCAGGCTTCCCTCTGCGGGTGGCGTCCTCCTCCCCCGTCCGCGCGGCGGCCTCCCCCTCCCCCGTCCGCGTGGCGGCCTCCTCCTCCCCCGGGTCCGCGCGGCGTCCCTGCCCGCGGCCCCAGGCGGTGTTGGCAGGTTGCCGCGGGGCTGCCCCAGGGCGGGGCGTACAGCTCAGAGTTGTCCACTTCCTTGATGGAACTGTTAGCTCAACTTGGTGAACGTTGTGGTCTGAAACTTATTCCTTAATTTGGGGTAAAGACGTGGTGTTTTCAAGCGTTCCAGGGTGGAGTTAGCAGTTTCGGGTGCCCACGCTCGGGAAAATCAGGATTGCATGGCTGTGGTCTTCGCTTGTCGGGGACCAGCATGTGCAGTCTGGGCCCCTCTGGCCGCTTCCTGCCCTCTCTGCAGTGATGTTCCCACCTGCCCACCTCCACTCCTGTCCCTCTGTCCGCCCCCACGCTTCTCTCACTTAGAAAAAGAAGACCACGACTATCGCAGTGGAGGTGAAGAAGTCGCAGCACAAGTACGTCATCGGGCCCAAGGGCAACTCGCTGCAGGAGATCCTGGAGAGAACGGGAGTTTCTGTTGAGATCCCGCCCTCGGACAGCGTCTCCGAGACCGTGATACTTCGGGGCGAGCCTGAGAAGCTGGGGCAGGCGCTGACGGAAGTCTATGCCAAGGTACCTGCCTCTCGGCCCGGCGTGCCTCCTCGGGGAGCTCCGGGGCCCTCCGTGGACAGGCCCTCGAGTCGCAGATGCCGAGGCCTGGACAGGGGCTGTGCGGCTCGGGGAGCGGCGGCCCTGGGAGCCACGTGAGCGGCCTGGCTTTTGTTTTGACACAACGAGCTCTGCATGTCCGCGGCTGTTTTCCCGTTTTTCCTAGGCCAACAGCTTCACGGTCTCCTCCGTCACTGCTCCATCCTGGCTGCACCGTTTCATCATTGGCAAGAAGGGGCAGAACTTGGCCAAGATCACTCAGCAGATGCCCAAGGTCAGGGAACGTCGTGATCTGTTACACGGGATTTATCTTGTTTTCCGCCGTCCATTTCCAGCACTGTTCACGGCGCTGTGTCCCGTGGGCATCTTTGGGACGGCAGCGCGTTTTCCAGACTCGGTCATCCTGCCTGACACGGCGGCCTCCGCGCTGAGCTGAGGGAGGGTATCACTAGGCTGAGGGGATATTGTAAGAAACACGTCTCGCTCAGTGACTGTGGTATAATAACCTGCTAGTGTGAAGAGCAAAACCTGTGTCCGCATCGTCCAGGTGTGAACTTAGTCTTTCCAGTTCAGCGGGGGAGACGGCGGCGCCGGGCGCCACTCGTGCCAGGCCAGGGAGCCCCGTCGTCCGTCGTGTCCTTATGCTCACACTTAGTTTCCAACTTGCTTTTTAGTTTCGCTTTTTCCAGCTTCACACTCCTGGTCCACACAGACACAGTGACTCCGTGGGGCCCGTCTCCCTTCCCGAAATCCTCGCCCTGAGGGTGGCAAACCGGGGTGGGCCTCGTCCACCTAGAGCGAGGAGCACTGTCTTAAAATGTCACCTCTGCGTTTGTGTTCCGTGTGCAGCGGAGGAGTAGCAGGCCTCCCAAACGCTGGGCACGGTGCGCGGCCCTGAGGGGCAGCACTGTGCTGTCGCTAAGGGGAGGTCGTGGGACCACAGCGCTGAGTCCCGTGTGGTGGGCCTCCCTGCCAGCCTCGCGTGGTGTCTGGATCTGGCCTCTCCTCGTCGTTTTGCGAGCAGTTTGGGATCAGCCGCTGCCCCCAGGAGAGCAGCCGTGGGCTCCCTGAGGGTCAGCGATTGTGCGCTGGGAGCCGAGGGGCACAGCCGCGCCGTTTAGTCTCAGCCCTCTCTCTCCTCGTTGCGCGGCAGGTCCACATTGAGTTCACAGAAGGCGAGGACAAGATCACCCTGGAAGGCCCCACCGAGGACGTAAACGTGGCCCAGGAACAGATCGAAGTCATGGTCAAAGATCTGGTAGGTGGTCCTGTGTGCTGTGTGCTGGTGGCCAGGCAGGCTCTGGTGCGGTGGGTGGACGGTGATCTCGCCAGATCCATGTGGCCGGGCACAGAGACACCAGAGGCTGCCGCAGTGGGCGAGTCACGGGTCCTGGGGCAGCTAGGGGCTGGCCACAGTCCCAGAAGAGACGGGGGTAGAGGAAACCTTACTTTGAGGAAGGGGCCTTCCGTGAGGGCCAGAGGAGCAATCCTGCAGCAATTCCTGCCCGCCAAGCGTAAGAACAGGAAACAGTTGACGGCTCTGGATTGGGTGCTGACGCCTGGTCTGAACGGCCAGGCACGTCCCGGGACCGAAGCGCTTGTCTCTGTTGACCTGCCTCCCCCCACAGATTAACCGGATGGACTACGTGGAGATCAACATTGACCACAAGTTCCATAGACACCTCATTGGGAAGAGTGGCGCCAACAGTGAGTGGGGCTGGCGGGTGGCAGTGGTGCCAGCTGTGAGGACGAGGACCGCAGTGCCGGCAGCCCTGGCCGAGCTCTCCTCCCCACGCCCTCCTCTCCCTGCCGGAAGAGGCCACTCTCCTTCCCCCTGGGGCTGTGTGTGGTTTCGAGCTCTTGGGCTGCAGGTGAACATTCTGGCTTTCCGAAACGGCACTGGTCGGCCTCCAGGGCAACGCCCGGGGCAGGTGTTTGCCAGCAGCCCTGGGACTGTGCGCCTCGTGTTCCGGCCAGACTGCCGGTTTCTGGGACTCCTGTGTTCACTCCCGAACATGCCTCTGACCTGGAGCTCACTGAGGAGCAGGAAATTTCTAGATTCATGCCCAAGTAAAACAGCCTGGCAGGGGTGTCTTATGTCAGCCAGGTTCGGGTTGTAGGTGTGGCAGAGTGTGTGGTGACATCAGAAGCGTGCTAAGCGCGCACTCAGCTGCGAGTCCGCCTGTGTGACCGTCCCCACATGGCAGTGCTGACCTGTTCTGAAAGCAAGGCCACCCCTGTGTTCCACTCTCGGGTGGCAGGTGCGAGGGCTCACCCCGCTCCTGCGTGGTTCAGTGGACAGAGGGCCCCGTCCTGCGTTGTGGGAACCCGACCTGTGGAAACACGGCTGGGCCCCTGCCGCCGTCTGTGTGAGTGGTGAACATAAGCTTGTCGGCTCTGCCGTGGCCTGTGTGTGCTCTGGTGCCAGCCCGTGTTCTGTGGGTGTTTCATGTGACAGGGCCAGGAATCTGCAGCACAGGGTGACCGCAGCCACTGCTGGCCTTCTGCACATGGCTTGAAGCACGTGCAGGTCATCAGCTTGCTTCTGTGGCTTTGCTTTTTGTTTTGGTTAACTGCGGTGTTTGCTTAGACAAAAAATACAAGGAGGTCCAGTGGTGTAATTCTGACATTAATTTCTGGTTTCTGCTCCCTAAAAATTATAGAACCACTTAGCTTAGTGTAGTCGAAGAATTGTCTCTGCCCTGTTTTCTTTTTGATCCACTTCCTAACACTCATTTTCTTTTTCATACTCTGAAGTCTGCAGTCCAGCGCCTGTGTCCGTTGCTCTTCTTGTGCTGTGCCACCGCGAGTGGCTGCACCTCCGTGGCAGCCGGGCAGAGGCGGCCTCCTTCTGCCTCTGCCTGGGCACCCGGTGGGGACGGTGGCCCGTCCAGTGAGCTTGGCTTGGCTTTGCACACGATGGGCAGAACGCCTGCCTCATTTCCTGGTGATGTGGCTTCTCCAGAGTTGGGGGCCTGGTCTGGAGCTGAGGGCACAGGGTTCTCTCTCGAGGAGGCGGCAGGAGGACCTGCAGCCGCGCTTGTTTCACAGAGACCGCGAAGCGCTAGGTTTGGGTCTGAGCTGGAGACGGGTCTCGCTGGGCAGCCGCTTGGCCGCTGTGTGGTCTTAGAGGCTGGCGGGAGCTTTTGTCTCCCATGAACGTGTGTGGTTTTGAATGCGCTGAAGCCGAGCAGTGCCCCAGACCAGCTGAGTCTCAGGTGGCAGCCACCGTCATTGGAAGAGCTCAGGGCAGTGTCAGCGTGGGGCCCACACCCCAGAAGCCTTGCGATCGGGTGAAGATCGGAACTGGTTCTGACTTCAGTCGATGGGAATTCTCGTTTTGGAGGCTGATCGTGGTCTGTGGTGGATGGGAATTGCCTGTCCTGCCTGGTTGTTAGTCCCTGGTGGAACATTGTAGGTTCTGTGTCCAAGACGTGTTTCATTGTGTCCCCAGTAAACAGAATCAAAGACCAGTACAAGGTGTCTGTGCGCATCCCTCCCGACAGCGAGAAGAGCAACCTGATCCGCATCGAGGGGGACCCGCAGGGCGTGCAGCAGGCGAAGCGGGAGCTGCTGGAGCTGGCGTCCCGCATGGTGAGCCGGGGGGCGTGGCCTGCTGGGGGCGGGGCCTGCCAGGGGTGTGGCCTCGTGCGCCTCACGTGGTAATCCGTGGGTGGGGCCTGCTGGGGGTGGGGCCTCGTGCGCCCCGCTTGGTGAGCCGGAGGGCGTGTCCTGCCAGGGGGCGTGGCCTCACACCTGTCCTCTCCTTGTCAGGAGTGGCCTGCGAGGTGTGGGGGCCTGGAGGACGGAAGCCAACAAATCTCACCTTGGGTTGGGTGTGGATCTGACCCCCGGGGCCAAATCTGTTTCATCCCGCCCTAGGGAACTCGCACGTCTTGTCCCCAGGGGCTGTGTCCCCAGGGGCTGCGTGCAGTGCCGGAGAAACACCACGACTGTGGGGTGGGGTCTCGGCCTTGGTGGGCTCCTGGGCCCCCACTCCAGAGAGTGTGACAGACGTGGTCACAATCCAATTCCTAAGGCAGCCCAGGTGGTTCCCAGGGGCAGCCGACTTGAGCATCGCTGCTGTGTCTTGTGTGCTGTCCGGGGGTTTCGGGAGGTTCGACGCTCGCTGCCTCTAGGCAGAAGGGCTGCTCTGCTCTGCGCCTCTCAGCCTTCGCACGTGCTCACATGAGGGCAGGTGCCCCGGCTGCAGGGAGTCCCGTGCGCACAGCCGCACACGGTGCTTCTCAGCCTTGGCTGCCCGCAGAGTGCAGGACAGTCGGGCTCTGCGAGTGCCGGTGGCCGGCCAGGCCCCAGGGCTTTCCGTCATCCACGCGTCCCAGGCATTCCCTGGTCACCGTGTCCCCCGAGTGCCCAACCAGGGGTCTCCAGTTGGACGGCTTCTTCCGTGTCCCTCAGCTGTTGTCCAGGGTGTCACGTGGCTTCCCCTGAGCTCGTCCCCAGCCTCGTGCCCTGTGTTCTCTTCCTCATCCTTCCAGGGCCACTTGCTCTGGTGTGTCTGATGCCCAGACTAAGTTACTGATTGTTGAACCCTGTTTCTCTGTCAACCTGACACCCGTCTGACCCAGAATCTCCCAGAAATCTTCAAACTGTTGCGTGCGACACACGGAGGAGGCTGAGAAGCACCTGTGTTTGGTGGCCTGTGTGGAGCCGTCTCAGTCACCCATGCAGGGAAGGGCTCCGAGCCCGTGTTCAGCAGGGACGGCTTCCTGCTGTGCGGAGCACTGACCTCCAGGAAGAGCCGGCTCGTGTCTAGTCCTTGTCAGAACACAAGTGCTGACTGAGTTGCTTTGGTGATTGTCACCGCCATAATGGCACTTTCGGTTGAAGGGTCCTACGATCCGTTCTTGAATTGTACCTTGTTCAGGAGAGTGACGCGCCGGCAACAGCGCGGAGTCCCTGGCAGAGCGCACGGCGCCAGTGAGCACCCCGGTGGCTGCTGCTCCGGGGCTGCGTCACCTCACCTGCTGCTCGGCAACAGCCGGGCTGTCCCCAGGGCTCCCCGGTGCCGCTCAGCGCGAGGGGCTTTTGCTCACCTTGCTGGTGGTAAAGCACATCGTCAACTCTGATTGTGTTTTTAGGAAAATGAGCGTACCAAGGATCTAATCATTGAACAGAGATTTCATCGCACAATCATTGGACAGAAGGGTGAACGGATCCGTGAAATTCGTGACAAATTTCCAGAGGTAAAGGTTTCGCAGAGACGTTGTTTCTCTGTCTAGGAGTGATCTGATTCACTCCTTGGGAATATGCGGTAGTTTGGGATCCGGTGCCTCCTAATAATCGTACTCAGCCTCCTGACGACTTGTTCCAGGTTATCATCAACTTTCCAGACCCAGCACAAAAAAGTGATATCGTCCAACTCCGAGGGCCCAAGAATGAGGTGGAAAAATGCACAAAATACATGCAGAAGATGGTGGCAGATCTGGTGGGGGAATATTTTAATTCTTGTTGTGGGACTGGTCAGGGGTGGTGTGGGGGTCTGGGGGCCTCAGAGGTGACCCTGGTCCCCAGAAGCCCTGATCTGGGGCGAGCATGTAAGCGCTGGGCTGGCCGCCATCCCTGGGACTTGGGACGGTGGTGACGGCATCTCTCTAGACGGGCAGTTAGTTGTCGAGACTTGGGTGTTGTGGGAATCAAGGGACGAGGTTCCCTTTTCTCGGGCCTGGTTACCTGGGTGCCCTGAGATGTCGTCAGACACCTGGATGGAGAAACTCCCGTCCAGTAGGAAGAGAGATGTGCGACAAGGGAGACGAGGAGTCAGACGTTGAGTTCTTTTCCTCAAAAGCTGCAGTGGGAGGAGGTTTGGAAGGTGACCGAGTGGGGACCGGGCGGGCCTGTGCTCGCGGACAATGGGGGGAGCCACAGCTGACTCCAGGGCCGCCCTGAGAGGTGGCGTCAGACCCCACACCGAGTGCCGACGCGCGTCGTCCCAAGCGCCGGATTCCCAGGAACACTGGGTCTGCGCTGCCTTGTTGTGCCTTCTGAGCCCGGTCCCCAGCCAGCTCTGGTGCCGGCGTGTGACTTGGATCCCCTCTTAGCCTCGGGGCCCGCGTCAGATGATGTGACACGCCTGGTGGGTTGTCAGACACGGCATCTCCCTTTTCCTCGTGGCCCGAAGGCCAGAGGCCGGGAGAAGGGTCGGGTCTGGGTGGATCCCCATGTTCCTGGCCTGGTGCCGTGCTGCCCCCGCGCCGCCTTTGGGGAGAGGGACGCGAGGCTTCCCTCCTGCCGCGGGTGTGAGTTGTGTCGTGTCTTTTGTCTTTAAGGTGGAAAATAGCTATTCGATTTCGGTTCCGATCTTCAAGCAGTTTCACAAGAACATCATCGGGAAAGGCGGCGCCAACATCAAGAAGGTGACCCGGCTGCCCGAGCCTCGCGCCTGGCGCCCGTGGTGCAGCGCCCTGCGCCGCTCCCGCTGGGGGTCCGGGGTCTCTTCCCGCTTCCCAGCCCTGTGCTCGCGCGGCTCAGCTGCGGGAAGATCAGTCAGCCCCTCGTGTTGGTCTCTCCCGTAGATTCGCGAAGAGAGCAACACCAAAATCGACCTCCCCGCGGAGAACAGCAACTCGGAGACCATCGTCATCACCGGCAAGCGCGCCAACTGCGAAGCCGCCCGCAGCCGGATCCTGTCCATTCAGAAAGACCTGGTAATGGCAGGTGTTTTGTCACGGAGTAGAGTCACCAGCAGCCGCTGAGGCTCTGGCCCGGGGTTGAGCTGTGCGGTCCCTGGCCTTTGCTTTGTTCCCGTGCATGAATTGTCTTCCCTCCAGCTGCTGATGAGACTTCACCGCCATTTTTTTCATGTCTCTTTGGTGTTTAGTGAGCCTCTTGGATGTGTGGGTTTAGAGTTTTCATCAAATTTGGAGAAGTTTTGGTCACTATTTCTTTTTTTTTTTTTTTTCTTTGAGACAGAGTCTCGCTCTATTGCCCGGGCTAGGGTGCCCTGGCGTCAGCCTAGCTCACAGCAACCTCAAACTCCTGGGCTCAAGTGATCCTCCTGCTTCAGCCTCCTGAGTAACTGGGACTACAGGCATGCGCCACCATGCCCGGTTAACTTTTTCTTATATATTTTTAGTTGGCCAGAGCATTTCTTTCTATTTTTAGTAGAGACGGGGTCTCGCTCGTGCTCAGGCTGGTCTTGAACTCCTGAGCTCAAACAGTCCTCCTGCCTCGGCCTCCCAGAGTGCGGGGATTACAGGCCTGAGCCACCGCGCCCGGCCAGTCACTTTCTTAATATTTTCTTCTGTTCAACCCTTGCTCTCCTCCCTCCAGGGACTCCAGTCACCTGGGCACTAATGGTCCTAACGATGCTTTGTTTATTTGGCTTTGGGGAAGGGACAACATTGTTTTTCTTCATGTGTTTTTAAAAATTTGTTAGTTCGCGGCAGCGTCTGATCTGCCTGTAGTGTCTCTCATTGTAGACGTTGTTGTCGTGTTCAGTTTGCAGCTTTTGTTGATCCCGTCCGTGTTGTAAGTGGCTGACACGCTCAGTCTCCTTTGGCTTCTAATCATAGACAGTGTAATGTTTCAGTGTCCTCGGCCAGCTGATTCTGACATCTGTGTCATTTGTGGGTGGTTTTCTATTTTCTTTCCTCATTATGGGTTGATTTTTTGGTTTTTTTTTTTTTTTTTTTTTGCTGTTTCTTTGCGTGTCTGTTTTTTTTGGGTGTTTTTTGTTTTGTTTATTTTGTTTAAGAGACAGGGTTGCCCAGGCTGAAGCACAGTGGTGTCGTCAGAGCTCTGCAGCCTCGAGCTCTGGGCTCAAGCGATCCTCCTGCCTCAGCCTCCGAGTAGCTGGGACTACAGGCGTGGCCACCACGCCCGGCTCACCTGGTATTTTTTAATTGGGTGTTTTTTATTCCTCTGAATAGTTTTTGGCTCTGTGAAGTGGCTCTGAAACTGTTTGCTCCTTTTAGGACTTGCTTTTAAGATTTGTTAGGTGGAATCAGAGGAGTGTCCAGTGTGTCCCAATATTTCCCACTCCCGAGGTGAGATCCTTGTGAGTGTCACACCCAGTGTGCCAGAAGGTTGCGGCTCTCCCATCTGGCTCCTGAGGACAGTACCAGGCCCAGGCTGTGAGCTGCAGGCGCTGTCTCCCGTAGTCCTGCAGCAGTTTTCCTACCTGTCACCGTATGCGTGGTCTCCAGTTCTCGGGCTCTTCCTCTCTGCTGCTGTCTCGGGGCTCTGACCTCAGACTGCAGCTGTCCCGGCCCCTGGGCTGCGGCTGTGCCTTCTGTCCTGAGCCGCAGGAGCAGCTGGGGCGGTCGGAGGGCTCACCTGCTTCCTGTCTGCGGGGCAGGGAATTCAGGCCCCGCTGTTCCGGCTTGGCCAGAAGCAGACTCTGCGTTACCAGGAAGAGTTTATCCACAGGGTATCGGCCCCATCTCTGCCTGCGGAGCCAGGCCGTTGGCTGAAGCAGCCAATCGCTGTGTTTGATCTGGAATCGTGGCTTTCGTTCTGCGCCGTGGGTGCCGCCACCCTGCTGGGCCCAGCACCTCCCAGACCACGGCTTAGCTCTGTCCCCGGCCTTCGTCTGCCACGCAGAAACGTGACGTCTCCATCCTGCCGTGTTTGGTTTCAGGCCAACATTGCCGAGGTGGAGGTGTCCATCCCCGCCAAGCTGCACAACTCCCTCATCGGCACGAAGGGCCGTCTGATCCGCTCCATCATGGAGGAGTGTGGCGGGGTCCACATCCACTTCCCCGTGGAGGGTTCGGGAAGCGACACCGTTGTCATCAGGGGCCCCTCCTCCGACGTGGAGAAGGCCAAGAAGCAGCTGCTGCACCTGGCAGAGGAGAAGGTGAGCCCCTCCCGGGCAGGGTCGCCGCGTGGGTCCCACAGGGGGCTTGGGCCTCGCTCACTGGGGACAACCCCGAATGCCCTTTCTTTGTGGTGCGGCGGGTCAGAAAACGTCTTTATAGTCTTACGCCTTTTTGATTTTGCTCTTACTGAAGGGCCTTTCGAGGTCCACATGCCCGTGTGTATAACATACACAGTTTGCTCTTTGGCTTATTAGTGTCTTGGGTGGCTTTCTCTGCAAGTGAGATTTACAGTAAAATTCACAATTGTTGGCGTGGAATTCTGAGTTTTTACAAATTTAGTCATGTGACCACCACAGCAGTGAGAAGTTAGTTTCCGTCACCTGCAGACAACTCACCGCGTGCGGGTGTGTCTGGGTTCTTGCGCTCCAGGGACTGCGCGGCGCTGCGGGAAGTCTGGGAGGCGGGTGCTGCGGGTGCTGCGGGTGCTGCGGGTGCTGCGGGTGCTGTGGGTGCTGCGTTGGGCTTTGCCCTTTTTACAGTGGCTGTTGGATCCTGCGCCTTGCTCTGCGCGTTGTGCGTTCTGGGGTCAGCCCGAGAGGAGGCACGCCAGCCGTGGGCCAGCCGTGGGCGGGGCCCGGGCAGGGTGAGGTCGCTGCACCTGTGACTCCCCCGTCAGTCCGCTCCGGTGTCGGGTCTTGATTCTTCACTGGGGTTGTGTAGTTTTTAGCCGACAGAACTTGCGTACGTTTTGCTTTAGTGCTATTGTAAATGATACTTTTTCAGTTAGCGTGTGGAAATACGTTTTATTTTTGTGTGTTGACCTTGCTTCATGAGACTGCTAAATAAAACCCACGGATCAGTTGTAACTTTTCTGTAGGTTCTTGTTTCATACGTGAAAGTCAAGTCATCTGTGAGTGGGCGGTTGCGTTTCTTTCTGCTCCGCACGCCTTGTGTTTCGATCTCCGTGTGCCCAGACTGTGCGGTGCTGCGGCGCGTGGCGGTCACACGGAGGACAGGCTCGCGCAGGACGGAGGGCGTCCACTGGGTCAGCCGCAGGTCCCTGCAGACAGGCCACCAGATTCCCTTCTGTTCTCAGCTGGTGAAAATTTTGAGGGGAAATGGGTGTTGGATTTTGTCAGATGTTTTTTCTGTGTCTACTGACATGATCCTGTTTTTATTAGATTGTATTAAATTTTTTTTAACGTTTGACCACCTTGCGTTCCTTGGGTAAACACCACGTGGTTTTCACAGGCCGTCTTTTACTGTATTGCCGGATTGGACTTGCCTTGTTCATTGGTTTCTCCGCCGTGCTCCTGTCCGTGAATCTCTGTGTCTGAAGAGCAGCAGGTTGTCTTGGGCACAGTGGTGGCAGCTGTGGTCTCAGCTACCCGGGAAGCTGAGGTGGGAGGATCCCTTGAACCCAGGAGTTCAAGTCCAGCCTCAGGGAACATCGCAAGACCCTATCTCAAAAAAAAAAAAAAAAAGTAGCAAAGGTCGGTTACTTAGTATGTTGCGTGCTAGCAGGTCTTCTCCTCTGTGTTCTTCATGCGTGTGCGCCGGGTCTCGGGTCCAGGGGAAGGCAGGAGACACACGTGTGCGTCGGAGTCACGCAGGGGACGTGTTCTCCCCGCGAGGCTGCTGACCGCACTGGTGTCCTGATGAGGCCGTCGTGTCGGGCTCTGTCCTGGGCCCTGGTTTCCTGGTGTCACGCGAGGGCCTTGTGCTGCCCCGGGAGCTCCGAGGGCCCTTCTGTCACTGTCTGTGTCAGCTCGTGTCTCTCCCAGCTGGAGCGAAGCGGCGGCAGGTCTGTGTGGGCCAATCTCTGGTGCGTGTGTAGGGGAGGAGCCGGGCGGCTCTCGGTGTGTGGGTGCCCCGCCGGGTGCCCCCACTCCTCAGCGCGTGGGCCCTGCCAGCACCTCAGCCTGCGTTGTCACGGCCCCGGGCAGGTCAAGAGTGGCTTGGAGCAGTCTGGTCTTTGCTTGTATCTGGCAGGACCTGGGTTCTCAGTCTGCCTGCTCTTCCCCATTGGCATCTTCTGGATGGTTGTGGAGAAAAGGTTCAAGTATGGTCTGCGGGGGGTTGTCTGTCGGACAACAGATGAGCCCCATTCTGGGGGTGCAGGCAAAATTTAAGGACACAGGTGACGCAGTAAGGGGGGGGTGACCCACACAGACAGCGCCGTCCTCCAGGCTCTCGTCTGCCTGCGCGGTGGTCCAGGCGGGTGACATCGGGCTGACGTACTTGGGGTTGGTCTCCGCAGCAAACCAAGAGCTTCACCGTGGACATGCGTGCCAAGCCCGAATACCACAAATTCCTCATTGGCAAAGGGGGTGGCAAAATTCGCAAGGTGCGAGACAGCACCGGAGCCCGAATCATCTTCCCGGCGGCCGAGGACAAGGACCAGGATCTGATCACCATCGTGGGGAAGGAGGACGCCGTGCGGGAGGCGCAGAGGGAGCTGGAGGCGCTGATCCAGAACCTGGTAGGGCCTGATCCAGAGCCTGGTGGGGGGCCTGACCCAAAGCCTGGCGGGGGGTGGGCCGGATCCAGAGCCTGGTAGGGGGGCCTGATCCAGACCCTGGCGGTGGGGGGGGGGGGCGGATCCAGAGCCTGGTAGGGGGGCCTGACCCAAAGCCTGGCGAGGGGGCCGGATCCAGAGCCTGGTGGGGGGGCCTGACCCAGAACCTAGCAGAGCCGGATCCAGAGCCTGGGGGAGCGGCCTGGTAGGGCCGTGCCTGGGCTGCTGCTCTGGGAGGTGCCGCGGGGGGGCGCGTCACCGTCACTCCTCCTCTGGACCCCACAGGACAACGTGGTTGAAGACCACATGCTGGTGGACCCCAGGCACCACCGCCACTTCGTCATCCGGAGAGGCCAGGTCCTGCGGGAGATTGCCGAGGAGTACGGCGGGGTGATGGTCAGCTTCCCGCGCTCCGGCACACAGAGTGACAAAGTCACCCTCAAGGGTGCCAAGGACTGTGTAGAGGCGGCCAAGAAACGCATTCAGGAGATCATCGAGGACCTGGTGGGCGCCTGGGGTGCTCGGGGTGGGGTTGTCCCCGGGGTCCTTCGCAGCCCCGTCGGCCGGGAAGCGGCTCGTGGACTTGGTCCTCCCGCGGGCCTGCCCGGCCGCGTCCCGGGCATCTGCGAGGACGCTGCCTGTGAGAGCACCTTCCTCTGGACGGCAGCACAGCCCGTGCAAGGGGTCAGCTTCCTCCTCTCTGTGAGGAGGAGAAAACAGGGTTGGGGGAACCAGGCGCCAGCGTGAATCGTGGAGAAGCAGCGTGAGAGTGAAGCCCCTGTAGAGAGCGGCCCCGTCCCTCCGGCACGCCCTGCCGTGTGTCTGGACACTCCCCGCTCGTGGCTAACGTGGCCGTCCTCCAGGGACAGCCCCTCATGTCCTGGGACACCTTTATGGAAAAAGCCTCCCCTGTGGCCTGCCCCTCCCCCGCCCCCAGTTGCGCCTGGAGCTCGGGTCGGCTCTGGGAAGGGGCGTCGGCGCCGACCAGAGCCGTAGAGCCCTGGGAGATGGTGTGAAAAGTTAGTTGACACTGACGAATTTATCTTTGCTTATTTCTTTTTTCTTTGTGTTTCTTCCTCCAGGAAGCTCAGGTGGTAATAGAATGTGCTATACCCCAGAAGTTCCATCGATCTGTCATGGGCCCCAAAGGTTCCAGAATCCAGCAGATTACCCGGGATTTCAACGTTCAGATTAAATTCCCAGACAGAGAAGAGAACCCAGGTGGGTCCCCTTGGCCTGTGCTCACCGTGGGTGGCGGTCCCTCCCCTCGTGAGGGGCTGCCGTGCACCCGGGTGAGGCTCTGGCCTCGGCTTGAGCACCATCCGCGTATCCGGGGGGCTCCCAGAACTTCAGGGTCACCTCCCTGGTCTCTGAAGGATGGGCTGTGTCAGTTACTCACAAGGTGACAAGGTGCCCTTGGTGTGTCCTAGAGACACACGGTGACAAGACGGGGCAAAAAGGCACGCAGCGTCTTACTCGGGAAGTCCCCGACGATCGGTCCCAGTCGTTGTCGTGGCCTCACTCACGCTGAGTGTGTGACGAGGTCTTGCCGGCCCCCCAGAGCAGCGTCCCCCCTCCCGCTGCTCCATGCCGGGGTGCGTCCCCTGTGGGGGCGGTCAGCTGTGACCTTTGGCCGCAGGGCACCATCTAGGTGGCTGGCAGCTCTTCTAGACCTGCCTGTTAGAGCAGGTACCCTCCTTGTGGCCCAGTGTGCGTGTGACAGAGCAGACAGACGGGAGCCAGGAGAGAGGGTGGCGGTGGGGTGCTGGGTGACCTGACGTGGGGTGCAAGGCCGGTCCCCGCCCCTCCTGCGGCCTTGCGCCTGGAGTGAAGGTGTGTCCCTCTCTCTGCGTCAGTCCTGGGCCATCTGCCTGGTCTAGCAGGTGACCCTGAGGCCTGCCGAGGTCACTGGATGTCCCCCATCTTGGCATCGGCGAGCACGTCACGCACTGCCTGTCAAGCCTCTGTTTCCCTAAGAACACGGGCGCTTTTAAGAAGGAAACTACTGATAAAATCACACTGCACACTATTTACGTTTCACACTGGAATAGTTATTGTAAACTGTCATTTTTACATAATCTCACAGTGGAGAAAAGCGGCGTGGAGTAGCGTCCTGTGAGCCCGTATCCAGAGCCAACTTCCGCATGTACACGCACGCTTTCTGCGAGTCCTTGGAATGTGGTTTTTAGACATGTGCCTTTATCGATAGCGGTTTCTAAGAGCAAGGACTATTACGTTACGGTGCCTGCGTCAGGATCAGATCTAACATTACATAACACGGTCACCTAATCTGTAGTCGCTGTTCAAACTGCTGGTTTTTAAAGCATCCTTCATGGCCCCACCCCCGCCTGGGGCCGCGGTTGCTCTGGGCAGATGTGTCTGTCCGTCCCCGCCACCCCCCACCCGTTCGTGGACTCGTGGACTGTCCCGCTCCGTGGACGGATGTGGCTTGGCGTGTACTCTGGTGCACGTGGTCTCCTGGCGTGGGATCACACTGACATACGGCGCTGGCGCGGGTGTGTCGTGGCGTCTCTGCCGCTGCCCCTCGTAGAGCTCCGAAGCCCCTCACGCCTCACCCGCCCCGGCTCAGCTGCGCGCCCTGCCCCACCGTCAGGCCCCACAGACGCACGCAGTGGGCCTGCTTTGTGTTTCTCTGCAAACTGGCGTGTTCAGTCGCACTGGAGCCTCTGCCATAGTTGCTGTGAGCTCCGTTTCCAGAGTGGGGCAGTGAGGTGCCGGGCGCAGCCTCCCTGCACAGCCGGCAGGCCCTCCCCCCCCCGCCGGGAGCCCCTGCCCAGACGGGAAGTCCCGCAGCACAGGCGGGGTCCTCCCGCCCCTGCCCCGCCCAGCGTGCGGCGGGTGCTTCCCAAATGCTCGCTGCGCACAGCGCGGGGTGCCTGGGCCCTCGTCAGCCGTGCCTCTGCCCTTCCCCCTAGTGCACAGCGTGGAGCCGGTGGTCCAGGAGAACGGGGACGACGTCGGCGAGGGGAGGGAGGCCAAGGAGGCCGACCCTGGCTCTCCAAGGAGGTGCGACATCATCGTCATCTCTGGCCGGAAGGAGAAGTGTGAGGCTGCCAAGGACGCCCTGGAGGTGTGTTTGCCCCCCCACCCCCACCCCAGGGCCTCGGGGGCCAGTCAGCAGCGGGGTGGGGGTGGCCTGGGGCGGGGAGGCTGCCGGGTCTCAGTCGTGTCACGTGAACTTGCGTGAACACCACTGGCTGGCTGTGCTCGGCCGGCCGGGGCCTGTGGAGGCCCCTTCCCCGGGCAGCTGCGTGGGGGGCAGCCCTCTGGCCCACGGCTGTGGGGGCCGGGGAAGGGGCGCGTTTGCAGTGGTCTGAATGGGGCCTCCATGCTCAGTTTGCCGCCCTGTGAAATGGGGCCGTAGCCAGGCCCGGCTCAGGCCTGCAGAGACGAGCCGTAGGCGCAGCGAGTGCCGGGCGCTGCTACCCTGGGTGCTGCTCCTCGTGCCACAGCACCGAGCTGTGCCGAGCCGCGCGCCACGGGGCAGAGACGGGCCACACACAGGCCCGTTCTGCGTCAGGGAGGCCGAACGCTGCGGATGTTCGGATGTTCGTGGAGGTGAAGTGGGGGACCCTTGAGTTGAAGGTCCGGGTGCCACACTGCCGGTGTCACTCTGTCCTCCACCCTCACAGCCTAGCCGTGACCGTCTTCCCTGCAGGCATTGGTTCCTGTCACCATCGAAGTGGAAGTGCCCTTTGACCTCCACCGATACGTCATCGGGCAGAAGGGAAGTGGGATCCGCAAGATGATGGACGAGTTCGAGGTAGACCCTCCCCTGGGCGCCGCCGAAATCTGTCGTCACGTGGGTGGGCGTCCCTCCCCCGTCCCCCCTCCCCCGCCCCGTGGGCCTGGCCGTCAGGGCTGCCCTGTGTCCTCGCAGGTGAACATCCACGTCCCCGCGCCCGAGCTGCAGTCTGACGTCATCGCCATCACGGGCCTGGCTGCGAATTTGGACCGGGCCAAGGCCGGGCTGCTGGAGCGCGTGAAGGAGCTGCAGGCGGAGCAGGAGGACCGGGTGAGTGAGCGTGGCACGCGGGGCAGGGGCGGGACGTGGGTCTCGGCCCCGGGCTCACTTAGGATCCAGTGTCGCAGTTACAGGGGGCGGCCGGAGGGAGACCCGGGCAGTGCCGGGAGCAGTCAGCGCCCAGGGGCCTGCTGGGGCCTGGGCTAGGGCTCGGCACCGCGCTCAGTGGAAAGTGACAAGTTGGGCTTCCTGGAAAGGTAGAGGCTGGGGTGGCCCACTGACCTCTGCAGCACAGGTGGTCTCGGGCTGAGGTGCCGGGAAGTAGGGGTGAGGCCCCGCCTCGCCCCGGCAGGGCTGGCGCGGGAAGGCCTGTGGGTGCTGTGCTGCTGGGGCGGCCGCTGCTGCTCTGCAGAGGCAACGCGGAGCGACGGTGCCGGGCCTGGCCGTTCAGCGCGGGCCGCAGCTTCCCGTTTCCCAGCAGCGTGTGGTCGGGGGCAGGGCTGGAGCTCGGAAATCGGCTCACAGGCTGAACAGCCCGTGGCCTTGGGGTTCTGTCCTCTGCCCAGGCCCCTCCTGTCCACAGACCCCTTGGCACCTGGTTGCCGAACTCTGTGGCCCAGCCCGAGAAGACCCAGGATGCTCCGTTTTTGAAGGGTTTCTGTGCCTGGTGTGGAGTGGCCGCGTCCCGGGTTGTCATTGTTAGCGGGGACGAGGGTGGTGGGTCACACGAGGGGACGGTAACTGTTCTGGAGCACAGAGCGTCACAGAAAACCTGGGCGTCGCCCTTTGGTTTCCCAGGTGACAGCAGGTGTCTGGCTGGCACCAGCGCTCTGCTCTCTGCCTCATTCTCACGTGTTTCCTGTAGGCTTTGAGGAGTTTTAAGCTAAGTGTCATTGTGGACCCCAAATACCATCCCAAAATCATTGGCAGAAAGGGGGCAGTGATCACCCAAATCCGCCTGGAACATGACGTGAACATCCAGTTTCCTGATAAGGACGATGGCAGCCAGGTGAGAGTGACGTCCCGGGGGAGGCGCCGGGGCAGGTGGCCCTCATTGGCCTGCCTGGGGGCCGGTGACCGAGCAGACTCTGCTGCTGCTCCCAGGTGGGGGGCCACGGCAGGTCCCCGAGGAGCTGATTTCAGCCCAGGCCAGTCTGAGCATGTGCGGGCGGGAGGGGCGTCCTCAGCTCCACGAGCAGTCGGGGCGCAGGGTGACTCCTGCCAGGGGGCGGGGGCTCCCGTCCGAGCCGACAGGTGCGGTGCGTCCCCCGTCACCGGGGCCTCTGGGGCCCGAGGCAGGCAGTGGACAGAGACATCCGCCCCGCCCCCGCCCCCGCCGCACTCAGGAAGGCGAGAGGCAGCCGCGTCCTCCGTGCGGGGCCTCCCTGGCGCCACAGCCCCGGCTCTCGGGCCCTCAAGCCTGCGCTGCGCCCCCTGCCGCGGGTGTGGCCTCTCCAAGGTGGCCCCTGTGTCGGTGGACCCTGCGCCCCCCTGGGCCACCTCCCCCTGCTCTGGCTGCCCTGCTGGGGCTCTGCTCACTGCGTGGGTGCCACCGCCTCACGCGTGGCGGGAGCCCAGCCCGCCCTGGTGGCCACGGTCTCTGGCCACGTGGAGACAGTGCCCTGGCCCCTCTGCGTCTCCTGCTCACGCCGGGGTGGTCTCCTGCCCACCTGCCCCGTCTCCCGGCCCCTCGCGGCCTCTCAGGCTTTGGAACTCAGGCCCGGAGGGGCTGCCTGCAGCCGTCCTGCGTCTCCCGGTGCGTTCGTTAGCGCCGTTGGCTCAGCCTGGGGAGTTCGGCTCCCTGAACCCTTCGCCCTCTCCTGTATTTCCTCCTCCTTTCCCAAGTAATCGTCAGTTTCTGAAGTCGCTGCTCAGTGTTAGACGAGTTCAGCCAGCGTCCCGTGAGTCGCGCAGGGCAGGGCAGTCAGACCTTCATCATGCGCAGCTTTCTCTGGGGCGAGTCACACTGCCGTCGGTGACGCTCCACGCCTGGCCGTGCCGTGACCCGGGGGCCCCGCTGTGCACTTTGCTTGTTGGCTCCGCAGGCGCCCAGGCTGCCGCCCCCCGCCCGCCCCCCGTCCCCGTCCCCGTCCCCTGGGTCTTCTCCGTCGCCCGGGGCGGGTCTTTCTGCTCGTTGTTTCCTTTCTGGGCACCTGTCCTTGTTCTCGGGCCCCTTCCTGGTTTCTGCCTTTGCGTTGTGGGTGCCCTGTCCTCTCCCACCTGGAAGTCGTGAGTCACGGTTGTCTTGTCACGTTTCCCGCCGTCTGCCCCGAGTTGGGTTTGCTCCCGCCGAGTCTGGTGCGGGAGCCTGTCTGTCCATCCGTCCGTCCGTCCGGGCTGAGGCAGGACGGAGCAGGTGGGGGCTTGGAGTCGGGGGGCTTGCGTGGGCCGTGGGCTGCCGGCCGGTCAGTCTGCAACACCGAGTTGCCCCCAGACCACGGCCGAATGGTCACAGAAGCCGGAGGCCAAGGGGCAGAGGGGCCTTTGCTGTGTCCTGGAGTCCGGAGTGCTCACCTGCCAGTGTCTCCTCGGTCTCGCCGGGCAGGTGTCCTTTCTGGTCCTGTAATGACTCTTGGCTGGGGCGTAGGAAGGGGTGGGAGCTGAATGGACGTTGTTGACCTGTCTTTCTAAATCAGCCACCGCTGCGGTCTCCTCCTTTCTGTCCCGTGCCGACGAGGGGACGCTGGTGTGCCCTGCCGTGTGCCCACCTTGGCTTCCTGCTGGGCCGGCACCTCCTGCCGTGAAGCCCCAGGAGATGCCCCGGTTTCTGACTGCGCCCTCCTTTTTAGCCCCAGGACCAAATTACCATCACGGGGTACGAGAAGAACACGGAAGCTGCCCGGGACGCCATCCTGAGAATCGTGGGTGAACTTGAGCAGATGGTTTCGGAGGACGTTTCGCTGGACCACCGTGTCCACGCCCGCATCATCGGTGCCCGCGGCAAAGCCATTCGCAAAATCATGGATGAGTTCAAGGT
Organism: Eulemur rufifrons; assembly: GCF_041146395.1. NCBI lineage: Eukaryota > Metazoa > Chordata > Mammalia > Primates > Lemuridae > Eulemur > Eulemur rufifrons. Next base: position 826,481 of record NC_090983.1, read on the forward strand.
GAGCCCCCGTTCCGGGGACGGCCTGGTGTCCTGCTGGCCGCAGGCCGCACGGGGCTGGAAGGCGGGGTGAGGGCGCGCTGGCCCCGCGGGGGTGAGGCCAGGCCCCCCGGCCGCCCAGACACAGCCACACCCCGGGCGGCGGCTGCGGAAGGCAGCACCCTGCAGGGGCCTCGGGAGGGCAGAGCCGGCCCGTGACCTCGGCCGTCACCCGACAGGTTCCTCCGTGAGTCGAGCTTCACGTGAGATGCACAGCAGGGTGCTGCCGAAATCACTAGTCTAACTTGAGGGCGAAGGGGACAACTCCGAACCCTGATCTCTAAGCTGTTGTTAAGTCCGAGGAAAACAGCTCGCTAGGAACAGACGCCTGGTGGGACTGTTCGGCCCAGCCTTCGCCTCCGCCCCTCAGCTGATGTTGCGCCTTCCAGGTGGACATCCGCTTCCCGCAGAGCGGAGCCCCGGACCCCAACTGCGTCACTGTGACCGGGCTCCCGGAGAACGTGGAGGAGGCCATCGACCACGTCCTCAACCTGGAGGAGGAATATGTGAGTGGGGGCGGGGGCGGCCCAGGCTGCTCAGAGGCACCTGGCTCCGGGTGACGGGGCGGTGGCCTGTGTGTCCCCGGGGCAGGCAGGGGCGGGCGAGGAGGTGGGCGCCGCCCATGCCCCGCAGGCCGTGCTGAGCGAAGCCCGGCTCCGCAGCTGGCCGACGTGGTGGACACCGAGGCGCTGCAGGTTTACATGAAGCCCCCAGCACACGAGGAGTCCAAGGCGCCGTCCAAAGGCTTCGTGGTGCGCGACGCTCCCTGGGCCGCCAGCAGCAGCGACAAGGTCGGCGGTGTCCGGGGGTGGCGGGCGGGGGGCTCCGGCGCAAGGCGGCAGCGGCTCCGGAAGCTGCTCCGCGTCGGGAGCGCGAGCCCTGCTGAAGCTGTGTCCTCCCCGCACAGGCTCCGGACATGAGCAGCTCCGAGGAGTTTCCCAGCTTTGGGGCTCAGGTGGCCCCCAAGACCCTCCCTTGGGGCCCCAAGCGATAATGATGAGCAGCAGCGCCTCTCCAGCCTCTGACCCGAACAGCCCCGAGCCCCACCCAGCGGCTGGAGCCTCCGCAGAGTGTCGACAGCTCCCTCCCGAGGTCCCGCAGCGAGGGCTCCGCTCAGGGCCTGTCCCCGACGCGGGGCTCCTCGTGTTAACACTAAGCAGAGGCAATCGAGCGTCTCGTGCGGAGATGGCAGACTCCAGCTTCTGGTCACCCGGCATGTCAGTCACACTCTGACCTTCGTTGCGAGAGCTCCGCAGCCGTGGCTAGGGGTCGACTTCCTGTGTCATGACCTCAGGAAATAAATTCCCTTGACTTTATAAAAGCCAAAACGTTTGCCCTCTTCCTTTCCCACCGGCCGCCACGCCCGCCCGGCAGACCCCTGGGGGGAGGAAGGCCGGCTCTGGCGGGGGAGGTCGGTGCCCTGGGCCGGGGCCCGGGAGGCAGCGGTGACAGGGGTTCTCAGACGGTCCTGATGTCAGCTGCTTCGGGGTCTGAAAGCGCCGTGTCTTCACCCCCAGCCCCACCGCCACACCTCAGCCCGGGTCTGGCGAGTGAAGCCCGGAGGTGAGGTTGTGCGGGTTGTCTGTGCCATCCGGGTCCCCTGTGAATGTCACAGTGCCTGCTGCCACCACCTGAGACGCGCAGGGCGGGCAGGGCAGGTGGGGCCAACGGCCTCAGGTAGCAGCTGGGCTTGTGTCCCACCCACAGCTCCCTGCGCCTGCCCTGGGCCCCGTGTCAGCCGCCTTCTTCCTACCTCAGCCCGCCTGGCCGTGGCCTCGTGCGCAGTTAGTGCCACCCAACGCCTGTCTCTCGATCCAGACGTTTCTGGTGGTTGTGGGTTTGCCGTGGAGCTGGGGGTGCCCCGTGCCGGGCTCCAGGCTGCTGCCCGCCCTTGACCGCAGTGGGGTCTGTGGCCCCTCGGCCAGCCCAGAATGGGGGTGCACACTCCCACCCCCGGCCACGGGGGTCTGCACCCAGGCCCTGAGGGGCAGCTTCTCAGTCCTGGGGTGGACAGAGGCTGTGACCTGCCTGGACCCAGAGGTGAAGCCGACTGAGGCCTCGACAGCTGGGTGCCAGGGCCGCTGCGTCCCAGCCGAGGGTCCCGTCTTCCTCACGCTCGCGGCGGGGAACCCTGCGTGTCAGACGCTGGCCTTGGCGTGAGGGCTGTCCCCCAGCTGGCGTGGCCGAAGGTGTACGGCGAGAGGAAAGGTGGTCCCAGGTGGTCCACACAGAGGCATCTGTGCCCTGCTGTGAGGACCAAGGATGGGGCCCTAGTGAGTCCTCTGGTCTTCCTCCCTGCCTGTGTCCCCCAGGGGTGACAGGGCCACCGGCACGTTGCCCTGTCCCAGGTACACGAGTCCCTAGAAAGCTGCTCGTGCCGGGGTCCCACGGCCCTTCCCTGGGGCAGTCGCTCTGCCTGACACGCGGCCACACGGTTCTCCGCCGTGGAGTAACTCGAGCTGGGTCGGCTTTCGGCTCTGGAACCCCCAGACAGACCCAGGACTGCTCAGCCTGCGTCTGCCGCCAGCGGCCCAAGCAGCCTCCGAGTGCCGGAAGTCGGGACAGGAGAGAACCTTTCCTTCGGCCTAAGGGGCTGGGTGACCCTGACGGAGGGCGGATGGACACGGGGCCGGCAGGCGCCTTTGCCCTTCCCAGCACTGTCCCCTCCGGGGAGCCCCGGTGGGCGGAAAGCACCGTCCCCTCCCTCCCGTCTGCGAGAGTCTGGGGACGTTCTCCCACCGGCCAAGTGGCTTCCCTCCCCGTGCTGTCCCCGCGTCTTCCTCAGTGTCCTCCAGCAGCGCCTGGCCCCTGCCCTCCCTGCCCTCCCGCTAGAGGCAGATTTTAAACAGACTTGCGCATTTCCTGCAACGCCGGCTGTGCAGACGCACGCCCTTCCCCCAGCTCTTCAGGGGTCTCTCCCGCCTTGTTTGTTTGTTTGTTTGTTAATAAAGTTTATGGAACGACTGTGCCCAGCCCAGCTCCGCTGCAGCTCGCGATGCCGCCGGGAGCCCTGGGCGGGGGCGGGGGGGGGGTGTCCTCCGCTGAACGTCCCCCGTAGCTACGTCCCCCCTAGCGTCTCCCGTAGCCACCTCCGTGCCTCGGCCTTAACTTGGAATTTGGAGATTATATGCAAACGTGTGTAAAGACTCATGAATATGGGTGACACTGGAATGTTACAAATTCTTAAATAAAACCCGAAAGCAGACGTGGTGGCCGAGACTCTTGTGTTCCGGTTGCTGTGACCCCAGTGCCGGGTGGTTCTCCCGGCGGCCCCAGGGCCGAGCTGTGTCCTCTGGAGTCGCGTTAGCAGGAGCTGGTGGTGACCCAGGTGGCCTCCTGTTCTCCGGTCGCCACCCAGTGGCAGCTGCCCTGTAACTCTGCCCCTGTCGCGGTGGACGCCTCTCCGGAAGCTTCTTCCGCGCCGGTGTCTGATCGTCTCCCGGGAAAGGCTGCGGCTCCCAGCCGGCTGCCAGGCCCGGGCGGGTCCCGGCTGGGTTGTGCCGGCCTCGCCGGGCCGAGGGTGCGGAGCGGGCGGGGCCGCCGCAGCCCCCGCTGGAGAAGGCGCCGTGAAGAGGAAGGTGGGCCAGGACCTGGCATCCCTGCGGCGGAGGGCGGGCTGGTCCCCAGCTGGGAGACACTCACCCCACCCTGGCAAAACGACCCCAAGCCGAGAACGAGACGCCCGGCAGAACGGGCACAGCCCGCGCGGGGGGAGCCAGCCGGACGTGCCGCCGCGGGTGAAGCTGGCGGTTGTGGCGTCCCGTGAAAGGAGTCGGGCGCGGCCGTGGATTCCGTGGTTCCGGGCCCAGCCTGGTGGCTGAGGTGGTGGCTGCTCTGGGGAGAGGGGCACGGGGGAGGGGCACCCTGGCCTTGGCCCGACTGCTGGTGACAATACTGTGGTCACCCGGAAACCTGTCAGGGGGTGACCTGAGCATTTTCTTGTGTTTCAATGAATTTATCTTAAAATCTTGTGAGAAGCAACAATACAACTAACCGGCAGGAAACACCTGGAGTCTGTAACAAAGGCTTTGCCCTGTGCAGGCCCGTGACGGGCTCCGCTCTCCGCGGTCTGTGCCCGGTTCCCGGCGCCCGGCAGGCGTGTGCGGGTGGCGCGGCCGGGTGCCCTTGGCCCCGCTGAGCGAAGCCTGAACACGGGCTGGGCGTGTCGCGAGGGTGTGGTTTGGGAAGAGCCTTTTCTGGGCATGAGTTCGGCCGTACACGTCAAAGCACTTTAAAAACCGCGTGTCCTCGTACGTGTACGGAAAGGGGACAAAACTGAATCCATCGCAGGCTCTGTTGGCAGAATGTGTAGTTACGAATGTGCCAAAGAATGTAAGGGTGACCCTTAAAATAATAGAAATATATGCCGTCCGTTCTAAATAAGCAGAACGAGGAAAAAAAGAAACGCGAAACGCTTCTGCCCGTCCGCGAGAGGTCAGGGGAGGAACCCAAAGGAACAAGTGACGGGGACAGTCGGCCGTGCCGAGATCACAGGAGCCCACTGACGCGGGGGAAGAACTGAGAACACAGCGCAAAGCCCGGCAGCCCCGCGTGAAGAAACGCACAGCCTGATGCTTCTGGAAAGATGTCAACTTACCTTCCGGCAGAACCTGGCAGGAAACCTGTGCCGGAGGCCTGGCCGGCAGCTGTGCCCACGCGCTGTCCGCGCGGAGAGGTTGGTGGCCCTCGGACGCCCAGAGGGGGCTTGGCCTGCGGACGCCCGGCTCCCCTCCGCCCGCGGGGGCCTCTGAGGCCAGGGGGGCCGGCAGCGCCCTCAGGTCAGCACCGCTGCTGCGCGGCCCGAGCTCCTGACGCCGGGACCCCCGCTCAGCCCTGCCGGGCAAGGCGGGTGACGGGGACAGGTCTGGACTGGCCCTGGCAGGGTCTGGCTGTGCTGCACCTTCGCCCTCTGGGACTCTCTGGGAGAACAGAGGCCACAGTTCAGGTAACGGGGTGCCAAACGGGGCAAAGAGAGACCTGGGCGGGAGGGAGGTGGGTTTGGGGGGCAGCTGGGCGCCCGCTGTCCACACGTTTGCAGCAGGGCCGCGGGAGGTCGGCAGGGACGGCTTTCTAGCCAGACCCCTCTTTTCCAACTGCCCGAGGCCCAGAGAGGCAGAGCCGTGAGCCCAGACAGCCGGGCCCTGACACCCAGGGCCAGGACTGGGCTGTGACCCAGGGCTGGGGGTCTCTGGGTCCCCAAGGGTTGTGAGTCACCCGGCAGCCGCACACTTGCCCAGTCCCCCTGGGTGAGCAGGCTCCTCCTCAGCTCTCCGGCAGCTGCAGCTGTCACAGCTGCCGCCTGGGAGGGTCGGGAGGAGGTGGAGTTCAGCAAGGACAGCCCCACGTGTCACCTCTGCCTGGAGCCCAGCAAGCTCCATTTACATGGGGGGAAACTGAGGCTCCGTGAGGTTATTATGCAGCATGTGTTGAGTGGCGCCCGGGTTTCACCAGGCTCTGGGACACCAGAAGTCCCAGGTGGCAGTGCCAGCTCCGCCACGTCCTGGAGTGTGACCTTAGGCACGTCCCACCGGCTCAAGGCCCCTTCTTGACGGGGTGCGGCCCTGCCCCCTGCAGGAGGAGGAAGGCTCCAGCCTCTTCCTCCCTGGTGCTCGGCCTGTCCCCCCAGAGCCACTGCCCACACGCCCTCCCTCTGCGCGGCTCTGCCGGGGAGCGCCCGGCTCAGCAGCCTGTTCCCCAGGGCCGTCTTCCCCCGCTGAAATCCCTCCGGGCAGACCCTCGTCCTGGCCAGAGCCGTCCTCTTGGCCCCACAGCCTCTCCCAGCAGCCTCAGGCCTGGCACTGCCAGGGAGCCCCCGACGTCTCCTGCGCTGGGCCCTGGAACAGCAGTGGGTCCCCGGCAGGCCTGGCCGCAGCGGTGCCTCGTGCCCTGGGCCTGGGGCACCCGCCCAGACCCCGACCTGGCTTCCTGTGCCGGGACCGGACCGAGGAAACCGGAAGGAGGGAGGAGACAGCAGGGGTGTGGCCCCGGCAGGCCCTGCAGGTGGCACTGAAATCCTGGGGGGCCCTCGGAGGGCGTTTCCCGACCTGATGCACCTGTGCACTCCTGCTCCGGCCAGTCGCCGGCGAAGGGCCATCCCAGGACGACGTCCACTCCCAGGGGCTCCTGGCCCTCTGCTCCTGGTGGCTCTGGTGGCCCCAGGATGTCTGCTCCAGACCTTCGGGACGGGCCGCAGGGGAGCCCAGCGAGGGACTTGTGCTGCGCAGGATGTAAAGGGGTCTCCCTGGGGACGCCGTCCAGTCCTTACTTCAGACAGCTCTGGGTGTGTGGGTGCCTTTCAAGCTGTGGTGTTTCGTGGGAAAGGGGGGAAGGAAACAGCCAGAGCCAGCACAGGTGTCTGCTGGGCTCCAGGTGCCAGGAGCAGCCGGCCAGGGAGCTGCTACGCCGGCGTTACTTGGCTAAGCTGGTCTGCCAGCTTTTGCACGTTTGGGAAGGTATCGGGTGGCGTGATCGGTGGCGGCGGTCCACGTGTAGGGCTCCAGCTCCGGGCCACACGGGGCTGCGCCGGGCCTGCCGGGTGGAGGGGTGGCAGGTTGCAAGGAACACGCCCTGGCGACTCGGCCCCCAGAGGTGGCGGGTGCGACCAAGGAACTGACTTTCTAATTTTGTTTTAATGAATTTAAACTTGAACCGAACAGCCACACGTGGCAGTGTGCGGCTCCCACGCCGGACGGTGCTGCTCTAGGATCCTGGACTTGGAAAGGACCCTGGTGGCCACAGGCTTCAGTTCTCATTCTGTGGAGGGGACCTGAGAGATGACAAGGCCCTTGTGGCATTAAGTCCGGACCCCAGGTGTCTGTCAATGTAAATTTTATATTAAAAAGGCCGAAACAGTGCGAGGGCTTGGACGGGAGGCCGCGTCACACGTGGTCAAGAGGTCAGCTCTCTGGAGGACGTCTTTGCAGAGACTCGCTCGGAGCTTCCCCTCCGCCCGCCCGCGCCTGCGCCCGCACCAGGGGCCGGGGCCGTGGCTGACGGCACGCGTGGAGAGCTCCCAGGGCCACGGCACACGGGCTGCGTCATCTACCCACGCTCTGTTTCGAACCTACGGAACTTTTTCAAAATTGGCACAACTGGTCTAACAGACGGGAAGACCCGGCTGTCGCAGACACGACCACCTCAACCCTGCGAACTCGGGCGCGGGGGCTGCTGGGGGCCGGACACCCACCCCCCGGCAGCGTGGGGACGTCCTCGCAGCTCCCACAGCCCGTTTCCTGAGACCCCCTGGAGAGGAGGAGGAGGAGGAAGGGAACGGCGCGCGCCGCGCTCGCCCACGACGGCAATAACCGCACGGTTGACCGGGAGGCTGTGGCAAGATTTAATAGTGACGCATCTCGGGACGGCGAGCGGCATCATGCACGGTAGCTGCCATCGCAGCCTGGTTATTGCCACCAGGCCTGTGACTGCCGACAGAGTGACGCCTCCAGGAGCAGCAGGTGGACGAACAACCGTGGCCGGGCAGTTCTTTCAGAGGGACCAGGCGAGGACGAGACTCAGAACCTGACGAAGGTGGCGTCGATCTGCCGCACGGAGGGCAGGGCCAGCATGACCTTGCGCCGGTACTGCGGGTCCCTCTGCAGCGGGTTGCGCTCCAGGTACACGGTCTCCAGGCTGCGCGCGCCCTTCAGCTCGTCCAGGTCGCTCCAGCTCTCCAGCAGGTTGTCGTTCATCTGGGAGGACACACGCACACGCACACACGTGAGAGGAGCCCTTAGGGCCGAGCCGCCTGACCTCGCGCCCCACGAGCCCCACGCTGGGAGGCCACGGAGGGGCCCTCGTCCCTCCCCCGCAGGACGGCGCGGTTCGGTGTCGCGTCTTCCCTGGCACCTCAGGACACCGTCCGTCACCTCTTGATGCACCCTGGCCACCCTCCCCCAGCGCCCCGCGCGGGCCGCGTCCGCCGCCGCCGCTGGAGCCAGCAGGTCGGAGGCTGCTCCGCCCAAAACCCGCGGCTCCTGCCAGTCACCTCCGCAGTTCCTCCCACGAGGTGTCCCCGCTGCTGGTCTCAGCGGCACGAACACCCCGCCACGGCTGTCTCACCCCACCCCGCCACGCGCCAGGGGTACACAGGTGTGACAGGTGGGACTCGGAGGTCCAAGCAGGCGGGAGGCTGCCACGCCTGCCCGGAGGGGACCTGCCTTTGGCGGAAAGTTCTCTCTTTTCAAACACGCTGGGGACGAGAGCACGGAGCGAAGCTGGGATCACAGCGGGGCGCTCTCTCTGCCAGGCCTGGGACTAGCGGGTGTCCGTTAGCGGAGCCCTTTCAAGCGAGTGTCACTAAAATGATGCTGCGCACAACTTACACATTTTATAACATAAAAAAAAAGCACTCATTTAATAAAAGTGGCAATATCACACTGTTTGGAAGAAATAAAACTTTTTTGTAGCACAGTCTACCTAAAAGACTTTTCCTCATATCACTGGTGGCCGACGCAGGCTGGCAGCTCTGGTGCAGGGCGTGTGACAGCTCTGTCACCTCCTCTTCCCCTTAAGCGCACACGGCTCTATCCGTGCCTGTCACTGTCACACCCCACGTGCTTCCTGTCACTCGCGTCCCAGCACATCCTGGTGCCACTGTCCCACCAGTCCACAGGGCGCGTCACCTCTGTACCTCCAGGTCCCGGCGATCTGGGGTTTCCCACCGCACGGCCATCTCGGAGCGGGCTTCCTCGGGATTCAGTAACACGAAACTGGGAATGTCACTCGCCACCAATGGCACGTGGTAGGTGATGTCTCTGATGCTGGCAATTTTCGGAGGTTCTTATCTTTGTATTTTCCCAAAGTGGAGCCAAAACATCCCCAGTGTTGTCTCCACGGCCATCGCGGGAGCCCCTGAGCGCCAGGCTGGGTGGGGCTGTCACGCTCGCGGACGGGAAATGGCATTTGTCTCTCCAAGCTCTTCACAATGGGATGCCGAGGAGCGTGACTTGGGTGTGTGGATTCGTTCCTTTTCCTAAAACGTGTCTCCCCAGAAGATACAATTTTTAGCCTCTTCTGATCTCAAACATTTCCACCTCCTTCTCACATCTTTTTAAAAAGTAAAATTGACTTTTTGAAGAAATCTGGACTCACTGTCGTACAAAGCGCCTCACCCGGGTTCCTCCGCCGCGTCCTGCGCTGTCGCCGGCCTGTTCCCCCAGCTCGCTCGTCCGAGAACCGGAACTGGCGCCTGGCGCGTGGCGAGCGCAGGCGGAATGTCGCTAGCGAGTGCTCCGCTCGGATGGGGCGCACGAGCCGCCCACGGCCAGCGATGCGGAGTCCGATCACGCAGGTCAAGCTGGTGACCCCAGGTGACTCTGGGGACATTTCCCCTCTGCAGTCAGCAAGTTCTCCACGGCACGATACTTGGGCCCCAGTGCACACACCAGCTCTCCAGTCTTTGCCCGTCTGCCGACGACCCTGCCTGAACCCACTACCGGGATTCCGCGGTGACACGGCCCCAGTCAGCACTTTCCCAGGAGACTGTCTCGGTGTTTGAGACCCAAACTGAGGTTTTGTGCATACTGGGCTCTGCATTCTGCACGCACACACAAATGCACGTATTCCCCATGACGGTGGTTTCCTGGCTGATATTTGTATGGAAAACTTACATTTATTACCCTAAACTCAGTAACATTTTAAACAAAACAGACGTGCAGAGTTCCTAAGATACATATCATAAACAACTGGTAGAATATCAAAATCACTTAGTTTTTGAACATCTATACGACACGTTACCAGAGGGGACGTGCCCCTGGTGTGCTGTGGCAGCAGCGGAGACATCTCCTACTCCACATGGCGCTCAGGATTCCGGAGAGCGAGCGGGAGCTCAGAGGACAGACGGCAGCCGCGGTCTCTGCAACCTCATCTCGGAAGTGAGACCCGCCTTCCGCTGCACCCCACGGGCAAGACGTGCGCCCGCCCAGCCCGCTCGGGGAAGGGCTCACACAGGTGTGGCTGCAGGTGGGACCAGCGGGCACCGGTCAGCGACAGCCACCACCGTTTCCACTGGCACTGTCCTCCTTGTGTGGCCACGCTTTCCTGCTGCTTTGACTGGCTCGTGGTGTTTTATTACTGGGTACTGTGGATGTCACAGAGTCTGAATTCTGTGGTCCTCCTTTAAAAAGTTTTGCTCTGGCAGATGCGCTTGGTCCCATGGGTGCATGGCCGCAGGCTCTGTGAGGCCCTGCTGCGGTTCCGAGGGTCCCTGTCCACGCTGGCAGGCCGGAGCTCCAGGGTCTCCAGGCACCGTGTGACCCCCGGACTCACCATGGGGCCTGCAGCTCCAGGCCCCCCCGGGTCTCCCTCTGCTGACCGTTGGGGCCGCGGCTTCCTCTCTGGTAACCGGCCCCGAGAGCCCCAGCCCCTCGGCAGCCCCCCGCCTCTCCCCTCTCCTGGCCGCGGACAACGCCACGCAACCCCGGACCTCGCTGCCGCCTGCTCACTCAGCCTCACGGCTGCGGGACTGGAGACCCGTGTGTCTGTTCACACAGTTTACGCAGTGGGACAGGTCAGTCAAAGTGGCCTCAACCCCAGCGTGGACGGAACTTACCCAGAATTCCTGGAGCTCTGTTAGATGGCTGACATTTTCAATCTTTTTGATTCTATTTGATGCAATGTCCAACATCGTGAGTTTGTTCTAAAATAAGGAGATAAAATGTTTCCTGGATTACCTCAGTTCAGCGACTGCGTGACCGTGCGTGTCTCTGCTTCCCAGGACAGGGCGTGCCATGCGACCGCCCACCTCCTGCAGCCTCCCGGGCCAGGGTTTCCACCAGGGCCTGCACAGCCACCTGCTCAAGCTGCGTGGCCGTGGGATTCGCAACTGCACCACACGCCAGCCCCGTCCCATGAGCACCCAGTGACATCGCAGTCCCTGGGAAGAACAGAGTGGCCCTGGGGCCCTGAGATGGGCTTTGAAGACAGGGTGACAACTACGGTAACATTTATTTTGTGCTTATCACGAGGACATGTATGATACCAAGTAACCCTCAAAACAGAATTCCTCCCTCCGTTCAGGGATGAGACACCTGGGGGTTCGGGGCGGGGGTAAGAAGCCGCCCAGGCACACGGTGCAGGCGCGAGGTAGCCCAGGCCTGAGCCCGCACTGCCACCTGGGAAGAGGTCGCCGGGGCACAGGTGCAGAGAGGGGAGGCCTGGGCCCCGCGGGGGAGTCTTGAGCTGCTGAGGGAGCAGGAGGTGAGCAGGTGCTCAGGGACCGAGGACGGTGCCGGGGACAGCGAGCGCCTGCCGTGGGGAGCGCACGGCCCCCCAGGGGACAACACTGTGTTTTTATGGTCGTCTACTCGAAAACGACATCACTTACTTTCCAATACACATCAGCTAAGCCTGGGTAATGTTTTCTAAAAGCTTACAGAGTTTCAATATTTAACAGAAGAATAATTTTGTAATGAAAAGTACACCTATTAAAGCTCCACTGCTTGCTACGGTATGTTTAACCAAACCAACTGGCAGGTTTTTCTAAACTCCACGGGAAACGTTTGCAAGCTGCCGAGAGTTCACTCCCTTCCTCTCTGCCCTCTCCCCCTCCCTGCCCCGTTTGAGAATTCTCTTCTGTCTTCTACTGCATTCCTGGTGTTCTGATTCCAAATCCTCCCCAGTTTTAAGGGAAAGTTAAAAAAGTCTCAAAATTAAAAAAACCAAGAACCATAAAAACAGGCAGAAGCACCAGCCAGCAGCTGTGCTGACGGCGAAGCGCCGTGGCCGCAGCCTCACAGCTCTGCCGGGCCCTGCCTGCCCCCACCCCGGCACGCGCCGCGCGCACGCGGGCCCCCTCTCCAGCGAGCTGTGCACTCCCCGACGTCCCTCTCGCGAGGCCGGGCGCCGGCGTGCTGCGAGGCAGCCCCTTGACACCCTGTCACCTAGGCGCCCGGCCGTCCATGCGCAGAGTCCTTGTCCCTACAGTGTGCTGGGGGGGCTGGGGTCCAGGGCAGAAAGGGCCTCAGGGGAGCTGTGAGGGGGCCGGGGCCGTGGGCAGCCTGGGGACACGCAGCAGGGGGGCGAGGCCAGGTGTGCAGACCTGTGTTGCTGGGACAGCACATTGGCCACGTGGGAAGAGGTTCGCTTACTTTCTTACCTCCCACCACAAAAATAAATTCCAGCTGTATTAAGAGATAAAACCTAAAAGGAAGTACCCGTCTGATCTCTAGTTGAAGAAAATCCCAGAGGAAAGACTGTCACATTTGACCTTGACCATCCTTTAGTGCAGGTTTTTTCTGTTTTGTTTCAGAGGCCCAAGGAGCTGTTTAACCGAGATCCCGGGGTGGCACCCGACTGGTGCAGGTCTGAGCTCCTCCTCCGCCTGGGGACCCCTGCTCAGGTGAGCCCCGCGCCGGGCCTGCCTCCAGGGGACGTGAGGGTGCCTGCGGGTGACTGCGGGGCAGGGGCCACAGGGGCGCCGAGGGTGGGCTCTGTGGGGGCCCCGGGCCCTCCGCACAGCACCCAGCTCCAGCCACAACCCGGCCCCACCTTTCAGGGATGCCCCAACTCATCACTGCGCCCCTGGGAATGCAAAGCGCATGAGCTGGTTTGTAAACTTCTAATTGTCTGCCAGGTTGGAGGAAGGTGACTCAACTTTCCACAGGCAAATTCTAATTTTTCCAAAACTTTATGTAGATGTTGGTGAAATGAATTCAAAATGTGGTTTTTCCTGCAAAACAACATTACTAATGGCAACCAGGCCCTGGGGCTGAGACACAGAGGCCAAAGGAAGCTTTAATGAGATTAAAGCTCTGTCTACCATACCAAAAATGACCAATCTGGTTACATTTGCTGGCAATTAAACAAAACAGAAAAAAAAGAACCCCAGTAAAATTGAATGAGAAGAAGTCTTTTATTTGTCTTGAATACGGTGCTGAGGAAAAGCAGGCTGAGCAGGCAGCTGCGGGCGGGGTTGTCCCGGCCCAGCCGAGGGGAGGGCGGGAGGCGGGCACAGGCCCAGGGAGGGGAGGAGGCTGCCCAGCGCCCACAGGGGAAGGGGCAGGGCTGCGAGCCCCGGTGCCCCTGTGGGCAGGGAGAGGTGGCTGAGGCAGCCGGGCAGGGCGGGAGGTTCAGGGGCCTGGAGGGGAGAAGGAAAGGGCAGGTGCTGCGCCAGCTGCCCTTGGTGGTACCAGGCCTTTATGGGCAGGTAAGGTTTGCTTTTTTCAAATCTTCCCAAATGCCTACAGCACAGGGTGGACTCGCAGTGACCCCTGCCCCAGCGGACTCCGCACAATTCTGCATAAAGTGGCAGCCCTTCAAGGCACACCTGTCCTGCGCCCCCCAGCCCTGAGGCTCCCTGGGAGGCCTCTCGGAAGCCTCTCCGAGTGCGTCCACCCGACACCAGCCCCGGGGCCGGCGTGCGCAGTCTGGCAGCCGCCGGCCCTGCCCAGTGCCCACTGCCCACCCAGCCCGCACGGCCCAGGGCGCCTTACGTTGTTCTCCAGGCCCTCGATGACCTCGATGCCGTTGTGGCTGAGGTAGAGCTCCCGCAGGTTCACCAGGCTCTGCAGCCCCTCGATCTTGGTCAGCCGGTTGCTCTGCAAGAACCACGCGGGGGCAAGTGTGACAATGGCATCCTCCTGAAGAATTCTAAGACTAGGGCATTTCACTTACAATGTGCTAGAATGAGACTCGTGTGGAGGGAAAAGGCGGATCAGAGTCTTGCATCTGCTGCACTGGGCTAAAATTCACGCACGGGAATTAACAGGTTTTTTATGTAAAGAACGTTTTTTAGATGTATGTGGGGAAGGTTTACCTGAATCTAATTAATAATTTTAAAATGTCAGAATTGCTCAATACTTTAAAAGTAAATTAATTCTTACTTCCCTCATTATTATTACAACTCAAATGAGACTTTACAAGAAGCCTGTGGAACGTCTGCCTCACCAGCAGACGGCACTTCCACGCACCCCTCACGGTCAGTCGGGGACCCCCACGCCGGGCCCTGTCCCCATCTTGCCTCAAGGCTCTGATTCCACTAATTTGCTTCCAGTGAACATGGTGACATGAGCGCAGGCAAACTCAAGCGTGTCCTGATGCCCAAGCGCAGACGTCCGGCAGGGCTTTGTTCTCTGGACGACGGGGAGGGAACTGCCCGGTCACCCAGCCCAGCACTTTAGGGGGATTCGGAACAAGCTTGATCTTCTCCCACCCAAGCACTGACCAGCCCGGCCACGCTTAGCTTCCGGGAGCAGGTGAGACTGGGCAAGCTCAGCCTTCTGAAGTCCCCTTTGGCTAAAAGCCACCTAAGACTATTAGTGGGAAAAGGAATATGACCCTTGAAGAATGAAACTTTAGCCCAACCTCCGGGGCGGTGGGTCTGGCCTGTAATCCTAGCACCTGGGAGGCTAGGGCAGGGGGATCACTTTAGCCTGGGAGTTCAACACCCGCCTGGGCAACATAGTGAGACCCAGTGTCCAAAACAAGAAGACTGAAATCCTACTTCAGTGTGCGTGTGCACGTGTGCACGTCCGTGGCATCTAGGCTCGGGAGGCCATACCTGCATGCTGAGAACTGTCAGGTTGGCAAGTGCATCCAAGTTCTGAAGTTTAGTAATTTTGTTTTTCCCCAGAAACAAACTCTCCAGGTTGGTCAGCGTGTCGATGTTCTCAATTGCCTGCGAGGAGGACAGAGGGCGGTCAGTGCTGCACGGCCCGGGAGCTGCGCCAGGCAGGGGGAAAGTGCCAGGGACAGGGCTGTCTGGGTGTTAGCTCGGCGAAGTCGGGCAAGTTACTCATCTGCTCTGGAAACTTCCCAGTGGAATCGCACAGTATGAAGAGAAAAGCAAGAAAAGGGGTGGAGAGTCCAAGGCTCTGTCTCTCGGGCTCCCTCCTAACGTTCAGGTTTCCAGGGCTCTGGGGCTCCGGGGGGCAGAGTGGAGACCTCTGGGCCGGCACATTTCTCAGCACCTTCCAGCCCGAGCCTCTGAGCTGACACATCACTGTGCTGCTCCACACAGCACCCGCCAAACCCACCCCGTGAGCCTCAGTCTCCACGGGCTTGAGATGCCGGAAGTTCTCACCCGTCTTTAAGACCCTGGAATGCCCACTTGGGACTCGTGAGGGGGGCACCCTCATTCCGTGGCTTGCTGCCCCTCGTGCTCGGCTCCCACGGCTCCCTGCCGTGAACACACACTGTGAACACACGCCTCGCCACGCAGCCACAAACCCGCCGCAGGCAGGGACGACGCCGTCCCGCCTGGTCTTCGCAGCTGCCTTGTGTGCAGCAGGTTAGCGGCTCTTTACTGACTTCAGCTTCCCTCCTCGTAGCTCACCTCTCTCTCAGCACAGGTTATTCTTTCGACATTTCCGCAGACACAAAACAAGCAGGCCGAGCACGTGCTAGCAGGGCGGGGCTCCAGCCAGCGCGGAGGGGCTCTCATCTCATGGTCGCAGCAGGCCTCGGCCGCGGGGCCGGGCAGGGCCTGCTCACAGGCCGTGGCCTGGATCAATTTGTGATGGGCCACAGTTCTCCCGGAACGTTCCATAGTGAGGGCCCTGATAAAACGCTGACATCGGGGCTCCTCTCTAGTTTTAAATGTGCTGCTTTGCTGTTTGTGGCCAGGAGATCTCTAACAATAGCCGTCAAGAGACTCTCGCCCAAACTGCCCCCCGTGGTGTGCACCTGCCCAGGCTCTCAAGGGCCCAGCGGCACCGACCGCCGTGTGCTGTAGCCCCTCCAGCAGCCGAGCGGAGGGCGCAAAAACACGGGGTGCAGGTGGACGTGCCCAGAGACACTTGCCTGAGCCACCGAACAAGGCTGCGAGAACACAGGCTCAGTGCCGCGACCCCGATCAGGAGCCAGGTGTGGGGCCCGTGGGGTCTTCTGGCTGACGGAAGTCCCCATCCCTGCCCGTGGGAGCCACGCCGCTCTCCGCCCAGCAGACCCACCTGTCAGCCCTTCAGTAACGCCCTCCCAGGCTCCCCTCACGGCTGCCAGGGACTCGTGACACCAGGTATGAGTCCACTGGCGAAGGACCTGCTCCTGCTCCTCCTACGGAACCCCGTGTCACGTTTTAGAAGTCTCCTGTTTCCATTCTGCCCCACGGCTCCAATGTCCAGCGGATCCTGCAGAACAGACCTAATCCTGGTGGGGACCTGTCCCAGGGGCGAGAAGCTGTCCAGGGAGGAGGGGCCAGTCCGGCACTGTGTTCTGGGTGTCTGGGCAGCAAGGCACCTTCTAAAGCCCCTGGCACGGATGTCAGACCACTGCAAGCGACCGCTTTGCTGAGCTTCCTCTGGAGAAAACCCCCGCGAGCGCGTCCCAGAGCAAGGTGCCCTGGGTCGGCGGGTTCACCCCGGGTCGGCGGGTTCACCCCGGATCGGCGGGTTCACCCTGGGTCGGCGGGTTCACCCTGGGCGAAGCACAGCCAGCCGGTCCGCACTGGGGTCTCGGTTTAGACGAAGGGCCACTGAAATCTACGTGCAGAACAAAGGCCAGACCACCCAGCTTGGGCACATATTCTTACTAGTGCTGACTTCCACTTAGCACTTTTTCTTAAAAGAATAATTTCCTGGTTCATGAAAGAAATCACAGCACCGCCAGAAAACACAAGCCAACCACACATCCACACGCGTCCGTCTGTCCACACGCAGCGCGAGGACGCCGGTCCGTGCGTCGGCACCTACCCGGATGCGGTTGGATCCCAGCTCCAGCATCTGCAGTTGGTGCAAGTTGCTCAAGTTCTCAATTTTATTGATTTTATTGTTGACCAAGAAGAGTTTCTTCAGTCGTGTCAACTTGTCAATCCCTTCGATGTTTCTCAACAGATTAAAAGAAATATCTAGAACCCTGGAAATAAGCAAAACTTTTTTTAAAACAAATGAGCACAGGTTGCATAGAATTTAGCTAACTCAGAGGTGACATCCCCACCCAGGGGGCTGCAGTCCCCAGGGGATCCCGTGCCCAGGAGCCTGGGGTGGGGCGGGGGTGGGGGCGGGGAGAGGGGGCAGCCTACAGCCTCCTGGTGCCCTGGCTCCCAGCGCTGTATTGGAGGCAGAAACCACGTTTCATTTACAGCTGTGTCTACGGCAGGACCCAACACCAGGCTCTGCACACAGAAGGGATCTGAGAAGTATTGAATTAAAAAGAAAACAAACAAAAATCAACGGGCAACAAAGTGGCAGAAGCCCAGGTAAAGTTTTATCTAGGACCCGACTCCTAAAATTAATGTCATTTATTCCTTTATTTAAAAAAAAAGTTAAAGGCCAGGTGTGGTGGCTCACGCCTGTAATCCTAGCACTCTGGGAGGCCGAGGCGGGAGGATCACTTGAGGTCAGGAGTTCGACACCAGCCTGAGCAAGAGTGAGACCCCCATCTCTACTAAAAAATAGAAAGAAATTATCTGGACAACTAAAAATATATAGAAAAAATTAGCCGGGCATGGTGGCGCATGCCTGTAGTCCCAGCTACTCGGGAGGCTGAGGCAGGAGGATGGCTTGAGCCCAGGAGTCTGAGGTTGCCGTGAGCTAGGCTGACACCACGGCACTCTACCCTGGGCAACAGAGCCAGACGCTGTCTCAAAAAAAAAAAAAAAGTTCAAATGGCAAAAGAGGAAATCATGGATTCACCTTCCCTTCTACCCAATTCCGGCAGCATCCCTGAGTGGAGACTGGCCAGGAGTCCCCCCGCAGCCTTCCCAGCAAAGGTTCACTTTGCAAGTCCACACGGCCCAGCCCGCCGGTGACATGCGCAAAGGTGCTGTGCCCTCCTGGGGCCTGAACACGGGCAGGCAGGGACCTGGGAGCCAGTTGCAGGGCAGGACCCCGTGGCAGAAGTGGCCCTGCCCAGGCCAAGAGCCAGGCAGGGTGGGCTCTGGGAAGGCTGGGTGCGCCCACCGGCCGTCTCCCCGCACCCCGGTCTGCTTGGGCTTCAGGACTCACTCTAGCTCTGTCAGCGCCTCCAGGTTCTCAATCTTCTTGATCTGGTTGTCGTAAAGATCCAGTTCTCGAAGATTCTGTAGCTCCTCCAGATTCTCAATGCATTTAATTAAATTTTGACGGAGGCAGAGAGTCTGGGGGACGGGAAAAGGACAATTGACATAGGCAAGGGGGAGGCCACAAGAAAGCGTCAGCTGTTACTGGAGGACACAGGACAGGCCCTCCTGGCGGAAAGATGTGCTTTTATTCTGCTGTCTTCCAGAGAGGCGCTGACCTTGGAGAGGCAGGTGAGTGGGGGTGCTAGCGACCTGGAGCAGGCCCCGCCCTGCTGACCTGCGTCCTTCTGGGGTTGGGCGTGTGTGGCATTTGCTGGCAGAACGCAAGAACCCTTAGCGGACTCCATTCTGAGACTCCAGTTTCACTGAGGTCCATTAAGGACGGGGGGACCTGGCGAGCGCTTAACCGAGTGCAGGCTCTGCCCTGCCTCCGTCTGCGGCCTGAGCTCCAGGGTCGCCCCCAAGCTCACACCCACCATGTCAGGATAAGGACATCTGCCCAGATCCAGCGGCAGCTCAGGGCCTTGCGCAGGATGGACAAGGCCTGCACCTCAGGACTGATTTCCCGGTCACGGATCTGTCCACACCCCGGGCGAGTGCTGCCAAGTCACCGCAAGGCAAGACCAGTGTCCTTCTCACCTTCACTTTCTTCAGAACCTCAAACCCTTCAATTTTCCCAATGCGATAGTGATTCAGATCAACATCCTGAAACAAAGAGGAAGAAGAAATCTCGCTCAGCTGCAGCAAAGCAAGGCCCGGCAGGCAGAGGTGGGGGAGAGGTGAGGGAGGTGGGGAGGGGGTGGGGGAGGTGGGGGGAGGGGTGGGGGAGGCGGGGAGGGGGTGGGGAGGTGGGGAGGGGGTGGGGGAGGTGGGAGAAGGGTGGGGGAGGCGGGGAGGGGGGTGGGGGAGGCGGGGAGAGGGGTGGGGGGAGGGGTGAGGGAGGCGGGGGGAGGGGTGGGGGAGGCGGGGAGGGGGTGAGGGAGGCGGGGAGGGGTGAGGGAGGCGGGGAGAGGGATGGGGGAGGCGGGGAGGGGTGGGGGAGGTGGGGGAGGGGTGGGGGAGGCGGGGAGAGGGGTGAGGGAGGCAAAGAGGGGTGAGGGAGGGGCCGGGCACCAGGGTGGACCTGCAGCAGGAGGACGACAGTGGCAGGGTGTTGCCGGAGGCTCTTTTACGTTGGTTTTATGTCACACTGACCCTCAACACGATTGGTGTCTGACACCTTTCTCTCACTCCCAGCTCCCATGAATGCAAAACACGTGTCCAGGCTCCAGGGATAAACACCCTATCCCCGCGGTCCCCAACCTTTGGCACTAGGGACCGGTTTTGTAGAAGACGGGCCTGGGGTGGGGTGGGGTGGTTTGGGGTGATTCATGTGCATCACGTGTACTGTGCAGTCGGACCTCTCGCTAATGACACTGTGTGTTTGCAGCCGCTCCCCAGCGCTAGCATCACCCCCTCAGCTCCACCTCGGATCACCAGGCGTTAGATTCTCGTAAGGAGCCGCAGCCTCGGTCCCTCCCGGCGCAGTTTACAGTAGGGTCCACGCTCCTGTGGGAATCTAGTGCCACTGATCTGACAGGAGGCCGGGCTCATGTGATTATGTGAGCAATGGGGAGCAGCTATACATACAGATGAAGCTTCACTTGCCCCATGCTGCTCACCCCCTGCTGTGTGGCCTGGTTCCTAACAGGCCACCACGGACAGGTATGGGTCCGTGGCCTGGGGACTGGGGACTACAGCCTTATCCTGTCAGCACCAGAGACGCACTGTGGGCTCAGGCGGCCCAGCAGCTGGCTGCCACACAGCGTGGGGCTCCGTCCTCCAGGCTGTCCATAGGCACACTGCTTTCCAGACAGCGACAACGCAGTCATCGGAGCCACACAATTTATGATTTGCCACACAAGGCCCCAATGGCTAAACAGAAATGGGATTTCAATAACTTGTATTAAAAATAACAAGAACATAGGAATCCGACCCAACTAACGGAGGCTACGCGATCTCGCTAGGGAAATCATTTACTAATCTGGCACCTTCATACAAGACAACCCGATGGTCAGGGTGGTCCACACCACAGCCCGAGGCTGGGCCCAGCAGGCAACGTTACCTCTGCATCTCTGTCCAGGTTGATAGTTTCCATGTCCACAGGCAGCTCATGTTCTTCTGAAAAAAGGAGAAGAAAAAGAGAAGTCCATTCAGAACCTCACTTAGAGGAGGCGGTGGCCCCAGGCTTCTGTAAAGAACCGCCTCCCCGCTGAGGTCTGGAGAAGCTTGGCTCGTGGAGCCAACTCAAACCCGAGGAGAAAGACCCGGATGGTACAGCAAGGCCCTGGAGGGCATGGGAGGGTCAAACCCTGCTTCAGCAACGGTGACTTTTAAATATCCTGAGTTTCCTGAATTCAGCTATTGGCAAAGGTCTCCAAACTTCCATCTGCACCAATGAACTTCCCAGGAAAGGACACGTAGTCTAAGGCTGTTGGCAGACAGGAGGGCAGGGGGCCCTCGGGTGGTGCGGCTGGCAGCAGCCGGCCCTTCCCACGTTCTTTCCCTTTGTTGGTGGCAGTAAGTCAGGCTATTTGAATACGGATCACTCTGGGCACATCAGATGTTCCAGGACGTGCCTCTTATTGCTTTGGAGGGTGGCCCGGCACCTACAAATGCCTCTCTCTGCAAAGAGCAATACGAAACGAAGCACAGCTCAGCAGACAGGATCAAAGAGCCTCGCTGAATAATTTAAACACACGTCTCAATTGGAAGACGGGTGAACTAATTCCAGCAGAGAAACTCATCTGGGTTTCTCCACCCCAGAGAGCCGGCTTCGCTGGGCTGGGCGGCTGAGGGCAGCTGTGAGGGCGGCTCTTCCTCTCCGTCGCGCTGGAACTTGCTGAAGCTCACGTGCTGGGCAGGACCAAGACACACGTGGCACATGTGCCCACAAACGCACACCCATGTGCATGCAGACACACGCACGCCTTAAAACTTGAAGAGCAACAGTAATTCCTTAATATCATCAGACCTCAGTCCCTGTTCACATTTCCTCAACCATCTTCTCAGTTCTTTCCCTAGTTTGCTTGAATTAGGGTCCAAATAAGGTGACGTATTTCGACTGGATGGCATTTCTCTTCCAATTTTTTGTTGGATGAAACAGGCTGCTCATCTCGTAGTGCTGCTCCCGTCTGGACACTGATTACGGCACCAGGATACTCTCGACTGCATTTCCTGCAGACGGCCCGTCACTCCCCGTCTCACCTGAGCTCACGCTGCCCCTCCCTGGACCACATCTGCACCCGGCGCTGCAGGGGAGCTCGGTCCTGGGCCTCACGCCCCGACTGGCTCCTTCTAAGACGAGCGGTCACGGGCTCCTCGACTGGAGGCCTGAGGGGAGCGCGTGGCATTGGGGTGGCTTAAAAGGATGGTCCCATAGAGCTGGATTCACTTCACTGTCCTGTCACTATGCCTTTCCTATAATGAGCAACTGCGGCTAGTTAAAAAATATGAGGCTTGCTACAGTTTATCTAACTTTAACTTTGTAGGACACCAACCAAAGAATTAAATAAAAGGAACTGGGAAAAACCAAGAGATGTACCCAAATGCCCCCCAAAGACAGCATAAACCCAACATTCACAAGCTCAGGAAGTTGCACTGGAAGAGGCACTACGAGTAAGGTGGGCTGCCCAGGTCACTCCGTGTCCACACCAGGACACTTTGAGAGTAAAAGGGGCGTCACGGACCGTCATGCTGGCTCGCAGGTAGAAACTGGGCTGTCCCCGGCTCCTCGACACACGGTCATGCTCTAATGGGGTCCCATCTGTACTGCATCGAGCACAGCGCTGGCCCCCACACTCAGAATGTCAGCTGACCCCTCAGACACGGCTACCAGCCTAGAATATCCTCTGAATGCCTTACGTATTCATCCTATTTTAAAAACAAGTTAGGGAAAATAAGTAGAAGGTGACAGTTAACATGTTTAAATTTGTTTTATTTGAACTTGAGACTTAAATACAGGTAAGAGCGAGTCCTGGGTTCTCTAAGGACTGGAAATGCGTGTTCCCAGGGAACTCACAGTCAGCCAGTCGGCTGGAGGAAAGAACCTTGGACTCAGACGAGCCGGGCGCCAGGCCAGCCGGTCTGTCTCGTTGCCGTGTGCCCTTGGGCGAGCCGTAGCGAGTCTCACCGATGTCATGGCTAACACGTTACAGCATCACTGACTGTGCCGAGAGCCCGGGAAAGGCAGCGCACGGCAGTTCTGTCCTCCCAGAAACCCGACGTCTCCACAGCACACGTCTGAGGACGGCGGCCCCCACTCCCGCTGCGCACGACTAAGTCGGACGACAACGGCACCTCCATCCATCACTCCCATGCACTCTACTCCACCCACGTCACTTCCAGAATACCGACTCTGAAGTTCCAAAGCAAATGTGGCTGGTACTTTTCTGGTAATCTTCTTTTGCCTTAAAATTAAGTTGCCATAGTTACCATCATCTTTGCTGGCAGAGAGAGCACAACATGATTTTAAAAATCAGCTTTTCTTTTTATAAATTTAATTTTTATAAGGGTAATGCATGATTATCCATACCTTGTATAAAATCTAGAAAATGTAGGACCTATAGGTCCTTCTCAAACCAGCTATTCCAAAGACTCTGAGCAACAGTTTGATGTATTTTCTTTCTTAGGCAAGTAAAACTACATATTCATTTTTTTTAGCTAAAAATAAGATTTTAATATGCATACTATTTAGAAACTTGCTTTTTTAACCTAATAATATATCTTGGACATGTTTCTATGTTCATGGTTTCTCTCATTCTTTTCAATATAAATTGATTTTTTAAGCAAACAAACCAAAAGGCTTGGGCCATTGTTGAGGAGAGCGAAAAACCACCCTTATGGGCTGAGAAATTACTTTTCTTAACTCTAAATTTATTTTGTGGTTCCTATTCACTAAAACAACAGGAGACACTGGGCGTGGTGTCACGCACCCTAGTCCCAGCTGCTGGGGAGGCTGAGGCAGGGGGATCACTTGAGCCCAGGGGTCCAAGGCTGCAGTGAGTTGTGATCATGCCACTGTCCTCCTCCTGGGCAATGGAGGGTGACCCTGTCTCTTAAAAACAAACAAACAACAACAAAAAACCCCAACAACCATTGGAAGTTATGGGCTCATTTTCCACATAAAATGATTTTCCTAACATCTGGGGACTTCAGAAGTCAGTCCCCAGGCCTGCGGAAACGGTGACGTAGCATTCAGAACGACTTCTCCAAGAGAGTCGAAGTTTCTGTTGCTCTGGTAGGACATAGAAACACAGAAACCAGCTACAGTGTTTACCTCAAATCTTGCTTGCTGAACATATGGTTAATAAAACAATTTTCTGGTTCTGTCCCAGATGACATCCTGGTACCAATATCAGCAGCAGCGTTTGCCTTCAGGGGAATTAGCAGAAAACCACATCCTTCTTGCAAGTGCCGTAAGGAGCTGGCCCACTGAGGGGGTGTCTTAGAGCACGCTTCTCCCAGACAGCACACCCCGCTGCCCCCGGCCCACGGAGGGTCCCTAAGGAGCACCGCAGCCCTTCCCGGGACTGACACAACCCCGAGACCCCACGGACAGACCACACACAACACAGCCAGCACCCCTGAGCGAGCCGGCCTGGTACCTTCTGGGTCCTCGTCCCTCTGCTCCTCCCCATCCTTCAGGCTCTGTCTGCTGAGGTCTGTCACACCGATGCCACCAAGCTTCCGCCCTTCTTCATCGCCCGACTCTTCAGATTCGACCCGCCTGTCGACTGAACCCACACAGCAGTAAGAATCCACAGCCACTTTATGTGACTATTTGAGGAACATGTGACAGATCTGCACCCAGCTGTGAGTCAACAAGACCATTCAGAAATGTCTGTTGAATCCAGTTCAAGGAACATCTAAGTGTCTCCCATGTCCCTGTCCCACATGAGCAAACCGTGGCAGGAGATCTGGGGTGGAGAGAGCAGAGCAGGGGGGCCACATGGATATTTAGGAGTAACATACTCTTCCTGCCCTCAAGGAACTTGTGACGAATTGCCAAGTGTTCTGAAAGCCTTGGGATCATTTGTGGTCAGATGTACTAACGGTTCCATGTAGTGAGGCACCGCTTGAATGACTCTCACTTTTGGCCTGGATGTCCTCCGCAGAGGGGACCACTGTGACCCCTCCAGCCACATACCTTCATCCATGCTCCACTACCCATGTGGCCAAGAAAACCAGCCCAGGTCACAGCCCCATGTTCTGAAAGGAATCAAGACTAACTCACTCAGACTGGCAGGGGCACCAGTGAAAAACCAGAATACAGCCAAGAGTGCCGACTACCCAAGGAAAAGTCACCGGGCAGAGTGCTACCAACCGCAAGCTTTTAAAGGTGGCACACAAAGTTTTTTTTAATAAATATTTTTTGAATTAATGAGTAAGGCAATGATTAAATGTGGCAGGTAAAACTTCTTTAGCAAGGTTGTCAAATCACTTTTCTTCTTACTTTTTTTCATGATCTCTTTTGGAAGACTGACTGGAAGATGTGAGGCAATGACGTTGTTTGGAATTACCAACCATACTGAAAGTATTCTCTTTCCTGACTATGGCTTATCTATAAAGGGATGTGCTCTTTGAGGGAAAGAAAGTTCTGGTTCCTCCTGGTATTTCTGGCTGTGCCTAGCAAAGTAGCACCCAGGAAAGGATTGCTGTCTAAAACAAGTCCTTATAAAATCTACCTCCAAAACATCCAGATTCATTCCTTCTTCCCTGTCCCAGCAACCGCGTTCGCTCAGCTCCTACTTAGTACCTCGGACCTGGGCTCCTGCCCTGCTGCCTGACTGGTCCCTCCGTGACTTGTCTTGCCCTGTTTAATCTATTGTCCATCAACAGAGACTCTGATCTTTGACTCCAAAATTATTTCCATAATGCCAACGGCTCTTCCTGAGTTTACATCTTGCCCCCAGAGACACAGCCTTGGCAAATCAATCCTTTTCAAAGCCTCAGTCTCCTCATATGTAGAGGCACAAGAGCAGTTAGCATGTGCATGACATGCAGTAGATAATTGACAAATTAGTTATCACCAAGCATGGGCACTCTGTGGTCCAGGCGTAAGGAAATAAAGTTCTCCCTAAGAGGAGAACTCCAGGGAGAGGAGAGGAGTGGGAAGAGGTTAGAGGGGCTTAGCTAATGAAGGGCAGCCACAGAGAAACCTGAGAGCAGCAGAGAGGGTCTGGAGCACGGGACAGCAGACCAGCATGTAGGAAAGTGAGTGGGGTGCTGGGGGGCGACAGGGTGGTGAGCAGGGCAATGAAATCTAGCCCAGAGAAGACGAATGTCTGAATTAGGTGCTGGCAGCGAGAATGGAGGAAGTATTGAAGATTTGAAGATATTAAAAAGTAGAGGTGTCAGAGCTCCTTGACTAACAAGACATGGGCGGGAGTGGGTGAGAAAAGCCTGGCTTTTGTATCTGCCATTTGCTAAGACATGGAAACAGCTGAAGAGGGATAGGGGAAGAGGCACTTCTTGCTTGCAAAGATTCGAGCATATCAAAGTCTGAGACCTTTAATATCCCCTCCATTCTCCACCTGCAACCTTCTCTGGCCAGCCTCACTGGCCACTTCCCACCCTCATCACCTATGACGGTCACCCTTGGTCAGACTCTCCTTCACACCCTTTTGCCTTAGACTATGCAGTTTCCTCTGTCTGGGTGACCTTTGATCTTTTCCCTAACCCTATCCCCCACCTGGTTGACTTCCAGTCATCCTTCAAGGTCCACAGCTCCGAGCTGGCCTTGGGTGTGCAGCCATCACCACTCCCAAACATGCCAGCTCTTCTCAGCACCATCCACCTCCAGCTCCTCCCTGGCACTTTTCACACGAGACAGTGACTGCTCTTCTGGGAGGTCTGTACCCCTCACCAAACCAGGGGAGACCAAAGCATGTAAGCACTCCAGGACACGACTGACTCCCCAACTGGGGGTAAGTATGTGTGAATGTGTGTGCATGTGTAACTGTGTATGCATATATGTAAGTACACATCAACATGTGTGTGTATAATAGATACACACACATATATAGGTACAATTTTTTTCCAACAAATTGAAAAGGAGGAAGAAAGTTGGACTGTATTTTCAAAACTATGACAGCCCTGAAAACAGGCACCGCCTTCTATAACTCAACCTTTTTATTCCTCTGCTCTTCGACACCCCTTCACCACAGTCCATTCGCTTCCAAGAGGGGACCCTTCTCTATCGCTGCCACATGAACCAGTGAGCAGACTCCGGTAGGTCCCAGGGCCTGAGCCTCAGTTTCCTCGTCAGCTGACGGAGGACCGCTCCCCCGCTTCCCCGCCTGTCAATCTCAGAGGTTCGGGGCGAGGCTCCAACCGGGCTTCGGAGCCACCGCGTCCCACTCAGCCCCACCCCCCGGGCCTGGGCTCGCGCCGCTGCTCCCCGTCTCAGTTCTGGGTCCCTCCCGGCCGATGCCGCCCTCGGGCCGGGGCTCTCGCGAGTCTGGAGCCTCCCCCGCGCCCCTGGGTCCGGCTGGCAGCTGTCAGGGGGCCACGCGGCGGTGGCTGGAAGCGGGATGCTGAGTTTCTCTCCCGCAAAGGTCAGTGCCCGCCCGCCGCTCCCTCCGCCGGTTGCCCGCCGCCCCCGAGGGCCGCTCACCCTCCATCATCTCCTGCGACTGTTGCTGCCCCGCGCCCCGTTCCGCCGCCATGTTGGCTGCTCTTCCCCTTTCCGGAATCGTTTCCTCAGCCCCTCAGCCAATCAGGGTTCCCGGCTCCGAGCCGGCCCAGCCAATGGAATCCCGGCGCAGGGCCCTGGGCCCCAGACGCGCCTGCGCGGGCCCAGCGCCTCACGGGAGCTGTAGTTCCTTCGCGAGGCCGCCCGCCTCGCCTCCCGCTGCCAAGTCCTGGAAGCTGGGCCAGGGGTGCGGGCGCAGGACGCTCAGAGACGCGGCGGCGGGCGGACGGAGAGGCGCTCTGTGCTCGCGGGTTGGCTCAGGTCACTGTCCCGACCTCGGAGCCGTGGGGCGACCGCGGGCCGGGCGGATCTCTCCGTGGGTGGCAAGGTGCGGGCGGGTTCCACCTGCATTCCCGGCTCCGCGAGCCTCGTTAGCCGCGTCTGCACAATGCGCTGAGAGGCAAGAGCGGCACCTTTCCCGGCGTCCCGGCGCGGATTGACCCCGTGCGAACGGCCGACTGCTCTTGACGCTCAGCGCAGGGCAGGCAGGTGCGCGGCGCCAGCTGTGCTCCGAGTCTCGCCGGCCGTTCCCAGCCCAGTGCATGTGCTGCAGCCCTTGTCCGCCCCTCGGAGCCGTCCCATGCCTCCCGTCTCCAAGACGAGGCCGCCGAGAGGCGCGTTCCGCGCTGCTCACCCTTCTTGATTCCGAGGCGGGAGGAAAGGGCGTCTGCCCGGCGGGGATGCCGGTGCGCCCATCTCTTTTGGCTCCTGCGAGGCGCCGTAGGGGCGGCCGGTGGTGCGTCCCTAGCAACCGTTAGGGCGGGCTTCTCGGTTCCGGCTCGGTAGGCCCGGCTCGCAGGCGCCAGTGGTTGGTCCGCAGTGCCTGTCAGTCGGCGCGAGTCGCTCTGCGATTGGACGGTGGGCTAGAGGCGCGAATGGGCTCTCTCCCGCGGTTTGAAGCGAGCTCCGCGGCGGTACTCTCGCAGGCCTCAGGTGAGATACCTTCGCTCCGAGAGAGGGTCAGGCTCCGCCCGGTCCCGAGGACTGCAGTCGGCCCTGCGGCCCCGCGCACCGGCCCGAGGGTCCCTCCGCGGCCCTCGCACCAGCCCAGCCGCGACCCCTGGCGCCCCTCGCGCGCCGCCGGCCGCCTCCGCTCGGTACCGGGCGCGGGGTCCGGCCGTTACCCGGGCCCGCCCGCGCTCCGGGTGCCCGCTCGGCGCGGTGCGGGCGTCGTCCGTCCACTGCCCGCCCCACCGGAAGGTGAGTGCCGGGAAACCGCGCCCTGCCGTGCGCCCGGCGCCCTCCGGCTGGGGCGGGCCTGGAAGGCGAGCCTGTCGCGGGCCTGCGGGTGAGCGGACGGGCTGCGGCTTGGTGCCCACGCGTGCCGGGGCGGCGTCCTTGCTCTTCTTCGTCCCCACCGGCCTTGCTTTTCCCAGAGCGGGGCGGGTGCCTGCGCGGAAGCCTTGCGATGCTGACTTGATGCCTTTTATCCCGCCCGCCCTTCCGCTCCTCCTCGGGCAGCAAATCCGCCCGATTCTCCGTCGATTTTTCTCTTAGCGGGTTCCCTTGTCGCAGGTTTGCTATTACCTTAATTTAAGACCTTATAATTTCTTTCCTGGAATACTGTAGCGTTTCTCCTTGCTGACCTCACACAGCACAGGAGGCGCGGAGGGAAAAAGGACTCGTCTTCCCGGCTGCCCTCCCAACTTTCCTCCCCGAACACCACTGTAACATTCAGTAATGCAATTAACCTTCCGTTTGATGTATCAAATTTAGACAGTATTTATCTACTTTCTCCCGTGAAAGACAAAAACATTGGGGCCCTTACCCTCCCTTCACATTTCCTGCTTTTTCCTCCCATTTTGTGTTAGTTACTTTTCCAAAGTAAACTTTTGTAACATTTTCAGTGTATTCTGAATAGTCATCTTGCTTTTTAGAATGTGGTAACATTGACAATGAAGTCTGAAGAGTTATGTTTTTCACAAATTAAAGTTTTATATCAGTATATTCTGAAGCGTTACATTTGTTAAAGAAAAGTTTTATGACATTTGCAATATGTTCAGAAGCTGTGTTTTGAGCTTCGTGTATAGGTCGGTTCTAAAAGTAGAAAACTACCTTTTATATGATCACACCATCATTATTTATTGTAGACATGAGTGGCGTATTTAGATGCTTAGAGAAGGAAACAGAAACTTGTGGCTCAATGTCACATTAAGTGTTGCTGCTAGAAGGAAAACGACACATTCTAGTGACTTGATTTCTTCCTGGCTTCCTGTACATCTTTTGGTTCGTGCCTAGCTGTTGCCCTCCGGGATCCCGTGCGGGGTCTGTGTGCGGATCATCTCTCGGTTGTTCAGGGTCTTAGTGGATTGGGACGGAAGGGCGAAGGCGCTGTCAGTCTCGAATCATACCGGTGAGGGGGACTCACCTGAGCCCACTGCCCGCGTCGGGGCGCAGGAGAGCCTGTGCCATCGGCCCCTCCCCCGCCCGCGCCCCCGGGACCCTCAGAGAAACCACCTGCCTGAAGTTTGGATTCATCAGTCTCTTATTTACAAAGTAGTTTTATCACTTGTGTGTGCATCCCTAAATAACATATTTAGATTGTTTTGTTTTATTTAGATTATTTTGTGTAAAGAAAGGAACCTTACTGTTGAGGGTCATTTATAACTTGATTTTTTTCACTCATTAGATTTATCCTTGTTTTCACTGCTGTAATTCATAGCATGAATATGCCAGAATTTTCTTGTGAATGAGTATTTGTGTCGTTTCATTGCCTTCCTGCCTTTCCGTCTTTGCCGTTGAGAACCATGCTGCCCTGAACATGCTTGTGTGTCTTGCTACCCACATGCAAGAGGTTTTCTAGATTATAAATCTAAGTGGGAAATGCTGGGTAAGAGTAGGTAAACGTTTGATTTAAATGTTTTTTAAAGAGATTGTATTAATTTATTAGAGTTCTGTTGATTCAGATCCTTATCATTTGGTGTTATTAGAATTCTTAATTTCTTCTGATTAGTAGGTATAACATTATAGTGATTATGATAATAAAGTTAAGCTTCCTGTCACAGGTTTATTGGCCACTAGAATTTCCTATTCTGTGAAACTCTTTTTCCTATTTCTTGTCATTTTTCTGTTGGGCCGTTGTGTCTTTGAAAAATTTTTAACTGTTAAATTACTGACCTTTAAAAACCACTCTAGGCTGCGCACAGTGGCTCACACCTGTAATCCTAGAATTTTGGGAAGCTGAGGCAGGGGGATCGCTTGAGGCCAGGAGTTTGAGACCAGCCTGGGCAACATAGTGAGACTCTGTCTCTACAAAAAATAAAAAAAATGAATGGGTGTAGTGGCATGTGCCTGTAGTCCCAGCTACTTGGGGGCTGAAGCAGGAGGGAGGATTGCTTGAGCTCGGGAGTTTGAGGCTGTGGTGAGCTGTGATTGCTCCGCTGCACTCCAGCCTGGTGACAGAGTGAGACCCTGTCTCTAAAACAAACAAACAAAAAAACCTAAACTATTCTGGATATTAATTCTCTGTTAGTTATATACATGGCAAGTATCTTTTCCCAAATTGTGGTTTGTTGTTTCATTTTCATTATGGTATTTTTTTGTGAACAGAGTTTCTCAAATTTAATGTTAAATTCGTCAATCTTATTTCATAGCTAGAGCTTTTTGTGCCTAGTTAAAAAAGAAAAAAAACTTTCCTATCCCAAGTTCTTGCAGATAGTCTCTTCTATTTTCTTCTAAAAGTTTAGTGTTTTGACTCTCACAAATCAGGTCTTTTATACCCTGGGCATGGACTTTTGCTATGACTCCGGCTTTATATTGAGTTTTCACATCTGGTGGGCTGACCCCCCCCCCCCCACTGTGTGTGACTGTCAGGGGTCCTGGATCTGTAAATTTATTTGTTATTGAAGATCAAGTTAACCCTTTTCTCTTTAAATACGTCCTCCTCCCCATTCTCTCTCCAATTAGGTACTTGTTAGGTTATCTGTGTCTCTAACTCTTAGTTTCTGTCCGTCACATTTTTATCTTGTCTCTCTGTGTTACAGTCCGGGTTATTTACTCAAATGTGTCTTCTAGTTCACTGTTTTCTCTTCAGCTGTGACTGCCTGTTTTATCTATCTATTGACATTTTAAAAATTAACTTTAGTACAATTTACATAAAATAGAATCTGTTCATACTAACTATATAGTTCAGTGAGTTTTGAGACGTGTGTACAGCCGTGTAGGCACAACTGCAGGCGAGTGGTAGAACATTTTCATCACCCTAAAAATTTCCTTTGTGCTCTTTCTTAGTGAACCTTCCTCCCCTCCCCACGGCTGGCCCCAGACAATCACGTCTCTGGTTGATGTCACCGGAGGTTAGGTTTGTCTTTCCCAGTGTTTCCCGCAGCGTGTGTCTTGTGTCTGCCCTTGTCGCACAGCTTAGGGTTCTGAGATGCGTCCACGTTATGTGTGTCGCTGGTTCATTCCTGTTTGCTTCTCAGTAGATTCCTTCGTGTGGATATAGTTTGATCTCCTGTTGATGGATAGACATTTGCAGTGTTTCCAATTTGGAGCTAATATGAGTAAAACTATTGTCAACACTTGTGTAGAAGCCTGTGTGGACGTGTGCCCTCCTTTCTCTTGGGTGAATACCTAGAACTGCGATTACTTCCTCCTAAGGTAATTGGCAAACTGCTTTCCCAAGTGGGTGTATTCTTATCAGTAATGTGTAAGAGTTCCACTTGCTCCATTTGCTCCACCTCCTTACCAACATTGTGTATTTGCATTCTTTTAAACTTTAGGCATTCTAGGCTGGGCTTCTTGGCTCACACCTGTAATCCCAGCACTTTGGGAGGCGGAGGCAGGAGGATCACTTGAGGCCAGGAGTTCGAGGCTGCAGTGAGCTATGACTGCACCACTGTACTCCAGCCTGGGCAGCAGAGCGAGACCCTATTTCATAAAAATAAATGAATAAATGAATAAATGTTAGTTGTTCCAGTGGCTGCACAGTGATAGTCACTGGGTTACTTTGCATTACTCTGACAGCTAGTGATGGTAAATTCTTTATCCTGTGCTTCTTTACCATTGGTATATTTTCTTTAGGGAGGTGTCCAAAACATTTGCACTTTTTTTAAAAAATGGGTTGTTTGTCTTTTTTATGATTGACTTGTGAGAGTTCTTTCTATATCCTGGCTACAAGCTGTTTGTCAGGTGTAGGTATTGCGAGTATTTTCTCCCAGCCTGTGTGGCTTTTCACTTTTTACATGGTGTCTTTCAAAGAACAGAGGCTTTAAATTTTGATTAAGTCTAATTTATCAGTCTTTTTGTTATGGTCCATGCTTTTCATGTCTTATCTAAGACATCATCATCTATGTTATGAGGCTTTTTCTCCAGTTTGGTTTAGGCGATGCTATGAGCTGAATTGTGCTCCCCCAACTCATATGTCGAAGTCCTAAGCCCCCGTGCCTCAGAAGGTGACCCTGTTTGGAAATAGGGTCATTGCAGATGTGAATAGCTACGATGAGGTCATGCTGGAGCAGGGTGACCCCAACGTGACAGGTGTGAGTATCAGAGAGAAGCCATGGGAGGACAGACACAGTGAGAGCCCTGCGATGACAGGGCAGAGACTGGAGAGGTGCACCTGCAAGCCAAGGGACAGCAGAGATGGCCAGTACCGCGGCAGACGCGAGGAGGAGGCAGGAGGACTCCGCTGCAGGTCCCAGAGGGAGCACAGCCCTGCTGACACCTTCCTCTTGGACTTCTAGATCCAGAATTGTGAGACAGTAGATGTGTGTTTTTAGACACCCAGTTTGTGGTGCTTTGTTATGGCAGCCCCAGGAAGCTAACAGAGAAGGCTAATCGTTTTAACTTTGACATTTAGGCTTATGATCCATTTTGAGTTAATTTTTATGGGTAGCAAGAGGTGAATGTCCTAGTTTCCTTTTTTCCCCATAAGGACATCAAGTTGTTCCAGCTGTATTTATTGAAAAGACTATCTTTTCTTCATTGAAATACCTTGACACCTTTATGGAGAATTAAATTTGACCGTATGTGGGTGGTTTTATTTCTGGATGCTCCTATGTTACACATCTGTCCTTATGCCACACACCGTCTTGATTATTGTCGCTTTAGAGTTAAGTCTTGAAATCAGGGAGCATAAGTCTTCCAGCTTTGTTCTTTTTCTTCAGAATTATCTTGGCTCTTCTATGTTCTTTTTTTTTTTATTAATAATATAAAATTGACAATCAGCTTTTCAATGTCTACAAAAAGCCTGCTGGTATTCTGGCTGGGATTACGCTGAATGTATAGAAGAATTTGGGGTGAGCTGACACCTTTGTAGTGTTGAGTCCTCTGACCCATACGCACAGCGCGTCTCTGTTAGTTTAGGGCTTCTTTAATTTCTTCATTTCTCTCAGCAATGTCTGTAATTTCATTATACCAGTTTTGCACATATTATTTTATTAGATTGCTCCCTAAGTATTTCATGTTTTTTATTTTACTATGAATGTTATTTTTTAAGAAATTAATTTCTGATTTGTTGTTACTATGTAGAAATACAATTGACAGTTACGTATTTTCCTTGTGTCCCGTGACTTTGCTAAACTTATAATACTTACTGGTTCTTAGAACTTTTTTGTAGGTTCTTTAGGGTTTTCTATACGTACAGTCCTTTCCTCTGTGAATCGAGAAGGCTGTACCCCATCCTGTCCAGGCGAGTGGTGGATTGCATTGATTGATTTACAGATTCGAGCCAGGCTTTCATTCACAAACAAACCCCAGCTGGTTGTAAATATATTATCCTTTGTGCTATTGCTTGACTGGAGTTGCTGAGATTTGTTGCAGGTTTTTGCATCTATGTTTATGAGAACTATTGGTCTGTAATTTCCTTTCCTAGTAATGTCTTTGGTTTTGGTATCAGAGTAACAGTGGCCTCAAGAAATGGATTGGGAAGTAAGTGTTCCTCTCTTTTTTAATCTCTAGGATAGAGTTTGTGTAATGTTGGTGTTTGATAGAATTCACCAGTGAAGTGAAGCCATCTGGGGCTGGAGTTTTCTTTGTGGGAAAGTTCTAATTACAAATTCATTCTCTAAAATTTTAAAAATTTCATTTCTAAAAGTCCTGTTTATCGCAAAGTCTAAAAAATTCTTTCAAAATCTAGCCAGTTGTTTTTTTTTTTTTTTTTTTTTTTTTTTGGGAAACAGAGTCTTGCTCTGTTGCCCAGGCTAGAGTGCTGTGGCCTCAGCCTAGCTCACAGCAACCTCAAACTCCTGGGTTCAAGCAATCCTCCTGCCTCAGCCTCCGAGTAGCTGGGACTACAGGCATGTGCCACCATGCTCGGCTAATTTTTTCTATATATTTTTAGTTGTCCAGCTAATTTATTTCTATTTTTAGTAGAGACAGGGTCTCGCTCTTGCTCAGGCTGGTCTTGAACTCCTGACCTCGAGCGATCCTCCCGCCTCCCAGAGTGCTGGGATTACAGGTGTGAGCCACCTTGCTCAGCCTACCCAGTTATTTTTGAGAAACTATTTTTTTCTTGTTTTTGTGACTCTGTTGTTTATATTCTTAAACATATACACAAGCATTTTACATTCTGTATCTGATAACTTAGTATCTATTCTTGTGTGTCTAAATCTCTTTGATTTTTCTGCAGACGCTTGCTCATGGTAGCTTGTTTCCTTCTCTGTTGGAAGAGAGCATATTTATCTTAATCTTTGAAAAATCTCAAGCCTGCACTTCGGATACTGTGCTTCGGATACTGTGCCTCTGAGAGCGTTGCCTTTCCAGGACCTAAGGGTTGTTCCTAAGTGAGGGCCACTTTGGTCCCTTCAAGGGTCCCTGGCTTATGTTAGGAGTCTCAGCATAGCTCTCCTTAGGACAACTCAGCCTCACAGCTCTGGTTTCAGCTCCTGTGAGTTATTCTTGCCTGTGTCAGTCTCTCGCACTTTCAGGAATGTCAGAGGTGCACAGGAGTATTCATGGTGGGCTCTAGCTGTTCTGGAACACAGGGGCCACTCAGAGTGACCCAGTCCACATGGTCTCAGCTTCTGCTTTGCTGGAAGCTGCCTGGTGATCCTGTGGGCTGCTGGTCAGACCCACCGTTGAGGGGAAAGCTGGGCCCAGGGTGCTGTGCAGACCCAGTGCGCTGACAGCTTCCTGTGGCTTCGGGAAGGACCTTCTGGACCTTGGCGCATTTCCAGCTTGTGTGAGTCTGCAGCCCCTGCCTCCTCTTCCAGCCCCTCCTTCTCTGTTCTGCTTTCCCTCTCTTTCCTGCTCTCTCTCCTGTACCGTCCTACGTATTTCTCTGAAAGAGCTTCTTTTAGCACAGCCTTGGGCCGACTGTACTCACATTGCAGTTCTGACCTGGGGTGGCAGTTGGGTGTGTGCTTTGGGAGCTGAGCTTAACTCGGCACGTGAAGAATTAGTTGGTTAAACTGCCTTTCTGTTCTTGCATTGCAGATGCTGATCAGGTTCCCGTTGTTTTCTAGTTGACGACCGCCAGGGGCAGAGGCTTGGTGACTGGCCCGCGCTCTTCCATGGAGGACAGAGGCTCAGCGGCCTTCAGAGAGGACCAGAGATGCCTGTCTGGGGGCCTCCCCTCGCCAGCGCCGCCGGAGGGCCCCGCTGCACAGACCGTCTCCAAGCCCAGCAAGTCGTTTCCCTCGGCACGCCGACTCCTGAGCAGGAAGAATGGGCTTTCTAAGCTCTGCCAGAGCAGGATGGCGCTCTCCGGTAATGACCTGGGCATTGTGGGGGTCAGCGCTGACGTGCAGACGCGGACTTGCTCTGTCGTCTCCCTGTGGAAACCCTTTTGTTGGTGATTACAGTCAGTTATTCTCTTCCTGTAGAAAAAGGCATTTGTCTGGGTGCTGGGCACACGCTGGTGGGCGACCCTGGCCAGACCTGCCTGCTGCCTTGGCTCTGCCTGGTTCTCGGGCCCAAGATGCTTCTCTTTAGGCAGTGGGTAGAATTCGCCTCCACGTTTCAGGGTCAAAGTACAGCAAAATGTCATCTCGCACTTCAGAGTGTGTGAGAGCGCTGTCCGAGGCTCGGCTGGATTACAAGTGAGATACGGGTTTGCTGATTGAGCCTAGCAGGTACTCAGTGACCGTGTGGCAGGTGCAGGCTCCCTGCCTGGACACAGGTGGGGTAAGACGGGGGCTGTGCAGCAGCCCCCCCTCCCTTGAGCGTGGGCTTCGCGCAGGGTGCCGGCGAGGGGTGTTCTCAGAGCGTCGATGTGATGTGTTTGTTTTAGGGGGGTCACCGCGGCAGCTGCGTGGGGAGCTGGGGCAAGAGCTGGAGGTGCAGCGTCCTCCGGCACCAGGTGTGGCCGAGCTGCGTGTGCTGACTGCTGCCTGGGGAGAGGAGGCGCGAGGGGCCTCCGGCCTCAGGAAATGGGCAGGGCAGGGCCCCTGACCGAGGCAGTCGGGGGGGGGTCCTGGGTGAAGGCTGCAGAGGAGAGGAGATGGCTTGGGAGAGAAATGGAAGGCTCAGGTCCCGTGTGTGGTGAGAGCCACTGGAAGAATGTGGTCGGTGCTTACAGACGGGAGGGTGTGCCGGCTTGGAGCCCGGGGAGCTGCCCGGGCTGGAGGTACACGTGTGATCGTCAGCACATTTGTGTCTTGGGTGTATTCAGAGTGACCAAGGAGCGGTGGGTGAGCTAGAGCCAGGTCCCTGGGCAGTGGGAGGTGGTGGGGAGCTCGGTGCCTGGCAGACGGCAGGTGCTCCGGGTGGAGGGGAGCCCAGAGCCGCTGGCAAGTGGAGCAGGGCGAGGACTGAGCAGGGACTGCTGGGCGGGTGTCTCGGGAGCCAGTGGAGACGTTGCTGAGAGCAGCTTTTCTGGAGCAGTGGGACGTGACTGTGACGGGGGACGAGAAGGCGGAGCGGGAGGCTGGGCCGCAAGCAGCTCTCGCACTGTGTGCTGCTTTCCAGGAACGAGACACAGAGTGGGAGCTGGAGGGCTGTGGGGTCTTGGGATGATGTGAAGGAAGAGACCTTCGAATTCAGTTGAGACGCAGAAGTGTGGATCTCGTGCCGTTCATGCTTCTGAGGGGACGTTGCTCTATGTTGCTGCTGAGCACCTTGTGGCTGCCTGAGGGGGCTCTGGGGACTGTCCAGACGCACAGTTAGAGCGCGTCAGCTCTGTGGGTTAATTTAATCCTTGCAGCCTTTCGTAGGAGTCGGGGGCAAGGGCTGTGTGCTTTGCCTGTTTCAGAAATGAACTCCTGGCATCTGTGTGAGGTGTAAAGGTTTGTTTCTTTCTAGAAGACAAATGGAGCTCCTACTGTCTATCATCACTGGCTGCCCAAAATATCTGTACAAGCAGACTGCACTGCCCGGCCGCACTGGAGCACACGGACCCTGCCGGCTCCCGGGCCAGCGTGTCCTGCTGCTCCCTGCTGCGCGGCTTGTCTGCAGGGTGGTCCACGCCTCTGCTCCCGGCCCCCGTGTGCAACCCTAACAAGGCTGTCTTCACCGTGGACGCCAAGACCACAGAGGTACGTGCTGGTTGGAGACCCACCTGTAGATGTGTATTTGGGATTTGTGCCTCAAACTTGTAACCTCAAACAGAGGAATTCGTGTGTTTTAAGTGCAATTAGAACACTTCCACATAAGTGTTAATAGTTAGTATTAACATTTGGTAAACTATGAACATTTGGTTTTACTTACATAGTAACAAAAGAGCTAAGAATTTTTTTTTTTTTTTTTTTGAGACAGAGTCTCGCTTTGTTGCCCGGGCTAGAGTGAGTGCCGCGGCGTCAGCCTAGCTCACAGCAACCTCAAACTCCTGGGCTTAAGCGATCCTCCTGCCTCAGCCTCCCGAGTAGCTGGGACTACAGGCATGTGCCACCATGCCCGGCTAATTTTTTCTATATATATTTTAGTTGGCCAGATAATTTCTTTCTATTTTTTGTAGAGATGGGGTCTTGCTCTTGCTCAGGCTGGTCTCGAACTCCTGACCTTGAGCGATCCACCCGCCTCGGCCTCCCAGAGTGCTAGGATTACAGGCGTGAGCCACCACGCCCGGCCTGAGAGCTAAGAATTTGGAGAACTAAATATGATTCA
The DNA here is from genome assembly GCF_041146395.1 of Eulemur rufifrons. Taxonomy (NCBI): domain Eukaryota; kingdom Metazoa; phylum Chordata; class Mammalia; order Primates; family Lemuridae; genus Eulemur; species Eulemur rufifrons. The sequence goes on from NC_090983.1 coordinate 864,166, forward strand.
ATCAAAATGAGTTAAATCCTCTTATCAAAACAGAGATTCAGAAAAGGGGTCACGTGCATTGTTTACTTAGGTCTGCTGAAGTGTTGGCTCAGCTCAGCTGAGAATGGGTGTTCAACATCTGGAGTAAATGCATTTGCGTAATGTGCATTTATATGCAGATAACGGAAATTGTGAGGAGACAGTTTGATGTACATTCTCATGTTTTCTTCGTAGTCTTGGGTGTGTCGTGTGCCGATTGGGAAGGTGTGTGGGTTCAGTCAGCGCCGACCTGCTCGAGCCCCCAGTGGTGCCAAGGGTTGGGCATCATTGCGGGGCACTGCCGGGGAGGACAGGCCTCTGGCTGCCCAGCTGGTCTCCAGCTCGTCCTCCTTGGCTCTCGGCTGTTCCGGTAGTTAGAGGAGCTGCTGGTGACGTATGTGTCCTTGCTCCTCTGTGCGGCTCCTCAGATCCTGGTTGCCAACGACAAAGCTTGCCGGCTCCTGGGGTACAGCGGCCACAGCCTGATTGGTCAGAGGCTCACGCAGTTCTTCCTGAAGTCGGATTCCGACGTGGTCGAAGCGCTCAGCGAGGAGCACGTGGGGGCCGATGGCCGTGCCGCGGTGGTGTTCGGCACCGTGGTGAGTGGGGCGCCAGTGGGGCCTTGGCCGGCCTGAAGGCGAGAGCAGCACGTGGCGGGAGGACTCCCCCTCCTCTGCCCGGGGCTCTGCTGGGGGCTGGGTGGCACCAGGCAACATCAGCTTCTTCAGATGAAAGCGCCACAGCGGGTGCCCTTTGCTGCCCAGCTGAGGTGGGCGGGGCCTCTCCAAAGGAGAGCTCCACAGAAACAGTGGCTGTGGCTGCTCAAGGGCATCAGGGTGTCCCTTGTTTTGTTTGAGGGATGTAGTTTGGCTAAATCTTGCAGACCTGCAGGGCACCACACTAGATTCCCCCCCTCCAAAAAATATAATTTTATTGTCTCTGCTAAGTTTTACATCGAAATTGATACACTATTTGGTGTGTGTTGGAGTGGCAGGTGGTGTGTGCCCAGAAACATTTCCCTGGGGAGTTCTGATCCCCTCTGCCCGTGTGGCCAACCGAGACTGTCGGAAGGGTGAGCTCCAGGCACGGAGAGAACTCAGACAGGGTCGGCGGCACTGAGAGTCACTGGTTCAAGGGACTTAGTACTAGAAAGAAAAAAAATTAAGATATTCAGCATGTATTAGTCTGATTCTTTAAGAAATAAGATGCTGCTCCCCACCCCCGCTGTACCATGAAACTGAGGGTGAAAAGGAATCTTCCCTTGATACAACCTCCAGTCAGAGATTGCGGGTTCAGTGTTAGGATATCAGAAACCTGACACTCTGGTACGTTTCTGAAACGTAAGACAGGTGAGCAGGGGTTGAGAAGCTGAAGTACCTGGAGTCCGAGGGGGCCTCTCCAGGAGGCAGGGCCCCCGCCTGTGCCGTGGCCCAGGCCGTGCAGGTGCCAGCCTGTCTGTGTCCGCAGGTGGACATCGTCAGCCGCAGCGGGGAGAAGATTCCGGTCTCAGTGTGGATGAAGAGGCTGCGGCAGGAGCACAGCCTGTGTTGTGTGGTGGTCCTGGAGCCTGTGGAGAGGGTCTCGGCCTGGGTTGATTTCCAGAGCGACGTGAGTGTGCGAGGCAGACGCCAGAGCCCCCTGCCCCCCACCCCAGCGCCTCGGCAAGCGCCGTTCCCTGTCTCCTGCCTTGGGGAAGAAAGAGTGTGAGCCTCCTGGAGGGTCTGCCCCGTGTGCCTCTTACTAAAATGTGGGCTTGGGCAGGACCTTAGTCTCCCACGCCTCAGTTTCCTCATCTGTCAAGTGGGGCTATGATTGTAACCACTCGCACTTAAATGTAATAACGTGCGCAAAGCCCTCAGCGCAGTGGCTGGCAGTAGAGACTCGAGCTGGGTGTTCTTACCCGCGAATGAGACTCCAGCCTGGGCCGGGCCTCTGAAGAACAGCTCGAGGAAGGCCACAGTTTAGATAATGTTTTTATGAAAGTTCATTTGTGTGTCTCTTGCACTTGAGATGCAGAAGTCACGTTAATGGTCTTGCTTTTAGCTGGAAGGTGTTGAGGCGTAGTGGGATTTAACGCTGAAGTGTAAGCTCTTACGATAACACCAGAGCTCTGGGCTTTTTCTCCAGGGAACCATCACGCTGTGCGACAGTCTCTTCGCTCATCTGCACGGCTTCGCGTCTGGGGAGGACGTGGTCGGGCAGCTCATCACGGACCTGATCCCGTCCGTGCAGCTCCCGCCTCCCGGCCAGCACGTCCCAAAGGTAGGACCCTTGGCCAGCTGCTCCGTGTGTTGGGGTCGAGGTCTTAGATCCAAATCCGTGACCATCACCACGGATGCAGGCCGGGGATTCCGGAGACAGGGCGTCCTGGGGATGTGGGCCGTGCCCCAGCTTGAGCTCCCTGTGCCCGAGCTCCTGACCAAGGCCGGAGGCTGTGTGGTCTCCCGGCTGCCCACTCTTGTCACCCGAGTCCTCTCCCTGGAGCCTGCGGGCAGCGTGCGGGGTCTCTCCAGTGCGGAGCAGGGAGCACTGGCAGGTGGGAGGGCAGTGGAGGTCTGGGCGGTGCTGAGGCTTATTATCAGTCAGTTGAACCTTCCCGGTTTCCGCCTTCCCCCCTGGCATGTGCCTTCACACAGGCGCACTGCGTGGGTGTGAACTGACCTGGTGTCTCGTTGCCAGCAGCCCACAGGCTGGCTGGACAGTTGCTTTGGGGCTGAAGTCAGCTCTGCCACTGCACGAAGTCACAGGTCCTTTCCGGATGTCTCTAGGGACTCCCTGGTTTTCTGGCTTGCCTGAGACTCAAAGCTTCACCCTCTTGGCCTGCATTTGCCGTTCTACACTTCCCTGCTTCCTGGAAAGCCGCAGGCCTGTTGTCTTGGTGCCCTCTACCCGCTTCTGCGGAGTGGCCACCCTGGCCCCGCGGCTGACAGGAGCATCAGCTAGGGCCACTGCTCTGGGACACTGCGGTGGGGTCTGCCGAGTCTGGTCATATGCAAGCCTCTGGCAAGCCTAGACATGTGTCCAAAAGAGTGAGCACCAGAAGACATGTGTGAGCGTGTCCTTGGCCCTGTTTGTGATAACCCCAAACTGCAGCCACCCAACATCCCAACATCCCTCAGCAGCAAATGGAGACAGACACTGTGAGCCAGTGGAGAGTGGGCCGCGCTGGTTCCCTGAAGGACTCACTGGGGTCACGTGAGGTTCTGTGGACCTAGGTCAGGCCTGCAGTCTCCACGGGGAGTCTGGGGTCTCGAGTTCTGACTTTGATGAGGGGCCGTGCGTGTGCGGTGGGAGCTGCCCTACGTCCAGGATGGGGGCCACACCTCAAACACCGGCCCCCGTAGCTCCCACATCTTGCAGGGGTGAATCCTCAAACAAGGGCAGGTGCAAGGGCCTGGTCCAGTTGCCAGGCTGAAACCAGAACGGGAACGAGCTCTTGAAGTCCTTGGTTAGGAGCACCGGGTTGGTCAGGATCGAACTGGGGCAGCGAACCCGTTCCAAGTGCTTACCGCAGGGGAGCTGTGATGCCAGGACTCGGCTTTGTGGGTGCTGGAAGAGCTGAGAAGTCGAGCGGGGGGTGGCCCGGCTGCCCAGAGATGGGCACCAGCAGGAAGCCACTGTCCCCCAGGCTAGGGGGGCGGAGGAGCGTGAAGGCCTGGGCCACTCTCAGGGGTGAGTGCTGGGGACATTGCCTAAGGCTGGGAGGGGTGAGAGGAACAGGTTGGCTCTTCCTCCTTCCACAAATGTGGGGCCAGGGTGTGGCCTGTGGGGCCGGCACCGAGGGCAGAGCAAGGATGGTACAGAGGCCAGAGATGGGGCCGAGCCCTGCGCCCCGCCGTCTTCTCCCCTCACCTGCCCTGCCTGTGCCCGGCCCTCACGTGGCTGCGCTCGGGTGGCTCTGGGTTCCGTCCTCCCCACCCCAGCCACTGCGCCCTGGTCAGGGCTCTGCCTTCCCTGGGGCAAGGCGGGGCCCCAGGAGAGCTGGAAGGAAGAGCCCTGTGGGCGTGAGATGCTCCTGGGACCTTCCCGAGGGTTGTGGAGCAGAACTCACGCCCGGAGCAGCGCAGACTTAGTGCTCCGTCCACGTGAAACGCTGCCAAGTGACACGCCTTCCTTTCAGAGCCTCAAGATTCAACGGTCTGTCGGAAGGGCCAGAGACGGCACCACCTTCCCCCTGAGTTTGAAACTGAAATCTAAAGCCAGCAGCGAGGAGGCGGATGCCGGTGAAGCTGTCCCCGAGCAGGGCTACTCAGCGTCCGTGTGGGTCTTCTGCACCATCAGCGGCCTCATCACCCTCCTGCCGGACGGGACCATCTACGGCATCAACCACAGCTTTGCGCTGATGCTGTTTGGTTACGGGCAGACCGAGCTCCTGGGCAAGGTGGGCTTGCCCTGGCTACCTGGCTCCTGTGGCTGAGGAGGCTGGTCTGTGCTCCACAGGGAGGGCGCGTCTGTCACCAGCCTTTGTGCCAGAGGAGCTGGCCAGCTTGCTGGCTTTGCCCAGGAAGGACCTCGGGCCCAGGGAGGGAAGTCCCTGCTCAGGGCCTCCAGGTTGTTTGTCTAGACCGTGCGTTGACCCCCCTCGGAGGGTCTCCAGGGTCACCCCGGAGGAGGCAGAGGAGGGCTCTGCCTGGAAGCCCATTCCCGTGGGACCTGGTCTGATTGGATCAGTGTTCGTGTCGTCATTGCAGGGATCGATTCTCACCCATGGGCCTGTTGTGTCCTCACGTCCTCTGAGCGTGTCCTGTGGTCAGCATAGGAGGAAGGGGTTTCTGTGGCCTCCCGTCCTCGGAGGGGGCTCTGTCTGAAGTCCTTTAAACTCGGTGAGGCGGGGCCTCCCACACCGGGAGCAGGACACCTCCGGGCTCTGACTATTCCCGTCTGCTCACCTGGAACTGTGTCGAGCAGCCCCGCTGCTGTCAGAACAACCAGCGTCACAGGTGTTGGCCACAGGTCAGCCCTGTGGGCAGAGCTCGGTGGGTACAGCTCGCCCTCCTCCACGTGCTGTCAGCCGGAGTGACTGCAGGCAGGCTGGTGCCCTCAGAAGCCTCGTGCGCTCACACGCCCGGCTGGCTGGGACAGCGTCAGTCGGCAGCTGTAGCCCCTGCGCGTGGCTCAGCCTGGGCCCCTACTGGGCCCCTGCCGGAGGTGACCGGGTCCTGAACTCGAGCCCGGCAGGCGGCCTCAGAAGCCAAGTGGCGTCACTTCCACAGTCCCCTTCTCCTCAGGGTGGTCCCAGCAGTGGTCTGGGCTCATGGGTAGGGGACGCGGCCCCCCCACCTGGTGGAGGAGGTTCATGGGGTGGGAGTGGTTGTGTGTCAGCCTCCGGAGGCTACCTGACCCCACCCGTTCCTGACACCCGAGCGTGCCCACGCCTGCCACTCCAGGCTCCCCCGGGGCGCAGGTGCAGGCCCCACGGCTCACCTGTGGCCTTTCACTGAGCTGTGCCCACAGGGCCGCCTGGACGGGAGGGAGTCTCTGTCCCCTCATAATGCACTGGGGTGGACGCTGGGTCCCAGCGACAGAACTTCCTAAGTTCATTTGAGGCTCCAAAAGAGGTCTCTCTGTTCTCTAGTAGACACTAAAAAGTGAGCTAAATTGTAGTTAAAATAAGTCAAATTTAAGTTAAACAGCAGTTAGCATAATTCCTGGGTGAGGGCTTCCTACAGGAGTCCTTTCAGAGAGTTTCAGGTATGGGGACACCTGTTCCCGTGGCCGTGAGCAGCTGTCCAGGGTGGGGCCAGAGAAGGCGTCCACCCTGGCAGCCCTTCCATGCTGGGCGTGCGCGGTTCTGGCCAGCCGTGGGCCTCCGCGAGCCGTGCGAGGTGCGGCGTAGCACACAGGCTCCCAGGCCCAGCATACGTGGGGCAAAGGCTGGGTGTCTGCTCAGAAGGGGTGTAGCTGTCAAACTTGCTTCAGGGTGTGTTAAATTGGTCTTTTTCATAAGAAAATAGGAAAATAGGAAAAACCATGAATTCCTTGCTGAGCGTGGAGGGGCTGCGGGCGGGGTGGAGGGCACGTGCTCCAGGCCTGTCCTGAACTTGAGGGCTGAGCCACCCGGGACGCGCCCACGGCGTTCTCCCCCTTTCAGTCCTGGGAGGGCTGGTCCAGTGGGGTAGTTCGGATCCTTCCAGGTTCTGAAATGTCACTACCGTGTTTTCTAGAATATCACTTTCCTGATTCCTGGTTTCTACCGCTGCATGGACCTTGCCTATGACAGTTCTTTGCAACTGCCGGACCCGGCCGGCTGCCTGGACGTCGGCAGTGGGCGGGGCCCTGGGGAGACGCCGTCAGACCCCTGGCAGGGCTGGAGCCCTGGTGGGGCCCGGGGTAAGACATGTCCCCTCCCCTCACGTGTGCGCCTGTGGCCGGCAAGCGCCACACGACTCTGCGACAGGGACAGAAGGCGCAGAGGGTTGGAGTGCAGGCGGGACAGAGCCGGTGGGCAGCGTTTCCCAGTGTGACTGCCCTCTGTCTCTCGTGGGCGGGCATGTTGCCAGGGGCCGTGACAGTGCTAGTCTGACAAAGGTATCAGCACCGAGACGAGGAGCAGGAAACCCTCCCCGGCTACCTCACCGTGTGCCCAGATCCAAGACACAATCAGCTAATTGGCCGTGGTGCTTTTTAAAGAATCTAAGTAGCTTTGTGTGGTTTAATATCGATTGATACAGCGTATCAGATGACACCTGACCCTCAGCAACATGAGCGTGAGCCTCAGGGGTCCACTTAGACACAGATTTTTTCAACTTCAAAGATACGGTATTCGTGGGATTGGAAACTCGCCTGCACAGAGGGGTGACTTTTCGTCAGGTGCGTGTCACTCTCCTGTGGGAGGGGACAGAGGTGATGAAGGGAAAGACTGCGGGGGGGACAGACGCTATGAATAGCAGAAAGCAAGGCTGCGTCAGGGTCACGCGCCACGCGGCCAGGCGGCCCCTGTGGATGGGTGCTGTGCTGCGATGCTGTCCACACGTGGGCTCAGGGTACTGAATAAACATGCCCGTGGATTTAATGTGGTCACGGAGGAAAAACGTGAGCTTACGGTGTCTGGCTGGCTGGTGAAAGGGCGTGTGTCAGGCATTGTTTAGTTTTCTGGGCTCCCCGTGAGACCTCTCAGCACGGCCCAGACCTGGGCCGAGGCCTGGCTCCTTCCCAGCCGTGGCTCCGTGGGGCCTTGGGAGCTGGATTATAGCATTTTGTCTTAAAAGATGCTTTGTTAGGCTGCTGACTCTATTTAAGATTCCTGCTTTTCTTGGGACATGGTTTCTCTCGTTGTGTCTGGGTTTTCCTATCTGCAAACTCTCCTCTATTCAGGGTTTTCCTGTCGCTGATTACATTCCCCTTCCCCTTTTCCCAGAATTCCAGCTTCGTCCCTGCGTGTGCACGTGTGTTCAATGCGTGCTGTTTGTAGAGTGTTTGGAGGGGAGGTCACAAAACTTCTGTTCCTCTCTCATTGTTTCCTGAGGATAGATTCTTAGAAGTGGAATTTCTGGGTTTAGGGAATGAGCGGTTCTGCCAGGTGTTGTCAGAAGTGCCCACTCAGGCAGTGGTGTCTCGCCTGCCCAGCTGTCCTCGTCGTGGAGGGGGCTTCCCTCAGCCAGGGGCTGGGATTCTTTCTAGCTTTCTTCCTGATCCAGGCTGTTCTCACTCATTTGACCAAGAAGCATACACTGGCTGCCTCCTCTGTGTCGGGTGTGCTGTGGGCAACACCTGGCATCATGGAGCCGGGTGGGAGCGGCTGGGCGCAGGGCATGGGAAGCGCCCAGAGCTCAGGAGGAAAGAAGGGGCGGAGGGGTGCGGCCTTGCGACTGGGGCCAGGGAGGCCAGAGCAGCCTGGCACAACAGGGTGCAGCTCCGGACCAGGGCCCCAGCTGTGGCAGGCAGTCTGGGTTGGCTGCCAGAGGGGGCCAGGTGGGGAGACTGCAGGGCCTTGGGGCACATAGCAGGGACTCTGGCTTTTGCCCAAGTCAGATGGGAGCCCTCGGAGGGTGGTCAGTAGGTGGGGGATGTGCTCTGACTTGGGTGTCAACAGGGTCGCGCTGGCTGACTGCAGGGCCCCGGGCCAGGCAGCAGGGAGACCAGGCTGAGGGCGCTGGCTGGGACCAGGGTGCCTGTGGGTGGAGGGGAGCTGCTGCTTTGGGTCCTGCTGCGGAGGGGGGGCTGACAGGAAGTTCTCAAGGTGAAGCTGCCCTGCCCTTGTCCCCACGAATCACAGGGAAATGAGGAGATTCGCTTTAGCCTATGAATAGAGAACACTCTTTGTTGATGTTGCTGCTAGATCCAAGGGTTAACGCTGTGCTTGCTGGAGACCACGTTCTGCCGCAAGATGAGACCCTGAAGCTGATGGGAAGCCAAGAAGTCTTCACCAGGACCCAGACCCGGCTGGGAACTGGGGGCCGCCCCCCTCCCTCCCTCCCGTGCCAGCCTCCTCCTGGGTAAGTCCTTTGGTGGGAGGTTGCAGGTTTCCAAAAGTCAAGGCAGGTACCAGGTAGATGAGGACCACATTGGAGAGAAATGTTCAGCCTGTCAGTAACAGTGACAGCTAATATGTATTGCGCGCCTGCTCTGTTCCACACGCCGGAACAGCTGCTGTTCCCAGACGACCTGGCTGAGTCCTCACCAGCCTCCATGAGAAGGGATTAGGTCACTAAATATGAAATGTCTGATTTTGAATCCAAAGTTTATTTTATTATATCTCAAACAAGAAGCAGTACAGTTAATCTAAGCATGCGCCTAATCTATCAGCACAGTTTTGTCATCTTAACAGTAGCATGTTGATGCCAGCTGCAGAGAAACCTGGAGAGCGAGTGGCGATGAAATCACAAAAGGCGTTTTCCACAGCTTGTTGAGAACGGAATATTTTTCCTTGCAAGAAGTGGCCCAAAGCCTGGAAGAAGTGGTAGTTGGTTGGTGCAAAGTCTGGGGAATACAGTGGATGACAGAGAGTTTCCAAGCCCAGCAGCAGTAGTTTGAGCAGCATTGTTTGTGCAGCACATGGTCGAGCGTTGTCTCCCAAGAGGATTGGTCGGTCTCTATTGACCAATCTCGGCTGCTTCATCACAAGCATCCTCATCATTTCATCCAATTGGTCGCAGCAGACGTCAGCTGTAATCGACTGAGCAGGTTTCATGAAGCTGTAGTGGAGAATACCAGCACTGGACACCAACTAGACACTATTAGCTTTTTGTGATGAATATTTGGTTTTGGGTTGTGTTTTGGCACTTCATCTTTATCCAACTATTGTGCCGACTGCGATTATGAAAAAGAATCCATTTTTTATCACAACTAACGATACGATATAGAAATGGTTTGCGTTTATGTTATGACAGCAAAGAAAGGCAAGCTTCAGACTTAATAGTATTTAGGTTATTAAGTATGGAATGTCTGATTTTCTGAAGTACTAAGTTTGGTAGTTGATGTCTCTGAAATTTCACTGACAATTCTTGCTTTTTAATTGTGAAACTTGGTCAATTGATTACAGTGGATGCTTACTGCAACCAATTGGACGAAATGATGAGGATGCTTGCGATTAAGCAGTCGAGATTGGTCAATCGAGACTCTCCAGGCTTCTTTGCTGCTGGCATAAATGAGCTAAGATGGCAAAACTATGTCGATAGTTTAGGTGCATACTTAGATTAACTGTACTGCTTCTTGTTTGAGATATAATAAAAGAAAATTTTGATTCGAAATGGGACAGTTCATATTTAATAACGTAAATTACCCCCATTTTGTGGATAAGGAAATGAGAGTTCAGGAACATTCTGGTAGATTTCAGAGAACTGATCTAAGCATAATTTTATCATTTTGAAAATCATATGAAGCTATTCTTGTACATTTTAAAATAAGGTACTCTGGCCAGGCGTGGTGGCTCACACCTGTGATCCTAGCACTCTGGGAGGCCGAGGTGGGTGGATCGCTTGAGGTCAGGAGTTCGAGATGAGCCTGAGCAAGAGCGAGACCCCGTCTCTATTAAAAATAGAAAGAAATTAGCCGGACAACTAAAAATATATAGAAAAAATTAGCCAGGCATGGTGGCGCATGCCTATAGTCCCAGCGACTCGGGAGGCTGAGGCAGGAGGATCGCTTGAGCCCAGGAGTCTGAGGTTGCTGTGAGCGAGGCTGACGCCACGGCACTCTAGCCCGGGCAACAGAGCCAGACTCTGTCTCAAAAAAATAAATAAATAAATAAATAAGGTATTCTATTTAGTGTAAAGGAAGTTCATGTTAGAGAATGTGGAAAATTATGTATAGCATTTTGGTGTGTTTTTAACCAGTTTTCTTTTTAAAAGTATTTTTTTGTGCTTAGCCCACAGTAGAGGGCCCAAAGCTTGGGTGCTCATATAGCCAGTGGTCCTTTCTCTCCTCACCCCCGCAGGTCCCCTGCGCCCCTCCCCCCAGCAGCCCCTGCACTGGGGTCAGAGTTGTCCACCTCTGAACCTGACTTACGCTTTCCTTCCGTCTGCCTTCTTGTGCTCGTTGTTTTATCTGTGATATTTACCCACACTGTTGTTTTCCAGTCTCCTTGAAATTATTTTAAAAATAGTACACGAATATGTGGTTTTTGCAGAATAATAGCAAACAGTGAAGGTTCGCAGACCATCTCCCAGCCTCCCTTCTCCAGTCCTGCTGTGTCCCCAGGGGACTCGTGCATGTGACTGTACATGCGTGTTGTGTGTTTATGTGTGCTCGTGTACCGCTGCTGTTGTTCCCGTGACCCAGCTGGGATGGCAGTGTGCTCACAGATACGCCTGGGAGACCTGTCTGTACAGTGTTTCCTCAGATCCAGAGCCTCCCAGGCAGCGCCGTGGGACACGCAGCCGCTTTCCTGCTGGCAGGTGGCACACGTGTCCTGTGTGCTCATCTGTAGACGAGGAGGGAGAACCCCGTGAGCTCAGGGTGCGTCAGCTGGAGTGGAGCACGGTGCTCCTGTGGTGGCTGCCGGGCTCCTTGCCAGTGTGTCCCACGGGCTGGGCGTGTCTGGGCTCCCGCCGGGGTTTGCTCTGCCAGCTGCTCCCCTCAGAACCCCGGACAGAAGTCGTCTTCTGTGACTTGGCTGTGCAGTGAGAAGGTTGCCCTAGATTAGCTGATTCCTACTTTTTCTATTAAATTGGACGTTTTTGGATCTCATGGTTCTAAGAATTTGATTAGCATCCACCACATGTTCAGGCACTTAGTTACCGTAGAGGTTCATGCCCTCTTGTTCACTCACGTGTTCACCTATTCGACAAATGCACATTATTTGTAAAACAGTCGGAAATGACAAGGTTGGGAAGCGCGAAGGAAGTGAGGTATGGGACGTGGTTTTTTTGGTTTTTTTTTTGTTTTTTTTTTTTGAGACAGAGTCTCACTCTGTTGCCCGGGCTAGAGTGAGTGCCGTGGCGTCAGCCTAGCTCACAGCAACCTCAAACTCCTGAGCTCAAGCGATCCTCCTGTCTCAGCCTCCCGAGTAGCTGGGACTACAGGCATGCACCACCATGCCCGGCTAATTTTTTTTTTTTCTATATATATTTTTAGCTGTCCATATAATTTCTTTCTATTTTTAGTAGAGACGGGGTCTCGCTCTTGCTCAGGCTGGTCTCGAACTCCTGAGCTCAAACGATCCGCCCACCTCGGCCTCCCAGAGTGCTAGGATTACAGGCGCGAGCCACCGCGCCCGGCCTGGGGCGTGTTTTTTAAGTTCTAGGAACGATGTTAGGAGTTTCCTCATGAGTTGTCTCCTTTAATTCTCCTGGTAATCCTGGGAGCTCAGTCTTACTGTTATTTTTAGCAAATCGATGATGAAGCGAGTGAATTGTTGGACTGTGGATCAGGTGCTAGAAGAGACCCACTGCCCCAGAAAACTGCTGCTCTTCCTGGGAACCGTGCCTGTCCCTGGGGACGCACCGTCGTATCAGCTCCTCCTCCTCTGTCCCTGTGAGCCCCGGCTGTGCTTTGGCTGGGTCGCGGACGTACATGTGTGCATCTGTCCCCCAGAGGGACAGGCGTGGCTGCGTTCTGTCAGTCTGGTGCCCAGCGTCACACCTGGACGGTATGGACAGGTGTGGGGCCTGCTGGAGGCAAGTCTTGACCTGGTCCCTCAGCTCCGAGGACCGGCCCGTCGCCTGCAGGAGCAGCCTCCTCTCTGTCACCGCGAGCTGGGTGCTCTGGTGGGCGCTCTGTCCCCGCCCTACAGACACGCTAACCTGCCACGCACGGGCCCGGCCTCCGCGCTCCTCCTCCTCCTCTGTGAGCTGCGTCCCCCTCAGCTGTGAGATCAGATGGAGTCAGCGCCAGTCGCAGACTAGCACTGCAGAGTGGGCAGAGCCCTCTCTAGTCCCGGCTCTGTCCCCCACACTTCCTCACGGCAGCCACTGGGGTCCCCCAGCAGGGAGGCTGGGCCCAGCCACTGTGGCGATCTGAGACCCCACCTGCTGTCTGAGTGCGTCACCTGGGGTCTCTTCTAGTAACGTGGGAGCTGACCGGAGCCTTGAGCGTGTGCTCCTGTGCTTTAGTGTTGGGCTTTCGGTGGCATTCCTGATAAACCGTTGCCAAATGTGGATTTATCTGGAGAATATTTGAGAGTAGGTGCTTTATTTTTTAACTTGATGACAAAATTTAATTTTTATGTTATAGATCTGTGGCATTAAATGCTTTGTACTTATCTCTAATGGGGAATCGAGGTGATCTCTCCTTTTGATTGCTCTGTGGCCCTGTGTCACTGTGTCATCCTTATTACTGTCTCCAGGGTGGACACCATTTGGGAAGGAAGCCCACCAGCCCGTGGTGAGCCGCCGCTCTCTGAGGACCAGATCGCCGCTGTGGGAGGAGAGGGACCTGCAGCGACAGAGAGCCCGAAACAGGATCTTCTGGGAGAAAGCAGGTCTGAGCCAGTGGGTGCAAAGCCGTTCGCTTCCAGGGAAGGTCCTGAAACTGCAGCCCCAGCTGAGGACAGGAGCGGTGACACAGGAGTGCGCGGCCTGCACCAGGAGGCCCAGCTGGAACTGGTGGGGCTCAGCGGTCCCAGCAGTGCCAACACCTGGGCCGATGCCACGGCTGAGCACCAGGCCTTGGGTCAGCCGGCAGGGGGCGGCCTCCCCCCGCCCTGCCCTCGGTACGCCAGCACCAGCGAGTGGGACTCGGCTCCCAGCCCCTCTGGGGTGGCATTTGTGTCGTTTGGGACGCCTACTGTGGATGAGCCGTGGCCAGGAGCAAAAAACGACCGAGAAGAGCTGCGGACTTGCTTAATTAAGGAGCAGCTGTCCAAGTCGAGCTCTGCCGGGGCCCCAGGCCTCCCCTACGTGGAGCTTGTCCCGGCAGAGCAGCCCCCGTTCACGGCCCCTGTGTCGTCCTGTGATCTGGCAGGCAGAGGTCTGCAGGGCAGCCGCGTGGGCAGCTCCTCAGCCTGCTACGCCTTGGCCACCGACCTGCCCCGCGTCCTGCAGGCAGCCGAGGCACAGGAGCCCGGTGTCCTGCAGGCAGCCGAGGCACAGGAGCCCGGCGTGAACTCGTTTTCCTGGAACCTCAAGGAACTCTTTTTCAGCGACCAGACAGACCGAACTTCCTCGACGTGTTCCTGTGCTACGTCCGAACTCGCAGGGACACCCTCCCTTTCGGTGGTGGGCTCTGATTTGGATGTGGGCGGTCTCCACGGGCAGGGGTCAGAGGTTCTCGATGACAGAGAGCTGCTGCTGCTGACCGGCACGTGCTCTGAGTTTGGCGAAGGGCAGCGGTTCCGGGGGAGCTGCCTGGGACACGATCGAACGGAACCCTCCGAAATCTGTCTGGTGTCCCCTGAGTGTTATGAAGCAAGTGACAGAGAAAGCCCAGACTGCATCCCTCCCACGTCAGACACCGACCCCCAGGACGTGCGCTCGCCAGCAGAGGAGCCGAGGCTGAGCGTCCAGGTCACCTCCACGCCCGTGACACCCGGGGCTGCCGGCCTCCGGCGGGAGATCCAGGAGGGCACCTACTCGGGCAGCTGCCACCACCGAGACGGCCTGCAGCTGAGTAGGTCCCGGCCCGGGGGCGGACGCCTGCCGCCCCGAGCACGGCCAGCAGGGGCGGGGCTGCCTCGTCCTGGGGTCCGACGGGTGGCCCTGCTGAGTGGTTTTGGCAGGAAGTGCGTGCTAAAGGGCAATGCTTTATCACCCACCCATGGAAAGTGAAGACTACATATGTGTGTGCCCGGGGAGGGGGTGGAGCCAAGGCCCCTGTGCCCCTTCCTCGGGGAGCTGCCCCCTGGGAGGGAGACGGGGAGATTCCCCTGGGATCAGAAAGGCCGTGTGTCTGGCCAGCCTGTGTATATGGTTTTCATTTAAACCATTCACTTTCCTGTCACCTGAAGGCAGAGGCCTGCTTTGTGCAGGGTCGTGTTGAGTGCGGTTTCTGGGCTTTTCTGAGCTCTGCTTGGTCTGCAGCGTGGCCTGCCGGCTGCGTGGGGAGGTGTCGCTGTCGCAGGTCCACAGGCCATGCTGCTGCTGCGGTGCTGTGTCTACTGTCCCCAGCCGCTCTCTGTCATCCTGTTCTGGGCAGTGGGCTTTCCCACCCTAAGGCTGCTGCCCCCCGGGTCAGTGGAGGGCTGGGCACTCTGTCCTGTCGCCCTTCAGGTATACAGTTCGAGGTGAAGCGGGTGGAGCTCCAAGGCTCCACGCCCCTGTTCTGCTGCTGGCTGGTGAAGGGCCTCCTCCACAGCCACCGGGACTCGGCCACCAGGACCCGCCTGCTCCTTGCCAGCCTGCCCAGCTCCGCCCACTCCATGTCCGAGCTCCCCGGGTCCAGCCTGGGGGAGGTGGGTGTCTGCAGTCAGCCCCTGCCTTGGGTTCGCCTTTCACTGTGGCAAAAGTTCCAGTTGGCATTTCTCTCTCTCTGCTTACTCGGGGACGGGAATAGGGCCTTTCTGTGGCTTTTTGACACCGTCTTCTAATATCCTGTGTAAGTATGATGCCGCACGTAGGACTGTAAGTCTGTGTGCCACGTGTGGTGGGAGGTAAGCACGTTTTGGCGCATGTGCCCGTTTGGATTGACATGCAGAGGCTGCCTGGAGAGCCCCGTGCAGAGAGGCTCTCAGACAGGGTCCCCATGGGCACGGGAGGGCGGCGAGTGGAGCATGGGGCATCCCTGTGGCAGAGAGGCGGCTGCTGGGGACGCCTGTGTAGGTGGCCGCCTCCTCTCCGTGGTGCCGTCGATGTGACCCCTCAGACCTTCCTTTGCGTGGCAGATGCTGAAAGCCAAGCCCTGGTTTGAGGAGCCCCCGCGGGCTGTGGAGCTGGAAGGGCTGGCGGCCTGCGAGGGAGCTTTCTCCTGCAAGTACAGCACCCTGAGCCCGCTCGGCAGCGGGGCCTTCGGCTTCGTGTGGACCGCGGTGGATAAGGAGGAGAACAAGCAGGTGCGCTGGCCTGTGGAGGGATGTGGGGCCGGCGCCACTTCCAGTGGCTCCTGACTTTTGGTCCCCGTTCTCCAAACCTGGGGTTGTAGTGGGATGGGAGGAGTCCTCCAGGTGCAGCACCAGGAACCCGGCCTGGTGTGCGGGCGGTTACAAGGAGGCCTCTCCCAGCAGTGCACATGCTGACACCCAGGGTTGACGTCCCGTCGAGTTTTAGATTCAGACCTCGCACTGGCCGGGCTCAGGGCTTGATGGCCAGCCACGTGTTGAGACCCATGTCTGGATCCCCCGCCCTGCCCACCCCACCGAGCCTGGGGCTCGCGCCACTCCCCACTGCCCGCCTGGCATGCTGACACTCACGGGCACTGCAGCCTCACGCTTAAACGTAGACAAGGCCTCCTCCACTCACCGGGGAAGAGTCTGCAGCAAACAGAGAAGCACGCAGGCTGACCTGCTCACACTTGTCCTGGCTTCCCAGAGTGACCTCTGTTCGTAGGTCCTGGCCCTCGGAGCACCCCCCGGGTGCATGGCATGCTGCCAGCTGTCACTCCCTCCCTGCCTCCCCAGTCGCTCTGGCCATTCTTACACTCCCCTCCACGTGAGTGTAGAACTTACTGTCCCTCCGTCCCGAGTCCTGCTGGGATTTGCAGCTCCTTGACCATGTGTGGTTTGGGGGATTGGCATTGGGACAGTACCCACTTTCCAGCTCAGAAGTCGCTGGGGGCACCGTTAGACTGCCCGGCGTCTAACCGCCAGTTCCTGGGCAGGTCAGGGAGTGCTGTCCGTGGAATCCTTTCTCCCCGGCGTTTCCCAGTCACCTGTTGCTGGAATGTGCCATGGGTCCGTGTTTGGGTTGATAGCATCATATATCTGTATCAGAGTCTTCCTGGTTCTAATATTTCCTCAATATTAGTTTCTAACGTTTCTTTGGGTTTTCTAGATCAACCACCACCCCTCTGTGGTGACGACAGTTTTGTCTCTCCTTTCTGTCATTTGCAAAAGTCTCGTCATCCGTTTTTCCTTCCCTCCTGCCGCGCTGGCGAGGCCCACAGAGCAGGGACTATGCAGGGTGCTGCTGTCACTGTCAGCTGCAGGGGCTCCTGTCACCGTCACCTGCAGGGGCTCCTGTCACTTCCTGATGAACACCTTTTACATGAGGATATTTCATTTTATTTTCAGACTACTGGAAATTTTTTTTGAAAGAATGCGTGTTGAGTTCTGTCAAGCTCTGTCACAAGATGTCTGCTCAGTGTCTGGTGACGTGCTTGCGTCCTTGCTTCCTGTGTCACTGTAGTGAGTGGCACTGATCGACTTCACATTCTGGGAATCAGTCCTTGACTTTGTTATAATGTTCTTTTAAAGCACTGCTGATTTTGATTTGCTGATACTTCTCTTTGGTTTTCTTTTTCATTTGTATTTATACATGATTTTTTTTTAATGTCAAAGTTACACGCAGCCCGCAGAGTTGGCAGCTTTGGTGGTGTGTCAGGCCGTGTGCGCTGGTGTCTGCGGCGTCTGTGGCCACCGGTGTTCCCTGGCTCTCCTAATTCTTGTGTCCTCTCTCTTGTTTTGCTAGACTTGCTAAAGAGTTGTCTGTTTTACTCACCAAATATTTTTTGTGTTCTTTTAATTTCCTTTCTTATACTTTGGGTTAATTTGGCTGTTTTTCTAGAATATTGGATTGAATGTGTGTGGTGGTGGTTTTTTTTTTAAGACAGAATCTCGCTCTGTTACCGGGGGTACAGTACAGTGTCATCATCATCATAGCTCACAGCAGCCTCAGACTCCTGGGCTCGAGCCATCCTCCTGCCTCAGCCTCCCAAGCAGCTGGGACTACAGGTGCACACCACTGCACCCAGCTAATTTTTTCTATTTTTTGTAGAGACGGGGTCTCGTTCTTGCTCAGACTGATCTTGAACTCCTGACCTCAAGCAATCCTCCTGTCTCCGCCTCCCGGAGTTCTAGCATTACAGGCCTGAGCCACTGTGCCCACCCTGAATATATATTTTTTTATGCTGTTAATAAAAGCATTTACAGTATTTTGTTTTCTGAACTTACTTTGGTCATAGTCTAGAGGTTTTACTATGTAGTGCTCTTGGCATGTGTTTCAAACAGTCTAATTTTTGAATTTCTATTTTCGTCTTTAATTATCTTAAGGCAGATCTTCTCACTCTTGGTTTGAATCAGGAATCTGATAGGTTCTTAAGGGTTTCTTTAGGCCTTTGCACCTTAAGGATGAAGAAAGAAGTCCCAACATCCTTCTCTTGGTTTAAAAAGAAATCATATGACTATTTTTGCCTTTTCAATAACAGATATCAATTTAAATATTATTATTAGGCCAGTAAATTATTGAGTAATCAATCACAAAATAGACTCTTAAGGGTTGTTACAGTTCACAGTACAGAGCACAGTTCCCGTGTCTTTAAAGTCTCCTTTGTGCCCCAAACACGTGCATGCAGGGTTACCTGGTGACAGAGCAGGGCTGCACACGTGTCCCCTGGTGTGGCTGTGGCGGGCGGGACAGGAGGGGCCAGCGTGCTGGGAGGTTGATCTTTCTCAGTTGGCCAGAATTAGCCTTATGGTGAAGAGTGGCTTTTCTTTTTCCTTCCCAGTTGTAGAGGAAAAGATAATTTCAAAAAGATTTCTGAGTTTTTCCCTGCACGTAGGATGCCAGGCCATTTCAGGGTTGAGCGCCAGTGTGCCAGCAGTTGCCACCGAGAGAAAAAGAGCAGGCCTGAAACATACAGCTTGGAATACGCGAGAGGAGATGGCAGAAGGGAACTTTAATATATGAAATATCTGACATGTGTTGTTTCCAGCTAAAAGCCCTGAGAGTTATTTAGAAAAATACTTTAAATGCAGAGTGTGCAAAGCGAGAGTGCACAGCTCGAGGACTTTCACCGGCTGAACACGCGTGTGCGCCCATCGCCCCAGCCAAACAAAACTCCTCCTGCACCCGCAAGCCCTGTGTCCCCCGCGCGTGGACCCCCAGGGCCGACCGTTGTCTTGACTCTGAACTAATCAGTTAGTCTCGCCTGTTTTGGGACATCATATAAATAGAGTAACAGCACGTGCTCTAATGATGTTGAGTGCCTTTTTGCCTACTTATTCGCCATCCGCATATTTTCTTTGATAAGGTGTCTTCAAATCTTTACCAACTTTAAAAACTTGGATTTTTTTAATTATCCAGTTTTAAGAATTCTGTGTATTTTCTAGTCACCGTTCCTTTCTCTGGTAAAGGAGTTTCTCCAGTCTGTGGCTTGTTTTTTTATTCTCTCAATAGTGCCTTCTGGAGAACAGAGGTTTTCAATTCCAATGAAGTCCAATTTATTAATTTTTCTCTTATGGATCATGCTGGGTTTTTTTTCCTACAAGTGTTATAGTCATAGATTTTACATTTAGGTCTAAGATGTAATTTGAGTTGATTTTATATGTGGCACAAGATATAGCTGATGTTTGTTTTTTGTATGTAGATGTCTGCTAGTTAAACACCAGTTGTTGAAAGATGTCCTTTCTCTAAATTACCTTGGTTCCTTTGTCAAAATCAGTTGACACACAGGTGTGGGTCTGTTCAGTTCCACTCATCTAAATGTCCATGCATTTGCCGATGACTGTGGCTTCACAGTTAGTCTTGAAACTCTGTTCTTTTTCAAGACTATTTTGAATATTCTAGGTCCTTTGCTTGTTTATGTAAATTTTAGAATCAACTTGATGTTATTAATGATGCCTGCTGGGATTTTGTTTGAGATTGTATTGTCTATAGATCTGTTGGGGGAGAAGTCAGGTGTTGAGTGTTGAATCTTCCATGCCATTTTTGTTCTTACTTGAATTCTTTCATCAAAGTTTTGCAATTTTCAGCACATGAATCTAACATATTTTGTTAGATTTATCCCTAAGTATGTCATGGTTTGGGTGCTATTGTAAATGGTATTGATTTTTTTTTTTTTGAGACAGAGTCTCGCTCTGTTGCCCGGGCTAGAGTGAGTGCCGTGGCGTCAGCCTAGCTCACAGCAACCTCAAACTCCTGGGCTCAAGCGATCTTCCTGTCTCAGCCTCCCGAGTAGCTGGGACTACAGGCGTGTGCCACCATGCCCGGCTAATTTTTTGTATATATATATTTTAGTTGTCCATATAATTTCTTTCTATTTTTAGTAGAGACGGGGGGTCTCACTCTTGCTCAGGCTGGTCTCGAACTCCTGACCTTGAGCGATCCACCCGCCTCGGCCTCCCAGAGTGCTAGGATTACAGGCGTGAGCCACCACGCCCGGCCGGTATTGATTTTTAATTTCAATTTCCAATTAGTCATTTCCAGTATGTAAAAATACAGTTGATTATTCTGTATTGACTTTGTGTCCTGCAAACTTGCTAAACTCATTTGGTAGATTGAGATTCTTTGGGATTTTCTATATAGATAGTCATTCATCTGCAAATAGTTGATTTCTTCCTTTATGATTTATACGTCCTTTCTTTTCTTTCTCCTTCCTCCCTCCTTCTCCCCTCCTTTCCCCCTTCCTCCCTTTCTTCCTTCCCTCTCTCCCCCCTTCCCTGCCTTCCTCCCTCCCTCACTGGCTGAGACCTCCAGCTAAACGTTAATTAGGAGTGATGAGAATGGCTGTCATAGCCCCCACCCCAGAAGGAGAGCATTCACTCCTTGTTACTTGTTTGGGTAACGGTAGGTTTTTTGCAGATGCTCCTTATCATCTGAGGAAGACCTCTCTGTTCCTTGTTTGCTGAGAGTATTTATTAATATTGGGAATGGATATTGACTTTTGTCAAATGCTTTTTCTGCATCTATTGAGATGATCATATTTTTTTTTACTTAATTATGCTGATATGATAAATTACAGTGATTGAGTTATGAATATTGACTCGACTTTGCATTTCTGGGATTGGTCATAATGTATTATTACCCTTTTTATAGTATTTAATTTGCTAATGTTTTGTGAAGATTTTCACATCTATATTTATGAGAAATATTGGTATATATAATAGTTGTATGCATGCACCGATATACATTCCAGTATATGCCCTATACATTCTAATAATGCTTTTGTCTAATTTTGGTATCAGCATAATACTGACCTCATAAAAAGGAATTTGGAAGTAGTCCTTCCTCTTTTATTTTCTGGTGGAGTTTGTGTAGTATTGGTATTATTTCTTCCTTAAATGTTTTGTAGAATTGGCCATCTGGGACAGTGTTCTTTTAGGGAAGGCTTTTTAACTACAAATTAAAATTTTAAAATAGATATGGAATTATTTATGTTTCTATTTCTTCGTAAGCTTTGCTGTTTGGGGTCTTTTAAGAAGTTTGTCCATTTCATTTACATTATTGAATTTATTGACATAAAGTTCATAATATTCCCTTAAATCTTGTATTTTTTATTTATTTTTTTTTCGAGGCAGAGTCTCGCTTTGTTGCCCGGCCTAGAGTGAGTGCCGTGGCGTCAGCCTAGCTCACAGCAACCTCAAACTCCTGGGCTTAAGCAATCCTCCTGCCTCAGCCTCCCAAGTAGCTGGGACTGCAGGCATGCACCACCATGCCCGGCTAATTTCCCTTAAATCTTTTAATGTCTGTATGGTCTATAATTTTATCATCACTCTCATTCCTGATATTGCTAATTTGTGTCTTTTCTCTTTTCTTTTCTTGATTAATCTGGTTAGGGGTTTATCAATTGTATTGATTTTTTTTTCCCCAAATAACCAACTTTTGGTTTCATTAATTTTTCTTATTGATGACCTGTTTTCAATTTTATGATTTTCATCATTATGTTTTCTTACTGTGGATTTAATTTAATTTTCTTCTTCTGTTTTCCTAAGGTGGAATCTTAGATTATTTAAGATTTTCTTTTTCCTAATTTAAGCACTTAATGTTCTAAATTTCTCCCTAACCTTGGCTTTACCTGTGTGCCACAAATTTCCATATGTTTTGCTTTTCTTTTCATTCATTTATGAATGTTTTACTTTCCCTCTATGTTTACAAGTGTGTTGTTTCCAAATATTTGAGGATTGTTCAGATATCTTTCTGTTTCAATATCTAGTTTAATTGCTTTATAGTTAGAGAACATATTTTCTTTAAATTTCTTGATGCTTGCATTATGTTCCAGAATACGGTCTATCTTTGTGGCTGTCCCATGTGCCTCGGGAAGAAAACGTATTCTGGTATTGTTGGGTGGAGTGTCATAGAAATGTTAAGTAGGTCAGTTTGGCCTGTGATATTATCAGTCTTCAGGTCCTCACTGATTTTTGTCCGTCCACTGATGGGAGAGGAGTCGTGAAGTCTCCCGCTGTCCTTGTCGACTTGCCGGTTTCCCTTTCAGTCCTGCAGGTTTTACCGCGTGTGTTCGTGTGTTCGGAAGCTCTGTCCTTAGGGAAACACCCGCTTAGCCCATCGCGTCCTCCTGGCGAAGTGACTCCTCCTTCACTGCATCCTGCTCCTCCCCCGCTCTGGTGACAGTCCCGGTTCTGCAGTCCACGGTGTCTGGTGTTGGTGTGGCCACGCCAGCTTTCATCTGAGTAGTGTTCCCGTGGTGATCTTGTCCCAATCTTTGACTTTTAGTAATTTATGTCTTTTTATTTAAAATGGGTTTTTGTAGGCAGCATATGCTTGGGTCTTGCTTTTTTAGCCAATCTGAAAATTTCTACCTTTAATTGAGGCGTTTAGACCATCGACGTTTAATGAAATTATTGATATGGCTGGATTTAAATCTACCATTTTTCTAGATGTTTCTGTTCCTTGTTCCTTTTCCCCCTATTTTTTTCTGCGTTCTTTTTTCTTCTTTTTGAGACAAGCTCTCTCTCTGTTGCCCAGGCTAGAGTGCAGTGGCTTCGTCACGGCTCACTGCAACCTCACACCCCTGGGCTCAGCCTCCTGAGTAGCTGGGACTACTGGTGTGTGCTGCCACACCCAGCTAATTTTTCTTATTTTTCATAGAGATGCGGCCTCACCATTGCCAAGGCTAGTCTTGAACTCCTGGCCTCAAGTGATCCTCCTGCCTCGACTTCCCAAAGTACTAGGATTATAGGCGTGAGCCACCACACCCAGCCTCTGCCTTCTTTTTAATTGAGTATATTTTATTATGCCATTGTTTGGTTTTTGTTCCTTGTTTGTTTGTTTTTAATATTTCATCATGATTTTAATGGCTTTATTTAGATATAATTTGCATACATAATTCACCAGCTTAGAGTGAACAGTTGCGTGGATTTTAGTATATACATGGGCCGCGCAACTGTCACTGTACACTGGGAGCATTCACGGCCTCAGAAAGGAACCTCGTACCGTGAGCAGCCGGTCCCTGTGCCCCACCCCCTCCCCGCCCCCAGGCCCCCTTCACAGCCCCTGGCAACCACTGGCCTGCTCTGTCGCTGCGGGTGCCTGTTCTGGGGCACTTCCCAGACAGGGACTCACGCACCACGTGCCCTGTGACTGGATTCTTCCATGTGGTGTGATGTTTTCCAGGTTCATCCAACTTACAGCGTGTTGTTAGGCACTTCGTTCCTTTTCATGACCCAGTAATATTCCGTCGCACAGATTACACAATATTTTGTTTCTCTGTTAATCAGTTGACGGACACTTGTGTTGTTTCTACTTGTTTGGCTATGTGAATAATGCTGCTGTGAACAACTGCATACAAGATGGTGTGTGAACACGTTTTCAGTTGTTTGGGCTCTTACGAATGCAATTCCTGGGTCATTTGATAACTCTGTGTTTGGTGTTTTGAGGAAGTGCCACATGGTTTCCGACAGCGCTGCGCTGTTGTGCATTCCCAGTGCCGGGCGGGGCTTCCTGTCTGCCGGTCCGCGCCGCCACTCCTGACGGGTGTGAAGTGGTGTCTCGCTGTGGTTACGTTTGCATTTCCCTGATAACTAATGACGTCAAGCATCTTTTCCTGTTCTTACTGGCCATTTGTATATGTTTTTTTTTTTTTTTTTGAGAAATGTCTATTCAGATACTGTGCCCGTTTTAAATTGGATTGTCTTATCGTTGAATTTTAAGAATCCTGTACTCGCGATACAGATGCCTGATCACATGTGCGACTGGCAGGTATCCTCTCCCATCCTGTGTGTTGTCTTTCCACTTTCTTAATGCTGTCGTTTGAAGCACAAACATTTTAAATTTTGACGAAGTTCAATGTATCCATTTTGCCATTTGTCACTTGTGCTTTTGGTGTTGTATCTAAGGCTCTGCCTAGCCCAAGGTCAAAAAAATGTATTCCTATGTTGTCTTCTAAGAGTTTTATAGTTTTAGCTTTTACATTTCAGTCTGATTTCTTTGGGGGTTGGTTTTTGTGCATGGTGTCAGGTTGGGATCCAACTTGACTCTTTTATGTGTGGATTCTAGTTTCCCAGCACTGTTTGCTGTAAAGACTGTTCTTTCCCATTGCATGATCTTGGGTGCTCTTGTCAGGACTCAGTTGACCATGGATGAGCAGGTTTACTTGTGGGTTCTCCATTCTCCTGCGTTCGTCTCTGTCTGTCCTTAGCCAGCGCCACACTGTCTTGATTCCTATAGCTTTGGAGTAAGCTATGGAGCCAGAAAGTGCTAGTCCTCCAACTTTTGTTCCTTTTCAGGATTGTTTGGCTATTTTGCATTTCTGTAAGGATTTTAGGATCAGCTTGTCAATTTCTGCAAAAAAGCCATCTGGAATTCTCAAGGAATCCTGGTGAATCTGCAGCTCAATTTGGGGAGCATGGTCACCCTAACAGTGTCAGTCCTTCTGACCCATGAACGTGGGGAGTCTTTCCATTTATTTAGATCTTTAATTTCTTTCAACAGTATTTTGTAATTTCAGGGTACAAGTCTGACCCTTCATTTGTTAAATCTCTACTACTTTTATATCCAGTTTCTTCTGCTTCCTGTGTTTATTTTTCATTGCTGGAATATATTTGTTATTAATTTTTCCAGGAAGGGTCCTGGGTATTGTACTTGCAGTCCTTGTATGTATTATTTTTCCTTCCTAGTTTAGTGGGTGATATGCCTTTTTCCTCTCAGAACCTTTTGGACCTGTGTGTGTTGTCATCTAGCATTACTTTGAAGTGAATTTTGGTGCCAACAGCTTGATTTTTTTTCTTTCTAGATTTTCTTTTTATCTTTGTACTTCAAAAATTTTTACCAGGATGGACTAGGGGGTGTGTGTGTGTGTGTTTTCTTTACTCTTATCTAATACTTGGTAAGACTTTGAGCTTCATTTACTTTAAGAGAATTTGATCCTTTGTTCTGTTAGTTCTTTCCCTTTTTTCTCTTCTCCTGACACTCGTTTTGGGTGTGCGTGGGACTCCTCGTGGCAGCCTTCCTCCGTGTCTGCTTGGCCCTGCCCTTGGACAGGCGGCAGGCGTCCCCGCGTCTCTGACGGAGGCTGAGCCTGCGCGGCCCTCCCCAGCGGGCTCGCCCGTCTCCCAGATCCTTCCAGCCATGGTGCCCTCCTTTGCTTCCTCAGGACCCTCGACCCTCACCCTCACCTTCTTGCCGCCCCTCACGTCTGGCTTCTGGCCTGTTGGGTCGTGGATCCTCCCGACAAAGGGTCTTCAGAATTTGCACTCTTCTCACCACTCCCCGCTGGCGCCCGAGCCACCACCCCTCGTCTGCTGATCGCTGTGCGGTGACTGGATGTTGCCCAAGCCGGGCTGCTCTTCCTCCCAGGCCCACCACCGCCCCTCTGTGCGTCCTGCGCCGCTGCGGGCTCCTCCCCCTTCCCTAGAAGTAACTTCCTACGACACCCCCCCCCCCCCCCCCCCGGCCACCCACCCAGCGGGCCCCACTCCTGCAGCACCTCCCTGCTCCATCTTTTTCTTCCTGGCGCCGTCACCCCTTGCTGCGTGACGCGTTCTGTCCACTGCCCGTCTCCCCGGCGGCCGTGAGCTCCGCGCCGGCCGGCTTGGCGCCTGCCCCGCCGCTCCTTCAGCTGTGCGCAGGCCTTCACTTAGCAGCAAGGGTCTTGTTGAGTGAACGGGGTCACCTTTAGTGACTTAGAGTGTTTGTTCTTTTTTTGAATGGTATCTTTTTTTCTGTTACACTTTGTAATTGGCCATTATGTACCGTTGTAACAACATTTTTCTCATGTCGATCAGTCTTGCTGAACTCTGATTAATCTCAGAATCAATGTTGAACACATGTCTAAGAATGGTGGTTTTTCTTTGTTTTAGCTCTCAGGCTTCTCATTTCATTTCTTGGCCAGGACATGCAGCCCCCAGGTGAGAAGGCAGGTGGTGTGGGGAGGACGCTGGGCCCTCCCACCCAGGCCCAGGTTGAGGCTCCTCAGCCCCGCCTGGCTCCTGCCGCCCCGTCAGTGCTCTGTGGAGTGGGCAGCGGCTCCTCAGACTTCTGACTGGCCGCCGGCCTCCCTCTGTGTCCTTGTGCTGCAGGGGTTTGTGGTGATGTCTCTTCCTTTATGTCCCTGGGCTTGGGGGGCCAGTGCAGAAGCCCTGTCTGCCACATGAAGCGACAATGGCGCCAGGTTGAATGGGGTGGGTGCCAGAGGACTAGTTCCAGCCGTTCTTACCCCTCTGTTTTCCTCACAGGTGGTGGTGAAGTTTATTAAGAAGGAGAAGGTTTTGGAGGATTGTTGGATTGAGGATCCCAAACTTGGGAAAGTGACTTTAGAGATCGCAATTCTCTCCAGGGTGGAGCATGCCAATATCATCAAGGTAGGTGACGATTCCTGGTTAATGGTACTCTAACACTGCTCATGTAAAATTTCCTAACTCGGTTGACTTGAAGGTGTTTGGGCGGAGCGGGACTCAGCTTTGTCTCTCTCTAGGTGTTGGATGTATTTGAAAACCAAGGGTTCTTCCAGCTGGTGATGGAGAAGCACGGCTCCGGCCTGGACCTCTTCGCTTTCATCGACCGCCATCCCAGGCTGGACGAGCCCCTGGCCAGCTACATCTTCCGACAAGTGAGAGCGGCCGGAGCCTTGCTGGGGTGGACGAGGGCTTGGGCGTGTGGCCCGTGGCTGCAAAGCTCAGTGACACACTGGCTCTCTCTGTCAGCTGGCTCCGGCCTTCTGTTCTGGGCTTTTATGGAGTAGGGATCTATATTTTGAGAAGAAAATTCTATGGTTGAAGTAGAAAAAGTGAATTTGGGAAGGAAGGATGAGGCCAGACATTGTCCTGGAATGATTGGAGAAGGACGTTTGAGGATTAAGATTTATTTATACCCACCAATCACAAAAATTAACCAACAAAGCTGTCAGACTGGGCTTCGAGCCCTGTGCATGTGATTTGAATTCTTGTCCCCCACCAGCCGTGGGACCTTGAGGAAACCGCTGCTATCCCTAAGCCTCGGTCTTGTGATCTGTACATGGGAATCGCTGTGGCACCCACACGACCAGGCTGGCAGGACTGGATCAGGCACCACGGCCAGTACGTTGTAAGTGCTCCACAAATGCTGGCTGTTGAGTCAATTAAAGTGATCAGGAAAGAATCAGATTCTGACAATCTCATTTTACAATAAGTATTTGTCTTGATCTAGTTCATATCTAATTATGTATTTATCTTTGACCATTTCTTATTTTATCAGAATGGGGGAGTGATCAGCAGAGCAGGAAGGCCGGGGGTGGGGGAGGGACGATAACTGTTGCTTTGGGCTTTAAGGAGAAGGTGGCGGTTCCGTCCCAACAGCTCCCAGCTCCCCAGAAAGAACGAAAAATACACCAGGGGACTGTATGAACAATTCAGATTTGCTTTTTTATTGTTTCCTGGAGATGACTCTAATGACAGCTGCCATGAATTAGCATTTCTTCCTCAAAGCTCTACACTCTCAGAAGTTACTGGATTTCTGAAATTTAGTTTCTCAGGCACTGACTTATAACTTTCAGATATTAAGTTTCTGCAAAATAAGAGGTCATCTCTCTTCTTATGTTGAAAGATTATGTACTTGTTTAGTTTGTGGCAAAGACTTGTTTCTGGAGTCTAATGGCAGATGGTCTCTGTGTGAGGTAACAGTGGAGTCACTGTTGAAAGCTGCTGCCTAACAGTTGTTAATTCCGGGGCTGGTGACACAGATAATTGTAGTGTTCCACACGCTAAAGTGTTTGCCAAAAGTATCTCTGGCCCCTTTGTAAACACATACACAAATGTTATTATATGTAAACAGATTCGTAACTCGATGTAAACGTATTAGTGTTATTGTACTTCAGTGTGAATAATTAGCGCCAGTTACCAGCGTGTTGCGTCCCAGCTCCGCGTTCACCAGGGCCTGCTTGGTGCCGGGGGCTCTGCTGTCCGGGGACCCCACGGGCAGCTCCGTCGGCCCAGGGCGTGGGCGGGACCTGCGGGAAGGACGGCTTCTCCTCCGGGGTCGAGTTCTCTTTGCTCCTTTATAGTTGATCCCTTGTTAATAAATCTCGATGAAACTTTTCACGTTCAAATTAATGTGCGGTTTCTGTCTCCTGACTGGATCCTGACTGATATGTGTGTGTCGATGTACATATGTATGTGTGCATGTACATGTGTGCTTATAGATATGCTGTGAATGTACAAGCATGTGCTGCATGTGTATATATGCACATGTATGTATATAAAATATGCAGATATGTATATGTTTGTACATATGAATATATAAATATATATTTATTAAATGTAAGTTAATGAATTGAGCTTAATAATCTGCTATTAGCTATTGCTTCTGGTTCAAAGATACTCATTTGTAAATACAAAACTATCTCTAAAGACCAAAATGATTGATACCTCAATGAAATCACTCCATTGCTTGGTACCGCTGATGTCCAGATCGCGGGGCAGTTGTACAGTTTGTGACTCTTACTTGACGTGACTGCAAGGCCGTCCTGCTGGCCCCGCTGTGGGGACGCAGAGCGGGCAGGCGGGGCGTGCGGCAGCACCTCTGCAGGGGACGTGAAGCCCGTTCCCGGTGGAACCACTGTGAGTCCACATTGTGGAGAAGCCACACGTGTCGGGAGAGGACAGCTGGCGTGTGACGCTGCCCTTCGAGCTGCGTGAGCCCTGGAGTGGGAGTTTCTGCTTCTGGCTCTGCCCCACACTGCCGCGGGACTCAGGGCCGCCACGCTCCTTCCTCGTGATCTGAGGGTGTCTGCTGAGGGCACTCTTGCGGGCACTGCCCACTGCACGCGAAGCCTGCGCTCACTTGCCCGCCACCCGCCTCTCAGCTGCCGCTTTGTGGCCTGTCTCCCCTGAGATGGTCCTGGGTGTGTCACGGGCCAAGTGAGTGTCTGCTGGGAAGGCGTCCTCAGCGGCAAGAGCACTCGGGAGCTCCGTGTCGGCGTGTGGCCCTGCAGGCTGGCGCGTGCCGGCGCCGGGGGCCCCGCCTAGGCCTACTCGCGCGCTCTGCCCTGTGCAGTGTGTCTTCGGCATCCAGAATTCTCTCCTGTCACCTGTGCATTATGAGTTGTAGAATGTTTATTTTTTCTTTCTGCTTCCGTTTATTTTAAATGCTCGTTTTACTTGAATGGCGTTATTAAAAAGTCCCCTCTGACCTGCTGATTGCAGCTGGTGTCGGCGGTGGGATACCTGCGCTCCAGGAACATCATCCACCGGGACATCAAGGACGAGAACATCGTCATCGCCGAGGATTTCACCATCAAGCTCATAGACTTTGGCTCAGCCGCCTACTTGGAGAGGGGCAAATTATTCTACACTTTCTGTGGAACGATCGAGTACTGTGCGCCTGAAGTTCTCATGGGGAATCCGTACGTATCACGCCCCGGGGTGTCCTGTTCCTGCGTCAGGCTTGGGGGCCCTGGGATAGGTTTGATTTTAGTGCTTTAGTTTGTGCCTCTTTGGGGCCAGGGTGCTGGTGACAAAGGAAAATGTCCTGGAAAGTAAGTGACCGGGCAGTGCTGGTCAGAGGCACCTGGGTGGTGGATATAGGGGTTCATTGTATTATTTTCTCAATTTTTATGTTTAGCGTTCTATGTAACCAAAAGTTAAGAAAAATTTTAAGGCCGGGCGCGGTGGCTCACGCCTGTAATCCTAGCACTCTGGGAGGCCGAGGTGGGTGGATTGTTTGAGCTCAGGAGTTCGAGACCAGCCTGAGCAAGAGCGAGACCCCGTCTCTACTAAAAATAGAAAGAAATTATATGGACAGCTAAAAATATATATAGAAAAAATTAGCCGGGCATGGTGGCGCATGCCTGTAGTCCCAGCTACTCGGGAGGCTGGGGCAGGAGGATCGCTTGAGCCCAGGAGTCTGAGATTGCTGTGAGCTAGGCTGACGCCACGGCACTCACTCTAGCCTGGGCAACAAAGCGAGACTCTGTCTCAAAAAAAAAGAAAAAGAAAAAGAAAAAATTTTAAAGGTAAAGATAAGAGTCCCTAATGATGGCCCTAATGATGGCACTATTTAAATAAGTGAAGAGGCTTGTTTTTCAGTTAGGTTTATTTATTTTGATGAGAAGAATAATCTATTTCAATAAAATATCGTTGGGCTGGCCATGCAAGAAATCAAGCAATAGACAAAGTACTAATGCAGAGCATTCGTGACAGGGACGGACCCTCAGGGGGAGGAGCCCTCACTGGCCGGCCAGAGACTGGGCATCGACCCAGCTGTGCTGAGGCCAGGGGCAGCCAAGCCCCTCCGGCCTTGTGTGTCCTGGGCGGTGTGGCTGAGTTTGCATCTCTGCAGTCAGGGAGGCTGTGAGCTGCAGGCGCTGGCCTGGGCAGAGCCTCATCTCGGAGAACTTCAGAGAGGAGAGAAAAATTAAAAGGAAGATTGTTGCTTGAGTGTTTGTAGGGCCTGAGTGAAAACCATCTGCTGACGGTACCTTCTGCCGTGCACGCCTGGAACGCTTTCTTCTCACCTGCATGTGAACCAAGCGTGTCTTTATGTGTATGAAACGGAGTTTATTAAGCCAGAGATGGACACGGGTCTGTCCACCTGTGACCTCCCTGTACTTGAGAGAAGTGTATGAGAATGCAGCTGTGTAAGTTAGTTTGTGGCTGGGGGCACGGACGTCACACGCTGCGTGGCCCCTCGCAGCGGCTGCGGCTGCCCTCCACTGTCCCCCTGTGCCTGCTCCGCCCGGTCTGTGGGCCACTCAGGGAGACCTGGTGGGAGCTGGGCTGGACCTGCTGGCCCGAGGCAGAGCATCTGCTTGTGGCCCACTGTCTCCATGCCATGCCTCAGGCCCTCACGAGACCCTCAGCACTGGGGAGAGAAGCGACCAGGGGCCTGGACCCCAGTGTCTGCGCAGGTCGCGTTTGGCTGGAGTCAGGAGGTGCAGGTTCCAGGCTGCCACACTGAGCCCTCTGGAGCCGAGCCGCCCTCGGCTGCATCAGCCCGTCCACGCCGGTGCTGCTTGGCTTTCCCAGGCCTGGCCGGACTTCTGTGAGTGGTAGAGCGCGGAGAGGGTGCACGCCAAGCCTTGCCGCTAGAACCTCCGTGCGTCTTCAGGGCCGGCAAACAGCATGAAATACTGAAGGGGGGTGGTCTGGGAAGGGCCTTGGGGTTTCTTTTCAGATCTAATTCGGTTACCCAGGCACGTGGTGAGTGCAGTCAGCTCTGCCCTGCCTGCAGCGGCTGTCCTGTCACGTTGGAAGAAACCGCACGTCTGCGGTCCACACCGTGGCTTGCTGTGCCCACCCACACCCAGGTTGTGGGGCGTCCACGCGGGGACCGCGGGGAGCACTGAGCCGCTCAGGACCTCTGCCCCCGCCCCAGAGGGGCTGCTCCACCTTCCCCCTGGGCCCCACATCCAGCCCTTCCTCTCCAGCCGTGCGAGCGGCCTGCGTTCTGGTTCCAGACCCCATCCTTAGGACCTCCGCCTCTTTCCTCCTCGTTTTCATGGCCTTCTGCTCTGGGAGTCGGCACACCACGGTCCTTGTCCAGATCCAGCCCGCCATTTGTTTGTTAAAATTTATTGTTTTTTATTGTGGTAAAGTATAGATCTTTAAGCGTACAGTTCATCGGCATCAAGCACGTTCACGTTGTGCAACCATCACCACCATCCGTCTCTAGAATTTTCCATCTTCCCAAACTGAAACTTCGTCCCCATGAAGCACTAACCCCCCCCAGCCCCAGCCCTGCACCCACCGCCCTACCTTCTGTCTCCGAGTCCGACAGCTCCAGGGACTCTGGGTGGGATCATGCAGCGTCTGTCCATCGTGACTGTCTCACTCAGCACGGTGTGCTCAGGGTTCGTCCCTGTCGTAGCCGGTGTCAGAATTTCCTTCCTTTTTCAGCCTGAATAATACCCGACCGTGTGTGTATACTTCGCATTGGGTTTAGCCCTGTATGGGCAGGTGGATGTCTGTGTTGCCCCCGCCTTTCGGCCGTGGGGGTGAGGCTGCCGTGCCGTGGGTACACGCGTCTCCTGCCGCTTGTTGTCAGGAGGGTTTGTGGGACACAGCCAAGCTCGGCTGCCCAGGTCTTGTCTGGCTGCCCTTGGGGTGCCAGAAAGAGACCTCGTGGCCCCCAAGCCTGAGATACTTCCTGTTTGGCCATTTACGGGAAGAGTTCCTGGCCCTGTTTCACTCTATTGGATTTTCTCTTCAACTTCTAAAATTCTTGAAATGTCTCTCTAAAAAACAAACAGCACAAAGACAGAAGCTGTCGCATCTGATCTCGCCCCAGCTTGTGCACCCTCTCGCCCGCTTGCGTCCCCAGGTCTGTGCTGGGGGCCCCTCCCCACTCAGCCCGTGGGCGTGGCTTGGCTTCTGCCCATGATGCCGCCTGCGCCCCGAAATCTGTTCGCTGCACCCTCCCCTCTGTCACGGCCCCTCCTCCGAGCCTGGCTTTCGTCCCCTGGCCCGGTTTTCTGTCCTGATGTCCCCAGGACAGTGGAGGGTCTGTGCTGGGCCCTCTTCTCACCGCTGCAGTTTCTCTCGGCTGCCTTGTCTGATGCGACTCTGGAGAGAGGCCGCTTCCCAGGCCCCTCTCAGTTTCCTCTCCATCCCTCCTGCCGTCGCCCGCTGCATCCTGCATCCTCCAGCATTTCCCACCTGCTCTGGTCTGGTCCCTGAGCGTCCTTCAGGTTGTCACCCCGGCCATCTTTCTGAAGGGCACGTGCCCTGTGTTGAGGCTGGCTGTGGCTCTCATGGCCCTCCGCAAGGCTGAGCGGCTCGCGCTCTGCTTCCTCCAGGAAGCTCTCCTGTCCCAGGTAGACGCTGGCTCTGCCCCCCGGAGCCGCGTGCACTGTCTCCTCCTCGTGGTCGGCTTGTGTTTCCTGACCGGCCTCTGTGCTGCCCTAGGGCTCACCACCCCCACCGAGGGCAGACGGGCCGCGGTTGAGGTCCTGGCTGAGGAGTGTAGTGAGTGTCCCAGAAACAGCCTGGCCGCATGTGCGTGAGACCCTGTACTTTCTCTTCCTCTTCGTAGCTACCGAGGGCCGGAGCTGGAGATGTGGTCTCTGGGAGTCACGCTGTACACCCTGATCTTTGAGGAGAACCCCTTCTGCGAGCTGGAGGAGACTGTGGAGGCTGCGATACACCCGCCGTACCTGGTGTCTGCAGGTGCATGAGCCGCAGGTGACGGGCAGCTGGCCCTGTCC
This sequence comes from Eulemur rufifrons, assembly GCF_041146395.1. Classification (NCBI taxonomy): domain Eukaryota; kingdom Metazoa; phylum Chordata; class Mammalia; order Primates; family Lemuridae; genus Eulemur; species Eulemur rufifrons. The sequence continues at coordinate 897,001 of NC_090983.1, forward strand.
TTGGAAACCGGCAGCTCATTCTCATTCTCTCTGTTCTCAGTGTCTCTTCATCCTCACCGACAAGCTCACTGATCTTTCTTTTCTAGTCAGCTAATACTTTGATCTGAACGTAAGGACAATTTGAATATGACTTTAAAACGTCTTGATAATCTAAGTTTTATTAGTGTTCCCCTTTGGATCTTAGATGTCCTCTTGTGAGAAACAGACTTGCAGTCAGTCAACTTGGCCGTATAGTAACTGTCAGAGGCACACCTGGGCCAGAAACCCCGTCCCGTGGGCCTGTCGGTGGCTGGAGCCATGTGACTCGCAGCAGCCCAAGTGGAAGCTGTGGGGCTTCAGCTGCACCGGGAGCTGTCCACAAGGGCCACGTGGCAGCAGGAAGCTCGGCTCCCACCGGGGCATCGGGAGTGGGGGCCAGCAGGGGAGGCGCACGTGGGCTCAGACGCCAGAAAGCACCCCGAGTCTGGCAGGGCTGTGGCAGGAGCCCCAGGGCACCAGTGGGGGTGTGATGGGCAGTCAGGCATTACGGGAATCCGAGGACAATGTAGAGAAACCACCCCCCAAACTGACATGGAGCTGAGAGACCAAAGAAGGACTCAGACACGTCCACCGATGGGCTCACCGGCGGTGCCGGGCGTGGGGTGTCCGTCCACCCCCTGCACAGGCGCCCGTTCCCTGCACACTCAGGTCCCCAGACACTCGCCCCGGGTGGTGCCGTGCGTGGGGTGTCCATCCACCCCCTGCACAGGCGCCCGTTCCCTGCACACTCCGGTCCCCAGACACTCGCCCCGGGTGGTGCCGTGCGTGGGGTGTCCGTCCACCCCCTGCACAGGCGCCCGTTCCCTGCACACTCGGGTCCCCAGACACTCGCCCCGGGTGGTGCCGTGCGTGGGGTGTCCGTCCACCCCCTGCACAGGCGCCCGTTCCCTGCACACTCGGGTCCCCAGACACTCGCCCCGGGTGGTGCCGTGTGTGGGGTGTCCGTCCACCCCCTGCACAGGCGCCCGTTCCCTGCACACTCGGGTCCCCAGACACTCGCCCCGGGTGGTGCCGTGTGTGGGGTGTCCATCCACCCCCTGCACAGGCGCCCGTTCCCTGCACACTCGGGTCCCCAGACACTCGCCCCGGGTGGTGCCGTGCGTGGGGTGTCCGTCCACCCCCTGCACAAGCGCCCGTTCCCTGCACACTTGGGTCCCCAGACACTCGCCCCGGGTGGTGCCGTGCGTGGGGTGTCCATCCACCCCCTGCACAGGCGCCCGTTCCCTGCACACTCGGGTCCCCAGACACTCGCCCCGGGTGGTGCCGTGTGTGGGGTGTCCATCCACCCCCTGCACAGGCGCCCGTTCCCTGCACACTCGGGTCCCCAGACACTCGCCCCGGGTGGTGCCGTGCGTGGGGTGTCCGTCCACCCCCTGCACAGGCGCCCGTTCCCTGCACACTCGGGTCCCCAGACACTCGCCCCGGGTGGTGCCGTGCGTGGGGTGTCTGTCCACCCCCTGCACAGGCGCCCGTTCCCTGCACACTCAGGTCCCCGGACACTCGCCCCGGGTGGTGCCGTGCGTGGGGTGTCCGTCCACCCCCTGCACAGGCGCCCGTTCCCTGCACACTCAGGTCCCCAGACACTCGCTCCGGGTGGTGCCAGAGTTGCTGGGAGAGCAGAACTGCACTGTCTGCTGGTGTCGCCCGACCTCAGATCTCTGCAGAGCTCTCACGTCGTGTCATCGCACGTCAGGCATGGCCAGTGCCATCCTCGGTGCCTTCGTGCGCCCCGTGTCATGTTACTGGTACTGTCATTCTCCACTGGGCAGAGAGGTTAGCATCACAGTTGGCAGAAGGGTGTCACAGGTCAGTTAAAGCAGGTCCAGGGCAGGTTTAGCCCACTTGCCGCTGCCCCGAGAAGGTGCTGAGGCACAGCCCTCCCGCCCAGTGACTCTCTGGGATTTGCCTGATGTGTTTTGTGGCAGTTCTGTCGAGCACTCCAAGCTGGCCTGGCGCGGTGTTTTCTCCTGTGGTGGGAAACTTGCATTTTCCCCTCAGCGGGGCGGCTGCACCACAGGGCTCTAAGGTCCCTTCCCACCTTGACCTTCTGTGATTCCGTAACAGTCATTTATTGTCAATAGTCTCTTCCTCCTCTTAGAAGGACACTAACCCCATCACGGGGGCCCACCCTTATGACCTCATCTAGCCCTCACCACCACCTACCACCACCACATTGGGGAATAGGGCTTCAACATGTGACTCGTCGGGGGGCGTGATTCAGTCTGTAGCAGCCCAGAAGAGGAGTTTTAGGGCTTTGCTCAAGTTCTGGATTCCTGGAATACCATGGTCCCTGCGGCATGCTGTTCCTCCGGGAGGCTGTTCCTTGTGTTCTCTCACTGGGCTCGCAGGATGGGTCCCCAGGGACAGTGAGGCTCAGCGTGGCCCTGGCTGAGTTGACATCTGTGTTGTTAGAGGAAACAGGACCCAAATCCAGACTCCAGGCTGGGGGCTCCTCTCAGACCTCCTGCTGGCTTCTCATGGGGACCGGCGGCGGACACCCCGATGGCTGCCTCCTTCCCCCCGCCGTCATGTTAACCCCCTGTGTTGTTCACAGCTCTGCATAGCCAGGGCCCCTGAGAACCTTCACACCGGCTGGGTTTTGGTTGAGTGAGATGAATGCCAAGCTTTCATGTCTGAGGCGACACACACCTCCCACAGCTTCTCTCCACGCTCACAGGCCGAGTGCTGGAGCCCCAGGGGTCGGGCTGTCTCCCGCCCAGGCAGAGGCCCTGCGGGGTGGGCACCCAGGAGCCTGCAGTGTTGCAATGTGTGCCTCTTGATACCAGCCTGGTTCACCATCTGTTGTCTGTCCCCAGAGCTCATGAGCCTGGTGTCTGGGCTGCTCCAGCCTGCCCCTGAGCAGCGCACCACCTTAGAGAAGCTGGTGACAGACCCGTGGGTGACGCAGCCCGTGAACCTCGCTGACTACACGTGGGAAGAGGTGTGTCGAGTAACCAAGCCAGGTGAGGCTGCTGGGCATGCCTCCCGCCCTGCGTGGCTTTGCCTGGAGCAAGCAGGTCCCTAGGCTGCCTTCGTGGGTCAGGAGGAGGAGAAGGAGGCTCCCTCCTCCATGCTGTCCTGGACACGAATGTCAGGGCCTTAGCTGGCCTGTCACCTGTTGGGGCTTGATTCTGTCCAGAGACCCCGAGAGGCTACTGGGGTTCTCAGCGTGGCTGTGGGCCTCAGAAGGTGGGCAAGTGCCCATGGCAGCCCCTGACAGAGGGGTCGGGGGCCGATGGTCTGCAGGGCTGATGGGGAGGATGCCGAGATGCTGAGTGTGATGCTCTAGCCCTGGATGTTCCGACAAGACTCCTGGCTACTACTCGGTGCCATCGATGGAGCTGGTGTTGCCGTCAGGGCTCAGCTCCTGCAGCACCGAGGCAGGGTCTGCACTTCCAGAGTACGGCCCGCTGAAGTCTTCCATTCCAGGACTCCTAGCGAGAGCAAAGTGGTTTAGAATCGGGTGTTGTTAGCGCGTGACACAGTGCCTTCTTCTCTCCTCAGAGAGCGGAGTTCTGTCCACTGCCAGTCTGGAGACGGGGAGCAGGAGCCTGAGTGAAGCAGCGCAGGAGCTCTCGGGGGGCCCCCACCCCATAGGAGGCTCTAGCGGCCAGTGCTGTCTGCGTCCTGGTGACCTCGCTCCGCTGAGCGGCTGAACACTAGCTTCCTGCTCTTGTCTACTCAGTCAGGAAAATCTGTGGTTTTCAGGCCCCAGCCATTTGGAGAAGGTGAATTCTCAAGAATTAGGCCCATTTCACCTTCTGAAAACTTATGTGTAAGTTTGATAAATGCTAGAACAAAAGCCAATGATATTATATTATTTTAGGTTTATAAAACTGACTTGGAATTCACTTTTTTCATGACCCTGAGAAAACATTCCAGTGTTCACTTGCTTGATACTATTAAAGGGCTTTTACTTTGTGAACTTCTGAAAGGCATAAAAGAGTGTTTTAGTTCTTTTTCTACTTTTGCACATGTGCACGTGTTGTGCTTCCTCTGACGTGGCCGATGCTCATCCGAGTGAGACGTGTGGGGTCTGTAGGAACCATGAGCCAACAGCAGGACTGTTTCCTTAATTTATTTCCTCGGACACTTCTCAAATTAAAACAACTTTGCTAGTAAACTATTATCCTGACTTCCATGGTATGACTCGTTCCAGCTTGCTGGCTGTGAGAAGCACTTGGTTTCTTTATTTTTCCATTTGTCCACCCCACTTGCCGCAGCTGGAGGGAAGTCTAGCCTCGGCCAGTCTGGGGTCCCTCTCAGAGATGGGCCCTGCCAGGGGTGGTCCCAGGGCTCAGGCCAGCCGAGAAGACTGGGCAGGGAGGGCGTGCTGTTCTCAGGGACTGCCCTTCCATCTGCCTGGGCACTGCAGCAGGACTCTGCTGCCAGCATAGGGCACGCTGCTGCCAGCCGCCCAGTGTCCCACAGCCACCCCGCCCTCACCTCCGTGTCTGTGTGCGGGGTCCAGGTTCCATCTCTGTCTACATGAGGGGCTCCCAGGCCACCTCTGTGTCTATGTGATGGGCCCAGGCCCACCTTTGTGTCTCCATGAGGGGCTCCAGCCCTGTCAGCCCCTCAGCGTTGCTTGGGTCCCCAGTGTAGTTCTCACATATTCAGCTGCCTGCTTCCCTCTCTCAGGCTCCGGTCCATCCCCCTCTCAGAGAGAATCGCCATGAAATCGCAGGTGAAATCCAGTTTTATTTCATATCTGTTAGAGAGCAAGGAGAGGCTAGGGGTGATTATGAAAACTTTCATCTTGTTTCCCTGCAGAGACAGCAGGAATAAAGCAAAAACAACCACCGAAACATCTCCCTTTTCCCTACACGTCGTCTCTTGCACGGACATTTTTCTACAGATTCCAAGGCTTCTCCTCAGAATCCCCTGGAAGCAGCGTGGGGGCCAGGCTGCCCCCAGTGTGGCTGTGCTCAGTTTCTAGTGGTTATCTAGGAGGCACTCGACTGTTTCTTTTAGGACGGTCAAAGCAGAGTTAGTTTTAGTCCCAACTAACAGGCATAGGGGATCGCCAGCCCCTTTCTTCAGAAAGTGCTGCCTCAGTCTCCCTGACACTGTAAGTGACTGATGAGGTTGCGGGGTCGGGGATGTGGAGGGAGACCCTCCTCCATCGGGGACATTCAAGGTGCAGGGTTTTTAGAGGAACAGAGTAAAATAGGAAGTTAGTTACTCTTCAGAATTCAAATGAGTTTTCTGATACTCTAAGAACTCCAAATGTTTTTTTCTTTGTAGTGTTTCTGATGCTTCTAACACATAAGATGTTAGAGAATGGTGTTTTTCAGAGAGGTATGTAATGGGCTCAGAATGCAAAGTCCTAGCTCTCCAAGAACTGTTACTTCTTTATAAGAAAAAATAATTAAAGCTCATCTGACAGATGGCAGTGGAAGGCATTTTGCAAGCAAGTGTTCTTTGCAGAAATAACCTGGACAGAAAAGTTCTGAGGCTGAGGCTGAGGGTTTTTCCATTCCATGTTTCAAGTGTGGTTTAAGAAAGCAACGTCTTCACAAAAGACTGAACACGTTGTCAGTTTTCATAGCACTCCCTGCACCCAGCTGTTGCTCTATTTCTGGAGCTGGACAACCTGCTCAGGTTCCACTGTTCTTTCCAAGGAATTGGGGTGACTCACAGGATTTTCTCCATAGGTTTTTGGTGGAAAAGCATTAACACAATTTATTTTGAGGTGTTGGCAGTTGAGTATTCTAAGAAAATTAGATAGTATAATATGAAAACAACAAAAGCAACTAAATTCTTCAGTTCTACACAGACTGCAACCTACCTCTTTCTTCCTTGATACAATCCTTTTGACCAAAGATACTTTGACATAGATACTTCAGCACCCAGCTTGGTGCCTGGCACAGAGCAGATACTCTGTAAATGGGTAAATGCAAGAATCAAGTCCTTTATCCCATTTCAGAAAGTAGATAAAACAGGAAGACGTGCTTATAAATTAAGGCTTTGGACTTACAAGCGGTGAAATTTAGGCAGCTGAAAAAGCACAACTTTTTTTCTTCACAACTGTCCCCTTATGCCTCGGCTCTAAACCCAAACAGGCCGAGATCTGAAAGTTAAGGATGAAAACACCTTAGGCTGAAACGTTACAGCATTTCATCCAGGGCTAGACCTCGGGGCTGGGAGGGCTTTTGTTTATAAAGAGAATTGTGCCACCGTTGCCGTCATTTTATTACTTGGGTCAAGTCTTTTAAAAACGGTAAAGACTTCGTGTGTGGGGGGGGGGGGGGCCCAGTGTCCGTGTTCAGTACAGATTTTCACACAGTCAAAATCGCGGACATTTCTATCTGGAACTGAGTCCATTTTCCCTGCCCGCGGAAGGACTTTCGCGCCCTGCGGCGCAGTTACTGTTGCCACAGAGACGGCCGGTGTGAGCTGAGGTTACGACCCCGTGCTGCCCGTACTCTCGCGAGAAATTTCCAAGTCATCCAAACAAAAGCATGGGACACGGTCCTCGTTCGCTGCGCCAGCCGAGAGCTTTACAAAGCGGGAAGGACAGTGCAGCGCGTCGCGACAGAACCGGGCCACGCTCCAGCCGCGGCCGCGGCGCTCGGCTCGGCTCCCGGCGGGGTCGCGGCCCGCGGGCTCGGCGACGGAACCCGCTGCCCGCGCTTCTCCCTGGCGCGGGGCGGGGCGGCGGCGACGGACCGCGGGGCCGGAAGTGATGGACCGGGGAGGGCCGCCGCTTCCGGCGCCAGAGCCGGCGCCGTCACCTCTGCGCTATGGCTGCGTTTCGCCGGCAGGTGAGGTAGCGCGGGGTGCGGGCCCTTCGGGGGTGGCGGGCGGGCCGAGACGCGGAGGAGCCGCTGCCCCCCGGGTGTTTACGGCCCGGTGGTGGCGACTTGCAACGGGAGTTTTCTCGGGCGGTCTGGGCACGCTGTGTCGGTCTCGCCGGCATTGCTGGCCCTGTGGCTCTGCCATTCGGCGCGGCTCTGGCCGCGTTTCCCGGCGACTGCGCGCCGTTCCCGGCCGAGGGGCAGCCGGACCATCAGCGGGGCGCGGGCCGTGCCGAGCGCCGTGAGCGCCGTGAGCGCCGCGGCTTGGCTGGCCGGGAGCAGCCGTCGGTGACGCCGGGGGGGAGGTGGGACCGGCGTGAAGGTTTCTGAGGGCTCCGGCGATTTGTGCTTAATTTGTCAAGCACTGGTCTTAACCACTGAAGATTTTTGAGGTAACGGGATTTCTGTGTGCAAGTTGACCGTCAGACCAATTACGGTTGACCCTCGAACAACCCAACCGAAAATCCGCGTAACTCTTGACTCCCCCAAAACTTTACTAATGGCCTGCTGTCGACTGGAAGCCTTACTGATAACACAAACGGTCGATTTAACACGTATTTGGAACGTTATGTGTGTTACAGACTGTATTATTACAATGAAGTAAGCTAGAGAAAGATAATGCTATTAGGAAAATCATCGGGCTCTTGGCTGTGAAAACCATTTTTCTATATATTAGAAAAATCACAAAGGAAAATATTAAGTGGATATGGATCATCATAAAGGTGTTTAGGCTGAGGAGGAGGAAGAGGAGGGTTGGTCTTGCTGTCTCCGGGGCGGAAGAAGCAGAAAATCTGCCTGCAAGTGGACCCCAGCAGTTCAAACCCGCGGTGTTCCAGGGTCAACTGTGTATCTGACGAGGTTCTTCTTGTGCAGTGAATCTAATACACGACTCTGGAGACTCGTCTGAGGTCCAGACCTTACCAGGTGGCCTAGAAATAGTTTTCCCTGTCCCTGCCTTTCAAGGAGCAAAAGCTAACACTGCACCTGCTTGACTCTGATCCGTATGTTCTCTCTGTGTGAACTTTATGCTATGTAGACTTTTTAAGTTCAGGTACGATTTTGCAGATTGCTTATAACAACTGTTATGTTTGTATGGAACCAAGGTACTAAATACCCTGGCTCAAAAATCTTGTGGTGTCCATTCCACTGGGGTGGTGAGGAACTGATTCTCTTTTGGTCCTGTGTGTCACAGGTCCTTGATTGCTGCCGCCTGTTCCCTCTAACCTGGGCCCGTATGGCCAGGGAGACCCCTTGTCTTGGAGAACGGAAAACAACGACTGCTTCTTTGTTGCGTAAACTGACTACAGCCTCCAGCGGAGGGGACCTTGAGGAGTTATCCTGTGCTGGATCCAATAAGTATGTGAAGGAGCCGGAGTGCAGGACGAATCTTGTTCAGTGCGTCCTTGAGAAGCAGAGGACTCCTGTGGATCGAGGGTCCTTGGAGCTAGAGAAGGTCACCAGTTCCCTCCTGGACATGGGTTTCAGTGATGCCCATGTTAATGAATTGCTCAGTATACGCCCAGGTGCCAACCCTCAGCAGTTGCTGGACATCATTTCAGAATTTATGCTCTTGGGTCTGAATCCAGAGCCTGTGTGTGTAGCCTTGAAGAAAAGTCCCCAATTATTGAAACTGTCTATAATGCAAATGAAGAAGCGCTCCATATACCTGCGAAAGCTTGGACTTGGAGAAGGTACAAAAAGATGCAGATTTCATATAGGGTGAGAGGGGTCAGGGTTGGGGAAAGAATGGCCTACGGCGAGATGGATTAGGGAAGGTTTCTGCGGAAGTGTCCGTTGTTCCTGGGGAGGAATGTGTGGTTTGGTTTGGAGGCGAGGAAGGCGTCACCTCTGCAGAGCGCGTTGCAGGAGGGAAGTGGGGCGCGTTAAGACTAGAAGGGAGAACTGAATGCCAGGACAGAGGCTCTTGTCCGGTTGGTTCACCGTGGGGTCTCTGACACCCAGCACAGTGATGCGCACATGGTACACGCTCAGTAGGTGGATGTTGACGTGTGATGTTGACACATGTATGAATATGTAAACTTCGATATTTAAATCAACTTGAAGTGACCTTAGTGCTTTGTCTGTGTGTGGTGTAAAGCCAGTGACATCATCCCTTGTGAAGCCTTAGATTCCAGCTAAGGGTTTTGATTTACTGTAGAACACGAGCGATCTCTAGCTAGTCCCACCCCACCTCCACCGGTGTTCACCCCTCAAGGGTCCTCAGAGTTCCTTGGATCTCTTTAGGGGCCTTCTGGAAAAGGGGGTTGGGGGCTCGTGAGGGTCTCCAAGGACCCCTACTCACTTTGACCAGATGAGTTCCACTATGATTTCTTTTCATTAGTGACTCTTCCTGTGAGATTTTTTTGTGTTTTGGGTGGTGGGAAGGTTTAGGACCCCACTATTTCCCAGTATCTTTACAGGCCTTCTTCTCTAGAAGACAAGCAAAAAGATGGCCTCGTATACTTCTCTTGACAGCGTATTCTCACGATGTGCTCTGAAAGGCTGAACTGAATGCCTTACGTGCTGTGGTTATTGATTAGTAAACTTGGCACAGCCTTATGAGGTGACGACAGAGCCTGAGATTCATTCCTCACGCTCTAAGAAAATGACCAGCTCAAATGTTAGGAAAATTTTTATTAACAGTTTAAAGAAGTGATTTTAAGTTTCTATTTACTAAATTTTGCTCAGCTATCCATAGGAAGACCACATAGCCCAATTTGCCTGGAATAGTCCCAGTTTATACCAGTTATCTTAATGCAGTTATTAATAGGGCCTCTTTCACTCCCAGTGCCCTGGTTTGGGTAGAATATATGGTCACGCAGTAGGCAGACATCAGCATTTGTGGCTGTGCGTTACTGTCACCTTGGTTACGGTTATGGAACTCCTCCTTGAGTTCAGGCTCCCAGCTCTCGCGAATGCTTCAGCGACTGTTTTATTATAGAGGGAAACATCAACCCAGAGCCCCAACATGGGGAGGTCACTCTCCCATCGTACTGTCTGAACCTTTAGTAAATCTCCGTGGAATTCTTTTGTAGGTGAGGAGGGTAAGGGAAGACCTAGAATACAAAGTCGGTGCCTTTGGATGCCAGAACAAAGCAGGAATTTAGGGAGGGAGGGCTGGGGAGTCTGAGAAGTGTCAGGAAGTCAGTGTGGGGGGGGGGGGTGTCCTTTCCATGGTGCATCTGGGAAGCTACCTCTGAAATTGGCACTTGTTCTGCCGTGGGAGAAGATCCTTCTTCAGTTTTTAAATGCAAGCTTAAATCAGCTGCACACAGCCCCTTGGGTTTCTGGGAAATCCTGAATGACGTGCTTTCCTTTTTTGAATGTTCTGCAGGGAAACTAAAGAGGGTGCTTCACTGTTGCCCTGAAGTTTTCACCATGCATCAACGGGACATTGATGACATTGTCCAGGTCCTCAAGGAGAAGTGCCTCTTCACAGTACAGCAGGTGACCAGCATTTTGCACCGATGCCCGTCTGTGCTTCGAGAGGAGCCCAGGGAACTGGAGTACAAGTTCCAGGTGAGGAGGACGGACAGAGTGACGGGGTGGGAAGGCGGGCTTTGCACGAAGCAGCGAGGGGCAGCTGTAGGACGAGAGCCTCAGACACCTCACCTGCGAGCGGGTGAGTGAAAGGCTTAGATTCCTTTTGTACACGCTGGCCAAAGAGAATCAGAGATTCGGGTTCTGGTTCTTTTGCTTTTTCACTACTGATCACACCTGTGCTGCAGCTTTTCTGCCATTAATAATGTATAACTCGGTCCCATTCTTAGAGTCCACCTGGGGACTCTGGTTGAAATAGCTAATTTTAAAATAGTTAAAACCTTCCTATCTTTAGAATCTGTTCTGCATATTGACTTTGAAAATGTAGTTGTGACAGTTGTCCTAATTTTTTAGTAATACTTATGACAACTTAGGTCAAATTCCAAGATGTTTTCTGAATTTTTTGCCTATCCTTTCCATACTCATAGTTTTCCTTCCCCCGGCTGAAGAAAACTATAACTTCTCCCTTCTGCCCCTTTATTTTCTGCTACATTTTTCTCAATATAAATTTGAAAATGCTTTGAAAACTGCCGCCCGTCATACAAACATCAGTATCACAGAGTGGGTATCCTACTGTTGTTAATCGGGCAATTCCTTCTGAATGCTTGTGGACAACTTAGGTTTACTGTGGATTGTGGAAGGATAGGTTTTAAGACTCTGTTCCTGGGATTACTAAACGGGTTTGTGTCTTCCAGTATGCGTACTTTAGGATGGGAGTTAAGCAGCTGGACATAGTCAGGAGTGAGTTCTTGCAGTACTCGATGACCAAGATTAAGCAGAGGCACGTGTACCTGGAGCGCCTGGGACGGTACCAGACCCCAGATAAGAAGGGGCAGACGCAGATCCCCAACCCGCTGCTCAAGGACATCCTCAGAGTGTCGGAAGCCGAGTTTTTGGCCAGGACAGCCCGTTCTTCTGTTGAGGAGTTTGAGGTTTTTAAGAAGCTCCTGGCTCGGGAAGAGGACGAGGAGTCTGAGAGCGGCTTGTCAGATGATAAAAGCGCAAGTCTGGGCGAGGACGAGGAGGACGAGGAGGATGAGGAGGAGCAGCTATGAAGGAAGGACGGGGCGGCAGGGCGTGGACACAAGGGACGTGTGCTCTCCCCTCAGAGCTCTTGGGACCTTCACTCGGATCTTAAGTTACATTTCATTCTAAAACTGGTCTTTTGACGTAAGAATTATTATAAATCAGCTAAGAAGTAGACAGGAGGGGAAACGCGTCATCAGCCTGCTGTCGGGTGTCTGTGGGAGGCCCTGCCCATCCCGAAGAAGAGACTGACTTGGAGCTGTTAAAATCCAGGGGACTCAATACACGAAAAGTTGGTTTAATTCTAAATGTCTCGGTGATAATTCCATGACCGGGGAGGATGGGGTTCCTTCTTCTGGCTCAAGAATCACTTTATATTTTCTTCTAGTGATAGACATAAAATTATGAGAAGGCAGAATAAGGTTTTAGAACATCATAGCACTTTATTTTATGAAAACAAGTAGCAGGTTTTCCACAAAAATACTTGTTTTTAATCCAAAAGTATCTTATTGCTTCCTAACTGCATTCAGTGTACAGCAGAGTAAAAGGAAATCGATTAGTAACGTGTGGCTTAATTTTGCACAGCTTCTAAGGCCAGCAAAGCTCTGGGTACTTTTCTCCACCTTTGTGAGGAACAGGCCCTCCTGTCTGGGGAAGCCGGCTTTTGTGCCAGCTCTGGGCCAGTGGGCACTGGCTGGCTTGGCGCCTTGGGCCCTGTGGCCTGTCCAGCCAGAGCGTGCTGGCGTGGAATGGTCTGAAGCGCTTATCTGCCCTGCCCGGGTAACACGTGGGCATCGAGAACCAGAGGAGAGGAGAGGAGAGGGTCACAGAGTGGGGTGGGCTGGGCCAGGGTGCAGGGAGCTCTCCGCAGCCCCCAAGATGGAAGTGTCGCCTTGGGGACCCCTCGGTTTGAGGAGCAGTTCAAAGTGTCGGGAAGGGAAACGGGATTTGACGTAAGCTGGGGGTGATCTCTGAGGTAGAGGCCTGGCGTTGATGGCGTGAGCTCTGAGAGGGGCCTAGAGGATTGGTGCAACCTAGAATGTTCTAGGTAGGTAGCCCTTCCTCAGGAGCTGGCATGGGATTGAAGCAGAAAGTATTTTTGGTGATGGGACCAAAATTCAGATCCTGCTGGCAGCATTTTAACAGTTATGTGAAACGCCAATGCTTGGCCTTGTTTTTCCCACATAGACCAAGTAAGGATCCTCCAAGGCTACTGTCCTCACCTGGGGGGCGTCTTGACCCTCAGGGGACATCTGGTGATCTCTGGGGACGTGGTGTCACGACCTCTGGGAGGGTGCTACTGAGATCTGGGGAGCAGAGGCCAGGGACGCTGCAAAGCGTCCGATGACGCCCAGGACGCCCGCACGAGGGGGAGTGACCCAGCCCCAAACGCCAGTGCCCAGGCTGAGAAGCTGCTGTGAGGCCTGGCTCAATACATGAAGGTGAACATGTCTATTTGTGACAACTTCAGATGGTAAATGGACTTGCAATAGTTGTAGCATTTTATTTAAAGGAAAAATAGCTGATTTTTCAGTAGGGCTCCTTGCCCCTGTGCACTGGAACACTCTGAGCTGAGCTGTGTCCTGTGGGACTCAGCGCCGAGGCGGCCATGCCCCTGCGTCCCCAGCAGGCTCGCGCTGGAGCACGACTACAAAGAAAAGCAGCTCAGTGACTCACTCCGCCTCTCGAGTCAGACGTTGGTGGCAGCTTGGTGGCAGCGGTTTGCCAGCGGGAGGAGTTTCCGCTTCGGGAAGGTGCAGGAGGGAGCGGAGGTTTCCTCACTCACACCGGAGCCCGCGTGCCGTGCGGAACGGGGAGTCCGTCTTTACTGTCTCGGCCAAGGGCAAAACTGAAAGCAGAGACGTTGCGGTCTGTGCCAGTGTTTTCACTCACTGTCCCACTTGGTGGCACCCAAGTGACTGCCACTCTCCCTGCAACCTAAGATGTTCTTGTGCCCGAGCAGAGGACCACGTAGAGTCCTAAACCTGTGCTTGGTAACGTGGTCATCCCAAGTTCTGATTAGCAAGTGGTTAACAAAACAACTCATAATTTTATTTTGACACAGAAATAAATGTTTATGCCCCTGGTAATTTTGGCTTCTGTTATTACTCATTTCCTTGAGTGGACTTCTGAATATTTTCAAGGAAAACATTCGAGTTTGAAGATGGAGCCATGTGACAAAAACAAGGGTGGCTCGAGTGGAATGTTTCAAGAACAAAGTGTGATTCCTTTAGCATCAGGACGTCTTTTTACCAGCTGCTTAATTTGTAAAGTATCAGAAAGGGCTCATCGTGACAGCACAGACCATTCCTTGTTGAACAAAGGCTCTAAGCTAAAACCTGGAGTGTGTCAGCGTTCGCTGCGTGGCTGAGGGGCTCGAGGTCGTAGGAAGTAGAAAGTTTCATAGTAGAAAGTTGATCTACTCTTCCAGTGATAGCACCGTTTGCTCGTAACGCTGTAGCTTACACGGACGAACAGTGACGGGTCCCAGTGCTGCCGCTGAAGTCGGCAGTGGGCGTTCGTGTACGTAGCTTTCTCTGTCCCCCGTGTTCCAGACCCTTCCCTGCTCAGCCTGCCGCGCTCCGGTGGGCCTTTGGAGACTGGGGAACGTCTCTGGAGTACAGTAGAGACTTCTTGAAACGACTGTTCCTCCTTTTTGAAAATGACAAATTGCATGATACACAGACATATGCACACAAAATTTTAATAAAAAATAAAAAGCCTAAAATATACTCTAACTCTTAGAAAACCTTTTTATAAAAGAGGAAGGGAAGGAGGCCCTGGTGGCTGGAATGCTGACTCGGCAGAGCCGGGCGGCGCAGCGGGTCCTCGATCCCCAGCTGGGCAGCTGTGACGAGACTCAGCGCGAGCAGAGGTGCGACTGGCTTTGGTTTTAACCTTACGTGCAGGGAGAAGACAGCTGCTCGGAATGTGCTGGAAAGCAGATGTGGTAAGAGATGCGGCGGTGTTCTGCTTGTGAGGCTGGGAACGTCTGAGACTGCGTGTGCTGCCTGGTAGCCTGCAACAGCGTTGCTTGAGGCACGGACTGAAAGGAGCCTCGGCCGCCATCCAGCCCACCCCGGGCGTCCGTCGCTGTCGCATTGCGACGTGTGAGGAGGAGCCGGTGCTGCTTCCAGGCGCTGCGGCCTTGGCTGTCCGCGTAGGGGTCTGCATGGCTTTTCTCCGGGAAAATTCGGGGGTCTTTGGTGCCGTGGTGGTGACTTGTCATCCAAGGGGTAGCTTCCTTTGCGTAAGACCAAAGCCAGGTGATGTTGTGGACCAGGGCTTTGCCAACTGTGGCCCCGGGGCCAGTTTGGCCACCCCTTGTTTTTGTAAATAAAGTTTTATTGGAACACAGCCACATGCATGCAGTGCCACGGCTGTGGCTGTGTCTGTGCCACAACGGCAAAGCTGAGTGGGACCTCTGGTCTGCAAAGCCACAACTGTTGATTGACCCTTTACAGAGAAGCTCTGCCGGCCCTGCTGCAGACTGGCGGTGTCTAAGCTCCGCCTTAGTATTCACTAGCATTTCCTCTCTCAGATGGACGAGCCCTGTCCCGGGTCATAGGCCTGTGGGACGGGAGTGTAAGTGACGGGGAGAGCAGAGCAGGTGAGCAGTGCCGGGGCCTGGCCTGCCTCCCGGCGTCGCCCGCCCCTCCCCGCTCCGCCCTGCGCCGTGGCAGCTCCTCCCCGGTCGTTAGGGCTCACAGTCCCACGGGGAGAATCCTGTCTCTGGCACTGGGATCTGAGGGCTGCAGAGGTGTGACCAGCGCCTTGCCAGGCCTGGCTGGTGACAAGCTGCCGTCCCTCAGCAGGGCGCAGACCACACCTGCACAAACCGCAGCCTGGGCGTAGCATGGGCTGCTCAGCTGCGTCGCAGGACTGGCAGATGGCAGGACTGGCAGATGGCCGTCTCCGAGGCGTCTCCCAGGGTGGGCTGGTGAGTGTGCAGCCTGGCGTCTGCCTGCTGAGGTTGGGGACAGAGGTCGCAGAGGGGACTGCCTCCAGCCTGGACCGGGTCTCTCAGGGTGTCCTTTTCAATCCAATCGTTAGACCTTGTCTTCCTGGGTTTTAGAAACTCTTGAGGTTGGCAGGGTGTAACAAGAACGTCCTAAATCCTTTGAAGAGAAAACAGAGCAAGGAGTGAGGGAAAGGATGGTCCCACCCAGTCCTCTTTAAATGGCAGCTCCCGTCTCTCGGTGATGCTGTTTAGGTCTTTGGGGACCCCCGGAGGACCCGGCGCTGTTAAAGCATCGGGGTCTCACGTGGCAGTGGGTGTGGGGACAGGGACAGGCTGCCGGGGAAGACCGACTGGGCCCACGTCTTCAGGACCATTTGGCTCAGCGGCGAAGCTGAGATGTGAAACCAGCAGGCAGCTCTTCCCTGCCCTCCTCCGCGTGGCCATGGCCCCGGATCTTTCCGGCCAGGGCCCAGGTAGTGTCCCGCCGCTCTGGACCGAAGTAAATTCTTGTGTTGTTCCCGGGTGGATGCCTGGGAGGGTGTGTTTCTGTTTCCTGCTTTTTTCTGTCTTCCCATAGGTGTCCTATAAGCCAGTATGTGATAATTTAATAGTTAATTGAAGGTTTCTGATTTGTTTTTATAGAAAAGGATTTCCTGAGCAGGTCTTTAATAGATACATTAACATGTCAGGTGACTTGCTGTCACGTGCATGTTTCAAGCACGGATGATGTTTGTGGGTTCTCGATCCTAGTACGGCCGTGTGCTGCATCGTGACGTCTCGGTCAGTGAGGGACCATGTGTATGAAGGTCCCGTGAGATTATAACAGAGCAGAAAAGTTCCTGTCACCTAGTGACGTCACAGCCGTCGTAGCATCATTCACGTTTGTGGTTGCTGTTGGTGGAAACAGACGTGTGCCGCCAGCCACGCGGAAGTCGAGCCACACGGTTGTGGACGGCACGTGGCGATGCACGGCCGTGTCCCTGGTTCGTGTGTTCACTACACTGTTAGTGTGCCCTTCCTGATGGCCACTCCACAGTGCTCGCCTCCCGCTTACAAAAAAGAACGTAACTGGAAGACGGCCTCCGCAGGTCCTTCAGGAGGGTCCCCAGGGAGGCACTGTCACAGGAGGTGACAGCTCCACGCGCACCGGGGCCCTGCAGACCTTCCGTGGGACAAGACTCGGAGGGGGAGACAGTGAGACTGACGACCCCGACCCTGTGCAGGCCGAGGCGACTGTGTGTGTGTCTGGATTTTGATTTTTATTTTTTGAGGCAGGACTCGCTCTGTTGCACAGGCTGGAGTGCAGTGGCGTCATCGCAGCCGCTGCAGCCTTGACTGTGGGCTCCGGTGACCGTCCCGCCTCAGCCTCCCGGGCAGCTGGGACTGCAGGTGTGCGCCACCACGCCCAGCTAACTTTTACATTTTTTGCAGAGATGGGTTCTTGCTATGTTGAACTCCTGGCCTCAAGCAATCCTCCTGTCTCGGCCTCCCAAAGTGCTGCGATTACAGGTGTCAACCACCACGTCTGGCCTATGTCTTAGTTTTTAATGAAAAAATTTAAAAAGTAAAAAAAAAAAAAAAGTTAAAAATAAGAAAATCCTTGTAGAATAAGGATATAAGGATATAAAGAAAGGAAAAATATCTTTGTACAGCTGTACAATGTGTTTTAAGCTGCTATTACAAAAGAGTCAAAAAGTTAAAAAAAATTTAAAAGGTTATAAAGTAAGCTAAGGTTAACATGTTATTGAAGAAAGAAAAAAATTGTTTTTTTTTAGAAATTTAGTGTGGGCAGCGTAAGTGTATAGCGTCTGCTAAGTCTGCAGTAGTGCACAGTGATGTCTGAGGCCTTCACGCTCACACTCACACGCTCACACTCACGCTCACACTCACGCTCACTCACGCTCACTCATGCTCATACTCACACTCACATGCTCACTCACACTCATGCTCACTCACACTCATGCTCACACTCACATGCTCACTCACACTCATGCTCACTCACACTCATACACTCACTCACGCTCACTCACACTCACTCACACTCACACACTCAGAGCAGCTTCCTGTCCTGCAAGCCCCACTCCTGGTAGGTGCCCTATGCAGGTGCGCCATTTTTTATCTTTTATACTTTTCCTGTACCTTTTCTATGTGTAGACATACAGCTAGTTTGCGTCGTGTTACAACCGCCTGCAGCATTCAGCACAGTGTCATGCTGCACAGCTGTGTGGCCCAGGAACAAGGCTCTGTCACATAGTTGAGGTGTGTAGCAGGCTGTATCATCTAGGTTTGTGTACGTGTGCTCATGTTCCCGCACGACGAAACTGCCTAATCACACGTCTCAGAACATGTCCCCGTAGTTAAGTGATGCATGACTGTGGCAAACTGCTCGCAAGCCTCGGAGTGTTCTGCGGGTGTGTCTGGAGGGGCAGTGGGGGGCAAGGAAGCCTTGGGGCAGACAGGACTGTGCCGTCTGCTGCTGTCTGTTACGAGAGATTTTCCACACTGGAAACGGGGGATCTCACGGCCAACCGTAAGGCCTGGGCGTCTGATGCCAGCAGAGCCCCGGCCTGGCCTCCCTCCCCGGGACGTGGGACCTCCACCTCGCCTGCGCCTGGGCCTGGAGGGGCCTTTCCTCCTGCTTGTTTTTAAAGGTCTCCCAGTGACATTTCTCCTTTATTCCCCAGCCGTGCGGGACGAGGCTGTGCTGCGGGGCTGCCTCCCTCCCCTCTGCAGCGCAGGGAAGACGGCGTGTGGGCTCGTCCAAGGCGTGTGAGTAGTGAAATGCGTCTTTCATTCCCGGCGCCACGGTGGGAAGCTTCAGTCAGCGTGAAGCTGGCTGTAGGCTGTCGATGGGTTTCTGCGGCCTGGCCCCGTGGCTTCCAAAGTGTCGTGAAGAACACCGGCGTTCTTTAAGATCCAGCAGAGTTTGTGTGTGGGGAGGTGGGGCAGGATGGCGGTTTGGTTGCCAAAAAAGTTTGGGGACGCTGAACTAGACAAACACAGAGTTGGAATGTTTCTTTCATTTCAGGGTTTGTGACTGGGAGCCCCGTGTCCACTGCGACTCTCCCAGCGAGAGACGGTCACCCTTTTGTGTGGTGTGGTCAGGGCCCGGCCCGTTTCCCCCAGTCGGACGCCGTTCCCAGCGTTGGGGAGGCCTCCCTTCCATCCCTCCCCGGCCTGCCACCCCCTCAGCCCATCCCTCCGGGGCCAGGTGATCTTCCGGCCGCTCTGAGTGCCCACCTTCCCCCTCCCCCCACTGCAGCTGGGCAGAAGGGCTGTTGGCCCCATTTCCCTCGAGAGAGTGGCATTTGTCCCCACCCCAGAGAGCCTCATTTCCACTTGAAGATGTGTTTGTCAGTGGCTGGACCAAGTTTATGTCCGCTCCCCGCTGGGGGATTCTGAGACCTTCCTGCTTTGGGGCGGCAGCGCCCACCCAGCTTTCTTGGCGGAGCTCGCGGAGACGGCAGCAGCGCTCTCAGCCCAGGCTGGACGGGCCACCCCCCTTCCCAGCAGCCCTGTGGGGGGCAGTCGGGGAGCCGTGGGGGGACGTACCTTAAGATTTCTCCAGTGTTTGACTCTTACTTTGTTTCCTGAAACAATTAGAGAATCGTGGTTTAATGAAAAAGACGTGTGAACCTTGACTCCTGCAGGATGTCTGAATCTGGCTGAAGTCTGGCTTTGGCCCGCGTGCATTCCGTGGGGGGGATGCCGTGTGTGCGGACCCCGGCACGGACATGCGCCTTCAGTCCGTGTGCACACACCTGGCTCGCGGTAGCTGTGGGGGGCGAGGGTGGCAGCCGGCCGGGTGTGAGCCGTGGCGGGAGAGGGCGTGGGAGGACGCGGGCAGGAGCTCCCGCAGGGAGGGCAGCGGCGTGCTCAGGCCAAGCTGCGACGCACGAGCACGTGTGGTTGTCACGGTCCGCGAAGACTGTGACTGAGGTTTGGACTCTGTGGTTCTGGAAGGATTTGATGTTCTGAGACACAGCATTTAGTAGAAGCCAAACAGTCATAATTCTTGGGATGACTTTGAACCCTTTGGGGAAAGAGCTTGGGTGTGAGTGAATAAAAAGTAAACAGAGATTTACTGTATCTGCATATACTTGGGTGTCGGTGACATGCTGTTCTTCCCAGGGGCAGCACCGTGTTCCGTGTGAACATGCGTGACTCGGTGACTCCCCAGCCAGCATGCCCAGCTGTACCCATCCGTGCGTGTTCACACGCACAACACAGGGACACACGCTCCTGAGCGGAGCACGGCTGCACGGGGGCTGCGTGTCTGGGCACACGGATGTCCTGGCCCAGCCTGGTCCCACAGCTCTCAGTCCCCAGGGCCACCCTTGCCCCGTCACCCTGCCAGCCACATGCAGGACCCGGCAGGGGCCTCCCCGAGACGCACCTGTGTGGGCCTTTCCTGAGGCTGGTGCTCTCACAGCTCTCCTTGAAGCAGATGTCTTGGTGAACCTTGTAGACTCTCTTGTACCTGTTGTCACGAGAAAGTTCCGTGAAGCCGGGCGGGGAAGCAGAACGTGGCCCTGAGGCACCTCGGCTGTGTGGACCCATAGGGACGCACAAAGGTGTTTGAGGGCAAAGCCATTATCTTCTTAATAAAATATCACTGCCCCTAGAAGTACTAAAATGTCCAACATAAAGGTCCTGTGACTTTTTACAAAGTTCACGGATGTATGATCCACGTGAAATATACCCAGTGCAGTGTGCATCTCGACGAGCACTGACAAAGTCGCATGATATGAAAAGATACAATGTCTTTGCTTCAGGCCACGTGGCCCAAGGCCTGGGGGGTCTGACCCCCTCTTCCGCTTCCCGGGTCCTCTGTGGAGCAGCTCGGGAAGCCCAGGGCTGCAGGGCAGGAGGCTGGTTTCCAGCCCTGCCTCTTCCTTCCATTAACTGGGCCTGTCTTGAGCTTTGTGTAAAGTGGGAATTACTCACACCGCGCCTCTCACGGGCTCGCAGACAAGCATGAGTAGAAGGTGCTCTGGCTCGTGTTAAGGCGCTCAAATGTCAGAGCTGTTTAGAAGGGAAACCCGAGGAGTTCGGTGGGCAATGCTGCAGTTCACACACTAAGTGTGGTAGAACCTTTAGGGTTTCAAACCTGTAGTAAGACTTCTGCTTCCAGCCATGAGACGGTAGCAGGATCTGGAATTACCCTCCCGATGTGAACAAAAAGAGAACTGGACAAAATACAGGAAGTAACTATTTTCAGATGTTAGAAAACCATGCAAGACTGTGATCCCTGGGAGAAGAGAAACAGAGGAGACGAGCCCTGTGACCCGCCCAGAATTCAGCCCGGAGCACTGAGGCCGGCGTCGCAGGGAGGAGGATCCCTGGCCACGTGGGGTTGAGGACCGAGTGCCGTTTGTGGGGCAGAACACGAGAGGGGAGCCGTGCGGAGGGCAAGCTCCGGAACCTGCACAGGCCCCGGGGACGGAAGTCGCGCTGTGTGAGCCCAGGGTGCAGCCCACGCGGCCGGGCGGAGGGGAGCCCTGAGGAGCCAGCAGTTCCCAGAGCCGGGAGGAGGGTCTTGCTGAGTAACAGGCCAGAAAGACCACGCTGCCCAAGTGGGCCAGAGTCCACCCCAGAGTACAGGCTGCTCCAAACAGCTCTCAGAAGGCACAAACTATACTCAAATAACCGCCTTGCAGAAGAAAACCAACATTCTTGAAAAGAATACAAAAAAAAATCCAGCACTCGGTAACATAAAATTTATAATGTCCAGCATCCAATAAAAAAATTATAAGACATTCAAAGAATCATATGAAGAATCAAAAAAACAAAAAGTTACCCATAACCTGGAGAAAAATAATTCAATAGAAAAAGACCCAGAAATGAGAGTGATGACAGAAATAACAGATAAAGACCTTCAAATATCTGTTACAAATTGGGTCCACAAGTCCAGTAATCAAAAGGAAAATATACCCATGAGAGAAATGGGTGATCTAGGAAAGAACTAAATGGAACTTCCAGACATGGTAACACATGGTGTCTGAAATGGAAATTTTACGGAGTAAGATTAATGGTAGGTTAGATACTGCAGGAGAAAAAATCAATAACCTGGAATGCGTAGCAGTAGAATCTACCAAACTGAAGAGCAGAGAGAAAAAGAGCGACAATTTTGTGAAGAGCTGCGGAGGCCTGTGGGGCAATGGCACAGCGGGTCCCAGAGGGGAGGAGAGAAATGGAGGGACAGAAAAAATACGTGAAGAAATGGACACGTTTCCAAATTTGACGAAAGCTAAACATCCAGAAATCCAAGAAGCTTAAGAAATTCCAGAGAATAAAAACACACAGAGCTACGGCAAAGCACATCGTAATGGAACTGTCCCAAACCAGAGAGAAACGGCCACGCGGGTGGGACGGCGGCTGAGCCCGCGCCGCGGCTGGCTCTGGGGGCGACACAGCCTGAGTTTTGAGGTGTGTGAAGGCCGCTGTGACAAATGTTTTCCGAAAGCTGGCCACCACGGCGGGTGCTGAGCACGGGGCAGCCACGGGTGCACGTCCTCCAGCCGTGCTTTTCCAAGTGCCGCGTCGCCCCGCGTGTGGCAGCCATGTTTCGGAAGAAGGAATGAAACTGCTCAAGAAAACAGATGGACAGAAGCACGTGATGAAAATGAATGTTTACCTGATGTTAATTCACATCACAATAAATTACACAGAAAATAAAAAAACAGAAAGAAAGAGAAAGTGTAAAAGCAGCCACCGGGGAAGGAGAACGCGTCACACACAGGGGACACAGAGAAGAGACTGCTGTGTTCCCATCTGCAGCCTCGCACGCCGGACAAGGAACCGCATCTCTAAAGCGCTGAAAGGAAAAACACAGCCGTCCACCCGGAACTCTATTCCGCAAATGACCCTTCAGAAAGGAAGGGGAAATGAAAACCTTTTTGGACAAAAGCAGAGAGAATTCATTGCCAGCAGACCTGTGCCGTAGGAAGTGTCACCACAGGAATCTTAGGTCTGCACGAAGGAACGAACAGGCCCGGAGACGGCAGGCCTGCGGCAAACACAAGAGCCTGTTCACTGTCTGCTGAGAGCAAAGAGAACAGCGTGCAGGTCACAGCACGCGTGGAAGTGGAGAGTCTGGCAGTGATGATTCAGAGGGAGGGAGGTTGTGAGTCTGATCACACTGAAGTTGTATGGTCGTGATTTAGGGCATATTGTGATCAGCTGAAGATGCGTGTGGTCGATCCTAGAGCAACCACTAAAAAGTGAACCAAAGAAGTACAACCAGTAAGCCAACAGTAGAGGTGAAATGGAACCCTAAAAAATATTTAATCCAAAACTAGGCAGGAAAAGAGAACAAGGAACAAAAAGCAGATGGGAAAAATGGAAAACAAATAGTGGTATGGAGGACTTCAGTCATTGTGGTAAATGCAATGAATGTAGACGGCCTAAACGCCAATAAAAGACAGAGACGTCAGACTGGACACAAAGCAAGACCCCACTGCATGTTAAGCACGAGAAAGTCACCTTATGACAGGTTAACAGTGAGAGGACAGAAAGCTTTTGGTCCTTGTTGGGTACTCGGTGGGGCACCTAACATACGTGTGCCTGCGGGTCGCCGGCGGGCACTGATGTAGCTGGCACGGCTGCAAGAGCGTGGGCCCTGTGGGTGTGGCCGGCCGCTGTGCAGCTCCCCAATTCCGCACCTGCCCACACGGCCCCCCAGTCCCAGCCAGGCCAGTGTCTCGTGTGCCTCCCCCGGGGCGTCGAGCCCGACCCCATGCCCAGTAACGCTCTGCCCTCACCCTCCACGTCCCACCCCGCAGAGCACGCAGAGTGGTCTTTGAGAATGTCAGCAAGCATGTCCCTCTCCTGCTGGGGACCCTTCAGCTGCTCCCCGTTTCGCGGTTTCCCAGGCCCCTCCCCCTCCCGCCGCTCTCCACCTCGCTCGCGTGGCCTCTGCCCCTTCCCCAGACGTGCCCGGCCGGCTGCGCACGCAGGGGCTTGGTCCCTGGCACTGACGGGCGTGTTCCTCCCTCCTGCCTGTGGCCACGCCGGCCGCCCGCCACCCCACCTCCGGCTCTCCTGGCTCCCCCGTTGGACTCTCTCTGTCTCCCTGGCTCCCACCACCAGCTGCAGCACCGAGTGACACACGGGACGCTCTTTCTCCTCTGTCCCCCCATCTGGAACGTACGGGTCCCGAGGGCAGAACTTTGGTCTGTTCTGCTCACGGATGTGTGCTGCGTGTCTAGAAGAGGGCCTGCACACAGTAGGTGCTCAGTAAGTTCGCTGTTGACCCACCGAGTCACAGAATGTAGCAAGAAAGGCCCTGAGAGATGAGCTAGGCAACTCCCCCTCTGCTGCCTATTTTACAGGTGGGGAAACTGAGGCACTCGTGACTTGCCCAGGGACACATCCTGAGTTAGTGGCAGAGCTGGGACTGATGTTCCCTGTGCCGGGTGTTTTCCAGGGGACTCGAAGGGAGAGGCGAGAGGAAGGTCGTGTCCACGAGAGCTCGCCCTCCACCGGGGCTGGGGCCGGGCTGCCCCGGGTGTGGGGGAGGCGGCTGGAGGGGCCGCCTGGGTCCTTCTCAGCCACCACCGAGCTGCGTGGACCCGGGCGAGTTATTCCGTGTTTCTGCCTCACTTGCCTGCTGTGTCACGTGAAGGGAACCTGGGGGTCAAGACAAGTCCCTTCTGTGACCGTGACCACACCCCTCCCCAGACTCTGAGAAAGCACTTTGGAAAGTCAGGAACACTCCAGAGTGTGGCAAGGCAGGGGACAGAAACCAACTTACATGTGGTGACAGACGCCTCCCTCCCAGACGGGAAAGGACTTTGTCTCGGAGAAGAGCCGCGTGCAGGGCCGGGGCACCTTCCTGCAGGCTGGCAGGGGGCACAGGGAGAAGGCGAGTGAGGAGCTCCGTGCCGGGTGCTCTCCTCCTGCCCCCTGGGAGACCCCTGCCCGGGCCCGGGGGCTGCGCCAGCTGCTCCCCAGGGTCCCTCTGCCGGCAGGAGAGGCCTCGAGGTCACCAGATGCGGGTGGGAGCCCCCAGCCCCCCGCCGGTGCCCAGTCCGAGTGTCGCTCCTTCTCCCCCAAGCCCCCTGCCCTCCCTGCGGGGCCTGTTCGGAGGCCCCTGTTTCTGGCCGCACCTTCCATGGTGGCTCTCCGGTGGCAGCGCCGTCCCCGGTGGCTCACAGACCATCTGCGAGGCTCCCGCCCGCCGGCCTCCCTGCCTGGCACGCACCGTCTGGAGGCCCCCATGCAAGCCCACCCGTGCCCACCGGTCCTGGGTGAGGCCGAGCCCCGACTCACCGAGCTCGCAGCGCCTGCCTTTGAACCCCGGCCCGCAGTCGCAGCTGTGGGCGCCGGCGCCCGGCACACAGGTGCCCCCGTTCTGACAGGGGTTTTCCGAGCAGTTCCCCGGGGCGTCTGGAAAAGACAAGAGTTTAGTCACTGGGACCCCAGAGGGAGGTCTGCTCGCACGGACACGTTGCTGTCTCCCCTGTGCCCCGGCCCGAGACACAGTGACAGGCCTGTCTCCCTTCCCCGCGGCTCCCAACAGGGTGGTCCCATTTCAGGTGTACAGCGAGAGCAGAGGGGAAGAGACAGGCCGCAGGACACCTGGCTGGCCTCGTGACGGGGGAGGAGGGAGGAGCTGAGCCCCCCGGCCCCGCCCCCGCCCGCCTGTTGCTGGCGTTGTCCCCACTCAGGGTTTCTTGCGCCTGGAACCTGGGCCCCTCTGTCCTCCAGCCCCAGGCGGCCTGTGCGCGGCGCCGGCTGTGTCTGCAGGACGGTGGCGCCGCGGCCCCACGGCATCCTCACCGCACCGTGGCCGCGAGCCTGTCGTTTTTTCTAGCTTTGTTGAGATCCCTGTTGTTTTACTTTCTAACTTAAAAACCACTGAAACCCAGGAGAGTGAGAATTGTGTCTCCCCCGCGTCACCTGACACCGAGCCGGGCCGGCCTCCCCAGCTATCGCGGCAACCCCACCGTGAGGCCTGTCCCCTCCGGCCTGGCCCTCGGTTTCTCTCCCGGGCCGGTCCCCTCCTTCCTCTCTGGTCATTTCCCTTTCTCCTTTCACGCCCTCCTTTGTCCTCTGGGACTGTCCTCATCTTTTTGTCTTTCCTCATGTGCTGAAAATGCGTCGTGGGCTTTAGAAAAACCTTTTATTGTGAAACTTTTCAAAACTGCAGCACGTGAAGTATGAAGGGCCCTGCACTGGGCTTCAGTGGTGATGGGCACGGGCCGGCCTTGTGGCACCTGTGTCGTCTTTCTCGCCCCTCCTCCTCCGGCTGAAGACTTTCAGAGCCGTCCACGCAACCATCCGCCGCTTCCCCTGAGAACACGTCAGCACCCAGCACTCCCCAAACCACAGTGCGGCTGTCACAAACCAGCACGGTGTCCTGGACCACGGTCACTTCTCCGATCAGCGTGCAAATGGCCTTCACCGCTGGTCCAGCCCGGGTGGGGCTCGCAGGATCAACGCCTTGCCTCTGTGTGACGTGTCTCAAGTCTCTCTTGCCCGGCACCCTTCGGCCCGCTCCCCCTCGAGTCACTGAAGGAACAAGGTCACTTGTCCTTAGAGTTGCTCCCCTGGATCCGACCTGTTGGGCACGTGTGGCGTTGACCGTTCCCGCGCCGTTTCCTGTAACGCTCTAGTTAGACGGAGGGGCCAGTCGGGTTCAGGTTCGGAGGGTCTTTGCGGGGCTGCCTCGCGCGGAGGCTCGGGCACCGCCAGCCTCCCCAGGGCTTGGGTGACGTGAGGGCTGATCAGTCCCCAATAAAGTCCCCGCAGGCCTTGCTCGCACCTGATGGTTGGAGCAGCCGTGGGGTCCCTGATCCGACCAGGTCTGGCTGCAGAGCTGTCGGAGAGGATGGGCTTTCCCGCAGCCGCCCGGGGCCACCTGAACTGCGGTCGTGACAGGCCAGGCAGGAGGAACGTGCAAGCCTTTTCCTTCATGTGTGCAGACGCATCGGTCCCCAGCGCGCTCTAGAGTTGACCAACAGCTGTTTTTCCTTTGCGAGCATCATGGTGACCACGTAGACGTCTACGCACTTGACTTCAGTCGTTGCCGTCACTAGTTTTCTTGATGCTCAGATTATTCCGTCTTTGGCCGGGGGGCAACACTTCAGGGTGGCTCCTCCGCCCTTTGGACACAGTCCCGGTTGTGCCTGAAGCTTGGCTGCTTTCTGCACAGGGCGTCCTGGGATTGCTTCGTCCTTATCCTGCTTCAGTCTCAGAATCAGCCGTTTCTCCAAAGATCCCGGTTCCTTTGTGAGAGCGAAGCCCAGACTGGCAGTCTGGGTGCTCAGAGCGCGCACTGCTACGGGGGCCTCGCCGCTCCAGGCCTTCTCAGGAACAGGACCGGGAAAGGAGGTGTTTAAAAAGCAGACAAGTCATGTGTTTATACCAGTATTTCCAGTCCAAATAACAGAATTAAATTAAAAAACAAGGTCTTTAATTTCTTTGATTTTATATTTTTATTTCTTTATGCTGAAAATCTTGGGGCATCAACATAGTTGTTTTCTTCATCCTACAATATACATGTACTAGTTTCAAAATCACAATACCGGCGTCAGTGTTGACATCACACTCCCTGAGGACAGCTCCATTCCTTGGCAACGCTTTCCATCCTTAGACCCCACCCGCTGGCCGCGAGCAGTTAGGCTGCTCCTGCGGAAACTGCTGGAAAGGCCGCCTTTCCCTGTATGGTTTCACCGTCAGCGTGATCAATAGGTTCATTTGTTTCCATTTCTTTTCAACTTTTAGGTGTTGCCTTTTCTTTTTGTTCTTTTAATAAACATTTTCTTGGTTCTAAGGTCAAAACTGTAAGACAATTGGTACATTCCGAGAAGCCCTGTCCTTTCCTTCCCCATGCAGTTACCGTTTCATTGGTTTCTTTTTAAATATAAGAAAATTCACATTTCCCTTCTCCATTTCCCTGCACAAAAGCCAACATACTGAAAATACCGTTCGCACGTTCCTGTTTAAAACCAGCTCTACTGAGGTATCATTTGCATCACAGAGTTTGCCCAGGGAAAGTGTGCAGTTCACTAGTGCGTGCGTCGCACAATTCCGGAACATTTTCGTCACCTCAGAAGGAATCTCGTACCCTGTAGCTGTCACCGCCCCACCCGCCCCAGCCCTAACCCAGCTCCTGCCGCTGTAGCTGTGCCTGTTCCGGACTTTCGCACGGGAGGAGTCGTGTTGTGTGTGGCTTCTCGTGACTGGCCTCTCTCCCTCAGCACGTCTGCAGGGTTCACGTGTGTCCCGGCGTGCACGCTGCGTCCCTTTCCCTCCGGTGGTCCGGCAGCGTGCACGGAGTGGCTGTGGCGCGCTTGGTTTCCACTCGGCAGCCGATGCCCGTGTGGTGGTGTCCACGGTTTGCTGCTGTGTCACGCTGCCACGAGTGTCCGTGCACAGGGCCGTGTGCACGTGTGAACTGCTCCTGGGCGTGTGCCCGGGGCTGGGTCATTGAGGCCTGGCGGAGCGGCCAGTCTGTGCTTCCCAAAGCTGCCGCACACTTCACGTTCCTGCCGGTGGCGGATGAGGGTCCCGGTTCCCGCGTCCTCACCCAGGCTCACTGGGTGGGCTTTGCGGTTCCAGCCGTCCCGTGGGTGCGCCGTGGCGTCTCGTTTGTGTTTTCCTGCTGACCCGTGTGCCAAGCGCCTGTCCAGGAGCTCACCGGCCAGCAGTGTGTCTTCCTCCGCGAGGTCTATTTGGGTCCTTTGCCTGTTTTTAGATTAGGTTGTCTTTTTATTACTCAGTTGTAAGAGTTCTTTATATATTCTAGATACGAGTCCCTCATCAGATACACGGTTGGCAGATATTTCCTCCCATTCCATGGGCTGTATTTTCATTTCCTTGATGGTGTCCTTTGAAGCATAAAAGTTTTAAATTTTGATGAAGAGCAGTTTATCTTGTTGTTACTGTTGCTCATACTTTTTTGTATCTAAGAATCCTCTGCCAAATCCAAGGCCATGAAGATTTATTCACGTTTTCTTCTAACACGATGTTTCGCTCCTGACATTTAGGTCTTTGGTGCACTTCGTGTGATCTGTGTATTGGGGGGGTCCAGCTTCATTCTTCTGCGTGTGCTGAGCCCTTGTCCCGGCACCGCCGCAGAGAAGACTGTTCCTTCCCCACTGGACGGTCCTGGCCCCTCGTCAGAGTCAGCTGGCCGCAGGGCTGTGGGCGCACTCCTGGCTCTCAGCTCATTCCCCTTATCCAGCGCCCGTCCTTGAGCCGGTGCCACCACTGCCTGGTCACCGCTGCTGCGCACTAAGTTCTGACCCTGGGACGTGTGAGTCCTCCTATCTGTTTCCTCTACTCTTGCTACTCTGGGTCCCTTGCAGTCCCATGTGAATTTTAGACACTGCACAATTGTTCAGAGACATTTCGCAGCAGCCCACGGAACACGGCTGTGTGCAGAGGTGTTTGGAACCCGCAGCCCGTCAGTCCTCACCCTGTGTGCGGGGCAGCCACGCTGCAGACACCGTGACCGATGCTTACGCCCGTCCCTGCTGCTGGGCCCTGAGCCCCCGTTCCTACAGCTGCAGGTGGCAGGTTCCCAGGAGCTGCCACTGTCGCACCCCCGCCCCTGCCCCCACCCCGTGCAGCTGTCCCCACTAAGTCCTGAGTCTGTCGCACACTCACTCAGACACACACACGGAAACACAGCCAAGGCCGTTTGGGAGCGGATGGGCGCGGGGGCTGCTCCTACACCAGGAAGAGTTACAGAGCACAGTGGCCTGAGCTCTGCCCTGGCCGGTGTCGCCTGGGGACGGCAACTGCCTGTCCTGGGTGGCAGTCACCAAGACCGAGAGCACAGAAGGGCAGACGCCTCTGGCAGACACCGGGAAGAAGCTGGGCCGCATCAGGGCTCCGCAGCTGCAAAGCCGGACCCCGGTGTGGGCTGCCCCGTCTGCCGGCAGGCCCGGCGCCCGGCAAGGCCAGTTCTGGGCAGCCTGGAGAGCTGCATCCCTTGATCGTGCTGAGGGTGCAGACTGACATCACTACCTACACAGCGACTTGGCGCTCTCGCGTGGTTGGGAATTCACCCATCCTGAGACCCGGCATTTCTGCGCCCACACACGTGCCAGGAAGCCTGTGCGAGGACGCCCGTGGAGCTCTGCTCACACCAGCCAGACGCGGAGGGGAAGAGCCAGTGAGTTCCCACGGACTCCACGCCACAGCGGGGGTGAGCGAGCCGCAGCGCGACAGCACGGACCAGGCTCAGCACGAGAACGCTGGGTGAAGACACGGGTGAAAGCTCACGCAGTAGAGAGAACCCACATGTCGTCCAGGCAAACACACATGTAACATGTAGGATAAAATCACCCCTCCCCACCTTCTATTATAGACAAAATTCAGGATCGTGGTTGACTGCGGGGAGAGGCCAGGGAGCCTGGCAGTGAGGTGTCAGCTGCGGCTCTCTGCAGTTCACGGGTCGGTTCTAGAGGGAAAGGCCGTGGCTTGTCAAAGGCTACGTAACGAGACTAATGCGACGAGAGGCAGCCGGCGTGACGGTGCGGCAGGAACCAGAGATCACGATGGATTCTGCACGCCCGGGGCCGCTCGAGCCCGTTATTCACGCTATCACTTAACGTCGCTGCAACGCCACTCGGTGACGGTGGCCGGGCCAGCGCTTGTGCAGCCTCCCCGCAGGAGGCCGGGAGCCGGGTCACGCCCCGCCACTTCCCGTTTCACAACACGGAACGTGCAGCATTTAAGGGGCTGACGTCATGCGAACATCGGATGAAATGTTGGTTCCGGTTCACTTCAGAAGCAACACGAGTGCCTTCAGGCTGAAGGACCCGCAGCTTCCCTGAGAGAATCCGGCCCTGCCTGCGTCCGACGCCCCCGTCAGCCGTCCGGGGCTCACCCAGGCTGAGAGCAGACCGGGGCTCATTCGGGGAGCGGGTGCTGGGCTGGGGGTTCCGTGGCACCGACATCTGCACGTGCCCTCTGGCCTCGCGGGCGAGCCCACCCTCAGGGACCCGCACCTCTGCCAACTACCAGGCCCCCGGGGGTGGGTGACGGCTGATGCCGACCTGAGTCCGCGGTGTGACTCGGGAGAAAGGGCCACTGGGCCCTAGAAGATCTGTTCACGGAGGGACCCGGCCCGAGGGTCAGGGCAGGGAGAAGGGTGGGGTGGGGTCGACTTAGTGGGAGGACACGTGTCCTCGTGCGCTGTCCGGGGGGAGATGCCTCCGGAGCTGCTGGCTGCTCTGACCGAGGTGCTGGGCAGGCGCCTGGTGCCCTGAGGGACGTGCCGGCCGAGGTTCTCTTGAGGGGAGCACGGACCATACAGTCCAGGCCCTGTGTGTCCCGGGCATCCACGGGGCCCAGCCGCCGTCCTGCCTGGGCGTGCTCCTCCACGGGGACACAGGGGGTCTATGTAGGTCCTGCCTGCTGGCCACCACCGCCTGGGACAGTGGGTGGCGCTGTCTCCACCCTCCCCAGGCTGGGGGCTCGGCCGCCTCCCGCCTCCTGCTGCCTCTCTGGGGCCCCCAAGAACGATTAGTCCCCAAATCCCCACCACCACCACTGACTTACTGTTGACGTCCTTGTCACTGCGTTCAGGGAGGTGGAGGGCCAGGCTGACCTGCGTGGGGGTCTCCTCCATGTTCTCCAGCTGCGCCAGGACTGTGGGCTCTAGGGGAAGCCAGGTGGTGACCACGAGGCTCGGCCACTCCCTGCCGGGCCGTCCTCAGGCTCCCTCCCGGGCTGCTTCTCTCCCTCAGGGACGTCCCTCGTGGGGGCCTGGCTCCCGGCGGGGCGCGGGGCGGTGCCTGCTCACCTGTGGGCCCCACACCCCTGGGGGAGGCCCAGCTCTCACCCTTCCGCTGACCCCAGTAGGGACCCGGCCTTCCGCCTGAAGGGCCGGCAGAGCTGCCCGGGCTGGGCTCACGGCCCTGCGTTACTGAGAAGCCTCTTTCTCCCCCGTCTCGGGGTCAAACCCTGCTTTCCTCTCCCTCCAGCCCCTGCTTCGTGGGGGCTACGACGCCCCCTCTTCTCTTACCTGCCCTCAGACTCTGCAGACCCCTGCTCTTCCCCACCCCCAGCTGCAAGTCACTTCTGTGGGGGGTTCTCACCTGCACCCTTAGGAGTCTCGGATCTGCTCTGGTGGCTGCGAGTCCGACCAGCCCGTCTCTGCACCCCAGATCTCACCCCGCGCGCCCCACTGAGCATCCTGAGGGCAGCCGACCGCCCGTCCCCACGGACGCCTGGCCCTGGGCCCTTCCTCCTGCTCGCCACGTGGCGGTGACCCCTGGGCTGCCCCTCCTCCTCACCCTCCCTGCCGCACACCGGTCCCTTCCCTTCCCTTCCTTGCCCGGGAAGGTTTGAAGGTTGAAATATTCATTTAACTGGAGACCAGGCTCCCTGTCGGGGAATTCTGTGAGGACGGGCACCTGGCCTTTCCTGCCTCACTCCTGCCCAGCACAGGGCGCCTCCAGGTCAGAGCCGCGGGGAGGCTGCTGCCTGCAGATCCTGCACGCACCCTCATGCCCCGATGATCTGGGGGAGGGTCCAGGCGGGGGCGTCTTGACCCATCTGCCCCCGTGCTGTGGGATGACCTTGCTAGGGACAGTGACCGAGGTTGCTCGTGCCCTGTGGTTCCTGGCAAGGGTGGGGGCCCAGCGGCCCACCCTAGGTGGCCCAGCTAGTCTCGGCCTGAGCAGGACCAGAACCCAGGCCTGTGGAACGTGGCCCTGAGCGTAAGGGGACACGTGTCCTGGGCCACGCCAAGCATGCAGTCACTCAGCCCTTGCTGAAGGGCAGATTCCGACTGGCAGCTCCGAGTGGGCTCTGCCCTCTGGGAGCTGTGGGCACGGCTGGTCCTGCTGGTGCGGGGAGGACATGGCCCCCACGGCCTCCCGTCCACAGCCTGGGACAAAGCTTGGAGTTCTAATGTGGCGCGCAAAGTTTCCGGAATGTCTTGGACCCACTTCTCATATCTTTATTTTTCGTCTTCTCCTGTGTGCTGTGCCAGCACCGCACGCGCCCGTCCCTCCACTGCCGAGGGCTGCTACGCAGGCGCCCATCCCCCCACCGCGGACGGCTGCTGTGCACGAGCCTGTCCCTCCACTGCCGAGGGCTGCTATGCATGCGCCCGTCCCTCCACCGTGGACGGCTGCTGCGCACGCGCCCGTCCCTCCACTGCCGAGGGCTGCTGTGCATGAGCCCGTCCCTGCACCGCGGACGGAAGCTCCGCATGCGCGCCTGTCCCTCCACCGCGGACGAAGCTCCGCATGCGCGCCTGTCCCTCCACCGCGGACGGAAGCTCCGCATGCGCGCCCATCCCCCCACCGCGGACGGCTGCTGTGCACGAGCCTGTCCCTCCACCGCTGACGGCTGCTGCGCACGCGCCCGTCCCTCCACTGCCGAGGGCTGCTGTGCATGAGCCCGTCCCTGCACCGCGGACGGAAGCTCCGCATGCGCGCCTGTCTCTCCACCGCGGACGAAGCTCCGCATGCGCGCCTGTCCCTCCACCGCGGACGGAAGCTCCGCATGCGCGCCCATCCCCCCACCGCGGACAGCTGCTGTGCACGAGCCTGTCCCTCCACCGCTGACGGCTGCTGCGCACGCGCCCGTCCCTCCACTGCCGAGGGCTGCTGTGCATGAGCCCGTCCCTGCACCGCGGACGGAAGCTCCGCATGCGCGCCTGTCCCTCCACCGCGGACGGCTGCTGTGCATGAGCCTGTCACTGCACTGTGGACGGCTGCTGTTGGTGCTGCTGCCTGGGGCCCAGAGCCCCAAGCCCCACCAGAGTCTGGGTCCCTGGCCGGAGACCGCGTTGGACGCTGGGGTGGTCTTGAAGCCAAGGTCTTAAGGGCCTTGTCACTCATGATGTTGGGGACGAGGGCCGGGTAAGCGTGGTGCTGAGGCCTTGGGTTGACCTCTGAGTCGGGCGGGGCCGCCGCAGCACTCACGTGATTGCGTGGGGACCGGTCTGCTGGGCGAGCTGCCGAACCTGGCGCTCACTCTGCCTCTGCCGTCCACGAGCTCCGAGAACCTGCGGGGAAGGCGGGAGAGTCACCACAGCGCGCGCAGCCTCCGGGACGGGCTGGTGGCCGGGGCGTGTACCTGGGCGGCTGGGTTGGCGTCTCGGGGGCGCCGTGGTCGTTCAGGAGGCGCAGCTCCGGCAGGCGCGCCGGGGGCGGTCTGTTTCTGAGCACCCGCGGGTGGTGTCCTCCCTGGTGCCAGCGTCGATGGGTGCCGTCCCCGGGGGCTGCAGAGCAGGCGGGGGAGGGGAGTGGCCACACGGCTCGGGTGGGGGCTGCCTTTGCTCTGCTGCCCTGGGGGGCTGCGGGCACTCGGCCGTGCTGGGGTGCGGGTATGCACGTGGCTGTGGTCACACACGGGGTTTGGGGCTCCCGGAGATGAGCAGGACCCCTGCTCATTCCAGCCACCACCACGGCCCTTCTGAGGGACACGGACATGCCCTCGCCTGGAAGTCGCCAGGCGGGTCCCAGACCCCCCACCCCAGACTTGTTCTCTATCCGCAGCGAGGGGCACTTGGACTGGCCCTAGGCTGCCCTGAGACACAGCCGCCCCCAGCACGTTGGCTCTCCTGACTGGACACCTCAGCCGAGGCCCCCACCCCGCTGGCACCCAGACGGTGAGGCACCGTGTGTCACCCTGGGGCCTCGTCATGTGACCAGCTCTCTCCACCTGGCAGGAGCAGAGGGGGCCTGAGGGCCTCTGTGCGCCAGTGCTTTGCGGGGGAGCCTGGGGGGAGCCCATGGCCCTCCATGGGGAGCTGTCCCCGCTCCACGGCCGCCCGCCCGGCAGGGCCGTGTTCTGCACCCTGTGCTGCCCAGACACCGTTTCCTGCAGCCCTTTTTGTGAGTTTCGAAGACAGAAGCAGGGTGTGCAGGACCCGGGTGGCACCTGGCAGGGCCACCTCTGCGCTGGGAACACACCCAAGTTCCGGGCGTGGCCATTGGAGCCTCTGCGTGCCTGGCTGCCCCGCTCACGTCCGCAGGCCCTCAGAGGTCAGCGGCTACAAGGCCACTCACTTCCGCCCTTCTCCTCGCTGCTGCCCTGGGCACCATCCCAGGCGGTGTCTGTGCTCACTGCTCCCCCGGTCTGGGGTCCACCAAGGGGCCTGGCCCAGATGAGGCTCCACAAGCCGCCACCTGTCCCTGAGCCCTTCCTTTCTGCGCCAGTCGGAAAAGCCTGCTGCCCGTGTGTGGACTTCTCCCTGTTTCCAGCTGCCTGTCTGGTGGCCCGTGGACAGCGTGGCCTGCGCCAGGTGAGGGCTCTGGATGCAGCAGGACGACCCACCTCTCCCGGACAAGGACGCCACACCCCAAGGATGGCAGTCGCGCTGCTGCCCTGCTGGTGGCCCACAGGCCCCTGCATGGCCAGGTCAGTCCCAAGCAGTCGGGAGCCCTGGCCGGACGCCCGTCCCCACCCTGCCCCGGGGCCCCGGGCGCAGCGCTCACAGGTGACGATGTAGAGGTGGGCGGGCTCGCTGTGCAGCTGGCCGTGCTCCGCGCTCTGCACGGCCGTCACTGATAGCCGGTACCGCCGCCCTGGCAGCAGGTCGCGCACTGTGTAGGACGCCAGCTTCCCGTTGGGGACGTAGCGGCTCTTGGTGCTCTGGCTGGTGGTCACATTGATGACATAGGCCTCCAGCAGGGTGCCTGGCGTGGGGGCGTCCCAGACCACGTGGGCAGAGGTGGCCGTGACGCGGGTGGCGGTCAGGTTTGCAGGAGGCAGGGGCCCTGGACAAGGCACGGGGCGCGGGGGCAGGAGGTGAAGAGGGGACACAGTTTAAGGATCCGACGCGGCTGCTCAGGCCTCCTTGGAGGCTCGGTACGGGCCTAAGCAACAGCGTGTAGCGGTTTGCAGCCGTGAGGGCGTGCTGCACGGGGCACCTCCGTCCTGCCCCGGGCGGCGCCCTCTCCCAGGTTTGGATTCACCCAGCGAAGCCCCCAGTTTGGCCCGTCCGTCAGCACCCTCACCTGTGGCACTTTCAAGGGCACCTGGAGCGGAGCCCCTGCCCCACGGCCTTTCACACGCCGTCCCCGGCAGGCTGTGTCCGAGGGCCGGCAGGGCACAGCCATCGCCAGCTGGCACGTTCCCGCTCAGGCCTCGCTCCTCCCTCCCCTTCCCTGCGCTGGGTGGGGGTGTGGGCGCAGCTCCAGTGGGCTGTCGCCTGTCCCAGGCCCTGGGCAGTGGGGGCACCTCCGGCCCTTGGTCCCTGTTCGCAGGGGGTGCGCTGAGCCTTGGGTGCTGAGGCCAACCACAGACAACTGTCCCCACCGGAAGGATCCAGACTGGCCCAGCACAGCTGCTGCCCGGCCGTCCCAGGGAGGAGCCTTCCGGGACCTCAGGGCTGGGTTTCTAGTGTCGAGGACACTTTGGGGAGGACTGAGGGACGCCGGAGGTCAGACCGTTTAGAAGGCCCCGCGCGAGCCAGGGACCACGCGCCCCACTTACGGGTCCACACGTGCACTGGCGTGGTGGCCAGGCTCTCGGTGGGCTGCCCCTCTCCGCTGAGCCCGCTGAGGGTGGTCACCTGGACGGTGTATCTCCTTCCCGGCAGCAGGGCCCTGCGGGGAGGGGAGGGGAGGACACACGTCTGGGGGCCTGTGTCTCACTCACTGCTGCACCGCGGCTCCCTCAAGCAGGATGTGGCCACGAGTGTGTGTCATTCTACTGCTGGTGGCCCGGGCCACCTCCACAAGGGACAGATTTGTGGCCCTCAGACCATGTGCCCCCAGGGTGGGAAATCACTCCACGGTCTGTCCATTCCAGTGAGAGGGACGAGGAGGCCGCAGTGTGGCCAGGGGCTGGGTTCAGGAGAGGCCAGACGGGGCGAGTGGAGAAGGTCGCTGGGCAGGACAGGCCACACGAGGCAGAGGGCTCCCTGAGAAAGGCCTGCTGGGAGCTGGGACTTCAGAGGGCTCCCCCCACCTAACAGATCGGGGGCTCCCTGCGCCTGAACTGTCGGTGCCAACCGTGTGGTTCAGGACGCGGGTGCCACGAGTCCCCGGACGGCCCTGGGCACAGAGCTGCTTGGTGGCACTTCACACATCGTCCCGCTGACTGCTTAGGGACAGAGCGCGTCCTGGGGACTCCCTGGGAGAGGACTCTGGAGACTCGCGCCTGCCTCCCCTGGACTTTGCTGTGTGGCTTTTCCTCTTCTGTCCCCCCTGCATCCCCATCCCCCCGCACCCCCGTTCCCCCCCACACACCCCCGCCCCCTGCACCCTCTTCCCCCCGCACCCTCTTCCCCCCGCACCCCCGTCCCCCTGCACTCCCGTCCCCCTGCACCCTCTTCCCCCCGCACCCTCTTCCCCCCGCACCCCCGTCCCCCTGCACCCTCTTCCCCCCGCACCCTCTTCCCCCCGCACCCCCGTCCCCCTGCACTCCCGTCCCCCCGCACCCTCTTCCCCCCGCACCCCCGTCCCCCCGCACTCCCGTCCCCCTGCACCCTCTTCCCCCCGCACCCTCTTCCCCCCGCACCCCCGTCCCCCTGCACTCCTGTCCCCTGCACCCTCATCCCCCCGCACCCCCGTCCCCCCGCACTCCCGTCCCCTGCACCCCTGTCCCCCCTGCAACCTCGTCCCCCATCCCCCCCGCACCCCTGTCCCCCTGCACCCTCTTCCCCCTGCACCCCCGTCCCCCTGCACCCCCGTCCCCCTGCACTCCCGTCCCCTGTACCCCTGTCCCCCCTGCAACCTCGTCCCCCATCCCCCCCGCACCCCTGTCCCCCACACCCCTGTCCCCCCACACCCCCGTCCCCCCGTGACAAGTGTCAGGGGTGAGTGGGACCCTGCACCGAGCCCCGGAGTCCTAGAGAACCTCCCACGGGGGGTCTTGAAGACCCCGGCACAGCCAACACCACCTGGGACCCCCTTTGTGTTTTTGTCACAAGCCCCCCGAAGTTGTTCTTTGGAAGCGGTTAGGATGTAAATAAAGGAAGTCACAGCAACATTCGAACAACACAGCGGAGGATTTGGGAAGGGGCGGAGCAGGGAGCACGAGCTCGTCCCCCACCGACAACGGCTGCACAGCGCAATCTGTCTGCGTGACGGTCCGAGAGCTCTGTGGTCTGTGGAGCTGGCGGCTGCCTAGGTCAGCGGCGGTTCCCTTCTCCCAGTTTCGGCCGTCAGCACAGCAGGGGCCAGGGTGGGCAGAGGGCCTGCCCTCCGACATCAGGGGTGGCGGCCCAGGCCACGGTCCCTCCCTCCTGCTGAGTGACTGCCAGGGCATCTCAAGGGTGGGACCCCTTCCCGGCACCCTCTGTTTTTTTCTTTTTCCCCTTTTGGAAGTCGGGGAGCAAAGACTAGACATTCAAAAACAGGCACATATCCGGGCAGAAGTCTGACGTGCGGCGTGTGCAGGAAAGGCCAGCGAGACCCTGGGTTTACGCCTGCGGCTGGTGCTTGGCACGGAGACAGCCCACAGCGTCCAAACCCACCAAGACGGAGGGGGGAGTCTGAGCTCCGAGTTACTACGTTATTCTGTCCAAATGCCCAGTTTTGCACAAAAAATCACAAGACATCAAAGAAAGAGTAAAATACGGCCCCTTCAAAGGAAGAAAAGAAATCAGCAGAAGCTGCCTGCAAGGACGGCTGGCAGAGCCACCAGACCCGTCTTAAGGGTGTGCAGCGGATGGAAGCAGAATGTGGAGAAAGCCAAGAAAACAATCCCTGAACAACAGGGAAGTGTCGCTGCAGAGACAGAAAGCCTGAAGAGAAACCAGGAGAAATTCAAGAGCCGAAAGACAAAGAACGGCTGCCCGTCCGTGGAGCGCGGGAGCACACGCGTGGGAGCACATGCGGAGGAGCACACGCGTGGGAAGGACACAGGTGCCTCAACGATGCGGAGGGTGAGGGGGGCCCTGGCCGCGGGGGCTGAACCCCGGCCCCCCTGCAGTGCCCGGCGTCCAGAAGCCCTCGGGGACCGTGACTGGTGACCGCTCTGAGCTGGGCACGGCTGAGATGTCCCCACTGAGCTGACCTGCGCGGCTGTTGTCAGAGGCACGTGTGCTTTGACGGAATCTCCCTGAGCAGGGGCTGTTTCCTGTGCAGGCCCGAGAAGCCACCAGGCGACTGAGGCCAAGGCCACCCACCCAGGCTGGCGTCGTCCCTCCCAGCGTCTCCCCTGCTCTGCGCAGGACTCTGGAGTTTCCCTCTGGCTGGTGACCGGCACACGGGCGCCCTCACGGGACCCCAAATGCACCTTGGGCTGTCCCCTGCCAGCCTCCCTGGCCCACGCTCTCGGTGGCCAAGTCACTCTCCCGGCGTCTGTGCGGGAGGTGCTGTCCCCGATCGTCAGAGCTTCCTGCTCTTCCTACCAAGGCACCTGCTCCTCACGGTGGCCCCGAGACTGGGCGAGGCGGGAGTGAGACCCGGGAACCAAGTCCGCCTGGGGCCAAGGCTGGCTCATCCTGGACCCCACCTCCACCCAAGGAGGAGGAGCAGGTACACCGGGAACACACGCAGAACACACCCTGGACCTCGGCCCCCGCGTCCCCAGACCCTGCTCGTCCCCTCGCAGGCCCTGAGCTGTGGGCTTCTCCTCTTACCCAAACGTGAACCTGTCCACACTCCTGTCCACGTCCGTGGACTGGTGCTGGGAGGCCTCAGGGTGGTGGATGGACACGCGGACCCTGCTGACGGAGGCGTGCTGGATCCGGTGCAGCACCCACTGCACCGAGATGGTGCTGGCCGTCACGTTGGTGACCTCCACAGTCTCAACAGGGCGGGGTCCTGGGGGCAACAGGCTGCTCAGTCGGTGCCAGCCCCTCCTTGCTCCCGGGGAGTGGGGGGCTCGCGAGAAGGCCAGGCGTGGGAGACTGGAGGGGACGGGGCAGCCTCGGCTCACAGAGTGTGTCCGTCAGCTGCTCAGCAGGGACTCTGCTCCAGGGGTGACAGCTGCAGAGGGCTGACTGTTTGGACCCGACAGAACCTAACAGCTGAGCTGTTCTGCGCTCCCGGGGCAGCCTGCCTCCTGCCTCACCGGCCACCCTCCCCTGCCGTCCCGCCACTCTCACTCTCTGCGCTCGTCCTGCCTGCGTCTTACACCTGTGAGCTCCCACACCTGTTACCGCACTCCCCAGGAAGACGCGCTCTGTGTCCCCAGGCTCTGTCCGCAGCGCCAGGGCCGCCAGCCCAGCAGCCTCGGCCACACGCGAGCGCACAGGCGAACGTCCGTCCTACCCCTCGGGGCGGCCAGGGCTCCTGTCCAGCGGTCCTTGGGACACAGGTGTTGGGGCAGGGTGGCCGTGGCGAGGCGGGCACTCACGTGTGCGGGTGAGCAGCACGGCCGGCCTGCTGATGTCGTTCTGGTTGTTGGCGTTGCGCTTGACGGAGAAGATGGAGATGTTGTAGGCCCTGCCCGGCGCCAGGGCCCGCAGCTGGTGCGAGGAGCGGCTCCTGTCCACGAAGTCCGTGCGGCGGTAGGAGCCGTCGGCAGAGACGTAGGTGACCGCATAGCCATCGAGCACCTGCCTGGCAGCCGGGCCGTTGGGAGGGCGCCAGGAGATGGAGACCCCCGTCTCCTCCACCCTCTCCACCGTGAGAGCAGTTGGCGGGAAGAGCTCTTCAGGGTTTGGGTCAAAACACAGGGGAGGGGCGTGGTCAGCTGTCGGCCACGCGTGCCCAGCCCCTGCCAGGCGTGTGGGCTGGGCTCCGGGCCTGGCACACTCCCTGGAGTTCACACTTCCCCACGCGAGACGGGTGCTGCGTGCAGCTTGGAACCATGTCCCCTCCCTGTGTCGCAGGTAAGGAGCCCTGATAGGCACCTGCCTGGACACCTGCCCCCAGGGGCCGCCAGGCCCTGGGGAAGGAGGGTGCCCTGCCACCCCCACGGCAGACACCCTCGCCCTCACCTTTGGTGCAGTCCTTGCCTGTGTAGCCCACCTTGCAGGTGCAGCTGTGGGACCCGTTGCTGGCCAGGCAGTAGCCGTGGCCCCCACAGGGGCTGGAGAAGCAGGGGTCCCCCACTGCGGGCAGGGAGAGCATCAGTGAGCGCCCGGCCCTTGCTCCTGGGCACGGAGTCCTTCTGCATGGGGGGCCGGGGGTCCCACGGCAGCTCCTGCCTCCCACAGCTTCGCCACCCTCGCCACCCCCGTGCAGCCTACACAGCGAGTGCTGCGGCCAGGCCCACCCTTGGGGTGGGGACGCGTGACCGAGGCAGGTTAGGCCACCACCTGTGATGCTCTTGTCCTGGGAGGGGAGACTGGGTGGCAGGTGGGGCAGGAGGCGGCTGCAGAGACCCAGAGCACCGTGAAGGGGACGGTGGTGCGGTGGGTCAGGGAGGCCTCTTCAGGAGGGGACGGTATTCCAGAAGGAAGGGACAGCAGGGCCGTGCGGGGAGACGGGGGCCACAGCGGTGTGTGCTCGGGTGGGGTGGGGCTGTCGGGAGGGGGGTGCCCGGAGAGCACTGTCAGGGCACCAGGCAGACTGGGGTGGAGGCCATGGGCTGAGGGCTGGGGAGGGGCCCTCTGGGGGAGGCCGCAGGGCCCGGCCGTGCGGGAGGCCTGCGCCTACCTGTCTCACAGTGGTAGCCGAAGAAGCCCTCGGGGCAGACGCACAGGTAGGCCCCGCCGCCGTTCTCGCAGCGGCCCCCGTGCTGGCAGGGGCTGGAGTCGCAGGCGTCCACCTCTGCAGAACACCCAGAGAGTGGGCCCCACCGCGAGGGGGTCTGGGGGACGGAGCAGAGGACAGCGGGAGGAGGGAGAGGGGCGAGTGGGGCAGAGGGGAGGGGCAGCAGGCAGCCCTGGCCCTCCTCTCCCCAGGTGGCCCGTCCAGCAGGGGACGTGGGGACCCACCCAGCCCTGGTCCCCGAGTGGCCCAGGCTCTGCACGAGAGGACCTGTGGGAGGGGCCTCTACCTGTTTCGCAGTGGACGCCAACGAAGCCTGCCGGGCACTGGCAGACGTAGGCCCCTGGGAGGTCCCTGCAGGAGCCTCCGTTCCCGCAGGGCTGCGCCTGGCACTCGTCCGTCTCTGCACAGAGGAAGGCGTCGCTGGCTCAGGTCGGCGGCTCCTGCGCCCGCCGGGGTCCTGTGCCCTCCCTGAGGCTCCAGCCACCCGTGCCCTGGGGTCGCCGCTGTGCCTGTGGGCCTCTTCCTCCCCCAGCCCCACCCCTGCTCCTCCTGGGGGACGCGCCCCCTCCGCTGCCCCCCTGCAGAGCCCCCACCCCAGGCTGCTCCTGCTGGGGGTCCCCAGGCCCTGCCCTCCCGGCGCTGGTGTCTGTCTCCGGGCTCAGGCCCTACAGAGGGCTCGTCCCTGGCATGCTGGGCAGTGCTGTCCCTCTGTCGGCTGGCACCGCCGGGCCTGGTGTCAGAGGCTGCGACCTGCCCTCTCTGTGGCCCACCTGCTCTGCCCCCGAGGCCAGCGTCTGAGGCCAGGTCAGTGTCTCTCAGCTGAGCTCTCAGTCTCCTGGGAAGGTGGACGCAGAGATGTTTGTAAATCTCTGTCCGGGTGTCAGGGCTGGCAGGGGTCTGAGAGCACAAGCAGGGCCGACCTGGCGTCCAGACACAGACCTGTCCAGGGAGAAGAGCGGCTGGAGCAAGGTGACCATGGCCGGGGGACCCAGTGCCTTCAGGAGTGTGGCCAGGCCACTGGAGCTGCCGCCCCCGTGGGGGCCAGCTAGGAGGGGCAGACGCACAGGGACCCGGCGGCAGGGTCCTGGCAGGAGCCCCCAGGCAGGCACAGCTGAGACTGGCACGCACCAGTTTCTTGGGGCACCCCAAGAATGAAGCAGTGTGGCTGTTACTAAGCCAGAGTAAGATGGACATAATTAGTTTTGAGGAGCCAGACGGAATTCTGCGATATCCCCTGGTGCTTGGAGAAGCCGGACACCAGGGCCGGCTCTCCGTGGAGGGAGGGGCAGGACGGTGGCCCCGGGGCTCCGTGCCTGGCGGTGTCTGTGCCGTGACCGGGCGTGAGGCTCACAGAGACACTGGGGGACTTGGTTCCGATGGCTTTCAGGGGGACAGGCTCCAAGGCCTCTGAGCCTTGGCAGAAAACGTCTTATACCCACTCTTTCCATTTCTATATTTAATAATCTTGTAAGAAACCAGTACATTTGGGGACATACTTGGTTTTAAAAGATTCACCACAGGTTTCTTTTAAACTGGAAGTTGTGCTCCTGAATTTAAATGTTTAATTTTAGGAAAGTTTAATTTTAATTTTTAAGAAGTAAATAACTGGTAATAACTCAAGGACACCTGGTCTGGCGCTCGCCCTGGGCTGCCCCGGGCTCTGCTGGCCCACGCCCTCCCCTCTGCCAGGTGCAAACTTCGCGCCTGCATGAATCATACTCGGCTTTGTTTTTGTTGCTTATGAACTTTATTGATAGGATGTTGTGATGTACGTTCTCTTCTCTCACACAGCATTTTAAGGGACCTCCGTGTCACCGTGTGTCACCGCGGTTCGCCGATTCTCACTGCTGTCTGATATCACATAGTGCGGCCACGTCGCGCCTCATCCAGTCTTGCCGCTGGGCACTTGGGTTGGTTCCAACTTTTCACTGTTACTAAAAAAGGTGCTGTGCACATCCTCCCTGCCCTGTCTCCGGGCCTACGCGCGCGGGTGTTTCTTTTCGTGCCTAGAAGTGGGATTCCGGGACACAGGTGATACAAATGGTCGTCTCAACGGGCAAGTCGCCGAATCCATGTCGAGGTGCTCACACCGGTTCACACCCGCCTGCGGCTGCGGAGCAGCCTGTCGGTCCCCGTTCTCACCGGCAGAGGCTTCCAGCCGGCGCGGGCGGCTCCCGTCCCCAGCGAGGCGGGCGTGTCTCCCCTCCCTGAAACGTTACTCTTTTCTTAGTGATTTCTCCGGGTTCTTCATACAGTCTTGAGAGGACAGACAACTTCTCCCGGTCTGTAGCTTACGTTTCACTTTCCTCTTTACAGTTTATGGATTTAAGTTTGTCCCCTGATCCTCGTACAGTGCCCTCTGTGGCTTAAGGAGTCTTTCACGACCCCAGGGTCAAAAAGATACTGACCTGTATTTTCCACACAAAATCACATCGTTCTAGGAAACTGAAGTCCTTGATCCATCTGGACTGACCGGCTGTGAGAAGCAGGGCATGGACGCAGCGTCTTTCCCAGCGCATGACCCTTGCAGTCCTGCTGCCGTGAATGTTTTCTCCTGTGCTTTCTTTTAGACGTTTATAGTTTTAGCTTTTACACTTAGGTTCATATTAATAATTCATTTTACACCCTGAAGAGCTTACCATGCTTCTGGTGGATTGTACGAGATGCTGTTTCGTTCCACTTTCTCGGGGTTCCCTGCTAGAACAGGCACGAGAACCGGCCCCGCCTGTTGCCTGTGTAGCCTGGGACCTGCTGAATCCACTCGCTGGTTCTCGGCTCGTTCGGCAGCGTCTCCGTGGGCGCCTCTTTGCGTGGTGGGACCTG
This sequence comes from Eulemur rufifrons, assembly GCF_041146395.1. Lineage (NCBI taxonomy): Eukaryota > Metazoa > Chordata > Mammalia > Primates > Lemuridae > Eulemur > Eulemur rufifrons. The sequence goes on from NC_090983.1 coordinate 940,725, forward strand.
CTGAATCCACTCGCTGGTTCTCGGCTCGTTCGGCAGCGTCTCCGTGGGCGCCTCTGTGCACGGTGGGACCTGCTGAATCCACTCGCTGGTTCTCGGCTCGTTCGGCAGCGTCTCCGTGGGCGCCTCTGGGCACGGTGGGACCTGCTGAATCCACTCGCTGGTTCTCGGCTCGTTCGGCAGCGTCTCCGTGGGCGCCTCTGGGCACGGTGGGACCTGCTGAATCCACTCGCTGGTTCTCGGCTCGTTCGGCAGCGTCTCCGTGGGCGCCTCTGGGCACGGTGGGACCTGCTGAATCCACTCGCTGGTTCTCGGCTCGTTCGGCAGCGTCTCCGTGGGCGCCTCTGGGCACAGTGGGTCGCCTTCCTGCCTCCTTTCCAACACACACAGACTTCTCTGAGGGGTGAGAAGGCTGCCTGCGTCTCTGTCGATTCCCGTGTCCGTTCCAGTGACCTGCGTCTGTCAAGGTCTCCTTTTCCTCCAGGTTGTCGGATGTGTCGGCCTAAAGCTGTTCGTAACATTCTCTTGTCCTTTCTTTTTTTAAAAAAATAATTTTTTGCCTACCAAGACATTTCTCAGAATTTCTCGTCCTTTAGATGCTGGCAGGATCTTTACTGTGTAAAAACTCCACTTCAGAGAGGAAGTAGGGTCCCCACTGTCCTGATACTGCTGACCTTGCTGTCTTTCCTCTCCAGGCTGGCCAGGGCTTATCGATGCCACTGATCTCGCCAAGGAAGCCACTTTCGGTTTCATTGATCTTTCTCTGTGTCCGTCTGTCTTACGTCACAATCACATGTTCTACCTGTTGCTGACATGCAAACACGCCATTAACTTTGTTACCGTCTGTGTTCACTAAACATGTTACGTCTCCTGCCATGTTCCGCAGTTTGCCTGCAGCTTAAAGACGATCGTATCCGCTGTAAACACTGACATTTTTACTCCTTCCTTTCCCGTTTTCGTGACTTTGGTTTCTTTTTCTCACTGCACTGACCGGTACTCGCAACGTACAGACTAGCCCTAGCGACAACCGGGCGCCCTCGTCTCCAGTCTCGGGACCGGCTCTCCACCCAGGTGGCCCTCACTCGGGCTGAGGGCAGCACAGCAAGGGGTCTCAGGAGCTACTTTCCTTTGTTGGTGGCTCAGCCCGTCCGTCTGCGTCCGTCCCACAGAACAGTTGAATTCCGGACCCTCGTCCTGCCAGGGAGGCTCAGGAAACGCCTGTCGCACGGTCTCCGCTCGCAGCTTGTTCCGCCCCCGTGACCGCGCCGCGGGGGCTGAGGTGCGCGGGGCACGGCCGTGGGCCCGCCGCTCCGGATAACCAACACGCCGGGGGCTGTGTGCGCTCTGCGGCTTCTCTTTTGAGTTTTTCCTCCAATAAAGCCCATTTCATTTTGCACCGCGTGGTACTAGAGGTGTGTATATCATGCTACTTTAGTATGGACAAGAAAGTACTTTTTTATTGCGTACTGCGTATGAATTTTGCCAAATGCTTGTGGTGCATTCATTGAGATTCTTATGATTTTTCTCTAATTGGTTAATGTAGCAGATTTTTCTAATATCAGACTACCCTTGCAACAACATGACTTGATAATGGTGTATACAGTCGTGGCAGACTATTGAATTTTTGCATCTATCTTCATATGTTTAACAGACCCATAGTTTTCCCTTCCCTGCTGTCCATATTGGGTTTCGGTGTCGATGTTGTGTTGGCCTCATGGAGTGGGTGGGCACGTATTTACATTATTCTCTCTGTAACGTCTGTGTAATACTGCAGTGAACCGTTTCTTGGCAGTTTGGTAGAATTTACCCATAAAATTGTTTGGGCCTGGTATTTCTTTGTGGGAAAATATTTTAACTACTGCTTCAATTTAAATAGTCATAGGACTATGTAGGTGTTCTATATTTCCTTGAGGCATTTTTGTTAGTCATATTTTTCTGTGATTATGTCCATTTATCCTAAGATTTCAAGTTTATTTATATAGCACAGCTAATAGTGCTCCCTTACCATCTTCTCAGCCTCTGCTGTGTCTACGGTTGTATCACCTTTTTCATTCATGAAGATTTTTGTGTTCTTTGTTTTTCTTGATCAGTCTTCATAGACATTTGTCCATTTTATTAGGCTTCTTAAAGAACTAATTTTGGCTTTCTTTTTTCTTTTTTTTTATGCTGGTTTTTGTTGTTGTTGTTGTTGATGTTTTATTTTCTGAAGCAGGGTCTCCCTCTGTCACCCTGGCTGGAGAGCAGTGGCGTCATCGCAGCTCACAGCAGCCTCAACTCCTGGGCTCGAGGGATCCTCCTGCCTCAGCCTCCCAGAGTGCTGGGATTACAGGCGTGAGCCACCGCACTCAGCCTATCTTTTCTTTTGTATCTTCGATTTCTGTTTCATTAATTATAGCTTTTACCTTTATTGCTTCTTTCCTTCTACTGTCTTTAGTACCATTTGTTATTCTTTTCCTAACTCCTGAAGTCAGATATTTAGTTCGTAAATTTTGAAATTTTCTTCTTTTCAATCATGGGTATCAGGCTGTGAATTTCTCGTGAAGCTTTGGCTGCATCACACAAGTTTTGATACATAAAATTTCTATTGTTAATCAGTTAAAAATATTTTCAGCTGTCCATTATGATTTCTTCTTTGACCCATGAGCTTGAGCTATTTCAAAATATCTTAAAATATATCTGACATCTGCATGCAGATTTAAAAATATATCTTCTTGTTATTAAAAACTTCTTTGTGTTCAGAGAATGAATTAGCTCAAAGTGTTGACTATATTGTTCAAATCTTCTCTCTCTTTACTGATTTTCTGGGCTCCTTAACCTGCCATTAATTGAGAGAGCTGGTTTAGAATCTCCCAGTGTTATGGGGAATGTCAGTTCCATCCTACAGTTTATTATTAATAATTTTCGCTTGACATATATTGGGAGTATGTTCTAGATGCCTGAATATTTATGCGATTGTGTCTTCTGGTGAACTGAACCAGTTATGATGGAGAGACCCTCTTCGTCCCCCGTGACGCCCGTGCCTTGCGGCCTTTCTCCCGGTGCTGCCGCAGCTGCCGCACCGCTCTGTTCTGGCCTGGAGGCACCTAGATGTTTCTCTGACTGTCACGTCCAGTCTTTTTACGTCCCTGTGTTTTAGGAGTGTCTCTTATAAGAGCATATATCGTTTGTTTTACTTTGTAATAAATCTGACCATCTTTTATCTGGAGAGTTTAGTCCATTCATATTTGTCTGTATTTTTTCCTAACATAATTCTTTTAAATCTTAGTATTTGCCACTTTTTTCTGATTTTTTTCCTCCTTTTAGATAGTGACAACCTTACTGCGGTGTTTGATAACTCTCCTTTCTCTTATCCGGGTTTGTCTTATTACCTGAGTACTCCCTCCCAAAAAAGGACGCTTTTTTTGCTAAGCTTCTGAAGCTGTGTTTGCATGAGGATATCGTTTATGATGCTCTCATATTTGAATAACAATTTGACTGAATAAAAATTTTTAGGTCTTAAATTTGTTTATTCCAGTATTTATCCTGTTTAGAATTTGCTGAACTTCTTGGATTTGTGGGTTCATGCATCATTTTTAGAAAATGGTCTTCAAATACTTCTTTTGCCCCTTCTGTCCTCTGCTTCTAGGACTCGTTATGTGCCCACTTGCCTGTTAGTATCGTCCCACCCATCTCTGACGCTCTGTTCTGTTTCTCAAAAGTTCATTTATTCACAATTCATTTTAAAATTGATTTTTTCTTTGATCTGCAGTTTAGATAACTCTGTTGTCTCGTGTTTTGCGTTCTGTAATGTTTTTTTCTTCTGCTGGATCCATTCTGTTAGGCCTATCCAATTTATTCGTCATTTCAGATATATTTTCAGTTCTAGAATCTTTATCTTGTTACTTTAAAATTCTTTTCCTGCCCAAATTCTCTATTCTCGCATTCATTTTGTCTTTATTTTATTTAACATATTTATGACATTTTAAAGTCCTTGTCTGCAAATTCCGACAGCTGGGTGGTCTGTAGCCTGTTTCTGTTGACCGTTTCTTCTCTAGGCTGTGTGTCCTGACTCCCTGCTTGGCAGACACAGCACGTGCAGGGACAGAGGAGCCCACAGCGGAAGCTCCTGCCCCTGTGATGGGCTTTTCTGCTGTGTTTTGAGGCAGCTGCACGTCCCAGGTTCCCTGGTGTCCAGGCTGGCGAGCTCACAGCCCTGGCGGTTCTGCGTCTCCTCTGGCAACGCGTGGGGGGAGCCGTGGAGGGGGTGGTCTCCCCGACAGGACCGAACTCCCCTGGGTTTGAAGGGACGGGAGTGAGGGAAAGTTGGTCCCCTCTGTTTTCCTGAATTGTCTGCCTGCTCGAGGCTGAGTAGGCTGGGCCTGGCCTTTCAGGGTGTCCGGAAGGTCGCGATGCACCGAGTGCCCTGCTCATCCGGGATGCCGGCGCCCCCGCCCTGCGCTTATTTGTCTGAAAATCCCTGTTTCACAGAAACCGTGTTAACATCCACAGGTTTCTGGAGGACAGTTTGGACTGCCCTGGCTTAGTACCCTGCACCTGCAGTCACCTTACTGCCCTGCCTCTGCGGCCCGGTCAAAGGGGGCCCCGCCTCTGGGCCACGCACCCGCTCTGGGGTACAGACGCGCGGGCCGGAGATGATGCTCCCCGGAGCAGCACCCCCCAAACAGCTGCCGGATAAGGGGGATCTTGCTCAACTGCAGGCTGTGACTCCACAGGTCTGGGGGGTCCTGACCTGCATCTGCCCCTCTAGGCCTCTGCCCTTGGGCCGCCTCTCGGCCTCTGCTTCCCCTGCAGTGGGAGCGTGTGGCTGTGTGACAGCCTGCTCTGGTTGCTCTGGGGACAGGGAAGCCCTTAGTGAATGGTCCCCAGCAAAGCTGACAGTGATGGTCCAGGCTGGGGCCCGCAGCCCTGCAGGGTCCGGAGGGTGTGGGCCCCACCTGCCCCGCCCCCGAGGGCCCAAAGAATCACCGAGGCACTGGGGAGGCTCACTCCAGACACCGTGTGGCTGGCAGACCCGGACGTGGCTGGGGGTACTCAGCCTGTAGCCATGGTCACACGCGTACAGGGCCACCGAGCCTGGCCGCGTGCCATTGAAGCGCAGCGTGGCATGCTTCACTTCCTCGGGGGGGCCGCAGTCCACCTCTGCAAGGGCACAGCAGCCTGTCCCACACCGTCCTGCTCCCGACCGGCCCCTCCCCATGCCCTGCCCTCCGCCCACCAGGCTGCAGGGCCAGGCAGGCCCCTCCCAGCACTTTCCCTCCCGGGGTCTGGCTGCCCCAGGCGTGTCTTCCTCCTTCCCCATCCCTGCCCCGCCCAGCTCTGCAGGTTAGGAAGAAATCCCATCCCCCACCCCAACCGTCCCTCTCACCTGCCTGGCACCGGCGTCCGGTGTACCCTGCCTGGCAGTGGCAGGAGAAATCGGAGCCCAGGTCCTCACAGGTGCCCCCGTTCACGCACGGGCTCCGGAAGCAGGGGGAGGGGGCTGCAGGACAAAGGAAGGTCCCCTGAGGGTCTCTGCTGAGGCCTCCGGCTGCACAGGGCGTCACCCAGCTCCACTCTCCCCTGCAGGCCTGGCGCAGCCCTGCCCACCGGGCCTGTTTTCACACCCACAGAGACGTCCCCTCCCGCCTCACCTATCTCGCAGTGCCGGCCAGAGAAGCCCGGGGGACAGTCGCATTTGTATTTGCCGATGTAGTGGAAGCAGGTGCCACCGTTGTGACAGGGGCCGGAGGCGCAGGAGTCTGGCTTCCCTGGAAGCACAGGGCACCCCGCTGGGTCAGGCGTCGGGACTCCCTGAGCCCCGGAGCTGGGGCATCTTCCTGAGCACGGTCCCGAGCAGACCAGGGCAGCTGGGCCGGCCCGTCGTCCTGCCCGCCCAGCCCGGGGCCGCACCGATCTCACAGTGCCGCCCGGTGAAGCGGTAGGGGCAGCTGCAGTGGTACTCGCCGGCCGCCTCCTTGCACGTGCCCCCGTTGCGGCAGGGCCCCGAGCTGCACAGGTGTGGCCGGGCTGTCGGAAGGACAGAGAGGCGGGTGAACAAGGGCCGGCCCTGGCCCTGTGGCGCCCACTTCCCTCTACTGGGTCTTCTCAGCCCCCTGCCCCTGGGTGGGCCTGGCAGGCCGTCTGGCCCAGCCGCAGCAGGGGCCAAGCCAGCCGGGTGCACACAGGGTGGGGCGGGCGGGGATCCCCCACTCAGCCTCACACAGCAAAGGGCCCGCCTGTCCTCTCCTCTCTGCACAGAGAATCAAACCTGTCTGCCCGCCCACCTTGACCAGTCACACCTTCACAGGGCCAGTGAGCTTAGAACCCCTGGACTCCTGGGCGTTCGTGGGGGAAGGTGTGCAGGAGGGGCCTGTCCCTGCCCCCGCGACCCCCGTCTCTGCCCACCCCACATGCCGAGGGCCTCACAGGTGGCAGATCCCAGCTCCACTGCCCCTCCCTGAGAGCAGCCACCTCGAGTCCCCGCTTCGTCCCTCCTCTGTGCCCAGAGGTGTCCACACTGGTGGCTCCCCCTGCTCCCATTAGCTGGGACCTGGGGGGTCTGTGCAGGTCCTGGGGTGGGCACGGAACCATCAGGGCAGGGACACTGGGTGCTGGGGGCCTGGCCAGAAAGGAGGTGTGGGCTCTGGGCAGGGGCAGGATGACCCCACATGCCGGGGCCTGGCTCCGCACCTCCCTGGGGGATGCGCAGCTGGAGGGGGCCAGGGTGGGTTGTGGGGCCCTTGGGTGGTCCTAGGAATGTGTCGAGGCAAAAGACCTTGGCAGGTCTTGCAGGGAACCAAGCAGTGGGCCTTCTCTTTGGAAACCCCTCCCCTGCTGCAGGCGTGTGGGGACCCTGGGGGTCCCAGGGGTCTGACGTCAGGGTCCTGCCCTCAGGGACACGGTACAGAGCAGGACAGGTGCCCTGGGAAGGCTTCCAGGTGAGTCCACTGAGGCGCTGGCCCCACACAGGCCGCGCTGCGGCTCCCAGGGCCCCGAGCCCCAGGAGAACGGGCCGGGCCACGCTGGGGTCAGGTGGCACCCGCAGCACCAAGCGATGCCCGCCGTGCTGGAGGGGCACTGGTGGGCGTCTGGGTGGGCGCTGGCAAGGACAGCTCTACACGCCGCAGCGCACGGACCAAGAACACTGATATTTCTTAAGTGGCTAAATGTCGACATTCTCCCCCCTGAATGGGATTTAACCCAAGTCCTAATGAAACTTTAAAAAAGAAAACAAACTTAGTGCAATGATCCTAAGCTCTGTTTGGAAAAATGCCGAGCAGAAAGTGAAGCCTGCAGTGAGGAGAGCAAGGCAAGGACCGCAGGCCACAAAGGCAGTGCAACTGCGTGGCGCTCGACCCCACAGAGACCGGGCGGGCGCGGCAGCAAGCCGGGCTGCGGAGGGGGCGCAAGAGTAACTGAGAAAGCAGCAGGGACCAGGACGGTGGGCCCAGAGCCTGGCCTGCGGCCGGGCGGGCGCCCTCCAGGGTGCGCCCGGCCGCCCTACCTTTCTCGCAGTGCCTGCCGTGGAACCCCCGCGGGCACGCGCACGTGTAGGAGTCGTCCTGGGCGTCGCAGGAACCTCCGTTGAAGCAGGGGTCCGAGTCGCAGGGCGACGGCAGGGCTGGGGGCAGAGAGCGATCCTGAGAGCGCGCCGCGTGCCCTGCTCGGCCAGTGGCTGGCAGGGCGCTGCGCCTGCCGGGTCACCCTGACACCCTGCCCGGAACCAGGGTCACTTAAAAGCCATCCGCGGGTGCCGCGGTTCGCACAGCGGCTCTGAGGCCTCCAGGAGTTTCTGTTATTCTTGGTTTTGCCAGAGCTCACCTCCCCTCCCTGGCTGGGACTGAGCTACGCCACAGTGTCCTTGTGCGTCACTGTCATTACCACATGTGACTGCACATGACGTTCGGGTCCTCTGCACACTAACGAGCGTGTGGCAGTGGCTGTAACGGCACACGCCTACTCGCTCGTGCCGGGGGCCCAGGGAAGACCCCGCGTGGGGCTTGCGCACCTGCCCAAGTGCTCTTCCCTCCGCGAGCTGCCGGAGGGCAGCAAGGGGACGTCCAGCCCGCGCTGCAAGTGGCTCTGCAGAGAGGTCCCCGCAGGTGCAGGGCCTCGCAGAGCCCGAGGGAAGCCCCCTACACCACTGCCCTCTCCTTCCAGAGACCCCGCCCCTGGCTTTGGCCAGGCCCCAGCCCCGCAGGCCCGTCCCGAGCCACTCACAGTGCCTGGCGTTGTGGTCGGTGTGGCAGACGCAGAGGTAGCTGCCCCCGTACTCCATGCAGTAGCCCCCGTCCGGGCACTGCGTGTTCATGTTGCAGGGCATGGCCGTGACTTCTGCAGAGAGGGAGCGTCCGTCCCGCACCCGACATGTCTTCCTGGGGACCTCACGTCCGAGACAAGCGTGGGGCTCCCCAAGACCCAGGGACCCCAACAGGGTGACCAGCTTCAGGCACTCTTGCTGCTGGGCCCTCTTGGGGTGGAGTTGGGGGGTCCAGGGTCTGGGCCTGTAGACCCCCGCCCAGGCTGGGCCACACTCTTACCCACTACAGGGGTGCTCCCTGCCCCGGCCCTGGCACCTACCGAACTCACAGAGGAGCCCGAAGAAGCCCGGGGGGCACTGGCAGAGGGTGGTGTTGGTGCCCAGGCATCGGCCTCCGTTGCGGCACTCGCAGCTGTTGGGGATTCCTGCCACGGAGAGAGGGAGGCGCCTCCCATGTGGGGGTGCAGGAGGACGGGCTCCCTCCTGACCCTGCCCCGCCCCTGGCACCTCCCCATAAAGACACTCGCACGTGTCCTTTCGTGGGTGCTTCCTGCACGCACAATCCACGGAAGGACCCTCCCGGGTCTCCTGCCCCGGCCCGGCCCCACGCCCCCAGCAGCCCAGACGCACCGTCCCTGCAGTCCAGGCCCATGAAGCCTTCGGGGCACTCGCACACGTAGCCCTGATCCGCGTCCACACAGGTGCCCCCGTTCTGGCAGGGGGCCGAGAGGCAGGCATCAGGCACGCGCTGGCTTCCTGCAAGAAAGACAGTGGTCACCGTGGCCACGTGGGAGCAGGGGGGAGGCTGAGGGTAGGGAGGGGCTGGCCCCCTGCCCAGTGCCCCCATCGCCTGTTGGGTTTTTTTTTTTTTTTTTTTGAGACAGAGTCTCACTCTGTTGCCCAGGCTAGAGTGAGTGCCGTGGCGTCAGCCTAGCTCACAGCAACCTCAAACTCCTGAGCTCAAGCGATCCTACTGTCTCAGCCTCCCGAGTAGCTGGGACTACAGGCATGCACCACCATGCCCGGCTAATTTTTTCTATATATATATATTTTTTAGCTGTCCATATAATTTCTTTCTATTTTTAGTAGAGATGGGGTCTCGCTCTTGCTCAGGCTGGTCTCGAACTCCTGAGCTCAAACGATCCGCCCACCTCGGCCTCCCAGAGTGCTAGGATTACAGGCGTGAGCCACCGCGCCCGGCCCGCCTGTTGGGTTTTAACCTCTGTTCTCAGTGGTGGGATTTAAGCCAGGAGCTTATTTTCTGGAAACCGACTTGCAGCGGCCGCGCACCCCCCGGCTCCGCATCCCCCAGCTCCTCCGGGGACAGAGGAGCACACGGGAGGCCCAGCGAGGGCCAGGGCCCTGCAGACGTTTCTGACCGAGCAGCCCGTCAGCAGGATCTTAGGGATTTCCAGGTGTCTCTCTGCTGCTGGCCGCCGGTTCGGTTTCGCTGTGGGAAGAAAAGGCAGCCGTGCAGGTTCACTGGGCCCCAGTTCCCGGCCCTCAGCACGGCCTGCCGCGGGGCGGCGGGGGTGACAGTGCTCCGCTCGCGTGCGGCCGAGCTTCCGTGTGCCGCGGGTGCTGGGGAGCAGTGTTGACACCCCCAGTAATGACGGTGGCCCCTCCCTGCAGTCAGCGCTGCGGCTGGTGCTCCCGTCACGCTGACAGGCGCATAGTGCGAGTCGCACCTTTGTGACGAATCGAACTCTTTACGATCATAAAAGCTCCCTCTTCCTCCACGGTAATATCCGTTATTCTAAAGTTGAATTTACTGGATACTAATACAGCCACTCCATCCTTCTCTTGATTAGTGTTTGCCAACTTCTTACTTTATCTTTTTAATTCAGATGTTCGATTTCTTCATGTACTTTCTTTTTATTTAATGTTTTAGAATTTCAGCATATTGTGGGGGTACAAATGTTTAGGTTACATATATTGCCTTTGCCCCACCTGAGTCAGAGCTTCAAGCGTGTCCATCCCCCAGACGGTGCACACGGCACCCACTAGGTGTGAATATACCCACCCCCTCCTCCCCTTCCCATCTGCCCGACACCCAGTGAATGTTGCTACTATATGTGCACTTAAGTGTGGATCAGTTAAAACCAATTTGATGGTGAGTCCATGTGGTGCTTGTGTTTCCATTGTTGTGATACTTCACTTGGTAGAATGGGCTCCAGCTCCATCCAGGGTAATACAAGAGGTGCTAGATCACCATTGTTTCTTATAGCTGAGTAGAACTCCATGGTACACACATACCACATTTTATTAATCCACTCATGTATTGATGGGCACTTGGGTTGTTTCCACATCTTTGCAATTGTGAACTATGCTGCTATAAACATTCGGGTGCAGGTGTCTTTTTTATAGAATGACTTTTGTTCTTTTGGGTAGATGCCCAATAATGGGATTGCTGGATCAAATGGTAGGTCTTCGTGTATCTGTTTAAGGTATCTCCATATTGCTTTCCACAGGGGTTGCACTAGTCTGCAGTCCCACCAGCAGTGTATGAGTGTTCTTGTCTCTCCGCATCCACGCCAACATTTATTGTTATGGAACTTTTTGATAAAGGCCATTCTCACTGGAGTTAAGTGATGTGATATCTCATTGTGGTTTTGATTTGCATTTCCCTGATGATTAGAGATGTTGAGAATTTTTTCATGTTTGTTGGCCATTCTTCTGTCTTCTTTTGAAAATTTCTATTCATGTCCTTTGCCCACTTTTTGATAGGGTTGTTTGATTTTTTTCTTGCTGATTTTGAGTTCTAAATAGATTCTAGTTATCAGCCCTTTATCAGATGTGTAGCATGTGAATATTTTCTCCCATCTGTAGGTTGTCTGTTTGCTCTCATGATAGTTTCCTTGGCTGTGCAGAAACTTTTTAATTTGATCAGGTCCCATTAATTTATTTTTGTTGTTGCTGTGATTGCCTTTGGGGTCTTCCTCATAAATTCTTTGCCTAGGCCAATGTCTATTAGAGTTTTTCCAACATTTTCTTCTAGAATTCTTATAGTTTCATGCCTTAGGTTTAAGTCTGTTATCCATCGTGAATTGATTTTTGTGAGGTGAAAGGCATAGATCCTGTTTCAGTCTTCTACATGTGGCTATCCAATTTTCCCAGAACGATTTATTCAACAAGGGTTCTTTTCCCCAGTGTATGTCTTTGTCTGCTTTGTCAAAGATCAGGGTGGTTTTATATATGGGTTCTCAGTCTATGTTCATTGGTCTATGTTCTTGTGCCAGTACCATGCTGTTTTAGTTACTATAACCTCGTAGTATAGCTTGAAGTCTGGTAAATTGATGCCTCCCAATTTGTTCTTTTTGCTTAAGATTGCTTTTGCTGTACAGGGTATTCTCTGGTTCCATACAAAGCGTAGAATTATTTTTTCTAGATCTGCAAAAAATGATGTTGGTTCTTCGTGTACTTTCAAAATTTATCTTTGTAAATAAGCATACAGTAAAATTGACTTTTGTTCTCTGTATATTTCTGTGAATTTAACACGTGTAGAGATTTGTTTAACTCCCACCACAGTCAGGACACGGAACTCTCCATTACCCCAACAGACTCCTGAGTTCTGTCTCTTCAGAGTCACAGAGCCCTGAGCCCTTGGTGACTATTCATCTGTTCCTCACTGTGGTTATGTCTTGTCAAGAGTGCTGTCGAGGTGGAACAATTCCATCGTAATCTTTCGAGACTTTCACTCAGCATGATGTCTCTGAGATCCATGCAGGTTGTAGGTACCTGCGATTCGCCCTTTTCCTGACCGAGTGTGCTCCATCGTACAGAGGTGCCGCAGTTTGTCTGTCCATTCCCACAGTGAGGGGTTCTTGGGTTCCAGCGTTTCGGTAACTATAAATAGACATAAACAGTCATATACATATTTTTGTGTAAACATAAGTTTTCATTTCTTTAGGGCTAACTCCTAGGAGTGACATTACGGGGTCATATCACAAGCTGTATGTTTAACCTGATTGAAAAACTGCCGAATGGTTTCCAGGGCGGATGAACCGTTTTGTGTTCCCACCGGAAACGCGTGCGGGTGTCAGCTGCTCTGCGTCCACACCGCACCGGTATTCTCTATTTTAGCCATTCTCACACTGCTGTGGTGGGGTGACGGCAAGAGCGTTTGGTCCTGTGCATGGTCACTTCCACATGGCCTTTGTGGCCGAGTGTCCATTCCAGTCTGTTCTCCATTTTTCAGGGGGTTGCTTTCTCACAGGTGAGCTTTGCGAGTTCTTTATGAGTCTAGCTACACGTTTTTCGTCAGATACGGGTTTTGCAAACATTTTCCCAGTCGCTGCTTGCCTTTTCATTCTTTTAGCCATGTCTTTCACAAAGCAAAAGTTCTTAATTTTGATGAAGTCTAACTTACCGATTTTTCCTTTTATGAATCATGGTTTTGCTGTCTTACCTAAGAACACTTTGCCTAAGGCAAGGTACCAAAGATATTTTTCTTATGTTTTCCTCTAAAAATGCTGTAGTTTTTACATTTTCCATTTAGGGCTATGATCCCTTTTGTGTTCATCCAGGTACACGGTGTGAGGTTTAAACTGAGGTTCATTTTTTGCACAAGAAAGTCTAATTGTTCAAACCACATTTGTTGAGAAGTTACCTGTCTCACAGTGAGGTCCCTCGAAGGGCTCTGCACACAAGCAGGTGTAATTCCCCACCAGGTCAACGCAGGAGCCTCCGTTCAGGCAGGGGTCAGAGCTGCACTCGTCCACCTCTGGGGGCAGCAGAGGGGGGCTTGGCTTGAGCCAGGCTGTGGCCCTGCACCCAGCATCTGGCCACAGGTGGGAGCCCCTCCCTGACCCCGGGGCAAGCTACTCACCCGTCTCGCAGGCTGCCCCCGTGTACCCAGCCTGGCACACACACACCGCAGAGCCGCTCTCTGCCTGGCACTGGCCGCCATTCTGACACTCTTGGGTGTCACAGGGGGATTGGGCTACAAGGGAAGAGGTGTGGACAGATCACTGGACTCCAGGCTGTGGTTGCCTGGTGGGGCAGAAGCTCCTGGGGACACCTGCAGAGCCCCACCCCACACACTCAGCTTGCAGGGCAGGGGGCCCGGCAGGGGTCTCCGAGGGTGACAGGTGGGTGGGGCCTGGCTAGGGCTGTCCTGACCAGCCACCCAAAGCCCCATCTGAGTTGGGTCTAATTCAGCAAACCTGGGGAGGGGACCGTGTGTGTGCGCTGGGCGGCGGGGTGGGGGGAGTGGGCATGAATCGGACCAGCTCTTGCCCTCTGGGGGCGGGCAGTTCTCCAGCCAAGCGGACGGTGACGGGAGCTGTTGCAGAGGAAGGGGGTTCTGGGGCCCAGGCTGTGACTGAGCCGTGACCGTGAAGGGTGTACAGTACCCAGGGTGTAGGGGGGGCCCAGACAGGGCCAGGCTGAGGGCCGAGATGGTGCAGGTGGTCCCCTGTGCAGGAATGGCCATGCACAGGGACTCAGGCCCCTGGTCACAGAGTGGGAGTGAGCAGGGGGTGCCCACGCTCCACTCTGCCTCCTCGACCCCTAGAGCACCTGGCCCAGGTGTCCCAGCTCCTCGCCTTTGTCCCCTGGCTACAGAGCGGGGGGCAGGGAGGGGAGCCATGGGTCGTTCCAAAACCAACTCGATGCAGAGAGCAGACAGGGCCCAGAGCATGTGGCAGCCCCTGGAGTCATGCAGGGACAGTGGGACCCTCCTCCTCGGCACAGGAGGGAGACAGGAAGGCCTGACCCCCACCCTAGGAAGTATAGAAGCACTTTGGTGGCTGGGGGCACATGGTGCCCCCGTCTCCTTGGCCCTAGCTCCACCAGAGTGACTACCTAGGGGCACATCCTCGGCTATGGCTGGGGGCACCCCTGCTGTGGGCTCAGGGGGCTGTGGTGGGCTTCCTGGTCTCAGGAGTCTCTTTGCAGGGGGGTCAGGTGGGGGTGTGTACCTGAGGGTGTTGCCACAGCCACACCCAGGAAGCCACGGCTGGGGGTCAGGGCCACACACAGCCAGCGTGCTGCAGAACCAGGACTTGAGCCAGGTTCCGGTGCCAGACCCAAGCCCTCTAAGGGCCCTCACCAGGGCTTCTGGAACCTGGGGCAGGCCACTGCCGATGCGTGGCTGCCAGCCTGCCTGACCCTGCTGGGGAGCTGCCTGCTCCCCTGGGAAGCTCTGCCCGACCATCCTGGGGTCACTCCTCAGGCCCTGGGTCCCCTGCAGCCGGGCCCCGGGCCGGCACCGCATGAGGAGCGAGCTTGCTGCGCGGGGGTAAGGAGACACTGCTGGCCTCCTGGTTGCGACAGCCCCTGCCCCACCCCACCCGCCTCGCTTAGCAACACAGGAGGAAGAAAAACTCCTTTGCTTGGGGTGTGCTCTGACACTCTGGCTGTGGCAGGGGAGTGGGAGCAGCGTGGCCCCAGGGGCTGGGTGGGGACAGACGAGCCAGCCCCGAGCTCGGCTCAGACAGAGCAGCCAGGGCCAGCGGCACCCACCCACCCACCGCACTTGCTGTCAGAGAGCCACGGCATTTGGTCCCCCACAGTCCCCTAAGCATGCCACCCACACTGGGGCCACCTGTCCTTGTCTGTGTGTGACCTTTCAGTGCACTGGAAATTCTGCTTTGCTCCTTCTGCACCTTGAAATCCCATTTGCCCTGCAGAATTGCACTCCCACGTGTTTAGGTGTGAAAGTCTCATTGCCATTGAACTGTATTTCTCTCCAATAGGAATATGTAATACCCTGCAGTTCAGTACGGACAACGTCCTGTGGCCATAAGTCTCTGATAGAAATTGTTTTCTAGATGGAGATAGTGATACAGTTGCTACTTAAACATATTTGATCTAAAGAGTCTGTTACATGTTTTTACAAATAATTGTCCCAGAGCAGTGGGTGCGGCGCCGGGGTGTGTGTCCGCTGGGCCAGTCAGGGAGCAGGCGGGCACGGTGCTTGGATCTTAGGGAATTCT
Source organism: Eulemur rufifrons (assembly GCF_041146395.1). Lineage (NCBI taxonomy): Eukaryota > Metazoa > Chordata > Mammalia > Primates > Lemuridae > Eulemur > Eulemur rufifrons. The sequence continues at coordinate 955,899 of NC_090983.1, forward strand.
AAAGCTTCCTGCGTGCAGCCCTGTAGTGAGACGGGGGGCTGGAGGGGGGGGTCCCCCTTTCTTCACCCAGTGTGTGAAGGGCAAGGGTGGGGCCTCAAGAGGTGCTGGTCTGAGGACAGGTAGGTGGAGGCTGAACCTGGTGGCAGCCGCTGCAGAAGAGCAGGCTGGGGGGGGGGCAGGTGGAGGGAGCGGCGGGCAGTCGGGCCGCCCACATCTGCGGCCAGCCTCCCTGCAGCACGCAGACCTTGCTGGGACGGGCTGTCCCAGGCCCCACTCCTGCAGCCAGCAGAGCCACTGGGGCCGGGTGGCTTCCTTTTACCTGTCTCACAGGTGGGTCCCCCGAAGCCAGCCGGGCACCGGCAGCTGAAGCTGTTGACACCGTGGGTGCAGGTCCCGCCGTTCTGGCACGGGTGGGAAGCACACTCGTTCACATCTGAAACACGAGGCGGGCTGGGGCCTCAGTGGAGGGAACGGGCTGGGTGGGGACAGATGAGCCAGCCCTGAGCTCGGCTCAGACAGAGCAGCCAGGGCCAGCGGCACCCACCCACCCACTGCACTCGCTGTCAGAGAGCCACGGCATTTGGTCCCCCACAGTCCCCCAAGCATGCCACCCACACTGTGGGGACGGAGACCCTGGACCTGGTGCCCTCGGGCTCTCAGGGCCACTGGCTGTGCCTCCTGAGCCCAGTGCAGCCCTGTCCTGGGCCAGCCACTCACCCAGGTGGCACCTCCGCCCCGTGAAGCCCGAAAGACAGGAGCAGGTGTAGGAGGGGTTGCCGGTGACACAGTCGTCGATGCACTTGCCGCCGTTGAGGCAGGGGCGCAGGGCCAGGCACACGGAGGCTGCGGACACAGGAGGAGCTACAGCCTCACCTGCCGCCTCTCGGACTCGGGCAGGAGAGCCGTGCACAGAGCCACGTCCCCTCCCTCCCCTGACCCAGAGGATCGACCTCTGGGCAGTGGAGTGACCGCAGCACCGGTGGCAGAGCCTCCACGGTCGCACTTCCCAGGTCTGGGCGGGGAGCCCAGCACCGTGGGTGTGCTGTCTGCCTGGATCTCCTGCGGCAGATCCTGAGCTTTGATGTGGCTTCCTGTGGAGCAGACTCCCCAGAGCCACTGTCACCCACAGCAGCTTCCTGGTCCCTTAATCCTTCCCAAAACCGCCACGGACAATTCTAGAAGTTCGGCGTAGTCAGCCTCCCCTCCTGCTTTCCTTGCGTGTAAATTGAGAGGCTGGCACTCAGCTTACAGAGCAGTGTTTCTCGAAGCCTGGCCTGCCACCCAGGGAGGGTCTCCTGGGGTCTGGGACTGGACCCCCTGCCCAGTCCCTCTAGGAGGGGGTTGGCTCATGGGGCTCCATCCCTGGAGGAGCAAGGCCGCTGAAACTTGCGATTAGGAGGCACAGACCCGCGGGTGACAGAAGCATCCACGGACTCTGCCTGTTTGGAGGGCCCCGGGGAGACTCCGGAAAGGACCAGGTGGTCCCGCACACCGCGAGGGCTGCGGATGCCTCTGCACTGCTTCTGCTCCTGGCGGGCACCCCCCATCCCATTAGCAGCTCAGCCCTGGTCGCGGGTCTGGCTGCGCTGCAGCTGCAGGTGGCTGCCTGCAGGAGTCCCACCGTCCCGGGATTACACTTCCCGACACGGCTGCGCGCCTCTCGGGTATGAACCGACCCACCTTCCTGAGGAAGCCCATGTTTTCTTAACCCCGGAACTGGAGGCCTGGCTTGCAGTGGCTGTGTCCCGGCTGCGTCCCGCCCCAGCGGCGCCGCGTTGCTGAGGGCCACCCAGCGGTGCCTCCTCCCGCTGCTCCTCCCCAGACCTGGCCCAGTGAAGAGCGGCTCTCCACATTGGGAGCGGGTCCCCGAGGGGCTACTGCACCCTCTTCTGGGGGTCCCCTCCCCAGGCTCGCAGCCTGCAGCCCCTCCGGGGAGCATGGGCCTGGCCACACCTGCGTCCCCTCACTCCTCAACCACAACCCAAGGCTCCGGCCATTGGCGGGTGACCTGACCTCACCGCCCACTGTTCCCGGAGCGGCTGACAGAGCGCTGTCCCCGCCCGCACACAGCCCGGGTGGGCGGGGCAGGCACGGCCCGGGGGCGGGGCCTGGGGCTACAGGTGGGCTCCGTACAGGTGCGCTCCGTGCAGGTGCTCGGCTTGCTCACCGGGCTGGGGTGGCGGCCCCTTGGGCACGTCCTCCCTAAGCTCAGACTCAAGCTGGGGCTTGTTCGCGCCCCAGTGCGAGGCAGGCTCGGGTTCCCCGGGTCTCTCATCGCGGGCTCATCCTCGTGTGAGCGCCGCGCGTGCACGCTCTGGCTGCGCTCCCCCGAGCTGCGCGCGCACGTCTGCCCCCGACGCCCGCCGTACTGCGCGCGCACGTGCCCCGTACGCCCCGCCCCCGCCATGCTGCACGGCCCCCACGGGGCGCGCGCGCCTGCCACCCGCCGGTCCTGCGCTGCGCTCGCTGCGGACTCGGCTGGGGAGAAGCCGCCGTCTCCGGCCGGCTGCGGGTGGCAGGCGCGCGGCGCCGGCTCCGGGCGTGGAGGCTCGTGCGAGCGGCTGGCGGATCGCGTGGCGCCCGCCCCGCGCGTGAGCTGCGATGCCGCAGAAGGTTCCGTGATGCCCGGGGGCCGCGCGGGGCAGGGCCGGAGCTGGGATCCACGGGTCTGCGGGCGGGCGGGCTGTTCTCAGGCCCACACGCTAGGCCCTGGGACCCACGCTGTGCTCGCGCGGTCTGGGCCGGAGGGACCCCTGGAACCGCCCCCTCTACGCGATGCTCGGGTTTGTCAAACACACCAAACCCCACCAGACGTGGGGCGATGAGAGAACCGGCCTCGCAGGTGCCCTGGGGCTCTCGGAGACCGCAGGGTGCCCCTCCCCCGCCCAGCGTCCCTGGCCCCTCCTCCCTCGAGGACCCGGAACTCTTTGCACCCCAACCGCCGTCTCCAGAGGATCCTCTGCCACCCCGCCCAGAGCAGAGGCACGAAGGCTTCTCCAGCTGGAAACGGAAGCTCAGGGACCAGCGGGGACCTGCTCGGGTTCACGCGCCCCTGGCCGAGGGGCCCAGCCAGGCGTCCGCAGCCCCTGCGCTCACGGTCAGCATCCCGCCCTCCTCTCGTCCCTCGCCCATTTGCCGCCGACCCCTTCCTCAGCCCTCCCCGCCCTGTCCTCTTACTTGTATGGCCGCAGCCCCCCACGCGCACCTGGGCATCATCGATTCTGAACGCCCAGCGCCCGGGCACGCCCACGTTGGTGGTGGTCTCCACCTCGGCCACGTCCGCCGTGCGGGAGCCGGGGATGCTGAAGTAGCGCCGCCCGTCGCCCGCGTTGAAGCCGGCCTGGGGTGGCGGGAAGGAGGCGGGCTGTCGGCTTTGCAGACGGTGGGGCTCCCCGCCCCGCCGCACTCCTGCCGGGGTCAGCCGCCTCCCAGCCGGGTCCTGGGCCCAAGCACAGTTGCTGGGCGAGACCCTGGCTCCCACCCCTCCCGCGCTGGCCCCCGGGGCCGCTCCCCGGCTGAGGAAAGTGGACCCCAGCGAAGGTAGGTGGCCCGGCGGTGGGTGAGGGTGCGCACGGCCGGCCCCGAAGGCTCTGGCCCAGCAGCCACGTCCGGTCCCGGTCCCACCCCCTCCACACCTGGGATTTCCTGCCAGCCACAGCCCCTTGGTCAGTGCGCACAGAACCGAGGGCGTTTCTGCTGCTGCGGCCGCTGTTAAACAGGGACTGGGACTGTGGGGCTAGGCCGGGTGGGTCGGGGGACAAAGATGCCTTTGGGCCTGCGGATTTTTGCGATTCTGGGCAGCAAGAGGCCCCAGGTGTATGTGCTCACCGTGGACACCTCACGCTGGTCTCTGAGTAGTACTGGGAGGGGTCTGCCTACGATGACCCCCGCCTACCTCATCAGCTCATGACAATCCTGGCAGCGGGGAGCAGGGACCCTGAACACTGAGCACCAGCCCTGCACCCACCCACCTGGGCTGCGATGCCCCCCAGGCCAGTGGCATTGCCCCCACTGCTGGCATGTGTGCCTGTGGTCCACGCGATGGACTCATAGTTGAAGATGGTGAAGGAGAACTTGCCGTCGGTGATGAGCACAGTCTGGAATGTGTTGACCTGCCGAGGAGAGGGGGCTGAACAGGGTCCTGCCCCCCATTCCACAGGACCCTGCCCTGTCCCACCGTCCCCACACGGTGTCATATCCACTAGCCCTTGACTTGTTCAGTGTCTGTCTCCCCCACTGGACAGTCAGCCAAGGCAGGACCCTGATGGCCTCGTCCTCTGCATCCCAGGGCCTGTGCCATGTCGCAGGCCCTCTCCCCCCGCCCCCCCCCCCCCCGGCCCACATTGGTGCCCGGCGAGTGAGTGGAGTCCAGGGAGGGGCAGACACTGTCCCTGCCCTCCAGGGCTCAAGCCTCTAGGGCACAGAGGGTGAGGGCTCATTCCACCAAATCCACAAAATTTTCTGGGTGAAATAAACAAAAACCTAAAAAAAGAAAGAGGAAAGATAAAAGAGGAACCAAGGAAAAGTGTTTTTAATAATTAGGTTTTGGCCGGGTGCGGTGGCTCACACCTGTAATCCTAGCACTCTGGGAGGCCGAGGCAGGTGGATCACTCGAGGTCAGGAGTTCGATACCAGCCTGAGCAAGAGCGAGACCCCCGTCTCTACTAAAAATAGAAAAAAATTAGTGGGCCAACTAAAAATATGTATATAAAAAAAAATTAGCTGGGCATGGTGGCTCATGCCTGTAGTCCCAGCTACTCGGGAGGCTGAGGCAGGAGGATCGCTTAAGCCCAGGAGCCTGAGGTTGCTGTGAGCTGGGCTGACGCCACGGCACTCTAGCCGGGGCAACAGAGTGAGACTCTGTCTCAAAAGAAAAAAAAAATAATTAGGTTTTAAGGTTTTCACAGAACTCTATTCCATGAAAATACTGGTGGGCAGTGGCATAAGACATCCAGTATCAGCTTGGGGCGAAGGACTGGGATTGTTTATGAAATGATCTTGGAACAAACAGAAAACTCTCCGAAAAAGATTCAGATAAGAGCCCTGCCTTGCACCACACATGAAAATAAATCCCAAACCAAGTAAGGTTTTGATGTGAGAATACAGAAGTCCCAGCAGAAACGCAGACAAATGCGTGTAGCTCGGGAAGGAGACAGGACCTTTGCATGTCAACAAAACCAAAGGGAGATTTACACATTTGACTCTGAAAATTTCTGAATATTTAAAAAATGCCATAAGATCAAACTGAATAGCAAACAACAAAGTGAAAATCGTATTTATAACATATATGGCAGATAAAACTATTGATATCCTTAATTCAAGAAGAACTTCTATGGCTCAATTAGAAAAAGACCACAAGTCTGACTGAGAAGCTGGCACTGCTGTGCACAGACACACACAGCAGAGTCCCGCCGGCCAAAGACACCAGGACCAATCAGCGTCACCAGGAATCAAAGATGCCTAAGGTTAAAAGCACATAGCCTTCCTTTTGGTGCCTGACCTGCCTCGTCAAGGTGGGCCCAAACCGGATGCCCTCCCCTCCCCAGGACAAATGCCTGGACTCACAGGGGAAGCTGAGCTGCCTCCAAAGAAGGTCACTCGGTACCAGGTGGCGATGAAAACCCAGGTGGCAGAGAAGCCTGGGAGCTCAGGGAAGTAGTGCCTGACATCCTCCGTGGCCCGGCGCAGCGTGGCCAGGTCGGTGGTCTCCCGGTAGTAGACGTCACCTGCGCGCCGGTTGTCCACATCTGCCCAGAAGGCGGCCACCACGCAGCGGTCCTTGGCGATGGGGAAGGCTGCCGGGGTGAACTGAGAGACCTCCTTCAGGAAGGAGATGACCCCGTTATTGTTCACCTGCGAGGCAGAAGCCAGAGAGGGCCTGACGGGGGTGTGGGCGGGTGGTGGGCTGTGGTCTCCCCAGCCTCCCCCACCAGACATCCCCCAAGGGTGGCCGGACAGCCCCTGGTCCCCGATAAGGGACCACTCGGCCCTGCTCCTCCCCCTTCCAGACGGGCATGTGCTCGGGGCACAGGCTCTGGCCTGCGTGCTGTACCCGATGCCTGGGAGAGTGCCCAGCCCTGGGCAGCCACTGTGGGGGTGGGGAGCCCCCATGCGGGCCTGGTCTCAGGCGATGGGGCACTCTGGCCTGCCCCGTGGCTCCTGCTCCCAGGCCCCAGTCCAGCCTGGGGCCTCGGGAGGGTGGGGCAGAGCCCTGGATATGACACCAAAGACACAGGCAACAAAAGAAAAACTAGACAAACTGGATTTCATGAAAATGAAAAACTTGTGTGCATCAAAAACCACTGTTAACAAGTAAAAGCCACAGAATGGGAGAAGATTTCTGCAAATCACATATATGATACAGAATTAATGCCCAAAATGTAGACAGAACTCCTAAGACTCAACAATAAAAACCTGATTTGAAAATGGGCAAAGGATGTGAGTAGGTGTTTCTGCAAAGAAGATACACAGATGGCCAATAAGCACCTGAAAAGATGCTTAACGTCACTAATCATCAGGGAGACGCAAATCAAGACCACAGTGAGGTACCACCTCATATCTGTTAGGGTAGCTACCAAAAAAAAAAAAAAAGACCCGGAAAGTAACAAGTGTTGGTGAGGATGCGAAGAAATTGGAATACTTGTGCACTGGTGGTAGGAAGGTAAAACGGTACAGCCATTGTGAAAAACAGTATAGTGGTTTCTCAAATAATTAAAAATAGAATTACCATATGATCCAACAATTCTACTTCCGGGTATATAACCAAAATAATTGAAAACAGGGTGTTTTTTTTCATATACGGTCTCACTATGTTACCTAGGCTGGTCTTGAACTCTTGGGCTCAAGCGATCTCCCAAGCCTCAGCCTCCTGAGAAGCTGGCAGTGCAGACATGTGCCGCCATGCCCAACTGAAAGCAGGGTCTTTAGATTTGTATTTATATCCTCATGTTCATGGCATCAGTATTCACAACATCTAAAAACTGGAAGCAACCCAAGTGTTCATTGAGGATAAATGGGTAAACACAATGTGGCATATATATGCAATAGAATATTACTCAGCTTTAAAAAGTATAATAAGAAAATCTTGACACCTGCTACAACATGGATGGACCCTCAGACATTATGCTAAGAGTCAGTCACAAAAAGTTAAATATTATATGATTCCATTTATGAGGTACCTGGGTGGTCACATTCACAGAGACAGAAAGTAGAATGTTGGTTTCTAGGGGTTGAGAGAAGGGGGTAGTGAGGAGTCAGTGTTCGATGGGTACAGAATTTCAACTTTGCAAGATTCAGAGTCCTGGGAATAGACGGCGTTGACGGTTACACCAGTGTGAACACATTTTAATACCACTCAACTGTGCACTTAAAAATTAAGATGGTGAATTTTATGTCATTAGTATGTGTATTTTACCACAATTTAAAAAATTTGGGGAAAAAGGCTAGGATGAAAAAAATAACGAATGGAAATAAATTTTTTAAAAGATATTTTACCGGCTGGGCGCGGTGGCTCACGCCTGTAATCCTAGCACTCTGGGAGGCCGAGGTGGGCGGATCGTTTGAGCTCAGGAGTTCGAGACCAGCCTGAGCAAGAGCGAGACCCCATCTCTACTAAAAAAATAGAAAGAAATGATATGGACAGCTAAAAAAATATATATAGAAAAAATTAGCCGGGCATGGTGGTGCATGCCTGTAGTCCCAGCTACTCGGGAGGCTGAGACAGGAGGATCGCTTGAGCTCAGGAGTTTGAGGTTGCTGTGAGCTAGGCTGATGCCACGGCACTCATTCTAGCCTGGGCAACAGAGTGAAACTCTGTCTCAAAAAAAAAAAAAAAAAAAGATATTTTACCGCTATACCATATATACATGTAACAGAATTCAACTCATGCCTGCTAAATCTATTATGATTAAAAATAAATGAGTAAAATTGAAAAGACATTTTATTTTAAAGAGCCAAATAAATGACAGAAATTAAGAACTAACTGGGTAGATTTAAGAGCAGATCTGATGCAATTAAGAAAGAATTAGTGAAGTGGAACTAAATGATAGGTCAGAAGAAACTATCCAGAATTTAGAACAGAGACAAAAAGATGGAGAATATAGAAGAAAAGATACAAAGGGAACTAGTAAGATGAGCAAACAAATATATAATTTGGAACACCAGAAGGAAAGGAGATACAAAGGCAGTAGCTGAGAATTTTCCAGAATTGATAAAAGACATCAAACCATAAATTCAATAATCCCCATGATCCACTAGCTGGAAAAATAAAGACAAGTCCATATAAGACACAGGCTGGAAATGCAGAAAGTCAATGACAAGGAGACAGTTTTTAAAAGGGCATCGCAGGTAGCCTGACAGCCGATGTCTCATGAACAGCAATGGAAGACAGAAAACAGTGGAATTATGTTTTCAATGTGCTGCAAGAGAACAACTGCCAACATGACGTCTCACCCAGATACAACATCCTTTTCTACTTGTGATATTGGGAAATGTATATTTGGTCTTCAACCCCGTTTCTTGACATACAGCTCCCCAAATCCTTAGACTCTCCAAAGTGATGTCATTTGTGTGCTAGCTCCTAGGTAGCTTCAGGATTGGGGCTGGTCCCGGGAAAGACCCAGGCAGGATTAGAGGGTTAGGACATCCAGCCACACCCCTCAGCCTCCACGGAGGGGAGAGGGGCTGAAGGTTAAGCTGATTACCAATGGCCAATGATTGAATCAGCCGTGCCTATGTAATGAAGTCTCCATTAAAACCCAGAAGGACAGGGTTCAGAGAGATTTGGGACAGCTGAACACCTGGAGGTTCCTGGAGAGTGGTGTCACCAGGGAGGGCACAAAGGCCCCACCCCCCTTCCCCATACCTTCCCCTGTGCATCTCTTCGTCTGTCTCCTTCATAATCTCCTCTGCAATAAACTGGCCAACGTCAGTGGGTGTTTCCCTGAGTTCTGGGCGCCGCTCTAGCAAATTAATCAAACCTGAGGAGGGAGTTGTGGGAATCCCAATTCAGTCAGTCAGAAACTCTGGAGGCTTGGACTTGCCACTGGTGTCTGAAGCGGCCTTGGGGACTGAGCCCTCACCCCGTGAGATCTGACACTGTCTCAGGTAGCTGGTGTTGGGGCGCATACGGGGGCACCCCGCCGGTGCCTGCTGGAGGACTGGCTGCCTGCTTCTGGCGGGGAAACCCCAGACACTGGTCACAGAAGTCTTCCGTGCTGACTGTTGTTGTTGAATGAGGGACATTTAAAAAGTACTCTGAGTTTGTGTGTTTTTTCTCTTCAGACTACTGAAGGCAAAATAAATACGATTTATACAAATAAATTATACAAATAATAAACAACAAACCTACACTAAAAGAAATTCTAATGGATCAACCTGAAGTCAAAGGGAAACATGAGGTCAGAGCTGCAAGAAGGAAAGAAGGGCAGATGCATGTCGGCCGTGTGCAGAAACAGCGCACACTGCCGCCTCGGAAACCGTGAGAGAGTATGCCAATTAAAATTCATATGACAACAATGGCATAGGAAGCAGGAGTGGATACGTCATGTTACAGTGTTCCGAGGTCACTGAGTTTTCGAGGAGGGTAAAGGTATAAATGAACCTATTAGCGAACATCAATGCTAATGTTAAACGTGTACATTGTACTATCTGGGGTAATCGCCAAAAGAATAGAAACAGTGTACATACGCCCAGCTGACAGAGGGATGAGGTGGAATTATTAAAACACTCAGCATAAAACATGGCAAGAAAGGACAGAAAGAAATACAAGACAGGTGGAACAAACAGCACAAAAAAGATGTAGATTGAAACGCAAGTACATCAGTCATGCATTCAATGGAATGGAGTAAACGCTCCAATTTCAAGGTTTCCTATCCAAATACCACCAAAGGGAAGCCAGGATGGTCATTATCATCAGATAAAACAGATCAGGAGGCCGAAAGTCTTGTCAGAGGTGAAAGGGCCCCTGCACGATAATACAGATGCAACAGCATTTCATGTGTATGCTCCCAACGGCAAGGCCTGGACGGAAACGAGAAATTGAAAAACGGAAACAGGTGAACTCACGCTTGTGGTGGGACATTTCTGCATCCCTTCTGGAGTCAGAGACAGACCAGGCAGACAAAAATCGTCTGTCAGAATATAGAAAATTTGAACAATGCGAATAATAAATAAGACCTAATAGAGATAACACAAATAGAACATTTAGAATTTTTTCTAACCACATTCTGAACCATAAAGCAAATGCCAACAAATTTCAAATGATTGTAAAAATTACAGGGTTTGTTCTTCAGTCACAGTGCAATTATACTAGAAATGTTAACCAAAAGAGTAGAAATTGAGAAATATAATTACAAATAACTCTGGAAAGAAAGATAAAAATGCTAATTAGCAAAAACTTGTGAAGTTGTGGTAAAAGCAGAACTTCAAGGGGAAATTTATAGTCTTGCACGTACGCCTTAGTATGCATATTTAATACGTAAACCCAAAATTTAGTAAATAAACCTGTATATAGTAAAGAAACCCCAAAAAAGAAGAAAAAATTGGTAACAGAAGTTAATGAAATAGAAAACAAATACTGAGTAAAGAGAATCAACAAAGCCAAAACTTGTTTGTTTAATAAAACAGATAAACCTCCAGTGAAAGTGATCAAGAAAGAGGAGTCATAAATCACCTATATTATGACTGGAAAAGAAGATACCACTTTAGCCCCTGATGCTATCAAAGAAGGTAACCAGAAGATATTATAAACACCTTTATAATAATAAATTCAACATTTTAGGTAAAACAAAATTTTCTAGAAAATTGCAACTTACCAAAACTGCTCTAATGAAGAATAGAGAAAAGGATGTTAGCATGATGGAGCAATGGCTTTCTGGAAGAGGAAGAACACAGGCCACCGTGGCTCGGGGGCAGGAGAAACAGGAAGATTCCCGGGATCCCAGCAGAGAATTCTCTCTGCAAGCGGTAAACACTAGGTGGCTGGGGCAGGGGAGGGTGAGCCTCCCCATGTCCTGCTTGTTGCTGATGCCCAGCAGTGAGAGGCAGGCTTGAAACAAGCCACCTGACTGTGCCTTGGCTGTCGTCATGACAAGGGTGCCAAGACTATTCGGTGGGGGAAAGAATAGTATCTTACAGGTGGTGCTAAGAAAACTGGGTATTTCTATGCAAAACAATTAAGCCAGATCCCGCCTCACACCATAGGCAGCCCCAGCCAAAAAATAACAGGACTGTGATTGAGTTAAGGGGTTCTCAAAACTGAAATAAATGGTGTCAGCAATGAGAATTTAGAGTTTTGGGTGGACTTGAAATATTAAAAGTCCATCTGGTTGAACTGTGTAAGTGGCTCCTGGAACCCAAAAAGCAGATGCAAAGTCTTACCTCCTGCCGCACCCCGATCCTTCCTCCTCCTCCACCCTGCCTCAGCTGCTTTAAGAGAAAAGCCAAAGATGACAGGAAAGTTCAGGGACAGGAGGGACTCGAACTTTTACAACTTTGCTGGTTACAGGCACCCAAGTCACCACCCTATGGTCCTGTAGGGGACGGGGGTGCCAGGTCCAGGGGTATCCAAGGGCTCCAAGGACCACATGGTGGAGCTACAGAGGAGTGTACAGTACGAGAAGGAAGGGGTTTGCAAGAAAATGAAATTAAAGGCATCGTAGTGGAAAGGAAGAAATAAAACTATCTTTATTTGCAGATGACATAATTTTAAATATACAGAATCCTAGGGAATTCACTGAAAAACTATTAGAACTAATAAATGAGTTTGCAGGTAACAGGTTACAAGATCAATATACAAATATCAATTGTATTTATATACAATGGCAATGAGTGATCCAAAAATAAAATTAAGAAAACAATTCCATTTACAATAGTAGTAGAAAAAATAAAATACTTCGGAACAAATTTAACCATTTAGTGCTAGACAAGTACACTAAAAACTATAAAACATTGCTGTAAGAAATTAAAGATCTAAATAAATGGGGAAAAATCTTGTGTTCATGGATCAGAAGACTTAATATTTTTAAGATGTCAATATTCTTCAAATTGTTCTACAGATTCAACACAAGCCCACTGGCTTCTTTGCAGAAATTGATAAGCTGATCCAAAAATTCATATAGAAACTCAAGGGACTCAGAATAGCCAACACAATCTTGAAATAGACCGAAGTTGGAGGACTCACGCTTCCTGATTTCAAAACTTACTGCGAAGCTACAGTAATCAAAACAGTGTGGTACTGGCATAAAGATGGATGTATGGACCAATAAAATAGAATAGAGAGCCCAGAAATAAATGCTAACATTTATAGTCAGTTGATTTTTGACAAGGATGCTGAGACCATTCCATGGGGGAAAGAATAGTATCTTCAACAAATCATGCTGGTAGAATTGGATATCACTATGCAAAAGAATAAAGCTAGACCCCTACCTCACACCATATACACAAATTAACTCAAAATGGATCAAAGACTTAAATGTAAGAGCCAAAATTATGCATAGAATTTTATGTTCTTCAAATAAAGTATAGGTCTAAATCTGTGTGACCTCAGATTAGGCAGTGGTCTCTTGACTGTGATAACACAGGCACAGGCAACAAAAGAAAAAATAGATGGACCAGATATCACTGGAATGAATAACATTTGTGCTTCAAAGGACACCTTTGAGAAATAAAAAGACAACCCCCAGAATGGGAGAAAGAACTTGCAAATGACATTCTGATAAGGGACATACATCTAAAGTACTATCACAATTCAATAATAAACAGACAAATAATCCAATAAAAATGAGCAAAGGACTTGAATAAACATTTCTCCAAAGAAGATATACAAAGAGCCAATAACACATGAAAAGATGCTGAATGTTACTGTCAGGGAAAGGGAAAATCTAAAAGCACGATGAGCTACCGCGTTTCACCCGACGGGTCGGGGTGGGTGAGGGCGGCAGCCTTGGGCCTGTGCTTGGCAGCGGCCCACCCAGGTTGGCGGTGCGTGTGCTCGTTCCCTGCACACGTATGCTGTGTGCCCTCTTTCGCATGTTAAGGGTTAGAAGCCACAGATGGGAAAGTTGCGTCTGGATGGTGGGTCCCGGTCCGGGGCATCCGTGGGGCTGGGCCACCGGCCAGGTGGGGGCTCCTGCCCTGCCCCTGCCCGACCCCTCCCGCTGCGGCTCCTGAGGACGGTCCAGTGAGTTCCCTTCCGGCCTCTGCGGCAGGAGCCCGGCCGCAGGTGTGTGCAGAGGCCGGGCCTGCAGCTGCCTGCCCGGCCCTGCTCCCCCGCCCACCGCAGGCCGCGGCGGCCCTGCCCGCGCAGGAGCCCGGGAAGGAGGCGGAGCAGCCGGCCCTGTTCCCCTGCCAGGACAGGGGCACCGGGACCGCAGTGGCGCAGGCGGCGGGGGCGGGCCCAGGCGCTGAGCGCACAGGCTGCGGCAGGAGCCCTCACCTGGGCAGGAGCCTCCTGCACGTCCCTTCTCCCCACGAGACCCTCCAGTGGGGGTGGTGGCAGGCAGGGCCCAGGCCAGAGGGCTGGGGGGCCAGGGCGGGGGTGGGGAGTGACTCGGGCAGCCCCTCTCTATCCGGCACCGGGGGTCCTCCTCCTTCAGTGCTGGGAAAATGCTACTTCCTGAAAACTGGCAATTTTATATTATTTTTTTCTACTTGCAATACCTTGTAAAACACTCAATACAGACATGGAAAACACGGGGAAGGATTAGACCGTCCCTCCTGGACGCCCCCACTAGCAGCTGGGCGCAGGTGCCCGGCCCTCCTAGAGGACAATGTGGGTTTAATCCTGGGTTCTGACCTACCAGGGCCACTGGCTTCTTAGAAACCTGCCCTTGGGTGTTTGCCGGGGTCCAGGGCCGGAGCCAGCTGGCCACGATGGCCTAAGCCCAGCCCGGTGGGCTGCCCAACGCCATCGAGGCACGGGCAGAAGTGCAGCCGCCATGTGCAGGTGACCTGCCACCCCCAGGCGGGAGGGAGCACGGCAGGCCTGTCCCGGACCTGCAGGGTGGAGACGCTGCCCGCAGGGCCCTGGCGGCCCCCCAGCCCGCCCCTGTGGTCCTCCTTCCGCGGGCTCTGCCTGCAGCCTGCAGCCCAGGCCTTCCGGCCAGTTCCAGCAACGCTCTCCTCCCCGCCAAGCACCTGCTGCTAAGAAACACAAAGTCCCAGTGGGTGGCACAGGCCCCAGGAGGGACTGGCACTCAGGCTGCCGGGTGCAGTCTGCACTGTGGAGCGTGTGCCCAGGGGTGCCCCCACCCCCACCCCGCCTCCTGTCCTGGCTGAGTGCTCCCGCCCAGGTGCTCCTGCCCCTCTGAGCAGGCCGATTCCTGGTGGGGGGTTGCCGGGCAGCTGCCGGGCTGCTCCCCTGGGGAAGGAGCGGCAGGGACTCCGGGAGCCCCGAGGCTGCTGAGGGATGTCGCCGCGGCAGCTGCCCGCCCTGGACGGGGCTGCAGGGCTGGCCAGGCGCACCCGGCCTTTCCTGCAGGGCAGGGCTGGCCCTGGCTGGCGGGCAGGAAGCACAGAGGCCGCTCTGGTGGCATTTCCGACTTGGATGGAACCAGGAAAGAGCGGATACGTCCTGAGGAGCCTCTGGGGGAGGCAACTTCCAGCTGGAAGTGTGAAGGCATCTGCCTGGTCCCCAGCTCGGGAGCCTGGAGTCAGGGGCTGCTCTGAGCAGGGCAGGGTGGGCCTGGGGGACCCAAGGAGCCCGAGAAACAGCACCGGCGGCTCCGCAAACAGCAGACGCAAAGGGCGGCCGGGCTCCCTGCTCTGACTTCTCTGCCAAAAACACAACAATAAAGCCCCTGAGGCATTTCATGAGCTTGTTTTGAAACATGAGGCATGTCTTTTAATTCCCTGCAGCCTTCTGGGTAATCAGGTTCCTCCCACAGGCCGGGCCGGTGTCCTGGGCAGCGGTGGGCAGGGCCTCGGGGCTGCAGGGGAAGGTCCCCAGCCCGGAGGGGGGCGGCTGCCCCAGGCCGAGCACCCCGCGCAGCGCTGGGCTGGGCCTCACGGAACCGCGCACGTGGCTGCAGGAGGGAGGCGCAGTCGCTGCGTCCCAGGGAGAGTTCCAGCCCCTGTGAGGGCTGGGGTGCTGCTCTGACTGGGAGACAGCCAAGGGACTTCCTGGAGGAGGGGGCATCTGAGCTGCATTCAGCTCCCAGATCAGGGGGAGGGGTGGAGGAGGGGACTCCCTGGAGGGCAGGGAACAAGAGCGTGGTGGACAGCCTGTGTCTGGAGGGGCTCTCTGGCTGGTGAGGCCCACGGCTTCCTTGTGGCATCCCCTCTCCCACAGTGGCCACCTCTGGGGCACCGAAGCACCTGCTGTGCCCCCCTTCCTTGCTCCCTCCTGCCACCCCCTCCTGGCAGAACCACTTCTCTGCCAGGGGCCCCCGACATGCCGTCCCGTGGGCAGTGGGTGTCCACACTCCCTGCACGGCCACCACCAGCCTGGGCGCTGCGTCCTGGCCTCTCGTGAGACCTTGCTGGCCTCAGCCTGTCCACGTGTCCCACCTTAGGTGGGGGAGCCCCCTCCCAGCCTCCCTGCGTGTCTGTAGCCATCGCAGTCAGAGCTGGCATCTCCAGACGCAGGCCCGGTACCTGCCTGCTCCCCACACCTGAGACCCTCTTCCTGCCAAACCTGCTCACAGGGACAGTGGTCACTCCTCTAGGACCCCAGCCCCTCCCCAACTGGGAGCTCCCAGCACCCTCCAAGACCACCCCCGTCCAGAGCAGACGGCAGGAAATGTGTGCTCAAGGATGGGTTCAAGGGCCTGAGAGGCTGAAGCTGACCCTCAGCAAGGCCCTGGACAAGCTCAAAGGACAGTGTGGCCCTGGACTGCCCCCCTGCGTGGCGGGTTTGCGTCAGGGGCCGGGACACAGTCCTGTTCTCCCTGCTTGGACCCTGCACCAGCCTGCAGAGCCCACAGGCAACTTCTGCGTGGGCCACATCCACGGTGCCAGGGAGCAGGGCAGTGGCTGCACACAGCAGGTGTTTAATAATGGACACATGGTGGGCTGGATGAATGGCTTGCCTTGCTCTGTAAAGAACCACTTATGGGTGTTGAGGCTCCAAGGCCGGGCCCCTGTAGGGGAGCAGGACCGAGGCGAGGTGGGGCCGCCAGCTGCCTGGGTGCAGACGTGCAGCCGTGTGTACCGGGCCGGCTCCTCCAGCCACGGTGTCCTAGATCTGCCCAGTGCCCCACCCCACCCCCACCCCCTCCCCCAGTCACACCACAGTCACCCACGCCTGCCTGGCCGGGAAGCCCCTGGGGCAGGAGGAGCACTTGTGGCCGGGGCCTTGTGGGAGCAGCTTGTCCCGGCCACCCCTTTACTACAAATGGGGCAGAGGGAGAGGCGAGACTGCAGCGCAGGTGAGGAGGCCACGGTCACCCCTCAGCAGCAGGGCAGGCCAGTGTGTGTCCCGGAACAGGCGCCAGGACGCGCCCCTCTGCTGGGCCTCGCTGGGGGTGCACACGGCCCTGGAGGCTGTCAGGGCTGGGGTGACCACGTCCAGGCTGTGCACAGGCCGGGTTGGGGCCACCTTCACCCAGGAGAGGGGTGGGTGCAGTGGGGACGGCACCCCGGACAGCTCGCTGCCGTGGACACAGCGAGCCCCGTGGAGGGAGGAGTCGCACGGGGAGGAGGGGGTGCGGGGCAGATGCGCATCACGGATTCGGGGGAGATGCTGAACTCCCCCCCCAAGCCAGCAACCAGCGCCTGGTCAGAACAAGGGCAGTGCAGCCACGGGATGGAATAGCACGTTGTCATTAAGAAGCACGTTTTCACAGCAACTTTAAGGCACAGGAAAATGCTCGCGGTGTAACGCTGAAAGAAATATGCAAAAGAGAAGCCTGCGTGAGGTGGAGTCCAAGTTTGTGCCATAAAACTCAAAATACGCTTGAAAACAGATAAGGAAGAAATTCACCAAAATGTGAAAAGTACTTATTTTTGGATGATGGAATTATGGATTTATTGTCCCAATGATCAGAAGATGAACAATAAACATTTACTCAGCAGCTCCTAGGAGCAGGCACTTTTCTGGAAGCTTGGACAGCACAGTGAACAAAACAGGCAAAAGTGAGTTTGATCCTAAAAGTAAAGGCGCTGCTGCTATTGTGTCTCTACTCCATGACTCAGAGAAAGGGCTCAGGCCGGTCTGGGAGTGAAAACTTCATGGAGGCTCCCAGTCTCCGCGTGAGTTGTCTGGGAGGACAGCGTGCGGCCAGGGCTCACTTCTGGGCCGGGAAGTTCTACTTCACACTGTCGCCTGCAGCTGGACAGGGGACCCGCGTATATCCCGTGGGCCGGGCCAGAATCCGGAATGCCCTGGGGCAGCACAGACAGAAGGGTGTTCCCGCCAGAAGGCATTCAGGACCTGTCATTGCGGTGCCCTTCTGTTTTGGTTTAATGTCAAACTTACAGAAAAACTGCAAGAAGCTCCCCTCACTCTTCATCTGCATTTACCAATTGTTGGCGTTTTCACCCCACTTGCTGTGTCACTCTCTCCCGCCACCAATTTCTGCTGAACCACCCGAGAATAAGCTGCAGACGTGGCGACCCTTTGCCCCTTAGCGTGTATTTCCCGCAAACACAGATGTTCTCTCACGTAAGCGCATACAACCACCGCGTCAGGACATTCTGCATTGGAGCTGGGCTCCCCCATTCGTATGTGTACTCACTCGGTCACTCCTGCCAGAGAGAGCCCGTGGACTCCTCCTTTATCTAACGGATTAAAATCTGTCACTATCGCTATTTATTTTAATGTTGCAGTTTCCCAGACATGGCCAGTGGGAGCCCCTTCCAGACGGCCCCTGTGTCCTCCTGACACTTCTCCATCCTTCTCTGAGCTCCTACTTTATGGCGCAAGATGTTCCAGGCTGTCCTTGTACTTTTTCTGCCACGACCCTAGAATCTGCAAAGAGCCCTGGTTCTATGGAGCGAGACTGTTTAGCAACCAAGATCTGAGCACTAGAGGAGCTCTCTGCTATGGGGCTACTGCCGCTTCCGCTGCTCTCAGCAGACGGAGCTAGGAAATGTGTGTGTGAATACACACACACACCACAGACACACCCACACACCCATGGCTATATCCACCTGTCATCACACACACACGCACACACACACACACACCCACACACCCATGGCTATATCCACCTGTCATAACACACACACCACAGACACACACACACACCCATGGCTATATCCACCTGTCATCACACACACACGCACACACACACACACACACACACACACCCATGGCTATATCCACCTGTCATCACACACACACGCACACACACACACACACCCACACACCCATGGCTATATCCACCTGTCATAACACACACCACAGACACACACACACACCCATGGCTATATCCACCTGTCATAACACACACACACACACACACACACACACACAAATAGGTACTATGAGTTTATACTGATATGTCCAGTTCCAGTCCAACATAAAACCACAGGTTTCCTTTTGTGCTTTCTCCTGTCCATACCTGCAACTTCTCAATATAGTTACTCATTTGCTCAATAGTTTTAAAATTGCTAACCTATACTCCTGTGAAAAACAAAGCTACACTTGGAGTTTAATATTTGTTTACTATTCTTTTTAATACAGTTTTCTGGTATAAAGTGAAAGTATTATATTAAAATTATACGCTAAACTTAGTAGATAATCTTAAAGCAAATATTATGCTTATGCTCAGGATATAAAAGAAAATATCTACATAATGAGGAAAGAAATGAACGATGCAGAAAAGACCCAAATAGAACTTAGGTAAGTAAAAAATAAAATAGGTGAAATGAAAAAACACTGAATGGGATTAATAGGTTGGACATGACAGTAAAAAAAAAATCAGTTAATTTGAGGACATGACAATAGAAGTATCCAAAATGAAGGAAAGAGAGAAAAAAGACTTAACAAAAAATGACAAAGCCTCAGTGAGCTCTGGGACAGTAGCAAGCAGTTTAACGTGCGTATAATCTGAGTCTTCAAATGATAAGGGAGAAAGAACAGGAGAAAAACATTTGAAGAAGGCTGAGATTTTTTTCAAATTTCATGAAAACTATACACCCACAAATCATAAGTCTTAAGAACCTCAAGCAGAAGAAATATTTTTAAAAGCCCACAATACACCTAATAATCAAATTTCTGCAAAGCAGTCATAAAAAGAAAGTCTCAAAAGCAACCAGAGAAAGGTGCCACATACACAGAGGACAAAGATGGGAATGACAGCAGACCGCTCACTGGGAACTATGCCGGTCAGAAGACAATGGAGGAGCCTCTTCAAAAACCTGCGGGGAGGGGGGTGCAAACAACAAACAAACACAAAGACTCCACGTCAGCCTAGAACTCTACTCCTCCCAGAAGAAATATTTTCAAAAATGAAGGTAAATTTAAGAATTTCCAGATTAAAAACAACTGACACCATTCATGCCCAGGTCTGCGCTACAGAAGATGTTAAAGGAAGTCGTTCCAGCAGAAGGAAAGTGACAAGCAATGGGAATCTGGACTACACAGAGGAATGAAGACTGGAAATGGTAACTATGTGGGTAAATATATAAGACTTTCCAATTTTTAATCTCTTGAAATGATAATTAACTGTTTAAAGCAAAAATATTAACAATGTATTATTGGGTTTATAACATATGTAAAGTAACATGTATGACAACAACAGCATGAAGACCAGAGGGGGAGAGCGAGATACGGTCGGCAGTTATTACACTGTACCTGAAAGAGCATATTATTTGAAGGCAGACGAGCTAGTTGAGAGTGTATTTTAAACCTGGAATAATCACTAAAAATAAACAAAGACGTATAGCTAATGAATGAGCCAATGTGGAGATAATATGAAATCATTAAGAGAATCCAAAAGAAGGAAATAGAGAGAACAGATGTAACAAATAGGAACCACACTGATATTCACACTAAATGTAAATGGTCTAACACTCCAGTTAAAAAGAGGAGATTTGTCAGCCTGGATGAAAAAAACAAGATCAATGATACATTTTTTTTTTTTTTTTTGCATTTATCAGAAAGAGAATCAAGGCCAGTCACCAAGACTCAGGGAGAGCTTTGCTGATGATCTCAACAGAAAGCCAGAACCACTGCCCGGTTTCACCGTGCTGCGCCCACTCCCTGCACACCCCACCGTCCTCCTGGGCCTCCCTGGGGGAGGCCGTGAGGGACGGTTTACCTTGTGCCGTTCTCACCCCCAGCCCATCCTCACTCTGGGATCTCGCCTTCCACACACACCTCAGCCTTTCCCTCCCTCACACAGCAGGGCTGGCCCTGTCCCCGCCCCCCGGGGGCTCCCACCCCTGCCGCAAGACCGCGGCCCGGCAGTCCGGCACTACCATGCCAGTGCCACATGGCTCAGGCCATGCCTGGGAGGGAGCTGGCCATGGGCCGAGTGGGGCGTGCAGGCCCTGTGACCTGTGTGGGAGAGCTGACCTCGGCCCACAACCACCCTGTTGGGGGAGGTGGGACCCCTTCTGGCTTGGGACACACAGGGTGCAGGGTGCTGGTGGCCACCAATGCGAGCCCACCGCATGCATGTGGCTCACACATTTTGCCACGTGCATCCTCTGGCCTCAGCAGGGGCGACAGAGAGTCTTGCACCTGGGTACCCCTGCTGCTGCAGCCAGGCAGGCTGTCATCCTACTCTAAGACCACCACCAGCATGGTGGCACGAGGACAGATATGGTCCCCACCCTCACGCAGCACAGTGCAAACAAGAAAACAAATGAGCAACTGCGGTGAGGTGAGAACTGACAGGAGACAGCGCGGCAGGCGCAGAAGGCAGGGCTGGGGGCGTCTCAGAGTCCAGGGAGGGTCTGCAGGTGTCCAGGCGGGTGGGGACAGGGCCTGCGCCAGGGAGGTGGCCGGTGGGAAAGGCAGAGCTGCCAGTGACGTGGAGTACGAGGGTGTGGGAGGAGGCTCTCGGGGGACATTCACAGAGATGGGCCAGGGAGGAAGCAGGACTTCTGTGTGGGTCCCGCCAGGTTTGGAGTGGCATGGCAAGGGGACAGCTGGACACAGGCGTCTGAAGGTCCCTGAATCTGCATTCTGAGCTTCGGTTTCCTGATCTGCACAGGGGACGACTACCCAGAGGGAGTTGCCAGGCTCTCACTCCAGCCTGAGGCCACTTCCTGGGGAGCCCCTCCCTCTGCGGTCCTCCCCAGGCCCAGCAGGGGCTGGCCCACCTTGGCCAAGTCCACAGTGGGGGCCTTGGTGGACAGGCCCAGAGGAGCAGCCGGGACCCTGCTCCCCGCCACGGGGCCCTGCACTCGCTGGGACGCATCACGAGGTCAGAGAACAGTGGACAATGATTTCTCCCCACGCGTCTGCTGCCAGATCGACCTCTGCGCAGGCCTTGGTCCCACTGCGGTTGTCCTTGTGGGTCAGGCAGGTTTTCCAGATGACTTGGAGCCAGTGGTCAGACAACCGTGACAGTGGTGGTGAGATGCATGTCACAGGCGTAACTGGATGGGGGGCTCCATCCCAGAGATGGGGAAACTGAGGCTCGTGGAGGAGGAAAGGACCAGGCAAAGGTCACGGGCTGCCTGAGGAGCTGGGCGGGCAGGGCAGCTGCCCTGGGCCTGTGCCCCGGCCTGGGGAGGCAGCTCGGGGCAGCGGACCTCAGGCCGGGCAGAGGCGGGCGCTGGCCAGCCGGAGTCCAGGGCAGCTTGACTGTCGACACTTCCCTTCCTCGCCTGGGGCCCTGCCAGGCACTGCCCCCAACCCTTCCTGTCTCCCACTCAGGGCTCTACGTTTCTCGGACTGGCCCCCAGAGTTTTCCAAAAGACAAGGAGGGTAAAGAATTTCTAAGACCCCGAGGTCAGGGAATGTCACAGCACTGAGGGGCCAGCAGTGGGGGCCGGAGGAGGGGAGACAGGACCCTTGAGGGGCCACCCTGCCCCCCAGCTCAGACTTGGAGACACAGCTGGTGGACTCGCACCCGGTCCGCCCACCGCAGCTCCTGAACGGATGCCCGGCCCCTCACAGGAGCCTGGCACCTCCACGGACACCGCCCACCCAGCCTCTCCCGTCCCCAACGACAAAGGAACGGAGGCTGGAGACCATGTGCTGACCCCGGCCACACCGGGTTTCTGACGCCAAATTAACCAAGATCTTCCTGAGTGTCCTCAAGACCACGCCCTGGGTGGGGCTGCACCTGGGGACAGCGGCTCCGGCTTCTGGGGGAAGCAGGGACTCCCTCTCGCTTCCTGTGCCTGCCCAGACCACTCCACCGCCACAGTCCCGCGGCCTTTACCGGAAGTGGCAGTAAAATGCCCACGCGGCGGGAGGCTGCAGCACTCCGCCCCGCGGGCAGCAGCGTCTTAGTTTGTGTTTAGAACCTCAGCAATGAAGCGTGGCCTCAACGCTCCTCAGAGCCTCACAACTTCCCACGTACCGCGACCACCACACGACAAAGAAGCAAGATGACGAGTCCCTCTAGAAAGGGGGCTGCCCCATGCCGTCTCGCCAGGGCTGTCACCTGTGCGCCGTCTCTGACGAACACGGCAGAAGCACCAGCCTCCTGCAGGGCACTCCTGACTCCCACCTGTGCCCGCGGGCAGCGCCACGCTGCATCGGCCACGCAGCAGGCCCACTCCTGGCCACGCCGTGGAGCCCCAGCAGGGAGGCCCCTGGGTTCAGCCAGGCCCCTGCGGACTACGTGGGGCTGGAGGAGGCCAGAGCCGGTGTCCAGAGCAGTGTCCTCGTCCTGGGGGGCCCTCGCTCACCTTTCTTTCCATTTGGCTTTGACTCTAACTACTTCCTTTTTCCCTCCCCAGCCACGGAGCCCGGAGTTATTGCAGGCAAGGTGTCCTGGGCTTGGCTCCCTCAAGAATTCCATTTGCTTTTCTACTGAGCAAGCCCCGCACACACGTCCACATCAGCAAGTGCTCTTCAAATAATATCTTTGTTTCAAGAAAAAGCTCTCCTGGAGACCCATGTTTTGTTAGCAGCCAGAAGTTTCATTTCTGATAAAACCACTTGTTTTCCTAGCGGGTCTTGGCACTGGAGAGCTGTTTCCCCCGGTTGTTTTGGCAAGGGCGGGTGTTTTCGGTGAGGCTGTCAAAGGGTCAGCTGTTGCAATAATATTTTCACCTGTGACTCAGGGCGGGAAAGTCGAGCCCGGCCCAGACGCTCAGGGAACATCCTGACAGCTCCGCGAGGCGGTGCCGGCGGGCGTCTTCCCACCCGAGACACAGGCAGACCGGAGCGCGCTGCCCTGCCCGCTTTGTACTTCCGGAAGTCAGTGCTCCCCCCTGTCCAAGTCCTGGCCCAGAGGGACTTCCAGCGGGTGGCATGGACATGGCCCGCCCACCTGTCACATCACCCCGTGCTGCTGCCAGGTGGGGAGGCTTCCTGAAGGCCTGGGGTAAGGCAGCCGCCAGGCTGTGGAGTGGGGACTGCGACCCACAGTGCGAGTGACGCTGGCTGTGGTGGGGGGTGCGGGGGTCCTGAAGGTCATGGTGGTGGAGGTCATGTGCACAGTGGTGGGTAGGGGTGGTGACAACCAACCGTGCAAGTGTGGATGGCGACAGGGGGGATATTGAAGACGACGGGGACGGTGGTGGGGCTGGAGGAAGAGGTGCTGATGGTGGAGGTGACTCGTGACGGGGGCTGATGGCGGGTGGGGAGCTACGATGAGGCCGTGGCCGAGCTGAAGATAAAGGTGCTGGTGGTGGGACGGGAGGTACCTGCACACCAAGCTGGCCCAGCAGTTTCCTAGACTGGCTCGGGGCATGCAGGGAACCGGGGACCAGTGCCGTGCCCGGCCGCCCACTCACAGTGGATGCTCCACGAGGTTATGAGGTGCAACGTTTCATTCCCTGGGCGGGGAGCCCACCAGTGACTGGCCCAGAGTCACGCCCGAGAGCCGCGGGGACAGAACTGGCACTCAGGTGATACCGTGTCATTCAGCCCAAGCTGTTCCTGTAGGCCCGAGCTCCGGGCCCCAGAAGCTCCCCCTGGGAGTGGTTTGGAGGGTCTGAGCCTGAGCGGCAAGCCCCAGACCCAGGTGGGGGAGGGAGAGAAAGGCTCAGGGGAGGACAGGTCTGTTGCGCCTGCGCTACTCCAGCTGCCAGCCCTGCCCGGCGGGGGTCTGCCACGGAACAGGTCCTGCCCTGAGTGCCTGGGCACGGTTCACGGCCCCTTGGCACTGGGCCTCGCTGCTGTCAGCGGGGGCAGCGCCGGGAAGGGCTGCGACCTCACGGGCCAGGCACCCCGCTCGGAAGCACGTGCGCGCTGCCGTCTGTGCACTGACCAGGCAGGGGCCCCGCTCTGCGCCCGGCGGGTCGGCCAGGCCGGGCCGCACTCCCCTCGCCGCCGCCCAGGTGCCGGCTGCGCGCCCGCCCCGCCCCGCCGCGCCGCTCCGCGCCGCTGTCCGGCTGCCGCCGCCGGGAGGAAGCGCTGTCCTCACTCCACCCCGGGCCGCCGCGGTGCCAAGCTGCCGGCCGCAGCGCCGCGGGCGCCCGCGCGGGCGCGGTACTCACGTAGAGCGCGGAGTGCTGGGCGCCGAAGAACGGGAAGGGCACGGAGAGCGGCCGCAGCCCCGAGCCGCCGTCGTCCTGCTTGGGGGTGGCGGCGTCGCCGCGCTCCGGGCCGAACGGGTAGAAGTCGGCGAGGGCCACCGCGCCGCGCGCCCCGCGCGCCCCCAGCCCCAGGGCCGCGGCCACCAGCAGCGCCCAGGCTGCGCCGCGCGGCATCGCGGGGTCGGGTCGCTGCGGGACCGAGGGACCCGCAGGCCGGGCACAGCGCGCCAGCCGCACCCCCGCCCGCGCCGCGCCGCGCTGTCCGGAGTCCGGGTCCGCGCTCGGCCAAGCAGGCGCCGGGCGGGACCGCGTTCGGGGCCGACCCCGCCCCCTCGGGCCACGGCTTAAATAGCCCCTCGGCAGGGGCGGGACAGGGGCGCGGCCATGCAAATGAGCGGCCCTTAAAGCGCCAGGCCCCGCGGGAGGCCCGGCCGCGTGCCCGGCGCCCTGGAGCTGCCCGGCCGGGCGCTGGCCCGGGGAGCGCTTCGCGGGCGCGCGCCCCGGGGCGGGGCCGTCCTCGCCTCTGCGGGTCCCGCTGCCAGCCTGGGCCGGCCCGGGAGGCGCCGCCGGGGCGCGCAGGGCGGTTCTGGGACGGACCTGGTTCCCGGAGGCCTGCGGGAGACGCTGGGCCGAGCGCGCGAGGGACAGGTCACGGCACTGACAGTCGTCCGTCGGGCCAGCCTGGCCGAGCCGCGCTCGGACGAGCCTTTCTGCAACTGCCGGCGGCCAGTCCCGGGAGTTTATGTGACTCAAGGCATTAAACGAAGTGTTTCCACCCCGCACGGTCACATCGGGACATTCCTGGGGCGTTCAGGGACCCCAGGGAGCGACACAGCAAGAAAATTCCTGGGCGGCGTCCCGGGTAAAGCGCCTCCCCACCCTGCCCCGAGGCGGACAGATGACCCTGGGCCTGGCAGGAGGGCCCAGGACCCCGAGTTCGGCCTGCGTAGCCCACAGCTTGGACTCAGTGTCCCCGTCCTGTGGCCTCCCAGCCCTTCTCCAGCCTCCTGGGCAGCGTTGCTAAGTGTCTGCCTGTCCTCAGGCGGCTAAGTGTGGTCCACCTCTTGTCCCCAGGCCCAGTGCAGGGCCGACTCCTGGGGCTGTCACCCCGCCTGCGCTCAGCAGCCATGTGACCGCAAGCCTGGCCCTGGCCCCAAAGGCAAGACAAGCGGAAAAGGCCGGGCCAGTGACAGCAGCTACACTGAGGTTCCGGCGCTTTCGTGTTTGGCTTTGTGTGTTTCTGGATTTTCTAAAGCGCCTCCAGTGAGCTCGTGTAGGTTCCCAGTGAGAGCAATGAGCATTGTAGTATTTTAAGCAGCAGCGGAGGGGTCTCTGGCGAGTGTGACTGCGGGGTTCCCGCTTTACCCACGTCCTGTGCTTGGCATTTGTGCTCTGACGGTCACAGCCCTTTGCACTCGGTGCCAGGCCCAGGCCCAGAATTTAAGGAGGTGCCCACCGAGGGGGCGTCGCTGTCCTGGCACGACCCTGAGAGTGAGGTCCCTTTACGTTCGTTCCAGGTGTCCCTTGTGCCTGGGCAGCACGCCCTGCTTGGTGACCCTGCTTTGCGGAGGCCCCAGGACAGCAGCACCGCCCAGAAATGAAGGCTCAGAGGGCCAAGGCCACCTGTCTTTGGGGGGAAAAGTCGAGATGCTGTCGTTGTACGATCCCAACAGCAAGGACCCGGGGGTGTGTCCACTCACGCTCACACACGCCACGTGCACTCTCACCCATCCACACACACTCGCTCACACTCACACCCATGCATGTACTCACACCCACGGATACGCGCACATTCGCACACTCACATGCTGCTCGCACACTCACACCTGCACACGCTCAATCACACATTCACTCACACACTCTCACACGCTCACACAGACTCAGTCACACACATGCTCACACACTCACACCTGCACACGCTCACACATTCACTCACACTCACACCTGCACACGCTCACACATTCACTCACACTCACACTCTCTCTCACACGCTCACACAGACTCAGTCACACACATGCTCCGGTGTGCTCACACCCCTTCCTCGCGCACGGCTGGGCCTCCCCTCCCCGGGCAGGAGGCCGCTCCCTGCCTGGCTGGCAAAGGCCGGGCGGGGTCAGGACCAGCCCCTCTGCCCCAGGGCAGCCGCCAGCAGGAGGCCTGGGCGCCGTGCTGGGGACCCAGGAGGACACTTTCCAGTTTGTCTTTTTCCTGTGAAAACCTGCCAGCCGTCTGCCCTCTGCCCGAGAGTTTCCTCGGGTGGAGGGGCAGGTGGCAGCACCAGCCCCTGGAGTGGGACTTTCCCGCCAAAGAGGTGTCGTCTTTGGGGCAAGAGTCGCTTGTCTTCCTGCCACGGGGCACCAAGGGGGTCAGGGCCCCGCCCTCTGACCCGTCCTAGGGCTGGCCCACCTCCTGTCCCCCCCACTCCACCTCCTCCCCCCACAGCTTCCCCTGCTTGGCCCTCAGAGCCTAGCTCAGGGGTCGCCTCCAAGCGGGCCTTGGAGCAGCTGCCCAGGCCGCAGGCCCTGTGCCCAGCGCTGCTAACCTTCTAAGCATGTGCCACGAGGGCCCGAGCCCAGGCCTGCTTCTGGCTGGGTTCAGGTCTCCCTGGGGACCTGTAGGGGCAGGGCTGCCCCAGGGCCCCGCGTACCTGCGGGCACAGTGGTGCTCAACAGGTGCAGGGGTGGAGGACGTTTCTCCAGGCCTGGTGTGGGCAGCCGAGACGGGGTCCCGACTGGCCGCATATTGCAAGCCCCTGGCTGCGGCTTCCCCGCGCCTGCTGACCGGCCACGGCCCGCGCTCCGCCGGGCCTGGGAATTCGGGGGTTAACAAGGCCCCACTGCCGCTGGGCATTACATTTCATTAAAAAAAAAAAAACCCACACAAGTCCACAGGCAAAAAAGAGGGAAAAAAAGTTCTTTTCAGGTGCTAAAAATATTATCAGGAAATACTTTTCAGCAGCGTGCTGTTTTAGGTTCCCCTCTGGACTCAAGGGCGCCTCTGTCTCTGCCACAGAAAATCCACATTTATCAAAACCAAAACTGTTTTATCAGGCAGGCTCATGTTCTGTGGCCAGGAAACCCGAGCCTCCCCAGCAGGCTGTGACATTTTAATTTAGGGCCTGAGTGTGTGTGCAATTTAGATGGGGAGCCCCGGGAGCTGCCCTCAGGATGCCCCGGGACGTGGGGCTCCGTGTGGGCCGAGGTGGGGACAGCCTCCCCCACCTGCACCTGGCGGGGCGGGGCCTGGTCGGCGGGTCCACGCAGGGCGGGGGTGGGGAGGGGCTGGCTGGCTGCACCCCGCTCCGTGGCTTTCTCTTTCCCTCCCAGGAGTGGCTGGCAGAGCACGGGTCCCCCTAGAGCAGCTGGTCCTCCCAGGCGGTGCAGGCCCAGGTAAACCAGCATCCGCTCCAGGATGAGGCTGGGGAGGTCACTGGATCCGAGGGGCAGGTAAGGTCCGGCTCCTGGGCAGGCAGCCCCAGCTCACCCCATCTGTCACCTCCCCGTAGGGCTGGCCACCGAGGCAGGTGGGGGGCTGTGCAGCCCGTCCTGCGGCTCCTCCCTCTTGCACACGGAGTCCCCGCACCATGGGACGCCCATGATGGCACCTCTGCCATCGATCTTAGGGGGGTGATCCGAGCGGGCTCCACATTTCTTTCCTAGGTGCTCACTGCCGCTTCATGTGGGCAAATGGGGAGGAACCGGAAACGCCACTGCATGTGGCTGGC
Source organism: Eulemur rufifrons (assembly GCF_041146395.1). Classification (NCBI taxonomy): domain Eukaryota; kingdom Metazoa; phylum Chordata; class Mammalia; order Primates; family Lemuridae; genus Eulemur; species Eulemur rufifrons. Next base: position 984,175 of record NC_090983.1, read on the forward strand.
TCAGGGGCCACCAGAGACCCCACCTCCCACAGGCAGCCATGTCCCTCTCCCCAGGTGCCCAGGACACAGCCCCACCCTGGGTCCCCATGGCGGCAGGACACGGCCAGCAGGGTGGATGCTCCGGACACCCGGGTCCTCTGGAGCTTCTGAAGCAGTTTTAATGACACAGGAAGACCTCCCAGCATTGTATCAAGTAAAAGTTTTAAAAAAGAGGGTTCCGGTAGCCCATGTGCCGTGACTCCAGCCATCCTGGGCCCAGCGTGCTGGAAATGCCGGATTTCACCCCAGGGGCACTGCAGGTCGTGGATTGTGGGTGGTGATTACGTTCTTTTTGTTTCTCTGCTAAATAATTTTTTTTGCAATTATTTGAAAAATATTAATGTTTTGGAAGCCCACATAAACAGCGCACCTGGTTCTAGCTGGCTCCCTGCCCCAGGGACGGCCAACACGGGGCCTGCGCCTGCCGCCCAGCCCAAGTGTGCAGCGTGTCCTCGGACGCCGGGCCGGGAAGGTTGGCGCCGCCAGACCCAAGCACCCGAGGGCCTGGGTGGGACCCTCCAACACCCACAGCATGTCCCAAATTCCTCGGCTCCAGTCTCAAAGGTGCAGGGACCTGAAGGGATTTGGTGCCCGTCTCAGACGGGGTCTGGGCCCCGCCTCCTCCCGGCCCCGCCTGTGTGGGTGTGGGGTCGCCGGTCCTGGGTGGGTTCAGCCCTCTGCCCACTGGGGGGTGGGGAGAGGCAGGGCTCAGTCTGGGGAGGCCTCCGAGGCCACCCAAGGAGCCACTCGGGGGCTCAGGATCTCCTGACACGGATGCACCTGTGATCCCAGGCTCCATGAGGTGCCCCGGGTGTCCGTCCCTGCAGGGACCAGGCCTCAGGGCCAGTTCTCACTGACGTCCAGATTCCCTGTGGGGTCTAGAGAGAGACCCTGAGACTCACCCTCCCCTTGGAAGCGCCACGGATCAGTGCTGCCTCCACCAGGCTGGCCTCAGGGGCTGCTCCCGCAGAGTGCCTTGGCCCCACTGGGCTGTGGCTGAGGCTGCTCTACAGGCTGGAGGTGGCAGCACGGAGACAAACGCAGTGTCCCAAAGCCTCGGTGGCTACAGGGTGACAGGGCTGCCTGTTTGCTGAGTGCTTCTGGTCTCTGGTCATGGGGAGGACTCACCATGGCCCTCTGGGGCTGGGGTGACCCCACTTTACAGGTGAGAAAACTGAGGTCCAGAGAGACTGTCCAGGATGGCAGGGCTGGTGCAGGGCAGAGCTGGGGCCCACGTCCAAGGCCGGCGTCTCTCAGACTGACGCTGGGACCCGCGGGGCCTCTTGTGGGGGAGGGTGGGGAAGCGGCTGTGCCCTCCTCTGGGCTCAGGCGCAGGGCTGGCGGGAAGCAGGTCCCGGTGGGGCACGCGTGGTCCTTCCCCTTCCGACTCTGGGAGGGCGCCGGGCAGGAGTCAGCTCCCTGGGCTCCCGCATGCCCGGACCCCCCCCAGCTCTCTCCCCTTCTCCCCTTCTCACCTCCCTGGGCAGACAGGGTGGGGTGAGCCGCGGCCTGGGCTGGGGGTCCCAGCAAGGGCTCCTCTCACCTGCAGACCAGGTGCCCAGAGGGCTGCCGTGGGGACGGAGGGAGGGTCTTCCACGCCCCGGCCACGGTTCTCAGTAATCGTCAGATTCTAACGAACAGAGGCCCACACACTGCTGGAAATGTTCGAGAAAATGCCAGTTTATTTCCATTAGAAAATGCCTCTTTTCCTAAATATATGCCTTTTTGTCAAATAAGTAAAAACACTATCTCCCATGCTGATTTAACTGTGAAAATACAAAAAGCTTAGAGAGCGCACGGCTTGCCGCGAGCCAGCAGGGTAAGGAGGGTGCGGGTTTGCACGTGAGCAAGGGGGCCCTGCGACGCGAGGCCCTCGCTTCAGTGCTGGGGCAGCGTCTGGGCCCCGCTGTCCAGCAGTGGGGTGAGCCTGCCTGCTGTCCTCCGCGGGGGTCACTGTTGGCCCTTAACTGCTGCTGCAGGGGTGCTGCTGGGGCACCGGTGCCAGCACCAGCTCCTCCTCTGTGATAGGTCACCGTGCTCTTCCCTCAGAGCTTGGGCTGAACTTCAGAATCCTTCTCAACACAGCTTCCAACAGAGTTAAGAGTGAAGCCTATTTCCCACCTCTTTCTAGCCGCTGGTTTTGCACAATCTAGGACGTATGGCAACTCCCTTACTAATTTAACCAGAAAACAAGGTCTCAGGGGACAGTCTATCCTAAGTCCTGCAGTGATCTAAAATAGACAGACAGGTGGCTGTCACACGTCTTACAGTGACTGGGCGGGGTGGGCTCCCGAGCTGCTCGCCCTTCCCACCCGGGCCAGAGTCCTGGAGGCCGGGCAGGGGCCGGAGCAGGGCAGGCGTTGGCGACAGTGGCGCCGCGGTTGCACCGCTCACAAAGCACAGGCGGCGTCTGGGGAGCAAAGCAGATCGCTCTGACCGATGCTGACGGGCGCGGGGTAAACGCAGCGGTGCGCCTGCGCAGGCCCACGGTGGCCGCTCGGTCTCCATGGCAACCAGGGTGGGTTCCCAGCGGACTCTCCCGGCGCGCATAGGCTGGAAAGTGGGGGCTCCGCGATGACTCTACATTTCACCCCCCATGGCCTCTCGTGGCCCGTGAGTCACGGGGACTTGAATCTGAGTCATTTGCAGCCACCTGCCACCGTGGCGGCCACGGTTCCCGGACGCGGAGGTTCCGCAGCCTAGGGGCCTGGGCGGAGGTGGCCGCACAGGACACTGTTTTTGGCTGCAGCCGGCGGAAATGTTTTCCACGTGTCTTCCCATGTTTACAGAGCCGAGGGCACGCACGCAGCTGGCCGCGGGAGGCCGGCCGGGTCGGGGGCGGAAGCCGAGCGCCCGCCAGGGCAGGGCTGCGGGGAGGCGCTGAAGCCCCGCTCTCGGCAGCGGGGACGGCGGTCGCAGATGAGTGACCGCAGCCAGGTCCGGTGCCAGCTGCAGGCGGAGTCCCGGGGCTGGAGGAGTGTGCCCTGGGGCCCCGGGAGCGGGTGGGCTTCAGGGTGAGGGACGCGCCCTGCGCCAGCATCACGCCCACCCCACTGGACCCCGTTTGGCCCCGTTGTGCAGAGCCCAGGGCTGCTGTTCCCAGCAGTGGCCCCGGCAGCCTGGGCAGGGCTCACTGCCTGGCCTGGCCGAGCTGTGCCTGTCGCCGCTGCCGCACTTCCCGGTCCAGCCGCTCCGTCAGGCCCGCCACCTGGGGACAGGGCAGGGGCTCGGTGGGGTGGGCAGGCCTCGCGCCTGGGCCCCCAAGGCACAGGGGTGTGGAGAGCTCTGTGGGGGAAGGGCTGGGAGGCCACAGTCCACGGCGCCTAAGGAGAGGTGACATTTGTGGGAGAGAATCACCAGGCCGAGGGACGGACTGACCAGCAGGCGGGGCGCAGCCCCAGACCTTGCCGTGAACACCCTCCCCGGGGGCCCTGGGGCCCGAGGCAGCCACACCCCCACCGTAGGCCGACCCCCTTCCGTTAGGCCACGAAAGCACTCAGGATGCTGAGGAAATACATGTTCCTCTGCTTTTAAGTTTAGCAAGCGTGGTTTGAGGGGTCAGGGACACTAGCTTGGGAGTGACACTGGGCAGTGACGTCACCTCTCTGGCCTTGGGTTTCCTCATCTGCAAACGAGGGTTTTCCCGGAGAGCTCAGGCTCAGCGGTCGGCCCGGCAGGTGCGTTGCTCGTGCACACGCCCGCGAGGACGTGTGGGCCACGCACACGCCCCAGGCTTGCACGCTTCCTTGCCCACTTAACTGTGCCCACGTGTCCCCACGGGTGCCGCTGCTCACCCTGTGACGACTCTGAGAGGCAGGTGCCGCCGCTGTGTGTGCCAGGCACCGTCTCAGCACCTCGCACACAGCGACCCTGACGGGGACCGTCCTCAGCACCCCACTTTGTAGACGGGCACAGAGAGGGTGTGACACGCCCCAGAACGCACACTCCACCTCTGAGTGAGTGTGACGTGGACCACGGCCCTGTGCCCTTGAGGGGCGGAAGTGCAGGGAGAGCCGGAGCTACGTGGGGCCCCCGGCTGGCCACAGAGAGCGCCTCGTTCCAGAGGGTTCCAGCGGAGGCCAGGCCATCACCCCATAGGGTGCTGCGAGGTGCAAGTCCTCCCTCCCCTCCCTGTGCCCCCCGGGGGGCCGGGGGCCTGGCCCTACCTGCGCCTCCAGCACCTTTATTTGCCGCTGGTGGGCCTGCTCGCGGGCGTCCAGGGCCTGCGTGGTCTGCAGCTGAGCCCCGCGCAGACGCTCCGCCTCCGCCTCCGCGGCCGAGTCCCGCCGGTGCCGGGCGCTCAGCTCCCAGAGCCGCTGGCCGTGCGCCTGCTCCAGCTCCGCTGTCTGGGCCTGGGGGAGGACGCGCTGCTGTCTGCTCCCCTGAGGGCACACAGAGCCCTGCGGTGGGAGTGCCGTGGGGTGCCCCACCCCACCCTTGGGGCCGCTGCCCACTGCTGGGTGCTGGCGCCGGCCCAGGACTGGCCCACAGACCTGGCGTTTAGTGCACAGTCAGCCCACAGGTCTTGGGTTCGAGCCACCTGCTCAGGGCTTTGGCCCAGCTAGAGCCAAGCCACAGCCTCCAGGGAGGGCCTGAAACCTGTTCTAACAGCACCGTGGCTTCCTTGTGGCCAAGCTGGGGCCTGATTCCTGCCCCTCATCCCCCTTGCTGTCTCCTTGTCTGGGGACGGGTGTGCCCAGCAATGCATGGGGAGACCAAACCCTCTGAGGCCCTTTCTGTGGGTGTCAGGCCCTGGGCTTCCGGTGAGCCCCTCGTAAGGGCCCTCGACAGCCCACCATGCCCACAGGGACTTCAATGTCTCGGGAAAGGCGGGGGCCCTGGAGAGAAACTAAGTGGGGCCCAAGGAGCCCTGCGTCTGGGTTCCAGCTCTGCCTGGGTCCTTGCTGTGACCTGGGTAGACCTCACTGTTGTCTGGGCTCTGTCTGTCCAGCTGCCATTCCCGTGTGCGTGAGCACATGCACGAGACGGGCACACTGCCCACCCCTGTGGGACCCACACCACCCCATGTCCTCAGGCTGGGTACACAGAGCTCCACTGGCCCCCTGGACTGCAGCTGCTGGCTCTGCCCACCCCTGGTGCAGGCTGTGCAGGGACTGGTCCAGCTGCTCCTTCTCAGCCCCCAGCCTCGCCATGTCCCCTCCCTCCTCAGCGACTCCTGCTCTGTCTGCAGAGAGCCCAGGGGCAGCACGCGTGGCCTCCTGGCGGGGGTGTGAGGCAAGGCCAGCCTTCCCCCCAGGGAGCATGGGGGTGCCTCTGGGCAAGGCTCTGACCCCCCTGAGAGCTGAGGGCGTTGGGAAGGGCACTGCCCTGGGCCAGCTGGCACCTCAGCCAGAGTGGGGAGGACGAGCGTGGGGCCAAGTCCCCATCCTGCTACAAGCCAGCAGAGGTCCCAACCGACAGTCTTGGCAGGGAACTCTGTGTGTCCTGGTGGGGTCCCAAGGCCTGCCCCAGCCCTCAGGCTCTTCCAGGCTGCATGAGCCCGATCCCCTGCACCCCCTGGTGCCTGCCCTCTGCAGCCGGCACCCGGAATCTGCTGAGCTCGTACAGGCACCAGCCCTGCGAGTGGAACACTCTCGCCGACTCAGCCCCAAAGCCCATGGCATTGCCATCATTGTCCCCACTCTGTGTCCTCCTCATGGGCTGCAAGCAGCCCCAGTGGAGCCCCCTTCTTAGTCACCCACCCCCACCCTGATGGGCACAGGGGAGGAGCAGTGAGCTGCAGGTCAAATGTCAGGGAAGGTTATCCAGGAAACCAACATTTTCTATGAGATGGTCGGTGGGGCTCCTTCTGTCCCCTTGTGGATGGTCCTTCTGGAGGAAGGAATTGAATCTAAGAGAGCAGCATTAGAGGAGGAACAGCGCCCAACCACCCAGAGAGCCTGCTTCTGGCGACCCCAGGTCCCCCGGGGCATGTCTCATGGGTCTGATCCCATGACCCCCAGGCTTGCTGGGGCTCGGGCAAGTGCTGGGGCAGGACTGGAGCCCAGGTCCTGCTCTGCACACCAGGCTGCCTGCACTACCCCTGCTGTGCCCGGCCCTGTGGGTCCTGTCTGCTGGGGCCATGTCCATGGGGGCAGTGGCCTCGGGCTGGAGTCCCGGGTCAGTCCTCGCTTCAGTGCCAGGCAAACCTGCCTCCTGGCCTCGGGGCTGGAGCTGGCCTGGTCGCTCAGGGGCCCTGAGATAGGGCGGGTCATTTGCATGGGTAAAGTCATGGGGTTAGTGGTCAGAGCTTCACAAAAATAAGGATCTCTTTCTTCTTCAGGACTGAGAAAAACAAAGAGTCCCCTTCCACTGAAAAAGGAAGTCCTGTTTCTTTAAAAATCCAGTTACACTCCTGGAAGTGCACATTATAAAGAGAAGCGAAAAGTGAAATCCAAAATAAATAAACGGCCACATCCGGGTTCCCCTCCCGAGACACCAATAAAGGGTTTACGGGCTTGTGGGCCCCTCACAGCTGACCTCCTGGAACTCATTAGCTGTTCCTTCCCTCCCCCACCCGGCCTCCAGGGACCCGCAGTGGGCGCCGTGCCCACGCCGGCTCTGCTGCCCCTGGCAGTGCCATCATGGTCACACCATTGCACCCAACCCTGCCCCCAGCACCCCGGCAGCATCCACGGGAGGCTGGGACCCCCCCAGCTCCATAGCTCGGGCCGGACCCCACTGCAGTCCCGCTGCCCACCCTCCTTTGTGAGGGCAGGTGGCCCTCAGTGGACAAGCTGGCCGGCAGCTCTCCTGCCTGTCCTGGCCTGCCGGCCTCTGTCCCCCAGAGGGCTGGCTGCGGAGCCTTGCGCAGGCAGCAGGCCCTCAGGAAGGGCTGCCCTGCTCTGGGATCCCGGCCCAAGGACGTGGGCCCTTCCCGTCCCTCCCCGCCCCATTGGCTTCCGGAACAAACTTCCCAAACAGAACAAGCTCCAGGACCCCCGGTGCTGGCGGGAGTGGGAGGCCTGTGCATGAGGTGTCCACCGCTGCGTGGCGCCGGCTGGGCACCTGGCTTGGCTTTCCGGGCCAACCCCTCCAGCCGGGTGACCCAAACACGCTCCCGTGGCCTCTCCTGACCTCTGCAGCCATTGCGTGGCAAGGCGGTAGCTGGGAGGGGGTGGGTTTGGGGCTCCGGGGCCACAGGAGCCACAAGGAGCCTGGACAGCGGGCAGCAGGGCCCAGGATGCAGAGCTGGGGGGTCTGGTCCAGAGGGGATCCTGGCTGGGGCCCCCACCGGGCACGGTGCACCCCCAGTGTGGGGCCTGGCCCCTGGGAGACACCAGCCTCTCCCGCCCGTACCAGTCTGTGGGCCACACACTGTCACCTCTTGGGACCCGTGCTCTAGAAAGACCAGTGCCCAGCCCTGCACGGCCCTCGTTTCCCTGCCTGTCATGGACGGGAACCACTGCGCACACGGCGGGGAGGACGCACGGAGAAGGGGACTGGTGCAGGGCCACCTGGGGCTGGGACCCTCGCCCACCACCTGGGGGTGGCTGCATGCACCCACCCCTTGCTGTAGGGCGGAGGCCGAGTGTGAGCACGGGTGTGGGGTGTGCACGGAGGACGGTGGGTGGGAGCCTGGGGCGGGGGACATTCTGCCCGGCTCCCAGCATTTCCCTGCATTGCCACTTCCTCCGAGGAGGAAATGCCCAGGCCTTGGTTTCCCCACCAGTGAACCTGGCGACCCCGCTCCTGATTCCAACCCAAATGGCTCTGCTCCGTCTGGTTTCATGTGTGAGGACCGGGACCCCCCACACCTGGGGGCAGAGTTCAGCCCCCAGAATCACTGGCCAGCAGGACCCGGGATGGGCGCCCCCTGTTCTCTGCACCCCCTGGGCGTGCCCGCTGTCCTGCCCACCCCGGCCGTGGTGGCTGTGTCCGACCTCCGGGCTGGGGACGCTGCCTTGCACCCAACCTGTGTTGGGGATCAGTGGGAATGGCAGGACTGGGTGACGCCTGTCATGGGGACTTCACTCCTCGACCACATGAGCTGCTCCTGGTCTCTCGCGGGGGCCAACCGGGTCCGCCGGGACCCTGCCTGTCCCCTCGGAGCTTTGGGGGGGGAGGGGCCCTGGTGCGAGGTGTGCCGGCCCCGCCCGCTCTGCCTGCTGCCTGTCCACACCGCGGTCTCTGCGGCAGGAGCCGTTGCCACCACGAACAGAGAGTCTCGTGGTGCGTGGTCCCCGGGCCACAGCCTCAGTCAGACGGGGGCTCGGACATGGGTGACAAAGCGGGGATTTGCCCCGACCTGTGGTGCCTCCCCAGACAGCCACGCAGGCGCAGGGTGCCACCCCCAGGGCTGTGGCCATCCACAGGAGTCCTCCCGCTGTGGGCTGAGCCTGCGCTGCGCCCATCCCCGCTGCGGGGTGCCGACACAGAAGCCCGCCAGGGCCGGCAGCGCCTGTCTGGACTGGGCAGGAGCCCCCCGTCCTCGCGGGCCCCGTTGCCCCTCGGCCACCCGAGCCGCCCTACCTGTGCCAGCTGAGCGCGCAGTGCCGAGAGCTCCCCCTGCAGCCGGGCCCGCTCGGCGCGCAGCGCTGCCGTCTGCTCCCCCAGGGCGCTCTCCGCCGCCTCCTGCTCACGGTGCGGCCCGAGCACCTGCCCAGAGACGTGCTGTGGGCCCGGGGTCGGAGGGCCCGGCTTATTCTTTCCCCCTAAACCACGGGTCCACCGCAGACCCCTCTGTTGTAGCGGTGCACGCTGTGGGGTGGGACACCCAGCCCCCTGGCTCCCCGTGGGACCTCCAGCCTCCGTTTCCTCGCCTGCCGGCTGGGACTGGATGGCGTCCACCTGCCTGCACCTCCCTTCACGCGAGGGGCTGACTGGGCAGGAACGCAGGGCCTCTTCCTGGTAAGCTGTTCACCGCCTCCTGGTGACAGCGTACCCTACCCTCCCGGCGACCCCTCACCTGCCGCAGGGGCTCCTGGCACCTGAGCTCTTCCAGCATCCTCGCCTTTCTGGCCAGGCCCTGGCCGTGCCTCCTGCTCTCGTGGAGGGCCTGGTGCAGGGCGTCCAGCTGCTCCTGGGGGGAGGAGACACAGGCCCACCTGGAAACCCTGGCCGCCCCCCCCACCCCGGGGACGGAGGCCCAGGGCGTCTGCCCGGCTGTCCTGCAGGTCTGTGTCGCTGGGACGTAAACAGGCAAGAACACGGCCTGTCACCAAGCGATGTGCGTGGATTAGGTGGTTTGTGTTTCTAATGTAACTGCAGGGGCGTGTGGACCCCCCAGGAACCCGAGACGGAAGTCAGGAGGGCCCGGCAAGCAGGGCGAAGGCGTGGCGAAGGCTGGGGCTTAGCAGCTTCTCTGCCACAGCCAGAGTGGTCTTGGAGGATGTGTCCTCAGCGTCCCTGCCCTGCCTCTGCCCTCTGTGGCGCCACTGCCCCGGGATGAGGCCACAGAGTCCTCCCCGAGGTGCTCGGAGCCCGTCTGGCTCAGACCTGCTGCCCTCTGCTCGCAGTGGCACCCGGGGACCCCCAGGCACAGCTGGCCCCAGACTGAGCTGGGAGCCCTGGGGCCCAGGAGGCAGGAGTGGCCCTGGGCCTCCCCCACTGCCCCGGGCCCTCGGCTTGGCTCTCGATGTCCTCGCTGACCAGGCACAGCCCAGACAGTGGCCCGAGTGCACGTGCCACCCCGCCGTCCCGGCCCCCTCCCTGCCCTCAGGAACTCGCCACCTCTCCACCCTGCGCCCGCCCTGCGCCCGCCCCTCCTGCCTCGGCCAGACCGGCTCACGGCCTGTCTTACGATTCGCCTCCACAGTTTTCCTGGAAAATCTCAAACATCTATTCTTCCTTGTAAACTTTGCAATTAGCTTGTCCAGTTTCCCTCTAAACACACCACAAACAAATAGACAAAACCAAACCAGAAGAAGCAAACCACCAACAAACAGCTGACGAACCAGGAGCACAAACATCAGGAGAAAACCGCCGCCACCGCCACAGCCGCAGCCTCTCCCCGAGACCCGGCACAGGCGGCGGGAAGAGGCGCAACGCGCGGTCACGCCTCTAAATAGCCTTGAGTTAAAGAGGAAATAAAAATGGAAACTCCTAAAAAATTTGGTTAGAAGGAAAAAAAGTTCATATCAAAAACCAATGGGACACAATCAGGGAAAAGCTGGTGACACTGAATGCTGTTAATAGCGAGAGAGAAACCCGGGCATGGCCACCCCACGGCTCCGCGTAAGAAATCAGAAACGTTACAGCAGGAAAGACAACGAGAAGAGGATGTAAACAAAACCGGAAACCAACGAACTAGACAGACACGAGGGGACGGACACAGGTCGATGCTTCGAGAAGACCAAGCACCGGCCGTCCACGGGCCCGGACGCCACACGGGGGACAGGGGCGGACAGGACGGCGCAAGGGACGCGGCCCCAGAGCTCCGTCCGTGCGAGGGAGGCGGACGCCTCGCCCCGGGTGCCAAAACCCGACCCAGAGGAGACGGAAACGGAGACAGCAGCTGCACAGAACGGGATCGAGACGGAGCGGTTATCCCGACACCAGGGCTGCGGAGCGTGTGCGGGGGTTCGTCAACCTGTAGGAACACGTAATTCCCGTGCGAGCCTGACTGTCCCAGGTAGTAGGAAAAGCCGGAAAGCCACCAACTCATTCAGAAAATAAAAGAGTCTGAACACGAAGACGTCTGAAAACTACGGCACACAAAGGAATCACGATGCAAACACTTGGGACAGAACGTGAGCGGTCGACTCCAGCTGAGGTCCCGCTCCACGCTGCGCCCCGCGACCCTGGGCAGCCCCGCCAGCCCCACAGCCGCCCCGGACTTTGCTCCTAGAGCCTGAGCCCTGGGGGGAGGGCGGGCCGCAGGGTGACACCCGAGGTGTGAGCGGCCGGTGGCTGGACATGGCCACTGGGTGCAGGGGGGCGGCCTAGGCGAGAGCCCAAGGACGCTGTGAGCCCCTCTGAGCCCTGGGGCCGGGCCGGGCGCCAGTCCCAGGATAACCTCGGTGGCCTCTCCACGAGGGCGCGAGGAGGGTGCCAGACCTCCCGCCTGCGGCCCCTGCCCTGGGGTTTTCAGGTCCGCACTGTTGTTCTGCTGGATTCCCAGGGTAGCCGTGGCAACGGGAAGGGATTTGCTCTCAAACAAGAATCTTACTGTTTGCAAAGCACAGCCTACCATTTAATTAGAAAAATATGTTTTTAATTAACTTTCTCTTAACAACCACATTGGCTTATGTGAAACGGGGAAAAAACCATCCCCGAAAGTGCAAGCAGTTGTGTCGCATGCGGAGCTCGTGCCGGAACAGGCGGCGGTTTGGCAGAGCCAGGACGGGCGCCAGGCCTGCCTCTGGGTCCCTGCGACCCGGCCTGGCGCGGGAGGGGCGGCCACGTGTGGCCCCCTTGCTGGCCCGAAGCGCAGTGGCCCCGAGCTCCCCGCCGGGGTTCGCTGTTTGTCCCAAGCGGGGGCCTCCAGCCAGCTGGTGACTCAGGTGTGCCTGGTCCCCTCCCCAGACACCCACCACGATGACCCGCAGGTCACAAAAATTGGGACGAACTTTCGGAGCTGGACGGTAGAGACCATGAGGGTTCCTGAGGGCAGGTGGAGCCAACTTGGCCCCAAACAGGAGAAATGATCATGGCCAGAATCACAATAAAAAATTAACACAATAGCGATAGATTTTAGCAGACTTCTCTGAGTGGATTCTAGATCAAGGTAAGAATTAATACGGCTGCAGCGGATCTGAGCAGCACCCAGGGGCCCCTCAGCACGTGTGTGGAGACCCCAGGTGGGGCCCAGCACCCCGACACGTGGCGCAGAGGGCGGGGAGCAGGGAGGCCGCAGGGTGGGGGCCGACGGCTCCCTCCCACAGGCCTGGGGCACGCAGGTCACAGCGGCGAGGGGCCCGGCAGGCGAGTGGCCGGGAGGCGCGGGGCACCACCAGGACGGTGCCGCCGGAGGGTGGGCCCTGCCCTCCCTGCCCTCCCTGCCTGTGGCACAGAAAGCTCTGGCAGGGACAGTCCTGCCTGCGGTGCCGGGTCCCCGGGGACACGGAGCTGCAGGGTCTCAGAGCCTTTCTCTCCGCCTTTCCTTGGGCCTAGAGCGGCCGGACGGGGACGCACAGGGCCCTGGTGCCTCCTCCCACCCCGACTTTCGACTCGACCAGAGCTCCTTTCTTTAGGGACGAGGGGACAATCGCAACGAGGCAGCAATCCACTGCGGTCAGGAGAGCAAAGTCAGTCCCAGTAATCAGAGCTGGGGGTCTCTCACTAAAAAGAGACGCGAGTTATTGCAAGAAATGGTAACGCCTGTCGGAAAGCGGTAACTGCCGTTCTCCAGTGAGACCAGAGCAGGGGCCGGAGAGCGACAGCCCTGGAGAAGCGGGCGCCGTGGGGGCCGGAGAAGCGGGCGGCTGCGCGGGCGCCGTGGGGGCCGGAGAAGCGGGCGGTGCGCGGCGGGCGATGCCGTTAGCCAGGCGGGGTGAGGCCGAGATCCCCCCAGGACCTGGGACGGACTCGGGACAACCCGTCCACAGGGCGTGGAGTGTGGCGGGAACGGGGACCCCTGGGGTGAGGGGAGGTGTTGACAGAGGGGCTGCAGTGGGGACAGCAACGCGTCACGCTCAGCCGTGACGGTTCAGGAGCTCGGTCACATGTGGGCTATTTGGTTTTTGTTTTTTCCTGCGAAAAAGTTACTTATCAGCTGAAAGTGTGGACTATTTGAATAATTTGTAAAGACTGATTTAAAAGGTCTATTTCAAAATGCGTAACCTGCACACAGAAAATGCTATGTTCAGATGCGCACGGAATGCACCCGTGGAACACGCGTGAGAGGGCACCGGCCCCGCCAGCCAGCGGCAGCCCCTGGCCCTCGGCCCACGTCCCCCAGCAGCTCACAGCTCCGGCCACCCTCCCGGCCGGGCCACCTGCACCTGTGGGCCCCTCCAGGCCGTCGTGCCCAGCAGCCGTGGCCGAGGGGTCTTCCTGAAACAGAAATCCCCTTTCCCCGCTCAGCCTCCTTTCCGGCAGCTCCCGGTGAGGGGGACGCGGCTGTCGCCTGCTCGGCAGCCCGGCCTCTGTCTGTGCCGCTGCCCTCTCCCCTCTCCCCTCTCCCCTCTCCCCTCTCCCCTGCGGGAGGCCCCTTGTCTGGGGCTCACGTCCCTGCCTGCCTGGCCTGAGTGCTGACAGCCCTTTGGTGGCCTCTGTGGCCGCCAGGCTCCCAGGCCGCGTGGAGCCAGCGGGGCCGGGGTGGCCAGGCCTGGCCTCTGCGTGTGCGCTCTGAGCCGAGGCCCGGCCGGCTCCCTCCGTGGAGCAGGGAGACCGCAGTCTCTGTGACATGTCTTCCAGCCCGGGCTCCGGGAGCCCTGGGTCCCTGCCATCGGGGTGGCCACTCAGGGCCCTCTGCCAGGCACCTCGTCCTCTAGGCTTCTGGGGTCTGCAAGGGAGCACTCTGGAGTGACCCGGCTGGCCCCGCCTGGGGTGGGCATAGGGCTCCCCGCCAGCCCCCCGTCCTCCCAGGCCTGGCTGCTCCTTCTCACCTTCCCCCCACAAAGCCTGGCACGAGGCACGTTTACCTGAGTGTGTCTGAGAGCCGTGGACTGGAAATCGGTCCTGGGGCAGCAGAATGTGACCCCACGAAGAGCCCCAAGCCAGGCCAGGGCCACCTCTGGGCCTGCCACTGTGGCCTCCGAAAGCAGGAAGGGCCTGGGGGCCGTGGCTCTGCCCTCACTGGCTGTGGCACCCGGGCCAAGTCCTCAGTTTCCCCAATTTGTAAAGTAAGGGCTAGGACCACCGTAAAGACAGCTGTGCCAGGGTGGCCCCAGGGCCCTGTGCCACACTCTGATGACCGTTGAGGCCCCCGGCTGCCGCCGGCTTGTGCCTCTGTCCACAGGGACCCGCCCAGCTGCCCCTGGCCCCTGCGCTGATGCTCCCCAGAAGCCCTAGAGCCCCCTCCCTCCACCTCCCGCTCTGTGGCCTCTTCCCAGGCTGTGAGGGTGACCCAAGGCCCTGTCCCCAGGTCCCCGTCCCCAGGTCCCCATCGCTGCATGCCCCACCTGCAGCCGCCGCCTCTCCTGGCCGGCTGCCCGCAGGCTGGCCAGGTGCTCGGTCTGCAGCCTGCGGAGGGCCTCCTTCTGCAGGGCCCGCGATGTCCGGGCGCTGCTTAGCGCACTCTCCGCCCGGCGCCGGCCTGTAGGGCAAGCAGGGTGGCTCAGGGGCCCCCCGGCCCTCGCAGTCCACAGGCTGCCAGCGCGAGGCTGGAGGGCTCGAGCGCCTGGCACCGTGGTGGTGGGAGGAGAGAGGCTCCTCCGTCCTCGCAGCTCAAGGGCCCTGGGGGCCGGCCGGGGTCGCCGCTGCCCGACTGGACTCCAGGTCCGCCCCGGCCCTGCCTGCTGCCCAGCTCTTCCTTCCTTCACCTCCACGTCCCTGCTGGGCCCTGCCTGCGCCCACCCTCCCGGCGGACCCGGAGATAGGCTGGGGGCAGCAGGGCCAGGGGACTCCCTGAGGGGGGACAAGGGGCGCCCTGGGTGGGGAGGTGAGGCGGGGGCTGCCTGGGAAGCGGGTGCCAGGCAGGGGCACAGACAGCACAAAGGCCCTGTGGCGGGAAGGGCCCTGTGTGGTCTTTGGACTTTGTTCCCCTGTGATGGGGGCGTCGCTGCCGAGGAAGCTCCCACCAGTGCCAGTGCTGGGGCAGCCTCAGAGGCGCGCGCGAGTTTGGGTGTGGCGGGTTTGGGTGTGGCGGGTTTGGGTGTCACCCCAGGGCCATCCCTGAGTGGTTGACGGCCACACGCTCATGGCGGTCGGTAGCCGGGGACCCTGGTGCTCCCCGCAGACGTTTCCAGGGGTGGGAGTGGTGGGGGAGGGAGGTCACCTTCCTCGGCCTGGGCCAGGGCCGTCTGCAGCTGCCCCGCACGGCTCTGGGCTCGGGCGCGCTGGCTCTCCGCCTCGCTCAGCCGGCTGCGCAGGCTGGCCGCCTGGACGCGGTAGTCGTCCTGGGCAGGAGGGTGGAGGTCAGCGGGGCAGCTGGGAGGGCAAGCAGAGGGCCAGGGTCCCATAGGGGTGGGGTGCAGGGGGCAGCTCACGGTCTAGCTTGGGGTCACAGGGCCGGGGCAGGGGGGTGGCTGTGGGCTGCGGGGGGCCGAGCTGACTCACAGGCCTGGGGGCTGCAGGGCCTGAGCGGGGCTAGGCCCGAAGGGTCCAGGTTTCTGGTACAGACGCAGTGTGGGGAGCTGGTGGTGTGGCCCATAGCCTGGGGGGCGGGGAGCCCTTCAGGGGCTGCCCCTGGCCAGGACTAGGGCCTGCGTGGGGCCCCAAGGCAACAGGTGTCCATAGAGGACCCATGGCCAGGGCTCGGTGGCGGTTTGTCTTTTGCACAGCCTGACCCACAGTCCCGTGCCCACTCTGTCACCTGGAGAGTGGGGAGGGGACCCACAGGTAGCTCTGGGGGAGCCCCGGGGCCGGGAGCACCAATGGCTGCAGGGAACCTGGCCCCCATGTGAGGGGTCACTGGGCACATGCTGAGGGTGGCCTGGCCTGGTGGGTCCGTCCTGCAGTGTCCCGGCCCCTGGGGACAGTTTTGCAGGGGATGGCATGGGATGGAGAATGCCCTGTCCCGGACCAGGTGGGTGTCACCGCAGGGCCTGGCTCCAGGGCCTTTGCAGCCGGCCTGACGGAGGGGTGGTGCCCAGCCGGGGGCGGCAGCCGGGTTTCGAGGGACGGTGGTATTACTGGAATTCATGGTGACAAACCAGGACTGTCTGGACACTGACCCACAGGGTCTCTGCAGGCCCAGGGGCAGAGGGACAGGCGCACGGCAGTCTGGGGAGGGGATGCGTTTGTCCCCATCTCCCAGCGCCCCCAGGGCATGGGCTTGGGGAGTGGGAGGACCCGGCCCCTCTTACCCGGCCCCGCTGGGCATCCCAAAGCTTCTGCACAAGGTTCCCCAGGGCGTCACGCACAGAGGCCACGTCCATGACCTCTGGTCCGTGGTCTCTGGGTGTGGGCGAGTGGGGGCTGGCGAGGGGCCCGGCGCCCTGCGGCCCTCGGCAAGGCTGGGAGCTGTGGGAATCTGCAGGACGGGTTGTGGGCGGGAATCAGGGGCCGGTGAGCGCCCGTCCCCCTTCTCTCCGCTGCCCCTGCCCACGGGAGCTCGGGGGCACCACACAGGCGAAATTGCTGGGACCAGCCCAGCCCCCGACTGTGTGGGTTGTGAGGCCCCAGAGGGCTTGGGGTGCCCCAGGCAGGGGACAGAGTTGGGACACGAGCCTGCCTGCCACCACTGAGGATGCTGACCGTTGGCAGGGGAGTCCAGCCGGGCAGGGGAGGCCGAGGGGCTCTGTCCCCTGAGCCCCAGGCCCTGGCGCAGCGTGGAGCACAGCCGGCCCAGCTGGGCCTCCGTGTCCTGCCGGGCGCCCTGGGCCTGGGCCAGCTCCTGCTCCAGGCTGCGGATGCGGCGACAGGCCCCGTCCAGGCGAGCCTGGAGCCCGTCGGCCACGCCGCTGGCCTGCTGCAGCTGCCCTGTGACGCCGTGCAGCTCGGCCCGGAGGGTCTGCTCGGCCTCCCGGCTCTCGCGGAGGTGCTCCTGGAGCTGCCGTCCCCGGGCCTCCGCCACCGCCTCCGCCTCCGCCAACTTCTGCTGCAGCCCCAGGACCTGTAGGAGGGACGTGGGGGCTGCCACCACCTGGGCCTGCAGGACCAGGGCGCGGCCAGGCTGAGAGGGCGGCCCCCGATCACCGCCCGACCCACCTGCCCTCCCAGGACTCGCCCAGGGCTCTGGGCCTCCAGCCCTGGGCAGGTCACGGCTGGACGGACCGGGTCTGCCTCCCCGCTGTCCCCAGAGTGCAGGGCCACGTCCCAGCTCCCTCCCCGGGTGGCCGCCGCGTAAGGACCCCTTCCCCGACAGAGGTGTGGGGCTGCGAGGTCACGTGGGGTCCCACGGCTGAGCCCCACGTTCCCCGGTGTGGCGGCCGCTGCACGTGTGGCTTTGGGTCTGAACCGAGTCTCTGCCCCTTCAGGCTGGGGGGTCCACAGCCCCTGGCCACGCGCAGCCCAGGCCCTGAGCACACAGAACAGAGGGGCTGCGCTGGGCTGAGCAGAGGGGTGCGTGGGACACGCGTGAACGGGTGCGTGTCGCGTGCAGCTGTGGGCGGAGCGTGAGTTCGCATCCTGGGGCTCCCAGGGAACCGACCACTCGGGGCCTCCCTGCCTCTCCCCAGGCTCAGAACTCTGCTGTTTTCCAACACTCAGAAACCCTGGGTCGCGGGTCACAGTTTCAGCTGGACCTGGTCACTCGGAGTCCCTTCCCCGGCACCGGCTGCACCCAGGACGGCAGGAGGTGGGAAGGGGACAGACCCACGGGGGCCACGAGGAGACGGGGCGGGACTGGACCTGCCCTGCTGCCCCCCCAGCCCGTCCGCCGCCCACCTCCGTCCGCACACCCCCGAGGGCAGCCTCCCCCGCGGCCGCCTCCCGCGCACAGTGGGCCCGCAGCCCGCTCTGCTCGCGCCTGTTCCTCTGTTTCTCGGCCTGCAGGGTCCCCACCTGGAAGCGTGTGGGTGGCACCGCCGAGGTCGCCGGCTTCCACGCTGGACCCGGCCAGCCCCAGTCCTGCGCTCACACGTGCTCCCTCCCGGCCCACACGCAGGAGGCCCAGGCGGAGCCCACCTCTGGGCCCGGGGCCGTCGGCCCCCCACCTGCTCTCACCCTGGAACCGTCCCCCCAGCCTGGCACCTCCTCTCTGGGGCTGGGACACTGGGGGGACCTGGGGCAAGGAGGCAGCTCGGTGGGCGCAGGTGTGCAGGGATGAGGGCGCCAGCTACCCCGAGGCCACCACACGGCCAGGAAGCCAGGCCCGGGGGGAGACCTGGGGCGTCACCCACAGCCGCCTCCAGGTGACGCCAGCCCCATCAGCGGCCGGGGCCGTCCCCTCGGTGCCTGGCGGAATTCCTGACCCACGGAGTTTGTGAGCACGAAGACGTTTGTGAGCCACTGAGTGTGGGGAGCTTCGGTGAGCTGTCACACGCCACACCGCTCCCCTCTTCCCCCCGGGATGCTCGTGCGTTTGCCCTCCCTGGCCTGTCGCCTGGGCCCAGAGCGCTCCGACGGCAGAGGTGGCCAAGCCGGGTCCGGGGCTCTTGCACTGCAGTCCTGGGGTGCCCGGGGGGCCTGGTGGAGCTGGGCCCCAAGGGGGAGCCATCTGCAGCAGGCTGGGTGTTAGAGCCCCCCGCGCCCTACCTGTCTGCGGGCGTCCCCCTGCACACGCTCCAGCCCTCGCAGGCTGGCCCGCAGCGCCCCTGCCTCCTGCTGCGCCGCCGCTCCGGCCTCCTCCAGGACAAGCAGCCTCTGTCCCTTCTCCTCCGCGGACCGCTTGAAACTGAGGAGGGGTCCTGAGCTGGGACCAGGGGCACCAGCCGGGGGCCCAGCCCCTCTGTAAAGGGTTGGCCGTCCCAGCTGCCTGGCAGGTCTCTGCCCACCTAGTGAGACGCTGCCCCGTCTTGAGGCTCTAGTGTCCCCAAGCCCAGCCTCTGCAGGGCCCTGTCACCTCTGGCACACGTCCACCCAGGTCTGAGCCCCGAGTGGCCCCTGCCTTGTCACCCCCTTGCCCCGACCACACTCCCACACTCCCAGACCCCCAACACCCAGCCCAGCCTGGCAGCTCTGCCACCCCCCTGCAAGCCACAGCCCAGCCTGGCTGCCCCCCACAGGGACCTGCCCTGGAGGAGGCCCGTGGGCCTGGGGGACGGGAGCTCCCTGCAGGCAGGGACAGGCCTGCCCGTGTCCGGCCGCCCCCTGCGCGGGCCAGCACTGCGAGCCCTTGGCTGGGCAGCAAGAGGCCTGCTTGGTGCGCCTGCCCCCGTCCGCCTGGCCTGGCTCCACAGTGGGACGCCCCGCCCGCCCCTCAGCGTGTCCCCAGCCAAGGCCCAGCCGGGGTGAGCCGCTCCTGGGCGCTGCCCCACCTGGCCTTCTCCTGCTCGGCCCTGCGGAGCGCGGCCCGCAGCTGGCCGTTGGAGCACCGCAGCGCGTCCAGCTCGCGGGCCTCGCTGCCCAGCGCCTGGCGGGCCTCCTGGGCCTCCCTGCGCAGCCCCTCGCGGCTCTCCTCAGCGGCCCGCAGCTCCTGGCGCAGCACGGCCAGCTCCTCCTGGGCCACGTCCAGCTGGGACCGCAGCCGCTCTGCCTGGGGAGGAGCACGCAGCTCTAGGGCCAGCGGGGGGGGGGCACAGAGGCTCCTGCTCCCGGGACAGCCACCAGGCACGAGGCCTCTGACTCTGGCCTGGTGGGCACCGGAGTCCCGGCCAGCCCTGGGCCTCCACAAGCTTCCCCCCACCACCCCGGGCCCCACGCCACCTCTCCCTACCAGAGTTGAGGCCGCGGAGGGCCAGGCAGACTCCCCCACCCCTCCTGGGCCTGGCCCTGCTGCACCCCTCCCTGGACCCCGGGACGTGAGCGCTGGTCGGGGGGCCTGCCCGGGACGTGGCTCTGCCCACAGGTGGGCTCTGTCCCCACACGTGCTGCTCCCACAGCAGCCGGCCTGCACTGACCCTGGCACAGCCGTGGACCAGCCCGCTGGTGTGAGAGGCAGTGGGGGGAGGCCATCGGGGTGCCTCTGCCCTCCGAGTCCCCTGCAGCCCTAGGGGACACTCAGGCCAGGCCACCTGCTGCTGGGCAGGAGGTGGCTGCTGTCACGGGAGCCATCCTTGAGGCTCGGTCCGCAGGAGCGCGGGCCTCTCGGTCCTGGGGGGCAGCGGAGGTGAGAGGCCCTGGCAGGGGGACTCTGGAGCCACCGGCGGCCCTGTGCCCCTTGACCCTGGCCTTGGCAGCCTGGCACTGGCCTCAGGGCGCTCTGCACCTCCGTGAGGGGCTGCAGGACAGGTGTGAGTCCTCGTCCCTGCCAGAGTGTGACCTCCCCACGGGCACCCTCCCCCCCCACCACCCAGGGCTTCCAGGCAGGGCCTGCTAACCCTGCAGTTACGTAAAGCGTGGGGGAAGGTCAGGGTCTTCCTCGCGGCTCCCTGCCCTGGGACCCCAGGCCTTGCAAGGTGCCCAGGACAGGCCTCGGGGGGCTGGGCTAGAGGCCTCAGACCTGGGGCCAGGGCTGCGGGGACTTGCCGGGGTTCGGCCCTGGCCTTGGTCCCCTGCCTCCCAGCCCGAGCTCTGGCCCTGACCAGAAACCTTGGAGAAGGCTCCACTCTGGCTCCGGCGTGTCCCCGGAGAGGAGGGCGGGAAGCCAGCAGGGGCACGCTGACAGAGGAGGCGCAGAACTCAGCGACGTCAAGTCACCGGTTTGCCAAAAGCAAACCCCTCTGCCGGCTTCTCCACGGGACGCTGTCCAGGCCCTGGCCGGCCGCTGTTGTTGTTGTTCTGTTTTTGGGAAGGGCCCGAGCCTCCCCCGCCCCCTCCGCCCCCGCATGTGGGAGCCACAACCGTGCGGAGCATTTTCCGCGAGCTCAGCAGAAATCCGCCAGGAGGTCAAGGACCGCGAGGGCCCATCCGTCATGAGGACACAGGACGGCGTTCACTCCCAGGCAGGGGATGAAAACAGGCAAAACAGACGGCCCCACCCGCCCCTCCGCCTCGTGAGAGCAACCCTGCCTTTTACAGGAACTTAGCAGCCAAATCGCTTAATGTGATTATAATAATTATTTCTTTACTAGAAATTGTATCAACAGCCTCTTTTGAAATCTCTGCGGGGAGCAGCTCCGGAACGCTGCAGGGAGGAGGGCGGCAGAGGGGAGGCGAGGGGGCTGCATGGGGGCTGGCCCCTGTGTGCACATGTGTGCGTGTCTGCTCACATGCGTGCGAGATGTGTGTGTGTGTGTGTATGTGCATGTGTGTGTTTGGTGCACATTCTTGTGCATACACATGTGCACTGCGGGCACCCGTCCGTGTTTACATGCCCGCGTGTGTGTGCATGAGTGCACGGGGTGTGCATACGTGTGCGCTCACCGTGCTCTTATCACTCTGGGTGTGCAAGGACACACAGGTGCGCGTGATCTCATGGTGTGCCTGGCGTGTCCACACACGGCTTATGTGTGTGCATGCACACGTGTGTGGACCTAGGCAGGGCTGCAAGAGCCATTTAAGGGCCGTGAAAGTGCACGGTTTCCATGGTGACCCTGGGCCAGCCTGGCGCCGGGGAGGGCTCTGCCGCTGCCCTGCCCTGCTCCGCGTGACCCCACCGCCGGCCGCCCAGCCTCCCCCTGCCTCCCTCCCTTTCAGGGTGCTGCTCTCCCTTCTGGGGACCCCACCCCCTTCCTGGGGCCGCCTCTCAGAGAACCTGAGCTTCTCCCTCATCCCACAGAACGAACGCCCGGCCCCGCCCCGCCCCGCTGCCCGGTGTGGAAACCTCGTTCTGTCCCCGTGTGGTCACTGACCGGCCTGACTTTGAAATCCGCTGAAAGGAGACCTTTCTCTCGGGGGCCAACGTAAACAGCCCGTCATGTTAAATCATGTTCTCTTCCTCTCCCGCGCTCGGCCGGCCCCTGGGGTGCCCGGGGAGGGCCCGGCCCCCTCCTCACTCTGCCCCTGGGCCCGGCCTCTGTCTTGTGTGCAGCTGCTCCCGCCAGGGCCGGGTCAGCCCTGCCCAGCTCCGCGCACAGCCAGGTGGGGGTGGGGGGGGGTGGGGAGGGGGGTGCACGGGGCCTCCTCACCCCTGAGGGCCCCACCGGGCTCCGCTGACCCTCCCCCCCAGCCTGGCCTCCTGCCCACAGGCGTCCCCACGTCCTGTCCCGTCTTCTCGGAGCCCGCTGAGCCGCCCACAGCCCATGCCACGTCCTGTGGCTCCTGGGCCTCGTGCCAACATCTTTCAGGCCACCCCTGAAAACCCACTAAAACCCCCACTTCTGCTCCTGACCCTGCCCCAGGCACCCCAAATCCAGCCCCACCGCACCCCGTGCCCACACCCAGGGGGTCCCTGTTTGTGCGTGGGAGAGCCTGGTCTTCCTACGGCTTGCTGGATGGGGGTCTCTGGGCAGAGGGTCAGGCTCGGCCCCGTCCTGAGGTCACGCCTGCCTCTCAGGAAGGCCCTGGAGCCCCTGCCAAGGGCCGCGGCCCCTGCTGCGGGCGCAGGTGCCTCCTGGGCGGGGCCTCTCTGGCGTGATTTTCTCAGCTGTGTGTGGATCAGGAGGGCTGCCCTGTCCCTGTGGTTCCCGCCAACCCTCCACGGTGGCCCTCCCAGAGGCGGCTGCATCCCCCCATGGCTCCGAGAGCGGCCGTGCACCCTCCCAGGACAAAGTGGGGCCCACCCCCGCCCACCGAAGCCCCGCAGCCCACGGGCAGCTCCCGCCCCACTCAGCCAGGTCCCCGAATCAGGTCCAGCCCACTTTCTCCCCTGAAGCCAAATGCATCACATTAGAAGCTCAGACTCGACCCTTCTTTTCACTAAAAACGAGGTGTCAGCTTCGCCCAGCTGCTGGCAGGGGTCGGGCACCATCTCACCGGCCTGGGAGCGCAGTCTCCGCTCGGTGCCTCGGGCGGGGCACCCCGTGGCCTGTGCAGCCCCTCCCAGTCCCCCTACCCTCCTCTCCTTCTGCAGAGGGGCCCTCCGTCCTCCGGGCACCCCACGCTCTCCTCTCCCTCTGCCCCGCACCTCCCATGGGCCCAGCCAGCCTCCCCTCCCCTGCCCCTCACCTCTCTCTCTGCCGCGCTTCTCCCGGCCGCCACGTCCCGCAGACTCTGGCTCAGAGCCGCGGCCTCCCTCTGGTGGGTGGCGATGGCTCCCTCGAACTGGGCCTGGAGGGCCTTCAGCTCCTGCGCGGTGGTGCGGATGGTGGCCTGGGGAAAGCAGAGAGCCCGCGGTGGCACCCAGGGGCCAGCCTGGGGCACGGGCAGCTGGCAGTCTGCTGTCCTGGGACCAGGCGGCAGCAGGTGGGGCCGGGGCTGGAGCTGGAGTGCTTATTCTGGGGCCGTGGTGGGGCAGAGGCCTGAGGGGCACCCCTGGGAAGGCCCCCGTGCCCCCCACCCTGTGCCTTTCCCCTGGGGTCCCCAGGCTGCCAGGCAGGGCAGGGTGGGCAGCAGGGGCCCAGCTGGGGTCTCAGGCACTGACCCCTTTCTGCTGTGTCTGCTGGGTGCTGAGGGGACAGGAATGGCCACTTGGCCAATAAGAAGAGGCCCCGCCCTCGAGTGACACCGGCACTCGGGACCACTGTGACCCGGCAGTGGAGCTCTGCCCTCGTGGAGTCCTGGTGCCCACGGCCACAGGCAGGGACCAGGACAGAGCTTTGGTTCGCGCCACGCTTTCCTGCCCATGGAGACACCGGGGAAACCGAGGTTCCAGCGGGCAGGGGAGGGAGGGAGACGTGGTGTGGGTTCGTGGTCTGCCAGCCCCTGCCGGGCGCTGCTCACGCCGGCTGTGCGTGCCCTGGCTGGGTGCGGGGGGCTCACCTCGGCTTGCTCCTGCCGGCGCCGGGCCTCTTGCTGCACCTGCTCCAGCTCGAGGGTGGCCCTGGAGAGCTCCTGGCCCAGCAGGCCGAGCTGGGCGTCTTTCCGCGACAGGGCCTGGGCGGACGGGTGCGTGAGACAGAGCTGGGGCTGGGGGAGGCGGCAGGCAGAATGCGGGCGCCAAAGCCCCCGCGGACACGGACACGGCAGCTCCCGTCTCCACACCCTGCCGCGGGGAGGAGAGGCAGCGCCCACAGAGGCCGCCCTGAGTCCTGGGTCCTTCCCCCACCCCGTCCGATGGTGCCCCCCTCACGAGGCGCCCTCCCCTTCCCGCACCTGTGCGAAGCCGCGGTTCCCGGCGCAGGCCGGGGCCTCCCGGACCACGGCCCCTCCCTGCAGGCCACGCTTCCCACGTGCGAGGAGGAGGAGCCACGCATGGCCCCTAAACACCCCAAGTACCCGCTCGCTAATGGCGGACGGACGCCAAGGGGGCGAGGGTGGAACACTGCTCCCCCGGCAGGGCTGGGGGAGGGGGCAGGAACCCGGCAGCGCCAATCACAGTCATGGACGCGTGTCCTCCCCGCGCCCAGGCTCCTTTGCGTGAAGGCAGCCTGGAGACACGCGTGTACCTTGCGGGATGACCAACTTTTTTTTAATTAGAGACAGGGTCTCACTTTGTCACCCAGGCTGGGGTACAGAGGTGCAATCACAGCTCACTGCAGCCTCACACTCAAGTGATCCTCCCACCTCGGCCTCCCAAGTGGCACGTGCCTGGGACTACAGGTGTGCGCCACTGCGCCCAACTAACGTTTTTCTATTTTTGAGAAGATGGGGTCTCACTATGTTACCCAGGCTGGTCTCCAACTCCTGGGCTCAAGCGATCCTCCTGTCTCAGCCTCCCAGAGTACTGGGAGTACAGGCGTGCGCCACCACACCTGGCCCAGCAACTCTTGCTCATAACATCAACGAAACTGGGCACAACCCACCGTGGGAGACCAGCGAAACAAGGAGCTCCGCCCACCGGCAGGACCCCCACAGCTGTGACGGAGCAACAGAGCCCGGGACACACGGGCGCAGATGGACGCCAGGATGTGCTGGTACCCGAAGAAAGAGGGGCCCAGGAGACAGCAGGGCGTTCCCACACCTCTTGCGTTAAAAACGGTGGGTGGGGGATCACACGATGTATTTCTATCTGGAGGAAATCTCTGGGAGATTGTCTGGTCCCTGGAGGGAGCTTCCCGAGTGAAGACTGTCTGTGCTATTCACGGCGGGCCCTGGGGCCACATCTGACCTGGGTGGGGCCACACCTGACCTGGGGTGGGCTCCTACTGCGCCTGAGGGTGGGGCCGTTTGTGCGGGGGACACCACTGACGGGGGGCTGGGGCCTGGAGCCTCGGGACATCAGCGCAGCCCCCCAGCCTCCAGGGAGCAGGGCTGGAGACTCACTTCGACTGCCACGGCCAACCCGGCTTTCTCTGCTCCGTGTCCAGGACGACGGACAGATGCCATGGGCCAGTGGCCTCTCTGGGCCCACTGCGTGACCACAGTCAGTCTCACCCAGGCCGACGGCCACAGCCAGCCCCGCAGGGAAACCCCAGTAAAAACTCCAGATGCCAAAGCTCAGCGGAGCTTCCTGGTTGGGGGACACCGACGTGCTGGGAGGGTGACCTGCCAACCCCACGGGGAGGGGACAGAGCTCTGTGTCTGGGACTTGCCCAGACCCCAGCCTGTGTCTGTTCTCTTGGCTGGTCGTGATTTACGTCCGTCACAGTGAAGCCGTAACAGCGAGCGCGGGGCCTTCCGAGTCCCCGGGTCGTTCTGGCGAATTGTTGAACGGGGGTCATGGAAGAGCCCTGACATGTGAAGTGAGGGTGGCCTTGCTGGGGACGTGCCCCGGGGGTCCGCGCTGACTCCAGGTCACGAGTGTCAGCGTCGCACTGCGGGGGAGGAACAACAGCGGCTCCCGGGGCGCAGCGTGAGGGAAGGGGCAGGAGGGGACTCTCTGTAGGGGGTTTTCTGTGTTTTAAACCAGCTTTGAAGTTGAGGCTCCCTTGTCCTGTCCCTCCCTGGAGCCCACACTGGGTCCCCCGAGACACGCAGCTCTGCGTGAGTCTGCCGCACACGCGACTGCACGCCTTCCCCACGGGCCTCACTGGGAGGGACAGCCGGAGAGTCTTCGCTGACGCTTTAGGCAAAACCTCAGCAAAGACCGAGGTGCGGCAGTCGCCGGGGTGAGGGCTTCGATGGAGGGCGAACAGAAGAGAGCAAGTCACACTCGTGCTCGGTGGGCGGAGAACCGAGCATCGGAGCAAAGACGCTGCTCCCGCGCCAGCCGCTGTCTTGGACTCTCGCTCCACGTAGAATTCCTTTTCTTCGCCGTGGAAGTAAGACCTTCTGAGGACCGTCCTGTGACTGAAGCCGTCATAGTTTCCCGGGACGCTGCGGAATTTGCCCTTCAGGCCGTCGGCTCCCCCCACCCCACTTCTCTGCTCTGCTGCTCTAAGGGGCCTCCTGACAGGAAGGGCCGTTGTGGGGGGTCCAGGGAAAGGGCAGCCGCTGCCCTGGCAGCAACGGCCCCCAGCCTGGCCTCTGTGCCGGGCCTTGTCGTGGACATGCAGCCTGTGGCATCTTCCTAGCTGGTCTTCTTTTGACTGAGCCCCCTCTCCCTGCGCTGTGAGTGACATTGGGAAGCTGCAACCGTGGTCACATGAGAACAGACAGTGTGGCCCAGTGGGTGGTCTTGGGTGGCAGTGACGGTCTACCTAGGTCCTTGAATGACCACCCTGTCCCCAGGCGTGTTGCTCCCCCCACCCCAGCCTCTTTTCTCATCTATCCAGTGAGGATGATTCCAACATGGCCCAGGGTCTTTGGACCCACCCTGCACCGCCTTTGCCTGGCTCTGCTCGGCCTCAGCCTCTCCCCATCCTCCCTAGCCCCAGCCTCTCTCCCCATCATACCACCCCCTGCTCAGGAACATCCAGTGGCTCCCTATCACCTGGCATTCAAGGCAGGTGGAAAAGTCTGGACTCTGAGGGTAGCTATTACAGGGCCAGTGTCTGAGTCTCAACAGCTGGTGGGATGGAAGGATGGCTAGGTGGGTGGTTGGTAGTTGTGTGCTTGGACTGGTGGTCAGGTGAGTTGGGCACATTGGACGTGGGGTGATTGGGTGACTGGCTGGCTGATCAGGTGGATGGATGGATAGTCAGACACATGGGTGGATGGCTTCATATGCGGATGGACAGCTGAGTGTGTGGACAGACGGAAGGAAGCCAATGGATGGATGAATGGTCACGTGAGTGAGGAAGTGGCTGGCTGCGTGAGCATGGGGTGGTCAGGTGAGTGAGGAACAGTCATGTGGATGGATGGCTGGATGCATGGATAGCAGGACGGATGTTCAAATGAACTGGTGGATGGACAGACTGATGGTCAGCTGTGTGGATGGACAATTGTGTGTGAGCATGGATGGCCACGTATGTGGGTAGAAGGTGGATGCATGGAAAGCAGGATGGCTATGCCAGTGAGTGGATGGATGACAGACAAGTGAACGCAAGGACAGTGAAATGCACAGATGGATGGGTGGACAGAGATGTGGGTGGATGATTGGATGGATGGATGGATGGGTGGATGGGTGGGTGGATGGGTGGATGGATGGATGGATGGAGGGGTGGGGGATGGATGGATGGATGTCTGGGTGGGGGAACAGATGGGTGTATGGGTGGGTGGAGGGATGGATGGATGGATGGATGGGTGGGGGGATAGGTGGATGGATGGATGGATGGGTGGGGGATGGATGGATGGATGTCTGGGTGGGGGAATGGATGGGTGGATGGGTGGGTGGAGGGATGGATGGATGGATGGGTGGGGGGATGGGGGGATGGATGGATGGATGGGTGGGGGGATGGATGGATGGATGGATGGGTGGGGGGATGGATGGGTGGATGGGTGGGTGGAGGGATGGATGGATGGATGGGTGGGGGGATGGGGGGATGGATGGATGGATGGGTGGGGGGATGGATGGATGGATGGATGGGTGGGGGGATGGATGGATGGATGGATAGGTAGGTGGGTGGATGGATGGATGGGTGGGTGGATGGATGGGTGGGTGGGTGGACAAATGGATGGATGGATGGGTGGAAAGGTGGGTGGATGGATGGATGGGTGGATGGATGAATGGATGGATAGGTGGGTAGGTGGATGGATGGATGGATGGGTGGGTAGATGGATGGGTGGGTGGATGGATGGGTGGGTGGGTGGACAGATGGATGGATGGATAGATGGGTGGAAAGGTGGGTGGATGGATGGATGGATGGATGGGTGGATGGATGGATGGGGAGGTGGGGAGGTGGGTGGGTGGATAGATGGATGGATGGTTGTGTGTATGGGTAGGTGGGTGGGTGTCTTTCCACCAGGGCTGCTCTGGAAGACCAGCGCTGCAGTAGCAGTGACCTGCAAAGGCTGCATCCACCTGGGCAGTGGCCCTGTGTGGGCCAGAGAGGACAGGCGCGGTGGGTGAGAGCACCCTCACTGCCCCCCAGCCCCACCATCACCTGCTGCATCTCGTGCTCCAGCTGGAGGAGGCTCTCATCCCGCTCCTGCTTCAGGCTCTGAACTTCCTCTCTCAGAGCCTCCCTCTCAGATGCGCTTCTTGCCGCCAGCTCCTTCTCCTGCTGCAGCCGGCACGCAGCCGCCTCCTTCTCCTCTGCCAGGGCCAGGCTCAGGGTTTCCTGGGCCAAGGAGGAGGGGCGGGCTTGAGGTCAGGGCACGTGAGACTGCTGGTGCCGGCAGACCTGTTCCTGGGTCCTGGGGGTTGTCCAGGCCAGCCGCACCTCCTTGTCTTCCCCAAGGGGACACAGGAGCAAGGAGGGTCTCCTGGGTCTCAGCATCCACCGCCCCACATTTATCTGTCTGTGACCTGTTCCCGTCTCCACAGCGCGCCACTGATACGCAGGGGTGTGGAGACACATCAGACCAGGCCTCCGGGGAGGGGACCGGTGGGAGGGCTCCGACGGTGCCAGGCCCCGTCGAGCCCCCCTCTCAGGCTGCAGCCAGGTCGTCCGACACCCGGTTTGGCCTCTCCTGGGAGGGAAGGGCCTGCCCCGAATACAAGCTCCGGGGGAGCCTGGACACCCCCTTGAACCGTGAGGGGCGCGCGGGTCCTCATCCTCCCCCCAACCCAGGCACCTCCACCGCTGAGCTCAGCCTCCCAGGCCCCTCCCACCAGGGGTCTGCCCTTTTGGGGACGCGGTAGAACCCTGGCAAGCGGCCAGATGGGCCGCTGGGAAGCAGACCTTCTCCCTCTGGAGCCGTGCGAGGTCCTCCCGGTGGGCCAGCGCCTGGCTCTCCAGGGCCGTCTGCGCGTCCCGCTCCTGCTGCGCCACCTGCCGTAGGAGCCGCCCCACGTCCCGCCGCAGCTGCGCCTCCTGGACCTCCCAGTCGCTTCTCAGCTGCTCTGTTTCCACTGTGGGTGACAGGTGTGTTGGGGCGTGGCCCCTGCACGTGGACCCCTGTGCCCTTTGGAGCTCCCCATGGAGTGACGGTGGCCAGGCCCAGGGACCGGGTGGCCGGCACTGCGGGCTGGGGCCCAGGGACCGGGTGGCTGGCACTGCGGGGTGGGGGCACTGCGGGGTGGGGCCCAGGGACTGGGTGGCCGGCACTGTCGGGTGGGGGCACTGCGGGCTGGGGCCCAGGGACTGGGTGGCCGGCACTGTCGGGTGGGGGCACTGCAGGCTGGGGCCCAGGGACCGGGTGGCCGGCACTGCAGGGTGGGGGCACTGCGGGCTGGGGCCCAGGGACTGGGTGGCCGGCACTGTCGGGTGGGGCTCAGGAAAAGGGCAGGAGCCACACACTGGTCCTGCGGCCGCAGCCCAGCTCTGAGCCTCGGGCCAGAAGCAGCCTGGTCAGGGCGCCTGCCTGCCCCTCACAGGCGAGGGGTGGCCGACTCGTCCAGCCACACGAGCTCCAGGCCCACGCTGTGCCCTGCCGGGTGCGGGGTGGGGCTGGGAGCAGCACACGCGGGGACTGAGCTGCATTCCAGCGGCTGCGGGGGCGGGGACAGAGGGGGCCACGGTGGGAGCACCTTGCACAGCCTGCTGAGCCCGCCAGGCGCTCTGGGCCTCTCGCGCCAGCTGCTCCTGCTGAAGCTGCAGCTGCATCGCCAGCTGTTGGGCCTCAAAGAGGCTGCTCTCCAGGGAGTCCCTCTCGGCCCTGCGGAGAGCACCGAACAGCGGGCACGTCGCCCACAAGGTCCTGCCCGCGGTTTCAGCGCAGAGCCCGGGCCGGGCCAGTGAATCAGAAACCGACAGGCTGTCCCGTTCATTTTGAATCTCTGAGAATCAGTTAAATCCTACATAAACGTTATGTTTCAGATGGAACAAAAGGGTGAATTAAAAAATAAGAACAAAACAACTCAGAACTATAAAAACAGTAGAAAAAATATAAAAGAGTATTTTATAATCTTCTTAAGCAAGACACAAAAGCCAGAAGAGAAAAATAAGGAGGCCAACAGGTCTGAATACACTAAAAGAGAGGAAGGGGTAGTGTTTCTGCAGAAAAGATTCCATAAACCAACTTAAATGATGAGGGACAGAGTTGGAGGAAAATCTACACTGAATATACAAAGGGTTAACAGCCATCATATACAAAGAGCTCCCACAAATAAATGACAGTCAGCTATCCTACAGAAAGATAGGAAAAATGACTGTTATTCACAAAGAAAATGCAAATGGCTAAAATAGCACATGAAACTTGCTTGATGTCGTTAGACCTCAGGGAGATTCGAATCACAGTCATGCATCAGATTAGCAAAAGCTTGAAACAGTGACAATATCCAGTGTTGGCAGGGGTGTGAGGACCATTTTGGGGTGGGGAGGGATCTCAAAACTCAAAGTGTGCATCTCCTTGACCCAGAAATCCTGCTTCTCGGTGTCAGTTTTGCGGACACACTCGTGTGCTGGCTGCATCCTCACACACACAATGCTCCCCCTGGCCTTTCCCGGGGCCGTGCGTGCACTCAGCTGAAACGCCAGCACATGCAGGAGTGTTTCTAGGAATCGTGGCTCATCCTGTCTCTGGAGCACATGCAGTTTTCAACAAGGACAAGGAGACTCCACTGCCTGTCCTCTTGCCATGGAAGGAGCCACCCCAGAAGCGACCTTCCCAATTAGAACTTCGCGCCATGGTGGTGCCATTATGTAGAAAAGGCCCAGGTGTGTCGGCGCAGCCTGAACGCCTAACAACCGACTCGTCAGCCGTGAACCCGCCAGGCCCCACGGGCAGGTTCCATCATCGCCACGCTCTGCCCTGTGCCGGGTGCCCGCCGTGAAAACCAGCTACTCACACGCCACACCACAGAGACCCAGACCTAGACACCCGCAGGAACTCCAAGCCGGCAAGTGCCCGATCTGGAACAGACCGGGTCAGGGCGGGCCGTGGGCCG
Organism: Eulemur rufifrons; assembly: GCF_041146395.1. Taxonomy (NCBI): domain Eukaryota; kingdom Metazoa; phylum Chordata; class Mammalia; order Primates; family Lemuridae; genus Eulemur; species Eulemur rufifrons. The sequence goes on from NC_090983.1 coordinate 1,014,974, forward strand.
TGGGGGACTTGGAGCCCCTGGCTGGATCCCGCCCCAGTCTCTCCTCCAGCCCCGGCCCCATCCAGGGCACAGCGCATCAAAACCTTCCAGGGTCCCGATGTTTGCAGAGAGAGGTCCCCCGAGGCCAGCCCCAGAAACCTCCCTCTCTGCCACGCTGTGCCCTGACCCCGTGCCAGCCCCTCCCCTCATGAACACCCCCACACCCCACCCCGTGCTGGCCCCCACCTGCGTCTGACCATCCCCTGCCAGGCGCCCTTCCCACCTCTGCACGTGGAAAATTCTCCCCTCGCGTCCGCTCAAACCCTCCTCCTCCTGGGTGCCCGCCTGGTCCCCTCTAGGGCTGCGGCCTCTGGGCTCTGATGTTGGACGTCTTTGCCTGGAGCCTGGACCCCGAGTGCGTGTCCAGCCTCTCTCCATGGGAGCCCAGGGCGACTCAGCCACGGTGGGCCTGGGCGGAGGCCGGGCAGCCGGGAGGTGCTCTGAGCAGGGGCGAGGCCGTGTGGGGCGGGGCCAGCAGGGACCCCCACCCATCTCACTGGCTGACGAGTAGGCCACACTCCACGCCCTGAGAGCAGGTCCCCCGTGTGGCAGCCTTGCCAGGGCCTGGCAGTGGGGGGCCCTAGGGCCTCAAGAGCTGGGTCCCCTTTGTATAGCAGACCCGTGGGAGGTCCCCTCAGAAGCAACTGCAGCAGGACTTCACGCACACGATCGTCACCAGTGTTACCCGAGAGCTCATCACACCTGTGGCGTCCACACGCTCTGGCCCCACGAAGCCAGCCAGGTAGACACACAGAGTGCCAGGCAGGTGGCCCAGGACAAGTCCTGGAGCCGCCCTGTTGCCAGAAGCTGGGCTGGCTGTCTTGACACGCTGGTCAGCGGGCTGTGACTCTGGGGACCGCAGGGCTCAGTGGGCAGGGTCGAGTCCAGGAGCTGCGGGGACAGGATCCGGGCTGCTGGGGGCTCTGACCAGGCTGTGTTCTGCACAGCAGACGCTGCAGGGAGGAAGGTCCTCCACCCCCTGGTCCTCTGAGCGCCTGGGACCCAGGAGGGCGCATGGCAGGGTCCAAGCCGGAGCAGCCTCCCTCCGGTTTCCGGCCCACTTCTGCGCAGCGTGTGTTTGCAGGAGAGCTGTGTCCGTGAGGAAGCTCAAGCATCTGGGACGCTGAGGTTTCTCGTGCCCCAGATTCTGGAATTCCAGGAGGAAATCTTTTCTGCAAAAAATACTTTGATCTTCCTGAGAAGGGCCGCTGAGGTGCAGAAAAGCCACCAACTTTTGGATTTCCGCAGAAGCCACAGGACCAGTTCAGCTCACCAGGCAACAGCCCACGGGCACCCACTGTTCCTGTCTGTGAGCACCATTCCAGCCTCCAGAAGTTGCCCCTAACGGCCCTGGGATCACTCTGCCCCCACTCTTGGCCTCAGACCCTGCCCTGGCTCCAGGGATGGGCACGCAACCCAGGCCCGGCGACCAGAGCCCCGTGACTCCTGGCTCCCAGGGTCAGCACAGGGATGTCAAACAGCTCAGGGTGGCTGAGGGCAGCAGCTCTCGGGCCTTGTGGGGAGAAGGATGCACTGTGTCTGCCAGAGGAGGCAGCCTGAGTGGCCACATGACCACCTCTCAGGGCAAGCGGGCCTGGGAATGAAATCTCCCCATAGTCAAGCAGCAGAGGGAGGGAGAGGCAGGATCCTGAGGGCACTGTGGGAGCGCCTGGATCCAGCCTTGCCTGAAGGTGGTGCACCTTGAACTCCTCAGATCCTCAAGCAAGACCTTCCACATCTGCCTCCCACTGGCTACTTGCTACCTCTGTAGGATGGCGGCCCCAGGGCTCTTACTGGATTAGCCTCTTCTAGATGCCGCCCCCACCCCAAATACACCGTTTGCCCCTCACTCACAGCCCGTCTCACATGCAGTGACACACGCGCCCTGCCCCACATCACTGTCAGAGTATCACCCCATCGAGGGCTCCCCGAGGGTGAGGCCACATGGGACGCACCCTCACTGGCAGGGCTTCGGGTACCTGAGGTCAGCTGCCTCCTGGGCTGCGAGCTGGCCCTGCCGGTCCCCGGCCCCCTGCGTGGCCAGCAGCTGGGCCCGCTCCGCAGACAGAGCATCCTTCTCCTGCCGGGCGCGCTGCAGGGCGTCCAGCTGGCTCTCCCGGTCCCGCAGGCTCTGTGCCAGCCGCTCCTCCAGGGTCCGTTTCTCCCACGTGAGCTGAGGGAGAAGGGGGGGAGAGTCCCGCAGAGGAAGCGTGAGCAGGAGGGGGCGGGGGGGGGGCCTCCGGAAGGGAAGGAAGGACATCGGCAGAAGATGCTTCGTGCAGAGTGGCACTGGGTGGACACGAGGCGTGCTGCACCTCGGAAGTGCGTGTGTGTCTTTACAAAAGAGGGGGCGTCCGCTCCGGGACCCACGAAGGGGATGGTGTTGGGCTGGGCGCTCCCGGAGAGGAGCCAGCTGCCCATGCAAACGGCAACACTTGTTGGACCTCAAGTGTCCAGGGGGCAGGAAATGTTACAGGGAAACGGCAAGAGAAGGTAACAGGTGACCACATCATTGCAGGCCGACACTTCCGTCAAGAACGTCATGAACATCTAGACCAATGTCACAGGAGTCAGAGGCCTCAGAGAGCCGCAAAGGCAGCTGGGACTGAAGGAGCCAAGACCTTGGAGAGGAGGGGACGCGGGGGCAGGAGCCCACCACTGTGTCTCTCCTCTCCTCAAAGCGTGCGCTGCTCTCACAGTCTGGGCGGAGAACCGAGTCGCCAAGGAGAGCGCCTGGCAGCTCCACGGCCCTCAGGAGCACACACGCTGGGGTCCAGAGCCGCCGGGGCAGGGCGGCTCAGAGAAACACCCCAAGTTTCGAGTTTTATTCAGAGAAGGGCGTGGCCCTAGTAGTAGTGATGAATCAGAAATAGAAAATGCCTCGTGAACACTGAGGCTCGGTGCAAACCGTCCCAGTCACTGACTGGGTTACAGGGACGGCCCGACCTTCACTGCTGCCCAGAAGCAAAAGAAAATCCTCTCTGGAAGAAGTTCTGCATCACAAAGCTCCTCAGATTATTTCTATGATTTTTCTATATGATACCTGGCATTTAAACAACACGACCGGGCCTACCCAGGGGTGAAACCGCGGGACGAGAAGCGCACGTGTGGAGAATGGCGCAGAGCCCCCACCCGCCGTGCAGAGCGCGGAGCTACCAGACACAGACGGAAACAGCCGAGCAGCACGTCAGCAAGAGGGACGGCAAGAGCTGGACACTAGATAGAAATAACATGATTTAAAGATACAATAACCAAAAGCAATCAATTCCTGGATGGGGTCAATGGCAGAGTAGACAGAGGACTGCTGACCTGGAAGACGACGGAAAGGACGTGTCCACGCTGAATCTTGAAGGACACAAGGTTGGAAAACACAGAAGACGTCACAGACACCTCGGCGAGGTAGGAAGGCCCACCGTGTGTGTGGCAGGGCCTCAGAAGGAGAGCGGGGAGAATATTCGAACAGATCATGCCAAGAATTTCCCAAACCTAATAAAATACCTAAAGCTATAGATTTAACAGGAACCATAATGCCCCGGGAGGATAAATTAAAAAAAAAAATGTCATTTAGATACCATAAAGTTTCTGGATACCAAAGCTAAAGAAATGTGTCTTTAAAACTCAGAGGAAAAAACGCATATTACCTTTAAATGAGCAGCAATAAGACTGACGTTTGACTTGTGAACAGCAACAATGAAAGCCAGAAGGTAATGGACCGACTTGATAAATTGCTGAAAGAAAGTAATTGCTATCCGAGCATTCTACACCCCGTGAAAATATTCTTTGAAAGTAAAGACCAGGACTTTCGGCTTCTGATAATGGTGAAGTCGATCGTTGAAGTCCAACCCTCCTACCCAGAGTAATAGGAAAGCTGTACAACATAATACTGCCCAATAATCTGCTTGACGGCATTAGAGAGATACCAAGGCAGTCAGGTCCCGGGGGGCTGGATTACAGAGAGGAATGTATTAAAGCGAGCCTGAAATTCTACAGCAGATTTCCCCCTTAAAGTATTAGCCAAGTCCTAAGTGGCACAGGGCCTAGAGCCCAGGAACCACGGATAAAGCTTTGGCGAAAAGGCTGGGAACCTGGCCTAAGGCCTCAGCAGGATTATGAGACTGAGGAGACACAACTTGGAGTCCAGAGCTATCAAAGCAGCCAGGGCACGAGATACGAAGCTATTAGGGAGGAAGGAAACGCCCTGAGGTGGGCCCGAGATTCTATCTTGGGCTTTTTAATGGTGCTTTTTTTACGTATATTCTTGTAATTCACGAGCAGTATAGGGTCAAGGGACTAGGAATCTGAACGCAAATTGGCAGCTGAGGGTCTGAGATATCGGGTAGAATTTTTGGCAGTCTTAAAGAATTGAGAAAACGAAACCTGGAGTTTAGGGCTAACCCAAGAGTAGGGGCCCTGGCACACAGCCAAGACTTCCCGTTGGAAACACGGGAGAGTTATATTATACCCAGGGGTAAACCAGAAACGGACTGCTCTGTACAAAAGACTGAAACGCAGTTATAAACCAGCCAAATCTCAGACTGGACAAACGTGATCTGTTCCTACTCTGATTTCCCAAAGTCAGAAGCAAATTCCCTCTGAAAGACATTTATAACATTCAGAATCTCAAATTGTCTCTATAAATTATATTTACAAAAACACAAAGTCTGTCATTCAATCAAAAATTATTAAGCACTCCAGGAGACAAGATCAAATAACTGAAAACAAAGAGATCAAAGACAATATAAATAGACACATTAGGGGATCCAGATGTTGAAATTATCAAAGACATGAAAAATACTGCAATAAATGTGTTCTGGAACATACCCAAGAAGGTGGGGAATTTCACCAGATAACTGAAATGTGTGTGTGTGTGTGTCAGAGAAAGAGAGAGAGAGAGAGAGAGAGAGATTACAATGACCACTCACAAACCAGAGGTATTAGTAACATATTGTAGGGTTTATAACAACATATATAGAAATAAAATATTAATATGTAGTAAGAAGAGCAAAAAGGATGGGAGGGATGTCTTAGTTCATTTGTGCTGCTCCAACAAAATGCCTGAGACTGGGTAATTTATAAAGAACAGAAACTTATTTTCTCATGGTTCGAGAGGCTGGGAAGTCTAAGACCAAGGCACTAGCAAGTTTGGTTGCCTGGTGAGGTGCTGCCCTCTGCTTCCAAGAAGGCGCCTTGATGCTGCACCCTCCGGAGGGGAGGAAGGCCGTGTGCCCACGTGGGAGAAGGTAGGAGGGCAAGTGAGAGGAAGACGCTGCATGAAGCCTCCTCTGTGAAGGCCTCAGCCCCGGTCACGGGAGAGAGGAGTCCTCGTGGCCTGATCATCTCCTGAAGGCCCCACTTCTTAAAACTGTCAAACTGGCCACTGAGTTTCAACACCCATATTTTGGAGAGGACTCATTCAAGCCACAGCCAGGGATAAATATTGTTATAAGAGTCTTACATTATTCGTGAAGTCATATATTGTTTGGACATAGACTGTGCATATCATAATTTTAGGGTAATCATTAAAAAGTAACAAAAAGAAGTATAGCTAAAAAAATCAATAGAGAACATAAAATGGAATACTAAATAAATATGCAACTCAACCAAAAGAAGGCCAAAAAGGAAGAATGTAAAAATTTTAGAGAAAGATGAGACAAATAGAAAATAGACACCAACACGGTAGACTTAAATGAAGTATGTCAGCAATTACATTAAATGTAAGTGGTCTAAACACTCTAATTAAAAGGTAGAGATTGTCAAAGTAAATATAAAAGCAAGACCCAACAATACAGCTTTTTTTTTTCAAGAAACACAAATAAATGTACGGAAATGATATATCATAGAAACACTAAGCATAAGAAAGTTGGTGTAGAATGTCAAAAAGTAGATATCAAAAAAAAAAGAGTACTACTAGAGAAAAGAGGGGTATATGAGGGGACATTTTGTAATGATAACAAGTCCATTCATCATGAAGACATAAAATACCAAATGTGTCTGTACCTTAACAGAAATTTAAAATACATGAAGCAAAAGCTGATAGAACAATTCCACAATCATAGAGATTTTGATGCCTGTCTCTCAGTAATTGATATAACAAGTAGACAGGAGCCACTAACCAAACAAACAAGTAAGCAAAAAACAGTAAGGACATAGAAGATTTAAACACTATCAAGAGACTTGAGTTAGCTGATATTTCCAGAACACGACACCCAACAATAGCACAATGCACATTCTCTTCACATGAACAGGGACGTTCGACAAGATAGACGACAGGTTGGGCCATAAAACTTGCATCAACAGAGTTAAACCCATTCAGATAATAGGGAGTGTGTCCTCTGACCATAAGGGAATTATATCATAAACTGATAACAATTAGAAGTTTAGAAAATCCCCATATTTGGAAGTCAGGCAATATATGTCTCCATAATCCACAAGCAAAGGAGAAATCACATGAAAAATGAGAAAATAGTTTGAACTGAGTTATAATAAAAACACAACATGCAAAATTATTAGGGTGCAGAGGAAGCAGACACAGGCACAAACAGGAAATCTGAACAGATTAAATATTTGTTAAATAAATTGAATTCATGATCAGACCCTTTCCCGCAAAATGATCACTTGTAAAGCAAAAGTATCAATAACATATCGTAGGGTTTATAAAACATGTGCAGAAATAAAATAGCAACAAGAGAAAAAAGGAGGAGAAGGGATGTCTCGGTCCATTTGTGCTGCTAAAACAAAATACCTACTCTAGACAACTTGTGAAGAACAAAATTTATTTCCTCACAACTCGCCTGATTCAAATGACTTCATCAGTGAATTCCATCAAACATTTAAGGGAAAAATAACACTGATTTTACACAAACACTGTAAAGAAATAGAAGAAAAGGGAACACTTCCCACCTCAATTTATAAGGCCAGTATATCCTGATTCCAAATCTGACAAAGACGTTAAAAGGAAAGAAAATTATAGACCAATATGCCTCATAAATATAGATGCAAAACTTCTTAGCAAAATATCATAAATTGAATCTAAAAGTATGTAACTTAGGACTAAGTAGGGGTTATGTCAGGTATCCCAAGCTGGGATTAACAGCCAAAAAACTACCCAGTATAATTTGCCACTTTAACAAAATAAGGAGAACAATATGATCATCTTAAAAGACCCAGACATGGGATTCAATAGCCCTTCGTGATCTTAAAATCTCAGATACCAGGAACGAAAGGGAACTTCCTGGATCTGACAGAGCATCTGTGAAAGGCCTACAGAGACACCGCATTTCCCGGCGAAAGGCTGAATTCTTCCCCACGGCTGGGGCCGGAGGGAGGACAGCCTCCCTCACCACTTCCATTCAACGTTGGTCTCGGGTCTCTGTGCAGTAAGGGAAGAAGAAGGAGAAATAAAAAGCTATTGAAATAAGTCAGCAGAACTGCTGTTACTCGCCGATGACATGCAAAACCCTGGCGTTTATACGGAAATTTGTCAAGGTCACGTGATTCAAAGTCAATGTAGGAAACTGTATTTCTATGTACTAGTAATGAACAAGGGGGAAATAAAACTAAGACAGCAGTATAATTTACAACATCAAATCTAGGAATTAACCTAATCAAAGTTGTGCAAGATCTCTACACTGAAAACCACAAGACATGGCTGTGAGAAATTACACACAGATGTGAAAATATAAGCCACACTCACAGACGGGAGACTCAGTACAGTTAAGACGCTCAGTCTCCTCAGACTCACCTACAAACTGAACACAATCCTATTCAAGGTCCTGGCAGGCTTTTTTGGGGGGAGGGGGGAGAAATTGATGAGCTGATTCTAAAACATATATGGGTATAAAAAGGACTCAGAACAGCCAAAACAGTCTTGAGAAAGAAGAACAGGTGGAAGTACTCACACTGTTCAATTTCAAGACTTACTAAAAAGCTGTACTAATCACGACAGTGGTTTTGGTGAAAGAATGAATAAATAGATTGATTTGCACAGATCAGCAAGTCCCGCACATATGATCAATTTATTTTCAACAAGTTGCCGCGGCATTCAAGAGTGACTGGAGAGCCTTTTCAAAAATGGTGCCGGAGCAACTGGATATTTGTACGAAAAATAACAGACCTTAGTTCCCACTTTGTACCATATACCTGTGGTTCTCACGCTTTAATGTGCATCGGAATTGCCTGGAGGGCTACTGCAAATACAGATTTCTGGGCCCTGTCCCAAGAGTTTCTGATCCAGTAGGTCTTGAATGCTCAAGAATTTGCACTCTTAACGAGTCCCAAGCGGTGATACTTAGGCTGCTAGTCTGGAAAGCCCCCTTGGAGAGCCACCAACAGAACATGAAAATTAACTTGGAACGGACCGAAAGGTGGAAGCCAGATGAAAACACAGGACCATATCTTCTCGCTCCTGGGCCAGGAAAACATTTTTCAGACAGGGCCTAGAAAATACTAATCACGAAATTAAAAAAGAAATTGGTAAGTTGGACTTTGACAAAGTTAAAATTTTCTGTCCTTTAAGAAAACATATAGGCAAGCCACACGTTTGGGGAAAATATTCACAGAACAGCTATCTAAGCATGATACATAAAGAACCCCTAAATAGCCATAATCAAAATACAAAAGCCAGTTTAAAAATTGACAAAAGACTGGAACATCGGCATGAGGCGTGTGAATATCCAATAAGCATGTGAATATGTGCTCAGCAACATGAGGTGCTGTGGAAATGCAATTAAAACCTCAGCAACATACAACCTTACACACACAGAACAGGTAAAAAATAAGAACAGACGACACCAAATGTTGACAAGGCCAAGGAGCACCCGGAGCTCTCTCCTATGCTGCTGGCAGCAGAGAAAAGTGATTCAGCCACTTTGGCAAACTGGCATGCAGTGTCTATAAGGTCAGTGCACACGGACCCACACGTGAGCCCACAGGTTCGCTCCTGTGCATTGACTCAGGAAAGGTGAACATGTATGTGCATGACTCACACAGGAAGGGTCGCACCAGCCCTGTCCGTCACAGTCCTAGACCGGAAACAGCCCGAATGTCCAACCACAGGTGGGCGAGTTAGCAAAGGAGGTTTCTTCACACCAGGGAATAAAAGAGCCTAACAAGGTGGATGAGTAAAAAAGGTTAAAGTCCCTAAAGCCACAGGGCAGAGTCTGAGCGGAGAGCGGCCGTGCGTCCCGGCCGTGACCTGGGCCTGGGCGGTGAGGGCTCCGCGGGCCCCACGTGGACAGACCGGCCTGGAAACACCCAACCCCTTCCAATCTCCACTGCGTCGACCCTCCTCAAGCGAAGTTAGCGGGGCGGGGATGGCCGCGTGATTAGCGGGGGCGGGGGTGGCCGCGTGATTAGCGGGGGCGGGGTGGCCGCGTGATCAGCGGGGCGGCGGTGGCCGCGTGATCAGCGGGGGCGGCGGTGGCCGCGTGATCAGCGGGGGCGGCGGTGGCCGCGTGATCAGCGGGGGCGGCGGTGGCCGCGTGATCAGCGGGGGCGGCGGTGGCCGCGTGCTTAGCGGGGCGGGGGTGGCCGCGTGCTTAGCGGGGCGGGATGGCCGCGTGATCAGCGGGCGGGGGTGGCCGCGTGATCAGCGGGGCGGGGGTGGCCGCGTGATCAGCGGGGCGGGGGTGGCCGCGTGGACGAGCAGCGAGCCAGGCTGCAGAGCCCCGCTCTGCGGCTGAGGACGGGGAGACAGCGGAGGACAGGACGAGGGCTGGGCATGCGGAAGGACGTCGAGGGACCTGAGGCCTGGGGTCCCCTGCCCCGCCAGAGGCAGTCCCTGGCCGCGGTGTGGACAGGCCTGATGCGATCCTGTTTCTCCGCGTGCCCCGCCCCCCGCCCCACCGGGGCAGCCCGGTCCCGTGTGCAGGCGTCGCCGGGCAGTCACACAGCGCCGTGCCGGTGTGCCCAGCCCGCAGGACTCCCAGCAGTGGCGGGACCTGCGACCCGGCCGCAGCCCTGTGGTGTGGACCGACGCTCTCACCTGGCCCACCTGCTCCTGGAGCTGGGCCTTCTCACGCCCGAGCAGGGCCGCCCGCCCCTCCAGCTGCTCCTGCTGCTGCTCCAGGTGCGCGCGCTCGGCCTGCACGTGCGCCAGCTGCTCCCGGGCGCCGGCCCACTCCCGCTCCAGCTCCTTCCGCTGCTCCCGCAGCTGGTCACGCTCCTGCTCCAGCTGCCGTGGGGGCGGCGCAGCGGGAGGGCTCAGCATCCCGCCCACGCACCCTCAGCCCGCGTGGGCTGACCACTCCCGCCCAGACCTGCCCTCCTCCACCCTCCCCCCAAACCCGCTCCTTGCTGGGGGGCGGGGTCAGTCCAGGAACGGAAAGATCTGGGAGGATGGATGGGAGGAGGGGCCTGGGACTGGGAGACCCGGTGCTGAGACAGAGTCTCTCACAGCTATGCTGGGGGAAACTGAGGCCCAAGGCAGGGCCCACCCACCTGGCCCTCACCTCACCTGGAGGACCAGGTGGTTCAGGGTGCCTTTGTCGTGAGCCAGCCCTTCCAGCAGGGCGGCCATCTGGGCCAGGGAGTCCCTTTGCTCCACGCCCTCTGACCTCAGCCTCCTCACGAGCAGCTCTAGGTCAGCGTTGCTGGACTCGGCCTGGGGTGGGGTACACCAGGGAGGGACCTGCAGGCTTCCGGCAGAGCTGCTGGTGCCAGGGAAGGGACAGCCCCACCTGTGGGGACCCAGGGCTCCAGGTGGGACAGGGTGGGAGAGTCCCGCAGTGGGGTGGCCTCTGGGTGTTGGGGCTCCTGCCAGAGGGGGGGCGGGCCCAGGGAGCGGCCCGCAGGGTTAAGAGCAGCAAGCGGTCAGAGTGAGGCCGAGCCCAGTGGTTGGGGACAGGAGAGGCTGCCGGTGACGTTGGGAACTCCGGTCATGGCTGAGGGCCCAGGTGGGCAGGAGAGAGGGCAGTGGGAGGCCAGTGAGGCCAGGGTGGGCCGGGCGCACGGGGAGAGAGGAGCCAGGCGTACCCGGGCCAGGGCGCCACGCAGGCCCTCCCGCTCGCTCTCTGCGACGTCCCTCTGCAGTTGGGCCGCGCTCAGCGCCTCCTGGGCCGACGCCAGCTCCCTCCTGAGCTCCGAGACCTTCTCCTCCAGCTGCTGCGGGCCCTCTCGCCTGAGGCCCAGGAGCAGAGGAGTGAGGCTGCCGCAGGGCGAGCTCGGCCGCCCCACGAGACCCCGGCAGGGCAGCGCCCTCCACGCCTAGGGCCGCCCACAGGGCTGGGGGGTGGGCGCGGGTGGTGCTCTCAGTCCACGCGTGGCTGAGGCGTGTGTACCCGCGCACACATGCTGGCGCGACCACTCCGCAGGGCCCACAGGGTGGCCGGGTGGCACGAGGCAGGGCACTGGGCAGGGAGCAGGAGTCTGGGTCTGGGGGTGACAGTCCAGCCTGGAGAGCTCTCGGCAACCCCCCTCACAGCCCCCGTCCCAGCGATGAGGCTGGAAACGGGCCATTCAGTGGATGAGGACGCTGAGGCCTGGGGGGACGTGAGGCCCACTGGTGGCAGAGCCGGGTCTCCGGGAGCTGCCGGCCCACCTGTCCTCTGGCACCCAGCGGCTCTGCCCCCCGCAGCAGCTCCTCCTTCTGCTGCGCCCCCGGCTCAGCCCCACCGTGTCTCCAGAGCTGCTTCTCCCTGGGAGCCGGAGGAGGTCGGGAAGGAGCACAGGGCTCCGGTCGCGTTCAGGGCACAGAGGGAGCCCCGAGGCACACAGGGTCTCCCCCCGAGGCCAGCCTCTGCCGGAAGGAGGGGACAGTCCCCTCCCCACATCCCTCCCCAGCTCCAGCCTGACCCTGGGGTCACACACCCTGTGCAAAGCTGCGCTCGGCGTCTGCCCACCCTTGGGGCCCTCGCTCGTCACCCGCAGCAGAGCCCGAGTCCCAGTGCTCCCCTCCCACCTGCCCCCTCCCAGGTCCCCTGGGCCTGGCCCTGCACCCCAAGCCACGGCCCACTCGCCTGCTCCCCTCTCCCCAGCAGCCTCCTGACGCCTTCCCGCTGCGACTCGTGCCCTGCCAGCTCACGCCGGGACCCCCGTCTCACCCTGCACATGCCTGGGCCCTTCCTGCCCTCCCCCCCGCCGGGCCCTGCCCCCCGCCAGGCCCCCTGCACTTTGCCTGGATCCCCCCAACACAAGGCTGGCAGATCCACCTGCATCTCTGTGCCCACCCCCCTGCACCCCTCAAGGGTGGGATTGGGCTCCCAGCGCCCAGTACACCGGCCACACGGAGCAGGAGCGGCCTCGGCCTCCATGGCTGCCGTGGGGTTGTCTCTGCTCCCTGCAGGGTGGGCCACCTCTTCCCTCTCTTTCCGCCTCCTGCAGGAAGGCTTCCTGACCTGCCACTCATCCAGCTCACGCCCAGCCTGTCCCCAGGCCCCTGCTCAGAGCAGGGCAGATGTGGGAAGCCCGGTTGAGCCTCTCTCAGGACTCAAAGGCCCGGGGGCTCGTGTCACAGGCCGTCACCACCAACCCAGGGCAGGAAGACTTGCACAGAAGCATCCAGAGCCACCAGATCCGCTGGACCAGGGGGGCACACAGGCCACCCAGTGGGGCACAGGGAAGTGGGGTTTTATGGTCCATTTTTGAAGGATGGGTGAGACCCCCAGGAGCGGGAAGGGAGGATTTCGCCCAGAGGGATTGGCAGGGGGGTCCTGGCACCCCAGGCCGAGGCAGGAGACAGAGCAGAGCCCGAGGGCCACGTGGGGCCGCCGTGCAGGTGAAGGGCAGCGGGGCGCACTCGGTCTCCCTTGTGGGACGGGCAGTCCGGGATGGTGCAGCCCAGGGGTGCCCAGACGAGGGGGACCCTCAGTGCATTCGGGGGCCGAGCGGGCGAGGGCTGACCTGGACAGGGCAGATTTTGTCTGGGAGACGCCGGCGCTTTCTCTGCCCTGCTGGAGGGTGGCGTGGAGGGAGGGCGCCCAGGCTGGCCCCCACCTCCTGCTGCCGGCCCCGCCCCCTCACCTTCCCAGGAGCTTGGCAGGCGCCTGGCCATGTGGTGCCTCCAGCCTGAGGGCCTCGCTGTGCGCCTCCTCCCGTGCCCGCTCCCGCAGGTCCCTCTGCGAGGCCCGCAGCTCCCACCGGCACTCGGACAGCTGCTCGCGGAGCCTGGCGGCCGCGGCCTGCGAAGCCTCCAGCTGCAGGTGCAGCTCCTGCCCGGCGGGGCAGCGGTGTGAGCCCCTCTAGCCCGGCAGGCCTTTGTCCACAGAGGCCAGCAGGGCTTCCAACCCCCCAGAAAGGACCCCGTAAGGCTGTAGCTTCCTCCCGGGGCTCAGGGGCAGGGCCTGGGGGGTGTCACAACTCTGCCTCCGGTGCCCCGGGGCTGGGCTGCCCACCTGTTCCCGCTGCCGCCGCCTCTGCAGGGCTGCCCGCACGGCCTGCAGCGCAGGGTCCAGGGCGGCTGGGGGGCGGGCCCGTGGTGGGGACCCCTCCTGCTGGGGCGACGCGGTGCGTGGGGGGCTCTGCAGCTCCTCCCCGGCAGTGCTGTGGCTCCAGGCCAGCTCCAAGCACCCAGCGTCTGCCTGGGCCTCCTTCCGGGCACAGAGAGGAAGGGTTATGGGGAGAGAGTGCAGGGCCACCACTTGGGAGGCCGATCACTGCTTTTCCCGCGGGAAGGACGGCAGACAGGCCCACACCTTGGTGACGCTCGCCAACACGCGCTGCAGGGACCGGACTTCGTCCCTCAAGCCGTCCTCGGCCACCTGGCCTCCACTGCGCTGGGATTCCTGCGGCAGGGAGGACTCGTCAGCGAGGCAGAGACACCGGCACAGCCGCCCGCTGCGCAGCCCCACGCACCAGTCTCTGCACGTCCGTCTCCAGGGAAGCGACGGTTCTCTGCTGCTGCCTGTTTTGCTCCGTGAGCTTCTCCACCAGCTGCGTTTGCTCGGAGAGTCTGGGAGAGGTCGGCGGGGCATGGGGTTGGGGGGGCAGAGAGCAGAGCCCAGAGCTCGGGGTGGGGGCCCTGAAGAGGGCCTGGCTCTGTCCAGACTCCCACTGGCATTGACCTCTTTGCTGGTGCTGGGGCTACCCTCTGGGTGGGCCTCAGTCCCTGGTCAGATCACATGCCTCTCCTGCTATAGAAGCTTCAGTGGCTTCTATAGCAATGGCTTTTTTTTTTTTTTGGAGACAGAGTCAGGCTAGAGTGCCGTGGCATCAGCCTCGCTCACAGCAACCTCAAAGTCCTGGGCTTAAGCGATCCTCCTGCCTCAGCCTCCCGAGTAGCTGGGACTACAGGCATGTACCACCATACTCGGCTATTGTTTTCTATATATTTTTAGCTCTCCAGCTAATTTCTTTCTATTTTTAGTAGAGACGGGGTCTCGCTCTTGCTCAGGCTGGTCTCGAACTCCTGACCTGGAGCAATCCTCCCACCTCGGCCTCCCAAGTGCTAGGATTACAGATGTGAGCCACCGCGCCCGGCCAGGTTCCTGCTTTTATCCACTTCCGGGAACCAACCACAAGGTTCCTTGAAATCCTCAACATCAGGGACGTCCTCACTCCTGCCTCCAGGGCACGGGGTGGGACCCAGGCCTCCCGCCTGGGGGATGTCCCGAGGCCACTGGGAAAGTATTTTGAACAGTGCACGCCACAGTTGACATGCCCTGGGGCCAGAATGTCAGGTGCACATCAGGGACCCGCACCGCATGCGAGTGACGAGTGACGAGTGACGAGGCTGCAGCTTGGAGCACAGCTGCTGGGCAGGCTGGGGGGCACAGGGTGTCCCTGCCCCTCTGGGCCTCCCCGTGTGCCCGGGTGCCCACCTGGCCTGGAGCGCCACCTTCTCCGCGTCCCAGCGGCCCTGCAGCTGCAGCATCTCCGCAACCTTGTCCCGCAGCTGCCGCCGCAGGGCGCTGCCGGCCGACAGCCGCAGGCTGCAGTCGAGGTTCAGGCAGGCAGTGTGCAGGCGCTGGGCTGTCCTGGCCGCGTCCGCCCGCATGTCAGCGAGGCCCCTGGGGGACAAGCGCGGTGCCCACGGCTGAGCCTCGGGACACACCTGTGGGCTCCAGCCTGGCCGACCGGGGGGAGCCCCCAGCTGAGGCACGACTGGCCGTGAAGGGGGGGAGCGGGGGGTGCGGCCAGGCCGGGCAGGACGGGCCTCAGCAGCCTTGGCAGAGACATCGGCCTTCGAGCCTCATCCTCCTCGTGGGCAAGGGGGCTGCTGTACCCCCAGGGCTTTCGGGGCAACCCCAGGACAGGCCCGTGTGGGGTGCCGAGCAAGGACTCCGTCCAGGCAGGTGCCCCCACAGCGCCCCAACACTGCTCTGCCCCCCCCCACTCCCTGGCGTCCCCTGCTGCCCACACCTGCTCTCCCTCCCCCACCAGCCGGCCGCCACAGGGCCCGTGAGGGATACCCGCGAGGCCTCACGGAGGCCCAAACCCCAGTGCCTGCTCCTCTCTACGGATGGGGCGCGGCCCCCGGTGGGGTGGCCGGCACTCACCTCTCGGTGGCTGTACGCAGCTCGGCCAGGTGCGTCCGGAGCGCCGTGGCCTGTCTCCACAGGAGGAGGAAGTCCCGGGTCTGAAAGCAAGAGGCCCGTGCCCACGTTGGGTGGGGCCCTCACCCACAGCCACTCTCTTCCAGATGCCTCGCTGGGCTGGCTGCAGGGGGCTGGAGTGGGCGGAGCCTCACCCACCAGGTCCCCAAGCCCCCACGCCCCACAGGCAAGTGAGCCCCAGGCTCCCCCACCCCGGGGCACAGTGCTGTGTCCCCTCCCAAGGAAGGGGCCGCACCGTGGTTCCCACCAGGGCAGCCCCCGTGAGTGGTGCTGGGTGCCCCACCCCTGAAGAGCACCTGCCTGCTGGTGGGGGCTGGGCGGGGGCTCTGGGGCCGAGAGCTGCCCAGGACCAGAGCTCCCCGGAGGCAGGACCCGGTGCCCTGTGGCGGGGGCACCTCTGCAGCACTCGGTTCCACCCTCCAGCTGGGCAGGAGGAGGACGGGCACACAGAGCAGTTCCTAGTCTACGGGGACCTGACGTCCAGGCGCAGGCCTGGCCCCGTCAAGGTGCCGGGGAGACAGAGGCAGAGGGAGGCGGACGGGGAAGCCGCCTGCTGAGCCAGGGCCGGGCGGATGAGGCTGCAATGAATGGGAGGTCTCTGTGCCGAGGGGTTGGGGGGCAGGAAGGGGCTGGGGCCGTGGGTGCTCAGTGGTTCCAGCCTTGCAGAGAACTAGGCTGAGGCCCAGCAGGCTCTCGGAGTCCCCACACCACCTTCCTGGTCCCCACCCTGCAGTCTCCTGCACGCTGACCTCAGGGACCCCAGAGGGGCCAACGACGCCCAGCGCTCTCCCGTGTTCCCGCGCCTCTCCCTGCCTGTCACAGCCCCACCCACACGCCCGTGTTGGCTTCACATGGCGGGCACTCACTTCCGCCTGGGCAGCCCACACAGCCGCCTCTTCCTCGTGAAGCCTTCCCTGACCCTCGCACCCAACCCCACCTCCGAGGTCACCCCGTGAGCCCAGTGACGCCTTGCTGTACACCTGCAGGGCACCTGGAGCCTGGCACTCAGAGGTCACACTGGCTTTAACCGCGCCACGTCCCACCCTCCGACCGTGACCGCCTGCCGAGCAGGGCGAGACACCTCCCCACGACACGGAGCAGACCCGGGACCACTGCAACTTCCGCATGTGCCGCTGGGCTGGCCACAGTGGTCAGGACCACCGGGCGGGAACCGGTGGAGTCGGAGCACCCAGAGGAAGGGAGGCGGCTTCTCACCACACTCAGCAGCCTGAGCACCAGTTTCCTTGACCCAGGAGGCTCAGGACAAGGGCCGAGTCTAGGGCCCCCACGGCGTGAAGCCACCTGCACGCAGGGCTGCTGCCCCGGGAACTTCCCTCCCAGTACGGTACGCCAGAGGTGGGTGGGCTGGTGTACCCCCTACACACGCGTGCACACACGCACACACACGTGCACGCCCCTGCAGGAGGTGGCAAGGAAAACTGCCCATCTAGAATGCTCCGCAGAGGAAAACAATCTTCCCTGTGGATTTGGAACAAGTTGGACTTAGCACAGTTTGCAACCTGAATTCACACAACCTGGGTGGTGTCAAAAAAAAACTCAAGCTGAACATTTGCTTCGATGTGGCCCCAAAGACTGTCAGAGACCCCAGGCTCCCATCAGAAGCAAATAAAAATCCTGTCTAGAAAATACTACATTCACCCTAGGTTTTGAAGAACTTTTCACCAAGTTCCAAGGAAAATAAGCAGCTTTCAGTTGAAAAATAAGAAATCACCAAAAACACAAGGAAGCAAAGTACCACGATCGGGAAGGAGCCAGCCGAAACGGCAGAGTCAGGCCTGGGAAAACTTCAGATGTTGGAACGTCCGATACAGATGCAAAATCCCCGTGTTTAAAACGCGCCAACAATTAGAGGAGAGCCTTGAAAATGTGAGTTAAGAAGAAGATATCTGAGGAAGAATCAAACTGAACTCTGAAAGACGAAAAATGCAACATCTGGAATGCAAACCCAGTAGGCAGCTGTAACAGAGATGAGACGCAAAAAGAGAACAGTGATGAACAGGAAGGTAGATTTGGAGGAAGTATCTGGAATGTAGTCGAGGACAACAGGAAGAACGAACCGTGGGTGTTGCCAAGGCTGGAGACGCATGAGAACGGCTGGCACGTGCAGCTGGGGCCGGGGGGCCGGGGGGCACGGGGGGCCGGGGGGCCGGGGGGCACGGGGGGCACGGGGGGCACGGGGGGCCGGGGGGCACGGGGGGGCCGGGGGGCACGGGGGGCCGGGGGGCACGGGGGGCACGGGGGGCACGGGGGGCACGGGGGGCCGGGGGGCACGGGGGGCACGGGGGGCACGGGGGGCACGGGGGGCCGGGGGGCACGGGGGGCACGGGGGGCCGGGGGGCCGGGGGGCCGGGGGGCACGGGGGGCCGGGGGGCACGGGCCGCCCCGGGGGAACAGGGAAGACGCAGTCTGACGGCCGAAGCAGGACAAAGCACAGCCCCCCACGGACACTCTCGTGGAGCCGCCGGACACCACAGGCGGGCAGAGGCCTTCAGCGCGGCCAGACCAGAGGACAAATTACCTCCACCAGGCGGCGGCCGGAACCGGGGCCTGGAAGCCGACTTCTCCTCAGCCACCGCGAAGCCGGAAGACAGAGAAAGGTTTGCATCTTTAAAGTGCTGACAGGAAACCACTGTCGCCAGTGAGAATGCTTTTCAAGGACAAGGAGAAGACAAAGACCCTGACCAGCGAACACCGGGGTGACCTCGGGGCTCGCTCCTGCCAAGGTGCTGGTTTGCGCACGGCGGAAGCTGCTACCGGGACCAGCCCAGCGGTCCGCGGATGGAGACCAGGCCACGGCGGGTGCGACCTGTCCCGCATCTTGTGCCGGGAGGCTGCCTCAGAGATCACCCGTGGTGACAGACTCGGCTCTCAGAGATGCTCCGTCACGGCAGGGCATCCCCCTCCTTGTGCCTCAGCTGGCTTGTGTGACAGGTGGCAACTGGGGGGGTCTGCGGCTGCGCAGGGCCCAGGGCAGTGGGGTCAAGCGTCCATGTTGCCTTGCCAGGGCCACCCTGTGGGACGTACAGTGAGGCCGCTCGGAGCAGCTCGCCCAGGGGACATCGTGTGGGGGGCAGTCTAAGGCCCAGGCACACGGCCACCTCCTCTGACTTCTGCCTCCACCTGGAGGTGGCATGTTTTCCAGGCGGGTTTGGGGGAGCAACCTGGCCAACGGCGTGTAAACCCGCGATGGAGGCTGTCGGGAATACCTGCGGCCCCTTCTGGGACCGCCCCAGCAGCAGACAGCCAGGCTGCTCAAGACCACACCCTTTGGGGGACCCCCATCCTGTGACCGGGAGCAGGGCATGAACACCCAGATGCCTCTGTCCTATGGCGGCTGTGCCCAGACACCCTACGTGGCTCGAGCTTTCAGCAGCTGTGGGTTCGCAGGGCTGCAGGGGCGGGGCCCTGGCCCGGTGTGCGCCCGGCGGCCCCAGGCTCCTTTGCGGGGCCTCCTCTCACAGTCCACCCGGAGTCAGGCCTACGAAGGCCACCTGCCTCTCAACCCAGAGCCAGGATCCCGCCATGTGCCTCATTGGCAGGGTCCTGCCCTCCGTCTGTCAAGTGCGGAGGGGACCAGGGAGTCCCTCACTCCACGCACTTCTGTGGCCAAGCGGGTGCGGCACACGGTGCGGCAGGGGCCTTGGTCTTGCCCCGACGAGGGACCGCGGCTGAAGCCGGTGCACCCTCTCCTGGTCCCGGCTACCCGGCCCCTGGTACCCCAGCAGGCGGCTGCCCCGGGGTGGGGGGTGGGGGGGCGCACCTCTCTCTCCGCCCCGCGCCTGGGGCCCAGCTCGCGGCGCAGGCGGAGCGCGGCGCCCGTCGTCCAGGCCAGCTCCTGGGCCAGCGCCTCGTTGGCCGTCCTCATGTGCTCCAGCTGTTCCCGCAGGAGGGCGTTCACCTGGGACAGGCCGGTGCTCCTGGACAGACGGAACCCACGTTGGCGTGGCGGTGGCTTCTCCTTAGACAGGTGCTGGGAGTCCCAGTCTCCAAATCAGGGGGCTCAAATGCAGCCCCCAGGACCTGGGCACAGCCGACCCCGCTCGGGGGCACAGCCCGCCTCCGCCCGCAAGCAGCCAGCACTGGCCCCCGCGGTGGCCTCTCAGCGGCCCCCAGACCAGGGCCGGCATCAAGTGCCAGCCCAGTGCCTCCGACCCCCACCCCGCCCGGCTCTCCTGGCTCTGCCCCCACAGCCCTGGCTGGTCCCCAACGCCCAGGACGAGGTGCAGAGGCCCGGGGGGAGGAGCCGTCTCAGGGTGGGCGGTGTGGGAGGGGAGTTGGACCTGAACCCGGGCCCGTCCCCACCAAGAGCAGGTCTACACGCTGCAGGCAGGGACCCCAAATGCACCCAGGTGGCTGGACCAGCCTCTGCAAGCCTCCCCTCCCCCCTCCCGGCCGAGCTGCGGGGCCACAGTGGGTCCTTCTCCACTACTCTCTGGTCCTCGGGCATCAGCCTCCACTTGGGTTATTTTTCCCTATCAAAACAGGTTTTCAAAATGTTTCTCAGCACTTTTCTTTCTTTTCCAGGCCCCCCAAGGGCGAACAACTATGAGATTATTCCACAATGGCTCACCCTCCCGGCCCCGGGAGCCTGGGCTGGGTGGGTCGGCACCCCCCAGCCGCCCTGCAGAGAGCCCCCCACCCCCTTCTCCCTGTCAGGGCCGGGGGCTGAGGGGAGGGTCACTTCTAGGGTGCTGGGTTACTCCTGGGGGCTGGGTTAGTGTTGGTGGCATGGTTGGTGTTGGAGGGCTGGGTCACTGCTGGGGGCTGGGTTGGTGTTGGGGGGCTGGGCTGGTTGGGGGTGCAGGGCCAGTGTTGGGGGCCAGGTTAGTGTTGGGGGGCTGGGTTGGTTGGGGGTGCAGGGCCAGTGTTGGAGGCCGTGCTGTGGCACATAACTGCCAGGTGAACAAAGGCATCCCAGGCTGTGAAGTCACAAGCCTGGGCCAGGAGGACGAGGGGGTGGGGCCTGTGGGAAGCCGGTCGGGAGCGAGGGCAGCCGAAATTGGCTGGGCCAGGTGGGCACGGCCGGCCTGGGCTGACCCCACCTGCAGGCATGGTCTGGACACCTGCCGCAGCCGGCTTCAGGGTCCTGCGGCAGCAATGTGGGAGCACAGGGCGGGGGGTACCCAGGGCGGCGTCAGCGCCGGTGAGGCCACTCAATGCCACAGACCTCCTCTTCCGTGGGCGGAGGGTGGGGCTAGGCCTGACGTCATCACCGTCTCTAGGGTGTGAGGATGTGCGGTGGGGGGTGCAGGGGTGATCACCGAATGGAGGGGGGCTGGGGGCCAGCCTGATGCTGGGGTCCTCACGTTAGCACACACGCACGGGCTGTGGGGTCTCTGTCTCCCTCCCCACCTTTCTCTCCCTCCTTGGTTCATGCTCCATGCGGCCCCCCGAGTGTGGAGATGCTGCCTCTGGGGACGCGGGCACGAGCCCCCTCCCCGGTCAGGAGCAGCCCCTGCCCCAGCTGCCTCCCGCCTTGCAGGACGGGGCGGGCGTGGGGCAGCAACACCAGCCGGGCTGTGGGCACCTCCCCCGAGCCCTTGGGGGCCGACCGTTTCCTGGTTTGTCCTCTGGGCCCTGGCCCTGAGAGATGGGGAACCCGGGTCCCCCCACAGCAAGTCGGAGAGCAGCGTGGGACCCATCTCCCCACTCCCAGCCCCTCCCTCCGCAGGCCCCTTCCCTACCCACTGGCCCTGAACCTCCCACAGGCAGGTTGGACCCGGAGCCCCGTGGGGGAGCTGCCAGCAGCCCCCGGGCACAGTGGTGTTGCTGCCTCTCGGCCAGGGCTGTGCCTCCCGCAGTCCTGACTGCCCCCACCTGGCCTCACCTCTGCTCGGCGGCCTCCAGACGGCCCAGGGCCTCCTGCAGGTCCGTGCTGTGCTCCAGCTCCGACCTCCGCAGCCGGGCCTCGGTGGTCTCCAGCCGGGCCTGCAGCTGGGGGGAGCGTCAGCCGCCTGGTCTGGCCACTCCTGGACCCGCCGGGCAGGGCGGGGGCATCTTTGCACAAGGCCCCACTCAGGGCGGAAGAGGGGGCTCCCCGGGCTCCACAGCAGAGGCAGGGTTGGGTCCACTGAAGCTCGGGCCCCTCCACCCATGGGCCAGTCGGCCGCCACCCAGGCTGCCCCTGTGCCCGGTGCCGGTGGCCGGCAGAGGGTGGGGGCAGGGGGCTCATTGGGCTCAGGTGGGTCCCGATTCCATCGCGCCTTGGGGGCAGCCTGAGTGTGGCTGGCCAGTGGGAGGCAGGGCTCGGGGGGCACTGGAGCAAGCCCACACTTCACTCACAGATGGGTAAACTGAGGCCCCAGGGCCTAGCTGCCAAGTTGCCCAGCTACAGGGCAGGGGAGCACTCTTGGGCCCCCCAGAGAGTGAGTGGGCGTGGGGCCCCCCAGTACGGGCCTCCTGCCCATGCTCACACCTCTGCTCCCAGCACCCGTCCAGCCGGCACCGGGACTGTGCCCACCATGACGTGCTCCCAACAGCCCCAGGCCACCAACCAGGGCAGCACCCCTGGGGTGTCCGGCAAGTGGGCTCCAGGCTCAGCACCCACCGCCGAGCCGAGGAACACTGCCCAGGGCCACGCCGCCATCCCTGGGGCCGAGACCTGCACTCAGGGCCCAGGGAGGCGTGTGCCCGGCTGGGCGCAGGGACGTGTGGCAGTACCAGGCTCCGCTGCCACCAGCAGGAGGAGAAGGGAGGGGCCAGAGGGCCGAGGGAGCTGGGTGGGTGGGGGCTGGGAGTGCTGCCAGCACCGAGAAGCCCAGGCTCAGACACGCTGGCCTCCAGGGCTCCTCCCCGCCTGTCTGGGGCAAGGCCAGTCCCTCCGGGCACCCGCACCGGCACCCGCACCTCGCGAGCGCTGACGCCCGGGGGCCGGGTGTCCGGGTTCAGCTCTGACTCACGCAGCTCACTAAGTGCGGCAGGATTTCTGCGGCTTCTGTTCCCACCGGCCTGTTCCCAACAACTCCCACCCCCTGCTAGGAAGATCCCGCCCCCAGGCCTGCCCCAGCCACACAGGGCTCCAGGGAAGGGCAGCTGGCAGGAGGCAGGGGGGCCTGCCCTGGGGGCTCCCGGGAGTGAGGGTGACCATGAAAACGGTGCTTCCCGTGTGGGGCTGAGGCCATGGCAGAACGGGGTGGGGGAACGGGGCTGGGCCCGGGAGGGCGAGGGCGCCCCTGTCCTGGAAGCCTCTGGGACCCCTCTGAGGGCAAAGCCCCCCGGTCACTGTTCTGGCTGAGGTGTGGCCCGAGTGAGCACCGGCCTGCTCTGCGCCCCAGTTTCCTCTCTGGAAAGTGGGGTCTTCTGCCCTGCCACAGAGAGCATGGGGGCTCCGAAGACGGCGTGGGTGGGGGCTGCGCCAGGAGAGGCTGAAGGCTTGAGCCCCCACACACCACACCTGCTCCTTGCCCTGGAAAGAGGCTCTGGTCTAGCAAGTTTCTTCACCTTTCTGCCTCGGTTTCCCCATCTAAACAAAGGGAGGCTCTCCCCAGCCCCACACTTTATACTAAATGTATCTCTCACTGCCGCTCACAGGTCACCTCGGAAGGCACTGCGGCCACAATGGGCAGAGGCACAGACCCCCCCCCCCCGCTGCCCAGCCTGTCCCCCGAGGCTGTCGGGGGAGGCCTGGGGACAGGAGCGGAGCCACCCCTCTGTCTGGGGGGCTGACCCCTCTGGCAGGTGCTGGCTCCACGCTGATGCCGGGCTGGGCACCAGCGACCCGGGGGTCAGCACTGACCTGGCCACCCCAAGGGCTCCCGGCAGCTGGGGACAGAGACGCAGGGGACATGCTGGCGGCAGGGAAAGGCCTGCTACCTGTCCTGTTCTGCCCCCCACCTGCGGCCTCCCCTTCCCCATCTGTGCCCAGGGCTTGGAAGTGCGCGGCTGACACACGGTCCTTCCTGCTCCTGGGACTTGCTCGTGGCCCCCACGGGTACGGCCGTCAGTCCCAACAGGTGGTGACCCCTCACCCAGGGCCAGACTGCCCCTGCGGCCTGCCACATGCCAGCGGCACACACTCACCCGTCCACTGACCACGTGGTACCTGCTGGCCAGCTCGTCCCGCTCGGCGCCGGTCTGGGCCAGCAGGTCCCCCAGCCGGGTCAGCTCCTGCTGCAGGAGCTCCTGCTCCTCCTGTGCCCGGGCCACGGAGGCTGGCGGCTCCCGCACCCCTGCAGGCAGCGCACCCGGGTCAGCCTGGGCGGCCAGACTAGGGCCCCCCACACCCCAGGCCTGCACGCCGTCCCCGTGGGGGGCCGTGGCTGGCCACCAGGCTCCTACTGTGGGCCTGGCCCATCTATCTCCTGGGAGGGCCCCAGCTCTGCCCTGGGGACCCTGGTGTGGGGAGTTAGATGTCACGCCTGGGCTCTACCTCCTGTCATGCTGACGGGCATCCCACGGCCTCCTGCCTGTGTCAGCGTGTCTCACCCAAGCACAGACCCTGCGCGGGCCCAGACCCAAGCCAATCACAGCAGCGTGTGGGGCGACTGGACACTGGGTGCCCACCCTGTCCTGGGAGGCAGTGACACCTGCTCCTTCAGGGCAACAAGGTCCAGGGTGACACAGTGGCCCCGGGGGGCCGCTCTCTCCTCAGCACACGCCCATGGGATGGCTGGGTCCTGGGGGGGGTCCGGCTGAGCCTCGCAGCAGGGAGGGGCCGGGCCCGGGCAGGGGTCGTGAGCACAGGCTGGGCCAGGCAGTCTGTGGCCTCAGTGAGGGACTGCGTCCCCGGAGTTAGGTCCTCAGCCGAAAAGTGTGACAGTTAGAGGCAGCTCTTGGGGGCCTGTGGGGCCCGGTGAGGGACAAAGGTCAGCCAGGGTCCTGTCTGTGCCCCCTGCGTGTCCAGCTTTAGGATTTTCACTCCAGGGAAGTGAGACTCAGGGTCCCAAATGCGTCACAGACGCAAAGGCAGCCCGGGCTCACTTGGCCCCTGGGGCCCTGGGCAAGTGGCCTCGTTGTCCAGGCAACACCCCAGAGGACCTTGGGGAGGGGGCGGTTCTGCTCCCTCCACATGCAGAGAGGCAGGCAGGAGGGGCCGGCCCGGCCACAGGACAGTCCCTAGGCGGGGGTGGCTCCCTGGGGGCCCCAGCCGACCCCACCCCTTCACCTTGGGGTGGCTCCTCGGCCAGGCTGCTGGCCACAATCTCGCGGATGCGGGCGGGCACGGGGGAGGGCGAGGCCTGCCGGCCTTCCCCGCGCACGGTCAGTGCCCGGTCTTCTCTGCTGGCCGCGGGGCCCAGGACGGCGACCTCCAGCCTCTGCAAAACACCCCCAGAAACACTGGGGCTGGCGGCCCCTGGACAGCTGCCAGGGACCCCCCACGCACCCACTGGAGTTAGGGGGGCTACCACAGGGCCACCCCAAGGCAGCAACGTGCCCTAGAGAGGAAGAAGTGAGGCTGGGCAGGTCGCCACGGTGAGTGCCTTAGTCCCCACCTGTAAAGCGGGATGGTCGGTCCCCTGGCGCTGGACGCCTCACAGCCCCTTTGCACAGCGGGGTCAAGGGAGGGGCCTGAGCCCCACCCAGGGGTCACAGAGCCCACTGTGGGGGAGGGGCAGAGGGACCATCCTCTGCCAGTGCAGCCCCCCACCGCCCTGTACGAAGGCCCCATCCATCGGGGCACCTATGGGCCCCCCAGAGGGCAGGGCAGGCCCAGGGCTGCACGCACGGTCAGGGGGGCCCTCTCCTCCCACCCCTGCCGGGCTCTGGGAAAAGTCTGGGGCGTCTCGCTTAGGCTCCCGTGGAGGGCTGCCGTGGGACAGGGCAGCGAGGGCTGTCCGTCACAGAGGGACTGTGAGGCAGTGGGGACGAGACCCGAATGGGCCCGAAAGTGGGCAGGAAATTCCGGGGTCCTGCGTACCTGAGACTGGTCTTGGGGGTCTCGGGCTGCAAGTGGCATTTTGCCGGGGAGGGCCCAGCCCAGCGCGGGAAAGAGACTGATCCCCTGGGCAGGGACCTCTTGCCGGGAATACAGTGCTCACAGCGGGAACACGGCCCTGCAGCCTGGTCCATCCCAAACCAGTGAAGCCCAGGCAAGAGCCTGGGAACGGGCAGGTCCACAGCTGCCTGGAGGGCATCTGGTCCAACAGCCGAGGGTGACCGATGCCTGCTGGGGCGTCCCAGGAGAGGGTGTCCCCTCCCAGTGGCTCTCGGGGGAGGCAAACCAGACTCCTCCCCAGAGCCCCAGACCGTTGTTGGAGGACACCCCCCCACCCCGTCCGGGAACCGCAGCGGGATTCCCGACCTGTACAGCCCCAGGTCTGCCTCCGGCAGGTCCTGGTGGGCGACCACTCGGTGGCCTCCTAGCGCCCGTCCTCTCCCAGCCCTCCCTGAGCTCCCCTCGGTGTCCCCGTGGCTCTGACCCTCAGGCCCAGCCTGGAGGGTGGGTGGCTTCCTGGGCACGTCCTGCCCCTGTCACTCTCACCCCATCCTCCTCCCCGGCCCAGCAGGCCCCCTGCATGCTGTGCACCCCACTCCCTGTCCCAGTGCTCCCCTGGGCACGGGCCTGTCCTCCGTATGGAGCCACCCAAACACAGGGACCCCTCCCGGGCTGGTGACGGACAGCTGAGAGCCACCCCAGACCGGGCCCTGCATGACACTGGAGAGGCCCCTTCGGACCCAGAGGCAGTGCCAGCCACTCCCGCGGTTCACGGAGGGCAGCTGCCCGGCAAGTGCCTGTCGGGGAAGGAGACCGGCCTGGGGGTGGGGCCTTTCCACGCGGCCGTGTGGGAGCAGAAGCCCCGGGGAGAAGGGGGTGCGCCCGCTCCCGCTCTGGGCCCAGCAAGGACCCAGGTGCCAGACGCCCCCACCCTCCTATCTTCCTCAAGGAGACACGGGCTACAGGCGCTCAGCCATCCATTCTGCCCGAGCCCCTTATTTTGCACTGGGGAAACTGAGGCCCTGCGGGGCGGCAAGAAGCCCCTCCCAGGCCGGGAAGGCCTCCGCGCCGCCTGCTCGGCAGCTCCCGCCCCTCCCCGCTCCCCCGGGCATCCGCGGCGCCACCCGCTAACGGGAAGGCAGCGGCCGCGTAAACTTGACTCATTCCTAACATTTACAGAGGGTCACTTATTAGCCGAGACGTCCCGAGAGGCGCTGGGGCCTAATGGGTTCCAGCTGCGGCCGAGCGCGGGCGACGGCCGGGCAGCCGCGCGGGGGCGGGGCGGGGGCGCGTCCTGGGCGGGCCGCCCCGCCCCCTCCTGCCTCCTCCCCGCCCCCTCCTGCCTCCTCCCCCTACAGCTCCTCCCTCCTCCCCTTACGGCTCCTGCCTCCTCCCCGCCCCCTCCTGCGTCCTCCTCCCTCCCTCCTCTCCCTCACCCCCTCCTGCCTCCTCCCCCTACAGCTCCTGCCTCCTCCCCCTACAGCTCCTCCCTCCTCCCCACCCCTTCCTGCCTCCTCCCTCCTCTCCCAGCCCTTCCTCCCTCCTCCCACCCACACCCCCGGGGAAGGGACGCTGGGGTGTGAGGGCAGCCCCGTCCCACCGTCCCGGCCAATCAGCCCCAGAGAACAGGGGGCGAGCGGGGGGGGCGGGGCCCCACCGACACCGCCTCTTTCCCACCCTGCTGGAGTCTGGTGAGGCCACCAGCTCTCGGTCCTATGTCCCTGGCCCGCCTGGACTCCTTGCGGCCACCTGTGGCTCTGCAGGTCTGGGGACGGCGCGCCCGGCAGTGACTGGGCCTCCTGGGGAGCCTCAGCAGGTCCGAGGGACACCAGGGCTGGACGTCACTTTCCCCAAAGACCCCAGACTCGCAGTGCAGCCTGTCCTTGTCCCTGCCTCCTGCCCCAGCACCCTGCTCAGCTCAGCTTTGCTGAACACCCCAGGGAGGTCACAGCCCCTCCTGGAGCCACTGCTGGCGTCAGGCCCTGCTGCCCCTCCCCCATGCAGCTGTGCGGAGGGGCCAGCCCCCACCTTAGAGGAAGGTGGGCTTCCTGTATCTCCCCTCCCCAGGATCAGAGCAAGACTCCCCTCTAAGAACTGGGCTGGGGCCCCTGCTAGGCCACCAATAGGCTGTGACCCTCGGTGTGTCATCCTCCCAACCTCATGTCCCCTTCTGCAAAATGGCGGTAGGTTGGTAATCCAAGCCCTCCCGGATCCCAGAGCCATTGCCGGGGCGAGTTCCGGCGCTGTGGAGGGTGCAGTGTGCGTGGTGGTGGGCTGGGTAGGTCACCGCTGGAGCCGAGGTTGAAGGGGCAGGGGGCAGCCCCGGCACAGGTGCCCCCACTCCCCAGTGGGAGAGGAAGCCGCTTGAATCCCCCCCGGAAGCAGACGACCTCCCCACTGCTGGAATCAGGGTCCTCTGGTGGCCAGCCAGGGCCTGCACTTTTGTACTTGCCCAGGGGCTCAGGGGCTACAGCTTGTCCCCCTGCCCCATTCTGGATCTTGGCCCACAGATCCCAGAAAAGTGGGCTCTGAGGTCACCTTATCCAACTCCATGCTGTGGACGGGGAAACTGAGGCCAAGGACATGACTCCAGCTCTGAGGGGCAGAGACAGTGCCCACCCTAACGGCCCATCGTCCACACAAAAGGACCAGCCCCATGGACAGATTCCACCTGCGGGGAGGGCACACGGGAGCCTCAGGCCTGCACCGACCTGCGTGGCCTTGTCTGCAGGCCACACCCTTGGCCCAACCCCAGAACCCCAATCCCTGCACCTGGGCATGACCCTTCCGGGTGCCCCTCCCAGACCTAGGGGAGTCAGAGCCATGGCGGGGAATCCAGACACACCCCCCACCACCTGGCAAAGCCCCCTGAGTTGGGGAATGTCAGGGGCCCACAGGAGCCCAGACCCCAAGGGGCCCTGGCCCCCTCACAGCCCTCAGTGCCACCACCACCGCTGTCTTGTCCCTACCTGCCTGCGCAGCGGCCTGAGCTGGGAATGGGGCGGGTGGAGGGGGCATGTCCAGTGTGACTCCAACCCCCCCAGCAGGGTTGGCTGCTTGGGCAGGGCCTGGGTGGTCTTGTCACCCCAGGGGTAGCACCTGGCCAGGAGGCGGCTCAGTCAATGCCTGAGGCATGAAGGAATGCAAGGTGCTCTTGGCTCAGGGCTGGGTCTCAGCTGGGGGCTGGAGCTGACGGGGGCACAGGTGGTCTGGACAGTCAGGCACGGCAGCTTTCGTCGCGGGACGCAGGCGCAGGAGGCAACAGTGTGCAGCCTCCTCGGGGCTGGTCTTCCCCGGGGGGCGCCTTGCATGGTGCCGGCGCAGCTAAGCAGTCTGAGGCCAGGCCAGGGACTGTGAAGGCCACAGCGCAAAGCCTCTGCGGCCCCCCTGGGTGGCTCTGGGGGCAGGACTCCCCCGGGACTCTCTCAAAGCCGCCGCGCTGGGCTGCTGTGGCAGGGGGTGTATGGACACAGGGACTGACGGGGCCCCTGGGGCGGCAGGACGTGAACACCACACAGTAAGGGCAATTTCACCACCTCCCCTCGCTCCTGGCTGGGCCAGTGACCCGAGTGGCTCCTCCTGACCTCTGGGCTGCTCGGGGCAGGGGGGTGGACAGCCCAAGACCGGTCCCCTGGGACAGGAACATGGATTTGCAAAAGGAACCCAGCAACTTCTGGGACGGAGGAAGGTGAAGCCCTCGCACACCTGGATTCCAAGTTAGGGAGACATCCGGGTGGTCGAAGGCGGGTCCAGTCGCGCCCAGTGGCCCGCAGAGGAGGACCCCAAAACCTCCGTGTAAAATCACCACGGGGAGGGGCGTCCAGAGGAGGACCCCAACCAACCAGGACACAACCTCAGGCCCCGCCCCCGTGGCAGGAGCAGGGCTGCCTGTGGGAGTCACGTGGGCGGCGTGACCAGCTGCAGGGGTCTGGGCGGCTGAGCCCAACAGTGCCACCGTGTGGCCGTGGGGGGCACTGCCGGGGTGGCTCTGCCCTGCTCCTGGAGAATTGAGGCTGGCGGGAGGGACGCCTGGGGCGCAGGTACGCGAGGCCAGTGCCCGAGGCAGGGCGGTTGCTGCTCCAGGTTGCTTGGCTCCCTCTGCTAGCAAACGTCTTCTCCATTATCGCAGCCTGGATCGGGGGCTTCCGGCCTCCACCCCGTGGGAGGAAGTGAGGCTCGGCCCGCGTGGGACTTACTTGCTCAGGGTGGCCCGCTCCCCCCTGGCAGTGTTGGGGCCGGGACCCCTCCCTTGGGCCTGCGCACCCGCCACGGTGGCTCCCGACACACCCGCGCGTGCCTGGGTCTGGGCTCAGCTCGAGAGCAGGCGCCTCCCCCGCATGCCCACCCCCGGCGGGGCACACTCGAGGGGCCCACGGTGAGGGGCTCACGGCGAGGGGCACACTCAAGGGGCACACGGCGAGGGGCTCAGGGCGAGGGGCTCAGGGCGAGGGGCTCAGGGCGAGGGGCACACGCGAGGGGCTCAGGGCGAGGGGCCCACGGCGAGGGGCTCAGGGCGAGGGGCTCAGGGCGAGGGGCACACGGCGAGGGGCTCAGGGCGAGGGGCTCAGGGCGAGGGGCTCAGGGCGAGGGGCACACGCGAGGGGCTCAGGGCGAGGGGCCCACGGCGAGGGGCTCAGGGCGAGGGGCACACGGCGAGGGGCACAGGGCGAGGGGCTCAGGGCGAGGGGCTCAGGGCGAGGGGCTCAGGGCGAGGGGCTCAGGGCGAGGGGCACACGGCGAGGGGCTCAGGGCGAGGGGCTCAGGGCGAGGGGCTCAGGGCGAGGGGCACACGGCGAGGGGCTCAGGGCGAGGGGCTCAGGGCGAGGGGCACACGGCGAGGGGCTCAGGGCGAGGGGCACACGCGAGGGGCTCAGGGCGAGGGGCACACGGCGAGGGGCTCAGGGCGAGGGGCTCAGGGCGAGGGGCACACGCGAGGGGCTCAGGGCGAGGGGCTCAGGGCGAGGGGCCCACGGCGAGGGGCTCAGGGCGAGGGGCTCAGGGCGAGGGGCACACGGCGAGGGGCTCAGGGCGAGGGGCACACGCGAGGGGCTCAGGGCGAGGGGCACACGCGAGGGGCTCAGGGCGAGGGGCACACGGCGAGGGGCTCAGGGCGAGGGGCACACGCGAGGGGCTCAGGGCGAGGGGCACAGGGCGAGGGGCTCAGGGCGAGGGGCACACGCGAGGGGCTCAGGGCGAGGGGCACACGCGAGGGGCTCAGGGCGAGGGGCACACGCGAGGGGCTCAGGGCGAGGGGCACACGGCGAGGGGCTCAGGGCGAGGGGCACACGCGAGGGGCTCAGGGCGAGGGGCACAGGGCGAGGGGCTCAGGGCGAGGGGCACACGCGAGGGGCCCAGGGCGAGGGGCCCAGGGCGAGGGGCCCACGGCGAGGGGCTCAGGGCGAGGGGCACACGCGAGGGGCTCAGGGCGAGGGGCTCAGGGCGAGGGGCTCACGCGAGGGGCTCAGGGCGAGGGGCACACGGCGAGGGGCACACGCGAGGGGCTCAGGGCGAGGGGCACACGCGAGGGGCTCAGGGCGAGGGGCACACGGCGAGGGGCTCAGGGCGAGGGGCTCAGGGCGAGGGTCTCAGGGCGAGGGGCACACGGCGAGGGGCTCAGGGCGAGGGGCACACGGCGAGGGGCTCAGGGCGAGGGGCACACGCGAGGGGCTCAGGGCGAGGGGCACACGCGAGGGGCTCAGGGCGAGGGGCACACGGCGAGGGGCTCAGGGCGAGGGGCACACGCGAGGGGCTCAGGGCGAGGGGCACAGGGCGAGGGGCTCAGGGCGAGGGGCACACGCGAGGGGCTCAGGGCGAGGGGCACAGGGCGAGGGGCTCACGCGAGGGGCCCAGGGCGAGGGGCCCAGGGCGAGGGGCCCACGGCGAGGGGCTCAGGGCGAGGGGCACACGCGAGGGGCTCAGGGCGAGGGGCTCAGGGCGAGGGGCTCACGCGAGGGGCTCAGGGCGAGGGGCACACGGCGAGGGGCACACGCGAGGGGCTCAGGGCGAGGGGCACACGCGAGGGGCTCAGGGCGAGGGGCACACGGCGAGGGGCTCAGGGCGAGGGGCTCAGGGCGAGGGTCTCAGGGCGAGGGGCACACGGCGAGGGGCTCAGGGCGAGGGGCACACGGCGAGGGGCTCAGGGCGAGGGGCACAGGGCGAGGGGCTCAGGGCGAGGGGCACACGCGAGGGGCTCAGGGCGAGGGGCACAGGGCGAGGGGCTCACGCGAGGGGCCCACGGCGAGGGGCCCAGGGCGAGGGGCCCACGGCGAGGGGCTCAGGGCGAGGGGCTCAGGGCGAGGGGCTCACGCGAGGGGCTCAGGGCGAGGGGCTCAGGGCGAGGGGCTCACGCGAGGGGCTCAGGGCGAGGGGCACACGGCGAGGGGCACACGCGAGGGGCTCAGGGCGAGGGGCACAGGGCGAGGGGCTCACGCGAGGGGCCCAGGGCGAGGGGCCCAGGGCGAGGGGCCCACGGCGAGGGGCTCAGGGCGAGGGGCACACGCGAGGGGCTCAGGGCGAGGGGCTCAGGGCGAGGGGCTCACGCGAGGGGCTCAGGGCGAGGGGCACACGGCGAGGGGCACACGCGAGGGGCTCAGGGCGAGGGGCACACGCGAGGGGCTCAGGGCGAGGGGCTCAGGGCGAGGGTCTCAGGGCGAGGGGCACACGCGAGGGGCTCCGGGCGAGGGGCCCACGGCGAGGGGCTCAGGGCGAGGGGCACACGCGAGGGGCTCAGGGCGAGGGGCTCAGGGCGAGGGGCTCACGCGAGGGGCTCAGGGCGAGGGGCACACGGCGAGGGGCTCAGGGCGAGGGGCTCACGCGAGGGGCTCAGGGCGAGGGGCACACGCGAGGGGCTCAGGGCGAGGGGCTCCGGGCGAGGGGCCCAGGGCGAGGGGCCCACGGCGAGGGGCTCCGGGCGAGGGGCTCACGCGAGGGGCCCACGGCGAGGGGCTCAGGGCGAGGGGCTCAGGGCGAGGGGCTCAGGGCGAGGGGCACACGCGAGGGGCTCAGGGCGAGGGGCTCAGGGCGAGGGGCTCCGGGCGAGGGGCCCAGGGCGAGGGGCCCACGGCGAGGGGCTCCGGGCGAGGGGCTCACGCGAGGGGCCCACGGCGAGGGGCTCAGGGCGAGGGGCCCACGGCGAGGGGCTCCGGGCGAGGGGCTCACGCGAGGGGCTCCGGGCGAGGGGCCCACGGCGAGGGGCTCCGGGCGAGGGGCTCACGCGAGGGTCCCACGGCGAGGGGCCCACGGCGAGGGGCCCACGGCGAGGGGCTCAGGGCGAGGGGCTCACGCGAGGGGCCCACGGCGAGGGGCTCAGGGCGAGGGGCTCCGGGCGAGGGGCTCACGCGAGGGGCCCACGGCGAGGGGCTCAGGGCGAGGGGCCCAGGGCGAGGGGCCCAGGGCGAGGGGCTCCGGGCGAGGGGCCCACGACGAGGGGCTCAGGGCGAGGGGCTCCGGGCGAGGGGCTCACGCGAGGGGCACACGCGAGGGGCCCACGGCGAGGGGCTCAGGGCGAGGGGCACACGGCGAGGGGCACACGGCGAGGGGCCCAGGGCGAGGGGCCCAGGGCGAGGGGCCCAGGGCGAGGGGCCCAGGGCGAGGGGCCCAGGGCGAGGGGCCCAGGGCGAGGGGCACACGGCGAGGGGCCCAGGGCGAGGGGCCCAGGGCGAGGGGCTCAGGGCGAGGGGCCCAGGGCGAGGGGCCCAGGGCGAGGGGCCCAGGGCGAGGGGCCCAGGGCGAGGGGCCCAGGGCGAGGGGCTCAGGGCGAGGGGCACACGGCGAGGGGCACACGGCGAGGGGCTCAGGGCGAGGGGCCCAGGGCGAGGGGCCCAGGGCGAGGGGCCCAGGGCGAGGGGCCCAGGGCGAGGGGCCCAGGGCGAGGGGCACACGGCGAGGGGCCCAGGGCGAGGGGCCCAGGGCGAGGGGCCCAGGGCGAGGGGCACACGGCGAGGGGCCCAGGGCGAGGGGCCCACGGCGAGGGGCCCAGGGCGAGGGGCCCAGGGCGAGGGGCCCAGGGCGAGGGGCACACGGCGAGGGGCCCAGGGCGAGGGGCCCAGGGCGAGGGGCCCAGGGCGAGGGGCCCAGGGCGAGGGGCCCAGGGCGAGGGGCTCAGGGCGAGGGGCTCAGGGCGAGGGGCACACGCGAGGGGCACACGCGAGGGGCTCAGGGCGAGGGGCTCAGGGCGAGGGGCTCAGGGCGAGGGGCCCACGGCGAGGGGCTCAGGGCGAGGGGCACACGGCGAGGGGCTCAGGGCGAGAGGCACACGCGAGGGGCCCACGGCGAGGGGCCCACGGTGAGGGGCTCACGAGAGGGGCTCAGGCGAGGGGCTCAGGGCGAGGGGACAGGCCAGCCCTGGGCCGCGCCACGCGCCTCCCTCCTTCCTCCCCGACTCCCAGCCCAGCCTGGCTGCGCTGCTGCCGTTCCTGTCCCTGGCGCTGCCGCGGCCCTCCCTGCAGTCCCGGGGGCGGTGTCAGTCCCCACCCAGAGCAGGCACGTCTGAGGACAGGCCTCCCGCCAAGCCCGGCCTCGTCGGCCTGCGGGGAGGGCCCTGGCGGTTGGGGCGGGGGGGGGGGGGGCTCCTGCCAGGCTCCGCTTCCTCAGGAAAAAGAGCTGCTCTGTGTCGGGGTCACACCTGGCCTCCGAAACGCTGTTTTTCTACAGCTGCTGAGTTTAAATCTCCGTGTGTTTGCTGAGCACACGCTGGGGCCCCGGGCAGCACCCGGCAGCAGGGACGTGCTTCTCGGGGGTGGCAGTTTATTCCTCGGCTGGTAATAAATCTAGCTGCTCCACAAGGGCAGGCATTGAGGCGGGGACTGCCGATGCGGGGACAGCATCTCGTTCCCTGTGTGCCCCGGCTCGCCGCCTGGCACACGGACAGGCTCAGACACGGCTCCCTACACGGATGGCTGAACCCAGCTGGACACGCCTAAGGTGTGAATCACCAGCAGCAAAGTGACTCATCACAAGGAGCACTCAGGAGGGCGAGGACCCGTCTTTCTCGTTTGCGGCTGTGTCCCTCGTGCCCACACAGGCTTCCCCGGGGAGGCGGCGTCCGGGATAAATAAGGACCACGGCCGGAGAACGTGGCACAGGCACCCTGTGGCAGGGGCAGCAGAAGCCAAGGTGAAGGCCGTGTCTCCACAGTCTGCGTGGGGCGTGGGGGAGGAGGGCACAGCGCAGTAGACCAGGCAGGGGAGGAAGCCAGGGCCAGACTGTGACGGCCCGGAATGTTCTGTTGAGGAACATGGGGCCAGATGCTCAGACCCGGGGCTGGCGGGGCTTCTTGAGCGGTGGATGTGGCCCGTCTGGGCAGGACTAGTGGCCTGTGAGATTCGCAAATGGGCCGGCTCCCGTTCCCACTGGCTGGAGAGCAGTGTGGGGCCAGGTGACCCGAACCAGGGCCCGGCCACTCTGAAACTGTCCCTGCTCCTGTCCAGGGGTGGGCGTGCACTCTCGGACCCTCTCACCCTCAGTGTCTTTTGTACGCTGGTGAGGTGACTGGTGGCTGGGGGCCCCCAGACAGCTGCAAAGTGGGACCGGTCACCAGAAAGACCACTGCACAATTACAGGGTTAGAACTTTCAGCCCAACCCCCTGACCTCAAGGGAGGGGAGAGGAGCTGGCGGTTGAGCCAATCGCCAATAGCTAGTGACTTAATCAATCGTGCTACTTAGTGAAGCCTCCTTAAAAACCCGAACTGCCAGGGCTGGGAGAGCTCCCGGGCTGGGTGTGCTGGTGGGGGTGTCCCCAGAGGGCACAAAGCTCCGCACCTGTCCCTCCTGCCACGCGCTGTGCAACTCTCCGTCCGCTGTCCTGGCTCCATCCTTTGTAGTAAACCAGCAGTCGGGTCGGTCAAGTGACCGCCTGGGCTGTGAGCTGTTCTAGCAAATTCTCAAAGTGGAGGAGGGGTGTGAGGATCTCGTGTGTCGCCAGCCTGTCGGAAGTATGGGGCATCGGGAGCTGGGCGGCCCGGTGGGACGAGCCCCACCCTGGGGGTCTGCGCCAGCTCTGAGCAGTCAGGGTCGGAATCGAACTGGATGTGAGGACACCCAGTCGGTGTCCAGAGAGCCGGAGACGGGGTCGGTGTCGGGAAGAACCCACACGTTTGGGCTCAGAAGGGGTGAGAGCAAGCACGGTCCACACGGATGAAGCCTTGCTTGGGGGAACGCTGCGTTAAAGAGAAGAGGATCGTGGGAATGTAATAACCGTGCAGCCACTGCGGAAAACGGTAGACGGTTCCTCAAAAAATCAAACACGAAGCAATTCCGTTCCTGGGCGTACACGCAAAGGAATCGAGTGTGGAGTCTGGGAGAGACTTGTGCGTTCACACTCATAGCAGCGTAAGGTACAGTGGCCCCAGGTGGGGTAACCCGCGGACAGATGAACGGGTAAACAACGTGCTCTGCCCACAGCACGGAGTACTCTACAGCCTGGAAAAGGAAGGAGATGCCGACACGTGCTGCCAGATGGACGAACCCTGAGGACATCATGCTTAGTGAGGGAAGCCAGGCGTAACGGGACAAATGCCGTGTGACTTCGCTGACGTGAGGTCCCCAGAGGAGGCACATTCACAGAGACAGAGAGCAGAGTCGGGGTGCGGGGCTGGGGGAGGGATGCGAGTCAGGTTAGTGGGGACAGAGTTTCAGGTTGGGACAATGGAAGTTCCGGAGCCGGACGGTGGTGGTGGTTGCGTGATAGTGTGAATACGCTTCACGTAAAAATCATTAAAATGGGAAACTTTATATTACATATTTTCCCGCAATTTAAAGAAAAAATAAATTTTAAAAAAAGGTTGAAAGTCAATGAGCTAAGCGCACCTCTCAAAAAGTTAGGCAAACAACAAACCCAAAGAAGTTAAAAGCAAGGAGATAAAAATGTATAAACTAATGAAATAGAAGGTGCTGATGCCATAAGCAGGCCTGTCAGTGACCAGCGTCAGAGGTGAAAGCCGGTTCCAGGAGCCGAGTCCCCCGTGTGCCCGGACTGTCTCGGATTTAGCACCGAAAATCTCGAGTCCTGCGAAACCCGCCTCAACCCCTGGCAAACGGCGCCAGGTACCAGCGTCAGACCCCACAGACGCTCGAAAGGCTGCAAGAAGATGTTACCAACAACTTTTGCCGATATGTTTGAAACTTTAGATATAATGGAAAAATTCCTAGAAAAATACCACTAATCAAAACTTAACTCAAACAGAGTCTGGAGAGTTCCACAGCAACTAAAGTCAGTGAGTTCAGAGTCAGAAATCTCCCCATCCACACTCCCGGTCCCTGACCCCTGACCCTGCGCACCGGCTCTTCCCGTCTGCAGAATGTCCTGGCCCCACCCCCAGGCACACGTGACCCCCAACTCCTGTCATTTCCAGGGCCTCTGCACACCCCAAACCCGACTTGCTCACCCCGGGGGGTGGTGGGTTAAGGAACTGTTTCCAAACCTGCCCCTATGTCCGATGCCAGCTCTGGGGGCAGCTGGGCGTTTTGGGGACACCGTGTAGAGGTTGCTGGGGCGTCATGGGAGGGGGTGCGGCTGTGGCGGGAGGGGGTGCAGCTGTGGTGGGAAGGGGGTGCAGCTGTGGCGGGAGGGGGTGGGTGGCGGGAGGGCTTCTCCAGGCACAGGGCCAGCACTGCCTCCTGGGAGGCTCCTCCTGCTCCAACCACACCCTCCCCAGGCACAGGCTACGGTTGCGGGGGCGGGAGGGTCCCGCTGGTGCCGGCGTCCAGTCTGGACGGGCCTATCTGGGCATCTCGTGGCGCCCGTCTGCTGCCTGGGCACCTGGGGTAATTGCAGCAAGATCTCAATCGCCACAGTGCAAACAACAGGTGTCGGCAGGTGGGCAGGCGGGCAGAGCTGGCCTCGCCAGGGCTCCGCGTGGCTCTGGGTGAGTTCCCCAGGGACAGTGGATTTGGGGGCAGCGGTGTCCCTCCACCGTGGTTGCCCAGCACCCCTGCCCACTGCCAGGTGTCGCCCATCCGGCTTCTCCCTGAAACCATCCGGTAACCACAAGCAGCTCGTTCAGCCTCGGTGCTGAGAGTGCCCTGTACGCCGTATCCTGGGAGCCCCTCCCTGCCTCTGTCCTTCACCCTGTTGGAGCTGGACAGAGCTGGCTGAGCTCCAGGGGACGGTCACCCCGTCACCCCAGCTGGGCACCCTGCCTGGGCGCCCCACTGGACATCTCTTTCATCTTATTGTGTCGCCTGATCCAAATATCCTGCCCTTGTCAGGATCTGTCCACGTGTGAGTGTGTGCACGCAATGACTCTACAGTGCTATTTAGTCACCTGGCACCATCTCTTCTCGGGCAACCTGTGTTGTTTGGACAGGGCCATGTCAAGCCCCCGTGGCGCAGCTGGAGGTCTGAGGGCTGGTCAATAAGCAGCTCTGAGTGGGCTGGCCCATCGGGGTGCGCTGGGCTCCCCAAGGCAGCACTGCCTGGCCATGGTGGCCGTGGTGGCCGTGGTGGCCGTGGTGGCCGGCAGCAGGTGGGGGGCTGGCTCTGGGGAGTGGGGAGTGAAGGGGGGCGTCGGGAAGAGTCTCACACTGCCACAGTGCTGTGGTCACGTGCATGCGTGAAGGCAGAACTTGAGTGCCAGCAACCACAGGACACATACTGGGGACAAACTACACGTGCCCAGGAACGGGCATCTCGGGAAACACCTGCCCCTGGGAGCCCTGCCAGCCCCACGAGGGCAGTGCAGGAGCCGGCAGAATGTCACTGCTGGGGGGTGTCTGTCCTTCCCCAGCCCCAGGGTGCAGCTGCAAACCTGACAACCTGAGCCCCTCGGCAAGGAGCGGGGAAGGCTGCGTCCTGAGCTGTCTCCTGAGTCGAGGCTGCCCTCTCGAGTGTGCCTGTGCGTGTGTGTGCATGCATGTGCCTGTGAGTGTGCATGCATGTGTGTGCTTGTGTGTGCATTCATGCATGCATGTGTCTGTGTGTGCATGCATGTGAGTGCATGTGTGTGCATGTGCTGTGTGTGCATGCATGTGTGTGCATTCATGTGTGCATGTGTGTGCATGTCTGTGTGTGCATGCATGTGTGTGCATGTGCCTGTGAGTGTGCATGCATGTGTGTGCTTGTGTGTGCATTCATGCATGCATGTGTCTGTGTGTGCATGCATGTGAGTGCATGTGTGTGCATGTGTGTGCATGTGCTGTGTGTGCATGCATGTGTGTGCATTCATGTGTGCATGTGTCCGTGTGTGCATGCATGTGTGCATGTGTGTGCATGCATGCTCTTGCTAAACACATGAGCAGGTGGAAAGTACCCCTGGAGCTGGCCAGCTGTGCCCTGGCCACTCCCTCTGTGCAGCGTCCCTCCCAGAGTGCCCTTGGGACCTGCAGTCAGGGGCACGGGGCGGCGGCTACCCCACTGACCTGGATCACGGCGTCCAGCCCCAGCTGGGACTGCGGGAGGGCGTCCCCTTCGCCGGGCTCACTGGAGGCAGAGCTCATCGTGGCCGGAGAACGCCGAGGCTTGGCTCCAGGCGAGGCTCCTGCTCCAAGCTGTCCGGGCCAGGACCTTCCTCAGCGTGTGGCCCCACCTGCGTGGCACCTGGCTCTGCAGTCCTGAGTCCTCCCGAGCCTGGGTGCCCTGCTGCCCCTGTTCAGTTGGTGACTGAAGCCCATGGACGTTGCTCTGGCAACCGAGACGCCGAGGGCTGGGTTTCCCTGGAAACTGAAGTGCAGGACCCCGTTGCCATGGGCACTAGGGAACACTGTTGTCTGGAAGCGGTTTTCCCCTCCCCCTGGCAACCTGGAGACGCCTGGGCGCAGCTGTGCACCTGAGCCACAACTCCTGGGGCAGGGCTGGCCCTCCGCACACACCCGTCCCACAGCCACGCCGGTGGGGTCGTGGGCTTGGGGGCTGCACACCAGCGGCGGCAGCGTGCAGATCGCGGGGGCCCCTTGGTCTGGAATCATAAACTATGACTTTTTAAAGTATTTGTCAAAGAACTTCAGGTTCAGTAGTGTGAGGACGTGTTGGAGATGGTAAACTGAGGCCTGGAGAGGGAAGCCACACGCCCCAGGAGCACAGGAGGCCTGTCTCCCTGACTTGCACCTGGATGGGTCCTTCTGGAACCTGACTTCCCCCCAGAGCCTTTCAGGGCGTCCTGGCCCACGAGTCCCACCCTTGCTGTGTGACGTTGCAACCCTTCCCTCCCCGGACCCACAGAGACCAGCAGTGGCTCATGGGGGGCGGTGGGCGGCTGCGGGGGGCGGTGTGACCACCGCCGGGGGCCTCTGGGATGAGCCGCCGTGAGACCTCACTCGCCAGAACAGCCCATGTTCAGGGCAACCTGGTGGCCGGCATGTGGGTAGCAAGGGGGTCTGGTGGGTGGGGGTCCCCTAAGAGGGGCCGGCGGGAAGGGGTGGGGGCTCTGATCTGAGTTTCAGAGACAGTGCCCGGGCGCGAGACCAAAGGCAGGGGTGGTGTCACCGCCTCAGCCCCGTGTGGCTGGGCGCTGGGGTGGGCGTGGCAGCCCTACGTCCAGGCCTTTCCTGCGGGATCTCACGTGCTCCTTGCTCGGGCAGGGAGGACTTTGCCCAGGGAGGAGGGATTGCCGGGGAGAGTCCTGGCGAACCAGGAAGTTTGGTCCCCACCCCCTGTGGTGGGGCCATCCGCCTCCACCCAGGGCAGACCCCCTGCCCCCCACCCCCCACCCCCCAGCATCCCCCTATGGTCAGTCTGTGAGTCTGCCCCCACTGCCCGGCATCCGGCTCAGCCTGTGGCCTCCTGGTCTGTCTGGAACCCCTCCCCCATGCTGCTGCCCCTCCCCCACCCCGCCGTGGCCGTGCAGAGCCCAGTGTGCACTGGCTTCCCCGAGACCTCCGTCCACCTCCCTGGCCTCACTGCTGGGTGTCTGTGCACCTGGCTCCTGGTCCAGGGCCATCGGCAGGCTGGAAGGAGAAGGCAGAAGGCACAGCCCCCAGGGAATGTTCTAGAATAAGTGGAGCATGTGCTCCAGGTCCTCACCTGGTGGGGTGCCTGTGGGACGGGCCATTGGGTACCGTGGGGCTCAGAGGGGCCCTGGCCCGTCCTGCACATGTTCTAACAGGGCTGAACTCTCGCTCCCTGGACGCTGGGCTCCCTCCCAGGGCTTGGGGACAGTGTGGGATTCCCCCCACAGCACAGAGCACAGGGCCACCGGCCTTGTCTGCCTGGCAGGCCATACGGGGCTGACGCCCCTGTGCTCGGAGGAGACCCCTTCACAGAGGCACCGTGGCCAGGTTGTCTCATTGTTGCCTTCCTGAAGGAGGGAGCCTTGCTGGTGACAGCCTCAGGACACGTCACGTAACCTCTGGATGCCCCTCCTGTGGGACCGTGCACGGTCCTCCTGGCAGGGCTGGCTGCATGTGGGACACTGGGACATGGTGGCTGGCCTCAGCCGTGGACAGACGACAGGTGCCCACCTGGCAGGCCACGGGGCAGTCAGCCGTGGCGCCCGCCCGAGCCAGGACCCAGAGCAGGGCTGGGTTTTAGTGCAGCCACAGAGTACACGGCGCACTTCCTGTCCAGCATGTGCGGGGACATGCCTCGGTCAGAGCCCAACGGGGTTGTGACCCGGGTCAGCCGCGCCGCTGCCACGGGCAGGAGCCACTCCTCTCGTGAGTAGTCGCTTTGTCGCTCTGCGGCAGAGGCCCTGGCCCCTGGGGGCAGGGAGTCACCGGCTGAGCTGAGACAGTGACAGAAAGCAAGTCAGATCCCAGTGTGACACCTCAAGGGCCGAGAGGCTGGGGCCCCTCCTGTCCCCGCCCTCCTCCCCAGGACTGCCCAGCACATGAACCATCTTCCGCGGACACGTCAGCACCGCCCGCCCTGTGCACGGCAGCCGAGCGGCACCGGCCAT
Organism: Eulemur rufifrons; assembly: GCF_041146395.1. NCBI lineage: Eukaryota > Metazoa > Chordata > Mammalia > Primates > Lemuridae > Eulemur > Eulemur rufifrons. Next base: position 1,056,227 of record NC_090983.1, read on the forward strand.
TGCCGCCCGTCTGGCGAGGACCGGAGGACAGTCCAGGGCAGGGCATTGGCTGGTGAGGCGGTGGCCTGACACGGGAGGACATGCCTGTCATGTGACTCGCAAGGTCCTGTTCGCTCCCTGGAAGGTCTGGGTCAGGGGTGTCAAATCACCTGGCACCCAGGCACCTGTGCTGGGTTCTGGGAGGCGTCCAGGAGGGGCAAGTCCTGAGAGGGTCCCTGGGTGGGAGAGGGGACCTGGCATTCAGCTACCTGAGGGGTTTGGGATACTGCTGCCACAGGCAAGGTTCTGGGGGTGGCAGGGGGCTGGGGGACCCTGCCCTCGGGCACTTGTCCTGGAGGGGGTGCGTGCTGAGCCCCAGCACCAGAACACAAGACGGCGCTGGGGGGCTCTGCCTGGGCGACCAGGGAAGGCGGGGGCTGTTGGGCGTTAAGACTCCCGTGAGGACTAAACATGAGCACTAAAGCCACGAAGCTCTTAGAAGAAAACATGGGAAAAGCTTCATGACGTTGGACTTGGCAGCAATTTTTCGACTGTGACATCAGAAACACAGACAGCAAAAAAAAAAAAAAAAAAAAAATAGGCCGGGCGCGGTGGCTCACGCCTGTAATCCTAGCACTCTGGGAGGCCGAGGTGGGCGGATCGTTTGAGCTCAGGAGTTCGTGACCAGCCTGAGCAAGAGCGAGACCCCATCTCTACTAAAAAATAGAAAGAAATTATATGGACAGCTAAAAATATATATAGAAAAAATTAGCCGGGCATGGTGGCGCATGCCTGTGACCCCAGCTACTCGGGAGGCTGAGACAGGAGGATCGCTTGAGCCCAGGAGTTTGAGGTTGCTGTGAGCTAGGCTGACGCCACGGCACTCACTCTAGCCTGGGCAACAGAGTGAGACTCTGTCTCAAAAAAAAAAAAAAACAAAAACAAAAACAAAAAATAGATAAATTGAACTTCATTAAAAGACATTATCAAGAAAGTGAAAAGTCAACTACAGAATGGGAGAAAATATTTACAAATAGTATCTGTGATACAGAATTGATATTCAGAATCTATAAACAATTCCTACAACTTAGTAACAAAAAATCCTATTAAAATGAGCAAAGGACTCGCACAGACGTTTCTCCAGAGAAGAGAGGCAAGCGGCCGACATGCACCGAGACGCCCAGGGCCACCGATTACCAGGGAGACGCAGTTCACAGCCGTGGGACGGTTCCCGCCAAAACAGAACGTGAGTGTCCGGGAGGGCGGGAGAAATCGCGGCCTCCCGCAGCGCTGGTGGGAACGCACAGTGCTGCGGCCACGGCACAACCGTCGCTCAAGGAATCCAACGCAGAGTCGCCACGCGACCCAAATCCAACGCAGAGTCGCCACTCGAGCCTCACTGCCACTCCTGGGCGTGGCTCACAGCAGCCAATGGGGAGGCAGCCCGGGTGTCCACCGAGGGCGGTGGTTAAGCACACGGGGTTCGTCCCCACGATGGGATGTCACTCAGCCTTGGCAGGAAGGAAATCCTGACTCGTGCTGTGACCCGGGTGGACCTTGAGGTCGTTGTGCCCGATAGAATAAACCGGTCGCGGAAAGACATGTGACCCCCACGGTGGGTGCCAGGGCTGGCGGGCACCGCCTGGTGATCAGTGGGGACAGAGTCTCAGTCTGGGAAGACAAAAAGCGTTCTGGGGACGACGGCTGCCCGACGACCTGAATGTTCTCGACGCCACTCAACTGCCCACTTATCCATAGAAGCAGTTAAGATAGTACATTTTATGTTATGTTTATTTACCATGACAAAAAAACTAAACTCTAAAACACAAACCAAAAACCCCATGCCGGCTGGTGCTCCAGGGGGATCCGGGTGGCGCATTGGTCCAGCCCGCGTGGCAGATTCTGCACTTGGCGGGGCTGGGGGCTCTAGTCTGGCCCTGGGCTGGCTGACGGAGCCCCCGGACAGACGGTGACCTGCGTCCCCTCTCCCGGGCCTGAGGGAACCTCCTTGCTGCCCCTTCCCCACCCCCTGCCCTCCTGGGAAACCTGCACCGGTCTGTTTGGACGTCCCATTGCCACTTGCTCCTGCCCTGGGTGGAAGGAGGCGGGGCACCTTCCAGGAGAGGGACAGGCTCCACCCACCCTCGCCACTCGGCACCGCCCCCATCGGACACAGATGGATCATCATGACCCCCACCACATGCGCATTTTTACCCAGGAAGGGGCTGCCTGCCCCCGAGTCTGAGCACAACCCGGCCGGCTCCACTGATCCTGGGCTTACGTGTCCGCCCCTCCTTCCTCACGCAGTCCCGCAGTCCTGCCCGTGGGAGCAGCAAGGCGGGGGCGGGAGGCGTGGACACCGGGGCAGGGCAGCTCCGTGTTCTGGCCAGAGCTGGGGCACCCCGGGAACCGTCCCTTGGCGGGGAGAGGGGCTCTGCAGCCAGCGGGCACATTCACTGCCGCCCACTGCACTGTGTAACCCGCTCCATGAACAAATATCAACGACCCCCATATGTTTTTTATAATCCTGTCCCCTAACAAACTACTTAAACTTTGAGTTGTTTTTAAGAAATGGTGGATTTTCTGCAACACAAAAGGGCTGAGATCTTGAAGGACCCTGGGCCAAGACTCACGATCCCCACCACCTGCCACAAGGCACATGGGCCCTTGTTAGTTACACCAGGACCCGCCCCCCGCACGTGGCCCCTTGTTAGCTACGCCAGGACCCGCCCCCCCCCAGACACGTGGCTCCTTGATAGTTACACCAGGACCTGACCCCCCCCCACACACGTGGCCCCTTGTTAGCTACACCAGGACCCGCCCTAGTGGCTCCTTGTTAGTTACACCAGGACCCGCCCCCCCAAGGCACGTGGCTCCTTGTTAGCTACACCAGGACCCGCCCCCCCAGGCACGTGGCTCCTTGTTTGTTACACCAGCACCTGCGGGGGAGCCCCCCCCCCGCCCCGCACGTGGCCCCTTGTTAGTTACACCAGGACCTGCCCCCCCAAGGCACGTGGCTCCTTGTTAGTTACACCAGGACCCGCCCCCCCAAGGCACGTGGCCCCTTGTTAGTTACACCAGGACCCGCCCCCCCAAGGCACGTGGCCCCTTGTTAGCTACACCAGGACCCGCCCCCCCCAAGGCACGTGGCCCCTTGTTAGCTACACCAGGACCCGCCCCCCAAGGCACGTGGCCCCTTGTTAGCTACACCAGGACCTGTCCCCCCAAGGCACGTGGCCCCTCCTTTAAAAGCCCACGATTGGACAGCGTCTCTCATTCTCTAACGAGATGTTTTTCAGTCTTTGGTGTTAAAAAAATTCCTTTCTCCCTTAGTGGTCCTCATTGTCTTGGGTGGCTGCATCTGCCTTTGGCAGGCTGGGACCCTCACTTGCTGGAGACACAGAAGAGGGGGACAGCCCTGGGGGCTGCTTGCTAGAGCCCTCAGCTGAGAGGTGACAGGGTGGGAGGGACAGCCCTGGGCCATGGCAGGACGGTAGTGGCTCGACTCCTGGGCTCTGCAGAACACCCACGTCCCGTAACCATGTGGAAAACGCCTTCAGAAATCAGTGAGGTGATTTGCACCCCAAGGGGTTCTAGCTCACGTGTCATGGGTGCCACGGCCATGGGGCAGTGTGGTGTCCAGTCACAGGGATGGTGTGTGACTGGGTGACGTGCTGTGAACTGCAGGGGAGGAAGGGGGGCGAGGGGACTGAGTGAGGAGTGTGGTGTGGGGGGCAGGTGGTCCCTGCATGATCTTGACCAGGAAAAGTCCCCTGAGCAAAGCCCAGGCAGGGGAGTTGGCCGTGGTCCTGCCAGGTGGGGACTGGGGTTTCCTGACCCTTCTCTGCAAGCCCCGTGCCACTGTAGGGACATCACTCTTGCCAGCCTTTCCCCAGGTCAGGGGAGGGGCCCGGGAGAGATGAGGCACTTGGCCGTCCGTGGCCGAGCATCGTGTTGGCCCAGCTGTGATGTCCCGGCCCTGGAGAGAGGGAGGGGGCGGGGAGGCTGCTGGCCCTGGGCCTGCTGGAACCGCTTCTGAGATTTGCTGGTGAAGCTAAAGGCCTGTGGCCCCTGCTGCCTTCTCTGACCTTGTTCTTTCTGCTCGGTGGGCTTCACTCCTGCCTCGGGCATCACGACCCCAGCAAACAGAAGAGCCTCTGGCCACGGTCAACCGGTCAGACAGTCTCACAGGCGCTGCCTGGCGGACCTGGGCCGGTTTCGACCGGGACTGACTTCTCTCTCCAACCGTGATTTTCAATTTGCCGGCTCCTTCCTCGCCTCCCCTGGGCTGGCCTTCCTGGGTGGCCGTGACAGCTGGCTCCCTGGATGGGCTAGCGCAGTGGACGGGGCTCAGCCCTGGGCTGGACAGCGGCTCCAGGCCTCCCTCCGGGGCGGGGCCTCCCCCCGCGCCTGGTCTGCTTCCTGCCCACCCCACAGGCGCCCGGCCGAGGCCCAGAGTGGTGTGGCGTTCTCCAGCGCACCCCTGGGTGAGGGCAACGAGGCCAGGGCAGGAAAGGAAGCCGGGGCCGTCCTGGCATAGGGCTGTGCTCAGTCAGCCACTGGGGCCCAGGTCACATCAGAGGCAAGAATGCCCTTTTGCTCTGTCCTTCCTGGCTGGGGTTCACCCCACTGTCAGAAGTGCTCCCAGAGTTGGTGCCAGACTTAGCAAACGAACGCAGAGGACCCCGTCAGATCAGACGTCCAGCTAAACAAGAAACAAGTGCCTAAAATTGTGTCTCGTGCAAGTCACGTGTGAACTTTAGGTGAATCCTAACTTCACCGGGATTCCGGCGTCCTATCTGCCCCCCAGCACAGTCGGGCCCCGAGGAGGGGGCTGCAGGGACACGGCACATGGTCTGGGGTCAGGACACGGGTTTGTCCAGCGCGGTGAGTGTTGCTGCTCCATCCTGAAGCCAGACTGTCCGTTCCAGCTCGAACCTGGCTTCCCCGGGAGGGGCGTCTGTGCAAAGGACGTCCGTCCTCCGGCAGCTGAGACCCCGTGGACGCTGCTGGGCGGGAGCCGCCCTGGGAGCCTCCGGCGGGTCCTGTTCCTCCATGCGGCACGTGCCGCCCAGGCGGAGCAGCGCCGCGCCCAGGGCCGCACACAGGGGTCCCGCACTCGTCTTCTCTCCGGGTGTGACCCTGCGGCGCCGGCACCTGGGCCTGAGCAGCCCGGCACATGCTCGGGACACCTCGGCCGAGTCGGACCATGATGTCCGCAGAGGAAGGCCGGGCCCCGCAGGCGTGGGTGGCCGTTTGGACCTCGGCTGACCGTCCTCGGGGGTGGGGGGGTGGCGGGGGTCTGCTTTCCTGTCCGTCCCCATCGTGGTGGCCCTTGTGTCCCAGAGGCCAGCACAGAGCTGCACCAGGAGGGGATTGGACTAGCACGGCCTGGACAGGCGGCTGGGGTCGGGAGGGCAGGTTCCCAGCCAAGGTCCTGACACGCGGGGGCTGCGTAACATCCCCCCTGCGAGGACCTGTGCGTGCGCCCCAAGGGGCGTGTTGCCTTCCATGGCCACAGACTGAGTTGGCATCGAATGAGGACTGTGAGTCGAGGAGATTATCCGGGATGGTCTGGCTGGCCCTAAACGCCATCCCAGGTGTCCTTGTGAGAGAGGCGAGATGTCACAGACACATGCGGGACAGGCCGTGCGGGAGGGAGGCAGAGACGGAGTAAGGTGGCTGAGGGACGCCACAGCCCTCAGGGCTGGAAGAGGCAGGAACGGGGCTCCCTGGAGCCCACGGTGGGAAGGATCAGCCCTGTGACACCTTGACCTTGGGCCTCTGTCAGGCAAAGCCACCCGGGCTGTGGGGACTCACAGCAGCCCCAGGGACACTCAGTTGCCAGGTTTGGCCACCACCAGACAAGGCAGGTGACGTCCCGGACGGTGCGGGGTTTGTACCTCGTACTTCCCTGAGATTTATCTCAGGGACTCTGTTCAGGCTGGAATGTCCCTCCCTGCCTGCCTGTCCCGGGGCGTCTGGGAGTTCCTGAAATACAGGATCCTGCGCTGGGCCCCGAGGTACACGGGAGTCCACCCAACACGTGCATGCGTGGCTGGTGTGTGCACCGAGAGCCCCTTCTCCTGTCACCAAGGCCCCGATGGTCTCTCCATCCCTGCCCCACCGGCCCCACCCTCACCTCCTGGGGTCCGCATGGGGTGGGGGGGGTCCCGGGAGCATTGTGGCCAGTGGCTGCCCACAGGCCTCTGCATTGCGTGGCTCCTGCGTGCCCAAACACTGTCTCGTCCCAGGGCCGTGACTGTGTCCCCTCTGCCAGCAGCCCCGTCCTCCTCTCTCCCCTGCTCTCCCTGCTCCGTCCTGCAGGTCCAGGGAGAGCACAGGTCCCGCTTCCCGGGGGGCTGCAACTCCCCAGGGTGGTCCCCTTGCCCTCCGTGCGCCCGGCTCCAGGACATACCGAGGAGTCTGACTCTGTCCCAGCCGCGGGCAGCTGTCCACGGCCTTTGTCACTGGTCAGAGGGGCTGAGGGGAAGGACAGGGCCTGGCCATCGGGGGCTCTGATGTGAGCTGGGCCCAGGCTGGTCCTTGGGGAAACCAGTTGGTCCAGCTCGGGGGCAGGCGGGAGCCCAGGGAGGGACGAAGCGTGTGTCCGAGCTGAGGTCACAGGACGGGGTCAGCTGTTGGCCAGGCAGGGTCTGCCGCGAGGCCAAGGGCAGGTGAGGAGTTTCCTGTCACGCAAGGCGCAGCGTGGCCAGGCTCCGCCCCCATGGGATGAGTGGAGATGTGTGGGACCCTAGTCAGGCAGAGGTGGGACCCCCTTAGGCCAGGGCGGCATCTGGGCTGGGGCAGGTGGGAAGGGCACAGGCCAAGGGGTCTGCAGGGAGGGGGCAGATTGGGACCAGCTGGGCAGAGGGGAGTCCAGCGTGGAGCCGGGTGGGAGCACTTTGGGTGGGAGATTGGAGATGCCTGTGGGTCCCTCGGGGCCCTGGGGTCCACAGCCATGGAGGAGGGGCCTGAGGGGAGGGAGGACCACTCCCCAAGCAGGAGGGTGGGATGCTTGACACGTGGGCGCGGGATGGGGGCAGTTGCTGGATGGGGGTGGCTTGGCTGGCAAGGAGTCTTCCTCACAGCCCAGAGCCCCTGGCTCCGGGGTGGGGCGGGGGGTGGTCTCCCAGGTGAGGGTCCGGGGAAGGTAGAGCTGGAGGAACTCAGGGTGTGGGGGGGCCGAGGGTGCGTGGGTCCTTAGACCTGAGCAGCTGCCCTGGGGGATGGGCAGACATGCTCTGGACAACCCCAGGGGACAGGACTGCACTGGGCCAGGTTTCAGGAGGAAAATCTGTCTCTTGGGCTGCCCTGTGAGGTGGTGAGCTCCCCGTCCTGGGAGGCATGGGAGCAGAGACCTGCTCACTGGGCTGCAGCCCTCAGCGGGGTTTCCCAGCACCAGGCAGTGAGTGCTGCTGCCGCCCACGAGCCCTCCTGGGATCCTGGCTCTGCCTGCAGCTCTGACCCAGGCACAGCCCCAGGGTCTGCGGCCCCCGTGTGGTGGCTGGTGGCTGCAGGGGCCACCTCCATGTCCGCTGTTTGCAGACGCTCCCAGGCTGAGCACCCCGTGTGCACAGCCAACCGCGGGGCCAAGGGTCGGTGGGCGGCTCCCGCCTGCCGGTTGGGACTTGTGCAGCCCTGAGCGGGAGGCGGGCGGGGCGGGCAGGGTGCCGCACAGGTGTGCTGGGGGGGCCGGCGGGGCGGGGCTTTCCAGCGGGGCCACAGAGACTGCTTCCCTGGAGCCAGGTGAGCGCCAGCTCCCAGGCCAGGGGGGTGGGGGCTCCCTCCACGCTGAAGGCCGAGGGGGGCACGGTGGGCAGCCCGGGGTCCCAGGCCCTGTGGGCACGCGGCCAGCGGGGAGAGGCAGCGTTCACACCTGGGCTTCGGCTGCAGGTTGGGGGCACCCACCCCCAAGCCGGGCACAGGTGTCTGAGGGGAAAGTTTGGGAGACGCAGCCCCAGACCTGGTCGGGGCTCCTTGTGCTCCAGGCTGCCCTGGAGACGCCACGGGGCTGGCACCCCCCCACCTGCCTCACCTGCCTCACCTGAGCCAGGGGGGTCCCCTCCCACCTGGGGGGGAGGCTGGGGCGGGGGAGGCCCAATTTGGAGACCCTGTGCCCCCGGCTATAGGGATGAGGGAGGGAGGGGGAATAGGGACACAGGCCCCCGAGGGACAGCACAGCCCAGAGGTGCCAGGTCCTGAGTGACCAGGGACGAGAGAGTGACCAGGGAGGGACCAGGGACCAGGGAGGGACCAGTGGCCCGTCTGCAGGGACACGGGAGCCTGAGTGTGAGGGCTGCGCCTTGGGCCTAGATGACAGGAGGGAAGGGGTGGGAACCAGGCCGCCTGCCCTGGGACAGGCCTAATTGTCGGTGACTGACTCACCCCACTTCAAAGGCCTGGGCCCCACGCAGCTATTTAACCGCAGGGCTGTGCCCTGGCTCTGGAATTCTGCTCTGCGGGGAGCTGGGCCCTGCCCGCTCTTCGCCCCGCTCCTCACCCCGCTCCTCACTCGGCAGGTGCCGGTCCTCCCAGCCCGTCCACGCGGCCGGCCGCGGCGCGGTCCTCAGGGCCCGGCCCTCACTTGCCGCCGCCGCAGGGATGCTGGCTGCCTCCGGCCCCGCCCCGGCCGTGCAGGTGTCCCTGTGGCACCACTACCTGCAGGCCATCCGGTCGCGGGAGGCGCCCCGAGTCCAGGACTACCAGCGCGCGGAGAACGTGCTGCTCACGGTTCTGGAGCGCGTGCATGCCCTGGACCCCCGCTTCGTGGTGGACTACTCCCGCGACCTGGAGGCCTTCCAGTTCGCGCTGCGCTCCTCCGACGACCCGCTGCTCATGGAGGTGCCCTTGTGGGTGGACGCCGAGGCCCTGCTGATTGAGGAGCTGGGGGCCCCCGGGCCGGGGGACGGCCCTGCCTGCTGCCGCCTGGGCGTCCCCAGGGAGGGGGCCGGCCTGGAGCGCTGGACCACCGACGACGTCTTCAGCGCCTCCGCAGAGGACAGCGCCGAGTGCTGCGGCCACATAGTGCCCAACAAGGTCCTGCACGTCCTCAGGGACCTGCTGGTGGCGGCCATCGTGCACTGCAGGCTCCACAGGCTCATCGCGCCAGGTAGGGCGGGACGGGCCGCTCCTGTCTGCGTGCTCGTGCGTGACCACTGCGTGCGGTCGCCCGGCTGTGTGGCTGTGCTCGCGGGGTGGCCTGCCCACGGCATGGTGTCTGTGCCAGTGTGTGAGTGCACACGCGTGTGATCGCCGTGCATGCGTGCACAGCGTGTATTGTCAGTGTGCATGTCGGGGGCACGTGAGTTGGGAGATGTTACCCCAAGATCCTCCTCGCCCCAAACACCTCCACAAAGCTGGGTTGTGCGTGTCGTGTTCTCTGGTGTTTGCTCGGTGACCGTGGTAGTGGCGTCCTCGCAGATGCTACCGTCCAACCGGCGGCAGCCTCACGACAGGGCTGTTCTGCTGTCCCCTGCCTGAGGAGGGTCCCGGCACGGCGCTGGGCAGCTGGTTCTGTCAGCCACAGCCCAGTGTGACGGTCCTCACGGCCATCCCCGCTTCCAGCGTCTGACTGGGAGGGGTGCGTGTGCACGCGTGTGGGAGTGCAGCAGTGTGCGTGCGTGTGCACGTGTGCTCATGCCTGCGTCCATTTACGGCTGAGTTGCTAACTGGCGTCCTGGGCCCCAGGTGGCTCTGAGGCTGGGCATCTCGCCTGCGCCGGCCCCCTGGCCCCAGTCTCCCGTCTGGGGTCTCGCTGCTGCGGTCTGGGGCGAATCTGAGCCCGGTGGGCAGGGCCCCCTCCAGCGGGGCTGCGTGCTGGGGCTGCAAGGTCAGGCGCAGCCTGTGGGGGGCCCGGACGGGGGCCTGAGCGATGGCGCCCGTCCTCCTGGGTTAGGGCGAGACCTCAGGTTGTCCTGGCAGGGAACTGGGACCCAACAGAATGTCCTGCTTCCCTCGGGAGGGACAGGCATGTCACATGTGAGTCACGCATGTCCTCACAGAGATTTGTTGCCTCAAGTCCCCTCCTGGTGTTCGACTGACCCTCACATCGGCGCTGGGGAGACCACTTGCCTGACTGAGGGGCAGGGACCTGCTCAGGCTGCCCCGTGGTGGCGCCCAGGTCCGGCTGCACGTCCAGGTTGGCCCCGGCAGTGGGGACCCGCCTTTCCTCCCGCGCTTCCTGTGGTCTGGGAAGTGGCTGTCAGCACAGCACGCGGCTGGGAGATCCAGAGGGTCCTCGGCTCCTGGACGTCCTCCTGGCACCAGAGGGGTCTCAACCCAAGCCCCTCCCCAGACCTGCCTGGTGTCCGGGGCAAGTGACCAACCTGACCTCTTGGCCGCCAGAGCCTATTATCAGGTGCCAGCTTCCGGCCCCCCACGCCAGCCCTCACCCTGCCCTCCAGCCCGCGGACACCTTCTCTAGTCGCTCCTGAACCTTCTAATCACCGCGGGAGGCTGGGAAGACCGTTTCGGTCTCCTTGCCTGACCTGACACGGCCATTGCCACCCAGCCCTGCCACCCACAGGCCCACCTGGAGGACGGACCCACCTGTGGGGGTGGGCGGGAGGCTCCGCAGGCCCTGCGGTCATTTGGGTCCCACTGTGCTGCCTGCCCCCCCCATCCCCAGGGCACTGCCTGCCCCCCCAAGGGGGCCTCTGCGCTGGGCGTGCGGAAATTCCGGGCATTGTTTTCTGACACTTGGCTTAACAGGGAGCCGGGGTGACAGGGGTCAGGCTGCCCCCACCCTGGGAACCGGTGCGACCAGCCGGCCGTGGCGGGGCAGGCGGGGCAGGCGGGGCAGGCGGGGCTGGCGGGGCAGGCGGGGCTGGCAGGGCTGGCTGTCCTCCAAGCTGCCATGACGACGCGTGTGGCCAGCGGTGGGCAAGGAGATGCAGCCACCCGGGTGGCCTTGCCCGGGCACCTCGTGGAGAGGGCCGGTCCCTCCCTCCTTGGTGCTCAGGGGCACGAGGCCACGTGGGGATGCAGTGGCCCAGGTGCCCGGACTGCCCGGGGTTGGGTCCCGGGAGGTGGCCCAGAGCTGCCCTGCGGGTGACGGTGGGTGCAGAGGGGTCGACACAGGGGTCCGGGCTCCGTCCTGAAGGGCCGCAGGGCTGGAGGATGGTGGGGATGCAGCCCCCACGCCCACTCACACGGAGACCTTTCTCCAAGGGGGGTGGGGGATCCCTTTGGGACATGTCAATGTGTTGCCTGGGCCCGGCTCCCAGCGGGTCGGCTGCCCTGACCTCTGACCTGCGCACCCCGCTGTCGACCACCCCCCCCCACAAACGTGCACGTGGGGCCCAGCTGGTGTGGCCTGTCCCCCAGGCCCGCGTGGCTTCGGTGCACACGGTTGATCTGGGGGCCCTCGGGGAGGCTTCCGGGGAGCAGGACGGCAGGCTCTGGGCACAGAGGTGCAGCCCTGCGGGGCCCTCTCTGGCCCTGGGGTGGGGTCCCTCCCGGCCCCAGCCTGGCCGCCGCCCGCGACAGGCCGGGCAGTCGTGGGCTGAGCACTGTCTCCAGGGGACCTGGGCCCCAGGCAGCCTCGGCAAGGCCGGGACAGGTGCGGTCAAGGCCGGGCTGCAGGGCGCGGGGCACAGCGAAACCTTGTCCCCGAGGCCGCCAGGTGGTAAACTGACCGCCGTGCTGGTGAACGGCCTTGTGGGGAGGGGGCACGTGCAGGCCGGGGGGCCAGGAGGGACACAGGTGTCCTTGTTGGGGAGCCGCAGCCCGCAGGGGGCTGCAGGTGGGAGGTGACGAGGGGTCAGGAGCTGAGTGGGCAGCGGGAGGGGCCGGGTCGGGGCAGGAGAGGGAGCCGCGTGACCGTGGCCGTTGCAGGTTCGCTCAACGCGGCCAGCCTGAGGGAGGAGCCGCTGCACCTGACCTTGCTGGTGTCCAGCGGCTGGAGAACCATCCGCTTCAACCTGGTGCCCGTGGTGAGGAGGCGGCAGAGGCTGCCCGCCCTGGAGGGGGCCCAGCTGACACCCGGGTTCCCCGAGGGCAGCGTGGCGAGGATCATCGGCCAAGGGGTGGACCTGGTGCCGGCCAGCGCCCAGCACTGGAGGTAGACGCACCCCGGGCTGTGGGGTCCTGGGGGTGGGCAGGACGGGGGTCGGCCGCCAGCTCTGTGCTCCCACCCCCGGCAGGAGGGTCTGCGGGGTCCCCGCCTGCCTCTGCCCTGCGGGCACCTGTGTCCCGCTGAGGTTCCTGGGGTCTCTGGGGGCCCTGGGGGTCCAGTCATTCTGAGAGGGAGGGTGGCTTGTCCTCTCCCAGGCGGGGCGGGCCGAGGGGTCCGGCTGTGCTGAGACCACAGTGCAGCCCCTGTCACCCAGCCGCTGCCTTCCTCGGTGGGAAAGCGGCCGGGAGGTCAGGGGACTTGTCCCGGGTAGCGCAGGGTCCCTGAGTGCTGGGCGCGGTCCCCTCGCGGGGGGGGGGGGGTGGGCGCTGAGTCCAATGAAACTGACTGGCGCTGGGCCACCAGCATCGCCCCCAGGACTGCGCTCCCCAGATTCCAGTGCCCCCCGCGGCCCCCACGGTGTTTAGCAGCAGATTCTCCCCACAGACCTGGGCTGGCCCTGAAGCCCCGTTGGCCCCCTGGGGGCCTTGGTCTCTGTCCCCAGCAGCTGTGGTCTGTGTCTGTGAGAGGGAGGAAGGGGACGCGGGCACCCTGTGTGCCCCCAGAGACCCCAGGCCTGAGCCCCGCCAGACCTGGCCCCGCCCACACAGCACCTCGCAGGCAGGGTCGTCACTACGACGGGCCAGGTGACTTGCCCGCCGCCCGTGCGCCTGAGGGATGCCCGTGACACACAGTCGCGCTCTCGCCAATGACATTTGTCAGGCTGGGCACACGCTTTCTGTGGTTTTCTGCCTGGGGGAGGGGCTCGTAGGGCGTCGGGGACTGTGACCCAGATCATGGAGCAGGGACTGTGACCCGGCTCGCCAAACAGCTGCCCCACCTGCCAGGAAGGGCAGGGCCTGGGCTGAGCCGTCATTTTTGGCAAGTAAATATGAAAAGGGCCTTTCTGAGCCGTGTCCCCACGTGGGGGCTGGGTAAGTGCCGGCTCAGGAGTGAAGCTCTGCAGAGTGGGGCACAGGAAGGCGAGGCCCGACGGTGCACCCCTTGTATGCCACGCGGCGAACGCCTCGGTGTGCAGCGGCCTGAGCTGTGGGCACGGGGGGGAGGGGAGAGGCAGAGATGCTTCGGCTGCCGTCCCGTGGGGTCTGGCTCAGGCTCCCCGAGTGGGCTGTGGGGGGGGCTGTCACACCCCAGGAGGGCTGCACCGACACCCTGTCCTGGGACCGGGTGCTGCTGCTCCACGCTGGGCAGGTCTGGGGGCACGTTCCCTTAGGGGCTCCCTGGGCCCCTCCACGAGCTGGGGCTGGGAGTCTCCGCGGAAACTGGGAGCTGTTACCAAACAGCCAGGGAGAGCAGCTCCTGGACGCGTGCGGAGCCAGGCCGGTCCCGGCAGGCAGGACACAGCGTGGCACAGCCACTGCCCGGCCCAGCCCTCCTGGGCTCAGGAGGCAGCCGCAGCCCGGCTGACTGGCCGCCCCTGTGTGGGCCTCCAGGACGTGCACCGACTACCTGCTCACCAGGCTGCTGGGTGCACTGGGCACACTGCAGGGCCACCGCCTGGACAGCCTCTCCATCCTCGACCGGGTGAACCACGAGAGCTGGCGAGACGGCGGCCACAGTGCCGGCCTGACCTTCGGCCACCTGAAGGTACGGGAGAGGGCTCGGTGTGCCCCCATCCCCGAGCCCACAGGCTGCATCGTAACCTGGGGACGAGGGCAGGGCACTCAGGCTTGTCCCCCACCAGCCCTGAGTGGTCTCTCCTGGGTTCTGAGGTGGCGAGGCCACGCCTCATGGGGACATGGCTGCAGGGCACCGTGGCACGGGGGGGGCCGGCCTTTGCCACCCCTGGGCTGTGGCTTTGGAAGACCTCCCAGCCCTGGGACACTGTTCAGTAGGACCTTGGGGTTGTGCCTCTTGGTGCTGAGTGTCCCTGCCCAGCCAGCGTCTGCCCTGAGGGAGCCCCGGCCGTCCTGGAGTCTGTGAGTGTCACCCGGCCGTGTTCCTCCTCTGAGTGGAGCCAGCCCCTGGCACCCCGCCCCGCTGCCCGCCGGGCCGCTGTGACGCTCTGGCAGAGCCATGCCCTTCAAGGGCTTTGCACCCGCACACGCTGACAGCAGGAAGAGTCAGGGCCTGGTCCCAGCCCTGCAAGGTGGTCAAGAAGGAGGGGCTGGGAGTCTTGGGGTCCTGCCTGGGCTGTGTGGCCTGCCGAGTGCTGCTCCGTGGATGGGGGTGGTCCCTCCATCTGGCTCAGGTGTTGAGGGAGAGATGGCCCCACCTGGCTCTGCCATGGTCCCCTGTGTGACCTCTGGCCTGACCTGGAGTTTCCAGCTGTCCCCATGAAGGCTCAGTTCTTGTGGCTTTTAGACAGTTGTCTGGGCCCAGGCGTCATGAGCGCGTAGATCGGGATTGTGGCAGGGCCTGGGGCCTGCTGTGCTGGGCTGCACAGGATGAGTTGCTCCTCAAGGCGCAGGGTGTGGGGGACAGGCCCGGAGGAGGGTGGGAGCCCCAGGAGCCCCTGGGAGAGGTCCTGGTGGCTGGGGTGGGTGAGTGGAGGGTGGGCGGAGGGGCTGTGGTGGGGCGGGAGCGGGGCTCAGGCTGAGCCCTGGGGGGCCAAGGGAGAAGCAGAGCAGGGGTGGGGCCCTAGGGAGCCGCCAGGCTGGGGCTGCAGGTGGGGCGGGGCCTGGGACTCAGATGGGGATGTCGGTGGGGGGGGGACACCCATTATGGAGGGGAGAGGGTGGGTGGGCCAGGGTGGGAGCAGGGGCAGGTGTGGGGTGGGGGCAGAGCCAGGCTCTTGGTGGCAGGTGTGGGGTGGTGGCAGAGCCAGGCTCCTGGTGGCAGGTGTGGGGTGGGGGCAGGTGTGGGGTGGGGGCAGAGCCAGGCTCCTGGTGGCAGGTGTGGGGTGGGGGCAGAGCCAGGCTCCTGGTGGCAGGTGTGGGGTGGGGGCAGGTGTGGGGTGGGGGCAGGTGTGGGGTGGGGGCAGGTGTGGGGTGGGGGCAGGTGTGGGGTGGGGGCAGAGCCAGGCTCTTGGTGGCAGGTGTGGGGTGGGGGCAGGTGTGGGGTGGGGGCAGAGCCAGGCTCCTGGTGGCAGGTGTGGGGTGGGGGCAGAGCCAGGCTCCTGGTGGCAGGTGTGGGGTGGGGGCAGGTGTGGGGTGGGGGCAGGTGTGGGGTGGGGGCAGGTGTGGGGTGGGGGCAGATGTGGGGTGGGGGCAGAGCCAGGCTCTTGGTGGCAGGTGTGGGGTGGGGGCAGGTGTGGGGTGGGGGCAGAGCCAGGCTCCTGGTGGCAGGTGTGGGGTGGGGGCAGGTGTGGGGTGGGGGCAGAGCCAGGCTCCTGGTGGCCAGGCGCTGAGCAGCACCACCAGCCGGGGCTGACGCTGCCACCCGCAGACGGTGCTGCTGTGGGCCTCGGTGCTGTTCCCGGCGCCCGAGGACTGGGCGGAGCTGCAGGGCGCCGTGTACCGCCTGCTGGTGGTGCTGCTCAGCTGCCTGGCCACCAGGAACCTGCCCCACTTCCTGCGCCCCGAGCACAACCTGCTGCAGGACAGCGGCCTGGACCTCAACGCCGTCTACCAGCGCGTGGAGGCCTTCGCCAGCCAGCCCGAGGCGTCCCTGCGCATCCACGCCACCCACCTGGGCCGCAGCCCCCCGCCCCGCATCGGCTCCGGGGTCAAGGCCCTCCTGCAGCTGCCCGCCAGCGACCCCGCCTACTGGGCCACCGCCTACTTCGACGTCCTGCTGGACAAGGTGGGCGCCACTGGGGCCTAGGGGCTCAGGCGGAGTATCCGCACCTGCTGCAGGGCCAGGGCTGGGCTCGGGGAACCAGGCAGCCCACCTGAGACCACCCCGTGTCCACCAGGCTCCCCACACACCCACCCACCCGGGGGGCTCTGCCCCTCCTGAAAGAGTGTGGCCTTCCTTGGCCTCATGGGACAGATTCCTGCAGCACCCTGGCCCCTGGGGTCCTGGCGTCCTCCGGCCTGCTGTGGGGGTGCCTGCCCTTCCCCGGCCCACGGAGCCCACCTTGCTCCTTCCCCAGGTGGCCTCCCCCTCCCCCGTGGAGCAGGCACAGCCTCCTTCCGGGCTCATCCGGCGTTTCCCAGCCTCTCCTTTGCCCCAGTGGCGGCAGGCAGGGGCTGCCGCGCTGTTGGGCTTCTCCTGTCCTGTTTCTGCCAACTCCAGGCTGGTGGCCTCCTTGGGTCACTTCTCCACCCCCCACTTAGGAACTGGTACCCGAAGTCTGCAGGCTCGGAGGGGTGGGCCCTGCTCTGTCCTGTGTGGGTGGGGGGTTGGTGCACAGTCAGCTTTCAGCTGCACCCAGTGGGGCCTCCTCTGTGCCGGGCCCAGGCAGGATGCCTGCGTGGCGGGGGGATGCCGGGGCTGGTCGCCCGTGGGGGGCCCTTCCCGGTGGATACCCTGAGGCAGTGAGGCCGGTGGGGCCCAGCGCAGCGAGATGTTTCCTGCTGTGTCCCCGCCCTGCGTGCTTGTGACGGCCCCACCTGTAGTTCCAGGTCTTCAACATCCAGGATAAGGACCGGATCTCGGCCATGCAGAGCATCTTCCGGAAGACCAAGGCCCTGGGGGGCGAGGAGAGCTGAGCTGGCCGCCCGGCCCCCCAGCCCCCCTGCGCGGCACCGTGGGAGACCCCGCACGTTTGGGGGAGGGTGGGCTTCTCCGTGAGGTGGTGGTGGAGGGACTTTGTCCCCAGGACCATCCTCAGACTGCCGGGGGACGGGGACAGCCTCCGACAACCTGAGAGCTCCGGGCAGGCCGGTGCCGTCGCCGGGTGAGGCCCGGGCGAAGGCGCGACGCTTGTCGGCCCATCCGCGTGACGTGGTCAAGAAACTGCGTCTCTGCCAGAGGCCTGGAGCCTGCGGGCCTGTCCTGCCCACGCTGTATGGTGACGAAATGCTGTATGTTTGGTCTGAGATAAATGAGCGCCCTGATATACCCGTAGCGACGGCGCCTGCACTTGCTGTGTGTCCACGTGGAAAACACCCCTAGAAACTCAGGAGCGGAGGCAGCCTGTGTGCTGCACAGTCAGGCCCCTCCTTCCCCGGCGTCCCCACATCCCCGTTCACAGCGGACACTGGAGCCCACAGAGGGGCCACGGCCCGGCACCGTCCGCTCCCCGTCACCGCAGACGTGCCCCTCTGACGCAAGATGCCCTCTCTGGCGTCTGATGGCCCCGTCTGTGCTGGCCACTCTGCGTCCCCACCTCACATGCTCTCGTCTGCCCACCGCAGCCCAGGGACCTCCACGGGCCAGCCCAGGGGACGTTTTCTGCCGCCCGTCCTCTTTGGCCTCTCAGGGGCGTGTACCCCTCAGCTCTGAGCCCCAGCCCTCACCCTGGGCTCTTGGGGGGACAAGGGGACCTGCCATTGCACGGCGAGTGTGCAGCAGCCGCTCCCGGGACTCCTCAAAAGGACCCACACACTGACGGCAGGAGGGGCCCAGGTCCCTTGAGGGCTGCAGGACCCAGCGCCTGAGCTGACACCAGTGCAGGGGCCCAAAATGCCATCACGCCTCCTCATAGGGTGGGGCTTGTGGAAGACAGCATCTCGGTCCACATCTGGTTCCTAATGGTGCACAGGGCCCAGGCCCCCCGCGCGGCCATTTCCTTGGTGTCTGAGCGTGACCAGGACGGCCGCGCATGGTGGGGTGAGAGCTGCGGTAGCGGCCAGCCGAGGGGAAGAGCCTGAAGCCACCCCCACTCCCACGGCCCCGGCAGCAGGCACACCGTGTCCTGGTGCAGTAACAGAATGTCCTGCCCCTGCGAGGACTTTAATTCACCAGCAAAACCAGACAGATTGTGGCGGGTGACGGCGGGTGGCGGTGGGTGGCGGTGGGTGACGGCGGGTGACGGCGGGTTACATGAATTAGACCCAGTTGTGACCTGCGGTCCAGGTGCTGCTCTGGACACGGGATCGTCAGCAGAGCAGGACAGCAGGGCGTCCGGGAGTTGCTAGGTGGCCCCCGCTGGGGAGTGTGTTCTTTCCAAGCCCCACCGTGGGCAGGAGCAGCGACAGTCTGCGTTCCCTTGGGAGAGGGGACAGCGTGAGCCCACGGTCTGGCCCAGGCGGGTCACCCTCGGGCTCTGTGTCACCACGTGGGCCCAATGGGCCTTCATCACCCGGGCGCTCTGCAGCCTGTGGTGCTGGTTCACTGTGCCGATGACGCCCGCTGATCAGACCGGGCCGTACCTGGCGGGTTCTTCGGGTGCTCCGTAAGGTGCGTTCACTCCAAAGGGTGGGAGACAACAGAGTCCCAGGGGCTGACCCCTTGGTGAAGGTCTGGGCCATGCGAGACGTTGCTTCCACGATGAAGGAGGAGGGGGGCCTTGCCCCCAGCTGGCGGGCTCGTTGGACTTGGAGGCAGCGTGCGCTCGCTCAGGAGTGCCCACTTACCGGGCGACTCGGGCTGTGAGTTCTGGGCGGGGAACCACACAGGGGCTGTCCGGCAGGGTCGTGCCCCGAGACAGCCGTGGTGCTTGCGGCACCCACAGCAGAAAGGGCCACCGCGTGGCGTCTCTGGCAAGCCCTGGCGTGGAGCCGACGTTCCTGCTGGAAAAGCAGCGCTCGGCGTGATGTTGGCCCAGGAGGGGAGGAGCCCAGGCCAGGGGACGCCAAGTTAACCGTATGGCGAACCGCTGGCCGTGAGCCGAGTGTGGCAGGGCCATGAGTGTGGGGGTGGCAGTGGCGGGGCAGCAGCCGGCCACTGCACGTGGACGTGGCCCACTCAGCATCAGGCCACGCGGGGGTGGTGGGAACCAGCCAGCTGCAGGGACAATGGCCGGAGCTGTCACGTCACCACAGGCGCACACCACGCCTTCCCTTGCTGCACACAGATGCCGCCAGAGGTCCCCGGGACCAGCTGACGGAAGAAGAAAACCTGGAGTCCGGGTGGCGGGTGTGACGGCTCGGTCCACGGCGCAAACCCACACGGACCGTCCCGGCTGAGGTTCCTGGGACACAGCGCGAGGGACACCCTCCCGTGGCAGAGCACACGACGTGTGGACAGTTCACGCGTTCTGTGGAGAGGGACAAGTGGCCCAAGTAAAGGAAACACACAGACTTCAAGGCAGAGCATCACCAGAGGTGACGGGGAACATTTCACAACGATGGAAAAGTCAGTTCATGAAGAAGACGAAACACTTCTGACAACAGACCCTCAGAATCCATGAAGAAAACGGGCAGCGCTGGAGACACGCAGACAAGCCACGTGCAGACTTGCGTGCCCACCGTCAGCGCTCGACAGTAAAAGGGGACACAGACATCAGCAAGCATGCGGGAGACTGAACACGGCCACCCACGCCACCCTCACGCGTGTCCGCAGACGCCTGCACCCGGCAGCGGCAGGGGACACGCTCGCCTTGCGTGTCGTGGAACAGTCGCCGAGACGAGATCTCAGGCCACTTACAAACATGTCAAACTCCACGTGCGGCATGATCTGTGACCCACCAGACGGGATGAGAAATAAAGAACAGTAAGATATTTAGAATATCCCCCAAATATTTGGGAATTACACAACGTAAGTGTGAAGAATCTGTGGTTCAAAGAGGCAACCACAAGCGAAATCATAAAACACTTAGACCTGAGTGATCATGGAAACAGCATCTGTCAGGATTTGGGAGACGCAGCGAAGAAAGTGCTCAGAGGAAACTGTTTCGCTTTAAACGCTCGTTATCAGAACAGAACAAATGTTTAAAATCAATTACTTTAGCTTCTACTATAGGAAGCTAGAAAAACAGGAGCAAATTAAAACCCAAGGAAGCAAAAGGAATAATAAAAGGAATAATAAAACCAAGAGTGGAAATCAACAGAAAACAAACAATAGAGAAAGACAATAAAGGCAAATGTCGCTTTTTGAAAAGATTAAAAAATTGACAGCCCTGTAGCAAGACGGGTCCGCGACACAAAGAGAAGATACAAATTGTCAACATCAGGAATGGACAGGGAAGTAACCAGACGTCCCACAGACGCTGAAGGACAGCAAAGGGGCGTGGCTACAACGTCATGCTGACACCTTCGACAGCTGGGACGAAACGCAGGCACGCCCTGGGTGAACAGGTCACCAAGACCAGCGAGCGAGCAAAGATAAAAATCTAAAGAACCCTTTGTCTATTAAGAAAACTGAATACATTAAAAACCCTTCCCATAAAAAACACTCCCGTCTCAGAAGGCTTCACCGGTAAATTCTAGCAAACACTTAAGGCAAACTTTATCAGAAAGCAAAGGAGAAGGCCACACGCCCAAGCCATTTTAGGAGGTCGGCGTAACCTTGATACCAAGACCTGACAAAGATAACAGGAGAATTGAGAGAGAATCAACGAATCAGCACAGCAGCAGAGCAGAGAAGCGCGACTGTGCGGTCATCCCACCGCGGGCAGAAAAGGCGTCTGAGCAGACACCTGTTAATGGCACCTACTCTCAGCAAGCGTCTGACAGTGGCACCGGGTCGTGGGTCCGCAGGAACCCACAGCAGGCGTGGCGGGACCTGGAGACGCCGAGCACGTTTCTCCCGGACGGCCCGGCACTGCACATGTGCATGTGGTCCCCGCCCGCGCCATCCCGCACGGAGGAATAAGCACAGCTGCAGGAATATTGAAACAGAAGGATAAAAAGTCTCCACAGTCACAATCTGATTATCTACTTAGAAAATCTGAAGGAATCTATCATACAAAGAAACTACTAGACCTTGTGAATTTATCAAGGTCAGACGGCATGAGATTAATACATAAAAATAACTGTGCTATATATTAAAAATAATCAGAAATGAAATTTTAAAAATGCCATTTATAATAGCGTCAAAAATATGGAACACCTAGGAATGGATCTAATAAAAGATATGCAAGACCTCTACACTGAAAACTAGAAATATTGCTGAGAGTCATTTACAAAGATCTAAATTCATGTTGATGAATTGGCAGTCATGACTTCCTTGTTCTTAACTGGATGCTAGACGTGGTGCAGCTCCCATCACAATCCCGGCTATTCTGGAGAAACAGACAGACGAATCTAAAATCCATATGGACATGCAAAGGATTTAGGGTAGGAGAGCATCCTAAACGGGAGAACAAAGTTGGAGATTTGCACTATTTGACTACAGGACTTACTGTGAAGCCACCTACGGTATTTCCGGCAGCCTGGGGTTGACCCAGGGACAGACAAGCAGTGATGGAAGGGTAGAGAGGCCCGCAGTGGACCCACTGTGTGAGGTCACTTGTCTGTGACCAGGGGGTCAGGTCAATTAACTGTGGCAGGAGGGTCTGCTGACCAGACGCTGCTGAAACAACTGGGTAGCAGTGTGCATAAAAACGACCTTTGACCTCTGTTCCATCCCATGCACAAATTAACACGAGGTATATCCTAGACCTAGGTGCAAACGCTGACGCCATAAAGTTTCTAGAAGAAACAGGAATGTACCTTCACAATCCCAAAGTAGGCAAAGGTTCTCAGATAAGACACAGACGGATCCTAGAGGAAAACACATAAATAGGCCTTCGCCAAAAGTCCAAATAGCCGCCCTTCGAAAGACACTGTTAAAAAACGAGTAGGCGAGCCGCGGAGTCGGGAGGTACCCGTGCCACCCACTCCTGAGAGTATCTAGAATAGATCAGAATAACTACCACAAATCAACCATGAAGAGATCAAAATCCAAATAATAGGAGCAAAATATTTGAACGGATACTTCTAAAAGAAGACACACAAACGACCAATGGCACGTGAAAGATGCTCCGCAGAAAACACCACCAAACGTGGCGGGGGCACGTGGAGCTCTCACGCGTGGCCGTGGGAACGGGATGTCGCAGCCCCTTCGGAGAATTCCGTGGCATCGCTTCTAACGTCAGGCCGTCCTCCGACCCTGCAGCTCCAGGCCCGAGTTCCTACCCAGGAAGGCGGGAACAAAGCGCTGGGCAAGGACGTTCCTCACACCCGGTTGCTGACGGCCCCATCGGCAGCAGACGACCTGGCCACGTGACGTGGCAGCACTCAGCAAAGACAGACGAGTCCCCACGACGCGTGTGGACAGCAAGTGTCAGGTGACAGCGGCAGACACAGTGGAGACTATGCCGTGTGTTCCACGGACAAGAAACCCCAGTGGGCAGAGCCGACCGCTGGTGGCAGAAACCGGATGGGGGTGGGTGTGGGTGGTCGTCGGCCAGAGGGGCACACAGGGGACCTTCCACCGGGTGGTTCTGGGGTCACCTCCCAAATAAGCTGCTTGTACTTGAATTCTGGTCTCAGTATCTGCTTCTGGGGAAACCAGACCGAGGCAGGGCTGCTCCCTGGACCGGGACCGTGGGCCCTGCGTGTCCTGGCTCCCAAGCTCCCAACCCCCCCACCCCGTCACCAGCCCCCCCCCCCGCCCTTGGGGCTCCCGCCCCTCCCCGCCCTGTGCTGGTCACAGCTGTGCCGTGAGGGGCTGTGTGGTCCCATCAGTGTGATGATGGCGGCTGTGGGCAGACGGCCTCTGGCCTGCTTGCGGCCCTGTCGCACACGCACACGCACACGCACACGCACACGCACACGCGTGCCCTGCTGCGCCAGCAAGTGAGGGCCGGAGCCAGGCCAACCCCTCCCCACACGGGGCTGCCCCCTGGACAAGAGGGAGACCCTGCCCGGCCTTCCTCCTGCGGCTTCTTAGCACCAGGGGGGACCTGGAAGTGTGGGCGTGACGGAGGCTGGGGAATCAGGCCTCTCCTAGGAACCAGGGGACCCAGCAGAGGCGGGAGCGGGGCTCGGGCCACGCCCAGCCACACGTCTGTGGGCGCAGTGCCTGCGGGGCTGTGGGGCTCACCTGGGGGTGGCGTGTGCAGGTGCGTTTGGGGCTGTGACATCCAGGGCCAGACTGTGGGACAGCATCCCCCACCCGGGGGAGGCCCCAGAAGAGGGTCTGCCTCATGGGCGCTGGGACAGGAGCACCCCCAGGGTCCTCGAGGGGGCGTGCAGGGAGCAGAGTGGCCCCCCACCCCCTACCCCGTCAGACAGACCCCACACAGAGAGGCGAGGTGACGACGGCTCTTTATTGAATGTGCCCAGAAGCCCAGCGGCCTGCGTGGCCTGCAGCTCGTGGGGAAGGCACCGGGGTCTGGAGCCCCCGTGGCCTGTTCCCAGGAGGCCCCACCTGGGGAGAAGGGCTGCCTGGGCCCGGGGGCTGTGGGGCCTGTCCCCTGGGCTGGGTCAGCGGCTGTGCTGTCCCCAGGCCCCGACCACGCAGGGTCTGTTTGCTCCTGGGCCCCTGCAGCCGGCGTGGGCCGGGGGGTCACAGCTTCTTCTTGGGGCAGCGCTGTAGGGCCTCCTTCAGGGCCTCCATCACGCGGTCCACGCTCTCCCGGGAGGCGTTGCAGCCCAGCAGGCCTATGCGCAGCACCTGGGGGCCAGGCCGGGCGCACACGTCAGCCTCCGGCCCTGCTGAGGGTGGTCAGAGCCATGGTGGGCCCACCCCTTGGGCCCACCCACCCAGCGCACACTGGGTCACACGGGGAGACAGGAGGCCCCCGCAAGACCCTGGCGGAGCTGGCGCTGCCCCTCTGCACCCACGGAGCTTGCGAGGGGAGTCCCGGGGTGGCAGTGGGGTCACTCAGACACGGCTGGACCCCGGCGTGGGGTTCCAGCCTGGCTTTCTGGCTCCACTCAGAGGGCAGGAAGGACGCTCTGAGTGCAGTTATAAAGGCTGCGCCCGGCGACCTTGCCAAGCTGGGGTGGAAGCAGGACAGGAGGGTACATGTTGCCCGCACCCCCCGGACAATGGTGCCCCTTTCTGGACGCCCCTGCCACCCTGGGCCCTCTGGGACCCGGCCTTGCCCTGGGCTTGGTGCACAGTGGGGTGGTGAGTTTCTGGGGAGGCACAGGCAGCCCCACCCCCAGGAGCTCCCTGTCACCTTCCCCGTAGAGGGCCCGAGGCCACCCGTGATCTCGATGCTGAAGTTGTCCATGACGTAGTTGACGATGTCCCTCCAGTCGTAGCCAGCGGGAACAGCCACGGCGGTGACCGTGGGCAGCCGGGTCGCCTACAGGAGGGGTCCGGCTCAGCCCTGGGGCCAAATGCCCTGCAGGGGCCCTCAGGGTGGCTCTTGCCCGGGGTCACCTGCCCAGCCTGAGCCGGCCTGGCCCTGGGCTCCAGAGGAGGGCAAGGAGGCCTCACTCGCCTGTCCCCACAGGGCGACCGAGCCACCTGGGACTGCAGGGTGTCTCTACAAGTCTGTCCCAAGGCAGGTGGGAAAGAGCCCCTCAGCCCCCACCCTGTGGTGCAGAGCTGTCCCCGTGGTGCAGGGCTGTCCCCGTGGTGCAGGGGCCCTTACCGGGTCCCTCACGAAGAGCTGCAGCCCCAGCCCCTGCAGGCGTCCATGCAGGTACGCCGTGGCCTCCCGGTGCTGGCGCCAGCTGTTCTCCAGGCCCTGCGTGAGAGAGGGGTCCGGGTGGGCACTGGCAGGGGCAGGCCAGGGCGAGAGCCCCTCCCTCTGTGGTAAAGGAGGGAGGAACTGGCTCTGCAGGCAGGGACGGGGGCCTCACCTGCCCGCCACCCCTCCTCCCGGCCTCTTCCCTCCTCCCGCACCTCCTGGACCCGCAGCAACGGAGTGTCCGGGAGTGTCCACACCTGCTCCCAGCAGCGCACCTGTTCCCGGGCCTGTCCCCCCACCCTGCTCACGGCCAGCTCTCTGAGCACGAGCCCAGCCCCTCCCCTGCCTGGTGTTGCCCCTCGCTCTGGGCACCATGGACGTGTCCTTTCCTGCAGGCCGGGCCGTCGGCAAACCTGCTCACTGTCTTAGGAGCCCCCGGCCCACTGGCCTGAGGGACCTTGGCAAGGTGGCCTCCCGGAGACACGCCAGCCCCGGCACCTCCCCACAGGGCACCTGGTCCCTGGGCCAGGTGCCTGCTCCAGGCCGCTCCCACCCCGCCCTCCACGCACCTGCTCTGCTATGAGGGCCAGGCTCTCTCTCAGGCTGTAGAGGCTGACGATGGGGGTCGTGTGGTGGTACCTGGGGGACAGGAGGGGCTTGGTCCAGCACCACAGGGCAGGGAGGGGCAGCTGTGCCTGTCCTGGCCCCAGCAGCACGGGCTGTCTGACACAGCGGCCTCCTCCTCGGGGGGGCCCTGTCCAGGCTCCCAGCTACGGACGTGCAGCTGGAAGGCAGCTGGTTCCGCTGGGGAGAGCAAGGCCCTTGCAAGGGCCCAGCCAGCGTGAAGCGGGAGGCCGGCAGGACAGAGACATGCCACTGCCACCTCCCACTGCGGTCCCCAAGGCCCCAGCGTCCCTGAGAAGCCAGCACAGGACCCTCCGTGCCCCCGGCTAGGGCACAGTTCCGGGTGCGCTGTCCCCGTGTGTAACATCAGGGGCCTTGGGTTTATGGCCAAGGTCACCCCAGAGAGCCACTGGCTCACCCTCACGTTTGAGAGAGGGGTAAACTGAGGCCCAGGGACAGGAAGTTGAGGCAGGACCAGGTCCCAGTGCCCGAGGGTGCGCTGGGATTCGAGGAGGACAGGGTTGGTGGAAGGGGCAGTGGGGGCTGTGCCCTTGACCTGAGCTTCCAGGCCAGGCAGGAATGGGGGCCACAGGGCGGGGCCCCTGATGGCCTGGCACAGGTGACCCCTGGCCTCTGGCCGGGGCGTGGGGGCAGGAAGGGGCCCTGGGCCCCGTGTGTAGGGCTGAGCTGCTGGGGGTGCAGGGAGAGGCCCTCCCCACACCCGGCCCGGCCCTTACACCCTGGGCTTGTCGTCGCAGCCCCAGATGTTGGCCAGCCACTTGAGGTCCAGGTAGAAGGAGAAGGGCTTGATCTTCCGAGTGAAGGCCTTCTTCCTGAGGAGGAGGAGCCAGCCTGAGCCCCGCCCCTCAGCGTGGGCTGAAGCCGGGCGACTCAGTGGTGTCGTGATGCCGAGGGACCCCCCGACCCCCGCGTTGGTGCTCAGCGCCAGTGTGGGAGCAGGCGGGTCGCAGGCCCTCGGCTGCCCGGCCTGCTGCCCTGGGGGGCCTGCACCTCTGCCCGGGGGTGGCCCTGCTGTGTGGGGCCCAAGGCCACTCCCCACTGTGGGTCTCTCCCACAGGGCTGGCGGCCTCATTCCTCAGGCCACCCAAAGGTGGCCACTCTCTCAGAGACAGGACGGCCTGCTGTGCTGGCAGCTCCAGCCCATCAAAGTGACAGAGGGGAAACTGAGGCTCCGGGCCTAGAGCTGAGGCCTCACCTCTCCTGGAGATTGCTGCACCCAGCTGTGATCGAGGGGCTCTCAGCCACCCAGCCCTGCTCACAGCTTTCCAGGGCTGGAGACACCCCCTCCCCTCCTGCCCTACCTGTCCCCCCTCCCCCATCTCTTCTGCCCTACCTGTCCCCCTCCCCCACCTCTCCTGCTCTGTCTGTCCCCTGCCCAGCTCCTTCCCTTCCTGCTCATCTCCCTGGTGGGCCTGGGCTCAGTCAGGGACCTCGGCCCTCTCTGTCCCTTGGCCCCAGGGGACGTGGGGCAGCTGCAAGCGTTAAGTGCACCTATTCTCTGTCACTCCAGATTGACGTGTCCAGCCCAGGCCTCTCCCCAGGCTCCAGACTCAGACCCAGCCGCCTCCTCCACCCTCCCTTGTGGTCCAACCCGAACCTCAGACTCCCCGCATCCAACATGGGGTTGCAGAATTCACCCCGAATCCTCTCTGTTCTGGTAGGTGGCACTGCCAGTCGCCTGTCTGCAGCTGGCTGGGAGGTGCCTGTGGAGGCCTGTCCCCCACCCCTCCACCCTGTCCCCGGGCTCAGGGTCTGCACAGCAGGGACGGGAGCTGGCTGTGCCTGTCCCTTGGGCAGCTCCTGGACGCCGGGTTGGTGGGGGCTGGGCCCTGGGCCCCTGGTCCTTGCTGGGTCACCCCTGGGCATGAGGCTGGGGGACTCCCAGAATGCCCGGCCCTCCCCTCGACGGCCACCTCACCTGCTGACGTGCTCAGGGTGGGCGCTGCAGCTGTGAGGACTCCGGAGGGTCCCCCACCCCCACCCCCCGCCAGCCCCTCCCTCTGGGCGCTCACCTGGCCCTGTCGCTGAAGGAGATGGGCGCACTCCCCGGCGGGGCGTTCAGGACCTTCTGGGCTCCGGAGTACAAGACGTCAATGCCTGTGGCCGGGGTGGGGGGTGCTCAGGACCGGGGACACCCCCCAGCGTGGGTGCCTGCCCCGCTGGGCCCGCCCTAAGGCTGGAGGCTAAGGCTCTGCTGAGGGCGGTGACGGGGCTGTGGGCGCTCGCTCACCTTGCTGGTCCATGTAGATGGGCGCCCCGCCCAGGGACGCCACCGAGTCCACCAGCAGCAGGCACTGGTACCTGCAGGGGGTGAGGTCAGGGCAGAGGGCAGAGGGCAGCAGGGTGAAGCAGGAGCCCCAGGAGGGCCC
The DNA here is from genome assembly GCF_041146395.1 of Eulemur rufifrons. Classification (NCBI taxonomy): domain Eukaryota; kingdom Metazoa; phylum Chordata; class Mammalia; order Primates; family Lemuridae; genus Eulemur; species Eulemur rufifrons. Next base: position 1,083,636 of record NC_090983.1, read on the forward strand.
CCACCCTCGTCCAGGGTATCTGGAGGCCAGCGAGGAGGGGCTGGTGCTCTGTCCCGACTCTGTCTAGACCCGCCAGGCCCCGGCTCTACCCTGCCCGTGTCGGAGCCCAGGGCGCTGCGGGCAGGTGCGCGAGGCCAGCCAGGCAGTCTGCGGTCCTGGGGCCGACTGGGCACCAGGGGCCTGTGTGGCACCCACTGAGGGCGGGGAGTCCAGGACCCTGAGAACACAGAGTCCCCAAACAGCCAGGCAGCAGCACCGAAAGCTTTCACCCTCCTCTACCTCCACGTTCCCTTGTAAGAAAAGTCACAAGAAGCATCTCACGCTGGCCACGGATGGGGACAGTCAGGATCCTGGTGAAGCCAACCTGGGTTACATCTGTGGCCTTTACTCACAGGCTGGGTCCCCTACCACAGTGACCTTCCTGGCTGGGGAGAGCTTCCCCTCTGTTCTGTGGTCAGGACATGGCTGCTGGGTCACCAGGGGCTCTGTCCCCAGTTCTCTGGGGGTCTCATCTGCTGCCACTCGAGGCCCGCCATGTGCACCCCGTGCATGGCTGGGGAGGCTGGAGGGTGCAGTAGGGGCAGCGCTGGGGCCCTGGCGACCTTGGCCCTCAGCACAGGGGTGGGCAGGGCACGGGGGCACTCGCCAGGGAGCACTGGAGCCCACCCTGTCCCTGGGGTTGTCCTTAGTGGGAGGAGCCCACCTAGACAGCCCAGAGCAAGGAGGACCCAAGAGGGGCCTGCACCCTGCCACATGACAGGGGCCCAGGGGAGGGGCAGCTGGGCCTCACCTGCCACCTCTCAGAGGTGTGGGGGCACCTTCCCCTCTGGGCCAGCCTGGCTCTTGGCTGTGCCCCAGCAATGCCACCCTGGGGATAGGCTCACCTGTGGGGGCGGCTCACCTGTGGGGGCAGCTCACCTATGGAGACTGGCTCACCTGTGGGGGCAGCTCACCTGTGGGGGCAGCTCACCTATGGAGACTGGCTTTCCTGTGGGGGCAGCTCACCTGTGGAGACTGGCTTTCCTGTGGGGGCGGCTCACCTGTGGGGGCAGCTCACATGTGGGGACTGGCTCACCTGTGGGGGCGGCTCACCTATGGAGACTGGCTTACCTGTGGGGGCGGCTCACCTATGGAGACTGGCTTACCTGTGGGGGCGGCTCACCTGTGGGGGCAGCTCACATGTGGGGACTGGCTCACCTGTGGGGGCGGCTCACCTGTGGGGGCGGCTCACCTATGGAGACTGGCTCACCTGTGGGGACTGGCTCACCTGTGGGGACAGCTCACCTGTTGGGGCAGCTCACCTGTGGGGACTGGCTCACCTGTGGGGGCGGCTCACCTGTGGGGGCAGCTGACCTATGGAGACTGGCTCACCTGTGGGGACTGGCTCACCTGTGGGGGCAGCTCACCTGTGGAGACTGGCTCACCTGTGGGGGCAGCTCACCTATGGAGACTGGCTCACCTGTGGAGACTGGCTCACCTGTGGGGGCAGCTTACCTGTGGGGACAGCTCACCTGTGGAGACTGGCTCACCTGTGGGGACTGGCTCACCTGTGGGGGCGGCTCACCTGTGGGGGCAGCTGACCTATGGAGACTGGCTCACCTGTGGGGACTGGCTCACCTGTGGGGGCAGCTCACCTGTGGAGACTGGCTCACCTGTGGGGGCAGCTCACCTATGGAGACTGGCTCACCTGTGGAGACTGGCTCACCTGTGGGGGCAGCTCACCTGTGGGGACAGCTCACCTGTGGAGACTGGCTCACCTGTGGCAGAGCTCGCCGTAGCCGTCGAGGGGCTGCAGCACTCCGGTGGACGACTCCCCGTGAGTCAAGAACAGCAGCACCGGCTTGTGCTGGGCCAGGCCCTGAGGGCAGTGGCAGGGCTATGGTGGCAGCGCTGTGGGGGTGGGGCCAGCCCCCCCAGACACACCTTTGCTGGTGAGGGCAGGGCCAGGACCCCCACAAACACTGCCTCACACCCCCACAGTGTGTGCTGGGGGAGGGGCCAGGCATCTCGGCTCTGGGAGAAGCGCGTGTTCCAGGGAGACGGCTTTGGCCCAGGGCGGAGGAAGAGGCCCCAGCCTCCTGCGCGGCCCTCACAGGCGAGGTCTGCTGAGGCCCCGTGATCTGGGCGGGTTGGGACTGACTTCACCCAACAGGGAGGGCTGGCGCCCTGAGTGGCAGGGACACGTCCTGCATCTCTGACCCCAGGCCACACACCCAGCCTCCTGCCTCCAGCCCCTCTATGTGGCCCTGACTCAGTTTCCCTGCCAGACAGAAACCTCCCCACTGTCTACCCACCTGGTCCCAGGTACTGGGCTACTCTTGTGGCTGGTCACCAGACGCTAGGACAGGCTGAGGCCAGACAGGGGCCCAGCCTCCCGGCCCTGACCCCACCCTGCTGGCCGGCCACCTCCGCCCCTCCCCGGGCCAGCCCCGCCCATACCTCCTCCACCTCCTGCAGCGTGTAGTGGCCTCCAGCGTCCTTGGTCATCGGGTGCACGCGGGCTCCTGGGGTGGGGGCAGAGGGGCAGTGAGCAGCTGCAGGAGCCAGTGTTGGGGACCAGCGGCCATGCTGAGCAAGGCCCTGCAGGGGCAGCCCCCGAAGAGGAGGGGGGTCTGCTCAGCGAGGGCCCTTCTGGCCCCCCGGGCTGTGGGAACCCAGGCTTCCGGGGGCTCTAGATGAGGGTGTCCCCAGCTCCAACTCCAACGTCCCTTCCTCAGGCTGCCTTCCCTGGGCCCGCAAAGCTGGGGCCGTCCTGGTTCCCAAGCAGCACTCGGCCAAGGCCAATAGATGAGCCTGTGCACGAGCCACAGGGGGGAGGGGGAGGGGTGGCCTTTGGGGGGCCGCTCCTGGCCCAAGGCTCACAGAAAGCCCACGTTTGGCAAATGTCTGAATGAAGGAAGGAAGGGATGAGTGAGGCTTAGCAGGCCTTGTCCTCTGTGGGCCCCGGTCCTGAGCACGGCCGAGGCCAGAGCAGGGAGGGAGGGGCCGGAGGTCAGCGCTGCAGCGTGGGGCGGGGTGGGGCGGGGCTTGCCCTGGCCACACACCTGGGACACCAGAGCCCGTGTGCCCAAGGTCCACTTGGGGTCCTGGCCTTTGCCCCACCCTGGCTCACCTGGAAAACAGTGTGTGGGCTGAGGGGGATCAGGTGAGGGTCGGGACCCCTGGGCCGTGGCTTGTCCATTAACCAGCACGGCCGCGGAGGAGCTGACCGAGCAGATGTCCCAATGCCCAGTCAATCATTAAGCCCAGGGCAGACTCTCGCCCGACTCCTCTCTTAGAAAATTTTACTCTGGAGCTGAAAACTCTGCCGAAACTCCATGTTTTGTGGCTCATGCCAAGGCTCCAGAAGGAAGGCCGTTTCTGAGATTGGGGGACAGGGCTCAGTCTCTGAAACCCCATCCCCCCACGGAGCAGAGGTGACACCTGGGGCCTAGGGCTTTGCACTCTGGCCAGGGCTTCCCTGCACGCCGTCCCCATGTGCTCCGAGCCAGCTCTCCCACACGCAGGGACACCGGGGACCAGGGCACGGCCGGGGTCCAGCCCCATCAGGATCCAGGCCCATGAGTGCCCCAACCCCTGCCTGGAGGAGGTGGCAGGCCAGTGGGGGTGGCTGCGCAGGCAGTGAGCGCTCGCCCAGGGCCCGGCCAAGGCCAGTGCCTCGGGTGGAGGGCGCCTGGGGCCCGGAGGCCTTGGGGGAGGACGGAGCCAGGCCACACCCCCCGGCGTTCTCCTTACCGATGCGCTCCCCGATGTCCGCAGCCCGCTGCCCCCACACGCCGTTGACCCCCACCAGGAAGGAGTCCCCCGGCTCCAGCAGGTTGAACAGGGCGGCCTCGAGGGCGCAGTGTCCCGAGCCGCTGATGGCCAGTGTGAGGGGGTTCCTGGTCTGGAACACGTACTGGATGCCCTCCTTGATCTCATCCATGATCTGGGCGGGGGACACAGGTCAGACCAGCTCCCTGCCCTCCCCGGGTGAGGGGTCGGCTCCAGGACCCACGGACCCCTCAGACGGCGCAGGGACAGCCCTGCCCGGGCCTACCTGGAACATCTCCTTGTGCATGTGTCCGATCAGCGGCAGGGCCCCGGTGGCCAGGACGCGGGGAGCCAGGTTAGAGGGGCCGGGCCCCAGCAGAAGCCGCTGGGGCACAGACAGGGGCTTGAGCAGGGCCTGTGGGGGTGCCACCAGCAGCTGGTGGGAGGCCATGGTCCGCACCCAGCCTGCCACTCGGGGCACCAGGGCCGCACTGGCCTTGGCCAGAGCCTGGAGCATTTCCCAGCTGGCGGTTGCGGCGCAGAGGCGGGACTGGCCGATGGCTCCTGCCACCGTTGGCTGTCACTTGACCCTTTTATCGGTGCTCTTCCCGCAGGTCAGGCAGGGGTGTTGAACCCTCAGGCAGGGTCAGCCCCTCGAGGCCAGGCGGAGAAAGGCCCGAGGCAGAGCTGTCCTCCCGCCCCTCCCCGCCCGCTCTCCAGTCCACCCGGCCCAGCCCAGCCCGCTTAGCTGCAGGGTCTGGGCGACTTCGCTTAAAGGGTCAGAGACAAGTGCCGTGGGCCTGCGGGCCGGGCAGCGTGCGTGGCACCGCTCCGCTCTGCCGGGCCTGCGAGCAGCTACGTGGGCGTGGCTGGGCGCCAGGAAAGCCTTACTTAGAGAAAGTGGGTGGGGCCCAAATCTGGCCCATGGACTGTAGGTGCCGACTCCGGCTTAGCTGATGGGAAGGCTCAGGGTAGCAAACACACAGGTGCTGCGTGTAGGGGCTCACACGCTCACACACTAACACACGCTCACATGATCACTCACACATGCTCACATACTAACACACACACTAACACATTCACACACTAACACGTGCTCACACACTCACACTCACTAACATATTCACACACACTAACACACATTCACATGCTTGGTCACACACTCACACTCATGCTCACACTCAAACTCACATGATCACATGCTCATACACACACACACTAACACATTCACACACTAACACACACTCACATGCTCACTCACACACTCACACTCATGCTCACTCACTCACACTCACACTCACACACTAACATATTCACACACACTAACACACACATGCTCACTCACACACACTCACACACTCACACGATCACGCACTCACACAGGGCACAGGGCTGGCCAGGGGTCCCGGGTGGGGGTGTGTGCTGTGTTCCAGAACCGGAAGGTGCTGTCCTCTCCTGCGCCAACATAACCGGGAGGGGAGGTGTCGCAACCGCCCCCGCCATGGAGGGAGGGCAGGAGGGCTGTGAAGTCCTGCTCAGGGCCTGGCCCGCCCCGCCTCGCCCCTGCGCGGGTGGACGCAGGCATCTTAGTTCTCCAGACGCAGTCGCTGGTGGAGCCAGCTGCCTGCTGCCTGCCGTGCCACAAACTGAGTCTCTTTAAAATCTAACTTGTTTTGTTATAATTGATATAAAACAATGAAAACAATTGCTTTGTCCTTTGTCCTGTGGGCCTGGTGGCCGTCCCACCAAGGCAGGCCACACGGTCCAGACCCACAGCCATGACGTCCATGCCAGGGCCCGCCATCGCCTGTGTGAGAGCCCCTGTCACGGGTAGCAGCCGGGTCCCAGAGAAGGGGAGGGGTGGCCTAAAACCACAGCCGCAACTGGAGGCCCCGGGGCGGCCGTGTTACCTCCAGCTTGGCCTCGGGGGTCCAGCCCCAGCCCCCCCTGCAGCTCCCAGCTGAGGGGCAGGGGTTGGTGTCTGCTGGGTGAGCATCACGTGGAACTGGTCCCACTGAGAAGGTGCCTCCTGACAGGACAGTGTGTCCCAGGTACGGGTTTTCTTGTGCCCTGAGACTTGCCACCAGCCAGTGCTGTGACCTCATCCACCGAACTGCCCCTCCCCCACCAGCTTGGTGCCCAGTGCCCAGGACACAGTGGCCCGGGTGTGATGGGCCTGCACGTGCTCACCAGCCGGTGTGAGGCCAGGGTCCAGCCGGAGGCAGGCAGGGCTGCACCTGGGCCCCATCTGTGGAGTAAAGTCCTGGCCCGGGGTCACGGGCAGAGGTGAGGGGCAGGCGACACCGGCTCACGTGGTTCGTCACAGTGGGACGACCGCGGTTGAGAAATTCGGCAGCAGCTCCTCCCTGCCCCCGAGCCCCAGCCCCCGCCGCGAGGCCTTCACAGTCCCAGCGAGTGAGTGCGGGTCACAGTGGTGTGCCTGGACCAGCGTCCCCTCGGCAAGACGGGGACGAGCCCACGAGTGCCCGTCACTGAGTCTCTGGGCCTGGGTCACAGCCCTGGGGCCTCCACGAACCTGGGAGCCTCCCCTGCCCCTGCTAGGACAGCGTCACTCTGCTTTCTGCAGAGACCCCAGGACCCTCGCTGGGACGTGAACGTGCTGGTGACAAAGCTGTGCGGGCAGCTGTGGCTGCAGGATCTGCCGGCTGTCCCCTTGCTGCCCAGCCCCCGTTGGTGCTGTGGGTGCTGCCAAGGGCCGCTGTGGTGCCAGGAAAACTGCGCCATCTCGGGGGCATGGGCTGCTGTGGGTCGGACGCAGCCCCCGGCCTGTGTCTGTTCCTGTCCTAAGCCCCGGAACCTGCGAAAGTGACCTCGAGGTGGGGTCTTCGCAGACGTGGCCAAGTCACGGTGAGGCCATGCTGGACGAGGGTGGGCCCTGACCCAGTGCCTGGCGTCGCAGTGAAAGGAGAGCTGGACACAGACCCCGGGACAGACACACACATGGCCCGTGACAGAAGAGACCGGGATGGGCCAGGCAGACACAGCCAGGACACCGGGGTCGCCGCAGCCACGCCGGGCTGGGAGAGGGAGGAAGGAGCCTCCCCTGGAGGCTGCGCAGACACGTGGCCCCGCCGCACCTCGGCTTCCGGACCGTGAGAGAAGCAGCTGCTGTTGTTTTAAGCCACCTGCTTTGTGGCCGTGTGTTGCTCCGTCCCAGGGGCTGAGAGTCCGTCCGTCCGGGGGCCTTGCAGCGGGGCGTGCCCGTGCCTCCTGCACCGGGGCCCCTCCCTGCAGGGGCTCCAGCTTCACTCTGGCCCCAGGCCGGCTCCTCTGAGGACCACCCGCGTCAGTCTCAGCCTCTCCTGCTCCTTCCGTCTGACTCCATCTGACGCCTCCTGACGCTGCTGGAACGGATTTGGCAACTGCACGCGGTGGGAAACGAGTCTGCGTCCACAGACCCTCGGCAGGACACACGGTTCTGACAACAACCAGGCGCCGTCTCGGCTCAGACCACGACAGGGATGCATGACGCCTCATGGCCGCCCGCCGGGGTAGAGGCTGAGTGGCCGAGTGGAAACGCGGGGTGCCGCCATGCCGGCCCCGCCTCTGGGAGCCACCGCCGCTCCTGCAGGCAGCTTGAGAAAGCCCTTCGTGGCCCCCATCGGTGGCCCAGACGGCTTCACCGGGGTCCCCAGACAGCTGGGCCCGGAGGAGGAAGCCCAGCGAGCCCAGGGCCCCTCACTGGGCCCCCGACTGGGGTCTGCCCCGTGGGTGGGGGTGTCCTGCCCTCACCTGCCTCTCGGGATGTCACAGGCCCAGCAGACACCAGGTGGGAGAAGACGCTCGGGAAACCAGAGCCGGAGCGACGCGGTCCCCTGCTGTGAGAACACGCTGGGCTCGGCCTCTCGCAGGGATTTTCCCAGGAAAATCCGTCAGCGCCTGCTTGAGATTCACTTTCTAAACTGAATTTTTCATCAATTTCAAAAATGATTTTACAAACATTTTTTAGAAATTAAATGCGTCAAACACCTCCGTTCACAGGAGCCCTGTCACAAAGGTGGAGGTGTCCCTTTCTCCTGTTTATTTTGCCGCATTTTTGTCTTATCACTGAAATCCCTGGGCAGACGCTGGGATTTGAGCAGAGCTCACACCGCATGTCCTCGCCCGGAAGGAGGCGGCCGGGAGAAGAGGTGGCACCTCGGGCTGCGCCTCTTGTCCCTCCCGTCCCCAGAATTTCCCCCAGGGCTTCGAGCAGCGCCTGCCAGGCCACGGTTGGTCCTGCCTCCGTGTCACTCCTGGCCAGCGTCCTGGCCTCACGGCCCCGTCCCCAAGAGACCCCTCAGTGCCCTGCCCAGAGGATGATGACTCCACCGCAGCGCCACACCTTAGACGTGCACACCAGCGGGGAGCCAGGGAGGCCGGGGTCCCTAGGGGACCCACAGGGCAGGAGGGCTCAGAGGGCGCGGGCCTGAGGTCAGAGGTCACCAGACTTCAAAAGCCTGTGGTCAGGCCCCCCCACCCTGGGAGCCGCCAGGCGGGGACTGGACAGAGGAGGTGAGGGGACAATGCCCTGGTCTCCGGGGAAACAGCGACACCTAGCGGCAAGATCGCATTCCCGCCCCTCCCCCCCAGTTCCAAGGGGCGGGGCCGGCTCCGAGGGCGTTTTCACCGCGTGGGCGGAGACGGGAGTCTGAGCAGGACGACGACACCTTCCCGACGACACTTTCCCGACGACACCTTCCCGACGGCACCTTCCCGACGGCACCGGCACCGGCACCGGCGCGTGGTTCCGGCAGTTTGCGGCCGACGGGCAGCGTTTCCGTGGGGGTGGGGAGGCACCTCGGGCGTTTCTTACCGGGGACGCGACAGTCACGGGTTTTCTGTCGTCCGTCTAAGCAGAGCAGGACGACGGAGGGAAGCGGACCCGCAGCAGGCGCCGCTGATGGAGCAGCAGGAGGTTTCGTTCCTGACGTCACTCAATTCTCTCCAGGCGTTGCACAGAACAAGAAAAATAAGAAATTAAGTTAATCTATAATCAGAGAAATAGAAGTTGTAACCACAGAGATTCAGGCTCTCGAGGCTCGGGGTGTTTTTGGTTCCAACAGCTTTTAAATGTGGACTTTCACGGTCTGGGAAGGGCTGAAATCAAAAGCCTGGATGGGAATTGGGGCTCCTGTCCATTCTAGAAGCCCAGGGGGCAGGGAGTGGGCCCCCGGGGGTGCCCTGCCCTTGGCGGGAAGGTGGCACTCAGTGTGGCCGGGCCTCACCTCCTCACCCGACGTGGCCCCGTGGAGGCTTGTAAGCCGCAGTGCCGAGGCGTTTGGACTGGCCTCCTGGCTGCCTCGCACGTCCTCTTGAATAACACGAGAAAGGAGTCGATGCCAGACTCCCTCCTCCAAGGTCAACATCTCTTCTGCCAAGATCTAAGAAAAGATTTAATTTCAGCCACTTCTGCTGCCAGTTCTGTCTTTGCAGTGTCATCTTCTGACCGAGTCTGACCAAACCCTTCAGTGGAAGCAGAACCGAAGACCCTCCCGTGGAGCTCGGAGGCAGAAGGCATCAGAGATCGTGGCCTCTAGAAGGCTCCCCAGTTTACAGATGGGGAAACCGAGGCCAGAGAGGGGGAGCCCTTCCCAGAGCCGCATACCTAGTGTCTGGCAGAGCGGGGAGTCCCCTCCTGCCAGGCAGGAGCCCCCAGGTGGGCTCCAGGGAAAGCCACTGTCTAGCGTCCTGCCCCCAGGAGCAGGGCCCCCAGAGGGGCTTAGGGGTCGGGGAGGGAGAACTCAGTGCGGACACCCCCCTTCCCCAGGGAGGCTGCTGCGGGAACTCTGATGGGTGGCTCCACCTCAGGCCAAGTGTCAAAACTCTGGGACACGTTCAGTAACACGATGGCTGGGCCCAGGTACCGCAGGTGCTCAGCTGCCTCTCCAAACCTCTGGTTCACTTTGTCCCCCAGTTCCGCGGGTGGGGGGGCCCTGGGAGCAGGTGCCATGTCCAGCCCGGCCCGCAGCACCTTCCTCCCCAGGGCCCGATGGCGCCGCGGGGGCCCTGCCAACGCAGCACCTGCAGCACCTGCAGCACCAGGTGCCCGCGGAGAGCCAGGGGCGCGGCCGAGCTCCAGCTGTGGGTGCGCGTCCTCTGGCTCCGCGCTGACTCCGCCCTGCGGGGTCCCGGGATCATTTAATCCGCCTCGAGCTGCAGCACATGGGCCTGGCGGCCAAGGGGTGCCGCCGTGGTCGGGTTAGTTGTAAGCCCGGCTCGCCCGCCTGCCGGCTCCGTCACTGCACGTGCTGGGCCCCTGCCCACCGGCATGTCCCGCACCCGCCGGACAGAGCCCAGCGCCCAGCGCCACACGCGGCCTCCACGGGGCAGAGGTGTCAGGAAAGCTGGTTCGCGCTGTCTGTTCATCCGCTCACTGGCTCGTTCGAAAGTTTTTGTTCTTCTACCAGATCGTGACTCCGTCTGGAGCTCTGTGTGCGTGAGGAGGAGGACGCGGGACTTTCCCTCCTCCGCAGAGCCTGCTCTTACCGGGCGCAGCCGGGAACTCGGACGGCTCCCCACTGTCTGAGATGCCACCTTCGTCCTCTGTCAAATCAACTTCATCTGTTCAGTTTCACTTACCTTTGTGTTGGTTCCTTCAGCAGTATTGAATTGTTTTAATTACCATGGCCTTCAGGTGGGCTTTCCATGGGATGGGCGCATCTCCCTTAGCAATTTCCGTGTTACTTGCTTGAATGTTTTCTCACTGTCCACGGCTATTAGTTTTTCCTGCATTGACTTGAGAACAAGCTTAAGTTCCTAAAACACCCCCATGGTTTCTATAGAAGTTGCATTAAGTTCACAATAGTCTTCCCTTCCAGGAAGATATTATATCTCCCAATTATTCAGGTTAATTCTATGTCTTCAATAATATTTCATAGTTTTTTAAATAAAGAACTAGTACTTTTAGGATTCTGTTGTGATTGGAATCTGTTTTCCATGCACATTCAATTATATTTTAAAATATTTTGACAGGTTTCAAAATCCAGGCACCCATCACCAGGTTTAACAAATGTTACCATTTTTCTACTTTTGCTTCAGATCCCATTTTTTAAAAGAAATAAAATGCTATTGAAAACTACAGTGATCAAGACTGGTATTGGAGAAAGGGAAGGCAAATCAATGGAACAGGACGAGTGTCTAAAAATAGACCCGAGACACAGCCAGTGACTTTTGACCAGGGCGCCACCATGATTCAGCAGGAAGAGGACGTCTCTCTGTGAGGCCACTCAGACAGCAGGACATCGGTTCAGGCTGCGACTCGGACCTCACGGCAGACGCTACACAAGGAAGCTGCTAGAAGAAAACACAGGAGAATGTTTTTGCAGCCTTAGCGTAGGCCAAGATTTCTTAGCACGCAAAAAGGCTCTAACCACAAAAGAGGGAGAAAGGTAAGTTAGACTTCATCACAATTAAAACTTTCGCTCATCAAGCAGACTGACAATACTGAATGTTGGTAAAGGTGGGGCGCCTGGAGCCTCTTGCTGGGAGTGGAAAATGCTACAACCACTTAGGAAAACTGTGAAGTTTCCTAAAATGTTAAACATATATTTTGTGACTCAGCAGCTCCTCTTCTAGGTATTTATCCAGGAGAAATTAAAAATATATCCCCCCAAAAGCACTGTACAGGATGGCCAAGCATGATTTATTACAGTTGGTGACCGAAATTAAGGTTGTTGAGGCAGAAATAACTTGACGAAGGTCTGCTGGAAGCCAGGGATGAGGATGGACGTGTTCGAGAGTCTGTTTTGCGCTTTAGTGAGAAAGCTTGAGGGAGGGGCCGGTCCAGTCATTGGCTACGGATGGCAACGTACAGGCCAACGTGTTCCATGTGCAAGACTATTAAGAAACAAATCAGTGTCCTTCTCCTTGTCAGCGGGTTACATATTAATCAGCACAGCCACAGTTTGCGTGAGATAAGGCTCTTTACTCAGGGACAGGTGAGCCGCGAATCCCCCAGGCGGGGGTCATCGGGAAGCCTGCCAGGTGTGACCTGTGGGTAATCACAGCCAAAGACTGGAAGCAGCCCACGTGTTGGTCAACAGAAGAGCGATAACAAGTTCCAGTGTAGCTGTAGAATGATTACACTCAGCAGCAGAAAGGCTCGAACTGCGGCTCGTAGTACCGCAGCGTCATGGGTGAGCCCGACGCGGTACGCTGAGCGTGAGAACCAGACGCACGGAGGACGTGCAGAGCCTCCCGTTCGGGAGACTCCGGAGTAGGCAAAATAACGCCCGTTACACAGTCAGACCAGTGGTTGCCGCTGGGGGTGGGGAGGGCTGGGAAGCGGCGAGTGAGCAGGTTCCGCTGACGTCAAGGTGCCACACTTTGCTGCGTGTCGGCCCCCTGACCGGATGGGGCACACCTGAGCATGGCAGCGAATGCTAATCATACCTCAATAAACCAAAGCCAAATGTCTGCCACAGGTGCAGTGGAAGCTTTGAATGTGCTCTCCCCGGTCCAGTCCCTTCCCTCCCTCTCCAGAGATCACGCCCGGGGCAGTGGAATTCGTGTCTTCAGAATTTCCCTGTATGTGTTTGTGTCCATGAACAGTAAAAGGGTCTGTGCAGTGAAATGCATGTGGACGGCGGCTGTCTGCTGTTCCCCCAGCACCGTGTTTGGAGGCTGACCCCGTAACCACGCGCAGAGCTGGCGCCTGCACACACTCTTCCGCTGACCAGCACTCTTTGCGGTGTTAAATAATGCTTCGATGGACATTGCTGGGCGTGGCTCCTTGGACGAGGGTGACACCCTGGAGTGTGACTGCTGGGTCCCGGGGCAGGCTCCTCTTCACCCCTTGGTCCCTCAGAGCTCCGCCGGCAGCCTGCCCGCTGGGCGTGGTCCGACACGCATGGACGTCAAGACCATCGGACAGTCTTTCTTGTCTATTTTGACTTTGAGTTTTGGTTGAACGTCTTCTTGCACGTTTTCTGTGTTGATTTGTGGTTCAGTTTCCTTCCTTGTGATCTGTCTCTTCGCGTCCTGGTCGTTACATTTTCTCATGTTTACTGCTGGTTTTTCTGGTTGATGTGATATTTAGCCACTCTACTAACCTTTATCCATTCTCTTAAATTTCCTAAGTAGTAAAAATATTTCATCTGAAAACACTAATTTTGTTTCTTCCTTTCCGATATTTAGATCTAGCATTTGCTCTTCTTGTCTTCACATTGAGTAGGAGCCAGGAAAACACTGGCTATGAACAGCATTAGCAACCGAAAGACAAGTTTTGTTTTTAGCCTCATCGGAAACACTGAGTTATTCAGCCTGGTGTTTATTTATTTATTCACTCACCAAATATTTCTTGGCTGCGTTTTTGTGCCGGGCACTTACTGATTCTGGGTGCACAGCTATGAATATGGCTGGCAAGACCCTCGCTTCCTGGAAGAAAAGAGGAAATAAAAGGAAACAAATAAAATGATTTTAGAGACATGTAAATGTTAATGTTAGAATATTCTGTGTGAGCATGATGGAGGCTGTGCTCGAGGTTGGGTTTTAGTAGACATCTTTACAAAGTTAGGAGGATTCATGCTACCCCTAGTTTAAGAATTTGTATCAGGAATAATCGTTGAATAATATCAAGTGTATGTTTAGCGTCAATCAACATAACATGGTTTTTCCTGCTCTAAACTACTAATGCTAGGAATTAAATAATATTTCCTGCTATTGAACCATCCATTCATTCTTGGAATAAGTGCTACATGGTCATGATATGTGATTCTTGTATACTATTAAATTCCACCTCGTATTTTTGTATTCATGTTAGAAAGTTATATTAGTCTTTGTTTTTCTCTTTTGTGCTATTGTTGATTTTGACATAAGGATTATGTAAGCTTCAGAAAACTAATCGGGATTGTACCAGCTTTTTTATATCTAAAGTTAGACTACTTTAGGTAACAGGCATCACCTGTTCTTTGAGGCGCTGGGAGAACCTGCCGGTACGATGAGCTGCACCTGAGGCCCCGAGGCGGCGGACGAGGACATGTGAGGGAGGCCCAGCCGGGTCACGGTCCCTCGCCGGCCCCTCCACTTGTTCCCCGCATTGCTGAACCCGTCCCGTGCTGTCTCTCCTGTGGGAAGTCTTGGTAACTAATATTTTCTTAGAAAATTATCAATTTTATTTAGATTTTCACTTTTTATATAAATATTTAATATAAATATTCTGTTTCTGTAGTTATACCCTCTTCTCATTTTTATAGAACAACTCTTTTTTTCCCAAGTCTAATTTGTGTTTATTTTCTGTTTCATAACTGTGGGTTTTGCCTTAGTTCCGTCCTCCTCTCTGGGATGTTCTTGTGATCTAGATTCTGAGCTGAACACACAGGTCGACCGTTTTCAATCTTCTTAAATTCTTCTCCACGTGTTTAGGCTTGAGCTTCCCTCTCACCGCAGAGGCTGCGTCTCTCCCTGGGTGAGGAGCGAGGTCGTCTCCACCCGCGTGGGAGCTTTTCCCTCCTTCGCCCAGTTTTGGCGTCCAGGTGCCGGCCTTCTCCGGTGCGTTTTCTGGTTCACTTCTTGTTTCCTGCCTTGGCCCAGGGACGGTGGCCTGCGCGGTTCTCTGAATCGCTTACTGATGTTTCAGGGGCTGTGCCTGACTACGACACGTCAGCGCTCATGGGCTTTTGAGAAGGACCCGCAGGACACGTGCGGTGGCTGGCACAGCCGCAGAGAGTGGACGCCGGGCTGTCTGCACAGACGTGGCAAGGCTGAGCACCCGCTGGGGGAGGGAGAAGGCCGCTCAGGAACCAAAGCCCTTTGGGGTGATTGGAGAGGAGGGACGGGAAGGGAGCCGCCTCCACCCCCTCCTGCTTTCCGGCTCCCGGCGGTCCCTCTGGCTCGGTGCAACCACACCAGCACCCGCAGAGGCCGGCCTCCAGGGACAGAGTGGGCACAGGCGGGCTGGAGAAGGGGGCAGGTCTGGGGGGCAGGGACCTGCCCAGCACACCTGGGCACCTTCACGCATGGGCTCCCCTGCGTCCCTGTAAGGGCCTGTGAGTGTCTTCAGGAAGAGGGAAGGTGCCCTGGGCAGGACTCTGCTGCTCGATCCCCAGCCCTGCCCGCAGCTGGCAGTGTGCCCCGGTCCTGCACGTGCTCCCCCAGGGCACCCCTAGTCCTCAGCCCTGGCTCTGCATGCAGGCCCCGACCCCACAGCTCAGGATGGGTAGCGCGGGTGTCCGGATCTAACAGCCCCAGGTAACAGACAGCACGTCTGTAACACAGAGACAGCCCTTCATGTCCCCAAACTCTGCAGCCCCAAACAGAGGAAGCTCACAACAGGCAGGGGCTTTGTGGATGGACAGAGGAGGGGAGAGCAGACAGGTGCTGTGGACTTTGCCCTGTGAAAGGTGGTACTTGCCTCTGGTCTGGGCTGCTGAGGCTCTGCTGGGAGCAGCTGCTCTGTGGACACAAGTGCCCAGCACCAGGCTCTGGCCCCAGCCCAGGCTTCCAACCGCCGCTGCCAGCCAGACCCTGAGTCAGCACTTGCTGTCTGCGCCACGAGCAGCGCCCAGAGAGCTGCCGGCACTGCAGGTACCCGGCGGCCTCCCCAGCCAGAAGCCCGGGGAACCAGTTACTTGGGGCCCCGCCAATCTCCGACCCCTGGCCGGGTGGGGGCCACCCAGCTCTGCTCCAGCCCACCCGTGGCTCCAGTTCCTGAGTCTGGGACCCGGCAGTGCCCCTCGCCTGCGGGTTTTCTCTCTCCTTCCTGCAATGAGGTGCACGGCGGCGTCAGTCCTACCCCTGCGTCACTCTGCAGCGGGTGAGATTAGGAGTGCGGAGGGGCGGGGTGCTCCTTCAGACACAGACTGCTGGGCCCCTCCCAGCCCCAGAGCCCAGATCTCCGGGGGCAGGCTGGGGAGGGTGCGGCTGGCAGAGCCCAGATTCCAGAGGGGCCCCTTGGGCTGGGTTCCCCTGGCTCTCACAACTTCACGCCCACACCCCTTCCCACCACTCAGAGCTCTGAGGGTCCCCTGCCCCTCCACGTGGCACCTCTTTCTTTTGTACACACACACACACATACACACAGCCCTTCCTCCTAACAGACTGCCAGAGTGCAGATAAATACAGAGCATGGTGCAAAGTGTCCCTGAAAACCCATCACAGAGCCGAGTCTGCGGCCCCCCACTGTCCCCAGAGGGCGACTGCGGCCTTTACTGTCCGAGCCCAGCCGGCATCTGGAGGTGAAGGGGACCGGCAGGCAGCACAAAGCAGGACTGTCCTGGCAGGCAGGACACGTGGTCGCCCCAACAGGCCCCCAGGGCAGAAACTGGTGGAATTCTTCAGAAATTCCTCCCATCTCCCTGGGACGCCAGTGGGGTCTAGCCCTCAAGGACTCGCCAGTGAACATCTTCCCCAGGCCCGTTTACCGGGGCAACGACATTGGTGTTTGTTTTCACGACTTCTATTTCTATAAACACTTGGATTTTCAGGAGGAAAGTTAGGAATGGGGCTGGACAATTGTTCTTCAACAGAGAATCAGGAAGGGGCCGTTAATTCGGCGTCTGCTGTCCAGCATCCTGGTCCTGACTCCCTCTGGGCCTCAATCTCCCCATCTGTAAAATGGGAGGGGGCCTAGCCCTCAGTCCCAAGCACAAAGGGGGGATTCCATTAACACGTGTCCACTAAATAAAACTAAAACACAGTGGCCGTGAGCTTGTGGGGGGGTCTGCAGGGAAACGACACCTGGCATCTCCCCCCTTTGCTTTCAGAGGCTCCTGCAGGCCACAGAGCCTCCCAACCAAGACGGCCCACTGTGGCTGCCCACGGCAGAGCCAGCTGCACGGGAGCCACTTGGAGTGCTTGACTGTTGGAGCCCCACAGCCATGGAGACCAGTGGGGTCAGGACCTCTGTGGGGTAAGGCAGGCGACTCTGATCTGCAGCCAAGGCCGAGGACCCCTGGGTTAGACGGTACCACCGGGCCCCATGGCTGAGCCAGCTGGAAGTTGCTCAGTAGTGACGGGGACTTGGGAGGAGTGGGCTTGGGTAGGGGAAGAGGCCACCCACAATCTTGCCATTAGCACAGGGAGAGCTGACCTCACGCTTCTGGGGGTTAAAGCTGGGCTTCCTACCAGGGAACCTGCTTCCTACCGCCCTCCCAGGGCCACCTCGGGCCTGGCTCTGGTCCCAGAGAGGCTACTGGAGTTGGTGTAAGAGTGTTCAGCCCCGGATCTGGCTCAAGCCGACCGTGGGCACTCTCTGACCCTTGGTGTTT
Source organism: Eulemur rufifrons (assembly GCF_041146395.1). Classification (NCBI taxonomy): domain Eukaryota; kingdom Metazoa; phylum Chordata; class Mammalia; order Primates; family Lemuridae; genus Eulemur; species Eulemur rufifrons. The sequence continues at coordinate 1,100,597 of NC_090983.1, forward strand.
TTTTCAAGTCTTGTATCCTGGTTCCTTCATCTGCAAAATGGGGGTGACAATTGTGCCCGCCGTTCCCTCTCTGGGTGAGAGTAACTGAGCTCAGCTATTCAAAAGTGGGCACTTTGCAAATTCCAGGGCACAATGCAGACGCTGGGAGGGGCAGGGGAACTGGTGAAAACCGGCAGAGGTGCTCCTGCCTGGGACCGAAGCTCTGCCCGGCTGCCCCTGTGTTCCGGGGGGCTGCTTGCTCCTTGCCCGGGTCCCCTCAGGGTCCTGCTGGAGCCTTCATTCAGCTGCGCCCAGCTCGGGCTGCCCTGGGGCCGGCCTGGGGGACAGTCTCGGCTCCAGGACTGGAGTCCCCTGCAGCTCCGGTGCCCCGGCTCTACTGCAAGAGCTGGGCCCGCGCTGGGCTCCCCGGGCCCCTCCCCGCACCCAGGCTGGCGGTTGGTGTCCTGTCTCCACCGACCGCAGCAGCCCCAGCTCGTGCAGGAAACCTGCTGACACCACTGCCAGGTTCCGGAATGCTCTGCCCATACTGCTCCCTACCAGCCTGGGGAGTCCGTGCCCTCTGTCCCGGGAGCTCTTGCCTCGCCCCAGGCCGTGAGCCAGGCCAGCTCCCACCCACCGCAGAGGGGTAGGCACAGGCTGGTTGAGCACCCACTGTGCCCCAGCAGCCCTTGTTCACTGGACACATGTCACAGGCCGTGCCATACTCACTTCACATGCCACAAACGGAGGAACCAGGCTTAGAGATTAACGACCACCCAGGTTCACACGTCAGTGACAGGCAGCCAAGACGTCACCCAGACAGCCTGGTTCTCGGACAGTTTGTACATCGCCATCTCGTTTGTTTCACTCCCCCCCTCCCCGAGGATGGCATTGTCCCCACGTCACACACACGACCCTTGGACGCTCAGAGACACAGTGCACAGCACAGAACAGGCATGGATGGAGCAAAGGAGGATCCAGAGGACTGGGACCTTCCTCCCTGCGGTGAAGGCAGGAAGGCTGCATGGAGGAGGAGGATGGGCAGTCTCAGGGTTTAGGGAAAGGCCAAAGCAGCTGAGGAGAAAATGTGACTGCGGGGTGGGCAAGGCCTTAATGGCGCAGGCGCTTGGAGGGATCAGTGAGGACCAGGCGGGCAAGGGGCCTCGGCCGGACAGGGAGCTCTGTGGGAACAGGGGCCAGGGGCCCGGCCAGGACAACTGTCACAAGGTCACCGTTGGGGGCCATCTGACAGAGTTGGGATGAAAAGGTTCTGTCTAGGTCCCAGGATCCTGCCTGGACACCAAGCTCGTCCCCTCGTTTTCCCACCTTGGCCTCAGTTTCCCCATTTGTACCATCCAGCTTTGAATCCCTAAGAACCTTCCAGCCATGAATCTGTGTGGCAGGACCCCCGACCCCACGCGATGCAGTGCGAGCCCAGAGGCCCGCGCAGCTTGACGGCATTTCAGGGTCCGGGCGGGACCGAGGGGCCGCCCTCCCCGCAGCGGGGCAGGCCAGACGCGGCCACCTGCGCCTGTCTGGATCTGCCCCGCCGGTGCCATGGTAACGGCGCTTCCCACAAGCTCACAGAGCCCGCAACCCGGCGACAGAGAAGGGAGGTTGCCACGGCAACTGGGGGGGGAGTTTTACACCTTCAGTGGGGCGGAGCCTCCAGGGCCGGGCCTTCGGGGCGGAGTCTTCGGGGGCGGGGTCTCGGGGGCGGGGTCTCCAGCGAGGCGTGGTCTCCAGCGAGGCGGGGTCTCCAGGGGCGGGATCTCTGGGGCGGGGTCTCCCGGGATGGGGCTCCAGTGAGGCGGGGTCTCCGGGGGTGGGGTCTCCAGTGAGGCGGGGTCTCTGGGGGCGGGGTCTCCAGTGAGGCGGGGTCTCCGGGGCGGGGTCTCCAGTGAGGCGGGGTCTCCGGGGCGGGGTCTCCAGCGAGGCGGGGTCTCCGGGGCGGGGTCTCCAGCGAGGCGGGGTCTCCGGGGCGGGGTCTCCAGCGAGGCGGGGTCTCCGGGGCGGGGTCTCCAGCGAGGCGGGGTCTCCAGGGGCGGGATCTCTGGGGCGGGGTCTCCAGGGATGGGGCTCCAGTGAGGCGGGGTCTCTGGGGGCGGGGTCTCCAAGGAGGCGGGGTCTCTGGGGCGGGGTCCCCAGCGAGGCGGGGTCTCCGGGGCGGGGTCTCCAGCGAGGCGGGGTCTCTGGGGCGGGGTCTCCAAGGAGGCGGGGTCTCTGGGGCGGGGTCCCCAGCGAGGCGGGGTCTCTGGGGCGGGGTCCCCAGCGAGGCGGGCCCGCACCTGGCGGCAGGTCCGCCCCTGCGCGCCCCGCCGCTGCCCGCGCCTCCCTCCCCAGCACCTTGGTGAGACCCCCCAGCTCCCGCACCCCTGAGCCGGGACTGCGTAACTCACCTCTTCGCCTCTGCGCAGAGAACCTGTCTTCTCACTGGTTTTTGTCCCTGGCGTTCTGCGGATTTGGTTTTATTTTTCTTACCGGGACCTTGTCGATTCCTAGGCTGAGCGTTTGTCTCTAGACAATTCCGGAGATTCCGAGCTGGTTTCTCCCGGTGCTTCGTGTGGGCCGACCCCTCCCGGAGCCCCCGCGCCTTTCCCCGGCACAGGTGCGGGCTCCGCCCCCCGGCCCCATCCCCTGGCCCCCAACCCCCTGGCCCCTGGCCCCCTGTCGCCCTGACCCTTTCCCCCGCCCCTGTCCCCTGAACCCCTGTGCCCCGGACCCTGTGCCCCGGACCCCAACCCCCTGGCCCCCAACCCTCTGTTCCCCGGTCGCCTGTCCTCCAACCCCCTGTCCCCCCGACCCTTTCTCCCGGACCCTGTCCCCCGGACCCTGTTTCCCGGCCCCCTGTCCACCAACCCCCTGTCCCCCGACCCCCTGTCCCCTGGACCCTTGTCCCCGGCCCCCTGTTCCCTGGCCCCCTGCCCCCCAACCCCCTGTCCCCCGACCCCCTGTCCCCCAGCCCTGCCCAGTCGCTGGCCAGACGTCACGATCCCTCTGTCCCAGTGCTCAGCTTGGCTGCAGCCACCATCACAGGTGAGCTTCCTCTTGGTGTGTGGCACTCGGGTTATTCTTTTCTGTGTGAAAGCTTGATTTCTGTATTTTGAATTTTTGTGAGAGTTTTTTCCACAATTTATTTTTATTAGGTTGAACCATTTGAAATTACCAGTTTCATAGGTCAAAGACAGTCAAATATCAGTAATTTCCTGATTTAACCTAATACTTCTTTCTTTTCTTTTCTTTCTTTCTTTCTTTCTTTCTTTTTTTTTTGAGACAGAGTCTCGCTTTGTTGCCTGGGCTAGAGTGCCGTGGCGTCAGCCTAGCTCACAGCAACCTCAAACTCCTGAGCTTACGCGATCCTCCTGCCTCAGCCTCTCGAGTAGCTGGGACTACAGGCATATGCCATCATGCCCAGCTAATTTTTTCTATATATATTTTTAGTTGTCCAGATAATTTCTTTCTATTTTTAGTAGAGACGGGGTCTCGCTCTTGCTCACGCTGGTCTCGAACTCCTGACCTCGAGCAATCCACCCGCCTCGGCCTCCCAGAGTGCTAGGATTACAGGCGTGAGCCACCGCGCCCGGCCATTAACCTAATATTTCTTTCTATATTGCTTAGCTTTGTCTAGAATTCTACAGCTCTGACAGGATTTTTAAAACTTTTTCTTGTTTTTAATTTAATATTTATTAGTAGTGTAAATTCAGAATGCTACAAAAGGAAAGTAAAATGATAATGGGTCTTACTCTCTACTAACTCTATCAGCACAAAAAGTTATATATGAATAAGGTTAATAAATGCAAACCGTATGCACAGAAAGACTCTATATTTAAAAGGGAAAAAGTGAATGCATCCTCACCGCCCCACCCCCAAACAGTACCCCCAGTGCCCTGCCCCCCAGGACAAAGGCTGTCAACAGTTACTGTTTTGGGGAAAAAAAAAAGGAGTGGGGTATATCATGCCTACTCTCTGTGTCCCTCTTCAGTAATTTAGCAAAAGGTGGTGGCCATCTTGCCGCATCAGCGCTCACTGAGACTCCTTCTGGCAGCTTCTGAGGGGTCAGGCCCGCATGTGCCCCGTTCCTCTCCCCAGCGTCCACGCGGAACACCTTGATTACCTGGTTTCCCCATCAATGTTGTTGATGATCCTGTGTATTTATTTTGGCAAATTTTTCTGCGTATGTACCACAGGCAAATTTCTGGCCATGGCATTACTGAACCAAGGGTAGGAGCACTTTAAACACAGGTGCATTTTGACCAACTGCTCTCCAGAGAAATTGCACTACTTGACCCAGACACCACCGTGGCAGAGGGGCTGATTATTCGTGGGTCAAAAGTAGTCAAACTCATCTGCACTCGAATGTTTATAGCAGCACAGTTCACAATTGCAAAGATGTGGAAACAACCCAAGTGCCCATCAATCAGTACACGAGTGGATTGATAAAATGTGGTATGTGTGTACCATGGAGTACTACTCAGCTATAAGAAACAATGGTGATATACCACCTCTTGTATTTTCCTGGATGGAGCTGGAGCCCATTCTACTAAGTGAAGTATCCCAAGAATGGAAAAACAAGCACCACATGTACTCACCATCAGATTGGTTTCACTGATCAACACCTAAGTGCACATATAGGAATAAAATTAATTGGGTGTCAGGCAGATTGGGGCAGGAGGGGATGGGTATATACACACATAATGAGTGCAATGCGCACCGTCTGGGGGATGGACACGCTTGAAGCTCGGACTAGGGGGTGAGGGGGTCAAGGGCAATGTATGTAACCTAAACATTTATACCCCCATAATATGCTGAAATAAAAAAAATAGTCAAACTGTTTTTCTTGCTGGATACCATCAGACATTTTAATTTTGGACAATCTGATAGGTCAAAGAAAAACCCTGCTGTTTTCATCTGTGTTTCGTTAGCTGTGATGATCTTTTTGCCTGCTAGTGACCCATTTTTTGGTTACTTTTTTTTTTTTTGCTATTGGTTTGCATAAGCTCTTTCTACTATAAGAAACTTCCTCATTTTCAGATGTGTCAAAACAGCTTTTCTGGTGTTGGCTGGCCTGTCAGTTTTGCTAATGGTGTTTGGGCCACACAGATGTTCAGTTTTGTGCAGTCCACGCATCTGTCTTCCTTACCGTGCCCAGGCTGTGTAGCGTACTTTCCCCATTCCCAGACGGGGCGCGCACCCACCACCGTTCCTTCCCATTTCCTAAAGTTTCATTTTTCACAAATAAATGTTTGTTCCATCAGGAATTTATCTTGATGTCGCATGTCAGGTGGGGATCCAGCTATATATTTTCCCAAAGCGTCTACTACCGGTTATTAAATGGTCTGTTTTCCCCAAATTATTTGAAATGACACCTTTATTATAAAATTTTGATCATTTCTTTTCAATACCGGCATCTTTTTAATTGTTAGAATTCCATAATATGTTTTAATACTTGATAGGGCAGATTCTCCTCATTCTTCTTTTTAACAGATTTCCTGATTAGTCTTACGTGTTTGTTTTTCCATGTGAGGTCACATTGGATGCGTAGCTTTAATTCAGGGAAACTAGCTCCTTTACAAGGTTACCTCCTTGCCAAAACTGTGCTCTGCGTTTCCATTAACTTACCCTCTTCCAGTAGATTTCTGGTTTTCTATATAATTTCTTTACCAACAGGAAACCTGTGCAGTTTTTGTTATTTCTGGGTATTTGGTGTTTCTGATTGCTCTTGTGGTTGGACTCCTTCACTGTAGGCTCTAGTTGGTTATTGTTTGTTTTTGTGCAAACTGTCGCCTTCCTGGTGATAATTTTTCGTACTGGCCCCTAACTTATTGTTCCCCATAGCTGTTCATTCGTTTCTTAAGTGTTCTAGGTGCGTGATCACATCATCTGCAAATAATGATAATTTCATTTCTTCCACTCCAGTGTTTTTACCTTTTATTGAAATAGGAAAAACCAACTGTTTCTTCTCTACACTGAATGAGCGCTTCCAAAGCCAGTGCGTGGGGTTTCTTCCCACACCAACCGATTCTACCACTCTCCTGACACCAGCTGAGGGTCCTACAATTTACCTGTGACACCAATAACCTGGAATCAGTGCAGATCCCACAGTCAACCCCTTAAGACTATCCCCAGCTTCAGATGCCAATTGCAAGTAGCGGGTCCCCAGGTTACCCACACTTTGTCCAACGCGGCTCCAAATCGGGGGTTCCCAGGACGCCCTCCTCAGGTTAGATAACTTGCTATGACAGCTCACGGAATTCAGAGAAACACTTCTATTTGCAGTTTATTGTAAAGGACACGGTAAGGACACAGACAGACAGCCAGATGAGGAGGTGCATGAAGTGGGGTCTGGAGGGTCCCGAGTGCAGGAGCTTCCGTCCCTGTGGAGTCAGGGTGCACCACCCCCTGTTCGCCAGCCTGGGAGCCTCCAAATCCCATCATTTAGGGATTCTTTGGAGGCCCCATGTTGAGTCTGTTCTGGATAAATTACAAACAACAGAACTTTGTTGCTCACTGGGAAGTCCCAGACCAAGGTGCCGGCAGGTGTGGTGTCTGGTGAAGGCCTGTTCCTGACAGCTGTCCTCACGCAGCAGAAGGGAAGAGGGGCTCTTGCAAGTCCTTTCATGAAGGACTAATGTCATCCAAGGGAGCTCCATCGTCATGGCCCAACAACTTCCTAAAGACCCCCTCTTAAAACTATTACATTGGAAATGAAATTCCAACGTATGAATATTGGGGGGACCAACATTCGGACCCCATCACTTCATCACATGGGCCTGATCGATTATCAGCTCCCTCTCCAGCCCCTCCCCTCCGCCTCAGTGTCAGGAACTGGAGGCCACATGTGTTGTGTATTAAGTCACATGTTTTCTTCACGTTTTTTAATTGCATAGGCTGATACTTCTAAATAAAATGGAGATGATAGCATTGTAGTGGAAATTCTTTTGTTATTTCACCATTACAGATAACATTTATACAGAACTCACTGTGTGCCCAGCCCTGGTCTCCGCATTTTGCAAAAGTTAACTCGCCCGGCCATCGCCACTGACGTAGGGGGTTGGCACTGTGCTGATGCCATCCACAGAGGAGGTCACAGGCACCAGTCCAGAGTCACACAACTGCTGTGGGGGTGAGCCGTCCTCTGCCCTGAGCTGCCCCCAGACACCGCAGGGCTGCCGCTTCCTCAAGTGAAGGAAGAAGCCACTTTTCCCCAAAGTGCTTGGTTGTTTGCTTTTCAACTGGAAACAGACGGCCCCTTGGTCAAATTCCTTTGCAGCATCTATTAAGATCATCCCCTTTCCTTTTATTCCTTGATTCACTAAAATGGTAATTATATTCATGCAGTTCCTAATATTGACCTTTCATTCCAGAGAAGGATCATTCTAATGTACTACCGAATTCTACCTGGTCGTGTTATTTAATTTTTTGCACTAGTATTGCCGTGAAATGAGTGTGTGGTTTTGTATCTTGGGCTCTCTCCAAGTTTCAGCACCAGTACAATTCTGGCTTCACAAGAAGCATTTCTTAGATATCCTCCTTTTTGTGGCTGTAGGTTACCTTAAGTAATATTAGAACAGTCTAGTTTGTAAGTTTAAAGGACTGTGAAGTTACCTGGGCCCAGGCCCTTGGGGTGGCCACTCTTTGAAAACTGTTTGTTCCACATTAGTGATCTATTGGATTGAAATTTTTATTTATTCAGAAAATAATTTATTTCTTGCATATTTTCAAGTTACTTATATGGAGCTTTTTTATTACTCTATATTTGTGACTATTTTTCCTTTTTGGTTCTAATTACACGTTTCTGCTTCCTTCTAGGTTTTCCTTGAGTGACTAATCAGCAGTGTTTTCTCCTGCTTCCTACTTCTTTGCAAAGAACAACTCTTCAAAGATTCTGTTTTCTGACATTTATTTATTCTTTATCTTGACTTTACTAATTTCCTTTTGGCTTTCTTTTTACTTGATTTCTTCTGTTTCTACCTTCCTGAGTTAAAAGTCAAATGGCTCATTCATTCTTTTTCATGCTTGTTTTCAGCTGGGTCAGTGTTTAAAGCTGGCTGTTTGCCTCTGAGCACAGCTTTAGCCACATTCCGTACGTTTTGCTATGTAATGTTTCCATGTTTATTTTCTAGACGTTTTGCAGTTTCAGCTTTTTCTCCTATGATTCAGTGAAACAAGCATTATTTTAGGAAATCAAATGGCAAGTCCCGGGTGGCACTCTGTATGGCAGAGGGCGGGACAGAGGGACGGATGGTCGCAGTTGAGGGGCAGGCCCGGGGAGGACAGCCTGCCCCTCCGCGAGACTCTGGCAGGCGTGGGTCCAGGGCGACTGGGCAGTGGCCACCTCTGCCCTTGGCCACGTGGGTGACCTGCAGCCTCTGAGTGTGTAGGGAGGGGGGGCAGGGGATGAGTCCTCAATCCAGCTTGCGGGGCATTAGGTCTTGATCCAGTCGATGGGGGAGGGGCGGGTTCAGAGTGTTGGCCCCACACAACGCCCGCGACCTCTGGCCTCAGAAAGCAGGAACTGGGCAGGGACGTGGGGCAAGCCCAAGGTGCCTCCCCACACGCCGGTCCTGCCTCTGATTTTTCTGTGTAGCAGTTGAAAAATGATCAAGTGTTCAAAGAAAAACAATGAGATTGAAAGAAGAAGGAGGAGGAGGAGGAGGAGGAAGAAAGGAAGGGAGGGAGAAAGGAAAGAAAGGAAGAAATGAAATGGGCACATTTCCACCGCGGGATCTGTGAGCTGCGGGCGCAGGCAGGTGGCCCTGCGCCCTTGGCTTAATGCTCTGCGGTGCTGTCCTGAAGTCCTTCGTCATTTCATCTTCTGTGCTTGGTGAGGCCAGTGGCGCGGTGGAGCATGCGCAGAGGAGCCGCAGAAATCGCTGTGCACCCTCGCGGCTGTCCGGGCCTGGCGCTCGCAGGCCCACGGCGCGGAGTTGCGGAGTTCAGCAGGACTCGGTGTGTCCCCGCAGGGAGCCGGGACGCGCTGCAGCCCAGAGGGGACACACTTTCCATCTGAACCAGAACTTGCTTCAAATATAGGACGACTGGTGTTCTCAGAAGCACCGACGACCGGGGCCGCGCCGCACTTTCCCTCGCTCACCTTACGTCCTGTGTTCACCGTCCGCTTATCCGAACAGCCGCAAGGAAGGAGGGGGAAGGCAGGACACCCGGACTCCTCCCATCCGTCCTGCCGCGTCAGCAAGTGGGGGCAGACAGTGCTGGTGACAGTGCTGGTGGGACGTGCCGCCGTCAGGGGACTCGGAACAGCGGAGTTAGCTTTGTGCAGTTTCCACTGCTCTGGGGAGAACAGAGCAATACGCATGCGCGAGCTGTCGAACGTGAGCTGTGCGATTTTGGTGATTATGCAAATAAGTTGAAAGCTCTTATATTTGCGTTTAAAACTGGCATTCTATACTACAAAGGTGAAGGGTAAAATTCATGCTAGCGACTTGAAATTTTAAATTTTCTTCAGTAAGAATGACATTAAATTGCAAATCAAAAACTCCGTGGCAAGTTAGAAGCTGTGGAAGACGGGAAGAGCTTTGCGTCCCGGCTGCTTTCGCAGGGCGTCCCCTGGTCTTTGAACGTGTCCTGCGCTGCGTTTTGCACGGGCCCCCACAGATCCTGTTGCTGGGCCTGTGGAGGATCCTGGACAACAGACAAGGCCAGGACGTGGGGGTCGGGGGGGCGGCAGCTGGGGCGAGGTGGCCCACGGGCTGTTGGGTCCTGCCCTCCTGCCCGCTCCGATGGCCCCATGGCACGGACCCCTGGGAAGGCACCCTGGGGACTATGAAGGAGCTCTGGGGTCCTCCCAGGGGGGAAGGTGCTGGAAACAGCACAAAACTGCCCAGAGCACCATCTCCGCGTCCCCATGGGATGATGCCCCACAGTCCAGGGCGGTGTCTCTTCCTGTGCAGGCTTCTGGGGGAGGCAGGCAGCAAGGCGGTGGTGATGGGCGGTTTTGTGAGCCAGGGGCACAGTCGGGGCCTTTTCAGAGCGGGACTGGCCTCTGTGCCACCCACGCCATGCTGCCCTGCAGAGCAGCTGCTGTCCAGCCCCCACTGGAGCTCACAGGCCAGAGCAACCCAACACCCAAGGGACAGGACCGACTGGAGAGGAGACATGCCCCTGCGGAAGCAGGTAGAAGCAGAGGGCGAGAGGGCATCGGACCAGGGGCCAGGGGGTGACTGGGGTCAGGCTGTGTAGACAGGAGAGCCTCAGGCCCCACACAGGTGGGAGCCCCGCAAAGCAGACATGGAAGGAGGGGGGCCGGGTGGGGACAGTCTCCGCTTCCCTCCACAGACCCCTTCCCAAAGTTTTGGCCAAGCCGGTGGTTGTCCCTGGTAAAGCTGCGCATTGGGAGAGTCTCGCAGTGGGCGGGAAGCATGGGCCACGCACCTCCGACGTGCCCGTCTTTGGCAGCAGCCACGGAAGAGGTGGCAAAACTTAGTCTCGAGGTAACAGTTATCATTATAAACATAAATGGATTAAATTTCAATTAAAAAGTAGAAACAGGTTAGATTTTAAAAGTCTAACAATGGGCTGCCTAAAAGAGATACTCGTTAACAAAAGATACAGTCTAAAATAAAAAGTTGGCAAAAGACACACACACATATGGCAAATGTGAATCAAAGAAAACTGGGTTGACATCTTAATATATTACATTTAAATTTCAGGCTAAAAAACCCCAACAAAACCCAGAGGACAGAGGAAGAAGGACACACATGCAAACTGATGACAGGGGCCAGGCAATGATGGCGCGTCTACCAAAATCAGGGAAATATCTAAGAATATGGCCTCTATGCACATCAAGCAACATCTGGTAGAATTGCAGGGAGAAGTAGATATTTCAACAATTTTACCTGGAGATTTTAATAAAAACAATTATTTAATAGCTCAAGCTGACAAAAATTAGCAGAAATCTCCAGATCCTGATCAATGCAATTAATAATCTTGAGCTAGGAAACGTATGTGGAACTCTGTACCCATTAAACAGAGAATGCGAACTTTTGAACTTGCGGAACATTTGTAGAAGCAGACCATGTGTTGGGACCTGCAGACGCCGCAGTAAACCCCGGAGACCCAGCACCATGCAGACAGGGCTGCTGGCTTCTGTTTGCGCTCTGTCAACAAGTCCCCTTTGGTCATTCTTCAGGAGACTGCCCTAAACAGATCAGCTCCATGAGTGCCCTGTCCTCCAGCATCCCCTGGGGTCAGCCAAAGCTCTGCTAGGTCAGGGAGGAAGGAGAGTGAGGTCCAGGGGCTTGTTGCCCTGGCTGCATCCCTTCCCCTGAGGCCTCTGCTCCTACAGCAGCCTCCCTCTCCTCTCCTGGGCTGGCAGTGGGGCTGCCCGGAGCTGAGCCCCGGGGGTTTTCGAATCTCCTGCCCACACCTTTGTCCATAGCCTCTTTATCACAGTGTTAGTGGGCCAGGTGCTTCCTCCCAGCATCCTTCTCCCACAATAACGCAATTAAATTAGAAACTGGTAATAAAAGGTTACAATTAAAGAAATACTATTAGAAAGTAGAGAAATGTTATTAAATGGCCCATGGGTTTAAAAGGAGGTCGTCAGGGACATTAAGAAATACTTAGATTTGAATGATAATGAAAATGTTATATATCCAAATTCATGAGACCCAGCGAAGGCAGTGTTGTAGGTGAAATTTTGTAGCTTTAGAAACAGCAGATCTATCAGAGAAGTGGTTTAAAAATGAATTAAGCATGAGTTCAAGACAGAGGAACAGATCAAATCCAAAGAACTCTGAAAGGAAGAAAAAATAGGTAAGGACAGAAAAAAATGAAGTAAAGGAAAATTAATCTCAATTTGAGATTAACAAAACTAAAATTTGGACCTTTGGAAATATTTAAAAATATATTCAAAAAAGAAAAATGCTGATAAAATCCAGAATAAAAAGAAATAAATACAGAACCAATAGATATAAGAAAATATGCCAATCATTTAAACATTTAAATGAAATGGATTAATTCCTAGAAAAATGTCAAATTAATTCCTAGAAAAATGTCAATTGCCTCAATAAATAGAGAACTTGACCAGATCATTAAGCATGACAATAATGAAAGTGATGAAGACTCCACCCTCAGGGGCCCAGGTGATTTCATTGTTTCCACCAATGTCGGGAAGAACAATTGTTCTCTCTTTTATGCAGTTCCTGGGAAACAGAAAGCGGAGAAGCCGTCTAGCAGTTTCGGGGCGGGGGGAGGCCGATCTCATTCGCAGCCTGGACCCGCACCTGCGCGGCCTTCCTCGGAGCCCCGCGCCGCGCACCTGCCTGCTGGGCCGTGTGTGGACTAGACGGTTAACAGCGCAGCCCCCAGGGCAGCCCTGGCACCTGCCTGGCGCTGAGGTCGCCGAGCCTTGCGGATGCTGAGGATGCCATGGCTTGGCTAGGCTGGGGAACCCTGGCGCCTGTTTCGGGGTGGCATGACGTCACCACGCCCACCGCACCGCAGTGCGGGAGGTCCCTGTGGGCGAGCTGACCAGGGTCCTTGTCAAAGCTGCCCAGCCCCGGGTTGATGGAGGCTGGTGGCCGCACGGAGATGCGGGGCAGCAGCGGGTGACCAGGAAAGCGGCCGGATGGGGGCGGGGGGAGGTGACAAAGGCTGGGGTTTGCCAATGGGGACCCAGGGCAGCGCGTGACTTGGTGGTCTGGGACGTTAAGCTGGACAGACAGGCGTGCGGGGGTCCCCACGAGGCGGAACGGGAGGCGGCGGCGCGCCGGCGGGGGCGGGTTGCATCATCCGCGAGAGCCGGGCTGTCTGCGCGGCTCCGTCCTCCTCCATCCTCCAGCGTCCTGGCCCGGTGCAAGGTGCGATTTTAACACCCACCTGTTACACCCAGGCGTCCATACCCCAGACCCGCCCCTACGTCCCCTCCGTGGCGCAGGGAGCCCCTTCGAGCTCTGTCCACACCTGCGATGCGTCTGTGCCGTTGGCCTCCCGCGCGGAGGGCAGGTGGATATTTCATGATTTCTCTTGGAAGGGGCCAGGGTGGGGGAGGGCCCAGCGCCGGTCCGCGGGCTGGTTCAGGTGGGTGAGGGGCCTGAAGCGGGGCCCGCCGGGTCAATTCCACGGGAGAGGTCGGGGACGGGGGTGGCGCGCCAGGGCTGCGCCAGGGGAGGAGACAGAGCCCCAGTGTGTCCCCCACCTCCCCGCGGAGCCGCGCGGTGTCAGCGGTGACGTCACAGCCCGGCCCCAGCCCGCTCTAGCCCCAGCCTCATCTCCGCGGTGGCCGCGACGCCCGTCCCTCTGCCCGTGCGACAAACCAGCTGGCAGCTGGGGCTCGGGCGCCGCGCGCAGCCAACCAGCGCGGCGGGAGGGGCGCGGGGGGGCCGGGCCGGGGGCGCTCAGCCCGTCACGAGGCGCAGCCGTCACAGCGCCTAGCGCAGCCGGCGAGCTCGGCAGCTCGGGCTGCAGGACCCGCGCTCTGCCGCTGCCTATGCGGGGCCGCCGCCGGTGACGCCGGAGAGGTAAGGCCGCCGCCCGCCCGCCGCCCGCCGCCCGCCGCCCGCGCCCCGAGTCCGCACGCGGCCCCCGGCCTGCTCCTACCGCGCCCCGGCCCGGGTAGCCCGGCCTAGGCGCGGCCTCCCTGTGGCCGGCAGCGCGAGGCCCCTTCCCTTCCCCCATCCTCTTCTTTGCCCGCTGAGAACAAAGGGGCAAATTCAGGGATGTCCGCCCTTCATGCGCAGCGGGAACGGCCCCTGGGTTGCGGCCTCTGCGGCGACGGGACCCTCGGCTTGGGTGGGCGGGGGTCGCCAGGGGGAGGGCGCGCACCGCCAGAGGGATCTGGAGACATCCTCCCTTCCCCCGCCCTACCCCGCCCCTGGAGAGGAGCCACCCAGCGAGGATGCGAACCCCGCTGCGCTGGGACCGGCGGGGGAGGGAAGGGTGGGAGAGTGGGGTGAGGACACGGGTGGGGCACCGCGGAGGGGCGCGGCTGCAGCGCCCGGGTCCGAGCGGGGCGCGTGCGGGACCGTCGGGCGCGGGGAGCTGCTCTGGTCCTCGGGATGGGGGAGGGCGGATGCTGGAGCCGCGAGCAAAACAGGCAGGCTGGAGGGAAGGGCGGGGGCTGCGGCACAAGGCCCTGGGCACCCGCTCTGTGGGCACCGCGGTGGCTGCCCACCCCACCCCTATCCCCCTCTCCTCCCCAGGAGACTCCAGCTCTTTTCCAGAAAGACCCACCGCCCGGGAGGGGTCGCCTGCGTCTACGCAGCCAGCGCCCCTGTAACAGGTGTGGTCTGGCGGCGGGGGAGGGGGCTGCGGGGCCGCGTAGTCTCCGCTGGCTGCGCTCCCGGCTCGGATGACAGGAAGGAGCCCAGCACGAAGACCCTTGCACGCCCACTTTAAGCCGCCCCTTCCCCTCCCCCACTAGAGGCACAGCCCTCCCGCTTGGGAAGGGGCCAGGGCAGCGTCGCTACAGGGAGGGAGGGTCGGGGCGGTGGGGCGCTGGGTGCTGGGTGGGCGGGGGACTGCTGGCCGCAGGGGCTGGAGGGGGAGGGGAAGGAGGGAATGCCAAGTCATGGGGCCTGCTGGGCGCGAGCGCGACGTCGCCCTAGCGCGGACCCGATGCGCGCCCACGTCCCCAGAAATGGGGACTTTTCCCCAGAGACCAGCGACCCCACCCCAAGCGGCCGCCCGTTCCGGGGCTCCCACATTACTGGGATTAAAGCCCCGCTAGGGCAAGCGGATCGGATCTTGCGGAGAGGAGGAGGTGTGCTGGGCTGGTACCCGGCCGACCCGGGGGACGCAGGGCAGACAGAGCACACGCTCCTGCGGAAGGCACAGCCGCGAACCCGTGCCCGGCCCCCTTGGTCTGAGCAGGCAGCAAAGGTTGGGAGGGTCGGTGGCTCCGTGGTCCAGAGGGGGCTGGGGCTGCACCTGCGGCGGCCATTTTGCAGGTGTGGCTGACCACCCTGCAGCTGGCTGTGGGGTGGGGGAGTCAGGTATGGGGCCTGCCCTAGGGCGAGGGATGCTGTCAGGGCAGGGCCAGGGCCAGGTCTGCACCGGCTCTGTACATACACCATCTGTTTAGGTGGGTTCCTTGCTTGGGGCATGGGGTGGCTGGGGTCAGCACCCAGGGCCCCTCTGGACTGGAGGGTGCAGCGAGGCTACTGGCTGAGAGGCCAGGGTGGGCTGCAGGGGAGGCTAGCCTCTACCTGGACATGAGATCCGGGGAGGGTGCTGGGTCCAAGGCAGGGACTGGATGAGCACCTCCATCCCATGCTGCGGACAGTCTGAAGAAGGGCAGGACGTCCTTCTGCAGGTGTGGCTGGAATCAGGTGCCCAGTCAGGGTCCCCCAACCCCAAGCCTCCCAGGGAGGGCCCCTGTGGTGGGGACCTGCCAGATACCTGCTGTGTGCCAGCCCCTCCCCCTGTACTGGGTGCTGCCCCTGCTGGAATGCCTCGCAGACGGCCCCACCTGGGGTCTCCCAGCTAAGCCAGCCCCAGGCAGGTGGAGACTGAAGTTCTGCTCAAAGCCCAGAGCTGGAACTTGGCCGAGCTGAAATTCCACCCCAGCCCCTGCCCTTGCCCGGCCTGAGCCCCTCAGTCCTCGCTGCTGACCCAGGGCTACCGTGTCCTTGGGAGTAGAGTGGGCAGTCCTGCTGTGGAGGGCGAGGGGGGAGCGGGAGGACAGACATGGGGGAGGCGGAGAGGGGGGCTGCACAGTCTCAGGAGGAGGCCCTGGGGGAGGTGATCTCAGTGTGGCCAGTGGGGGAATGTTCCCATGAGCCCTGCCACTGTTGGCTCGGGTTCCACGGAGGGGCCACTGGCACTGAGAACCACATGCCGACCTTTAGGATGGCTTGACCTTTGCACGCGCCCAGGCCAGCCAAGCCCTTCAGGGCTGAGACCTGTATCTGAGAGCTGGGAGAGGCCTGAGCTGTCACCAGGGGTGGCTAGTGGTGGGCTTGGGTGGCTCAGCAGCTAGTGACTGGCAGGATGGGCAGGTTGTTGCCCTCCTGTGGCGTCCCGATGCTCCCTAGGGCATTGCTGCATTTAGTGTTCTTAGGCCCAAAGAGCAGTCCTCCCCGCCCCCCCCCCCCCGCCCCGTGCTGGTGGCCAAAGGGCTGTGTCACCTCCCCCACCCCATCCATGCTCAGGAGCATCTTTGAGGACTCTGCTGGGGCTGGACCACCCTCTGCCTCAAACCTCTCCGGGGGGCCCAGGTGCCTAGGTGCCCAGGGCCTGCATCCTCACCTGCAGGAGGAAGGCTTGGGATCACAAGGCCTTCACCTAGGTCCCTTGTCATCGCCCCTGGGGCAGGGCAGCGGCCCCACCTGATGCAGCTTAACCCACGGGATTCCCGGCCACAGCCTGGCTGCGCCCTCAGCCCCCAGAGCCTTGAGAGCCTAGGGAAGGGCTGGCTGAGACCCACCGTGTGCTGCAGATGGGGCCACTGCAAGGGAGGAGGGCACAGTCAAGGTCAGGGCCAGCTGAGGCTGAGCCTCCTGACCCCTGTGAGGCCCTGCCCCAGCCCCTCCTGCCAGCCTCTACCTCCTGCAGGCCTAGCTGGGCCTGCAGATTGATCGGATGTGCGGATGTGGGATGTGGGACTCAGGCCCGGTCTGTGGAATCCGAGTGGGAGGGGCCATCACCTCTCTAAAGCCTCCTCACCCGGGTTAATCTCCTAATCCCAGGCCCCGCGGTCTGGGCAGGCCAGGCAGGCTGGGTCCTGGCTCCCACAGAGCCTGCGGATTCAGATGGCGGTGGGGGGTCTCCCCACCGTGTGCCCCCTGCTCAGATTTCAGGACTCCCCGCCCGGGTTCTGGGATGGCAGGCCAGCCCCCTGCCTGCCCAGGTCTCTGTTCTTACTCATCCGTTCCCCACAGTGCCCTTCGGGGTGCTGGAGCAGCCACGCAGCCACGCACACAGTCACATGCACACATGCTCGCACACAGGCACACACATGCACATGCTCACATGCACATGTACACACACAAGCATACATCCACATACACATAATCAAATGTGCACACACTTGCATACAGGCACACAGACTCACACGCACACACTGGCACACATGCATGCACACACATGTACACACATGTAGAGTCCCTCTGTCCCTCGCTGTCTTTGTCCCTGCCTGGTTCTCTTCACTGGGGCACTCTCCACCCAACCTCCACATTAGGTTTCTAGGCCCCCCCCAAGTGCTGCCTCCACCCTGAAGCCCACTGTGAGTCCCCACCCCTCAGGTGGTCACTCCCTCCCCAACTGTAGGTTTGGGGGTGAGGAGGAAGACAGTGAACCTTTATTGGGTAGAGGAAGGGGGTGCATGTAACTTCCTGTGCACCCCCTCATCAGATGCTTGCAAGACCTCATGAGGCAGGTGGTGCCCCCTCCCCTCTGGGTCTCTCACGGGGCTCCCCAAGTGCAGCTTTAGGGACAGGAACGCCTGACTCTCCTGAAGGCTCCTTTCCCTTGAACCCAGCCTAGGCTGGTGGTGCCCAGGAGTGCCCTAGACGCTGTCAGGACCCCTGCCCAGAACTCTCAGGTGGGCCTGTTTCTGTCCCCATCTGTCCTCAGCCCAAGCCAGGGTGATGAGGGGCAGGGCTGGACTGGGCCTTCGACGCTCAAGGCCTGGGGTCTGTGGGGACCAGGCTTTTGAGGAGCCACTGTGGGGCTAGGGCAGGGGCTTTCTCAGCTTCTTGTTGGCATCTGGTCCCCACTCTCTGCCTGCTTCTGGGGCCAGGGCCACACTGTGGCTGCATGTCCCTGGTGCCTGGGAGGGCTGCAGCTTCAGGACAAGCAGCAACATGGCAGCCAGGCTCAGACCAAAGGAGCAACCTTAAGGCCTCAAACTCTTTGTGTCGGCTCTGTCCTTTGGCAGGACACTCTTGGTCGGTGTTTTATTTTCCCTAGCTCTCTGTTATGGTTCTTATATTGACCAGGTTTCTTTTGTCCTTACCTTTCCCCTTTTTCCGGCATCCCCACTAGCAGAAGCTACCTGCCTCCTGTGTCTGTCCTATCTGGGCTGCTTGATCCATAACCTGCCGCTTCCTGGCCACATCCCTTGGATTGGAGTCTTGAGTCTCTGTTCTTTGACCCCGGAGCTACTTGTGTCTTGCTTTCCTGTCTTGTTTTGCTGGAGCACATCCTTATATGACTTCCTACAAAGGTGCATGAGTCCTTGGATGTGTGAGGGCGTCTCTGCTCTGCCCTCACACTGGGTAGGTGGTCTGTCTGGCAGCACTTCTGTTTGGTAAATCATTTCCCTTGGAACTCTGAAGGCTGCATCATCATCATCTTCTGTATCCACTTGCTTATGAGAAGTCAGCGACTCGTCTTTTCTTTCTGGAAGCTTTCAGGAACGTTTCTTTTCCATGGTGTTCTAACCATTGATGTGGATGGGTGCCAGTGCGGGTTTTTTTGCATTTATTAGTGCTCAGTGGGCCCTTTAAACTGAAGATAGGTCTCTTCTCCTATTTGGTCATAATTCCCTGCCTTTTCATTTTTTCTTTATTTTTTTTTCCCACTTAAATTCATGGGTTGGTCTTCTGTGTAGTTGCCTTTTCTCTTATGTATATAAGAGGGCTGTCCGGAGAGTATCCAGCCATGTAACCTTTCTAGTTATATTCACAATGGTTTAATACTCTCCGGACAGCCTCTGTATATATTTTTTGAGATGGGTTTTCACCGTGTTGCCCAGGCTAGTTTCACATTCCTGGGTTCAAGCAATCCTCCCGCCTGAGTAGCTGGGACCATAGGCATGAGCCACCTCGCCTAATTTTCTTGAACATTCTGTCTTCGTGTTTATGTTCTATTTTCTGGACCTTTTTTTTACTTCATTTTCTAGGGCTTTTTTTTTTTTTTTTTGAATTTTCTATTTCAGCTCTTATATTTTTATCTTTAAAATGTCCTTGTCTCTATTCCTACTTCGTAGCATCCTGTTCTTGTTTTGAAAATGTAGTACCTTCTTGAAACTCTCTGCTATGTTAATGGAGGTTTTGCTTGCTTGCTTGTTTTGGCTCCCAGGCTTGTCTCTCTTCCTGCAGGGCTTGTTTTCTGCCGACTTACTCTGGTCTTCCCCTTTGAAGCTTTTTGCTCGTCTCATGTATGTGAAGGCCTTGCTGGTCCGTTGTGTATGTGGGAGACCGTTGGAGGAGGAGCGTTTGTGCTGCTGTTTTCCCTCCATCCGAGTGGGTTCCGACAGGAGCCCAGTGCAGGGGGTGGTGGGGCGTCCATCGCAGGCTTTGGTTTAGGAGAAGGGGTGGAGCTGGCTGCTTGATTTCTTGCTCCCTTCACAGCCAGACTCCTCCAAAGCAGTTAAATCTTTTACAAATTGTGTCCTGTGGTACTTAGGACATAGAAAAAGGAGTACAGAAATCACAGCACACAGCCACGTGCCCACCATCAGCCTTAGCAATGACGCAGCATGCCGCGGAGACGCACCAACCCCGCGACACCTCTCCAGGTCCACACGCCCTGGGAAGGAAGAGGCAGGGTTTGTCACGACCCCACTTTACAGATGGGGCACAGAGGCAAGGAGGGTCCCCTCCGTGCTGTCTCAGCCGCCCCCCGCCCCCAGAGGCCTTGGCGACGCCCTGTCCTTAGACCGCGACCTGGAGGCCCCGCCACGCTGAGTGTGCGCTCATCGCCGACCCTAAGCTGCACGTGGCGTTGCTTGCGCGTTGGAAACTTCATATGGGCTGTGCCCACCCTGTGCGATGTCTGCGTCCTTCTGTGTTGTCCCAAGGAGGTTTGCCAGGTTCCCCACGGGACGCACGCGGCCCCAGTCCCGCCCGGTCCACGTCTGCGCAGCGCCCCTGTGCGAATAGACGCGATCATGCCCCCCGTGGCGGTGGGTCCCCGGCCGTCCCCAGGCCTTTTGCAGTTATCAACGGTGCTGCGTTCCGTGTGCTTCTCCTTGCGAAGCTGCGCAGCGTCTCGGCCGCGCGGTGCGGGTCGCGGTCTGCGCTTTGCCAGATGCCCCCGCACTTCCCAAGCGGCGGTTCCTTCCTCACGCGGCGTCGGAGTTCCCGGTGCCCCGCAGGCTTTTTGTATCCTGCGGTCCGATGGGTACGGTTTAAAACGCGCCCCCCTAATCACGACTGCTGAGTGTCTTTTCCCGTAAACTGCCTGTGGCTACCTTTTGGCCCATTTTCTTTTGTGGTTTTCTGTTTCATCTGTTCTTTGTCCGTTTGCACCTGGATCCTTTGCTGGCTGCGGACGCCTTCGCCGCCCGTGGGCCACGTCACCATTTCAGTGGTGTCTTCTGGCGCCCAGACCTCTCCTTCTGTGCTTTCCTGGGGTTAAGAAATCCTTTCTAAGGCAGAGCACAAAGATAACCCTCTTTTTAATTTTCTTCCAAAGCTTTTTTTGTTCACATTTTAGGTCTTTAATCCACATAGAATTTATTTTTATATAAAAGGGGATCTAACTATGTATTTTTCCGTGTGGCCGCCAGTTTTCCTGTAACCACTGGCTCTGCAGCCCTCCCTGTCCTCCTGTCTGTAAAGCCACCTCCTCGGATGTCCAAAGCCTGTCTCTGAGCAGGTCTGTTTCCGGGGGCCTTCTGCTGCACTGGGGGTCCCACCCCTGCCCAGCACCCCCTGACTGGGCGCTGTGGCTGTACGTTCAGGCTCGAGATCAGCGGGGTGTGTGGCCCTCGGCCCTCTTGCTCTTCCCCAGACTTGCTGCTGGTGTTCTGAGCACTTTAATCTTCCACACACACGTTTAGGGGCAACTTGCGAAGTTTCACAGAAGAACTTGAGATTTCATTTAAAATGACATTGACTTTTTGGATTGATTTGGGTGAAAATCAACCTGTTTAAGATATTTAGATTTCTTTTCAGGAATAGGTGATAGTTCCTCATTTGGAAATATTTTCTGTAATCTTTTTGGTATTCACACTTTCTTTACGAAAGTTACGTGTATATTTTGTGATATTTATTCTTAGGTGCTCTATAGTTTGGGTTATTATTTTAAACGGTGCCTTAAAATATGTTGTAATTCTTTGTGTCTGGGGGATAGCAACGTGGTTGTCCAGGAACCTTGCTGAACCTTCCCACTAATCCAAGTCCTTTTTCTATTGATCCTGATTTCCGTGCAGATGAGCGGGTGGTCTGCAGGTCGTGGTGACCGTGTTGTCTGCTATTTTCCTGTCTTTCTGGTCCGGCTGAGACCTCCTGCAGGGTTAGCAGGCTCGGTGCAGCCAGCCCCGGGGCTTGTTTCTGAACTTAAAGAAAATGTTCCTGCTATTTCACCATTAGGTGTGACGCTTGGGTGTGTTTTTAGTAGCTGGCTATCAGGAGGGTAAAGAAAGTTGTCTTTTATTCTAATATTGCTGAGAGTTCTATCATAAATGGGTCTTGAAAATTATTGAATGCTTCTTCAGAATCTACCGAGGAACTTGTTTTATTTCTTTTACTCTGATAGGTGGTGAATTGTAATAATACGCACCCTCACGTTGGGACATGCTGGCATTCCTAGGCTAAGCCTGTCTGCCTAATCCTTTTGATTTGCTGCTGTATTTTCTCACATTTTGGACTTTTGTATCTATGTTTACCAGTGAAATTGGCATATAATCTTCATTTCCCACATTTTCCGTGTTTAATTTGATGCCAAAGTTCTGTTGGCTTCAGTGGATGAGTTGGGAGCACAGGCAGCCTCCGTGTCTGTGGGCCCTGCGTCTGTGGGTTCCGCCAGAGCTAAAATTTTAAAGAACCCGATGGTTGCGTCTGTACCAAACATGTGCAGACTTTTCTCTTGTCGTTATTCCCTAGAACTGTTCACAGAACGTTTTTGTTGTCTCAGGTGTTACAAGTAACCTAGAGATGGCTGAAAGCAGGTGGGGGATGTGCGTAGGTTATATGCAGGTACCGCGCCGTTTCATACAGGGAACTCACCCATCCGTGGGTTGTGGTATCCTTGGGGGGCCTGGGACCAGCCCCCACAGATACTGTGGGACGACTCTGTGTTGTTCTTTCTCTGTATCTCCCTCTTTCCTCCCCATTCTCTTTAAAAGTTTGTGTAGGATTGGAATCATCCTCTTTTTTAAATGTATGGTAGAACTCACCTGTAAAAAGGTGCCTTTGTGTGGGCAGAGTTTTTAAACTATTGAATCAATATCTTTAATGGTTGTAGTAAATTGATGTTCCTAATGACCAGCTTTTCTCCTGGTTATGGATCACATTTTTCTGGTTCTTGGCATGGCTAGCAATTTTTGATTGGAGGCTGGACATGATCTTTATATTGTTGAGGGCCTGAATGGTGTTTTCCTCTTTTAGAGCATGTTGGCCTCTCTTTTGGCAGACAGCTGACTTGAGGACGTTCGATCAGTCGAGGCCTGTTTTTAAGCTTTTCTAGAGTTGGTCCAGAGTAGACCCCCTTCATCAGTCTTCATCAGTCTCCATTCCCAGCTCCTCATCTTATGAACAACCCAGCCAAGGTAGGCATCCCACTTCACCCCTTCTTTGCAGACCTGAGGAAATGGAGGCTCAGAGAGGAGAAATGACTTGCTCAAGAACTAATGGGGGCCAGCAGCACTGTGTTGATAGTGCCTCAGATCAGCCTCTGGAGGCAGGCACATCTGAGTTCAAGTTCCCTGTCATCGTGGGAAAATTTCAGAACACATTTGTTTCCTCATTGAAAGAGCTGATGATAATTCACACCGCTGGATTGCTGAGAGGCCCAAGAAAATAAGAAGGCCCTCTGCCAAATGGTGGGAGTGGAATCAGCAAGTCCATATTCAGCCTCCATCTCAATAATTTCTGCAACTCTGGGCCATATACCTGATTTTAGAAAAGCAGGGGAAAAAATCAATATCTTGAAGTTTGCAACCAATAAAATCTCAGAAGTGGCAATTTTACCCTTAAAAAAAAATGGGATTATCCTGGGATAATTTAGTCCCAGGACTAAGGCATAGACTTCTCTGGGGTCTTCACCACATGTCTGGGCTGGATCACAGGTGTCTTCTTACTCTGGGTGAGCTCTGGGGGTTGCTCCGCTTTCGACAGCCCAGTGTTTCTGTGTCTGGTCTGCACAGACCCTGTGCACATTCCAGGGGTCTGCTGAGCAGCTCTTTCCTTTTCTAGAACTCTGGTCCGCAACTTCCAGCTGCCTCCACCTACCTGAACTCTGACCTCCATCTCCTCAACTCTTCAAAGTGGCCAAGGAGCTTGGGTCTTAGCTCCCTGAGCCTGAGACCTCTGCGTCACCTCCAGGCAGACGTAGAGCGATCCCAGGGCTCACCTGGTGCGTGTCCCTTCTCTCGGGGGTCACCGTCCTGTGTTCAGTGTCTAAGAACAGGATTTTGTCTCGTTTGCCAGTTGCTGTTCACAGTGAGAGATGAAGTGTGGCCCCTGTAACTCCTGTCGTGGCTGGAAGTGGAAGCCCGCGTGTTTTGCTAGTAGTATTTTCATTAGCATTTACTAAGTACTTTTATATTTCCATTATGACTTTTTCTTTGGTGTAGCAGTTGTTTACAAGTTTATTATTTACATTTCTAAGCATGGGTTTTTAGTTATCTTTTATTAATTTTTTAATTTAATTGTATTCAAATTACATGATCCATTCTATACAGAGTCTTTGAAAATCACTGTGCGTTGCTGTGTGGCCTCGTACATGGTGAGACCTTGCGAGAATTCCTACGTGTTGGAAAAGAATGTGTCCCACTGATCTTCTGAAACAAGGGTCCACTTGTGTTCGTTAGTTCATGATTGTCGTCTTGCTCATGCTTCTGTATTCCTATGAATTATATGCCTGCTTGGTCCATCAATTAGTGAGAGGGGTGTTAAAATCCCTGCCATGGTAAATTAATAAATTCCTCCCTATTCCGTGATGCTTAACCTTGGTTTTACATGTTCATCATTTTGTCTCTCTGGGACCATTTTGGGTAATTTTTTTCTGACATATTTTCCAGTTGGTTAATTCTATGTTCAGCTCAGCTCTATTTAATTTGCTGATTAACATGTCTGCTGAGCTTTAAAATTTATATAATTACATTTTTATTTCTAAAAGTTCTGCATGGTTATTTTCTGTATCTTACTTCATTATTTTTCATTCCTGCTTATTTTTATAAACATTTAAACATTTATTTTGTAATCTGTATCTGATAATTCCATTATCTGAAGTCCTTGAGGATCTAATTCTGCTTTCTTTTCTGCTTTTTCCTTTTCTTTTCTCTTTTCTTTTCTTCTTTTTCCTTTTCTTTCTTTTCTCTTTTCTTCTTTTTCCTTTTCTTTTCTCTTTCCTTTTCTTTCTTTTTTTTTCTCTTTTCTTTTCTTCTTTCTTATCTTTGCTGTTCTTTCTTTCCTTTTTATGAACATTGCTCCCTGTGAGTTGCTGGTCCATGTTCGGCAGTATTTCACTGTGTGCTCACATCTGAATGGCCTCCATCTCTGTGACCTTGGGGACCTGGCGGGAGGAAGTGCTCTCTCTAGGGAGGACTTCTGTGTGCTCTTGCTGGGTGCTTTGGATGCCAACACCTGAAAACTACGCTGATCACACAGATATCGTAAATCTGAACCCAGGCTGCAGGAGGACAGGTCCGTGGCCTCAGACTCCCAGGAGCACTTGTGGGGGCTCAGCCTCGCGCCGGCCGACCCACCGTCTCTGCCCAGCCTCGGCTCACGGAGGCTGCAGCTTTGAAGGATCCAGCTTTCGTGGTACCTGGATTCCAGTCTTGATGTTATTTCTTTCTTTCACCTTAGCCATTTGTTAATGACCCTAAAAATACTTCTTTTTAGGTGAAGTATGAACACAGTGTAGCAGAATCAAACAAACTACAAAATATTTTATAAAATCAGCAGTTTTTGCTCCTCATCCCAAATTTCTTTCCACTCTTAGCTGGTTTTTAAATTTAGCTCTATATTGCTAAATACTGTGCTCGTTCTGCTAATTCATGCTTGTTTTCGAAGTCATGTGGATAGAGTTACAGAGCGCTTGCCCTTCTGTGCTTGGTTGTGTTGGTGGTCGTCTTGTGTGATTCATCTGTTATCATCTCTCCCTCCCGAAACGCCACAGAAATCAAAGTCAGGGCAGACCGAACGAGACCTAAACCCTCCCCTGAGGATGAAGGAACGCACAGCAACCACACTGGGAAACTGAAACGCGGAATTCGCGTGCTAACCAGCTTAGCAGATTCGCGGTTGTGGAATTCTGGGTCCTTCTCAAGGCAAAGCTTTGCGACTTCCCAAAGGTCTGCCCCGCTGGCCACAGCTCCCTGGGGACCTGGGTCCACCAACCCAGGAATGATGGGTCGTGTTCGGAGCCCATGGTCCGTTTGAGAGAGTCCTTGAGAATTACCGGGAGCTGCGTCATGGGGTCTGCTGGCCGTCTCCACCGTGGGCTTCTAACGCCGTGTGTTTCCGTGGGAGTCCGGCATTAGTTGCGTTCCGTGGGATTTTCCCCACAGTTGTGATGTTTCTTCATTATCATTCAGTTCAAAATACTTCTGACGTGATTGTTTTTCTCTGACCCAGGCGTTATTCAGAACTGTATTGCTTACTGTACACGCAGTTGGGGATCTTGTGGGTGATTTTTGTGGGGGGTGTTGGTTTATAGCCTGATTCTATCGTGGTCAGAGAGCACATGCCCACGACCTTAATTTAAGTGGGACATTTGTAGAAGCTGCTTTATGACCGGCATAAGGCAAATTTTAGTAACTGTTGCGCGTGTACTTGAGAAGAGCATATTTAATGTGTATCTTTCCTTCTCAGTAGCTGATAGAACAAGCGAACTGAAAAATTTCATCCTTTTATTTTCAACCTCTCTGTGCCTTTGTAAGTGAAGGGTCTCTTGCAAACAGAGTATAATTTTTTAAAAAGAATCTGGTCTGACAATTGTAATGTTTTGCCTGGAGTATTTCATTCCTAGTGATTGAGTTGGGCTTTTACCAACAGCATTAACTCTTTTTTTTTTTTTTTTTTTTTGAGACAGAGTCTCACTCTGTTGCCCAGGCTAGAGTGAGTGCCGTGGCGTCAGCCTAGCTCACAGCAACCTCAAACTCCTGAGCTCAAGCGATCCTCCTGCCTCAGCCTCCCGAGTAGCTGGGACTACAGGCATGCACCACCATGCCCGGCTAATTTTTTCTATATATACTTTTAGCTGTCCATATAATTTCTTTCTATTTTTAGTAGAGATGGGGTCTCGCTCTTGCTCAGGCTGGTCTCGAACTCCTGAGCTCAAACGATCCGCCCACCTCGGCCTCCCAGAGTGCTAGGATTACAGGCGTGAGCCACCGCGCCCGGCCAACATTAACTTTATTTTCCACTCGACCCATCTTTTCCTGTTCTGCTTCCCTCCTTTGTTGCCCTCTATTGGATGAATAAAAGGTATTTTAAGATTTTTAAAAAGTTTTTCTCTCTATCAACTTGTTATACTTATTTTTGTGCTTTTTAACTGATTGCCCTAGCGGTTATGGCACGTGCCCTTGTCCAGTGCGTCCTTCTACCACTCACGTGGTGATGCCGAAAACTTCCAACCTTGTTTTCGGCTTCCGTTATTTCTGCTGAGAAGTCAATGGTCAATCTTGTTTTTGCTCCTTTAAAGGTTATATGTCTTTTCTTTTTCTGGCTGATTTTAAGATTTTTCCCTTCACCTCTGTTACTCAGCAGTCTTGTTACGACATCCTTTGGTTTTCTGAGTGTGTGTCCTGCTTTGTGTTTGCAGAGCTTCTGGAATCTGTGGTTGCTGCACGTAAGCAGTTTTAGACGATTCATGGGAATTGTCTTTTAAAGTATTGCGTTTCCTCTGTCTTAGTCCATTCAGGCTGCTGTAACAAAACACCACAAACTGGGTGGCTTTTAACAACAGAAATCTATTTCTCATGCTATGGAGGCTGGGAAGTCCAAGATCAGGGCAGATTTGGTGACTTCTTGCTGTGTCCTCACATGCTGGGAGGGGCGAGGGGTCCTTCTTGGGCCTCTTTTACCAGGGCACTGATCCCATCGCCAGGGCTCCACCCTCAGGACCTCTTCACCTCTCAAAAGTGCCACCTGCTGTCCCTACTGCCTGGGGGACATGACTTTGGGGCAGGGCACAAGCATTTGGACCGTCCGTTGAGGCTCCTTTTAGATTCTCGTTGCCTGCACGTCAGACCACTTCATTGTGTCTACATTTTTCTGACTCTCACATCTGTATTTTTGATTCTTTTTAGCCTGTTTTAAAATTTTCTGTGTTTTCTATTACATGTCCTCTAGTTCTGGGGTCCCCAATGCCTGGGCTGAGGATGGGTACCAGTCTGTGGCCTGTTAGGGGCGGGGCCGTGGAGCTTCGCCACCTGCCCCCCGACCCCCGTCTGTGGAGAAATTGTCTTCCACAAAACTCAGGGACCGGAGCGGCGCGGCAGGAGGGGCCGTGGGCGAGTGAGCGTCCGTACAGCCGCTGCCCAGCGCTCGCATCACCCCCCGAGCTCCGCTTGCAGCCTTGCTGTCCGTGGAAAAATTGTCCTCCGTGAAACTGGTCCCTGATGCCACCAAGGTGGGGGACCTCTGCACTAGTTTATCGACTCTGTCTGCAGCTGTGTCTAATCTCCTGAGTTCCTAGTTTCCGTTACTGTGTTTCTCAGGTCTAGAATTTCCATTTGATTCTTTTGTGTAGTTTCCAATCCTCTGGCAAAATTCTCTATTTTTCCATTTATTTTTTCTATCCTTTTTTCTCTTATTTTGAACATATTAGTTGTGGTTGTTTTAAAGTCCTTGTCTAATAACTCCTACATCTAGACAATGTGTAGGTATTCTTGTTTTTTTTTTTTATTCCAGACAGAGTCTTGCTCTGTCACCAGGGCTAGAGTGCCGTGACGTCAGCCCAGGTCACTGCAGCCTCAGAGTCCTGGGCTCAAGTGATCCTCCTGCCTCAGCCTCCCAAGTAGCTGGGGCTACAGGTGTCATGCCTGGCTAATTTTTTTCTATTTTTGATAGAGATGGGGTCTCGCTCTTGCTCAGGCTGGTCTCGAACTCCTGAGCTCAAGTGATCCTCCCACCTTGGCCCCCAGAGTGCTGGGATTACAGGCGTGAGCCACCACGCCCGGCCTGGTATGCTTCTTTTTTCCCCTGTTTTTCTTTGCTTTATTTTTCCTCTTTGTTTTTGATCATAGAGCCTTTCTCTTTTCATGCCTTGTAAGTTTTAATTTAATGGCGATGTTGCTATCACAGCGTGTGGAGGCTGCGGGTGCTGTGTGACATCAGAGATTGTTCCCTTCTCTTCCAGGCAGCTGGTGTGACGCTGGTCCCCAGCTCCGTCCAAGGCGAGGCTGTGGCTCTGTCCTGCGTTAGGCCCCGATGTGACCACTGGGGACCCTCGTCCTAGCGTCCTGGTTCCTGAGCATCTGGACGTGGCAGACTCCTTTGGTTTTCGGAGGTGTCTGCTTGGGTTTTTAAAATTCCAGCCTTCCTACCTTCAGAATTTGGCCAACATGTTAGGGAAAGAACTGGCCGCTAGTTCATCTTAGTTCTTCCCTTTCTCTTCGCGGGGATGTCGGCCTCTCAAGTTTACTCCTCTTGGCCAAAAGCTCGCAGCCCTCTCTGTCCCTCAGCAACCACTCTCTGTGCGCGAAGACTCCAGGCTCCCAGCCTCTTGCTCCGTGCCCGGAATGCAAACGCGAGTGGGAGGCGGGTGCAGAATGTCTGCCGTCTGGGCAGCCCCTCCTGGAGCGCTGCCCGCTCCGCACTGCGCCCCCCACGCCCTGCCCCGGTCTCAGCTGTGTCCGGCTGCTCCGGCGGTACGCGGAGGGGGCAATGCCTGCACCCTGCACCGCGGCTCCGCCCAGCAAGGCCGCCCTTGCTCCTCACGCTTCTTACTAAGCACGGTCTCTGCCCGGAGCCCAACAGCGACTGCCGAGTGCGCTCGTCATGCTTTTAAAGATCAAGTGCTAGCTTTAGTTTTCAGTATGTTGTACAGACAATCGTCCCAATACTGCCCTCGCCCCGTTCCCAGCAGTGCTGCCTTTCCCTGCTTGGATTCATGTGCGTGTGCATGTGTGTGTGTGCGTGCACGCGTGTGTAGTGTATGGTGTGTGTGTGGTGTATGGTGTGTGTGTGGTGTATGTGGTGTACGGTGTGTGTGTGGTGTGTATGGTATGTATGGTGTACATGGTGTGCATGGTGTGTGGTGTGTATGGAGGGGTGTGTGTGTCGTATGTGGTGTGTGTATGGTGTGTGTGTGTGGTGTGTATGGTGTGTATGGTGTGCATGGTGTGTGGTGTGTATGGAGGGGTGTGTGTGTCGTATGTGGTGTGTGTATGGTGTGTGTGTGGTGTGTATGGTATGTATGGTGTGTATGGTGTGCATGGTGTGTGGTGTGTATGGAGGGGTGTGTGTGTCGTATGTGGTGTGTGTACGGTGTGTGTGTGGTGTGTATGGTATGTATGGTGTGTATGGTGTGCATGGTGTGTGGTGTGTATGGAGGGGTGTGTGTGTCGTATGTGGTGTGTGTACGGTGTGTGTGTGGTGTGTATGGTATGTATGGTGTACATGGTGTGCATGGTGTGTGGTGTGTATGGAGGGGTGTGTGTGTCGTATGTGGTGTGTGTATGGTGTGTGTGTGTGGTGTGTATGGTGTGTATGGTGTGCATGGTGTGTGGTGTGTATGGAGGGGTGTGTGTGTCGTATGTGGTGTGTGTACAGTGTGTGTGTGTGGTGTGTATGGTATGTATGGTGTGTATGGTGTGCATGGTGTGTGGTGTGTATGGAGGGGTGTGTGCGTGTGTATGGTGTGTATAGTGTGCATGGTGTGTGGTGTGTATGACGTCTGCGTGTGTCTGTGCCCATCCGTGGTGCACCTGCCCAGTCTGCTCACGTGCCGTTCCCAGACCTGGCAATGGCGGCAGGTCTGCAGGACACGTGGCAGCTGGCAGGGGATGTTTCTGCCTCTTTGTTCTGATTTTTCAAAATTCTCTTGTCCTGCCAAATTCCGTTGACAATCCTGTTGGAATATTTTGCGTATTGGAACTGCACTGAATTTATAATAAATAGCTAAATTTGGGGAGAGCTGAAACTGTGCAATGTCAGATTGAACATCTGTTTTCATAAATATTTTCTTCATTTCTGATTATGTCCTATGTCGGTGCGGGGATTCCTCAGTCGAGGGACACCAGACTCTTCCACGGGGAGGTGGGCAGCTCAGTGCCTGCGTGTGCGCAGGGGCCCACGAGCTTCCCTCTTCTTTCCAGCCTGGCTGGAATGTCCTAAGATTTTTTTTCCCGTTTCAATGTGCAGAGATTTTTCAACGTCAGGAAACACCTCTCAGAGAGGTGGGTCCCTCTGTCCAGTCCCTGGTGGTCACTTGTGGACGTGCGAAGATGGAACAGGGACGGAGGGCGTGGAGTGTAGGCGCAGCTGCACCTGCGGGTGGCGAGGGGCTGTGCCGCAGCCGGCCACGAGCCCAGCCACGTCGGGAACTTGTCTGCCCTGAGTGTGAGGGGTCTGGAGCTTCTCCCTGCCCTGTAGCTGGCAGGGGACAGCCCTGCTCCCTGTCCAGCCTGTCCTGTGGGAGCCCTGGGGAGCCAGGGAACTGACCCGGGCTGGGTCTGGGAGTCAGAGCCGGAGTCTGCACTGGCCCAGGCCCCGCTGTGGTCCCCCCTCCATCTGCAGACAGGCCCCTCCTGCTCTTGATCCCAGAGTCCCCAGGGAGTAGCCAGAGGTGCTCGGCCCCTGTCATCTTCAGGGACGCGAGGCTGGGGCCCTGCAGGAAGGGCCTTTGGGCCAGACTCGCCCAAGGGTGGCAGTTGTGGGCGGGAGGACGAGGCAGAAGCTTGTCTTTTCAGAAGGGGGTTTCGTGGAATGCCAATGTGGAAGGGCTTCACAGAGACCACCCAGCCTTTGCTCTACTTGGATGCCTCCCATGATAGGGGGCTCACCATGTAGTGGGCGCCCATGTTCCTTCTGGACAGCACTAGGCGGGAGCCCTGAGAGTTCCTCTTCATGCCAGGCTGAACGAGTTCGGTTTCCTGGCACTCTGGCCATTCTGTAGCCATCAGCTCTGTGCCCCGGGCCTCTCTCCTGGCTGCCGGGACCCCCGTCCTCCAGACCCCACGTTCTCCTTGGGGGACAAAACCACAGCATCCAGCCGGGCGCCCTGGAAAGGCCTTTCCAAGGGGCTGCTCCATCGTCATTTTGTGAGAACTTTCAGCAGCCTTCCTTGGAGTCCCAGGGCCCGAGAGGCAAAATCACTTTGGGCCATCGACCTCAGCCCTGTCATTCCACACGTCTGTAAACTGAGGCCCAGGAAGCTAATGCACACAGCCGGCAAAGGCAGGACTAGGGCCAGGGCCCCCTCCTGGCTTGTGCAGAATTTGTGCTGATTCGAAGGCTGCTTCTCCTCTGTGTGAGGCAAGAACATTCTGCTTGTCCTTTTTCATCAATTGTGCTGAAAACATAGATTTCATCATGTTGCCTGGGGCTGCCTGCCCCATTCTTTTGATTTCTGAGTGACGTTCTCTTTCTGCTAATTTGGATACCGTGCACTGCTGGGACGGAGGTGGGCTGGGACGTTCCGGAACACTGCTCCTCTGTACAGCATCCTTGACGTTGTGGTCTTGAGCCAGTGCTCGCTCAAGGGGCCTGGCACTGAGCTGGCGTGGAGCCCCCCGGTCTATGTCCGCAGGTCTATGTCCCCTTCCTGGGGAGCTCACCCGGGGGTTGAAGGTCACCGTCACGGGCACACCAGGGCCGGTTCTGGTTCGTGGTGTCGGGTTCTAGCTCTCCAGACTGGCTGTGCTGGGTTCCACTGGTCCTGTTGGCTTTCTGCTTTCTGGAATTCATGCCACCTGTCGCCTGCGGCTCTCATCCCTCTTGTCCCTCATCCTGTGCTGGGTGCCCCGTGCATGCGTCCTGTCGTTGGGTTGGGAAGGGCGTGGGGAAGACCCGTGCGCTCTGCCTGCAGCCAGCGCACTGGCCCCGCCTCTTTGGAGACAGTTTCTAATTCGCGTTTCCCTTTTCCCCAAGGTGTCCCCACCCTCGCTGCTACCGAGTGACTGACGAAGGCCGCGGAGATGGCCGGGGCTTCGGTGAAGGTGGCGGTGCGCGTCCGCCCCTTCAACTCCCGGGAAATGAGCCGAGACTCCAAGTGCATCATTCAGATGTCCGGAAGCACCACCAGTGAGTACTGGCCCGGGCAGACTCCATGTGTGGCCCCTCGACGGAATCCAAACTTCGCAGAGCAAATCCCGTTATTAAAGGTCTGAGGTTCCCAGGGGACGTGAGTTTGGGGGATGCCATTCAAACCGGTATGCACAGACATGATTTTTTATTTTATTTCAGCTGCTGTAGGGTTTTAAGTTTTTTCCTTTTGTCTGTTCCTTTGCTTTGTTTCTCATCATAAGTCATCTCCGACCACTCATGAGTCGGAGACCGGGAGCAGACGTGAGGGGCAGGGAGGAGGGGGGTGGGACGGTACCTGTGAGGAGGCTGGAAAGACAGAACCGTCCGCCGGTGTCTTCAGCCCTCAGGATTCAGCCACTTGCGGGTGGCAGAGAGAGCGCTGGCCCCGTTTGCTCTTTCTTTAATTGTAGACTTTTTTATTGAGGTGTAAGAGACATTCAGAAAGGTGGACAGACCCCGTGTGCAGGTCTGTGAGTTCTCACAGCATGAGCACCCAGGGTCAGCAGCGCCCACACCGAGAGGCAGGACTCAGCCACTGCAGCTCCCCCAAGGGGGAGCCATCACCTGTGCTAGCGCCGTCGGTCAGGTGGGCTCGACGGGGGGCCCTGTAAATTGAACCAGAGTTAGAGTCGTCTCTGCTGGCCGACAATGGCCCCAAAGTTTGGTGCCTCAGAGCAGGAGCGAGTCGTCCACCCCCTCAGGCCCGTGGCCGACTGGGCTCAGCCGGGCGGTTTATGCTCGGGCTCTCGTGGCCTCAACGCCGAGCCGTTGGCACCAATAGCCACCTGGTCCTCCGGGTATTGACGACAGAGCCCATGCACCCCCCTTGTCTGTTATCTGCTGGGTTGGGGGGCGGTGCTGAGGGAAGGACACTCAGGTCCGATGGCAGCTGCCTCCCTAGGGTTGGTCTCCTGGGCCTGTGAGGATTTGGGTGTCTTTGAGAATGTTCTGGGCACGTTAGGTCCTGTGGAGGTGGAGTCTGGGCTGGGTGGGATCCTTCCGGAAGCCCGTGGAGCTCTGTGGCTCTTTGTCATGCTGGGGGCAGGCAGGGGTGGCCCTGCCTAGGTCCAGAGTGGGGCTGGGGGCAGGGGCCCGGTGTGCCCTCGGGTGTCATCTGTTATGGATTGTTTGGTCTTGCCTGTTTGGGCCCTGGAAGTGGACCCTGAGTTGGGGGCCGAGAGTGTATTTAGGTGGTCCCAGGACGCACTGTGGGGCGGGCGCAGAGGTCAGGGAGGAAGCTGACAAAGGAACGTGGGGGCTTAGCCTCGTGGGACCCTCTGACACGCAGAGCGCACTCCCGGTTACCCTGCCCGGCAGGGTGGGCGCTTGCCTGACAGTGCCTGCCGAGGTGGTGACTGCTGGCCCGGCCCTGCGAGGCAGAGAAAGTGCACGTGGTGTGACCCTTGCCTTAGAGTGGGGAGCTGTGACCCCAGGTGTGGCTTTGACCCCAGGTGTGAACTGTGACCGTTGGTGGGAACTGTGGCCTTAGGTGGGCGTGGCGCTGGGAAGGCCTGCCTGGTGCCATGTGAGGGGGGTGGGGCCTGTCAGTGAGTTGGTGGCGGAGGAGGTGGGTGGGAGGCGGCCTGGCCAGTCCGCCCTGCCTGGGCTGCACACGCTTCCGGAGTTTCAGCACGAGGAGAGGCCGGGTCCCTGCCGTGCGACACTGCAGCCTCCAGACACCGCCCTGCTGGGGGCAGGGCTGCCCAGGCGCGTCTGGGGGACACATTCAGTCCCGAGCAGGCTGTTGTAGGAGCCAGTTCAGCACAGCCCGTTCTGCGGCTCCGCTAACGTTCTCTCACCCCCCTTTCGGTGCCTCCCGCTCTGGCTTGGGCTTTGTCCTCCGCCTGAGCAGCCGGAGCAGAGCCCGGGAAGGCCGGTCTGGTGTGGGGCCCCTGGCTCTGGGCCCGCCTGCCGGGTGGGCGGGGCTGGGGGCCTTTCCATGAGCCAGAGCAGGGGCCCAGCGCTGCGGGTCCCGGGGAGGCTGACTCCTCACTCCCCACACCTGCACAGGGAAAATCTCGGGACCCTGCGAGGGAGGCCCCTGCTCCAGCAGAGTCTGCTCCTCTCTGGGGGAAGCCGCGGCGGCGGGAGGGGTGGCCTGTCAGGCCACGGGCCTTGGGAGACCCCTCTCCAGGGTTCAAGGTGCAGGTGGAGAGTCAGGCCTAGGGGGGTCCTGGCTTCCGGTCTGCCCTGGACCCGGGGAGAGCACGTTCCCCTGGAGCTGGGAGCCCACTTGTGATGGCAGAGGATGTTTCCCAGCCACGACACAGGACCTGGGTGAGGGGCTGGGGGCACGGGACAGGCAGGTCCGGGGGACCCTGCCAGGTGGCCCTGTGGCGGACTCTCTCCATGGACCCTTTGCAGTGTGGGGCCGTGACCCGCCCAGGTCAGCCTCGCTGTCTGCAGACCCAGGATCCTCGGGCTGCCCCTGCGCCGCCTGCCTGGGAGGCCCCACCTGGGAGCTCATGGCCCACACGGTCACCGCACACCTTGGCCCCAGGCTTGTCAGAGCACGGCCGGGTCCCCCGGGGCTGGGCGAGAGCCAACCAGGAGGTCCCAGGCTGGGGTAGGGGTGGGACGGGGCTCTCGGGAGGGGGCAGAGGCGGGTGTTGGTGGTGTGAGCAAGGGGGCCCCACCGTCTTTTTGGAGCCCCCAGGCCCCAGCTCGGGCTGCGCTCAGAACGGTGTGCCATTGCTGTTCCCACGGCGCCAGCATTCTCTGCGCTCAGGGTTCCGGCGGCTGCGCCGTGGCGCCGTCACCCGGGTCCCAGCAGGAGTTGAAGCCAGGGCAAGCTCACTCTCCGGGGACAGCATGGACATGGCCCCCTCGTGGCTCCGAGGACAGGGCTGTGCTGGTCGGTCGCCTGCCCCTCCTGCTGGTCTCCAGGGTGCCTGGGCACGTCCTGAACTCCTCAGGCCGGGGCCGGGGCCAGGTGGGGCCTGAGGCCGGGTCCGCCCTGTGCTGCCAACAAGGAACTGAGCCGGAGCAAGTGGCCCAGGGGCCTGGGCAGAGCCACGGAGCCCGGGCAGCGGCCGCGGGTGGTCGGGCAGACGGGGCATAGCTTCCTGGGGCCGCATAATGAAGTGCCATGAACGGCAGAATCGAGCTGTCTCCCGGTTCTGGAGGCCCGAAGTCCGGGACCAAGGTGTCAGCAGGCTCCTTCCTAGCTGGGAGGGAATCCGTGCCGGCTCCTCTCCAGCTCCTGGTGGTTGCTGGCAGCCTCCGGCGCTCCTTGGCTTGCAGAAGCGTCACCCTGGTCTCTGCCTTCACGTCCTCGTGGCCTCCTCCCGGGGTGGGGTCTGTCTCTGAACTGCCCCTTTCTGCAACGACCCCAGTCACACTGGGTCAGGGCCCCCCTGTGGAGCAGGACCTCATCTCAGCTGACTCGGTCCGCGATGACCCTCTCTCCAAATAAGGCCACACTCTGAGATTCGGGGTTTCAACTTCAACATATGAGTTTCAGGGGACACAGTTTGTAACTGGGGGGACATCTAACTCTCCTGGGTGCTGGCAGCAGTCACTCTGGGCACTCGCTGGTGGGGAGGGTGTGGGTGTCCCGGAGGCTGTGCTGTGTCCCAGCCCATGCCCAGGAGGAAAGCCAGTCCCAGGGATGGACAGACGTGGCCTTCGTCTCCAAGCAGGGGGTGACGTGAGGGGGCTGGGCGCCTCGGTGGCCCCAGAGCCCCGTCCGACCAGGACTGGCCGTGCGCCTCCTGGGTGGGAAAACCCAGGAACGGGTTTGCCTCTGGCCTGGGGGGCCTCCGTGAACGCAGACTTTTTGGGTTCAGACAGTGCTCCAGGGAGTGGGTCCTTCTGTCCGGCCGCTGAGGACACACTGTCTGCCGCGTCCAGACCTGTCCGGGGCCTGGGCAGTGCTGAGGACCAGGGTGGAAGGTGGCAGGTGGGGGGGCGGGGCTCCTGGGACACACCGTGGGTGATGCCGCCATGGCTCATTCCCAGACTTTTTCCTGGTTTGAGGAACGGACATTCCGTGAGGCTGCAGCCTGCCCGGGTGCCGGGACTGGGCTGGAAGCTCTGTGGAGGGGGGAGGAGGGGCTCGTGCACAGGACGGTCCCTAAGAGCTCACGGTAGCAAACCTAGAAAGAGCCTGACTGTCCCCTGACAGGAGAATGAACAAGCTGTGGTGTCCCCTGTGATGAAACGCCTGTGTAGCAGGGCCACTGCAGGACACGAGAGTGACAGGACGCCCTGGCCTCCGGGGCTTCTAGGGTTTGTGCAGAGCCGGATCACAGCAGCCTGGGCGGGGGTGGGGACTCCAGGGGTTGGGGGGACCCAGTGTCTGCAGGAAGGATCCTCCTGGGCCACCTGCAGGGGCCCTTGGCCAGAGGACAGCTAGGGCACCGTGGGTCGAGGGTCCCCCAGAGAGGGGCGGGGACGGCTCGTCTGCCTGGGAGTGGGGCGCTGATCCCCTCCGGTTTGGGGGCCTGGCTTGTCTGGAGCCAGAGGCCCCTCAGGCCCACTTTCCCGTCTTCCGGGGGCGCAGACCCCAGCGGGCCAGGGTCCCTCTCAGCACAGTGCTGACCACCACACCCTGTTCCTTCCGCAGCCATCGTTAACCCCAAACAGCCCAAGGAGACACCCAAAAGCTTCAGCTTCGACTACTCCTACTGGTCACACACCTCGGTAAGCCGGGCTGGGGCCGGGCCATGGGCTGCAGGGGTGTGGAGGCCTTGGGGGCAATGTCTGAGCGCAAGTTCCCCTCTAATGTGGGGACCCCCCCTGCTCCCCTGGAAGGACACACACTGCAGGGACTGAGGGGCCTGCAGCTCACGGTGGCAGCTGCCCAGGGCTGAGCTGTGCCCATCTGTCCGCCGCCACCGCCATTTCCCAGACGTCCTGAACTCAGAATGTCCAAAGCTGACCCTGCGGCTGCCTGGCATCAGGGCCCTGCACGCTGGGAGCCTGGGAGACCTCTGGACTCTTCCCCTCCCTCCCCCCATGTCCAGTCCAGGCGCGGCCTGCCCACCCCCAACCACCTCCTGCATCCTTCTAGAAGGCACGAGCCCCCACCCAAGCTCCTCACCTACAGGTCTCTGAGCGCCTGCCCCGGACAGCCCCAGGGCTCCCCACCTTCCCTGACCCCTGGCCGGCCATGCTGCCCTCTCCTTAAGTACCCTGCTGCCCCCAGGGTAGGCCCAGACACTAACCCGGCCCAGGGGGTCCCTGAGCCTCTGACTTTGCCCTCCTCCGGCCCTAGCTCTTATCCCTCCCGCCACTGTCACAGGGAGAGGACTTTGGTTTTGGGTCCCACCGCTGGGCTTTTGCTGGGACGCCCTTCTGCCTGCCGCCTGGCTGATCAGCTGCTCCTCATCCCCCCGTGTGACGCAGAGAGCCCCTCCTCCAGGAAGCCGCCCCCAGGCGGGATTGGGGTGGGGGCAGGCGTCGCTCCCCACTGCACTGCCCTGGCCCCCGAGGCCTGGGCACCGCCTGGCTCCGTGGACAGGGCGGGCTGAGCCTCAGGCACACCCGGCCTCCTGCAGCTACACCCACCTCTCTGTCCCCAGCCTGAAGACATCAATTACGCCTCGCAGAAGCAGGTGTACCGGGACATCGGCGAGGAGATGCTACAGCACGCCTTTGAGGGCTACAATGTGTGCATCTTCGCCTACGGGCAGACGGGTGCCGGCAAGTCCTACACCATGATGGGCAAGCAGGAGAAGGACCAGCAGGGCATCATCCCGCAGGCACGCGGCTGGGGCGGGGGTGGGCGCGCAAGGGCGGCCGGGCAGACAGGGCAGGACCAGCTGAGGCCCAGGGACCAGGCAGGCCCCGGAGAGCAGGGAGCCGGGAGGAAAAGGGCGCCTGGTGCAGGGGGAGCCACGCGGGCCTGAGAGCAGCTTGCAGACCCCAGCCCCCCGCCCCTTCCCTTCCCTGAGCTGCTCAGTACTGCGCCTGCTCGGGGAGGGGCCGTGCTGTCTGCGGGATGGCGGAGCAGCCCCTGTGTGCGCGGACGACCCGCAGAGGGGACTGGAGCCCAGCCAGGGGACCCTGAGCTAAGACGCAGACGCGGGCCCTTGGCTGGGGGCCTTCAGGTGCCTGGTCATCAGCTCGCACATCCTGAGGGTGCGGGAGGCGCCTGGGGCAGCGGCCAGGGAGCAGCCCCCGCCCTCACACTGTCCCCTGGGCCTGCAGCTCTGCGAGGACCTCTTCTCCCGGATCAACGACACCACCAATGACAACATGTCCTACTCCGTGGAGGTAGGTCCCCTGCCACGGTCCTGGGCGGGGCCAGGGGACGCCTGGCATGGGTGGCAGTGCTGTGCTGACTGGCAGCAAGTCCCTGCCGGTCTGTGCCCCAGCCTGTCACCCACCCGCGGGACACCCACACCCATGAAGCCCGGGGCGAGGGGCAGTCCTCCATGTTCGTGGAGCAGCTGTTCTGCGCTGGGTGTGGGAATAGGTGCCGCGGGGCCTGGGCCTCGCCATGGCGGAGGTGGCCCTGGTGTGCACGTGTCACCGAGCCCAGGATGGCCACGGCGAGGGAAGGCTGGCCAGGAGGGGGCGGGCAACGCCCCACCTGGCACACGCATGCAGGGCCACCAGCTGGGTAGCCCCCATGCCACCCCGGGGGCCCTGATGGCATGGCCCTCCGCCCTGCAGGTCAGCTACATGGAGATCTACTGTGAGCGTGTCCGTGACCTCCTAAACCCCAAGAACAAGGGCAACCTGCGCGTGAGGGAGCACCCACTGCTGGGGCCCTACGTGGAGGACCTCTCCAAGCTGGCTGTCACCTCCTACAATGACATCCAGGACCTCATGGACTCAGGGAACAAGGCCAGGTGTGCGGGGGTGTCAGGCGGGTGTGGGCCTCACTCGAGCTCTGGCAGGAGGTGCAGCCAGCACCTGGCCGGGCCGGGCAGCCGGGACCCGATGCGATGGCCTGGTCCAGCGGGCGGCACCACCGGGACCGTCATGCCTGACCACAGGACGAGGGTAACCTCGTGTGGCTTCCCGTTTCGCAGGACCGTGGCGGCCACCAACATGAATGAGACCAGCAGCCGCTCCCACGCCGTCTTCAACATCATCTTCACCCAGAAGCGCCATGACGCAGAGACCGACATCACCACAGAGAAGGTGAGCGCTCGGCCTTGGCCGGGGGGCTGGGGGGGGGCGTCACCCGCAATTAGTGGCCCGTGGTCAGGGTGTGGGGGTCAGGGCAGGACCAGGACGCCGCGCCAAACACATGAGGTGTGGGCAGTGTCCTCACGCTGGGTCCTGGCCACCTCCTCTCAGTATGTGGGGCCCTGGGGTGTGGGAGGGACCCGAGCTGGGGCCACGGTGGACCTGGGGTCTGGGCTGTTTGGGTAGAGACTGTGGGGGCTGCGGAGGGGTGTCCCTGGGGCTGTGGAGGGGTGTCCCTAGGGCTGCAGACGGGTGTCCCTAGGGCTGCGGAGGGGTCCCTAGGGCTGCAGAGGGGTCCCTAGGGCTGTGGAGGGGTCCCTAGGGCTGTGGAGGGGTCCTTAGGGCTGTGGAGGGGTCCCTAGGGCTGTGGAGGGGTCCTTAGGGCTGTGGAGGGGTCCCTAGGGCTGTGGAGGGGTCCTTAGGGCTGTGGACGGGTGTCCCTAGGGCTGCGGAGGGGTGTCCCTAGGGCTGCGGATGGGTGTCCCCAGGGCTGCCCCACAGTGCGGCCCCCACAGGCCCTGCCAGACACAGCCACAGCTGGGTGGCCCTCAGAGGGTGGCGGTGGACGTGGGCGGTGAGTTCCTGCCACAGAGGTGGCTGGGCCCCGGTGCAGGCCTCCAGAGAGCAGGGCCTCCCGGCGGGCACTGGCCTCCACAAGCACAAAGGCGACTCTGTGCTGAGCGGGCACAGCCCCGCCCACCGCCCCAGCCCAGATGCCCTCCCCACGCACCCCGGCGTCCTCAGTGGAGCAGGGCATCGTCTCCCGGGGCCTTATCCTAGACATGCAGTCTCGTGGGCTTCCAGAAGGGGCAGCGGGCAGGTGCCAAATCTCTCCCTGTCTCTCCGACTGTGCCCCCCCCCACCCGCCATCCAGGCCAACTCCTGGGGCCCCTCGGCCGCCTCCCAGCAGTGGAGTTCTCTCAGGACACACCCAGGGGTCTGCAGGGGCCGGGTGAGGTCAGTGTCACTCAGTCCCTGGTGGTGCAGGAGGTCACCACACCTGGCGCGTTCTCTCAACCACGGCCCCGTGCAGTGGGGTGCGGAGGCTCCGGCAGGCTGAGGGCGGCCGGGGCCACTGGGGAGGGCGAAGCCAGAAGCCGGGGACGCCTCGCCGCAGCCCTCGCTGGCTGGGCCCTGAGAGGGTCCCGCCAGTGTCCACAGCCTATAAACACCGAGGCGAGTCCTGCCCCACAGCTGTGGCTTAGGGGGGGCTGTGCCTCCTGGGATGCACGTGACACCCCAGGATGGGGGAGCCCTGCGGGGAGCCGGCCAGTGCCGGGGACTCTGGGCGCAGTGGCGCCCGTGCGGCAGCTGAGCAGTGGCTGTGGCCCTCTCTGGAGCTGGGTTCAAATCCCACCGCAGACGATGAGGGCTGTCTGCGGAGGTCGGGGACAGGGACGGGCACGCAGGGAGTCAGTGTGCCACTGCGTGGAGAGTGCCCAGGGTGCAGAGACAACGTCGCGTGCACCAGGGGCACACGGCCTCCCAGGGGAGGTGGCACCTCGCTCAGGTAGAGCGTGGAAAGGACTGCACACAGGTGCGGGCACAGACTGCGGGGTCGGAGGCCGCCTTGGCCATGGTGCCCCCGGCCGCGGCCTCATGGCATCTCCTGCATGGGACACACTCACCCTTCCAGGTGAGCAAGATCAGCCTGGTGGACCTGGCCGGGAGCGAGCGGGCTGACTCCACGGGCGCCAAGGGCACGCGTCTCAAGGTAGGGTCCTCGCAGGGTCGCAGCTCCTCTGTCCCCCTTCACCCGGCCAGTGGGGTCCGGTGTCCCCGCCTGGCCTGCTGCAGGGTGGGTGGGCGGGAGGGCTCAGCCTGGGCTGCAGGGGCGTGGGGACTCCCAGGGCGAGCCTGGGCAGGGGGGTGGGGGCACAGGCCAGGGCCTTAACCCTCCAGCTCTGGGTGAACCAGGACCCTTCCGTGTCTCACAGCAGCGGGGCCAGTGGTGCCCGCGTTTCCCCGCAAAGGGGCGTGGGCTGCGAGGCGGCAGGGGCCATGGCCGCTGGCCAGTGTCTGGGGTCACCCCACCGCTGTCGAAACAGTCTTGGGTGTCCGGAGGGAGAGCTTTTACTTTCCCGACCCTACCGTCGTCTGATGGTTGGAAGGGGCCCTGGGAACGGTTCCGGTGGGGAGGTGTGGGTGTCACCGGGTTCTGATGGAACCAAGGAGAAACGCTGGACCAACTGCTCTCCTCGGTAGGTGGCCTCTGATTGGCCTCTGACCCACACCCTGGTGGCCCCAGAGGTCAGCAGTCAGGGCCGGTGGCCTCAGCCCCAAGGGGTCACTCTGGGGCAAGAGGCTTCCAAGGCCTTCTGGCGTCCCAACCATCTTCTCCGCACACAGGAGGGAGCCAACATCAACAAGTCCTTGACCACGCTGGGGAAGGTCATCTCTGCTCTGGCGGAAATGGTGAGCTGGCTCCAGCTTCTGGACCTAGACTGACGGGACGGACCGCGAAGGTGCTGGGAGCCTGTCATCCCTGTTCCCAGGCCCCGTCCGTGGCGAGGTGGCAGGGTCCAAGGGAAAGCCCAGAGAGCGGGGGAGCGTCACAAGGCTGGTGATGGGGCAGTGACCCTCCTTACTCCCTGGAGCCTCAGTTTCCCCACCTGTAAAACGGGGATGTGCCACCTCTTCACAGGGCTGGTCTGAGAGTTAACATGGGCCATAGTGAGCACGTTGGCTGGTGTTCTGGAAGGGCAGGGCTGTGGTCAGCAATGACCTTGCTTGGCCCAATCTTGTCCATCCTCTGGGGGAGCCCACGGCCCTTGGAGGTGAGGGGCTGGGCATGGGGGATCATGCAGGACAAGCAGCACTGCTCACCCACCAAGACACCAGGCCTCAGGCCAGGGAAGGACAACCCTGCTCTGAAATTGTCGCGGGGTGGAGAGGAGACTGCTGAGGGTGGCAGCCTGGGAGGCCACACTGGCGTTTGGCCTGTCAGGATCAGCTCCGGGTGGGCAGCCACGGTAGGCAGTGGGCGGTGGACCCCGGCACGAGCCAGGCCCTGCCTGCTCTTTTGTCGTCTGGAGTCAGGCCGTCCCCGCCTCCCTCACCCTGGGGCCCCAGCCCTGCTCCAGGTCCTCAGACTCTTTCTGTCGTTTCATTTTCAGGACTCTGGACCCAACAAGGTGAGCTGCTTTTTTCAGTCCTGATGGGAGGGGGCTGGACGCAGAGAGCCTCGGCCCCAGCTGTCCCCACGCGGGTCTCAGCGGTCGAGTTCCCCCTTCGCTTGCTCATGTCACAAACACACACATTGAGCCCACTGTGAGAGGGGCCCTGTGCCAGCAGCTGGGCCTCGTGGCGAACAATGTGGGTCTTCTGGGTCCGCAGCTCAGCGGAGGAGGACAGAAAAATAAAAATATAGTTACGAATTGGGATGAATTCCAGAAAGGAAAAAATGGGCTGTGAGAGTGAACCCCAAGTGAGCCGCGTTTGGTGTGCGCGGACAGGAAGGCTTTGAGGAGGTGGCCTCAGGGTGCAGCGGGGAGGGCCCGTGGGGGGCGGTGAGTGGAAAGCGCGCGGAGCTGCGTGAGGAGCTGGGAGAGGTGGTGTGAGGAAGGGTGGGTGTGAGGAAGGGTGGGTGTGAGGAAGGGTGGGTGTGAGGAAGGGTGGGTGTGAGGAAGGGCGTGGTGTGAGGAAGGGCGCGAAGGGTGTGTGTGGAGGTGGGAGGAACTACGTGAGGAACAGTGCGGGGATTGAGGAGCTGGGAAAAACTTTCTGGGGAGATGCATGGGGAACTTTGTGACCGACTCTGTCAGGGACTCTGAAGAATTATGCAAATTGTGTGTGGAACTCTCTGAAGAGCTGTGAGGAACTGAGCAAATGTAAGAACTATGAGAAACTGTGGACTGTGAGGAACCGTGTGGAATGGCGTAGGGGCCGTGTGGAATGGCGTCGGGGGCTGTGTGAGGGGCCGAGTGGAATGGCGTAGGGGCCGTGTGGAATGGCGTCGGGGGCCGTGTGAGGGGCCGAGTGGAATGGCGTAGGGGGCCGTGTGGAATGGCGTCGGGGGCCGTGTGAGGGGCCGTGTGGAGTGGCGTAGGGGGCCATGTGGAGTGGTGTAGGGGGTCATGTGGAAGGGCGTCGGGGGCCGTGTGAGGGGCCGTGTGGAATGGCGTAGGGGGCCGTGTGAGGGGCCGAGTGGAATGGCGTAGGGGGCCGTGTGGAGTGGCGTCGGGGGCCGTGTGAGGGGCCGTGTGGAATGGCGTCGGGGGCCGTGTGAGG
The DNA here is from genome assembly GCF_041146395.1 of Eulemur rufifrons. NCBI lineage: Eukaryota > Metazoa > Chordata > Mammalia > Primates > Lemuridae > Eulemur > Eulemur rufifrons. The sequence continues at coordinate 1,144,000 of NC_090983.1, forward strand.
GGCCGTGTGGAATGGCATCGGGGGCCGTGTGAGGGGCCGAGTGGAATGGCGTAGGGGGCCGTGTGGAATGGCGTCGGGGGCCGTGTGAGGGGCCGTGTGGAGTGGCGTAGGGGGCCATGTGGAGTGGCGTAGGGGGCCATGTGGAGTGGCGTAGGGGGCCGTGTGAGGAGCCGCGTGGAAGAACATGAAGAATTGTGTGGGGAGCCATGTGAGAAACCGCATGGGGAAGTGTGAAGACCATGTGCAGGCCCGTGTGAGGAGCTATGTGGGAAGTGCGTGTGGAACTGTGTGAGGAATTGTGGGGAACAGTGTGGGGAGGGTTGGGTGCTGTGTGCGATTACTCTGAGGAGCCACGGAGACGTGTGACGGTGGGGGAAGTGTGCTAATCATGTGTGGAAACCATGAGGGACTGTGAGCAGAACAGCCTAAGGAAGTGTGAGAACTGTGTGCGGGGAACTACGTGGGAACCTGTGTGAAGTACAGTGTGGGACTGTGAGAATCTGAGAGAACCGTGTGGAACATTGTGAAGGATTGTGAGGACCCGCGTGTGACTGTGTGAGGACCTGTGTGAGTGACTATGTGGGAAACTGAGGAGTTGTGTGGGGGACTGTGTGGGAAGCTGTGGGGAAGTAGAAGTTTGTGGGGACGTGTGAGAAACCGGGTGGGCAATTGCTTAGGTGACCCGGGGGTACCGTTTGGAGAGCCGTGTGGAAATTCTGAAATTCTGTGAAGAATTGTGAGGAACTGTGGAGATGGGAGAGGAAGGGTGGGAACTGTGGGCTGTGTGAGGAACTCTGTGGAACGGTGTGGGGAACAGAGTGAGTGACAGTGTGAGAGAGCCGTGAGGAATCGCGTGGGGAACCGTGTGGGAAAGAGACCCGGGAGGCAGCTGTGAGGCACGGGGTGTGGGGCTGTGAGGACCCAGGAGGGAAGGGGGAGGAACTGAGGGAGGTGAGGGGACAGCGAGGAAGTATGTGAGGCGCCGTGTGGATCTGTGTGTGAAAGCGTGAGAGAGCTGTGACGAACTGTGTGGAACTGTGAGGCACTGTGGAGCACTCTGTGTGGAGCTGTGTGACGAACTGTGTGGAACTGTGAGGCACTGTGGAGCACTCTGTGTGGAGCTGTGTGAGGAGCCTGTGGGAACTGTGAGGCACTGTGGAGCACTCTGTGTGGAGCCGTGTGAGGAGCCTGTGGGAACTGTGAGGCGTTGTGGAGCACTCTGTGTGGAGCCGTGTGAGGAGCCTGTGGGAACTGTGAGGCGTTGTGGAGCACTCTGTGTGGAGCCGTGTGAGGAGCCTGTGGGAACTGTGAGGCGCTGTGGAGCACTCTGTGTGGAGCCGTGTGAGGAGCCTGTGGGAACTGTGAGGCGCTGTGGAGCACTCTGTGTGGAGCCGTGTGAGGAGCCTGTGGGAACTGTGAGGCGCTGTGGAGCACTCTGTGTGGAGCCGTGTGAGGAGCCTGTGGGAACTGTGAGGCGCTGTGGAGCACTCTGTGTGGAGCCGTGTGAGGAACCTGTGGGAACTGTGAGGCGCTGTGGAGCACTCTGTGTGGAGCCGTGTGAGGAACCTGTGGGAACTGTGAGGCGCTGTGGAGCACTCTGTGTGGAGCCGTGTGAGGAACCTGTGTGGAACTGTGAGGCGCTGTGGAGCACTCTGTGTGGAGCCGTGTGAGGAACCTGTGGGAACTGTGAGGCGCTGTGGAGCACTCTGTGTGGAGCCGTGTGAGGAACCTGTGTGGAACTGTGAGGCGCTGTGGAGCACTCTGTGTGGAGCCGTGTGAGGAACCTGTGGGAACTGTGAGGCGCTGTGGAGCACTCTGTGTGGAGCCGTGTGAGGAACCTGTGTGGAACTGTGAGGCGCTGTGGAGCACTCTGTGTGGAGCCGTGTGAGGAACCTGTGGGAACTGTGAGGCGCTGTGGAGCACTCTGTGTGGAGCCGTGTGAGGAACCTGTGGGAACTGTGAGGCGCTGTGGAGCACTCTGTGTGGAGCCGTGTGAGGAACCTGTGGGAACTGTGAGGCGCTGTGGAGCACTCTGTGTGGAGCCGTGTGAGGAGCCTGTGGGAACTGTGAGGCGCTGTGGAGCACTCTGTGTGGAGCCGTGTGAGGAGCCTGTGGGAACTGTGAGGCGCTGTGGAGCACTCTGTGTGGAGCCGTGTGAGGAACCTGTGGGAACTGTGAGGCGCTGTGGAGCACTCTGTGTGGAGCCGTGTGAGGAACCTGTGGGAACTGTGAGGCGCTGTGGAGCACTCTGTGTGGAGCCGTGTGAGGAACCTGTGTGGAACTGTGAGGCGCTGTGGAGCACTCTGTGTGGAGCCGTGTGAGGAACCTGTGGGAACTGTGAGGCGCTGTGGAGCACTCTGTGTGGAGCCGTGTGAGGAACCTGTGTGGAACTGTGAGGCGCTGTGGAGCACTCTGTGTGGAGCCGTGTGAGGAACCTGTGGGAACTGTGAGGCGCTGTGGAGCACTCTGTGTGGAGCCGTGTGAGGAACCTGTGGGAACTGTGAGGCGCTGTGGAGCACTCTGTGTGGAGCCGTGTGAGGAACCTGTGGGAACTGTGAGGCGCTGTGGAGCACTCTGTGTGGAGCCGGGTGAGGAACCTGTGTGGAACTGTGAGGCGCTGTGGAGCACTCTGTGTGGAGCCGTGTGAGGAACCTGTGGGAACTGTGAGGCGCTGTGGAGCACTCTGTGTGGAGCCGTGTGAGGAACCTGTGGGAACTGTGAGGCGCTGTGGAGCACTCTGTGTGGAGCCGTGTGAGGAGCCTGTGGGAACTGTGAGGCGCTGTGGAGCACTCTGTGTGGAGCCGTGTGAGGAGCCTGTGGGAACTGTGAGGCGCTGTGGAGCACTCTGTGTGGAGCTGTGTGAGGAACCTGTGGGAACTGTGAGGCACTGTGAGGAAATGGAGGAACCTGCGTGAGGTCCCGTGTGAGGAACAGTGTGAAGAAATGTGTGAGGGACTATGAGAGAAAATGGAAGGAACTATGTGCTGACTGTCCGGGGAAATGCGACGAACTGTATATATGAACGTCCACAACTAGCGGAATCACTGAGTCAGTCACAGTGTCCATGAGAAGCGATTCCCAGCAGTGTTACACGGATGGAGTCCGTATTTTGAGTGACCCCCATGGGTCCTAGCAGAGCACAGAAGAGCCGCAGGGGTAGCCGGAGTGTGCAGGGTGCTTCGTCCTGAGGGGAGGGTGGCGGAGCAGATGGTTGAAGGGGGGCCTGTGAGCAGGGTTGACCTTGACCACTCCTGCCCCACAGAACAAGAAAAAGAAGAAGACAGATTTCATTCCGTACCGAGATTCCGTGCTGACCTGGCTCCTCCGGGAAAACCTGGGTGAGAACTCCTGGGTTACCTGTCCCCGGGGCCCCATCTTCCCGCCGGGGAGGGGCGCCCAGCCGCCAGGAGGCCTCTTCTCCTTTCTGGGCCGAGGCCGACAGGGGGACCTGGAGGGTCCGGTTAGTTCAGGGCGCCGCCCTTCTCGAGGGCCTGGGCGGCCGCGGGGACTGAGCAACACATAACGCAGGTGTCTGCGCCCCCGGGTCAGGTCAGCTGTGACACCCAAGCCAAGTGCCCAGCCTTCTGTGAACCCCGGTTTCCCCGTCTGGAGCTGGGGCTCGAATCTGGGAGCCCTGTTCGCCTGCTGGGTTTTGAGGGGCTGCCGTGAGTCCCCCTCCTCCGCCCCGCCTTAGCTCTGAGCAGTGAGAAAGTGGAACACCCCAACACTGATCCCGTCCCGCCCCACAATCACCTCACGGCCCCCTCCAGCCGCATTTACCGCGGCGGGGCCTGGCGCCCGGGGAGGCGGACTGACTCTTGGGCCGGTGAACACACAGCCGGGCTCCGGCCGCGGCCCGCTCACCGCCTCTGCGCCCCGCAGCAGCCATGCTGAGCCCCAGCGAGGCCAGCGTCACGGTGGGTGGAGGAGGGGCAGGAGCCCGTCCTTTCACCTGAGACGTGGGCCGGCAGGCGGCTCCCCAGCAGGGCCACGCCCAGGCTCAGGGTGGGGGCGGGGCACACGCCTGGCCCTTCGTGCTGTCACCTCTGTCACCTGGCAGTCCCAGTAGTGTCCTACCGGAGCCACGCCCCAGGGACATGGCCCTGAGGACACAGGGCTCTGAGGTCGGCAGGACAAGCAGCAGCCTGAGGGCGGGGGCGGGGCGGGGAGACCCTGTCTGGGCTGCCGCCACCCCTCCCAGGACTCAGGCCGAGTTCCCTCCACGGGAGCCTGTGTGCGCGGCAGGGGCTGAAGGGAAATGAAACACGTTTCCTCACACAGACGTCACCTGATAATGTGAACGTAATACTCCAAGTGCAAACCGTGAAAGTGTGTGAAAAAATTATTGAACGTAAACAGTGTCTGTCTGGGAGTAAATGCCGCAGAGGCTCCGCAACCGTCCTGTCTTGTGGGAGAGGGAGGCGGACGGCTGTGAATGTTGCCAGAGGAACGGAGGGTGCCCGGTGCGGCGGTGACAGGGCCACAGGCAGGGCCAGGTCCTCCCTGTCGTCTGTTCACGGAGGAGGCCTGAGACCTGCTCAGCTCTGGGCCTCAGGCTCCCCGGCTGTGAATGCAGGAGGGGACGGAGGCGGAGGACACAGCACCAGGGCCACAGCCCCTCCTGGGCACAACCTGGCCTTGTTCCCACAGGCGGCAACTCGAGGACAGCTATGGTGGCAGCTCTGAGCCCCGCAGACATCAACTACGATGAGACCCTGAGCACGCTGAGGTGTGTTCTGCAGGGAGGCAGGCCCCGCGCCCCCGTCTGGGGGTGGGAACACCAGGGACAGGGGTGCTTTTTTGGGGGGTTTCGCCCGGGACTCTGTGAGGCTGGAAGTGACTGTTCTGGGGTTCCCGGGCCTGCAGGGAACAGGGGGACGGGGAACAGGGGAACAGGGGCCTGCAGGGAACAGGGGAATAGGCCTGCAGGGAACAGGGGAACAGGGGCCCTGTTCCATTCCCACCAGCCTTTGGGGTGCACTTTGGGGCTGCAGGTGGCCCAAGGCCCTGTGGCACCAGCCTGGGGGTGCTGTGCTCACGTGGGTGAATGTCACACTGACCTGCAGGCTGGGAGGGGGGGGCGGCACTGGGGGTTTTAATTAGCAAGAGGGGCGCAGGTGTGTCTTAAAAGATCTTTCTGGCTGTGGGGTGGGGAGCCTGGGCCCCCAGCCCTGCAGGGGGCTGCACAGTTGTTTGGGTCGGGGTCTCCTGCCTCTTTTGACCTTGCATCAGCTGTAGGAAAAAGGAAAAAGGGTGTGCGTCCCAACATAGCCACACGTGACATAGATGTATAGCTGTGAGCATCTGCCGGTACGTGGAATGGGCTAGAACACATGTACACGTAGACGGTCTCACAGTTCCCCATGTTGGACTTGCTCCCTCCCCGCCGGGGCCACAGGTATAGGGCAAAGGCCTCACTGTGGGGAGACAACGCTGCCCTGATCCTTCTCCCCCCAGCCTCAGTTTCCCCAAGTGGGTGAGCTGGGGCTGGGTGGCCCCACCTGCAGATGTGCTCAGGCCAGTGGCCCCCAGACTGTCCCCAGTGACTCGCAGTGGGTGACACCTCACTCTGCGCCAGGCTGTGCTGCCCAGGTCGGCCCCGTGGCCCAGGCAGGGCCCTGGCACGGCCCTGGCACGGACCTGCCCCAGGTGCTACCGAGCTCGCTTTGCCGCCCAGGTATGCCGACCGGGCCAAGCAGATCCGCTGCAACGCCGTCATCAACGAGGACCCCAACAACAAGCTGATCCGCGAGCTGAAGGACGAGGTGACCCGGCTGCGGGACCTGCTGTACGCGCAGGGTCTCGGCGACATCACCGACAGTGAGTGTCTGCGCTGGCCTGTCCCCGCAGGGCCACAGGGCCGCAGGCTTGGGGGCCTCTCGGGCCATCACGTCCTTTCTCCTGGGCCCGCCGTCCCTATCGATGGCTGCGGCCTGGGCTGGGCGGCTCCAAGCTGCCCCCACAGCCCCCCGGCCTGGATCCCTGTCCCTGCTTCGTGCTCCCGGGCAGAACTGCCTCTGGGTGGGAGGCCGGGCAGGGGCCCTGGACCAGGCCTGGATGGAACCGCATGGTCGGGGTCTGGTGCTGGCCCAAGTGGGCCACAGACAGCTCCCCCGGAAGCCCACGGGCAGGCCACGGGTGCTGGGCTGCAGCGGCCCCTGGGTCCCCATGCCAAAGACTCCCACCCTGCCTGTGGCCACCCGCCTGCTCCTGACTGCCCAGCCTCGACCCTCTGGAGACAAACCTGTTCTTCTGTTTCTCTGTCTCTCCTCGCCACGCCTCCCCTCCCCCGTAGCCAGCACTGTGCCCGGAGGACCCAAATGTGTGTATCCCCTTCCTGCCGCCGCACCCCTGCTTCCAGCCGGCCGTCGCGGGGCCTTGGGCAGCGCGGGCGGGGAGGGCCGAGTCCTAGGGCCAGAGAGGACCCCCAGGGCTCTCCGGGTAGATGTGGGATTGGGTCTGCCTGTGAGCTCACGCACCCAGCTTGCCCCCATCTCTATGGTCTATATGGGAAACTGAGGCAGCAGGGAGGTCAGGGTGCATGTAGCTCAGGCCTTCTCAGGCTGAGCGTGGCTGAGGTCAGGCCTTCTGACCCTGCTGTGCACCCGGAGGCCTGGGCAGGTCAGAATGTCAGCGCCAAGGCACTAGGAGGGCTGGGGGGCTTCGGGCCCTGCTCCCTGCCCAGGCCTCACCTGCCGGCTGTTTCTCCAGCCGACCGCACACTCAGGGCCCTTCTCCCTGGCAGTGCCATGAGTCTGAGCACTCGAAGCAGAGGCTGCCGGGTCCCGCCAGCCTCCTGTCCCCTCTGCCTGGGGCCTGGCTCCGTGGGGTTCGGTGCCTCCCTGACCCTGGGCTGCAGGGCGCCCTGGTTCCCAGCATCCGTGTGGTCCCCGCCTGCTGCTGCCCGGCTGTGTGTCTGCTTCTGCTAGGAGGGGCCCCTCCCTGCCCACTCCAGGGGGCGTCCAGCCCCGGCCCTCGGGCCTTAGGGGCGAGCGAGCCCTGGACTGGGGATGAGCCCACCGCAACTCCAGGGGGCCCCGTGCTCCCCTCTCCAGGGGGGTCTCTGGCCAGTGTCCACGTTAGCGGCTGAATGGTCAGTGCAGTTCGGCCCCTGCAGCTTGGGGGCACATGGTGGCCCTGGCCGATGGCGGGTGTGAGGGGCTGGTGGCCTCCCAGGGAGGATGAGGATGAGCCTGGGGGTCTTGGTGCTAGGCCAGGCAGTGGGCAGGCAGGAAAAGGCAGGGGGCAGGCGCTGGGTGGGCACGCGTGAGCTGGCGCCTGGCAGGGGCCTGGGAGGCAGGTGGGGGCAGCAGAAGGCCCAGCGGGGTGGAGGGGGCTCAGCCGTGCCAGCTGCTGTGGGGAGGGCGGCCTGGGGGCCAGGTGGGCGGGGGCTGCTGCTGGCCTGGCACGCCCGCGTCGGTTGGGGGGACGGCCTTGCATGCGCTTGGCGGGGGCTGCTGCTCCCCCCTCCCTCCGCTCCGTACTTGCCTTTTCCCAACTGCGTCTTTCTTCTCTCTCTCTCCCGTCTGGTCCTTCCGTCCTTCCCATAGACGTGTCCGACCTTGAGAACAATAACCGCAACCGCGGCGGGGCGCTGAGTCAAGCCCCTGACAATCTCTCCACAGTGACCAACGCCCTGGTGGGCATGAGCCCCTCGTCCTCGCTCTCAGCCCTGTCCAGCCGCGCGGCCTCCGTGTCCAGCCTCCACGAGCGCATCCTGTTCGCCCCGGGCAGTGAGGAGGCCATCGAGAGGCTGAAGGTGAGGGCCGGGGCGGCTGGGCCACTGTGGGGGCTTGGAGCACCGGGCCTGGGAGCGGCTGGAGAAATGAGAGCAGAACAGCCCGTCCTCCTGGGGCCAGGCTGAGACAGCGGCGGGCGCCTTGGGCATGAGGCCACACAGGTGCACCGTGGCCTGTCCCCAGCCCACTCGCAGCGCCCAAGGCAGGCCAGTGCATTCATCTGGGGCCCCCAGGCTGTGGGCTGCCGGGGATTGGTCTGCTGGGCAGAAAGGGCCCCCATGGGACCCCTCAGTGTCTGGACAGCCTGTGGCCCCCGCACCCCTTGCCAAGCCTGGAGGGGGAAGCTCTAAGTGCTGGGTGCCCGGGACTGAGACTCCTCGCATAAGCTGGTGCTGGGTCAAGGGGCAGCGGGCCCTGGGGTGTCCCCGGGGGGAGAGAAGTCAGTCTCATTCCTCCCGGCCCCCCGCGCCCCTTCTCTGGCATCACTACTAGATCGCGGCAGCTCTCTGCCCGGCGTCCTGCAGAACCTACAGCCCCTGAGAAGGCCGGGCAGGCGTCCACATTCACACCTGCACACGGGTGGTCACCCCCATACCCCGCGGTGCCCCCTGGCTCCGGCCATGGGCTTGACTGGTTTTAGGTTTTCTATTCACACATCCCTCCAGCGAAGGACTGCGCAGGGGTGCAGGGTGTGAGCCCCGGACCCTGGAGACGGTGGGGCTGAGGGGCCCAAGGCACAGAGGCCGACCCCAGGCAGATGTGAGGATGGGGGTGTGGGGCTGCGACCCTGAGGTCAGAGTCCACCTGGGGTGGGGGGCCCTCCTGTGTGTGAGGGCCCACTGGGGTGGGGGCAGACCCGGAGAGCCGGTGCTGGTGCTGGGAAGGGTCTCTGTGTCCTGAGGGGACGGGACGCGGTAGGAGCCGAGGCCCAGCGTCTCCGGAGCTCGTGTTCCGAGTTCCCTCCAGACTTGTTCTGCCTCTCCCTGTTCCCTCGCGCGTCTCCGGGAAAGACGCACCGTCTCCAAATTCCCCCTGGGCTTCCAGACATGTCGTCTGCCTGGCGGACCCAGAAACGCGGGCTCTGTGCTCGGCCCCCTTCCCTGCCCCCGCACCCCTGCGGCCCTGCCCTGGAGGCTCAGGCCGCTCTGTCCCCCCCGCAGGAAACAGAGAAGATCATAGCCGAGCTCAACGAGACCTGGGAGGAGAAGCTGCGGCGCACGGAAGCCATCCGGATGGAGAGGTGAGAGGGGCAACTGAGGCCCAGGGGAGGGCACAGCCAGTGGGTCCACAGCCCAGGCGGGACAAGCACCGAGCCCCGGCTCCAGCCCTGGGCTCCTGCACCCTGGGTGGCTGCGTCCCACACGCAGGGCAAATCTGTCCCCTCTCCCCCAGTGACCCCCACTCATGGCCACCGGCCACCAAGGCCTGATAGACTCGGTCCCTGACCGTGGTGCAAAAGGGCTGGTGCCATCAGTGGCTGCCCCGTCAGTGGCTGCCCCAGCCAGCCAGGGCCAGATGGGCCGCTGCATGGGCACCCCAGGGCCACAGCGGCCGGGGGCCTGTGGGCTCCCAGCCGGTCAGGGGTGGGACCTGCCTTGGAAGCCTCGTGGAGCCTACGCTGACCCCAGCTCTGTCCCCCCAGGGAAGCCCTGCTGGCCGAGATGGGCGTGGCCATGAGGGAGGACGGTGGCACCTTGGGTGTGTTCTCTCCCAAAAAGGTAGGAGCCGGTCCCAGTTCTGGACCCAGTTCTGGGACGGGGCCAGATGATGTGCTATCCGTGGTGAGTCCAGAGTGGCTCCTGGGAGGAGGGGAGCGTGGCAGGGTCTGGCTCAGACACTGGGTGGCCACGCTCTCCCGCAGCCAGACCTTCCCTGGTGGGGGTCTCGCTGGGACTCCGATGGGTTTCTTCGCTGTCTGCACTGTGGGCTGGGCCCAGGGTCGGGGTGGGCCTGGGGAGCTGTGCCTCGGCTGAGGCAGATGCAGGGGCCTGGCCCCGCCCTGGAGCCTGTGCCGTGCCAGGCAGGGGATGCGGAGCTGGGAGCCAGCTGCCCTCTCGGAGCCCAGCCGGCATCAGGTCCGACTGGTTCCAGCGGGGACCCCTCTTCTCCCACGAGGCCCAGCTGGCTCACTGGCCCCGGCCGTGGGCTGGGCCTCAGGGGTCTTCCAGCTGGGGACCCTCCAATGGAGCACAGCCCAGGCAGCTTCTTCAAAGTGTTTCCCCCGCACCCCATTCAGCAGCCCAGGTGGGCGCAGCACAAGCATCTGGGGAGACGTCTGCCTAGGCCCCACCCCCACCCCAAGGATGACTAGAACTGCCCAGCCCCTGAGGAGCTGGAGTCTGGCTGGGCTGGACGCTGGCCAGGCGGCCCACCTGGGCGTGCCCTGGGACGTTGCTCATCCGAGAGAAGCGCAGGGGAGTGTGGGGGGTGGCCTTGGAAGGGGCCCAGGTGCAGGGCGTCCTCCTGGGCCCTGGCCAAGCCTCCCAAGCCGCCACGGGCCAGCTTACAGCAAACTTGCACGGAAGGGGTTGCTTGACCTTTCCCAGAGGTGAAGCGCATCATAGCGCTGGGACTATTGGCACTACCCACATCCCTGCCCACCCCACACCTCTGCCCACCCCACACCTCTGCCCACCCCACACCCCTGCCCACCCCACATCCCTGCCCACCCCACACCTCTGCCCACCCCACATCCCTGCCCACCCCACACCTCTGCCCACCCCACATCCCTGCCCACCCCACACCTCTGCCCACCCCACACCCCTGCCCACCCCACACCCCTGCCCACCCCACACCCCTGCCCACCCCACATCTCTGCCCACCGAGGCTCTCCGTGCCGGCACCCACCTCGTCCTGGGGTGCTCACAGCTGGGGGTTCAGACACATGGACAGTCATCTGTGTGACCAGAGCTTGGGAGGGGCTGGGCAGGGCTGTGGGCCAGGCCTGGGGACCAGCACCTGCTAAGGCCCAGAGGTAGGACGGGCCTGAGAGAACGTGGGGCAGGTTCTGCTGCCTGGGCAGGGCAGGATCCGGCCGTGTCCCAGCGGGGCTCTACTCCACGCACCTTCCTGACCGTTGATTTGGTCTGGAATGGACTGTTCCCTGAACTGTTCCAGACCCTGGCCCCTTCCTGCAGGGGTGGGGTGTACCCCTGGGGTATGTGGGGCTCCCCCGCGAGACCACACACCCTGGAGTCCATTGGCTTCACTGGTGGCCCTGGGTCTGGGCGCTGCCCAGGAGTGGGACCACCAGGGACCCCTTCCTGAGAGGCTCCGTGTTTTGGGTCTCAGGAGAAGCGCACAGTCCAGCTGGACCCGGAGGCTGCATCCCTCTCAGCCCTGCAGTGGGAGCACAGCCTTTCTTGGCTAGACACCCTCCCCACCTGGGGGAGGGGACAGTTTCAGAGGGTCTGTGCCCTGTGTCTGATGGCCAGGTCTCCACATCCCCGCATTGGGGTGAGGGTGGGCACTGGGTGTGTAGGTCCCTCGGGTGTGTGTACGAGGCCCAGGTGTGTGCAGGAGGCCTGGGTGTGTATATGAGGCCCAGGTGTGTGCAGGAGGCCTGGGTGTGTATATGAGGCCCAGGTGTGTGCAGGAGGCCCGGCCTGGGTGTGTGTAGGAGGCCTGGGTGTGTATATGAGGCCCAGGTGTGTGCAGGAGGCCCGGCCTGGGTGTGTGTAGGAGGCCTGGGTGTGTGTACGAGGCCCAGGTGTGTAGGAGCCCCGGAAGGGGGCGGTGAGGGAGCCCTGGGGGGTGGGGAGCCCTCGGTGTCAGGTGGGCAGGGCCCTGGCTGAGGCCTTGTTTTCCTGGTTGCGAGAGGCCAGCTGAGCTTGGGCCTGGGGGCCTCAGGGAGCCTTCCCTCCACGCCTCCTGCACTCTCTGCCAGGCTGGGAGGACACCGTGTCCCCCAAAATGCCAGGCCTAGGACACGTGGTGGCCTGGTGCCTGGCAGAGTTCAGGCGGGGTCCAACTCCGGGCTTCCGGTCCCCCAGAGAGCTGATGCCCCTGTCTCCCACCAGACACCGCATCTCGTCAACCTGAATGAGGACCCGCTGATGTCCGAGTGCCTCCTGTACTACATCAAGGATGGGGTCACCAGGTGAGGGTGGGCTCCCTGTCCCCCCAGGGGCTGCTGGGTGTGGGTACCTGCCGGGATGGTGACTCCTCCCCAACCCTGCGTCCTCGGCGACACACTCCCTGGGGGCTCCCAGAAGGCCCTGGGGGCATCCCTGGGTGGCTCGTGGTGGCATCAGGGCTGTGCTGGCTCTCGGCTGCCCTGCTGACGCCGCCCCCGCCCCACAGAGTGGGCAGGGAGGACGGGGAGAGGCGGCAGGACATCGTTCTCAGCGGGCACTTCATCAAGGAGGAGCATTGCGTCTTCCGGAGCGACTCCCGGGGCGGCAGCGAAGGTATCACCACCCTGCGGCCCCCGCGGCTCCCCAGCCCTGAGTGGGGGTTATACTTCCGGGCAGCACATGTGTGTGACGGTCGGGTCAGCCTTGGCGACAGCCCGTTAGAAATGTGCTTGGGAAGCTCCTGGTGCCACCCGTGGCCGGGGCGGGGCTGCTTCGGGGAGCCGAGCTCTCTGAAGGCTGCAGTGGGGACACGGCGGGGGTCTGAGTGCTGGGGACACGGCGGGGGTCTGCTGGCCGGGAAGCGTGGGGCGGGGTGGGGGCAGAGGTCCCTGGGCCGACAGCTGAGCCCAGGGCCAGCCTGGAAACTCTTTTCCGACCACACTTCCCTGCCGGCTGGGGGCAGCCACCTGTCCACTCCGCTGCCCACCAGCCTCCCTTCTGAAGGTGACGTGGGGCCACACTCGTGGCCTGGCACCACCCATCGGGGTGCCGGGCTGGCTGTGTCCATGTGCTGTCTCAGTGCCTTGGCTCCCGGCCCAGGGCATCTCCCAGGGAACGTCCAGCCATGACCTATGTATGACCCATGACCCATGCCTGCTGTCCAACTCGGCCATCTCAGGACGGTGGCCCTAAGCAGTGCTAGGGATGGTTGGCTCTCCCAGAATTCTCTGTCCGCAAAGCCCCTGCCTGCCCACTCCCGTGTGGGTGGGCCCAAAGCCCAGGGGGCTTGGGGACCCTCCAGGACATGTTTCTCATCTTTGTCCCCATGGAGACCTGGTGGGGGCCTGGGCTGCCAGGCTCAGCACGGCCTCCTGGCTCTGACTTGGGCACAGGGCTCTTCCTCCTGGGGTCACTCTTCTCCTCCTTTAAGTGGGGGAGAACCCCCCCCCAAGCTCCTCTGAGGCCAAAATGAGGTGTCATCAGCACTCAGGTTCTGTGGCCAGCAGGAGAGGGCGAGAGTGGGCCACGCCAGGGCTGTGGGGGATGGGCCTCTGCAGGTGACAGCCCCTCACCATCCCCCTCTCTGCCCACTGTCCTGCAGCTGTGGTGACCCTGGAGCCTTGTGAGGGAGCAGATACCTACGTCAATGGCAAGAAGGTCACGGAGCCCAGCATCCTGCGGTCAGGTATGGTGGCGGCTTGGGGGGCCAATGGGCACTGGGGTGAGGCCCGTTCCCTGCAGGGCGCCTGGTCAGCCCCTGTGGCTCTGGGCATGTGGCGTCAGCACCCCGGGGCCTGCACTGTGGGCCTGAGCAGAGAAGGCACTGTCCTCAGAACACGGGCTCCGGCCCGTGTCGATGCCGTGGGCTGAGCGCGGAGCTGGGGGTGCCAGTCTGGGAAGAGGTGCCTGCCCTGGGCTCAGGACGCCTCCCTGGTGGGGCTGGGCCGGGGGTCGCAGAGTGTCGGTGGTGGGGGGCGACCAGCCTGCAGACGCCGGCACCTGGGCTCGGTCTTCGTTCCCAGGCTGCGGTGCCCCTGACGCTGTAAAATGCGCACATGCACACATGTGGACACACAGGGTGTAGAGTCCCTTCTTTAGAGAAGCCAGACAGAATTGATAAGGTGTCTGTCGTGAGTGATGTGTAGTTATCATCCGTGTGGCGGCAGTTCCGCCAGAGAAGCAGGAGAGCAGGCTGCGCAGGCGAAGTAGACGGGTGTATGTGGACACATGGAGATGTGTGTACAAATGCACACTCACACTCGCACAGGCGTGCGTACAGAGATTTGCTTCAGAGTTGGCCCAGACCCTGGCCCTGTGTCCACTCTAGTGGGGGACGTGGGTGGGGAGGCCCTGTGAACAGCACAGCCGTGCTCTGTGTGTGCTCTGCGCCCATGTCCGGGCTCAGCCCTGGGGTGCAGGGGGCCCGAGAACCTGGATGTCCGAGGGAGGGGCTTGCAGGCAGGAGGCGAGGCTGGCCAGGGGGCTGGCCTGGGGGGGACGTGGGGGGCAGGGCACCTGTAGAGACATTGAAGCCATGGAGGCCCCAGGTCCTTGGTTTGCAAACGACCCTGGTGGATTGGGTGGAGGTGAGGAGGGCGGGAAGGAGGGCCTGGCGCTGGGGCTGGTGGGCTGCCTGCCCCTCTTCCCCCTTCTCCTCCCTTCTGCCCCTCAAGCTGCTGAGACCTACAGGGTCCCCAAGGCCAGCTTTGCTTCCATCTCTCAGGAAACCGCATCATCATGGGAAAGAGCCATGTGTTCCGCTTCAACCACCCCGAGCAGGCCCGGCAGGAGCGTGAGCGCACGCCCTGCGCGGAGACGCCCGCTGAGCCCGTGGACTGGGCCTTCGCCCAGCGTGAGCTGCTGGAGAAGCAGGGCATCGACATGAAGCAGGAGATGGAGCAGAGGTGAGGCGGGGCCGGTGCCTGCCTGCGTGCCCCCCCACTGCCACCCCACTCACCCTGCCGCCCTCTTGCAGGCTCCAGGAGCTGGAGGACCAGTACCGCCGTGAGCGGGAGGAGGCCACCTACCTGCTGGAGCAGCAGCGGCTGGTGAGGACTCCGGCCCCCGCATTGGGTCCCACCTGGGCCCCCCACTGGGTCCCACCTGGCCCCCCCCCACTGGGTCCCACCTGGCTCCTGCCCATTGGGTCCCACCTGCCCCCTGTACTGGGTCCCCCATTCCCCCCCACTAGGTTCCCACCTGCCCCCCCACTGGGTCCCACCTCCCCCCCCACTGGGTCCCACCTGGCTCCTGCCCTTGGGCCCACACCTGGCCTCTGCCCATTGGGTCCCACCTGCTCCTGCCCACTGGGTCCCCACCTGGCCCCCCGACTGGGTCCCACCTCCCCCCCCACTGGGTCCCACCTGGCCCCCCCACTGGGTCCCACCTGGCCCCCCCCACTGGGTCCCACCTGGCTCCTGCCCATTGGGTCCCACCTGCCCCCTGTACTGGGTCCCCCATTCCCCCCCACTAGGTTCCCACCTGCCCCCCCACTGGGTCCCACCTGGCCCCCCCACTGGGTCCCACCTGGCTCCTGCCCATTGGGTCCCACCTGCCCCCTGTACTGGGTCCCCCATTCCCCCCCACTAGGCTCCCACCTGCCCCCCCACTGGGTCCCACCTGGCCCCCCCACTGGGTCCCACCTGGCTCCTGCCCATTGGGTACCACCTGCCCCCTGTACTGGGTCCCCCATTCCCCCCTACTGGGTTCCCACCTGCCCCCCCACTGGGTCCCACCTGGCCCCCCCACTGGGTCCCACCTGGCTCCTGCCCTTGGGCCCCCACCTGGCCTCTGACCATTGGGTCCCACCTGCTCCTGCCCACTGGGTCCCCACCTGGCCCCCCGACTGGGTCCCACTTCCCCCCCACTGGGTCCCCACCTGGCCCCCCCACTGGGTCCCACCTCCCCCCCACTGGGTCCCACCTGCCCCTGCCCACTGGCTCCCCACCTGGCCCCCCCACTGGATCCCCACCTACCCCCCCACGCTGCCCTCTCTGCCCGCCTGGCCCCATCTCTTGGCCTGTGTGGCGGGGTGTGGTGAGGCTGTGTCCAGGGGCAGCGGAGAGGCCCAGGCAGGGAGGGCTGCAGAGCAGTCCTGCTGCCCGTGGGGGACCCGCAGGCCTTGCTTCTCCACAGGACTATGAAAGCAAGCTGGAGGCTTTGCAGAAGCAAATGGACTCCAGGTACTACTCGGAGGTGAATGAGGAGGAGGAGGAGCCAGAGGACGAAGGTGAATGAGTGCTGGGGCCAGTACTGTTCCCTGAGCCTGAAGGCGACAGGGCCTGGGCCACCTCGGGGCTGGGACAAGGCCTTGGAGAGGAGGGAGCCCTGGGCCCCACCCTGGAGGTCAGCCGGCTGGTGCTTTGCCCTGGGATCTGGGCCAGTCCTTCAGGGAGGGGCCTCCCGGCCCCTGGGATTTGGGGAAGGCCGTGCTGCAGCCGGCACACGTACACATGCACACACCATGTGCAAACACATGCATGTGCCTGTGCACATGTGTGTGCTGACACATGCACATGCCCGTGCATATGTGTGTGCACATGCATGCAAATGCTCGTGCATACGTGTGTGTGGATGCATGCACATGCCCGTGCACAAATGTGTGCGGACGCATGCACATGCCCGTGCATACATGTGTGCAGACACATGCAAATGCCCGTGCATACGTGTGTGGGGATGCATGCACATGCCTGTGCACACATGTGTGGGGAGGCATGCAAATGCCTGTGCATACGTGTGTGCAGACGCATGCATATGCCTGTGCATACGTGTGTGCAGACACCTGCTTGCTCTGATGGAGCCATGGGAAGATGGGGCTGGTGCTGGCCAGGGCTTGCCATGCTCACGTGTGTCCACTGGCCCCTGTTCTGCCGGCACGTGGCTCCTGGGGTCCCTGAGGACAGGTCCACTGCACACCTCATGTCGGGATCCCCTTTGTCACATGAGGGAGGCCCCCAGGCAGGGCAGGTGGGTGTAGCCGGGGACAGGGGTTCACTGCCATCTCAGCCCCTGTGTGCTGGTGTGACCTTGGTCCCCTTGCCGGGCCTCGTCTACCCCGTGAAGCTCCTTCCCACGCAATGCTCAGGGCTCCGGATCTGGGCTGGGAGCCCAAGGCCACAGTGCTTGGTGCACCGACAGCCTCTCCTGGTGTCCCTGCTGGTCCTTCCCTCTGGGGCCCAGTGGATAGGGCGTGTGGGCGGGGAGAGTGCTCCACCTGGGAGCACCTGGCCTGCCCGCCTGCCTCCTCTCCCGTGGGTCCCTGTCCCCACCACTGGCGGGGCGCGTGTGGCTGTCATTGGTGGTGTTGCTCCCAACCCCTCTGACCTTCAGCCTGACTCTCCGTGATGCCCCTGCGAGGGGAGGTGATGGCCTCTTTCCTTTGGGGCACGTGCAGCTTTCCACGTTGCTGACGTGGCAGATCTTCTGCCAGTTTTTCTTTCTGGGCACCCAGAGCAGTTAGTGAGACGTGGGGGCGCGAAGCACAGAGACCCCAGCCCAGGCCCAGAGTGGAGGGAGCCTGGGAGAGAGGGGCCCGGACTCGGCCCTCCCGCCGGGCCAACCACAGTGACTATGGGGCAGTGACCTTTCAGCCTTGGTCTTTCCACACGGATGACCCCGCGTGCCCTGGGCACAGGATCAGCGTGGCAGCCCCACAGAGTGACCCACCTGGCTTGACCCTCAGAGGGTGGGACGTGGGGCAGTGTCGTGGCCTTCCTGCGATGACCACGTGGCCTCTCCCCACAGTCCAGTGGACGGAGAGGGAGTGTGAGCTGGCGCTGTGGGCCTTCCGGAAGTGGAAGTGGTACCAGTTCACGTCCCTGCGGGACCTGCTGTGGGGCAATGCCATCTTCCTCAAGGAGGCCAACGCCATCAGCGTTGAGCTGAAGAAGAAGGTGGGTGCCCCTCTGGCTGTACCATCTCGTCTCTGTCGGCGGGAGGGCACCAGCCCGGTGTGACAGGGACAGCCAGGACTTGGAACCGGGCCCCCTGCCAGCCCTTGGGTGGGCCGAGGGGCCCCACCTAACCTGGGCCCCCAGAAGGGTGGGCAGGCGAGGGAGGCCTGGGACTGGCCGAGGTGGGTGCTTCGCCCCTCCTGCTCCGGAGAGATGGCGGGCAGGCGGGCAGGCAGGGAGCGGGTGGTCATCTCCAGTGGCGGGTTGGAACGCCCTGGGGAACCGCGTGGGCCGTGCAGCCGAGATCTCCGGAGGTGGGAGGGTAGCCCTTGCGGGGGCCGGGCTTCTTCCCCCGAGGACTGACAAGGGGTTGTCTTACACCCACCACAGGTCCAGTTCCAGTTTGTCCTCCTCACAGACACACTCTACTCCCCTCTGCCACCTGACCTGCTGCCCCCAGAGGCTGCCAAAGAGCGAGAGACGCGGCCCTTCCCCCGCACCATCGTGGCAGTAGAGGTCCAGGACCAGAAGAACGGGGCCACTCACTATTGGACCCTGGAGAAGCTCAGGTGTGGCTGGAGGGCGGCTGGTGGGTGGGCACACAGGGACTTCCTCCCGCCTGGGCCGAGGCCGTGTGCCCTCCCCACAGCTTGGCTCTGCCACCCCACACGCTCACTGACTTGTCCTCGGCCTTAGATGGTGGAGGTGGCTGAGTGACCACTCAGGTCAGTGCCACCGAGGGAGGAGTGGAATGTCACTCACACTCGGGGACGTAGAGGCATGGCCCACCTTGCAGGCCCCAGGGCCAGTGAGGAGGCCGCAGCCTCCTTTACTGGGGTCTCTGTGGCAAAGGCGAGGCGGGGCGGGGAGACTGCTGGTTTGGCTCATTCCACAGGGCTTTGGGGTGTGGGGACCAGCCCTCGTCGTCTGGTGCCTGGTTCTTGGTGATGTGGGGCAGGGGGTGTTGGCTGCTTGGTGTGTGAGAGATTAGAGAGAGGAAGTGCTTGGGGTGTGCGCTCGGGGTTGGCTGGTTTGTGTATGAAAGGTAGGCGCACCGACAAGCTGTCGACTGTCTCTAGGAATCAGCTAGACCTGGGGGGGCTTCCCCAGCCAGCGAGGCCCCCCCAAAGATGTCAAAACCTCATCAAATACAGAAAATAAAGAACACATTAACATATACTCAACTGACATTCACACACTTTATTTGCTTATAAAGTTCATTCACACATGCACTGACGGACACACGGACGTCAGTAGTCACACGGTCACGTACACATCCATGCAAACACATAAACATACATGCATGGAAGCACACACCCACATACACATCCATGCAAACACATAAACATACATGCATGGAAGCACACACCCACATACACATCCATGCAAACACACACGTTCATGCAAACACACACGTTCATGCAAACACACACATCCAACATACATGCACATTTGTGGAAACACACACACGTGAACACAGTCACATTCATGCAAACACGTGTGCACGTGCACATACCCTCTTCCCCTCCCGTTCTCCCAGGCAGCACCATTTGGCTTTGGGGAGGGTGCCAAGCCACTGCGTGTGCTCTGCGTGTTGTGCATGAGTCTCAGGGGCACCGTGACTGATCTCCTTTGCTCTGCAACATTTGGCTTTCCTGGGAATAACAATTTTCAGACACTTCTGGGCCTCCCGTTCCCCGTCTGTGGTTTGCCCGTCATTCCTTGAGCTCTCGGGCTGCGAGGTGACGCCCACTTCTGCGCTTGCCCCTCTGCCAGCCCCGGGCCAGTCCTTCCTGTCCCAGCCGCTTTGCTGTCACTGGACGGGGAGGCGGGGAGGCGTAAGTGGTGGACGAGCACCTTTAGCTGGCGGTGTGTCTCCCATGGCTGAGAGACCACGTGGTCTAGGGCCACGAAGGGGTTTCTGTTCCACAGACCCCTGGAGCCTCGATGACCCTGAGCAGGGTGTTGGGGCTGGAGCTGGGCCAGGCCCACTGGCCCCAGGGGAGGAGGCGCGTGGTGCTGGCCGCCAGCCCATGGCTGAGCCCACACTGTTCCTGCCGCCACAGGCAGCGCCTGGACCTGATGCGGGAGATGTATGACCGGGCAGCGGAGGTGCCCTCCAGCGTCATCGAGGACTGTGACAACGTGGTGACCGGCGGAGACCCCTTCTATGACCGCTTCCCCTGGTTCCGGCTGGTGGGCAGGTGGGCGCCTCCTCCCTTCCCTGGCCGAGCAAGTGAGAGGAGAGACGGCAGAGGGGCGGGAGGGGGCCTCCTCCCCAGACCTGGCCCCGCATGAAGAAGGAGCCTCGAGGGGCCCTTTCCCGTCCCCAGGCCCTGTCCTGTGCTCCCTGGCCCCAGGTCCTCCACATCCCTCAGGCCCTGTCATTTCAGGGGACCTGGGAGGGGTCTGGGTGCTGCCACTCACACCTACTGCAGGCCCAGGGTCCACGAGGGTGAATGTGGGAGGCTCTATGTCACCTGGTGGCCTTGAGGGTGGGTGTCACCAAGCCTTAGCGACCCCTGCCTCCTGTCCTACCCCCGCTGGGGTCTGCATCCAGCCCCTGCTCCCCACAGTGTGGCCGTGGTACTCCGAGGCCTCAAGGTGGCCAAGCTCACAAGGTCCTCGCATGGCCTCAGTCAGCCTGGCCGGGACCCCTGTTCTCAATCCCACCTGCTGGTGTATTCCAGAACCTTCCTGCACACATGGTTTCTTTCCAAGCCGGGGGACAGGGTGCATTTTGGTCCTCTTGTCTTTTGAAACAGCATTCTTGATGGTCTCTGTGTTTGGTTTTGGTTTTACACAGAAGCCCCCCCCGCCCCCCGCCCCTGTCCGCCCCTGCGAGCAGCTGGTGTTAACTTCTCTCTGTCTTGTCGCACTAACCTCAGTTCAGTCACCTCTGGCTGCAACAGCTACCCTCTTCTCAACACATGCATGAGCCAGCGCATGGCTGCTCTCACCCCCTCCCCCACCTTCTCGAGCCCCGACTCCGACGCCACCGAGCCTGCCGAGGAGCAGAGCGTGGGGGAGGAGGAGGAGGAGGAGGAGGAGGAGGAGGAGGAGGAGGAGGAGGACCTGGAGGACGACGTCTTTCCGGAGCACGTGCTGTGCGACGGCCGGGACCCGTTTTACGACCGGCCCCCCCTGTTCAGTTTAGTAGGAAGGTTGGTGAGGTCAGGCGCATGCTGGGAAGGAACCAGCTCTTTTGCACAGGAGCACTGCTGGCGCACAGGCGGCCCCGCGCCGACCCCGGCCTCCCCGGGCGAGGCAGGCGGAGGGGCTGGCCCCCACGGAGAGGCCTGCGGGCACTCGGGCCCCCGCGTCCCTGGAGGTGGCCGCTCTGGGCCAGTGGGGCAACTCTGGTCCCAGCTGCAGAAGAGCAATGCAGCGGGGCGTTCAGCTGTGGCCCCGGCAGGTGGGACTGTTTCTGCAGAGAGGCCGCAGGCCCCCGGGAGTGGTGCTGGCTCAGGCACCCGGATTCCCCCCAAGAGTCCAAGGGGCACGAGAGAGGTGAGAGCCGGCCGCCCGGAGCTGGTGCCGTGCTCCCCGGTCACGCCATCCTGGCCGAGGCGGCTTCGCCCTCCCTGCTGTTTCCAGGGGAGACAGAGCCGCCCCTCTGGGGAAGGAGCCGGAGGCAGCCTCTGGAGGCCCGAAGGGCCGCCTGTGGGGAGTGGAGGCTGCAGCCCCCCCACCTCCCTCCAAAGCCCTGGGGCCTGGGCAGGCCCCGCCCGTCTAAAGGGGAGGACAACCGTCCCTCCCGATCTCCTGGGTTGCCATGGCCGGAGACGTGGGCCCGGGCTCTGTGCCCTCACAGAACACGCCCTTTGCAGGGAGGAGCTGGCTGTTAGGTTCCCCAATACACGAGCGAGGCCACGGTCAGGAGGTGGGACGGAAGCCCAAAGCCAGGGAGCCCTGTGGGCCTTCGAGTTTCTTATCATGGAAGGGAAGTGAGGTGGAGGAAAGATCTGGAAACCCAGCTGTAGTAGGAGGAAATTCAGCCTGTGAAATAGCTGCACTTACTTGTTTTACATGTATAAAAGGCAGAAGATATTTTAATAGCAACCTGTTTTGGAGTTTGAGGTGGCGTCCGTGGGCCAGGCCAGTGGACGTTTTCACCAGTCTGGAGCTTGGAGACCAGTTCTGAGAGCCAGAGGCTGAGGGCGGCCCCAGGTAAACCAGAGGGTTCGGCCGGTTTACCCCGTCCCGGGGTGGAGATGGTGGTGCGAAAGCCCCCCTCCCTCCTGGGAGGCAGCAGGGTCCCACGGGCCCGAGCCGCGGATTTGTTCCGACTCGTTTTCCACGCATGGTCCTGGGTGACGTTAGGTGAGCTGAGCCGGCCTAAGGGACAAGAACTTGCAGCTCTCTCCCCGGGGGAGCCCCAGGCCAGCTTCGCGAGGGCCTCTCTCAGAAAGCCCCGGCTGCAGGGCCAGGCCCCGGCTGGGCCCCAGGTGGGCGAGGGATCAGGACACGCAGGGGACGAGGACGTGGGGAGAAATGGGGCGTGGGCTCTTGCAGTCTCAGCCAGAAAGAGCTGGGTCCTTCCAACATTTTTTACCCTTTTGTGGATCTGAGATTTTACAAAACTGCCAAACCAAACCAGTTACCAGAGCGAGGCCCGGCCCGTGTCTCGGGCGGTCTGTGCAGGGCTTCCCTGGGAGTCATCCTGATCTTTTCCTTTCGGCAAGAATCGGCTTCCCCCGCGCCGCAGCTGTGCAGGCCCAGGCCCGGGAAGGGCCCTGTTGATTTTCCTTTATCCTTCTGGGAGCCGCTAGCTCTTTCTCCAAAGCTTCAGCGAAACTGGGGCGCCCACTTGCCCCTCTGGAAAGGCTTCCCTGGGTCCCAGCATGCGTCTTTGCGCCTCACCAATCTGTGGTTAGCGCCTGCCTCCTCCCTCCCGCCAGCCACACTCAGCCCTCGCTCTGTCTGCCTCCGCTGCCTCCTCTCCTCCGGGGACGGTTTCAGCCTGCTTCGGGTTCCCCCGTGCCTGCGGCAAGGCCGCCCAGCGCCACTTCCCACGTCCCAAGCCAGGGGCCCCTCACCCAAGGCCTGTGTCACCCTCTGCCTCTGGTGACCGGGGCACCCGGTGAACCAGGGAGGCAGGTGGGTTGGGTTGGCTGCCTGGGCTGAGGAAGTGGGCCTGGAGGCTCTGGTTTCCCCTGGCTAATCCTGCCCACCGGGATTGGACACTTCCGGAAGGTGGGTGGTGCAGAAGACGGTGGGCTCAGGAGCTGCAGAGACAGGGGGGCTGGGGGCTCATGCCCGGGGGGAGGGTCGTGGGGGCGGGAAGGAGAGGAGGCGACCGCCCAAGGGCAGCATCCAGGACCCAGTGGATAAAGGTTGCCCGGGTGTGAGGGCTGCACTCAGGGTGGGCTCTGCGCCCCCGGGGCTGGTGAGGCTCCCACCATGGGCCCAGGCTGCCCAGCCCCCGTCTCTGCAGAGTGGCAGTGGACAGCGTCTCAGCCCGGGGGTCCTGAGAGCTGCACTGTGTGTGGGTGTGGCGTGGCCGTGGCTGGCAGGGGCCTGGCTGGACTGTGCTCTGGCCCACGGTGGTGGGCACTGACGTCAGGTGTCTCTGGCACCTGGAGGGCAGGTGGGGGCACAGCCTTCCCTGGACCCTGAGGTCTGAGGCCAGGGAACTGTCCACACTGGGCAGAGGCATGAGGCTCCGCGGGACAGGCCCTGGGCTCTGCCCCGTCCCCTCGTGCCCCAGATGCATTGCTGGGGGCGGGGGGCACAGGGTCAGGCATCTTCCAGGCCCAGATCACAGGTCCCTCGAGGCTGGTGCTGCCATGGCAGCTGGTGGGTGCTAGGCGCCAGGGGTCTGTCTGGCAGGACGAATCTGTCACCGTCGCCAGTGGCTGGGATGGGGCCAGCGGGCTTCCCTCGCCTGCTCGAGCAGCCGCACCAGGCTGCAGCCAGATCCAGGTTCCCCCACCTGGGTGTCCTGGGTGCCGGGGGCACCTGCCCATAGCGGGTCCTGAGGCTCAGAGAGGACGGGAGTGTCTGGCCCCAGACCCCAGGGGTCATTTCCGCCCTACAACCCCCGACCTCCTGCCAGGAGGCCCCTCGAGGGCCCCGCCCGAGTGGTTTCTGCCTCTGGGGCAGAGTCTGGGCTGCGTCTCATGCCGTGGCTTGAAGGAGGTTGTGCCGTCCTCAGTGCCACAGCACCTGGGTTTCCTTTCTCCTCTGACATGAGGAAATGCTGAAGGACCACGAAAGGCCTGGTCTGCCTGACTGATTGGCCGTGTGAATGACGCAGGCGGGCGGGAACTCGGCGTCCACACGGGTGCGAGTTGGGCCGCAGCCAGCCTGCAGGTTCACAGCCCAGCGTGGGCCCTGGCGGCTTTCTCAGTCTCTGTGTGCCTCAGTTTTTTCACCTGTGAAATGGGGTGTGACACCATATTTCATCAGCCCTAACATGCCACCTTCATCCTGGATCTGTTTTGTGCGTCCCTGAGACAGAAGGATGCAGAGGGACGCCAGGACCCGGGTGCCTGGCACGGTGTCCCCACCGGGCCCGCAGCAGGAGGTGGCGGGGCACCTCCTCGGGGTTCCCTGGGGGCTCCCTGCAGGGTGGGCTGGGGCAAGCTGTGCCCAGGGCCCTCCCGCTCCCCTGTCCTCCGAGCCTGGGCTTTCTGCAGTGGGTGCTGCCCCCAGAAAGGTTGGGGGTCGGAGGGCAGAGGCTGGCTCAGAGCCCCGCAGCTCGGCCCATCCCACCTGGCCCCCAGCTCGGGGCGGAGCAGGGCCTGTACCTGTCTGGCAGCCCGAGCTCCGGCCCCGTTCCCTCTGGACAGCACACCTGCGTCCCGTTCACGGCAGCCTCTGTCCCCTCCTCCACGTCCAAGCAAAGGCCCCTGTGCAGGAGCCCAGGCGCCCTGGGGAGGGAAGGCCACCAGCATGCCCAAGCCGAGGGGTGTTGGCTGGTTCCTGCCTGCTGGGCCCCCTCAGGGACTGGGCCAAGGGGCCTCGTCCCCTGAGCCTCAGTTTCCTCTTGTGACTAGGGCGGGGCTGTCTTCCCCAGCACTTCTGCATCCAACCTGGGTGGGTGGCCGGGGGTCTTTGCCTGCCCGTGTGGCCCCATGTTGGCCGGCACAGGGAATGCAGCTGCCACCCCGGTGACGGTGGCCTCCGCCCAGGCCTGCAGGGCTGAGCTGCCTGGAAAGCAGGTCTCTTGGTGCTCTGGGTCACCGATGAGCAGGCTGGACAGCACTGGGGGTCTGGGGTGTGCCCTGGGCACGGGGCTGGGGGTGCCCCGTCTGGGCTGATTCCCTCGGAGCTGCCTCTCGCCGAGGTTCTCTCTGTTCGTGGACTTGCGCCCCGCTGTGGGCCTGTGAGCGTCAGGGGCCACTGGGGAGTGGGCAGGAGGCAGAGGGCCGCCGGCCGCCAATGCCAGCCTGAGGGCGGCGGCTCGGCGTGGTCTGGGTCCCAGCCCCCGAGTCCCTGAAGAAGCAGGCTGAACCTCCGTCCCTGGCGCCCTCCCAGACGGCCCGGCTGGGCTGTGCCCGTGCTCACTATGGCTCCTCCTCCTCCTCTGTCCCTCCTCCTCCTCCTGTGTCCTCTGAGCCCCCGCCTGCCCCGCCCGCCCTCGCTGCCCCTGGCTGTCTGCGGCTCCCTCTGCTTTGCAGCTCCGTGTTGTGTTGCAAGCCAGGCCGTGCTGCCGCCGCCGCCGCTACTCAGAGCGCACGCTGGGGGTGGCCCGTGACCGCGGCCTCTGCTTCCCCAGGGCCTTCGTGTACCTGAGCAACCTGCTGTACCCCGTGCCCCTGGTGCACCGCGTGGCCATCGTCAGCGAGAAGGGCGAGGTGAAGGGCTTCCTCCGCGTGGCCGTCCAGGCCATCTCAGGTGCGTGGGCCGTGGGGGCGGTGGTGTGGGGGCCGCGGGGCTTAACCCTGACCCTAACCCTAACCCTGACCCTTCACAGACAGAGGCTGGGGCCGGGCGGGGCCTCTGCAGGCATCACGCGGAGGCCTGTGTGGCGCTGGCGTGCCTGGCCTTCCGCTCTCCCTGGGGCCAGCCCGACACTGTTTCCCACCCGGCCGGGCTGGCGGCCAGACTCTGGCCCACAGGCAGGGCCCAAAGGGGCAGTCATCTGTGCCAGCTCTTGGTTCTGGGCTCCAGCACCCTCCTGGGTCGGCGGGGGCCCTCTGAGGCTATGCAGGCTGAGCCCACTCTGGTGTGGGGTCCCCTGTCCCAACAGCAGCCCCAGATGGACCAGAGACCCCCTGGCCCCCTGGCCCCCGCCTGGTGCAGGGCAGGCTCCCTCCCCGCTGTCTGTGCTGCCCGGGAGAGCTATGCAGACATCTGGCCCCAGCCCCAGGCCCCATTGGAGGGATGCTGCGGGTCCTCCCTCCAACGTGGGCCTGAAGACACTGATCCCCTTCCTTGTGAGAGGTGGAGACCTCTCACTGCCCAGGACCCCCACCGAGGGCTGGGATGTGCTGCCCAGGGGGGGGCCCCCCGAGCCTCCGATTGCCACCTGCAAACGGGGTCTGGATGTTGTTTGTAAAAATGTGCTCCAGTCACGGAGGCACCACAGGGCCTAGACCCCCGGGGGCAGCGGGGACCGAGGTGAGCCCGGGCCGACAGCAGGCCCCACCCCTGGCCTCTGCTGGGGCATCGCTCGAGGAGGCGCCCACCCCAGCCGGGTACTCCGTGTCCACCTTGCACCGGTTCCCAGCCGGGGGGGCCTTCTGGGCTGAGCCGAGCCTTCCCAGCTACCCCCTCCCGCGGGCCCCCACCCCACTGCTGCCCCCATGAGAGTGGGGCCGCCCCAGAGGCTCAGGCCAGTCCACAGCCCTTGTGGGGACCGTCGCTGTCCTGGTGGGGGGAGCTTGGGCATTTCCTGAGCCCGAGGTCAGGCTGTGTGAGAAGGTTCCCTGCTAGGGCCATTGCCCATAACCCGTGGGGTCGAGGGGACCCTCGCTTTTCAGATGAAGCTGCCAGTTAGGAAGATGCACAGCAGCTCTGAGCCCAGGACCACAGCCCTGCCGTCCCCAGGTCACATACGGGGAAACCACTGTCCCTGGGACGTGGCCTAACCCGGCGGGGCCCCAGGCCTCTGCTGAGATCTTATGGCCAGATCCTTCCATCCGGGGCGACACCTAGTGCCTCCCTGGGCCTTGGCTGAGGTCGTAGGGGAGGGAACGTGGCGAAGGCACCGATCCTGCATTGGTGTCCACAGAGGTCACACCTGCCCCGGCCCGACACGGGCTGCGGCCAGTGGGTCTGTGCTCAGCGCAGGTGGGCGGCCGTGGCCAGCGTGGGCCGGGGCTGCCTTTGGGCCCTTGGGCAGCTGGTCTGTGGGGGACTTGAAGGCAGGGGTGCGAGAACGCGGCGGGTAGGCCTGTGGCCTGAGTGGGGCGCAGTTGGGGTCTGGATGGGAGACGGTGGTGGCTTGGAAGCCACTGAGATCCTGGCGGTGTCACCAGCAGGGACACGGCGGGGTTCAGGGAGGGCTGCCCAGTGCTGCTCACGCAGCTGGCGTCTGTGGCTCCCGTCAGCGTGGGCTGGGACGCGCCAGGGCTGCCTCTGGGCCCTGGGCAGCCTG
This sequence comes from Eulemur rufifrons, assembly GCF_041146395.1. Taxonomy (NCBI): domain Eukaryota; kingdom Metazoa; phylum Chordata; class Mammalia; order Primates; family Lemuridae; genus Eulemur; species Eulemur rufifrons. The sequence goes on from NC_090983.1 coordinate 1,170,974, forward strand.
GTTGTCACTGAGCCACAGCTGGTGGTGTCTGCTGCCCCAGCCGGCCAGGCGGGCTGGGAGCGCACTGTGCTCACCCTGACCCCGGGTGGCCCTGCCTGCCTTGGGGGACGGGCCAGGCCCCAACCATCGGTTCCTCCTGCAGCCGACGAAGAGGCCCCTGATTACGGCTCCGGCGTCCGCCAGTCGGGAACTGCTAAAATCTCCTTTGACGACCAGCATTTTGAAAAGGTGCGGCTCTCCCACCCGAACCCCGGCCTCGGGGTGCCAGCCGCTCCCGTGTGCTTTTCCCCCCTGGGGCGCCCTCCTGCCCCCCGGGCCCAGGTCCTCCTGGGTCCCAAGCCCTGAGCCTGCTGCCCCCTCGATGTTTGAAACACCCAGGCCCCTTCCCTGGTTTGCCTCACCTGGGGTTCGTCTGCCTCCCACCTCCTTAGGACTTGCACGAGCAGGGCACACGTGAGCTTCCAGAACAGACACTAAAGTGCATCCGCCCCCACCTGGCCTCCCTTCTCTTGGGCTGGCTGTCCTCTGTGTCCCAACGGGACACCACATTTGCACCCCCTTTGCCCAGCCTCCCCCACCCGGTGAGAACCAGGCAGCTCCCCGAGGCCGCCAGCCTCTGCTCCTCGTGTGGAGGGCAGCGCTGTGAGCCGTGCCCAGGCTGGGCTCAGGCGGCCCCTTCCTCTCCCCTCCCTGGACTCGCTGCGACCCACACCCACCTGGAACCTCAGAGCCCGACGCACTGGGCCGGGGGTGGCGAGTCTGCCCGAGACCCTCCCTCTCTCGAGGGGTCTCATCAGTGTCGGGACGCCGGGAGGGAGAGACTTACTCCCCTTTCCCCCAGGGGAGGAGGGGCTGGGAAGGCCCTGGCAGGTGGGGTGGGCGGGTCAGGTGTGCAGGTCCTCGGAAGCCCTGGCCCAGGCTCCGGGTGGCTCAGCCCTCCCGGGGGCCGAGATAGGGGCTGTGGGGGCCCCACCCCGGGCCGCCCTCTGTCCTGGCCGTCTCTGACTCTGGTCGCCTGGCAGTTCCAGTCCGAGTCCTGCCCCGTGGTGGGGATGTCCCGCTCGGGGACCTCCCAGGAAGAGCTGCGCATCGTGGAAGGCCAGGGCCAGGGCACGGACTCGGGGCCCTCGGCTGACGAAGTCAACAACAACACCTGCTCAGGTAGATCACCCCGCCCTGCCCCGCCCCGCCCCCGTTGCTGGAAGAGTGTGGTCTAGCGGTGCCCTTGCTCCCCCGGCCCCCAGCAGCGGTGCCTCCAGAAGGTCTCCTGGACAGCCCCGAGAAAGCCGCCCTGGACGGGCCCCCGGATGCCGCCCTGGACCACCTCCGCCTGGGCAGCACCTTCACCTTCCGCGTGACTGTGCTACAGGCGTCCAGCATCTCTGCCGAATACGCCGACATCTTCTGCCAGTTCAAGTGAGTCTCCCAGCCTCGAGGGGGCGGGGCTCTGGGCCTGGGGGCTCAGCAAAGCGTGGTCCTTGTGGGGGTTGTGTTGGCCCAGCCGGCAGGCCACGCACCCCCGTGGCACGCCCGGTGCGCCAGTTTGAGCAAGGGGAGGCCTTGGGGGCCCGTCCCAAGTCCCTGCCCCTGGCCAAGTGTCTCCTGCTTTGCAGCTTCATTCACCGCCATGATGAGGCCTTCTCCACGGAGCCCCTGAAGAACACGGGCAGGGGACCCCCACTGGGCTTCTACCACGTCCAGAACGTACGTTCTGGGCCTTGCCCCCGCCCCTCCCAACCGCTCCCCTCCCAGGGCTCTCTGGGCACCAGCCGGGGCCAGTGCTGTCCCCGCACGAGGACGCAGGGTCCCCAGTGCCACAGACACGCGCTGTCTCCCAGCTCCGCAGGCGTCGGCAGGGCTGGGCCTCTGCGGCCACTCCCCTGGGCTTGTGACGTCTGGTCACACGGCCTCTTCCCTCCGAGTGTCTTTGTCCTTTTCCACGGGGACCACAGTCACAGTGGGTGGGGCCTCCCGAATGACCTCACTTGAACGTGGTCACCTCCACAATGGCCCCATCTCAAGATACGGTTATATCCTGAGTCCTGGGGTTAGGACTTCAACATACGAATCTGGGAGGGGTGCACCCAGTTTAACCCATCACTCTTGCTGAGTGGGCGAGGGCCCAAGAAGGCCTACCCTGCAAGGCCACCCTGCCCTCTGTCACCTTCTCCAGCCCTGGGGCCCCACCCGTGCTGGGGAGAGAGGCCCAGGGGCGCCTTCGCCCACAGGGGTCTGGGGGGTCCGTCAGGCTGTGCGATGGGAGGAGCCTCTGGCCTAGGAGGGCCACGGGAAGGCCGTTGTCCCTGCTGTGGCCGAGGGTGGGCCCGGCTGGGGGCCCGGATCTGCCTGGAGCGCCCGGCTCTCGTCCCCTCGCTCATGGCTCGGCTGTGCCCTCCTGCCCGGCTCACCCGGCCGCCCGCCCCCAGATCGCGGTGGAGGTGACCAAGTCCTTCATCGAGTACATCAAGAGCCAGCCCATCGTGTTCGAGGTCTTTGGCCACTACCAGCAGCACCCATTCCCGCCCCTCTGCAAGGACGTGCTCAGGTCAGCGCCCGGCGTGGGGTCGGGGGCTGCCCAGACCTGCTCGCCCAGCGGTCTGGGGACGGCAGGGCCCAGGTGCCTCCCGCTGTCCAGGAGGCCTTTGCCAAGGCCAGCAGGACGGAGCGTTTCGCGGCCCTGGGCCTGCACACAGCTCTGCCTGTCAGAATGAGGAGGGGGTTTCTCCCTGTCCGAACCTCCATCTGCCAGGCACGGGCCGTGTCTGGGGGTGCTGGCTGGAAGGGGGCCGCGGTGGTCCCAGGACAGCTTCTGCTGCCCACGGAGGACACTGGGGAAGGGCCCAGCTGTGCCACTGCCCTGGGGAACGTCTGTCTAGCTCCTTCCCTCCACGTAGGCCCCCGAGGCCCAGACAAGGGGAGGCTGGGACAGTCTCAAGGGCTGTGACATGAGGCCATCGCCCCCTGGACCCTGGAGGGTGGGACGGGGGTGTCCGCCCTGGGCCAGACCGACCCTCCTGGCCACCTGGGGAGCAGGGAGGGCCGTGGACAGGCCCGGGGGGGTGCCCTTCTCTTTCCACCCCCACCTCCCCTCGGCTGTGGGGCGGAGCCCAGAAAGAGAAGGGCAGGGAGGGGCTTTGCTGCTGGGGCTGGGCTGGGAACCCGCACGTCTCACGCAGATTTCCTGGGGTCTTTGGGGTGGGCCCTGGGGTCCTGGGGGCCCTCTTCCTCCCATCCCAGCCCATGGAGGGCCTGGTGGGAAAGGGCAGGACAGGGGGCCTCCTGGGCTGCCCCCTCCAGCCCGGGGTCCTGCCGTCCTCTGGGCGCCTCACGCTGGCGCTTTCTCCACAGCCCCCTGAGGCCCTCGCGCCGCCACTTCCCCCGGGTCATGCCGCTGTCCAAGCCAGGTAGGCCGGGGTCTCGGAGCCCCCAGGGCATCCAGGCGCCCACGCTGTGGGTGCCGGTGCGGGGGGCCAGCCGTGTGTGCTGTCCTCCGGGAGGGGCTGTGCTCCCCCAGGCTCCCACCAGACCTCCCAGGGTCCCCATGGAGCGAGGGCCTGCCCCGCGCCCACGTGAGGCCACCTGGGGCTGGTGGCAGAGGTGTGGGGGCAAAGAAGGCCGTGGCTGTGGGCTTCCATGGGCCCGGCGCCATCCGAGCTGGATGCTGAGAGATTTGGGAGAGAAAGGAGATCCAGGAAGCTCCTTTGTGGGGGGTCCAGGCCAGAGGTGGGAGCGAGAATGTGGGTCTGTGGGAGGAGGAGTCTTTGGTAGCCGAGCCCTTACCTGGAACGCGGAGACCTGCCCCTGGGGCAGCTGGGCGGTGGAGTAGCTCTGCGGTGAGCTGGATCTCAGTTAAAAGAGGTTGTAGAATGTATTCCCTGCAAGACGAAAGCCACAGCCCAGAGACACGGTCAGGGAAAGGCCGGAGAGCCAGGGCGGAGGCCAAAGCCCTCCATGGCCTGGGAAGCCACCTGGAAGTGGAGGGCCCTGTCCCTGGCATGGGTGGCCCAGAGGGCTGGGGCCTGCGTGAGGACTGCGTCTGCGGCTGGCAGGGGAGGGTGGGTGCTGAGTCTGCACGTGTGACCGGGTGGCTGTCTCCGGCAGGCTCTAGTGCCCGCCCTGCAAGGAGGAGCAGATTCAGCCCCTGTCTCGGAACCCCCGAAGGGGAAGTTTTGCAGGCTGAGGACACTGGGCAGTGCAGACACCTTCGGGTCCTGCCGGCCAAGTCCTGCGCCTGTGTGGGCTTCGTGGTTTGCGGCGTGTGTTCCGCCTTCCCCACGGGCTGCGGGGAGACCTGAGACCCACCTGTATGGGACAGGCGGTGGAGGCTCCCAGGGGACTTGACAGAGGAGGGTCCCGGGGGGCTGTGGGCGGAGGTGGGTGAGGGACGCGCTGGGAGACAGGCTGTTTGTCGGGAGCTGGACACGAGGGGAGGCCAGTGGGAGCTGAGGGGCAGGGCCTGTCGGGCCGGGTGTGGGTGCCGGTGAGATGTGCTTGGACAGGTGCAGTAGGCTGTGGCCAACGTGTGGTGCAGGTGACAGGCCCGGCAGCATGGCAGAGGGGCCCCGTGCAGGCGTAGGGCCTTGGAGCAAGGGTGTCTGCTGCCCTGCTGGTCCTGGGGGTCTCAGCCACTGCTCTCTCCAAGGGCTGTGCCCAGGTGTGTGGCCACGTACTCCTCCCACCTGGGGCAAGGAGAGAGTGACAGTCCAGCGCAAAGTCTTGAGGCCTGACAGTGCCCAGGGCTGGGCAGGGCTGGGGTGGGCTGGTTGTTTCTTGTGGGGACAGGGAGGTGGCCTCACTGCCTTTGAGCCCCTGCCGCCATGGCCTCCTGCCCGAGTGTGTCCTCAGCGTGTGATGGGTCAGGTCTCCGTCAGTGCACGCCTCTCTCTGTCCCCACAGTGCCCGCCACCAAGCTCAGCACGCTGACGCGGCCCTCCCCAGGGCCCTGCCACTGCAAGTACGACCTGCTGGTCTACTTCGAGATCTGCGAGCTGGAGGCCAACGGCGAGTGAGTGTGTCCAGCTGGGGGCCTGGGGCGGGAAAGAGGGGAGCCCTGGGCTGGGCTGGGGTCCCCAGGGGTGGGATAGGGGAGAGCCCTGGGCTGGGCTGGGGGCCTGGGGTGGGAGAGAGGGGAGCCCTGGGCTGGGCTGGGGTCCCCAGGGGTGGGATAGAAGGGAGCCCTGGGCCGGGCTGGGGTTCCCAGGGGTGGGATAGGGGAGAGCCCTGGGCTGGGCTGGGGGCCTGGGGTGGGAGAGGGGGGAGCCCTGGGCTGGGCTGGGGCCCCCAGGGGTGGGATAGGGGAGAGCCCTGGGCTGGGCTGGGGGCCTGGGGTGGGAGAGGGGGAGCCCTGGGCTGGGCTGGGGCCCCCAGGAGTGGGATAGGGGAGAGCCCTGGGCCGGGCTGGGGTCCCCAGGGGTGGGATAGGGGAGAGCCCTGGGCTGGGCTGGGGCCCCCAGGAGTGGGAGAGGGGAGAGCCCTGGGCTGGGCTGGGGGCCTGGGGTGGGATAGGGGGGAGCCCTGGTCTGGGCTGGGGTCCCCAGGGGTGGGAGAGCAGGGAGCCCTGGGTTGGGCTGGGGTCCCCAGGGGTGGGATAGGGGAGAGTCCTGGGCTGGGCTGGGGTCCCCAGGGGTGGGATAGGGGAGAGTCCTGGGCTGGGCTGGGGTCCCCAGGGGTGGGAGAGCGGGGAGCCCTGGGTTGGGCTGGGGTCCTCAAGGGTGGGATAGGAGGGAGCCCTGGGCTGGGCTGGGGTCCCCAGGGGTGGGATAGGGGAGAGCCCTGGGCTGGGCTGGGGGCCTGGGGTGGGAGAGAGGGGAGCCCTGGGCTGGGCTGGGGTCCCCAGGGGTGGGATAGAAGGGAGCCCTGGGCCGGGCTGGGGCCCCCAGGGGTGGGATAGGGGAGAGCCCTGGGCTGGGCTGGGGGCCTGGGGTGGGAGAGGGGGGAGCCCTGGGCTGGGCTGGGGCCCCCAGGGGTGGGATAGGGGAGAGCCCTGGGCTGGGCTGGGGGCCTGGGGTGGGAGAGGGGGAGCCCTGGGCTGGGCTGGGGCCCCCAGGAGTGGGATAGGGGAGAGCCCTGGGCCGGGCTGGGGTCCCCAGGGGTGGGATAGGGGAGAGCCCTGGGCTGGGCTGGGGCCCCCAGGAGTGGGAGAGGGGAGAGCCCTGGGCTGGGCTGGGGGCCTGGGGTGGGATAGGGGGGAGCCCTGGTCTGGGCTGGGGTCCCCAGGGGTGGGAGAGCAGGGAGCCCTGGGTTGGGCTGGGGTCCCCAGGGGTGGGATAGGGGAGAGTCCTGGGCTGGGCTGGGGTCCCCAGGGGTGGGATAGGGGAGAGTCCTGGGCTGGGCTGGGGTCCCCAGGGGTGGGAGAGCGGGGAGCCCTGGGCTGGGCTGGGGTCCCCAGGGTGTGGGGGCAGGGGTGAGGTGCTGACCTGCCCGTGGGTTGCCGGCACCCAGAGTCATCCTCTTAGCGTGTGTTCACTGAACCCCACGGGCAGGGCCAGGCCTTGTCTCAGGCTGGGGACACGGCAGGCAAAGCCCCTGTTCTGGGATGGCGGACGTGGGGGCGCGACAGACAAGCACATGGGCCGGTGGCCCCTGAGGGTGCCAGGCACGGAGACGACAGGCCCGGGCTGTGGTGGGGTCAGGGCTGGAGTTGGCAGGTGTGGCAGTTACACGTGGGGACATTTGAGCAAAGACCAGCAGGGTGGTGGGCGGTGAGCCCAGTGGCCTCCGGAAGGCCAGGAGGGCCCTTGCCTGGTGGCTTTGGGCGCAGGTGGGAGCTGGGCTGTGGCCGGGCGGGGCCCCTGCAGCCCAGGAGCAGCGGGCTGAGGGCCCGGGGTGGGGGTGGCACAGACTGCGGTTCTTGCCCCGGGTGGGACGGGGCCTTGGCAGGAGCAGAGGGCCCTCGCCAGCCCCATCCCGGTGCCTTGCGGATCCGCAGGGGTGAGGGACGCAGGGGTCCCCTTGGGGGCTGTTGCAGAGGGCTGGGCCTCTCCCAACCTCCCCGCGGGACGCCCTCACAGCACGCGGGGTGGGGCTGGAGGACGATGGCGAGTCCGGGGACCGGCTGCCGGCTGCCGATCTTCCCGGAGCGGGCGACTGACTTCTTGCTGCCTTGCGCCGTCCGCTCTGGGGCCGGGCCGGTGTGCAGGCGGGAGGGGGCAGCGCCTCACCCGGGTCTCTCTTCCAGCTACATCCCCGCCGTGGTGGACCACCGTGGGGGCATGCCCTGCATGGGGACCTTCCTCCTCCACCAGGTGCGAAGCCCCTGCCCCGCCCCTGCCCACCTGCGCCCCGCCCCCACCCCACGTGGCCCGACCCGCCTGACCACGTCCTCTCTCCTGGCGCCTGGCAGGGCATCCAGAGACGGATAACAGTGACCCTGCTGCACGAGACAGGCAGCCACATCCGCTGGAAGGAAGTGCGCGAGCTGGTCGTGGGTGAGCCAGGCGGGCGGCTGCCTTGGGTCGGAGGGGCTGGGCCATGGGAGAGCAAGGACCCCTGGCCAGGCGACCAGGTTGCTGTGTGACGCTGGCTAAGTCAGGAAACCTCTCTGTGCCTCAGTCCCTTACCCAAAAAGGAGCGCCTTGGACCAGGTGATGATTCACAAATGTCTGTCTGGTCCCTGCATGGGAGTTCTAGGGCCACTGTGACAAAATGCCACCGCTTGGGTGGCTTGAACAGCAGAAATTGATCACCTGGCGGTTCCGGAGGCAGCAGTCTGAAATCAGCGTGCTCTGAAAGCCGTGTGGGAAAAGGCTTCCTTGCCGCTTCGAGCTCAGGTGGTGGCCGGGAGTCTGGGTGTTCCTGGAGCAGACACGTGGCTCCGTGTTCACGTGGCCGTCAGGACCAGGCAGCTTGGGGCAGCCCGCCCTGCCCGTGTGACGTCCGCTCAGCTCAGCTGGGCGACTTCTGCTTCCCAGAAGGTCACACTCCGAGAACCCTGGGGGTGGCGCTGAACAGGTCTTTGCAGGGAGACAGTTCGACCGCAGCCAATAGTGAGGATCTCGGGCTTTTTCCCTGTGACTTCGCGTCTGAGCTCTGTGGTCCACCGAATGCCTCTTTGCTGGGACACAGACAATTGTGCATTCGTGTGCGTAGCGAGCATGAGACCCCTGACCCTGCCCCGGAGCACGAGGGTGTCGCTCTGGAAGCCCGGCCAGCCCTGGTGCTGCGGCGGCCGGGCCGGGTACTGTGCAAGGCAGCTTCCCCGGGCGTGGCCCGTCCCCCGCGTCCCAAAGGGCAGGATGGCGAGGAGGGAGGTGCTGGGCAGACCGGACAAACGCTGTTGTCTCACAGCTTCTGTGTCTCATTTAACGCTGGTCAGAGCAAGCCGGCAGAGCCCCTTCAGGCATCATTTAGGGCAAACCTGGACACGGTGAACTGGCCCACAGGCAGGGATCCCTGGCCGGCCTGCGGACCCGGCCACACCGCGGGAGGAGGGGTGTCTGTGGGCAGCGCCACGGCACAAGCTGGTGTCCTGGTCTCAACACGCTCACCCCGCGGGAGGGAAGGGGTCTGCACGGCAGAGAAGCCACGGGTTGGGGGTCCATCCTCCCTCAGCCCTCCTGCTCCCGTGCGCCTGGTCCCACAGCCCCACCTTCGCCCGCCCCCTTCCTAAAAGTGCTGACAGGGGTGTCTGTCTGTGTTGGGGACAAGGGGTGCTGTTAGGGATTTGGGGGGCACTGGGGTGAACACCAAGGCCCCCGTCAGGTTGAGGGGCTTCGGCTCTGCCTCTCTGGGCTTTTGCCTGGACTCAGCTCACAGAGCAGCCCTGTCGCTTTCTGGGGGGCTCCATGCTCACAGCCGTCCCCGAGCCCAGTGCCCTTCCCAGAGGGCCGTGGGACGTCCAGGCCCACTGAGATAGATGGTCTGTGGGGAGGGCGTCAGCAAAAGGTGTGAGTGGTGGGTGGGAGCCTGTCGAGGCTGGGAGAGGACGGAGGTATGGACGGCAGAGGGACAGAACCCTGGCCCGGCCCTGCCGCTGTCTCTGCCCTGACTGGGGGCTGTGGGCTGGTGCTGGTCAGATGGGAGCGGGCACAGAACTGCCCAAGTACCGGCCCTGTGGGCACTGCCTCCCGCGTGGACCCGGAGGGCCCTGGGTGGAGTGGGGGCGCTTTGCCGGGACCCCACCTGCCTCCTCCCGGACCCTGCACAGCTGCAAGGTCCCGTGTCGGGTTTCCAGGGAGGGGGCAGGGCGGGCCCAGTGCAAAGCCCCAGCTGCGTCCTGGGTTTGGTTTTGTCTCCGTGCACGGTGGGGGAGAGGTTGCTCCTTCCGCTTAACAGAAAATGTGCCCATGGTTGTTTGCTCCTTGAGTGAGCGGAACGGTCACCTCCAGGTTAAGCAGGCATTAGGCGAGGCCACCAGGTGCCCCCTCCCAGTGCCGCTGGCCTCTTGCGCAGGTGACTGGCAGACCTCCCCCCGCCCCCCAAACCCAGTTGTCATGGAGGGGCCTGCGGGAAACGCCCATTGCAAGGAGAGATTTTACGGCACGTCTTGTCTGTCTCTTTCTGTCCTTCTGTCTCTGTTTCTCTCTCTCATTCTCATTGTTGTTAAGTGTGAAAAGCTGGAACATTCTCTCTCCTTGTGAGCAGCCAGGAGGCCTGTTGGTTCCGGCTGCAGTTGGATCTGTCAGCTGGGGGAGTGGGGGTGTCCACTGAGGCCGAGAGACAGAACTTAGACCGTGGCGAGGACAGTAGAGCCCAGACGGCAAACAGTACCCGGTCGCCGAGCGCCCTGCCAGGGCCTCCCTGTCCACCCGGCGCCACCTCCAACCAGACGCCGCCTTGGCCACGGGGCAGCTGCTTTGCTGACGCAACCCCCGCCCAGGCTGAGGCTGCCAGTGGGACCCACGGCCACTGCCCTCCTGGGAAGTGACACTCGGCCTCTCCTGCAGGTCGCATCCGGAACACTCCAGAGACAGATGAGTCCTTGATCGACCCTAATATCTTGTCTCTCAACATCCTCTCTTCCGGATACATCCACCCGGCCCAGGATGACCGGTGAGTGCCTGAGGGGTGGCGGCAGGTTCTGCTCCTGACTCCTGGAGACGGGCCCCGGTCGGCACCAGGCTGTTCCCGGCCCGCCGGGGGGACTCGGCCGCTTGGCCCGGCCGCACGTGGCCAGTCCAGCCCAGAGCTCCCCCACCCCCTTTTGACACCTGAGGGAACTGGCCTGATGAGGGATGCTGACAACCCCCGTGTCCCCTCGGCTGACTTTTCTGTGCCTCTGCGTGGCCGGCCGGGCACCCACCTGCCCCTTTGCCCCTCCCCCAGCAGAGGGGCCAGCATGGCACCTGGAGGAGGAGCAGGTCTTGTCCTGGGAGTTTCGTGGGCAGGCTGTGTGTGGACAAGCGGACCAGCTGCTGTGGGCGAGGCTGGGACCCTGGTGGGGTCCGGGGCCAGTGGTCTCGCAGCCCAGGGTGGAGGCGGCCCACAGGCACCGCTAGGCACGTGGCCCCGTCGCTGGGCTGCTCCTCTCCAAGCTCCCGGGTGGTAGCCAAGATTGGCTCAGCCTGGACAGTGGCGTTCAAGACCCTGGGGACGTCCTTGGCAGCCCTGCTGGGCTCTGCCGCGTGGATAGGGCAAGAGGGAGGTGGCACCTGAGGCTGGTCGGGGAGGTGGCTCAGGGCTGCCGAGGGCACCCTGCTGAGTGGGGACGTCCTGCTGGGACTCACCCTCGTGCTCCCTGAGGGCTTGACCCGGCCCCGGCACAGAAGCCAACCCTCGGAGTTGGAGCAGGGGGCTCCGCGGCTCACTGGAGGCTGCGTGTGTGGGAAGAACGTCTGAGGGCTGGGTGTGCCTGGAGAGGGGCGAGGGGACCCCATCCTGGCGAGGAGGGTCGGGGTCCATGGGGAAGGAGGGTCCTGGGGCAGTTGTCTCTGTTCTTCCCCTTCTTGGGTCCAGACAGCTCAGTTTCTTCCTGGGCTCCCGAGAGTGGGCTGTGGGCTGATCCCTCAGCACCTGAGTGACGTGGGCACCCAGGGGCAGCCGGGCAGGGGCAGAGTGGTGCGGACAGCAGGTGGGCGGGCACTGCGGTGGTGGGTCAGGGGCCGGGGCCCGCATGGGGCAGATGAGGCTCTGGTCCCTGCCCCGCCCTAGAGGTGGTGCCGTGAAACGCAGGCCGAGGGTCACCTGTGGGAGAAGGGGACGGTGAGACCGAGGGTGGGGTGGGCTGGGCTTGCGGCTGCCCCTGGCCTTGCTTCCCTGTTGCCATGAGAACGCTCCCCAGCGGGCGTGGAGAAGGCCTGGCGCCCCACGTGGTGCTGCCTGCGGGGGTTGGGCCGCTGTGCCTGGGCTGTGGGGACGAGGATCCCAGGGGGCAAGTGGGGCCAGGAGGGCTGGTCTGCCTGTGATCCGTGCCTTGGAGCCCGGGAGATGACTTTATTCCCCTGACCCCTGACCCTTCCCTTGCCCAGGTAGCTCCTGGGTTCCCAGGGCAGAAAGGGCGTAGTGGGGTGAAGGAGCAGGGTGAGTGGGTGCCCCGGGCCTGCCCCCGCCTGCCGTCCCTGCACTGAGGGCTGAGCTCTGGCATCTTCCTGCCCGCGCCGGCCAGCCCCGTCACTCTGGGGCTCAGGCCGAGGGTGACCTGGGAGGCAGCAGCTCATGGCTGCACCTCAGGCAGGTCACCTGCTTCTTGGGCCCCAAGAACCCGTTGCCACAGGGGCTTCAGTCCTGTGCCTGGGGCAGGGGGGCTGTGTGACGTGAGGCCAGTCCCGGGGCAGCTCTGGGTTGACCCAGCCCTGTGCCTGGGGTCGAGGCCCTGGGCCCGAGGATGAGGAAGGCCTGTCCACGGGTGGCTCGCGGACCCTGCCCACCGCTGCTTTGGCCCTCGCTTGGCTCTGCCCTGCTGCCCGCCCCACCCGGCCCTCCCACCCCAGAGGTCTCCAGGACCCTCCTCGGCTGACCCAGGCCGGCACCCTCCTGTGCTTGGCTGACCAGGCTAGCGGCCACCGCCGCAGCCGTCCTCTGTCCTGGACAGAGGCTGGCGTGACAGTGCTGAGGCTCAGGAGACCCCAGTCCGGCTGCGGCCACGGGGCCCGGGCTCCCTGCGCTTGGCCTCAGCCTCGGCCCCCCTGCCCCGCTCGGGGCCCACGCTTCGCCCGCCACTCAGAGCAGGCCCGGCCGCCGCGGCGGCTTCCCTCTGCGCTGCCCCCGCTCCCGCTGCCGCCCCCGCCCTCACTAACGTGTGGTTGTTTGTGTTTTGCAGGCAGTTTCTTGATTCGGACATACCTAGGTACCATCTGTGTCCCTTGGTTTTATTTCAGCCTCTTCTCTCCTTCCCGCCTCCCTCCCCGACCGCCCCCAAGCCCTGCCCCTCACACCCTGAAAGTTTAATTTCCGGCGTTTTGTCCTCCTCCTCCACCTGCTCACCCCTCTCTGTTCCTCCATCTCCCTCTTACTTTCCTTTCCTTGGAATATCGTTCCGACCCCTCCGTGGCTTCCCCACCCCGTCCTCTTGGCTGAGTCCCTCCGCCCTCCCTGGTTTTGGCTGCTTCCGTAGCTTCCTGCCCTCCCGTAGACACTGGCTGGCCCCCCACCCCTCCCGCCCGAGCCTTGCCACCACCCCCCCCCTGCCACGCCCAGGCCCCTGCGTGTGGCGCAGTGTCCTTTGCATGCAGGCTGGCCGGCAGGCTGGCTTTGGCCACACCCTCGCGTGAGGACCGGCCCCACCCCTGCGAGGGCCGTAGCGGGCAGAGCCGTGAGCACAGGGCACGGGGAGGGACAGGCAGGAGCCAGCCGCCAGGACTCTCAGGCTCCGGCACATTCCACACTGCGTGGGAGCCCTCGCCTGGCCAGGCCGGCAGGAGGGATGGCAGCTCCAGCCACGCTCCTCTGGCCGTGTCCACTGCACCTCCTTTTTGGGAGTGGCAGGTGGCAAATCCATGAAGAGACAGTGGGTTCTTGGACTTAGGTTTTCCCAGATTCCAGCCTGGCAGGAGTAGGCCCCTGCCCATGCCGGCCTGGGGCCAAGGGTCGGCGAGACCCTGGGCATGGAAGGCCACCCGGTCCCCAACCCAGGCTTTGGTGAGAGCTCGAGTCAGTTCCGAATGGAAGGCCAAGGCCGTCACCTCCTGGGTCCCTGTAGGATTGTGGCCAGAGCTTCGTGGTGGTCATCTTGCGGGTCAGCTTTTCTGAAAGGAGCTGAGCAGCAGAGGCCTTTCAGGGCCAACGTTTGAGCCTTTAAGCGGTGTCACTGGGAGCCAGCCCTGCCTGGACGCAGCCCTGGGCAGGAGGCTTGGCCAGGCCTTTCTGAGGCGTGTCCATGTTGGGTCTCAGCTGTCAGGTCAGGGCAGATGGCTGCTGTGACCATGGCCCGGCAACCGTGCCTGAGGCACCACCATGGCCAGGAGGAGACCCCGCCACGGCAGTGGGCCGTGGTGCCGGTGGGCGAGCTCCCCGGGCATGCGCCATGTGCACTCCCCCCACGGACAGGCCTTTCCCAAAGGCTGCTGCAGGCCAGGGCTGTGCTGGCCTCCCTGGGGCTCAGCTGGGTGGCAGAGGTGTCAAGGGACACCTGTGGTGGTGGCTGCCCCCGAGGAGGGGCACAGCCCAGGTGGGCTTGCTGGAGGGGCATCGTGCTGGTCCTGGGGGTGAGCCGGCCCCTCTGCTCAGGTTCTCCCCGGAGGGCTGTTTCCTGGGCCCATCAGCGTGGCCTCATGCTGGGAGTGTGTCTGTATTTTGTTCAAGTTTGAGTTTGTCCGGCGTTTGAGTTCCACAGCCTCTGTATGTTTGGGGGTACCAGGCGGGTTCCAGGCACCCCAGGCGCACACACAGTGGCTCCAGGAGGGCTCTGGCTGGCGCAAGTGCACAGGAGCACACGGAAGCAGAGGAGCTGCCCCGGCCCGTGTCAGCCCCCTGGGCTCCATGGGGCCCTCCCCCACCCCCATACCTGAGCGGGGCTAAGCCCGCCGTGGCTGGTGCCTGTTGCAGAATGAGCCGTCGGCCCCCGGCGGGCAGCAGGCCTGGGCCTTGGCCCACAGGAGAAGGCCTTGAGCTTGGGGCGTCGTGAGGGGAGGAGAGGGTGGGGTGAGACCCCCAAGACCCGGGCCTGAGCCTCCTTCCTGGGGCCCCGTTCTCGGGGCAGGGGCCGCCGTGGCGGGCAGTGCCGTGCGTGAGCAGGTGTGGGGGGCTCACCCCAGACGTCTGCAGTGGCAGCAACCTGGGCCTGCACGGCTGAGCTCGGGGCAGCCTGCATGAACCATCTGCTGATTGTGTGAATGTGGACAAGAGGGGGAACCTTCTGGAACCTTGTTTTCCTTCTCCCCAAGAATGGGGATGATAGTAGCTCCTGAGTCAGGTTGTTGTGAGATTAAGTGAGGTGATACCTGGAGCCGAGCCTCATTCTCACTGTTACCTGGCTCGTGGTCACTGCTGTGAGCGCCTCTCTTGCACGCGTGTGCACACGCACGCTGCTGCCCTGAGACGGTGCAGGGCGTGGACGGGGGCGTCTGTGATCCGCACCGTGGATGGGGCTTGGTCGTCCTCCCCCGAGGCTCACGCCTCCCCAGGGCCGTGCCTGCCGCCTGCCCCAGAGCGAGGGTCCGACCTGCCGGAGCAGGGGGCTCGGCCGCGCCCTGAGACGGTGCCCGGGGGCAGCGCCGTCCCAGCTGCCCTCGCCCTCCTGCCAGCCACGGGCCTGTGTCCCAGAGCAGCGGCCTCCTGGGGAAGGCCCAGGTGTAGGACCTTATTGAGAACCTGGACCTCAGTTTCCCCTTCTGTCCTTCCATGCTGCGCCATTTGTGGGGCCACAACACTCACTCGTTTGCTCATTCGTCTGTCACGGGTATCTGGAAAAGTCTGTCCCAGGAAGAGCAGAGCCTGGCAGGAAGCGCGTTCACCCCTCGTCCCCTCCTGCCACACCCTCCTCTCATCCTTCCCCTCCCCCTCCCCCTCCCCCTCCTCTCCTCTCCTCACCCCTCCCCCTCCCCTCACACCCTCATCCCTCACCCTTCGTCTCCTCACCTCTCCCCTCAGCCCTCACCACCTTCCCCTCTGACCCCTCACCCCTTCCCCTCTGACCCCTTACCCCTCGCCCCTCTCTTGTCCCCAAGACAGATGCTGACGGAGCAGCTCTGTCCTGGTCCTGGTCCCCGGTTGTGATGGGGTCGGGCGATGGCCTCACGCCGTCCTGGTGGGAAGACGCAGCAGGGAGGAGCTGCCCACCTGAGCTGTGGCAGAGGCGGGGACAGCGGGGAAGGGGCTCCCTGGGCCAGGCCAGGCCTGACCTGATGTTTCCTCCAAGGCCACGTCTGGCCCAGGACCCCTTCTCTGAGGGGTGCTTGGTGTCCTCTGTGGCCCAGCCCCGCGTGGACGCCGGCCGCTGGCTCCGGTCCCAGGGAGTAGCTCCGCTGTGTGTTCTCTGGTCCATTCCGGTCCGAGGGCTCTCGGGCCACATGCTGGGCAGTGCCGCGTGGCTGTGCGTGGCGTGACGTCCGGATCCTGGGAGAGAATCCCCAGGCCTGGGGCCAAGACCACCCCTGGCCCGGCAGAGTCTGTTCTGTCCTGAGGAGCAGCCCTGGCCGGGCCTGGGGTCGTGCTGGCCTCCTGGGCTCCCGCTTTGCTGTGTCCCACCTGGGGTGCAGCGCCCCAGGACGGGGTGGGGACACGCTCCCGATGTCTGCGGAGATGCCTGGCCAGGAGGGCCTGGTCGTTCCTGAACGGCACAGACGGGGCCAGTGCTGATGCCAGGGAAGCCCTGCGGGGGTGGAGGGCCAGGAGTGGGGGCCTTGTCCACACACGGGAAGCCGGCCAGGGTCCTTTGGGGACTTCCCAGCAGGTGCACAGAGGGTTCAGCACTGGGGTAGTGACGTGTGCCCAGGTGGCGACACTGACAGCACTGGCGCCAGGCCCTGTGCTCACTGTGCCCACGGCAGCTCACTCGCTCCACAAGGCATCTGGAGGCAGGGACAAGTGCGCCCCGTCGTACCCACAAGGAATTGGGGCACAGTGATGTCAGGAACCCCTGGGGGCCACATGTCTGTGCTGCAGCCCCGCAGTAGCGTCCCAGGTGGCCTCGGCCCTTGTTCCGGCTGGGCTGCCGCCAGCTCCAGCTCTGACCCCCGGCCCTGCCCGACAGGCCCTGAGCTGCGCCAGGGAGCAGGACGTCCCTCCAGGCCTTTGTTGTGGCTCCAGGGGCACCTGCCAGGTCCAGTAGGGGACAGACCCAAGGCTCTCACTCTAGACTCGGGGGACGGGGGTCTGTAGGGCTGGGCCTCCCGTGGGCCTGCGCCCGGCCCCCCGTGCAGCGGGCCTGGGGGCTGCGGGACCTGCGCCTCCCCGGTCAGCTGGCCCCGGGCCCGTGACGTGCTTGTTCTGATGTCTCATCTCTTCTGTGTGTGTACGTGTGTGTCCGGCTGCCTTGCCTTTAGCGTTTCATTCGGAAGTGACACTAGGTACAGCTCACTTTTCTCTCCTGCCCCCGCTTGTCTGTCCTCTTCTGCTTTCTCGAGTGGCTCTGTCCCCGACGTCCTCCTGTCCTGCCCCGGTCTCTGATGGCCCGCTGTCCTTGCCCTCCTCCGGTCTCTCCTGGGGACCTGTGTCTGACAGTGGCCCTGCCCCGTCCCCCGCTCCATTCCATGGCCCTGACTCGTGAGACCCGTGCCCTGCACCCTGGACTGCGCCGTGCAGTAGAGGGCAGCGCGGGCCCCACACGCCTCGGCGCCCCGGCGGGCCCGGCCGTGTCGGTGCCTGCGCTGCCACCAGCTGTTCTGTGTTGACGTGTCTGGAGTGTGTCTTTGTGAGGATGCTTGGATGGGGCCCGGGCGAGGCGGGGCGGGAGCCGACCAGGGCCACCGGGCTCTGCGGAGCGGCCACGTGTGGATTGAGGCAGATTCTCCACCTCAAACACGACTGGTCTCCAAACGAGCACCGGCCCCCAGAGTCTAGGAAACGTGCCCTTCGGAAGGTTAAAGAGAGGGACTGTCCCTGAACAGGAAACCCTGTTCTGCTCCCCTGAGGTGTCTGTGGGGCACAGTGGCCCTGTGGGGACTAAGTCCCAGCCTCCGGCTGGGCCCCCAGCTGCCCTGGGGAGGGTCTGCGGGCCTCTGCTCCGGTTGCCACTCCAAGCATCCTCCCCGGGCCTTCCTCCCTCAGAGGGCGAGTCCATAGGTGGAGCCGGGGCTGTGGGGGCTTCGCAGACCCCCGCGGGTCCCGTCAGGTCCAGGGAGCGACGCAGGCGCCTCCTTACTCAGACGGGCTCGGCCCCGCCAGGCTCCACCCTCCCTTCCCGCACCCCCCACCCCGCCCTCTGCTCCCCATCCCTGCTGCTCCCCCCCCTTAGCTCCCTGTCCCGCCTCCCTCCTTCCCTCCCTTCCCCACTCCTCCCCCCACCTTCCTTCCCTCCCCCCTCAGCAGGAGAGCTGAGAAACCCCGGGCTCACCCTGGTGGCACCGGTGCGGTGGCCCGTGCTCAACATGGTCCCGAGTAAGGAGGGGCCTGTCCTTCCTGGTGCCGCCACCCAGGGCTCCACCCCGTGGCCCCAGTGGCTGTCCCCGAGGGTGCCCGCATCCGTCTGTCTGTCTGTCTGTCTGCATGTCCCCGCCTCCGCTGAGAGCAGCCCCCACGCCATTGTCGCCTACCTGGGCTCTGCTTCCTTCCAGGACCTTTTACCAGTTTGAGGCTGCGTGGGACAGCTCCATGCACAACTCCCTGCTGCTGAACCGGGTCACCCCCTATCGCGAGAAAATCTACATGACCCTCTCCGCTTACATTGAGGCAAGACACCTGCGCCCAGGGCGTCCCACCAAACCCCGCCTTCCCCCAGAGCCGGAGGTGCTTGTGAAGGGCAGTGACAAACCCAGGCTCTTCTCAGGGGATTTCTCAAGTCCTCGAGTTAAATTAATCCATGTGCTCACAATGACCCCACTCGGCGATACTCAGTATGTGGCTTTTGTCCTTGGGGTTACAAGAGGGCTGCAGCACCGCCAGACGTTGCATCAGTGTTCCAGGCAGCACAAGAATAGAGGTGCATCCCGTCCACTCCCCTTGCTCCCAGGGTCTGCAGGCCGCGGCCAGGCGTGGGCTGTGGCCTCTCTTCCAGGGGCAGGAAGAGGCCGGGGGCGAGGGTGCCTCTCACTGGCGCAGCAGTGAGGGAGGAGGTTTGGGGGAAGTGGGGGTGGGGGCACCTGCAAGGCAAACCCCTCTCCCTAGAGCCGAATCCCTGTGGCTGTGACATGGGGACGGTGTGACCACCTCGCAGGGCAGCGGTGAGGCTGGGTGGAGGAGAAGCTGCTGGGCGGAGCTCTGCCCAGTGCGTGCCCAGGATGCCCCAGCCACACGGCCGTCCCCACGGGACCGCAGGACAGGAGCGGGCTGCTTGGCAGCTAGCGTGCCACCCACCAGCAGTAACTTTCTGTGGTGTTTTAGTTAAACGTGTGCGCAGACGAGACCCGGTTTGATCCTCACAGGCATTGAGTGGGGGAAGGTGTCACCCCCGCTCTATGTGGGGCCTCTGAGGCCTGCCCCTGAGGGTGAAGCCAGCCAGGGTCCCCGCCATGGGAGACCCGCCCCCGAGGTGGCCCAGGGAAGCCAGGGCTTTGGCTCTGTCCCCAGCAGGATGTGGCCCAAGGCAGGAGCAGACACTCTCCACGCCCAAGATCTGGGGCGCTGGGCTGCCGGGCAGTGCTGGGCCCTTGTGCCCCCAGGAGGTTAGGAGGGGCCCAGGGCACTGCGGGGGTCCTCATGCCTGCACCCTGCCCCTGCCCGTCGCAGATGGAGAACTGCACCCAGCCGGCTGTCATCACCAAGGACTTCTGCATGGTCTTCTACTCCCGTGACGCCAAGCTGCCGGCCTCCCGCTCCATCCGCAACCTGTTCGGCAGCGGGAGCCTGCGGGCCTCGGAGAGGTGAGCCCTTCCGCACCAGTCTGCCGCCTGCTCCTGCGAGGACCGAGCTGGGCCCTGCAGGGGAGGGTGCCGCAGCCTGACACCCACGTGGCCTGTATCTGAGGCCCGGCCACACTCACGGCAGGCTCCCCGTCACTCGCCCCTGCTGGGCACCTGCAGGTACACCAACACCATGTGGAGGGTAGGAGGAGCCCGGCCCGCCTGTAGGGATTGGGGTTGGGGAGTGGAGAAAGGCCTGGGGTGCCCTCCTGGGCCTCCTGTGGGTGGTCTGGGGGCCACACCACACACCTGCCACCTGACATTGCTCCTTGGGGACCGCAGGGATCTGTGACCAGGAGGAAGGTGCTTGGGGGTCAGGATTCAGTGTCCTCAAGGGCCAACCATGGTTGTTCAGGTCACCAGTGACTGGGATGCCGGCTGGCAGGGCCTGTCACCATGACAGGGTTGCTGAGGGGCTTTGGAGCCAGGCTTCCCCTGTCGGGGGTCCTGCAGGGCTCTCGATGGAGGGACTGGAGGTGCTGGGGGCTGGGATCTGGGACAAACATGCTCAGGCCACCTGCACTGTCCCCAGGCCCGGACGCAGGGGGCCTGAGTGACGCTGTTCAGCCCCTTCTTTTTCAGGAGGCTGGAGGGGTCTGGCTGGGACTTTCTGAACAGGGGCTGCAGCTCTGGAACCCTGACACCCGCACCCGGGCCAGGCTGCCTGGCTCAGGCACGGGTGGGACTTTGCTGGGGGTTCGAGGTGGCACCCAGGCCATCTGTGTGTCCCACTGTGCTGCCTGGTGCTGACGTGTCCCTCCCTGTGCCCCCCACAGCAACCGTGTGACGGGCGTGTACGAGCTCAGCCTGTGCCACGTGGCTGATGCGGGCAGCCCAGGTAGGCGCCGGTCGTCTGCTAGGGGAGGGGTCAGGGCACCGGGGCCCCTGTCGGCTTGGCCTCTGCCCCGCTCTGGGTGACCGCGGCTGAGCTGTGTCTGCAAAACGCAGGTGTGCACCTGCCACTCCTGAGTTGTCCTGAGCGGCAGGACAGCGCGGGTGACAGGGTGGTGTCCAGGGTGAGGCGTCACAGGAGGAGCATCCGGCTCTGGGGCCCCCGAGGACAGGGGAGGCTGATCTTGCCCCCAGAAGGGAGGGGCTCAGCAGCTGGGCGGCCCCTCTGTGGGTGGCAGCGGCGGCCGTCAGAGCCGGGTGGGGACGGAGGTCGGTCTCCCGCGCAGGGATGCAGCGCCGGCGCCGGCGGGTGCTGGACACGTCCGTGGCCTACGTGCGCGGCGAGGAGAACCTGGCGGGCTGGAGGCCCCGGAGCGACAGCCTCATCCTGGACCACCAGTGGGAGCTGGAGAAGCTGAGTCTCCTGCAGGAGGTGGGGGCCGTGGCCACAGGGACGACGGGGCGGCCCGGGGCCCCCTGAGGGGCCACAGTCAGGGAGTCACAGGCCACCCGCAGGATGGGCCATGTGACACTCAAACTGCCTGCCACGGGGCTTTGTGGCACACGACAGAAACACGGGCGGCCTAGAGCAGACAGTGCACTCGGCTTAACCGAGGAGGGCAGTGGGCATCGGGCGGAGGAGGAGGAGGAGGAAACGTGGGGGGGAGTTGTGGGGGGCAGGGGGGGCCTCTGTCGCTCCCATCAGGGAAACCAACGCCCGGCAGCCAGGCTGTGCGTGTGGGAAGCGGGAAGTGGGGGCCGTGCCCGAGGCCACCAGCACCGCAGAGCCCCCCCAAACCCGTGTGGGGGAACACACGTGTCCATCTGCTCACCGTGGGCCACGGGCCACAGCCGAGGCTGTGGGTGGAGCAGGCAGCTTGTTTGTGGGCCGCGGAGCCCAGCTTGGGTGGGGCTCTGAGTGCTGCCAGCTGCGTGGCCTGGGGCCTGTCCCTCGTGTCACAGGCCGAGCCCGGGGCCCCAGCCCAGGGGAGGGGGTCTCCCGCGCCGCCCAGAGGGCCCTGCTGCTCCGGGGAGCCGAGGCCGCGCTCGCAGAGCAGTGGGTGACACTGTGCCCGTCTGAAGGTGGAGAAGACCCGGCACTACCTGCTGCTGCGGGAGAAGCTGGAGACCACGCAGAGGCCCATCCCGGAAGTGCTGTCCCCGGTCTCCAGCGAGGACTCCGAGTCCCACAGCTCCTCCAGCGCCTCCTCCCCGCTCTCGGCCGAGGGCCGGCCGTCCCCCCTGGAGGTGCCCAGCGAGAGGCAGCGGGAGCTGGCCGTCAAGGCAGGTTTTGCTGCTGGGCAGCCCGGCCTGTCCCCAGCCCCTCAGGGCCCCACGTCACTCCTGGGCGACTCCGGTGACCCAGCCCTGGTGGAGGCTGCTCCGGTCAGAGCCACCAGGAGCTGGGAGCGTGGGGGTCTGCCCTGTCCCCCCTCTCCCACACTGGGAGTCCGGTGCCTTTTACAGCCCCCACCGCGCATCCACCTGCCCTCTCTTGAATACCTGTGCTGCTGGGGAGCTCATCCCTCCACCCAGAGGTGGCCCTCTCTGCCCCTGGCTGTGCTGCAGGGAAGGCTCCCGTGCCGTGGGCCACGCTGCCCCCAGCCTTCACGCCAGGCCCGGGAGGTCCCCCAGCTCCCCCACTGGGGGTTGGAGATGCTGCCACCCTGGCCCGCTGGGCTCGGCCCCGGCCGGCTGCCTGTCTGGGGAGGCGGGTGGAGGAGCCTCGGCTGTGCACGGGCAGAGCCGGGTCCCGGGAGGCCACAGTGCTGACCCCGCGTGCTCTGTCTACAGTGCTTGCGCCTCCTCACGCACACGTTCAACAGAGAGTACACGCACAGCCACGTCTGTGTCAGCGCCAGCGAGAGCAAGGTGAGTGTGGGGTCTGCCCAGGCCCTGGCAGGACCCTGTTGTCTTCCCGCCCTCACCTTGTCTGGCCGGCCCTCAGCCAGACTGGTCAGGGTGTCCCCCGGCCCTGGGGACTCACCCTCGCCCCGCAGCCTCCAGAATCTTCCCCCGCATGACGTCAGGCCCCAAGCTCCCCCTGGCCTTCCATGCCAGCCCCCGTGGACACCACCGGTGCTGGCCCCACAGGGGCGCTGGTGGGAGGTGGCCGCCCAGACCCTGCCCCAGCCCACCCCTCGAGGAGGTGGCAGCCGCCTGCCGAGCAGGGCAGAGCCGGAGTGCTGTGGGGGCCGGCCAGGGGCACGTAGGGGCTGGGCTGGGCCGGGGGTCTTGCGGTGGCCACCTTCGAGCTGAGGCTGCTGGGAGGAGGGGTGGGGGTGCCCCGAAGAGAAGGTAGAGTGTGAGCAAAGGCACGGGAGTCAGCCACTGCAGGGGTCCCACCGCGGGCAGAGACCGCCCCCCACAAAAGGCTGTCTCTCCTCTGCAGCTCTCTGAGATGTCTGTCACCCTGCTGCGGGACCCGTCTATGTCCCCTCTGGGGGCAGCCACGCTCACCCCCTCCTCCACCTGCCCCTCTCTGGTTGAGGGGCGCTACGGTGCCGCGGACCTGAGGTGAGTGTGCTCCGGGCACGAGCTGACCTGAGGCCGTGGCTGTGACTTGGGGGCGCAGAGCACAGAGAACGTGGGTCACCAGCAGCTGAGCGTCTCGGGCTGGCCACACACATTTAGGGACGAGCCTGGAGGGTCGGCCCCCCTCCCCGGGACACACGAGCTGTGGCCCCACCCTCAGAGGATGGCGTCCCGCCCTCTGGCCTCGCGCTGCGCGGGCCTTCCTGGGGCTGGCAGGTGCCCCCAGGCCGCAGCTCCCTCTACTACAAGGGTCCCTGAGGACACTGTGTCACCCTCAGTTTAATTGTGGAGACAGACGCTGCACCTGCTTAGACGGGGCGGAGGTGGAGGCAGGAGAGCCCCGTGGGAGAGGCGTGTGGAGCCCGCACAGGTGGGCACACCCGCCCGACGGCCCCCGGGTCGCAGGAGAACCTCCCTGCCGTGCCCTGCCCATCCCGGAACCGAGGGTGGGCCCTGGAGCTCCAACTGCGGGCACGGCCGGGCACAGCCGCTGCCCCACAGCAGCCTTGGGATGAAGCTCAGGTGGAGACAGCCCCGCCAGGGCCTGCCAGGGGCTGCAACGGCTCCCTCTGCTTCCCAGGACCCCGCAGCCCTGCTCCCGGCCCGCCAGCCCCGAGCCCGAGCTGCTGCCAGAGTCCGACTCCAAGAAGACCCCCTCCCCCATCCGGTCGACGGAGGCTGACAAGGAGCCCCAGCGCCTGCTGGTCCCCGACATTCAGGAGATCCGGGTCAGGTGCGTGGAGGCCCTGCCCAAAACAGCAGCACCACCAGCCAGCTCTGTGCCAGCAAGAGACAGGCGGCCATCTCTGACCCCATACTGGGGGGGACTGGCAGGCTGCCCCTGACCTGTGTGCAGGGGGCAGCTCTGTACCAGGGGGTCAGGGGGTCTCCATGACTCCCTGTAGGGCACAGCTGTGCAGAGGTCAGACAGGGCCGTGACCCACCCACAGGGCACAGCTGTGCAGAGGTCGGGCAGGGCCGTGACCCACCCGCAGGGCACAGCTGTGCAGAGGTCAGGCAGGGCTGTGACCCACCCGCAGGGCACAGCTGTGCAGAGGTCGGGCAGGGCCGTGACCCACCCACAGGGCACAGCTGTGCACTGAGGTCAGGCAGGGCCGTGACCCACCCATAGGGCACAGCTGTGCAGAGGTCAGGCAGGGCCGTGACCCACCCGCAGGGCACAGCTGTGCAGAGGTCAGGCAGGGCCGTGACCCACCCACAGGGCACAGCTGTGCAGAGGTCAGGCAGGGCCGTGACCCACCCGCAGGGGCTGGGACTGAGCCCAGGGAAAGGGCAGGTGGGTGGTCGGGCCAGGTCCAGGTGCGGAACCTGGCAGTCATGGGGTTGATGCAACAGCTCTGGGGCAACCCCAGCTTTTTTCTTTCAGTGTCCCCATGTTGCAGCTAGGGAAACTGAGGCCCGGGGATGGTTGGTGGGTTGGTGGTTCTGGTCTGCGGCCCCCCAGGCGCTGGCCAGGGCGCGCCCGCGTCCGGCGGCCCCGCTGACGGTGAGCCGTGTCTGCCGCAGCCCCATCGTCTCCAAGAAGGGCTACCTGCACTTCCTGGAGCCGCACACGTCGGGCTGGGCCAGGCGCTTCGTGGTGGTGCGGCGCCCCTACGCCTACATGTACAACAGCGACAAGGACAGCGTGGAGCGGTTCGTGCTCAACCTGGCCACCGCCCAGGTGGAGTACAGCGAGGACCAGCAGGCCATGCTCAAGGTGCGGCGGCCGGCTCAGCGCGGGAGGCCTCAGCGGGGCAGGAGGGTGGGGCATAGGGGCTCAGCCTGGGGGTGGCTCCAGTGCCCCCTGGAGGGTCTTGACCCCCTGTGGTGGGGAAGGGCGAGGTGCCACCCACACCGACCACGCCCGGGGCAGGGGCTCCAGAGGAGAGGCCAGGACCAGCGGGCCGGGGGCACACAGCTGACAAGCAGCTGGGCCAGGCTCCCGGGGTAGGGGTGGGGTGGCCCTGGGCCCAGCGGCCCCAGAGGCTTCCGGAAGGAGCCAGCCCGGTGTGGGCAGGGCTGGCAGGGAGCCTGTCCCACTCTGCGTCTGGGGTGGGGTCTTTCCTCCGGCTCGCTCATCCCGGAGGCGGTGCCCGCGGTGTCCTTCCTGCCCGCTCGGGCCCGGCGGAGGGGGACGGGCATGTGCCGCCCGGCCGGGAGGCCTCGCGCCGTCTCACCGCAGCCTCCTTTGCAGACGCCCAACACGTTTGCGGTGTGCACGGAGCACCGCGGCATCCTGCTGCAGGCCAACAGCGACAAGGACATGCACGACTGGCTGTACGCCTTCAACCCGCTCCTGGCCGGCACCATCCGGTACGGGCCGGCCGCGGCATGCGCCTTTGCTCGTAGGGTGCTGACGTCCTTAAGGACGATCGTGCAGGCGTCTGTGTCACTGTTGCCTGTGACGCGACGAATCCCAAGGATGTTAGAAATGCGCGTTGGGAGTCGGGGGTGCCTTGGCGTGGGGCCGCTGTGCACACGCGGGCAGGCCGGGGCGGGGCCATCCCAGTCCTGTGACAGGAAACAGAGACCAGGTCCCTCCCTCTGGGTGGTGAGGGGACCGGAGGGGACACGGGAGGTCCGTGGCGGCCCCTCCCGGCGCCTGCCCGCGAGGGCGTGGTGGACGTGGCCCTGACGGCCGTCCCTCCTGGCTCTCCCGCAGGTCCAAGCTGTCCCGAAGGAGGTCTGCCCAGATGAGGGTCTGACGGAGCCTCCCATGACAGCCAGCGGGCCCGGCCCCCTCGTCCGTCTGTCCTGTCGTCTGCCGCCGGTCCCTCCCCACCAGACAGCTCGTGACCCCGTCTTCCTGGGGGCCGCCTGCTGGGCCGGGACCTGGGCCACATGACCCGTCGTGCTCCCAGCAGAGGCTGCGTGTGTTGTCGTTTCTTCCAAAACGTGCTCTGGGCGGGAGGGGCTGGGAATGCGGGGCAGGCCGGAGGGCACAGGTCATGGGGGTTACGCTGCGTGCTAATATTTTTTTAAGCATAGACAGACTTATTATTAATATACGTTAGTTAGTGATGTCGAAACTGTCCGCTCAGAAATTAACTATAAGACCATGTTCTATTTATAAGTATTTATTTCTAATGGCTCCTCGTAGACCTGTAGGACTCAGAGGGAACCCCCGCCCCGTCTGAGCCCACGTGCGTCCCCCAAGCCTGTGGGGACAGACAGGGCCGGAGCAGCCACCTTCAAAGGCCACAGCAAGGGTGTGTCTGGTTGGCACAGGGGACACCTGCCCAGGCCCTCGTCCCAGGTGGGGGGGTGTCCTGGGGCCTGAAGTCTGAGCAGGACGGAAGATGGTGCGAGTCACTTCTGGGGAGACTGTGTCTCTTCGGGGCAGCCACCTGAGATGAGACTCTCGGAGCGATTCTGGCAGCTTCTCCCAGGACAGGGTGTGGGGTGATGCCACAGACAGCACCGGCAGTTGGGCCTGTCCTGGGCAGGGACCAGGAGGAGAGGGGTCAGGACCCCAGCTGGGCAGTGCAGACCCACCCCAGACTGCTGGGGCCGGCGGCTGGTGTAGGGACAGGCATGGTGGAGAGGCTCGGGCTTCAGGGTGACAGGCTGGGTGCGGAGAGGCTCAGGTGTGGTCTCAGCTGCAGTGGGAAACGGAGCGAGTTCAGGGAGCTCCTGGGAAGAAATTCTGCAATTAACGGGGTTCTTACAAAGACTCCTCCCTGTGTTCCAGGGGAGAGTGTCTGTGGGTCCTGTGGCTGGCGTGTCCTGGTGAGGCAGGGAGGGGCCACGCCCACAGGCCCGTCTCAGTAGCTCAAGGGGAAACCGTAACCGAGCAACAGCGCCCGTCCCTGCCACCGCCCACCAGAGCAGGTCACTCTGGGTCTGGTGCTGGTTTACGTGCCACTGGTTCTGAGGCCCCTCAGCCCAGGCTGGCCCTGTGTGGCACGGATGGGACAGGGGGACACTCCCCATGCAGGGCCTGGGGGAGAGACAGGCACATGTCCGGAGTCAGGGTGAGCATCCTCCGCTCATGCCGAGTGGGAAGGTTCCGGTATGAGGTGGTCCTTTGGGCCAGTTGTGCAGGCCCTTAGCTTTCGCCTCCAGACGGTGGGACGCAGGATAAGTGGGCTGGGGTCCCCACTGGCTGCAGGGTCTTGCCTGCCAGCCGGAACGAGCCCAGACGGAAGTTGGGACTGAGATCACCTTTTTGTACCTGGGCTCAGGTGTGGTGTGTCAGGGGCCACCTTTGCCCACCGCCCTGGTCCCAGGGCCTGGAAGGCCCTCCCAGGTGGCCATGGGGACCTGCCAGTGGGACGCAGGTCTCGGGAGGCCGCAGCTGTGAAGCACAGGACTCGGCAGCTCTCTCTGCAGGTCTCCCAGGTGAGGTTTCGCACCCCAGACTGGAGTTAAACCTGGTCCCAAACCAGGGCCCCCCCACCCCCGACAGGTGCCCTTGGGCTGTGGCGGAGACGCAGAGTCGTGGTGACACACGGTGTCTTGGGCAAGCACTGCTGTGGTGGTCAGGCCCCCCCTTGAGGCAGGGAGGGGAGGCGGGATGGAGGAGTTGGCCCCCAAGGCCCGGCAGGCAGAGAGGAGGCGCAGGCCCGCCGCGGCCCAGCAGGTCAGCCAGCCTGAAGCCGCAGCGCGGAAGGGTCCAAGGCTCCCACCATGCCGCAGGGGTCCCAGGCCAGCCAACCTGCGGGGCACCTGCGGCTTGTGGGGGGCGGAAGGAAGGGGCCTGGGCGTCACCCTAAATTCAGAAGCCTCCACTGCCACGGAGGCTCCGGGGACGTCTCCTTTTGGTCTGCTGCCATCTGGCACCGCTTGGAGCCAGGCTGGGCTACCTGGTCATGGGTCAGAAACCCAGAGGGGGTAGTGGGGGAAATCATCTAGGAGTTGGGGGACCTGGTTTCCTCAGCGCCCCCTGCCCGACGCGACCTGCGTCTGTGAGCTGAGGACAAGTCGCCGAACGCCCCGGGGTGCGAGGGGGGCTCCCACCGGGCGCAGCTGCAGAGGGCGAGGCGGACCTGGGAGCCATCGCTGTCCCACGGTGTGATGTGAACGCTTGGCCCTGCCCGGGCTGTGGCCCCACTGGCGTCGGGGGTGGCCACGCGGGAGGAGGGGTGCGGGCTCCAGGCAGGACAGTCTTCGGCTTTGGCAAGACGGTGCTGAGGGTGGCAAGTCCCAGGCCTCCACGCGGAGCGGTTGCTCGGACGATGCCAGCGTTTGGGTCACTGACCACGCAGGCACACACGCACACGTCCCCAGCATGGCTGCGGTGAGGTGGCTTCCCTGACAGCCCTGGCCCCAGAGTCCCAGCACCTCGGGGTCCCCGGATGCAGCTGATGTTACAGGTGTGCTGCGTTGCGGCGCTGGTCCTCTGCCGGCGTCACCTGGCATGGGGACCCCAGAAGGCCCTCTCCCTTCTCCCTGGGGCCACGCGGTCCCCCAGTGGACAGCAGCTGTGGCCGACCCGAGTTTCTCCAAGGGCCTGTGTTCTGTGCCCGTGCCCGGGCTCCCCTGTGGCTTGGAGGTGGCACCCCCGGCTTGTACATATGTGACTGCTGTGGCCCCCAGACCCTGTGTCATGACCACCACCCCCACGTAGCGACCGCAGTCCTGCCGTCTCCCACCCGAGTGTTAGCTGTAGGCTCCTGTACTGTTCGTGTGCACTTACGGCTCTGTCCAATCCAGAAATAAACGTGGCTCTTACGCAACTCACGCCCGGGCCTCGGCGGTGGCTTTATTTGTGCGTCTGGTCTGTTGGGTGGGACTGGGATGGGGCACAGGTGCGTCTCCCCAGCACATCGAGAGACGGTGCCCTGGTCCCCGGTGACAAGGGGGGGCTGGCTCTCAGGGATGGGGAGGTGCCAGGGAGAACTTCGAGGGGCACCGGCCCTGGAGCCCCCAGCTGCTTCCTGTAGTCCCGGCTGCCCCTGTCTGAACCTGCCCCAGGTCCCCTCTCCGGGGACGCGATTGGCACCACCCTCAGGCCAGGCCGCTGCGCCCACCCAGGCAGCCGCTGGGGCTGTTCCCTTCAGATCCCCGGCCCAGGGGTCTGCACCTGCCCCCAGGTACTAGTGCGATTGCACCTGAGGGCCCTGGTCCTGCCCGGGGCCGTGGCGGGAGTTTGGGGGCCGCCGAGGCACTGATGGCTGAGAGGAGGATGGGCCGACAGTCACACACTTTGGGGGGCTCTGGGCAGGGCCTCCAGTGCTTAGGAGCCCCCAGGCCCTCCTGAGGTGAGCGATTTTATGCCAACAGATGACAGCTGCCACCTCCAGGACACCCGGAGAGAGGGTGTGGCCTGCAAGGTGGCCCCAGCTCCCCGGACATGGCCTTCAGGGACACATGTGGTGCCACCCTCTGGCTGCAGGTGGGACTGCAGCAGCCTCCGCACCTGCTGGGGGTGGGGGTGGAGTCCCTCAGACCAGAGCTCAGGTCTGGGTGGGATGTGGGTGTCCGAGTCCTGGGCTGGGCGCCCGCCAGGTCCCAGTGAGGGGGGGTGGGGGGCGGGGAAGGCAGCAGGGCTGAGCTCCTCCCCCCGCACCCTGAGCTGTGGACACGGCCCCACCCTGGCCTCTGGCCCAGAGCTTACCTGGGTTTAGCCAGCCAGTGCTGTCACCCCAGTGGGATGGGGAGTCTGGCTGGGTCCTGTCCAGGTGTCCCCAAGGCCAGGGTTCTGCTCCCCAGAGACGTGACACGATCCAGTGGACATGTGACCCTCGGGACAGCCACACCGGGGCTTAGGCTGTTCCCCGGCTGGGGAGCCCGCGTCAGGATCACCAGGAGTTCACAGCACAGGCTGGGTGGGGTAGACCAGGGCCGGGGGGAGGATTCCGGAACCGTCTCGGGGCCAGGATCTCAGATCCAGCGACCTGCTGCTCAGGGAGCCTCCCCAGGCCCCGGCCTCGGCGTCCAGACTCCTGCTCGCAGCTGACGCCAATACACCACGGGGGGTATTTTCCTTTATTTTTTAATTAACTGGCCTAGGAAACAAAAAGTCTGGGTTGCACCCAGGTAATTTCCTGTGTTTCATGTTGTCTTTGTTAGGTTTTTTTATTACGTAGGAAAACTGAGTTTTAAAGGGCTCAAGTTTTCCACATTGTGCAGATTTCTATCTTGCTCTTGACTGTCTCTGGCTGTATGAACAGCTGCCGTTCAGCAGTGACCTGGGATCCTGCTGGATCAAGTACTTTGACTCTCCTCACGTTTGGCAGGTTTTCCCAGGATCAAAATCCTGAATTCGGTCTTTTTGATCTTGCAGAGATATTAGGTGATTAGGCTTATTTCATAAATCATATGGGAAGCCTTGTCAAATAAGAAATGGTGTTTAACTTTCTTTAAGTTATATTTGTGTAAATGTGTTATGAAAATTTGTTCCAAAATTACATGCGATACTTAAAATTATGATATATCATATGTGTTATCAGTTATGATTATGATTATGTTAAATGGTTGTATGCCACAGAAATATAGACATTTCCTTGTCAATTGTAAATTCTCATCAGATTTTTTTTTGGGGGGGCGGGGGACAGAGTCTTGCTTCATCACCCAGGCTAGAGTGCAGTGGTGTCATCATAGCTCTCAGCAACCTCAAACTCCTGGGCTCAAGTGATCCTCCTGCCTCAGCCTCCCAAGTAGCTGGGACTCCAGGCACACACTGCCATGCCTGGCTAAGTTTTCTGTTTTTAGTAGAGATGGGGTCTCACTCTTGCTCAGGCTGGTCTCCAACTCCTGGGCTCAAGTGATCCTCCCATCTTGGCCTCCCAGAGTGCTGGGATTACAGGTGTGAACCACCACGCCTGGCCCTCATCAGATTTTTGAACATGGCTGTTCTAGGTTTTTGTTTCCACAATTATTGTCTTAAATTCTTCAATTTAAAACAGTTTGCAATCGGCTACGGTCCAAAATTGCTAATCAAGATCGAGCAAAACAAAATTAATTACATGAAATTAAGCAATTGATAAAGTTCTTAATGACTCTTATTTAAAACATTGTTGGTTCTTTACTTAAATGTTTAGTTTTCCACATTCGAGGAAATTTTATTTCATAAGCTGTCCCCAGTTGCAATAATTTGGTAAAGTGTCCTTTTGTGAACAAAGATGGATGCATTTGCTTTCTCTCCCGACTTGATTCCTCCAAACCTCCAGAAGCTATTTGTGAGTATCCTTATTTTTATTTATGTAAGTTTGATAAAAATCTGCTCTCTCTTTATAAACAGGGTACAATTGGAAACAGTGGTTATATACGACTGACATGTCATATTTAAGAATGTGCACAGAAATGCCGGGCTTCAGGAATTCCCAGCCTTACAGCGAATAAGTAAAAACTGCCACATGCAGGCTGGCCCCCGAAGCTCAGGACTGTAAATAAAATCTCAAGCTGCCTTGGTTTGTCTTCCTAGTCTCAAGATCTTCTAAAATCTGAAATTTCCTATATGATCAGTGTGGACAGGAAAAGTTATGCTTCTAAGGAAAGCTAAAGTACACTTGTTATTAGATTTGTTGACTTAAAATCATGAGATCTATAAATTTGAAGAGGAGAACTTTATTCCTTATAAAGGGTGGGAACCGCAGGCTGCGCTGTGGAGCCTCCGGCTGAAGCTGAGGGAGGTGGGGCAGGAGTTTCATGCTAAATGTGTTGGCTAGATATACATATTCAACAGGTTATAGGAGAAGCTATGAATATTCGTGAAGGGGTTCATGCACATGCATAATAAGCAAACATATATATTACAGATGCCCATTTCACTTTGGGGTAGAAACTTAACATAAAATGCAGTAAAGTTAGGCTCGAGATGTCAAAGCAAAGGACACAAAGGTGCTCTGTGCACAGCTTCTGTAAGCTGGCCAGAACCAGTCCGTGGTGCGTGGTCATTTATCCGGAAGGAATGCCATGTAAACTGGCCAGTTGTCATGTCTAAAATCAATACAAAATAAACTGGAAGTAATAAGTCATTAGCAAAAAAACACAAAGCAAGAAATGCGCATTAAAATGAGGTATAACATAACCACATTTATTTAAGAATGTATTCCGGTATCAAACGGCAAATGTCAACAATGCTAAAACTGCAATCACTTTATTTTTGCACCAACCTAATAATAGTGGCGGAAAGGTTTTGAATCATATCCCTATTGAAAAAAACTCAGCACCTGGAAATAATATTCCTAGGATGCTTTGACCTACAATATCCTGCTAGTATAGATAGGATATAGATAGTATATAGATAGGATATATCTTTTTTTTTTTTTTTTTTTTTACAGAGTCTAGCTCTTTTGCCTTGGCTAGAGTGCCATGGAATCAGCCTAGCTCACAGCAACCTCAAACTCCTGGGCTCAAGCGATCCTCCTGCCTCAGCCTCCCGAGTAGCTGGGACTACAGGCATGCGCCACCATGCCCGGCTAATTTTTTCTATATAATTTTAGTTGTCCAGATAATTTCTATTTTTTTTTTAGTAGAGACGGGGGTCTTGCTCTTGCTCAGGCTGGTCTCGAACTCCTGACCTCGAGCGATCCACCCGCCTCGGCCTCCCAGAGTGCTAGGATTACAGGCGTGAGCCGCCGCGCCGGGCCAGGATATATCCTTTATATCGTATCTATATAACCTGCTAGTATAGACCTTTCAGTTTTACAACAAAGAGAGAAAGGGAGTCTTCAGCATGCTTTGTAAGGACAAGGGGGTTACAAAGTGTCCCAGCAAGCACGGACCCCTACGTGTGAGCTATCGAGGCAACGGTGCGCCCTGTGCTGGCAGATCAGACCCTGTGCCACATAGAAACACACAGCGGGGGCGGGGGGAGCACACAAGTGACATTCTTGAGGCTGTCTGGTCATTAAAGAGTCGTTCACGGAAGTGCTGACAGAGCAGAATTGGATCACGCGTCATTTCCTTTGCAGCTTTTCAGAATCCAGTCACGTGACGCTTTAGCTGTAAGTATTGTTGACACAGTAGGGACACATTTTTAACTTTATCTGATCTAAACGATATTCGTCTGCCCAGTAGTTCATAGATCGAGGCGGTCCCGTGGTATACGACGAGTTTCCAACATCAACACAGTGCAGATTGAAACAGTGGTGATGTGGGTCTTGAAGCAGTTGGACTCAGAAAGTCAACAAGGAAAAAGGTCGGTCTAGGTAAGTGGTGACATTAGGGACATCCGAGAAGTCAGCGACAGCTGTCCCAGTGGAACCTATTTATCACGAATGGATCTGGCAGCTGTTGGCAAACTCAGCATCTGCTGGTTTTCCCCCAGTGGTCACACTTGGGGACAGCTTAAGCACAGTATGACCACGCCGTTCTCCGCACTGGGACAGAGGACAGTCATACAAAGGGGGGTGTTCAAGGCTCAGAGCAGGACTCTCCTCTAACACGGGACCCTGCTGGGGTGTAACGAGGGCACGTGAGCCACGGCACAGACCACACGTTGCACACATGTGTTTGGCACGACGGCCGCGGGACCAATGGAGGATATTAATTAAGGAGAGATCTTCCGGCATCAGGCACTTTTCCTCGAACGCTTTCTGCAAAGGCAGTAATTATGTCAGTGAAATTTATAATTTTACCAACTTCCTCTTCCCTCAATCTAATCGGAAGTGACATGCGTCAATCTTGGCAAATGCAAGATTGCACATCATTTCTGACAGTTTTTCATGTTGAAAAGGACCTTCCTGCAGCTGCAACCGTTACTAGAGCTGCTGAGAGCACTTCACAGGCTGCGAGGACGGACACATTTCCGACAAGTTGCTGGGAAACATAAATTTCAGCACATCCTGAGCTCATGATTCTTGCAAAGCATTCTCCTAAAATGATTACGCTCTTCAAACAAACCGGTTTTGTGTAGGTTTGACCACAGTTTTAAATGCAAAGTTAATGCTTCCTCCATTTCCTGTGAGGTGTGGAGATCGGAGATAATTTGAGAAACCGAAGTGAGTTCATGATTTGCATAAAACTTAACACTCGTGTGAATCCTCTCCGTGTCTTCAGCGGTAAGGAAAAGCTGACTTTGACGTTGTCTTCCACGGCAACATTTGGTTCTTCCAAAGTTTCACACTGTCAGATGGGGGGATCCTTAAATTTGTGTTGCAAAGTGTGTAGATTCTGCTTTGCAATGTTGAGGTTTTTAAAAGCAGATTCCAAGCTTGAGTAACTCCAACAACTTCTTGGTGTACTTTATCACCACGTCCCGTGTGCTCATTTACTGACACAATTGACATTTCCTGTCCTGGGAAAATGTGTGCAGGTGCTGGAGGGACGGCTGCGGGGACAGGTGCCACAGCCTGCCACCTCGGCGGTGCTGTGCCTGGGGAAGCCCCCCTTCTTCCTCTGGCCATACCCTCTGCTGCCCGCCAGGACCACCCAGGCCGGCCCCGCCCCCACACAGCCCCTCACCTGGAAGCCACACAGGGCGGCTCTTTCGGGGACCTGGGCTCCCTGTTGCCCCTCCCCAGTGCTCTCACCAGGGGGCTCCAGACAGCAGCCTCCCTGCCTGGCGGGTGGGGCAGGGCCAGGGAGGGAGATCCTCTCCGCTCACCAGAAGTGGCTGCAGGAAGACACCCCTCCCCTGCACCCCCAGGGAGAAGCCCGACGGGACCTTGACCTGCTTTCTCCTCCAGTTCTGCCCCCACCGCAGAGCAGCTGGGCCCAAGGACAGGGCGGAGGCTCGGGCGGGAGCCCCGGCCATCCTCCTGCTCTGTGCATGGGGCTCTGGAAACCGCAGGTGAGGGGGCTTTCTCTTGTTGGGGTGGAAGGTTCCAGATCAGCTGTGGTCTACGGGGAGAAAATGGCTGGCGGCTTCTCCCAGCCTGGCCTGGCGCCCCCGTCCTGCAGCCCAGGCCCTACCATCGACCAGGGTTCGCCCGGTTTGGGGGCCACTGGGCCACTGTCCAGAGGTCGGGGAACTTGGTGGACGTGGGGGTTGGGTGCCCCGTGCCCCGACACACGCCTACAGCCCCGGGCTCCACCGCCACCCACAGCGTCCCCAGCGGGTCTCAGCTGTCCCAGCCGCTCAGACCTCCCTGGGCTGCGTCGCGTCGGGCAGCCTGGCGCCACCCGTGCCAGTGCCCCAGGGCCAGGTTCCCTCTCCCCGGGCTTTTCGTCTGTCCTCCAGGTCTCACTTTTTACTCCAATTCTGTAAATAAGGGGCAGGAAGGAGCCTGTGGCAGCTGGAGGCGGCTCAGACCAGCCGGGCTGTTTCCCCTCACTCCTACCTGCCCTTCTAGAAGCCTCTGTCAGGCCAGGGACAGGCAGGTTTGAGGACTGGTTTATTGACAAATTGTTTCTGGGGAGGGAGGCCGGGGTCCCCCTTTAGCTCCGGGAGGTCCCAGGTGGGAGTCCCAGGAGGTCCCTCTTGGGGGCCACACCCGGCTGGGTGCCAGCTGGGGCCCCGGCGCTGCGGCCCCACCCCTCTGCGCCCAGAACCCAGGAGTCGGGGACCCTAACTGCCCAGGCCACGGGCAGGGGCAGGTCGCCGAGGCAGCAGGCTGTCCTACGTTTGATGTCACGGCCTTGAGGATTTTGCCTGCGGCGTGGTGGCCACACTCGCAGCCGCCTGGACGGGACCTGCCACGGAACCACAAGCCACCGCTCTAGCTCCTGACGGCAGCCCCTGAGCCCACACACAGCCGGGGACAGTCACTGCTGCCCCCGCCAAACCCTCCGAGGCCCACACTGTCCCCCTCCGAGGACAGCAGGCCAGGGAGGCGACGAGACCTGCTGGGGCACCTGGACGCCCCCACCCAGGGAGCCGGCTCCTCCCGCACCTGCTCCAGCGACAGCCCGGCTGTGGCTTGGTTGCCGTGGCGAGTGGCATGAACACACTCCTCTCACTCATGGTTTCCTGACACTGACCGCAAGGACAGGAAGGGGTCCTGTAGAGTGTCAACCACCAGGCGGACGGACGAGAGGCTGACAAGCGGGGGAACGGCCAACGCGCGGCAGGACTCAGGGAGCCGCTCCGCACACGGCGACGGGGAGAGCCAGGAACAGCCGTTTCTTCTGCAGACCCCAGGCCCCTCCTCCCCCCGTAAGTGGCCACCCTCGGGGGACGGATTGCACAGCTGCGTGAGACGCGCTCAGAGTCCCAAAGGCCCACCCCACAGACACAGCCGGTGACAGCCCTCCCCGACCACTGCGGGGAGAAGGGCCATTCTCCGGAGAGGTGTCTGGACCCGGGCAGCAGCTGCACCCCGAGAGTGGGCTGTCCTGAACAGGGATGGGGCGGCACGTGCACACGGGATGCTGAGCACCCAGCCTCTTCCCACTCGGCTTCCAGAAGTTTCTAAATGCACCCTGGACTTCCCCACGGCAGATCAGAGTTAGTTAGAGGTTGACTAGGGTATTTCTACCAAATCGTGTCCTTCCCAGAACCTCAGAATGGGACCGTATTGGAAACAGGGGCTTCGTAGATGTGATTAGTTAGGAGGGGGTCACGCGGGAGCAGAGCACCCTAACTCCCGTGACTAGTGTCCCCGGCAGGAGAGGGGAACAGACAGACACAGACACAAGAGGGGGCGGTCGAGGGCGACGGGCGAGGTCGGGGCACTGTGTCCACAAGGCCGGCAGGTCAGGGACCGCCGGGCGGCCAGAGGCCAGGAAGACGCAGGGAGGCTCCTCCCCGGACCCTCGGAGAAAGCCTGGCCCCGCCCGGATCTGACTTCCGGCCTCCAGAGCTGTGCGAGAATAAATTCCTGTTGTGTTAAGCCTCTCAGTTTGTGGTGCTTTGTCATGGTCGCCCCAGAAACTACTCCGGCCGCCCTGGAGTGGGGCCTTCAAAACTCCGTAGGAAATTCATCTCCAGCCCAGAGTCCAATCTGTGGCCAAAGCCACAACCAAGGGCAGGTCAGAACCAAGACATTTTGTTTCAGACACAGGAGGTCTGAGATTTAAGTGCCAGGGACCCTTTCCCATGAGGCCACTGCCAGACGTGCTCCACCAAGAAGAAGAAATAAACCAAAGGGGCCAAAGACACGGAGGACAGAAACAACTGCGGCCAGGAGGGAGGTGCCGGTCAGTCCCGGGTGAGAGACGGCGCCACGGGGACTGGTGCTGCAGCTACACCTGGAGACCAGGGAGGACCTGGGTGTTGAATTAATGAAAGCCCCTGGAACCCGAGCTAGAGAGGAGCCAGGCCCAGCGCCACCCACAGGGCTGACGGCTGTGCAGAACAGGACAGCCCAGCCGTGCCCAGGGCTCCACCGGGGCTGGCACTGAAGCCGCCTTGGAGCCGATCAGAAGGCGGAGATGAGCCCACCCCACGGGGCGGGTCAGGTGGGGTGTAGAGGGTGTCAGCTCCCACCTTCCCTGAGGCCACGGTCAACGCCTGGCGGAAGAGTCGCGGAGCAGCCCGGGGGGGCCCAGCGGGTGGAGACGACGTAAGTACGTACGGATCGCGGCTGACAGCGCAGGGCGCAGGGCTGCCTCCAGGAGGGCCTCGGGCACAGAGGGGGGACTCCCGCTTTCTCAGTGCCTGTCCTGGGACTATGGGCTCGTGAGACTGTGACAAAACAAGAACTAGGTAAGGGCGACGTGCTGGTCACCATTCCAGGGCCAGGTCTACATGGGAGACCTCTGGCTTCCGTCTCTCCTCCCTGGGACGGGCTGCGGCTCTCCCCGAGGGCTCCCCAGTGTAGACCTAGCAGAAGGGGGAGGCAGCTTCCGGACTCCCACCCAGCCCCAGTCACCCACCCGGTGAGGCGTGGAGACCGAGGCAGGGCCAGGGGCTTGAGACCAGGTGCAGGAAGAGGCCTGCCCTCCCCTGGGGCCTCGGACCGCAGGCCCAAGCATGGCTCCATGACCCCCGCTGCGACCCTGGCCCAGGGCCTTCCCTACGGCTCCTCTGGGCAGCTCCACCGTGCAGGGCCGGAGGGGCAGCCACGGCAGGGTGAGCTGAGGGGTCCCCTCTGTGATTCAGGGAGTCACAGGCTGCTTGACAGGACCCCCAGGGCTGGGCCACCCCACGACCTCAGCCCAGTGAGGGTGGGGTGATCCCCGTGTGGTCTAAGTGCAGCCCCCTGTGCAGGACCCGTGCCCAGGACAGCGAGCCCACGCTGCAGGGGCCAAGCCCGCCTGCCACCCAGCACCCCTCCCAGGGTGGCTTTTCTCCTGCCCACCCACCCATACCCGCTTCTGCCCACCCCGCGGAGGAGTCCCCCCAGGAGACGGACCTGCCCCCTCCCCAGGGAGAGCTCGGGGCACCAGCAGCCGAGGCCCCCCTTGCTCTTACCTGGCAGAGGGCCCAGCCAGTACACCTGGGCACATTCTAGCACCGTGTGCCCCGAGCAGCGGAAGGTGACAGCGACGGCCAGGGCAGGGTTGAAGAAGGCAGACGTGACGGGCCCGGCTGTGGGCAGAGCACACGCAGCCCTCGTCCCGGCCCTGCCTGCAGCCGACTCCCCGGGCCGGGGCTGGAGCCTCCCTCTAGAGTCCACGCCGAGAGCCCCACTGTGCGCAGGCCCAGGCGCGGCTGCCAGAAGCTTCTCTCCAACCTGAGCCTTCCCTCCTGCAGGCAAGATGGGGCTCTTCGATCTGGCTTCTCTTCTGTCCTCTGCACTCAAACCTTCTGTTCGATTTGATCCGCTTGTTTTGACACAAAAGCATAAAAGATGGTCCATGAGGGATTTCGGCCCATTGTCCAACGTGACGAGAAATGAATCCAGCTGGAGAAGAGACAGTGCGTAGCC
Source organism: Eulemur rufifrons (assembly GCF_041146395.1). Classification (NCBI taxonomy): domain Eukaryota; kingdom Metazoa; phylum Chordata; class Mammalia; order Primates; family Lemuridae; genus Eulemur; species Eulemur rufifrons. The sequence continues at coordinate 1,208,916 of NC_090983.1, forward strand.
CAGTCACTCAGGGAGGGGCCCCGTCTCCCCAGACCCGAGAGAGTGTGGGGCCAGGCGGGGTTACGGAAAGATACCTTTTCTTTTCTTTTTTATGGGCTCATAGTTATACTCCGACCGGTCTGTAAAAGGCGGTTGGATCAAATTGTTTTTGACAGAGCTGGAACTGGTCCCCGTGGCCAGACTTTGTTGTCCCGACAGGTAATGTAACGAGAACTACAGACCAAAGTTTTGGGCAAAGCAGCTTTCGTGGCAGTTTGAGGTTTTCTTTTAAAAAAAAGGCCTCTTAAGCCTTTTCTTCTTCAGTTTTAAGTGATTTTTAATGTTCACATTGTTGCTAGAAGTGGCTGTTCCAATTGACCTTGAACTCATGATAACACAGACAGTGACCTTCGTCTCAATACCCGCCACCCGGCAGCCACAGTCCACAGGCAGAGACAGCTCACAAGCTCTGCGTCCCAGCTCTGCGCCGGCAGACTGACCACGCGGGCCCTGACCTTTTCGTGATGCGATTTGCCCATCGGTTTAAACATGGGCACCGGAGCAGAGCAGAACACGTGGAGACCAGCTGGGGCCCTGGAACACCTGGCATCTCCTTAAACCTTCTCACAGACGGTACATTTAAATGCCACATACTAACATAGATAAACACTCACTACAAAGAGAAATCTAAGAGGTTTTAAACACAAGCCGGGGAAACACCACATCAGACAAAGCAAAACTCAAAGCAGACAGAGTGTTAATACTTCCAGACGAATCTCTACAGAGGCAGACCAGAGAGAAGTTTCTGAGAATCTTCTCTCAAACCAACCATTGCCGCAAACGGCCTGTCCTAGGTCCAAACGCACACCAGCCAAACGGCAGGGACGGGACTCGCGGTGTGCACACCGGTCGCGACCTGTCCTAGGTCCAAACGCACACCAGCCAAACGGCAGGGACGGGACTCGCGGTGTGCACCCCGGCTGCGAAGCACGCAGTCGAACGGGCCACTCACATCCGGGGTGGAATTCTGATTGCCCAGAGTGTCACACGCCGGGCGGCCGGCAGTTGACAAATACGCCTGCCGGTGCCAGATGCCAACGGCTGAGGTCCTGCTCTGCCCAGTGCTTGAGGCTTTTAACCCAAATGGATTTTCTCCGAAACTCCCTAAATGGACAGAGAGTTTTAGGTCCTGCTCTCCCAAACGGCTGAGGCTCGCAGCCCAAACGGGAACTCCAGAGGACCCCAGATGGAGAGAGGAGCCTCCGTGGCGCGGTACCTCACACAGCACTCACCTGTCCCCACGCAGATGCCCAAATCCAAAGGCCAAAGGTCGGTTCCTCCCTGCCAGTCAGGGATGCGTCTGGGGCTGGCGACAGCGAAGCCCGCGGGAGAAACCAAAACCAGCCCCGGGCGGGACCCAGCGGGCGCCGCTAGGGAGGCCCTGAAGTCTCTCCCCAATCCACGGCCACCAAGCCTCGAGCCACAGATCGCGGACGACGCCCGGACTGCCGGCGGTTCGGTGGGTTCGGTGCCGCTGCCGTGCAGAAAGCCAGTTACCGGGACCACGAGGACGGCCAGGAAGGAAGGATTTATTGCAGGGGACGCACCGGCCCGGAGGAGGGAGGCATCAGGTGGAAACCGTCTCGAATCCACCTCCTCCACCAGCAGCGCCAGGTTTTCCTGGACGCGAACTAAATGGCGCTGCGTGCGTGGGCGGAGAGCTGTGCGCACGCGCGGTGGGGATCACGCAGCGCACGCGTCCCGTGATGGGACAGCGGCGCGCGCGTCCCTCCCGGGGCGGGGTTTCAGCGTCGCCACGGGCCGGGGTGATCTTGGCCTCTCTGTCGGCTGTGCGCAGGCGCAGCGGGTCCCGGCCGGGCTGCGCGGGGTGTCGCTTATCTCGTCCTCTCGGGACAAGCAGGTGGGCGACGCTCCGCAGGGGGCTCTGCCGTTCCCGGGACAGAAACTCGGGGAAGGCGTCGGCGCCGCGCACGGGAGCACCGGTCTGGTCGGCCGGGAAACTTAGGAAACATAAGAGGACTACACAAATAATAAAAAAAAACCTATAAAAGATGTTTTCTTGCGTCTGGCGCTGGTCACACCGCCTGGCGAAGCACAGGCCTGAAGAACCCCACGGATGGCCGCGCGGAACAAGGCCCTCTCGGGCTTCCTCCACCTATAATTGGGGGACACTGCGGCTGCCCCACGAGGGGGCGAGGCGGCTCTTCGGGAAGAGGGCGCGGCACCGTGTCCGGCGCCGGACGGAGCCCAGGGCCCGCCCACGGGGCTCGCGGGGACGTGGGCTGCAGCCGGGTGGGCTGAGCGCGCTGAGGTGGGGCCGGAGCCCCGAGCCGCGCAGGCTCCACCCGGACAGGGAGGATCTGGCCCCTGCGGGACGACGACACAGGGGCCTCCCCGAACCCTCTGGGTCTCACTGGAACCAGGTTTGTCGCAGCCGCAGGAAGTCGCCTCTGGTGGCCTGGTGATTGGAGGCTGAGAAGCTCCGACCCGGTGCTGCCTCCCGGGCCCCCGGGGACCCCGAGATCTGCCTCCCGGGCCCGGGGTCCACTTCTCGCTCTGCCCGGCCCAGAGACACGGCGGCAGCGCAGCCCTAGGCGGCCAGCCAGGTTGGGGCCTGGCGGGAGGACTCTGTAGTTCAAGTGCCGGCTTTAATTTCACTTAATACTGGACTTACCTGCAGGTTTCCACCCAGCAGGCCAAACTCCTGGGCAGGTGGGTCTCTCCTATGAGGAGAGCGATTGTGCTAAATGGCGTGATTTGAGGGGTGCCGGCAAAGCCCCCTCCTGCCTTTGTAACTCCCCGGGAGCTGCCACGTGCCACTATCCCGGCCTGAGTGCCTGTGCAGTCCCCAAAAGCTTCCAGAGTTGGGAAAAACAGATGTCATACAGAATATTAGGGGTCAAATGTCACAGGGCTTCCCAACAACACCGTCAGCGTCTGTTTGGAGATTCTGTGTCAAACCCACCCCTCCAACCAGAGGCAGCCTGGTGCTGGGCAGTTCTCTGGGCCCTCCCGGTCCTGGGCCTGTCCCCAGCAGCCACCAGACCTGTCTGTTCATCGGTGGCTGCAGAGGCCGAGACTTCCTGGGCGGCACCTCACCCGGCTGGAGGCCAGCCACTCCCCTGGCTGCTCCCGAGGGGCCGTGCCGCCGAGCCCTGGCCAACCGCTCTGCCCTCAGGCCCTCCCAGGGCGACTGTGGGCGCCCAGCGGGACAGTGTCTCCGACCAGGTGAGACACCCAGGTGCTCTCCCAGCAGGGGGAGGGGCCTGTGTGCTCCCCACGTCCTGACCCGTGCTCTGCTGACGCAGCCACAGGATGCGTCGCCTTCTCCTCCAGGTGCCTGTCCCTGTTGATTAACGGTGACTCTGCTGGTGATGACCGTGCCGGGCTGCCCTGAGCCCTCTGGGGGTCTGTGCCTGGTCTCACGCGAGGGAGTGGGGCGGGCAGAGCACGTGAGCCGAAGTCAGGCCGGACGGTTAGTTCCCGGGAGCTGACAGCATCTGTGCTTCGCCTCCACCTCCCCTCGGTGTTCCTGGGGCTTTTGCAAAAGTCCAGCTGCCCCCGCCATGCTGGGAGCCGGGAAGGGCAGGAGGGAGAGGGAATGTGTGTGCCTGCCCCCGCCGTGGACGCAGAGCCCCCTGCCGAGGCTCTGTGTACCCCTCGGGGCCCGTGGGTGCTTGGAGAGGGCTCCTCTGCCGCTGCCAGCAGCCCGCACAGCGGGAGACCCTGCGGAGACCCCAGAGAGCCACCTCTGCCCCTCCTGCTGCTCTGGTCTCCTGCCCGTGAAGGCAGCCCGAGGGGCACAGGTGGGGGCAGGGCTCAGCTCAGTTCACCCGCTGCGCCTCGCACACCTGGCTGCTCCCTGTGCCTGTGCGCCCAGACGGAGCCTCAGAATCCTCCTTAACACAGGGCTCTTGGAAGCTACTACCACCTGGCCAGTTAACCTTCTTGCCATCGCTGGTCTACACTGGCTGTGTGGGTGCCCCACTCCTCAGTCCCCAGCACTGGGTAGGACCAGGCCCAGTTCTGCCTGTGTCTCTGGGCCCCCAAATCTGGTCCAGCTCAGCTTCTCAGCCTGGCAGGAATCCCACATGAGGGTAAGAGTCGTCACGTGGACTCCTCTGTCCCTCGGGAGGTGAAGATTGTGTAGGGCCGGTGGGGGAGGCAGGGACGGAGGGGGACAAAGCTGGGGAGGGGGCATTGGTGAGAGCGGGGAAGAGCTTCCAGAGTGGGAGGGCACAGGGTCTGGAGGACCAGGGCGTGTGCAAGGGTCCTGGGGAAGCACCAGATGGGGGTGGGAGCCAGTCTCGGGGCTGGGACCTGTTCAAAGGGAAGCTGGCCCGTGCCTGTTCCTGAGGACATGGAGGGTCTCTCAGCCAGGGGTGGGGGCAGGGTGAAGAGAGGAGAGGGGCATCTCCACGTGGCGTTTACCCCACCCCTGCTCCACTAGGCACTGCTGATCACCTGCCCCACTTGCTGCAGACAAGGGGCTCGAGGACAGTCGCTCATGGGCAGAGTAGCAGAGGGCTTGGGCGCCTGAGGAGGGGACACAGGCAGGGGACCCCCATGAGGAGGCCTTCCAGGCAGAGAGCAGCCTGAAGGGTGGGGTGGAGGCAGCCCCTCAGGGGCAGGTGGCGCCAGGCCCGGTCCGTAGGCGGGTGACGTGTCCCGTGCTGCAGGGGACGCACAAGCGGGGGGCCTGGGGTCCGGCTGAGTTTTCCCTCCGTGCTGCAGGCGGTGGGTGGGCGGGGCAGGGAGCAGGTGCGGGTGGCCGGGCGGCCAGTGCCAGGTGCCTATGCGGTGGTGGGCGGGCCCAGGACCAGCCGTGGGAAGGATTCAGGCTCAGCCTGGCCATGGTGTTTCTGGACTTTGCTCCCTGATGGTCATCAGAGCCCTGGAAAGATCTGGCCCAGCCAAGGGGCAGGGGCTCTGGGGACAGAGGATGGGACACAGAGGGAGGACCCCAGGGCTGCTGCATCCCTGCCCCTCCCCAAATGCACCCAGCTCCCCGAGCTGGTTCTGTGGATGCCCCTGTCCAGGAAGCCACCGGCGGCCCGGGACTCAGAGGCAGGATGTTTTAGCTGGCCCGGTGGGGGCCTGGCGGAGGGGGGCGGTGGGGGACTCCAGAGCCCGTGGGTCGCAGGCACCGGACCAAGCTGTCTGTCACCCCACAGGCAGGCACCAAGCAGACCACAAGCAGGACCACAAGTCACATGACTTGCAGGCCCAGACCAATGGAGAACGTGAGGCCTTTCCAAGATCAAGAAGCTCAGGACAGCAAGGAATTAAAGCAAGGAGGGGCCTCCTGAGCCTGGTCCCCTTCAGCCTGGATCCCCCTGAGCCTGGACCCCCCTGAGCCTGGACCCCCCTGAGCCTGTATCACCTGAACTTGGACCCTTCTTAACTTGGGGCCCTGTGCAATGTGTCAGCCTCGTCTGGGAGGCCAGCCCTGGTGGAACACAGCTGCTGTCTGCTGCAATCTGCAGAAGGGACAACAGGGTAGGGGTGGTGCCCGGAACACAGTGTGAGGTGGCAGAGCTGGTAACTGAGCCCAGGCCCTGCTCCACATAGCACCCACAGGAGTCCTCTGGAAAGCTCCGGTCATTCCAGCTTGAGCTTGGAGGCCCGGACTTCCCCGTGTCTGCCTGGTCCCTGCCGCCCCCCAGCCTAGCCGCGCAGCCCTCCACGGGCTTGAGCCCGTCCCAGCCTTGCCTGGGCCCCAGCGCAGTCCTGCGAGAGCAGCCAACGCCCCACCCGCTCTCCAGATGGGTGAGGAGAGGTGACAGGGCCCAAAGCAAGCCCCCAAGTAGAGAGCCCCAGAGAGTCCTCTGGGAGATGTCCCCTGCCCTCCGAGTCACATGCCCCCTGCCTGCCTCCTGCCACTTGAGTGCAGGTGACAGGGAGGGCCCTGCCAGGACCAGCTCCTGTGCGGCTTTATTCCTGCTCCGGGGGGAGGCTGGCGCTCAGGCCCCACCCCACCCTGCAGGGACCCACCTGCCCAGGTGTGCCAAGTCCGGGTGGCAGGTGTGTGGCCTGGCCCAGGGCCCTGGGATCGGCCTTGCTCAGGCCTCAGTCCTCTTGCCCTTGTCTCTGTCCCTGTCCCCGGGTCATCCGTGCCTGGGTCATCCGTGCCTGGGCTGCTAGAGAGGCCCCAGCGCACAGCCAGTTCAGGGCCCGTGTAGGGATTGCTGCTGCCCACAGCTTCCCCCGAGAGGGGGCACCTCCGGAGACCCCAGCCCTGGCCCACGGTGCCCACGGTGCCCACGGTGCCCACGGCGCCCACGGCGTGCCTCCTACGAGAGGGTCACGAACAGGGAGTCCTGGCTCTTGTGGGCCTTGGCGCTGGGGGGCGCGGCCAGGGCAGACGCCTCCTGAAACTCCCTGGCCATGTAGTAGTAGCAGATGGCGTCCAGGCAGCAGTTGGCGTCCGAGAGCTTGCTCGTGAAGAAGAGGGCGTGGCCGAGAGCCCTGCTGACGGCACAGGTCTGCGTGCCCAGGGCCACGTGCACCGTCAGCGCCACGTGCAGAGGCAGGAAGCAGACCACGAACACGACCAGGTTGGCCCAGACCATGCGGGCAGCCCTGCGGGTGGCCTCTGCCTGCCCCCTGTCCGTGGCTGGCCTCTGGGCCAGGGCGGTCACCACCTGCAGAGAGCAGAAGACCAGCACGGCCAGCGGCAGGTAGAAGCCCATGAGCGAGAACACCGTGGTCTTGAAGCTGTGCCGGGAGTGGGTCGCGAAGCAGAAGCCGCCCTCCTGCATGCCCAGGACCCAGCGAGCCACCACGGAGCTGATGACCAGGACCCAGAGGACGGCGCACACGGCCACGGCCTGCCGCGGGGAGCGGAGGCTGCGGGCCCGCAGCGGGTGCCGCACAGCCAGGTAGCGGTCCACGGCGATGGCCACGACCAGGCTGATGCTCATGTACCTGTTGGTCAGGTAGATGCTCTGGGACAGCTGGCACAGCGGCGTGTCGGTGGACGTGTGCTGCAGCGAGTACAGCACGAAGGGCATGGCGCAGAGCAGGCACAGGTCGGCCCCCGCCAGGTTGGTCATGTAGACGCGCGTCTCGGTCCACCGCTGCATGCGGCGGCAGAACACCCAGAGCGCCAGGCCGTTGAGCAGCAGGCCCAGCACCAGCAGTGTGCCCAGGTAGGCCAGGAAGACGTAGCTGAGTGGCGGGGGCCACTCGGGGGGGCCGCAGGTGTCGTTCATGGTCCTGGGCTGCAGCACAAGCAGAAGGGAGCGGGGGTCAGCAGAGGGCAGGCCCCGCCCACTCTGGCCAGGCTGTGGGGGAGGGGCGCCTTCCCAAGGAAATCACAGAAACCATGAAGAACTCCAAGTCAGCCTCCAGGTCTGACCCCAGCCCACTGGACGGGTGGGGAAACCGAGGCCTTCAGAGAGACCCGGCAGGCCCAGGGCTGGACACAGACCCCTCCGGTCTCCAGAGCCTCGTCTGCCTCTTACTGGGCAGAAGGAGCTCAAAGCCCACTCCGGTCCCCAGCTGAGGGGGCCCTGCCCTCCAGCACTCTAGTCCTGGGCAGGGGCTCAAAGGCCGTCGCCCGCCTGGCAGGGGGAGCTCCAAGGGGGCGCCACCGGCCTAACGGTGCGAAGGCCTGGCTCCGGGACAAAGCCCAGGGTGGTTCCCACACCCCCAGGCCCTGGCCGCAGGAGGTGCCTTCGTTCGGCCCACACCTGCGCCCCGGCAGGCAGGGCTGGCAGCAGAGGCCCAGGCCAGCGGGGAGCTCTGGTCTCCCTCCTGCGACCTGTGAGCACCCCGCCCAGCCTGCGCTCTGGGGGCCTGCTGAGATCGGCCTGGGGTGCCATCCCAGGCCACCTCTGGGGTCACAGTGTCCACCCCTGGAGCTCCCAGGGGTCACAGCCAGGGTGGGCAGCCCTCCCCCCAGGCCCTCACCACACTGCTCAGGGCAGCCTTGGGGTGGAGCTGAGTGTCCACCCGGGCTGTCAGGAGCACCAGCAAGGCCACCCTTCCGCCGGCCGTGTGGCCTCTCGCTGCCCTGCATGTGCTCTGCGGCACAGCCCAGGAGGGCCAAGACCAGCCCCGGGCGGACTTGGGCAGGGGCGTGACGTTCGGGGCATGGATGGATTCACCTGACTCAGCCTCTCCAAGCTGGGGAAACCTTGGCTCCCCGTCGTAAGGGGTGCTGGTATCGCACGCGTGGAGTGGCGTGAGATGGCAGGGCCAGCAGGTGCCCAGAGCCTGGGACACGCCAGCCATGGGCTCCACCCTCTTGGTTCCAGGAAGGACCTGGAGGGGTGGGGCTGGGGTGGGGGTGGCCTCCCCCCAGGGCTGGCCAGGGTCACTGTCCCTGCAGGGGCTTCCTGCTGGCCCTTTTAGGCACGTGGAAGGCAGGGGGGACTCAGTCCACAGGAGAAGGCCTCCTCCGTCTTCCTCCTCCCTCTGCCTCCTCCGTCTTCCTCCTCCCTCTGCCTTGGGGAGCACGGAAGCCCCCACGGGGGAGGGAAGAATACCCTAGCCCCGTGACTGACCATCAGGGCTGGGGCGGGGGCTCGTTTCCTGCACGGTGGCCCCTGGGAACCGCCAGGCCCACAGCCCGCCAGCGAGGCAGATGTCAGCCAGGAAGAGCATAGCCCACCCCTTGCACGCGCTCTGTGGATGCCACATCCGCCGAGTGAAGTGGCACGGCTGGCAGCGCTCAGCTTTCCACGCGCGCCCGCACCCCGTGGGCGACCACGCCTGGCTCTCTGCGCCCGGGTGGCTGTCTCCGTACTCCGGAAGGGCTCCGCTTGCCTTCTCTCCGATTCACGAGCAACACCCCACCCTGGTCCTGCGGGACCCTGAGCCAAGCCAGGCTCCGAGCGCCCCCCATGGAGCCCCTGGAACCAAGGCTGGGGTCGTCCCTCCCTGTGTGTCCCACGCTCCCTGCGGAGCCCACCGGAGTGCTGGTCCTTGGAGCCTGCTCAGGGCCCCGGGAGCCCCCTTCTCGGGAGCCGCAGCACCTAGCACCTGGACCTGGTGGGGCAGGGGCTGCTCCCCGGAATCCGTGAGCCCACCCTGCCCACTGAGGCCCACCCGCATGAAAGTCCAGGCCGAGCCCTCACTACTCTTACCCCCCAGGCTGGCTGGGGAGGGGCACAGGCCAGGCGCGGTGGCTGCGAGCCTGGGGCGGCCCCTCCTGGGCCCGAGCCCCCCTCTCCACGGCCCCCTTGTACCCCCAGTCCCCCCTCTGCCAATGGGTCACACACACCCAGGGTTGTAACCCTCCAGTTAACCTCAGTGTGGCCCAATATTTTGTGGGGAAATGTTAAAAAACTCTACCTGCAGTTTTTAAAATGTCCCAGTTGTGATGGAACGAACACCGGCCTACCAGGGAGGAGAGTCCAAGGAAAGAGCGCCCTGCGCGCCCCCCTGTCATCCGGGGGGGCCTCCCAGAAAAGTCCGGGAGTCAAGTCCCAGGGTCCAGCCCGGATGGTGTGGGGTCCCGGAAGCCACCCCCGCCAGCAAATGTCCCCTCCTGCCCCTGCCTAGCACACAGATCTGTGTCCAAGACGCGGACCCAGCTGGCCTCCTGCCCCAGATGCTCGGCTGGTCCCTCCACAGACACCCTGGGCCGTCAGCTGGTGGTCCCGGGGCCGCTGAGATGGGCCTGCCCCTTCCTGCCCGGGGGCTGTCACGAAAGAGGAGCCACAGCCCGGCTCCAGGCTGCTTCCTCCTCTGGCAGCAGCACGGGCCGCGGCTTCCGCACACGGCAGGCGGCAAGCGCCCCCCCAGTCTGCGCCATCGCGACAGAAACCTGCCACCTTGGGTGGGAGGCCTGGACACAGCGTCCTCCCCACTGTCCCTGCTGTCTGGACGGGGCCCTCCACACTGCCCAGGGCTCCGCAGCCTGGCGCTGGCCCGGGGACCCCGTCCACTGGCCAAGACGTGGGGGCCGGGAGTGGGCTGCAGAGCCGTGGCCAGGCCCCGCGGAGGCCTCAGCAGAACAGACTCGGACAGTTGCTGTCCAGGGTTTCAAAGCAGTCACAGGCCGTGACATACAGCTCGATGCCCTCACGTAGGACACCCCGTCCCCAGTCTCAACCCCACACGGAGCTCCCACGGCCAGTCCCACCAACCAGGCTCCAAGACCCCCACACCCTCCCCTCGCCCCCTTGAGGCCCCCCCACACACCCTCATCCCACCCTGAGACCCCCCCAAACCCCACCCTGAGACCCCCCAAACCCTCACCCCACCCTGAGACCCCCCAAACCCTCACCCCACCCTGAGACCCCCCAAACCCTCATCCCACTCTGAGACCCCCCACACCCTCGCCCCACCCTGAGACCCCCCAAACCCTCATCCCACTCTGAGACCCCCCACAACCTCACCCCACCCTGAGACCCCCGCACCCTTACTCCACCCTGAGACCCCCCCACACCCTCACTCTACTCTGAGACCCCCATACCCTCACCCTACCCTGAGACCCCCCAAACCCTCATCCCATTCTGAGACCCCCCCACACCCTCGCCTCACCCTGAGACTCCCCCACACCCTCACTCCACCCTGAGACCCCCCCTACACCCTCACTCCACCCTGAGACCCCCCCTACACCCTCACTCCACCCTGAGACCCCCCACACCCTCATTCCACCCTGAGACCCCCCCCTACACCCTCATCCCACTCTGAGACCCCCCCACACCCTCACTCCACTCTGAGACCCCCCAAACCCTCACCTCACCCTGAGACTCCCCCACACCCTCACTCTACTCTGAGACCCCCATACCCTCACCCTACCCTGAGACTCCCCCACACCCTCACTCCACCCTGAGACCCCCCCACCTTCATCCCACCCTGAGACCCCCCCCTACACCCTCACTCCACTCTGAGACCCCCCCCACCCTCATCTTACCCTGAGACCCCCACACACGTCTGCCTGCTGGGACCCCCGGCCCGGGGTGCTCACCTGCCGGCTGCCTGGCTCTGCGCGGTGCTGTGGACACCTGTAGGGGGTCCCGGGAAGTGGGGGAGACTGTGCCGACTCTGCCCCTCCTCGCGGCAGGGAGTGCTGGGCGGAGCGATGACACCAGATGGGGGAGGACAGGACTCCCCACTGCCTGCGCGGGGCCCAGCTTGGGTGTGCAGGGTGAGGGGATTTTGGGGAAGGAAGTGGGGTGCCGGCCGTGCGCCTGACACTTGCAGAGAACCGGCACGTCTGTCAGGCCAGGCGTGGGCCTGGGCACAGGGAGAAGCGGCAGAGCCAGCGAGCTCCAGGGCGCTGGGGAGGCTTCCTCTTTCCCAGCCGCTGCTTTTCTGCCCTGTCATTTCTCGAAGGCATGGACTTCCCAGGGCCGGCCTGCAGCCTCGGTCACCCCCACCCCCGCCCCCATGGGAGTCCGCACGCCCAGCTCCCTGGCAGGAAGCAGCAGGATGCCGCGGTCGCTCTGTGGGTTCACGCAGACACGCTCGCTGGGCACCACGCACTTGCGTGCACACGCACCCTGGCGGGCGAACCTACCAACATGGGTGCCCAGAAGGACGCCCAGACCCACTCGGCCCAGACGGCCAGTGCCGGACGTGCGGCTGACTCTGCGTGCTTGCCCCTCTCTCGTTAGCCGACCCCTCTTCCTCCTCCTCCCACCTGCCCCTTCTCACCTGCCTCCCAGAAGCCTTTCCAGACTACCCCTGCCCCTTCTAGAATACTCCCCCCGCCCCTCAGGTCTGGGCAGGCACCTTTGCTCTGCCCACCCAGGCTTCCCCTCTGGGTGCAGACCCCACCCCCTCCCTCTTATCTGCGGTGGAATCTCCCAGGGAAGGGGTGTGGCTGGCGGAGCTCTGAGCCCAGCGCCCAGGCCCCGACCTCAGGCCAGGCACCTGCAGAGGCCGCTGGCCTGGCCTCCGCCTTCTCCCTGTCTGCCCGGCCCAGCTCCTGCCGGCTGCCTGTCCCGCAGGCCCAGCGATCCCACCAGGGGCCGTGCTGCCCAGGGCTGGGGGTCCTCCTTCCTGCTTGGGGCTCAGATGGTTTCCATCCACCCTGTCTCTGCCCTCACCCCAAACCCTCTGGGGTCAGCGGAAGGCGCTGCCCGACAGGCTCAGCGCACATACACGTGGACCCCCAACTGCAGGGCTGGGGCGTCTCCCCAGGTGTGTTTCTTCCAGCTGTGGCTGGGCTGGCAGCTGCACAGCTGGACGGCACCCCGGGCAGGAGTGTGGCCCTGCAGAGCCCCCGCCTAGGCCAGCCCAAGCCCCCCCGAAGACAATGTCACCCTTCAACGGGGCGTGGTCCCTGCCAACTCCTCCCTGGCAGTGGCCTGGGGGGCAGGCCGTCCCCACCAGGTCCAGCCCCCTGACGTGGAAGCACCCTTCGGGCAGGGGCCAGGGGACCCAGTGGGTTCCAGAAGAAACTGAGCTCGTGGACCGGCTGTCTGCCGGGGGATGAGGGGTGGCTCTCTCCGCCCACACCCGCCTCTGCCCCCCTCAGGCCCTCCCGCCCCTAGAGCGGCGCCCTGGGGGCCACAGAAGGCTGCCCTCCCGCCCCCCCTCCCCGCAGCTACACCCTTGACCCAGTTTCCAGCCTCGCACCGTCTGATTTTTACCACGGAACTTCTAGCTGATTAAAATAGCTCTTTGCCGGCAAATGAGGATGGCGGCAAGAAAACAGAAAAAAAAATTATAAGGGGAGGAAAAAAATAACTTTCTATATATTAGGTGGGAGCTTGCAGGGCACCCCCGGCCTCCCGCAGCAGAACCTGGCCCAGAGCAGACCCATAAACGGTGGCAGACGCCACCCGGCACCTCCGGCCAGGGAACACAGCAGGTGCTCAATAAACGTCAGTGGCCGGCTAAGGCCGGCCTGGGTGGGAGGGGGCTGGGCCTGCCTGGGTCCCTCTACGCCCCTGGGTCCCTGGGGGTCCAAGAGGCCGGGGCGTTGCTGGGCAGGTCTCAGTTTCCAGGCCAGGCCTGGCCTCAGCAGCACAGCGGGGCCCGCCCCAGGCGTCCTGCCCTCCCCCGGTCCTGGGCGGTCCCTGCACAGCCCTTAGGTAGATGAACCTCTTGCGGGAAGAGCACCGGGGAGCTGGGTCACCCCAAAGGAGGCTAAGATGCTGACACCTTGGGATTTTTGCATCCGTTTTGATGCATTAGATTATCGTGTCGCTGTTTTGTCTTGATGACTGTCTTTTGGGTGCCCCCTTAACTGCTGTGCTCAAGGCCAGAGCCTCACTGGCCCCCCCAGGAGTGGGGGCAGCCCCGGCGGGTCCTCTGCACCCCAGGCGCTGCTCAGCTGAGAGCAGTGAGCGAGGAAACGAGGACACGAGGACACGAGGACACGAATCCACCTCCCCATCACCCTCAGCACTTTCTGTTCCCCTGTCACAGACCCAGGTCTGGGAGTGCACGTCCTGCTGGGAAACACCCGCCCCTAAAGTGAGGGGGAGCCGCTCCCGCCTCCGCTGTCCGCTGTCCCCGTCACTGTCACCGTCACCGTGCTGGGTGGGCCAGTGCGGCCCACAGGGTGCTGGAGACGGGAGGCCACAGGTGGGTGCAGGGGAGGGGAAGCCACTGGGGCAAGCGTCGGTTCCTCTGCACCCACGGCTCCCTTCCTGGGGCTGCCCCTCCCTCTCCTGCTCTAGCTCCTTCCAACCTCCGCAGCCTCCTCGAGGCCACGGCCAGGGCCACAGCCACGGCCACGGCCACCCTCTCACTAGCTCCCGGGCACGGCCCCTCCCTGGAGCTCCATGGAGCCCAAGGCCCTGGGCTCTGCCCTCCAGCCTCTGAGCCCCGGGAGAAGCCACGTCCCGCCTCTGTGGAGTCCAGCGAGCGAAGACACGGCCGGGGACAGAGGTGCCAAGGCGGCAGCTGGACGCTGTGGGGCCTCGTTTGGGCCCCAACAGCCGCAGGGGGGTCGACGGGTCACAGAATCAGCTCTGTGTCTGTGGCTGCCCGAAGGGCTGTGGCCGGACCCCACAACCCCCCGTCTGCAGAAACACGTCCTCGAGTGTCTGAGTCCCTGAAAGGCTCCTGGTGGGGTGGGACGTGCCAGACGAGGCAGGCGTGGCCGGGGTGACCCTGTTGAGGGTGACGAAGACACGTGTTCTCTGTCCCAGACGGCCCACTCTGTGTGCATGTGAAATTTTCCGTAAAGAAAAGTGTATAAAGTAGAGACATTAGTGTGCGGCTCTGGAAGGGTCGGAGGACAGCGAAGTCCATCCCTGGTGTGGGCAGACGAGGACGCTGGGCCACAGGGAGCGGCTGGGTTTGGGTGGCAGGGAGGCCAAGGTGGGGGAGGGGCGTGGGCCCCAGTGGACAGCAGCCAGTGTTGCCACCTGGAAGGAGCCCGGGCACAGGTGAGGGGCAGAGTCCAGACCCCCGGCTGCCAGCGACCCTCCTGCCCCTGCCCGGGACCTGGCCCTATGCCCGAGCCCTTTAGCCCCCTCCCCTTGCAGAAACTGCTGGGGACATCTTGGGGCCTCCTCCCGCAGGACCACCTCTCTCACCTGATACCCATCCCCGTGGGGCGCCTCAGTGCCCACCTGGCCTGAGACCCCGCAGTGCCCCTGGAGGCCCAGCTTCCCCGCCCCTCTGGGACCCCGGTGCCACGCTGGAGGGGGGCAAACAAGTGTCCCCAGAACAGCCAAAGCTAAGTAAGGGAAGTGCCGCTGGCGCAGGGCAGACCCGCGCCCCTCCCCTGCCTGGTGCGCAGGGGCGGGGGCAGCGCACACCTTGAGGGGTCATGAGGGGTCACCAGGCAGTCTGCAGGGCCGCATGCAGCACCCCGAGGCACCCCGTGCCTCCCCTGCCCTCCGGTGCCCACACCCCGACAGGCGCCTGGTGACTGCCTGCCCTGCTGGGCTCTGCCCTGGACCCCAGGGGCGGCCTCCCTCCTCCTGGTCCCTTCAGCCCAGCCCGCAGGTGCCTCGAGGCGCCCGGCCCCGGCAGGGCAAGGAGGGGGCTCCCTCTGGCTGGGGGCGGATGCTCGAGACCTGGACCTCAAGCCACGGCCACCCCATGGCCCATTCGCCCCCACAGCTCCCGCTCCTGCACCTGGGGCCTCCGCTGCTTCCAGAAGCCGCTGGGAACCCTCTGGCAGCGGGCAGCCGTGTCGCTACACTGTAGCTAGTCCAGGCAACACAGCGAGACGCTGTCTCAAAAAAGAAAAAAAAGTAAAACTGTGTAGATCTGAATTTGAATAGGAAGTATCAGTTTGTACTCATAATGTGTCTTATTTTAAAAAGATACTTCTTAGTTATGTCTAGGGACAAGGCCTAAAAACAACTAGTCCAGTAGCAGCAAGCACGCAAATATCCAGATTGTGGTCTCTCAATACGGTTTCCCTTGAGAGGAATAGGTGCCCCTTAGAGAGCTGGGCGCTGTCCAGCCTGGGTGAGAAACCGTGCATGACGTGTCTTCTCACGCCAGGGAACACAGCAGTGGTCACAGCCGCCCGGGGGCACGTCGGAGGGACCCAGGCACCGAACCACTCGGGCTGCGCCGGACAAAGATGGGATGATTTGAGAGTCAGTAAGGACGATGATTTCAATGAATTGGAACGTTTAAAAGTTTAACTTCATGAATTTGTAATTGTGCTTTAGAAACTCATGAGTCACTTTTGAAAGATGCTGGTAAGCAGCTCATTATTTTAAAAACTGGTAAATAGAGGGATAGAACCAGGCATTTATCCTGCCTCCCCTGCAAACTACACCCCACATGGCCACACAGGTAAGGAAGAGAACCTTCTCTTCACAATATACTTCAGCTAATAAACTGAATGAAGAGAGAATCAGAATATCACTGCTTTGTAAATCCTTTGAATTAATGAAACTAGGACTAGTATCCATCATCTATTATACTAGGTCATTAAATATGAAATGTCCCATTTTGAATCAAAAGTTTGTTTTATTATATCTCAAACAAGAAGCAGTACAGTTAATCTAAGCATGCGCCTAAACTATCCACACGGTTTTACCATCTTAACAGTAGCTTGTTGATGCCAGCTGCAAAGAAGCCTGCAGAGCCAGTGGTGATGAAATTGCGAAAGGTGTTTTTAACAGCTTGTTGAGAACAGAATATTGTTCCTTGCAAGAAGTGGCCCAAAGTCTGGAAGAAGTGGTAGTCAGTCGGTGCGAGGTCTGGTGAATGCAGTGGATGACAGAGAGTTTCCAAGTCCAGCCTCTGTAGTTTCAGCAGTGTTGTTTTTTGCATCATGTGGTCTTGCAAGAGGATTGGCCTGTCTCTGTTGACCAATCTCAGCTGCTTAATCACAAGCATCCTCATCATTTTGTCCAGCTGGCTGCAGTAGACGTCCGCTGTAATCAATTGACCAAGTTTCACGAAGCTGCAGTGGATAATACCAGCACTGGACGCCAAACAGATAGGATTAGATTTTTTTGATGCATATTTGTCTTTGGACTGTGTTTCAGCACTTCATCTTTATCCAACCATCGTGCCGAATGCTTGTGATTGTCAAAAAGAATCTATTTTTCATCACACGTAACAATGTGGTATAGAAATGATTCATCTTTATGTCATGACAGCAAAGAAAGGCGAGCTTCGGGATGATTTCTCTCCTGGCGCTTATTGAATTCACGTGGAACCATCTATCCAGCTTCTTTACCTTGCTGATTTGTTTCAAATGGTCCAATATCGTTGGAATAGTAACGTCAAACCTTGCTGCTAGTTCACACGTAGGTTGAGATGGATTTGCTTCCACTACAGCTTTCAGCTCATCATCATCCACCTGGGTCTCAGGTCGCCCACGAGGCTCATTTTCAAGATTAAAATCACCAGAATGGAACTTCTCAAACCATCCACGTTGTGTGTGTTCATTAGCCGCATCCTTCCCAAATTCTTCAATGACTTTTCAAACTGTCCGCACTGCACTGGTTCCATGATGGAACTCATATTCAAAAATAACACAAATTTTTGACTTACCCATGATTTCACAAAAATTGCTTTAAAAAATGTGAAAGATAATCACAAACCAAAACGTGTGTTTAAAAGACTGAGGAGGTACCTTCAGAGTAGGAAAAAAGAAACCAAGAAGTGTCAAAGTGAGACATCAGAGACAGCAACTGTCAAACCTGGTGCTTAGGGAAACCGGACATTCCATGCTTAGTGGCCCGAGGCCAGTTGTGGCCTGTCTGCGGTCCACCACGCCACAGAGAGCTACCTCTGAAACGAACAGTTAAAACAAGGAAGAGCTATCATCTCCCAGTCTCTGTGGGTCAGGCGTCCGGGCCCAGCTAAGCGGGGTCCTCAGTGATCGAGGTGCCTGCTGGGGCCGAGGCCCCCGCGTGGGGCTGCGGGAGGGCTGTGCTCGTGGTGGGCAGCCGGGCGGCCTCGCCTGCCCGAGCTCCTGTCCTGGCCCTTTGAGCCTGTTCTCAGGGCGGCTCACAACATGGCAACTGGCTTCCCTCAGAGCGAGGGGGACCGAATGCACCCAAGACAGGGGCCAGCTGGTCTCAGCAGAGGGGCTGCAGCTCGGCCTTTGCTGCGTTCAGGCGAGTTGGGGGGTCCGGCCGCCCTGCGGGGGAGGGAGCTCCAAGGATGCCGGGAGGCAGGGATCGCAGGGGGCTTGGAGGCTTGGCGGCTGCCTGCCACCTGCGGTCATCAGTGGCTCCGAGCCCAGGAGAGAGCGTCCTGGCCCTGCCGGGGGCCCCGCCCCACTCACTGGCTGAGGCGGCACAGAGACCACCGGACACCCCACTCGGAAGAATCACGCCGGAGCCCGGCGCAGCGCCGGGGGCTGCCTACCCGTGACGGGGACGGCGGGCAGGGGGACAGGCGGAGCGGCACTGGAGGGGTGCGGGCAGCAAAGCCCAGGCTGCAGGAACCTGTACGGGAGCCCCCGGAGGCGAGTGGAGATGGGGGCCGTGCAGGCTGGACGTGGACCCCGTCGGGCGGCTGCCGTGGCTATGGCCGGTCAGCGCAATGAGCCAAGGTCACAGTCGCACCTCGCGGCAGCGCAGGCGAGAGGCAAAAAGAGAAAGGTGCCAGCTCCTCGGTGTCCCCTTCTCCCCGCGGGACGACACAGGCAGGCAGCGGGGACCATCTGTCTCACGTCCAAGGACTCCGCCTTTTCGTGGACCTGCAGTGGGGCTGGAGGAGGGGGAGGCCACGAGTGCGGGGAAAGGCCTCAGCCCAGCCCCCGAGGAGGCCTCCAGGTGGCAGGGGCTGGTGGGAAGGGGCAGTGCGCGGGCCGGGCCACCTCCCCTGCGGGCCTGTGGCTGGGCCTGAAAGGCCACACCCAGGATCTGGGCCTCAAGCCAGACTCCTCGACCCCAACTCAGTCAAATCGGCCACTATTTTTTGATGTGTGAGATGGGAGCTGTGCCTCCCCCGCACGGCGGTGCCGAGCAAGGTCCGCCTCGCTCCTCTTCAGAAGCGCGACGGGCAGCGTGAAGACTGACTGTGCGTTTGCCGAAACCAACCAAGTGCTCGATTCTCGGCGGGGCGTGGTGAGGGTTGTTGCGGCCAGGTGCTTTCAAAGTCCTTATCTTTTATTCATAACGAACGTTTTGTAGATAAAATGACATAATGTCTGGCCTTTGTTTCCAAACGTGCTGGGCTGGTGGGCGGCGGGGAGCGTGGTGAAGCCACATCGGCACCATCTGACCGTCGCCAAGGTGGAGTGAAGGCCACGTGGGCTCGTTACGCTTCTGCCTGTTTCTGTGTCGCACAATTGCTACCGTCAAAGCTCAGAACACCCACTGCCACCCACAGAAAGTGCGGGAGTATGTTGTGACTTCTCCTTTAACTCCACAGCAGCGCAGGAGAAGACGGGGTCTCCTCAGTGGCCCTGAAACGAGTGACCCCTAAGTCTCGGCAGCCGGGCGGCAGATGGAGAAGGCGCCGGGGCCCCAGCGAGCCGAGAGAGGACTCGGCAGCGGGTGCTCGGTGCCGTCCACGCAGGAGGGCAGGGTGCACTCGGACCTGACAGGCCTGGGGTGGCAGGTGCAAAACAGCTTCTGCTCAGCTACACATGTGCATGTGCACACACAAACATGCACACACGTATGTACACACGTGCACACACGGGTATATATGCATGCGCACACACACACACACACACACACACACGCTTCTGCCATGCCACACCCATGGGAGGAGCCCTCGGGTGGAGAGATGGAACTGTCAGCCCAGGAGAGCCTGAGCAGGATGCACGCATCCTGCTGACCGCTCCCACCCCACAGGGTCTTACGCAGGTGGGCGCCGGCCGGGACCACCAGTGCCTGGGAGATGCAGCCCGTTCCACACGGGTGTGGGGGGGACCCTGCAGAGCAGAGGGCTCCTCAGAACTGGGGGCTGGGCTGCCTCCGCCGGCTCACTTGGGTGGCAGCCTCTACACCCCAGCCCCAAGCCCGTGCCGCACAGGTGGGGAGACCAAGGCCGGGGGGGGGGGGCAGGAACTGGCTCGAGCCCCCCAGGGGTGTCTGAAGAGGAGAGAATTGGAATGGCCAGCCCGGGCTCTTTCCTGGGGACGGCTGGTGTGCCGGGACTCCACGCGCAAGGTTTGGGACAACGTACCTGGGACCAAAGGGCTGGGGAGGCAGGGGCAAGGCCAGGGCCTGGACGACGCTGACAGGCTGCGGGAGTGAGGAAGGCCACGCACTCGTGCAGGGGGCGGCGGGCTGCGTTTGCAGGTGGCGGGTCTGGGGCAAGGCGGGCAGCGGAGGGGCGGGGCAGGGAGCACAGCGGCCCCTCCCAGGGTGCAATGAGGGCTGGGCTGGAGACAGGATGGGAGTCACTGTGAGGTCTGGATCAGAGGCAGGGTTAGAGCCAGGTCAGGGTCAACCTGGGGCATCAGGAAGAGGCTGTGGGTCTTTACTTGGTGCTCGCGCACTCTCAGTCTGCAGCCAGCCAGGCTCTCGTGCGCACACGCACCGGCCACACCCCCCTGCACACCAGCAGGGCGGGCAGGTGTTCCTGTCCGGCCCTCCTCCCCCAGAACCCTCAGCCCTGCTTCCCCTCCCACACCCACCACCCTGCAGGGTCTCGGGGTAGCCCGCCGTCCGCCAGCTTCTTCCAGCCACCCTCATCCACTTGTTCTTTTTTTCCAGCACACATTTGCGAGCACCCAGGCCAGACCCTGAGCTGGTGGGCTCTGACGCCCTCCTCCTCCTCTGAGGTCAGTGACAGCCGCACAGCTCTCGTCAGGGCTGGGGTTGGAGTTGCAGGAAGTTGACACAGATAAGGCAGACAGGTCAGATTCTGTCGTTGTGCAGAAACCCTGCGTCTGGCAGCCGGAACCGCTATGTGCGTGCCCCTGGGAGAGGCGGGGCTGCGAATCCTGCCCTGCGGGAGAGCGGCTCTGTGGGTGCAGCTCCCAGAGCATGAGAACCATCCCCAGGGAGCCCTGCCGTGGCCACTTGTCCTGCCGACGCAGGGCCCCCAGCCCTGCCCTTCCACCTCACCCTCTAGACGGCCCTGGCTCTGGTTAACCGTCGGCCTCCTCCAAAAGCCCGGCGGGCGGCCAAGCCCTGCTGAGGACCATGCCCCGGCTCAGGCAGGTCTCACAGATTCTGCTGCAAGACACGTCGGCACACACAGAGTCCATTTCCCCAAACCCCCTCAGTGCTCCACCCACTGAAGTTTGAACCCCGCCACGGCCAGCCCACCGGAGTCTCTCTCACTGGGGTCCCTCTGGACTCCTGTGTCCCAAACATCCTCTCAATCCACCTGCCAGCAGCGTTTGGCAAGGATCACCAGTCCCTAGGTCTTTTTAAAAACTGTTTTAATGCGATGTTGAATAGATACAAATGAACACCCAATTGTGCGCCACGAGGGGTCTCTGAGTCCCCCTCGCACCGTCCCCTGAAACGCTCTCGTGCCAGCACCCCAGAGCCAGATATCTGTAAATTAAATAACACACATAAATAACTCACGGGTTAAATAAGTAATCAAAGGGACCTAAAATATTTTGAACTAAATGATAGTGAAAACACAATTTATCAATATTTGTGAGATAAAGTTAATGCCACACTGAGAGAAAAATTGTAGCTTTAAGTACTTGTATTACGAAAGAAAGGTCTAGAATCATTGATATAAGATTCCACTTTGGGAAGCTAGAAAACAACGACAACAAATTAAACCTAAGTAGAAAAAAGGAAACAAGAAGGAGTGGAAATCTAATGTAGTAGGAAAACAACAGGGAAATCAATAAAACAAAACATGGTTATTTGAAAAGATCAATAAAGTTGATAAGCTTCTCGCTAGATCAATCAAAAACATTACTCCATAAGTTACTAATATCAGAAACGAAAGATGAGACATCCCTTCAGATCCTACAGACGTTAGAATAATAAAAGAATATTAAGAACATTATGCAAATGAATTTGACAGCTCAGATGAAACAGAAAAATTTCTCAAAGCTCACAATTTGCTAAAATGTATATAAGAAATATAAAATTTGAATAGCTTATGTCCATTAAAGTTGTTGAATTCATAACTGAAAACCTTTCTACAAAGAAAATATCTCACCCCCGATGGTTTCACTGGTAAGTTCCATCAGACATTTAAGAATAAAATAATACCAATTGTAACCACTTCAGAAAATAAAGGAAAAACTCTTCCCAGCTCATTTTCTAAGTCAAGTTTTACCTCCATACCCAAACTAGGTAAAGATATTACAAGAAAAGTACAGACTAATACCATAATAAACATAGATATAAAAATCCTTAATAAAATATTAGCAAATTGAATCTAGCAATATATAAAACAAATAATATATCATAAACATCCCAGAAATATAAGGTTTATTTTAACATTAGAACATCAATCAATGGATTAATTCAACATATTAATAATAAATTAATACTACATTAATAAAGAAGAAAATTTATATAATCCTCTCAATAGATGCATAAAAGAATTTGACAAAATTCAACACTGTGAATGGTAAAAACTCTCAGCAAACTAGGCCTAGAAGGAAATGTCCTCAGTCTGGTAAAGGGCCTTTACAGATAACCTACAGGAAACGTCACACCTAACGGTGAAAGACTGAAGACTTTCCCACACGTTCAGGAACAAAGTGGCTCTCAGCACTTCTATTCAAAATGTGCAGGAGGTCCTGGCCAGAGGAAATAAGGGGACAACCCCACACAGATAGGAAAGGAAGGAGTAAAACTATCTATCACCACAAATGACATAATCGTGCATGTAGTAAATCCCGAGGAATTTGCCAGGGAAAAAAACAAAAAATGAAAAGACTACCAACCAATAAGTAAGTTAGCAAGTTCCAGGATACAAGGTTATTATACCAAAAAATGCATTTTTATTTACTAGCAACAAACAATTGGAAAATAAAACTAAGCATGCAATACCATTTACAAGCATTGAAAAGTGAAGTACTGAGGAGTAAGTGTGAAACGTGTATGCTCAAAGCTACAGAATTTTGCTGGGAGAAATTAAAGAAGGCCTAAATAAACAGACAAGTATACCATGTTCATGGATTGGAAGATGTCCGTTCTCGTATTTTTCTATGGGATTGAGCCAATTAAGCATCAAGCATCATGTCCCATTGGTTTTGCTTCCTGGGCATACCTTAAAACTGGCCTATTCTCTCAGCCTCTATCACCTCCTACCTCACCCAAGACATCACCTGAATGTCTGCAACAGCTTTCTGGCTGGTCCTCTACCTCCAATTCACCGTCAGGACTTCAGCCAGAGAGATTTCAACACACATGTGTCAGATCCTGGTTTAGACTATGCAGTGGCTCCCCAACGCCCACGAGATAGGACTTGAGCTCCTTAGGTAACACACAAGGCCCCCCGCCTACCTCTCCAGCCTCAGCTCTTGCTGTGTTCTTCAAGCCCACTCCTCATACTGCAGGCACAGAGAGCGTCCTTCCACCCCCCGAGCATGCCTAGCCCCTTCCCTGCCCTTGGCTGACCCTCACCTGGTCAACGAGTACCCCACTGCCACCCACACAGAATGGAGGAACAGTGGGCAGTGAGACAGTGGGAAGTGACATGTCCATGCTGCTTGATGTCCTCACTAGGCTTGCAGGAGGAGGGATGAGCCCATGTCAGCTGGAACACAGAGAGACTGGCACATGCCACCATGGTGCCCCAGCATCACACCTGTCCGGGTCGCAGGAACCCACAGGCACAAGGACTGGTCCAGCCCAAGCCAGGGCTGTGCGTCTCCTGGCAGATTTATAAAGGGACTGGGGGTCCTAGGCAGCTGAGAATGGGCCCAGCCCGAGCCCTGGCCTGGGTGGGGGAAAACTGTACGTGCCCCTGACTGAACCTGGCGCATGTTCCCTGGGACCCCTGAGCGAGCAGGTCTGTGGTCCCAGCTCAGACTCAAGGAGGAGACTGACTGTTCCTGTGAATGGCAGGGAGTCCCAGCAATGACCAGACGGCCCACAGGCTGCGGCCAGAGCTCCTCTGGGACCCGCAGAGAGCTGAGTGCTGGGCTGGCAAGGCCAGTGTGCCCACCAGAGCTGCTCCTCCGAACCAGGACAGACCCGTCCCTGATGAAGCAGCCACATCCAGTGCTTCATGTTGGGGTCAAAAGACCCCAAATTATCCACAGGAATAAAGTGACTCTTCCATCAGTTTCAAAAGGCAGCAAAGCTGGCTTGAGTTGTGAATATTTGGAGAGAAAAACCCAATAAAGCCAAACGAGGCATCTATGGGACACTGAGCGAGGCGGGACTATGAATGGGGGAGACGAGGTGTCCGTGGGACACTGAGCGAGGCAGGACTATGAATGGCGGGAGAGCGCGCGAGACCGAGTGTGAACCCCTTGGCCCAAGCCTGTCCCACCTCCTGGCAGGAAGCGCCGCCCGGCCAGGCCCCTCCCCAGCCACCTGCTCGCAGGGCAGCAGGATCCCGATACTCACCCCAGTCGCTCAGACCAGGCCTGCAGGAAGTGAGAGGGAAGACACCAGACCCAAGATTGGGCAGACACAGTCCCACCAAGGAGCACCGACTGCCATGCTGGAGCCGGAGCCGAGCCGGAAGTGACACTGGGGTCAAAGTCTGCCGGAGAGCGGGAGGGAAGTGCTCTCGGGGCACACACCCAGACCTGCCCCTCTGGCTCTGCGGGGCCACCCTCCGCTGCTTCCCGCCACGGAGGGGAAGGGGCTTCACCCTCACAGCCCACAGTGTAGCCGGCACCCCAGTCTGGGCCTGGCTCTGGCCACAGCCATGGACACCGTGGAAAGGTCCGAGACTGTCTTCACGGGTTCTGGAGAGTTCTGGCGCCTGGCAGCAGCCTTTGTTTACTCAAGGCAGCCCTGCCTGGGAGGGACGCAGGCCACTGGGACTCCGAGGTGTGCTGAGGGGCACGTAAAAAAAGGGCGCTGCTGTGGGCCAGATGTCTGTGTCCCCCTGAAACTCCCATATTGAAATCCTCACCCCAAGGTGACGGAAGTGGGAGGTGGGGCCTTGGGGAGGGATTAGGTCACGAAGAATGGGAGTAGTGACCCACAACAAAGGCCCCAGAGAGACCCCTCGTCCCTCCCACTCATGAGGACACAGTGCAAAGGTGTGACAAGTCTGTAAGGCAGGAGGACCCCGGTGGGGTGGCGCACTTCTGTCTGGGCACTGTCACAGCAGCCCAGGGGCTGAGACAGGGCCGTGGGAAGAGCTCGGGAATCTCAACGGGAGAGCAGGTGCTGCGTCCTCACAGCGACAGCCCCGCGGGAAGCAGGTGCGCATGGGAGCCTGGCTGGCTGCCGCCAGAGCCGAGATGGACTTGGGAGAGCGGAACGCTCCGGCCGCAGCTCCCAGCTCAACGCCAGCCCTGGGGGCCCCCAGACAACTCGGAGGGGAGCCTGGCCACCCCAGGTCCCCCACGGCACCCTTCACGCAGGTGCGGGCACGCTGGCAGTGGCGCTCTGGGCAGAGCTGTGAGGCTGGGCTGGGCGGGGACAGGCGACCGGCTAAGCAGAGCCCAGCGGTGGAGGCTGGGGGAGAAGCGTGCCCAGGAAGCAGGAAAAGCCCCACAGCACCTGCCGCCTGCCTGCCGCCCTTCCCTCCCAGAAGCCAGCGGGCACCCCCAAGGTCCCTCCCCCAAGCCGCCAGGCCAAGGACGAGTCCCTCTCCGAGGTGCCCAGTGGACACCCTCCTGCAGACCCTCGGCAGGGGGGCGGGCAGTTGGCGGAGCCTGGAGATGTTACTCCCCAGACTCTCGGGAAGCTTCCGAGCCCTGAGCCCTCCTCCTCCCTGAGAAGACGCCTCAGGCCCTGCCCCAGCACCCCCAGGCCCCCCAGGCCCCCCAGGGCTCTGAGATGAGGTGTCAGCACCTCCCAGTGACAAGGGCACAGGCTGCAGGGCCCGGCCCAGAGCACTGGGGGGACTGAAGTGCCTGATGGGGACCTCAGGAGGCTGCTCCCATGTCTTCCCTTCACAGGTGCTGGCCCGCCTGCCTCGGTCTGCACGGAGACGCCACCCCAACCCGCTCACGCTCATGGAGGGCTCCGGCGGGCGGCTGTGCTGCTCCCTGCTCACCTCACGGCAGCAACCCCGGCTCCCCCAAGCCGAGTGGAAGCCAGTGGCCCAGGGCGCACCACGCAGGGCCTTGCAGGAGGTTCGAGCCAGCCTGTTCCAGCTCGTGCTGACGGGCGCAGGGAGCGCCCTGGCCAGCGCCCTGCTGCTGGGCACGGCTGCCGCACACGCAGAGAAGCCCAGCTGCCCCCGCAGCCTGGGGGCTGGAGGACGGTGCGGGGGAGCTCAGAGGGCCCAGGCAGCAGCCAGGGCACGGCAGAGGCCAGTGGGCACAGGGCCGCCTGTGAGGGCAGACTCTGAGGAACAGACACAGGAGATGAGCGTCCCTGGGACGGGGGTGCCAGGCTCTCTGAGTCTCCCCAGCCACCAAGGGGCTCAGAAATAAAGGAGTTCAAAAGGGACTAGTGGCAGCCCTCCCCACCCAGCGTCAGGGACTGTCCCCTGCACGGTTCAGTGACACCCGCAGCTCCCACTGCAGCCTGGGGTGGGGAGTGGGGGTGGGGACGGAGAAGCCAGTCCCCCAGGACAGCTGGAAGCCAACGCTGGCTGCAGGCAGAGCTGCCATCTAGACCCACGGATCCCTCCACACGGACCTCGTGTTCCTCCTGCAGCAGCTCCTGTTCCAGTGTCTGTCCCCATACGTCTGTCTTCACTGCCAGGCTTGGGCGGTGCCTTCACGCTGGGTCTCTCCTCCTGGCACCCCAGGGTCCAGCAGTGTTCTGCGTCCCCCAGCCCAGGGCTCTGCCTGCCCAGCCCGGCCAGCCCCACCCACTGCCCAGGCCCCTGGCCCCCGCTCCGGAGGCCACCTGTATCGTCCCCCATCTCAGTCTCAATAGCCCCACCCAGCCCCGCCCCCACAGCCGCACAGCACGGACCAGCCTTGAGCTACCTGGAACAAGGTGAATGTGTAAACTGCTCGGTGTTCATGTTTATTTATAAAGTTACATCCCCAAGGTCCAAATAAGATTTGTTGCCCTGTACGCCCGCCGGGTGTAGGCCTCCGTCCGGAGCCAACGACAGAGATGCGGGAGGAATTCCGGGACGCTCTCAAGTGTCCGGGCCCTGGAATCTGCCGTCTCGGCGGCGGGACACAGAGGCCACCGAGTTCTTCCTGCCTCTTCTGCACCTGCTTGGCTGCAGGGCTGCGTCTCCCCGGGACATGGTGCCGCGCACGGACCCAGGCACACAGCCACCTCCCAAGCCGAGGCTCAGAGGCGGCGCCATGTGCGGACGCCCCAGCTGCTGAACTGGCACACGGTGCGGCCCGTTAGGCTTTCATCACTGCCATCACGGAGACCTGTGGGAGGACAGGCAGGGACTGCACTGGCTGCCTTCCCCTCCTCACACCCACCCAGGTGCCACGAAGGCACCTCGTGTCCCAAGCAGAGGCCACCAGGAGACCTGAGGCCGCCAGGCAGCCCCAGGCGGCTGAGGGGCAGCATACCCACCTCCTGGAGGAACTGGCCCAGCATCTCCTGGCTGTGAATGGACGGCCTGTGGGGAGAGCACCAGGTCAGCCCTCCCAGACCCCACCCCGCACTCGCCAGGGCCCAGAGCGGCAAGGAAGGGGCGCGAGGCCTGCACGTCTGCTTCTGGTCCCCGCCAGGGTGGGGAGGAACCCAGGCGTGAAAGGGGGGCAGGACAGAACAGGGAGGGGGACGGGCGAGTGCTAAGATGCCAGGGCCCCAGCCTCCCAGTGGCTGCCCCCTGGGCCCCAGGCCCCACCTGTCTATTCTGGTTGCTATGGTCACGGTGAAAGCCCCCTCTGTGTCCGGCATGTAGGTGGAGGGCACGATCCTGTAGGTCCCCGCTGACAGCAGGCAGAGCCGGCTCACCTCCTGGGCATAGCGATGCGGCACGCAGCTCAGCAGCGGCTCCTGCAGCAGCAGCGGGGGCGCGCCCGGGCTCTCGCCACCCGCCGGAACCTGGCGGGCACAGGCTCACACTGGGGGGCCTGCCGTTGGGGGGGGAGGGGGGCCGCGCGCACAGCCCAGAGGCTGCTCCCCTTCCTCACTGCCCCAGTGGAGGGCACACGGCCCGGGGTCCTGTCGGCAGCTGGTGCCGGCTGCTTGGATGCCCCTGGCCCTTCTCTGAGGAGGAGGGACTCACCTCCTCACCAAGGCCCAGTCACTCTTGCTGAAGGCGCCATTGGTGGGCCCAGGCCTGGCAGCATCAGATCACCAGGGGGCTTTATTTAAAAAACCCCCCACTGCTTGGCCCCGGGCACTGGTGGCCTGGAGCAAGGAGCAGGACTCCAGGGGTCTCCCGTCAGCTCTGAGAACAGAGGGCCATGGCACCTCCTTGCTCAGGGGAACCTGCTCTAGCACACAGTGGCTCAGGAGCAGCTGCGGGACACCCTCCGGCCCACGCCCTCCTCTGGGCACCTGCCCACTCAGCCAAGCCCCCGGGTCGGGCCCCAGAGCTCGCCCAGCCCTCGTGGGATGGGGAGCCCGGCCTGTCACTGTGGAGTCCGGGCCCGCAAGCCCTGGCTTCAGCATGTCACCCCTCCCTCTTCCTCTGACTACAAATCTGCTGAGGGTCTTTGCCTGGTCACCAGGGACAGGCAGGTCAGAGCAGGCTGGGGGAGGTGCCTTGGTGCCGGCTAGGACGCGCCGACCCTCCCCACCTGCACGAGGTCCTCTCCCCGGCAGGTAACAACGCGGGGCAAAGGGGCGGCTCCCTGGCCATCAAGGTTCCTGTCATGAGGTCTCCACGGTCGGCCTCTCCTTCCTGCCCTCCCGCCCTCCTTCTGCAGGTGACCACGGCATGGAGTGACGCTGTCTGGGATCCGAGCCCCTCCCCGTGTGGCTGAGCCCACCTGCAGACTCCTGCAGCCGCAGGTGCCAGCTTCAGACCCACCCTGGGCAGCCAAGTGCTCGCTCCAGAGCTCCTCGCCCACCTGGTTTTCCGCCTGACCTGAAAGCCCTCCCTGCCTGTTGGATTCAGCAGCCCACCCAGCAGACTGCCAGGCAGTCGACCTGCTCGCCACGCCCTCTTCTGGCCACCTGAAGTGCCCTCTTCACCACGAACCCGGCCACTGCTTCTTCCCGGCTCCCGGCAGGCACCCACTGGCCCGCTGGGTCCTCCCCCCCACACCCAGCACCCAGACACAGGCACGGGGAAGGGGGTGCTGCCCGGATGGCTCCAGGGGGTGTGACATTCCACGGGGCAGGACCCCGGCGGGACCTCCCTGCAGTCGCCTCCTGGGCCACAGCCACAAAAGCAGCCGGCAGAGCCCTGGGTCCTGGGACAATGGACCTCGTGCCAGTCATTCTGAGCCAGGGTGGGTGGGCACGGGGCTGCCTGGGCCGACCGCGGTGAACTCGGACTTTGAATCCTAGAGATGGGTCTGTGTGACCAGCCAGCCTGGCTGACGCGCCCAAATGACTGAGCCGGGACAACATGGACCAAGATGCAAATGCTCTGGGGCTCCCCCCACGCCTCCCTGGGGGAGGAGCTTGCCTGGAAGATGTGGAAGCCGATGGGGTGGAACTCGCTGCCCCTGGGCCGGCAGTGCTGACGCAGAGTGACGCGGACGCAGCGTGGGCCGGGGCCCTCGGGGACGGAGAAGGGGAGGCAGGGGTTGGTGGGGTAGGAGGCAAAGTTCCTGCTGCCCCCCGCCGTCTGGCCAGCCCGCCAGGAGCCCCGCAGCTGCACGGTCCCCCACTCCCCTGCGGGCAGGGCTGCCCCGGGGGTGGCGCTCCTGGACACAGCCCTGACGGCGCTGACAGGAGAGACAAGGCAGCCGTGTCCCAGGCAGCCCGTGCCAGGCACAAACACCCACCAACCCAGGGGGAAACCGCCCGAACCCTGCCTGGGAGGGGTCCTTGCTCCCCCCGGGCTGCGGCCTCGGAGAGCAAACAGCCGCACTGCTCCGCTCACCTGAGGGACACCCTCCCGGTGGAGAAGACGCGGAGCAGGAACTGCCCCGGCATGTCCTTCAGGAAGGTGCTGGGGACGGCCAGGTAGTAGCCCGGCGAGAGTTCACAGCGCAGGTGCACCTCCCGGTCATACGCGTGGCACACGGTGCCAGCCACGGGGGGCGTGGACAGGACCCTGGGCAGGCTGACCCGCCGCTTCTCCACCTGCGGCAGCATGGGCAGAGGCTCAGCGTCCAGGAGAGGCCGGGCCCAGTGTGCTCCCTCTCCATCCTGCCCAGAGCACGAGGGCTTCTCTAGGTGACAGATGAGCGCACCCAGGCCTGTCCGTCCCTCCTGGCCCTCAGGCCAGCCAGAAACGCCCGTGGATCAGGGTTTTGCTCAGCCTCTCGGCCAGCGTCTGCCAGATACGAGCCTACGAGTCCTCCCGTGCGGGACGGAAACAGACAACTCTCGACAGGGCTGTGCCCACAAAGTACTGTGGCCAGTGCGGCCTGGTCCTGCCTGACACTGGGCTTTCCAGCAACTTCTGCAAGAGGAAAGGAACATAATCTGGCCACACCCACAAAGGGACAGGGAACAGTGTGGTATGAGTTGTCACACTCTGTCAAGACACACAAGATTAAAAACCAGTCGCTTGGCCGGGCACGGTGGCTCACACCTGTAATCCCAGCACTCTGGGAGGCCGAGGCAGGAGGATCGCTTGGGCTCAGGAGTTTGAGACCAGTCTGAGAAAGAGCGAGACCCTGTCTCTATTCTTTTTTAAAAAAGAAAAAAATAAAATAAAATAAAATAAAAAGAAAGAAAAGCCAGTCACCGAGTGAGCGAACAGGCAGCATCCTGACCCGGCCGGCAGGCACCTCCTCCAGTCGCTCCAGGAAGTTGCGACTTAGGAGCCTGGGGCAGGATCCCGTGTCCCAAGGGAAGAGACTGAGGGTGGGGAGGTCACACAGCAAGTGGCAGACCTGGGCTTGGGCCCTGGCAGCTCCTCAGGGGGGTTCCACCCTCCCTGCTTCAGAAGGGGGCAGCTGGCCTGAGCCTGCAGGGCCCAGGGCCTCTGTTCTCCTTTGGCCAGGAGTGAGCACGGGTGTGGGGAGGGAGCCCGGCCTCGCAGACTCGGGTCAGAGCCGCGGCTGGGGAGTGTCAGCAGGCGTCTGACCCCTTGCAGCAGTGGGAGGCGTGTGTAGTCACACATGTCCCAGTGTGGCAACTCCCGGGACCCAGACCTCCACGGCCTCTGTGCCCCCCACCGCACCGGGAGGGGAGCGAGGCGGGGCTGACTTGCCTTCCAGATGTGCAGGCCCACGGCCTGGTAGTCCTTGCCCGGGAAGCTCGCTGGGCTCCATGAGGCTCGGTCGTCACCCACCAGCGCCCGGGCCCGGCCTGCCCGGTCTGCCACGCGCATCCTGGGTCTTTGCTGGACGGCAACATATACCTCGCTCGGCTCTGAGACCCGCAGCCAGAATTTGGGGTTGCTGGGAAAGCCGCTGTTGTTCCGACAGCCTCCTGCCGACTGCCCCTTGATCCAGGCCCCGGGCAGTGCCCGCGTGTGGCAGAGCACCTTTCCTAGTGAGAACACGCCAGCGTCAGCTCCGGGAAACAGCGCCGTGCCGGCTCCCCGCGACGTTGCCGAGCTGAGGCAGGGACCCAGAGAAAGCTAGCACCCTCCGACAGCACCCTCTTCCCCTCTCCTCAGGGGACGGGGACAGGGAGGGGACAGACAGCCTCTCCATGCTGGAGAGAAGCAAGACGGGCCTGGGCGGAGTGCTGTCTGCCCAGCCTTCTCCTCCAGGAGGGGACACGCTCCCAACAGCGCCCACCCTCGCACCTGTGTGGAGACTCTGCAGGTGGCCGGCCTCTGTGACTGGGTAGCCAATAGTGACCTCGTCAAATTCCCTGAGGAACTCGTCCTCCTCCACCCAGAACTCCCCTTCCTGGAGCTGGGACAGGAGCTCAGACTCTTCTGCTGGATCCACCTGGCTCCACCCTTCGCCCCTGGAAGAAAACGTGTTTCGGCAGGAGACTCCCTGCGAGCCGGGCGGGGTGGGGCGGAGCCTGGGGGCCGGAGGTGCTCAGAGGTGCTCTGCAGCACCAGCCCCTCCAGCCAGTGGCCACCCGTCGGAGTCTCTCTCCCTCCCCAGAGGAGCTTCCTGCCAGGGCCACCACTCGAGCCCAGAATGACATTTACCCGTGGCCCTGGACACAGCCCCAGGCCTCACGAGAGCTGTCCGGGGCCGAGATAGAGCGCAGTGCCCGCAAGCAGGCACTGAGTGGGCCTTGCCGGAGACAACCAAGCACTGTCCTGCCAGCTGGATGTGACCAGGGTGTGGGCCAGATGGGTCCTGGGGCCCAGGTACCTACGGCTGTGGTGGCCCTCCTCCTGACGACAGCGAGACCTGCCCCCGGAACTCACCCCTCTCTCCAGAGCCCCTGCCAGCACCGCCGGCCCCAGGGGTTCTGAATCCGCAGCAGGAGGATGCCCCGGCCGTCCTGAGCCTGGAGCTCCCGTAGATCCGAGACAAGGAAGGCGTGAAACTCCCCCAGCTCCCTGGCACCTGCGTGAGGAGCAGCTCAGTCACGACAGGAAGGGCAGCACGAGGTCCCCAAACTGACAAGGACGCACGGGTCTCTGTCTCCCTCCCTGGGAGATGCTCCAGCCCACCCAGCGGTGGCTGCGCAGGAGGCCCTAGGTCCCCAGGGACCACCGGCGCACATTTTCCAGCAGCCACAGCCCCGTGAGCTGGGGACGCCCTGGAGAGCACCGAGCACGCTGAACCCGGCTCGGCTGCCACCCGCGTCCGGCGCTGGACAAGTCACCCCTTCTCCGGGCCTCCCGCTGCCCGGGCCCATCCGCACAGGGCCAGCCCTCAGACCCGCCACGACTCTACTGCTGACAACTGCAGCCACCAAGGGCCCGAGGGATCTCCACAGGCAAAGCTCCTGGAGGCAGGGCACGCTGAGACAGCGTCCAACTAGAAACCATGGCAGGATGGGGGCCCAGCGAGGAGGCCAGAGACCTCGAGACACACGGACGCAGAAATGGAAGAGCCGGACAGAGGAGTGCCGCGTCGCGAGAGGCATGGGGTCCAGAGAGAAGAGAAGGAACTCCTGGAAGGGCTGCAATGCTTTGCTTAGAACAGCGCTGCAGCCGCCATTCCCGGTGTCCCGCCGCGTCCCCAGCCCCTGGCCACCTCAGCAGGCTCCAGCGCCACAGCCGCCTCTCTGCCCGGGGCTTTCTCCAGAGCCTGAAGTGCCAGGAGTTAGTCCTAGCTCCCCACCCCCGCCCCCGGGAGCTCCCAGGCCAGCGCCCTGGCTCCTGGGGGGAGCCCGCGCCCTCCAGCCTGCCCGTGCCCCACCGTGCTCTGCAGCCCCGTCTCGGGGTCTGCCTGTGGGGACCCAGACCACGGCCTCCGCCAACCCTCACGCACATGCTGGGCGTGTGACTGTCAACAGCTTTCAGTCTGATGGTCACGTTCTTTGACCAATATTATAAAAATAATCCTAAATATGAAAAAAATATAAAGATGTTCATGCCAATATTATTTATAATTACATAAAATCAGAAACACCTTAAATATCCAACATCAGGGAAGGGATGAAGAAAGCTACGGCCTGTTCGCTACTGAAATACGGCGTTGACGCAGCCTATGTAACAGCGCGAGAAATTCCGTCTACGGTACAGACAGAACGTAAGAGGTGTACGTTTATGAGAAAACGGAGCACGTGCACCGAAGAATCACACGTGCTTATATTTGAGTGGTTTTTCTTTTTATAAACAAACTTTCTTTAATGAACACACATGTCACTAAAATAAAGAATGAGCTTTGATCTGCCAGGTCACCAGCTGGACCAGGGACGACACACGTGCCCGGCTTCCGCTCAGTGCTGCCTGCTTCTTACACTCTGCGTGACAGTGACCAGAACACGACTTCCTGCTCGTGCAGCGGAAAGGACTGGTCAAGGGAAAAAGGGTCCCCTCCCTCTGGAGCAGGGGGACAGTAAGGAAAGACCACAAACCCAGGACACCACCCATGAGGACCAATTTTCTTCCTTCCACTCAGTCCTGACAGAGCTACGTAAACAGTCACATAAAAAGCTACCGTGTGTCGCACCTGCCTCGTGCCTCACCTGCCCTGGGGCTGAGCACCGAGCAGCTGATCAGACACTGGTCCTTCAGGCGCAGCAGCTGCTGGCAAGACCTGGGCTCGCGGCCCCCAGGCCTGTCCTGCTGGCCGCCGCTTCCTGCCAAGTCCTTCAGGTTCCACCTTTCCGCCAGGCCACCAGTTAGGTCCACCAGGGCATCCGCCACCTGCCCTGCCCACAGGTGTTCGTAGGACCCATGGACCCTGAGGGAACACGGCCACAACAGGAGTGAGCTCCAGCGTCGGGCACGGCCACCGCCTCTCCCCGACCCCTGTGGTCTCCAACACGCCCCAGGGCGTGTGATCCACAGCCTCGACCACGGCACCGACTACCCTGGCCGGCCTTCCTCAGTGCCTCCAGACACACCTGCTCCAGCCCAGCCTCCTTTAGCAAGGTGACAAATGCATCCTCAGAGGGAAGGCTATTCAACTAAGATTGTGGTGAGGGCCACGGTCCCCGAGCCAGGACCACGATATACAAACACTGGGAGGCCTGGGCGGCCTCACTTCTCGCCAGTGACCAGCCAGGGAGGCTGCCGGTCCCAGGTGTTCAAATGCAAATTATAAGGAAGCGTGGTTCTTGCTGGGTCTGAGAGAAAAAGGAGGACAAGGCACATTCTCTCCGTGGAGGCGATGGCTCCTGCTGGCCCAAGAGCAGAATCTCTGGTCTGGGCCAGTCAGGCCCTCAAACCAAAAAGGCCCCACAGCCCAGAGTGAGCAGGGACGAGCCTCCCGGGCAGGCGGCCCAAGGTGGTGGCAGCTCCCTGCCCGCCCTGCCCCTCTGGCCCCAGCATGCGTACTTGGCGTAGACCTTTTCCAACAAGGGAAGCCAGAACACGTCCTCCCTCTGGCAGCGGGAGAAGCAGAGTCTCCCTGCAAGGCACGGCAGGCGGTCATCTGTGGTCACCTCCACCCAGTGTCCAAACTGCCAAACACGGCAGGTGAAGGAGCCCCGGTACGTCTGGTCGGACCAGCTGGGCTGTCCTGGAGGAATGACCTGCCACCACAGGGAGAGACAAAGGAGACCATGAGACAAGTACCACCTGGCGCTCTTCAGTACCCTAACCACAGCGCGACCGCAGCGGAACCCCTCCACGGGCCCTGCTGTTTGCAAAGGACCCTACGCCACACCTAGATGTCAGCGCTCACAGGAAGCTCAGTCACTGGATGCAAAATTAGCAGACCTTTCATTTAAATATTTTAGGGCCACCCTGAGGGAACCAAGTATCCCCAAATATGTTCTACTGTCCTAAATAAGCATTTGACCTGAATCCAAAACAAATGTGACTTCTGCAGGTACAAGTGCCCCAATTCTTGACAAGAGCTGGCTGCAAACAGCATGTCACCACAGCAGTGGCGGCCCCTCCTGCTGCTGGAGTCTGGTGCCCCACATCCCTGACGGCCACCTGCACCCACTGCTGGGCTCCTTCGGGGTCAGCATTCAGACCCAGCATTAGGAGAGTGTGGCTTTGCACCAGGAGGACTGGGTCCTGGCTGTGCCACTTACTAGGCAGACTCACAATGACAATGGCTTTAGCACCCTCATTGGTAAAAAAGGGTCAAAGCTGGTGAGGCTGGAGACTGAGAGCCAGTGACTGTGACACGCTTGGCACGGGGCAAACTCTGCAGGCGACCACTGTCCACGCTGCTGCCCTGATCAACGGTGACACTGCTGGGGAAGGGAAGTCTGAGAAGGCATCAGGAACGGTTTAATAACCTTTTCCCGATTTATATTCAAAACCTATTTAAAAAAATCAGCTAGCTAAGGAAACATATTCCAAACCAGAGACAGAGACTCCCTCCACTGGCCCTGTCTTCTCTAGGCTGGCACCTTTGTCTTTTTATTCCAAATGTGTAGCTCTGACTAGAGGGAGAACACAGAGCTCAGGGACAGCAGAGCAGGGCAAACGCCTCCCTGATGGAGCCCTCTCACGGGGCCGAGGCGCCCCTCCGGCAGGAGAGGGGGTCCGGAAGCTCTGCCGAGAGCCCGGCTACTTTCCCCTAACCAGCCCGGGCAGCCGCAGCAAAGGCGCCGGCAGAGAAGAGATAAGGCCCTGCTTGTCCAGGCGCTCCCTGCGCACAGGCGGGGGAAAGGGCAGAGGAGAAAGCTGCGCCGTCACCCACCTGGTCCAGGAGGTGCCTGCCCTTCTGCAGGGCGGCGCAGGCACACAGGAACCAGCAGTCCCCCAGCAGCCCCTGCTTCGCCTGTCCTTCCCAGGGCTTGTCTGGAAACAGCCGGGGCGCGGCACAGATTTCCTGAAATAAAGAATATTGTCCAGAGTTAGATCATGCCTGATGGCTAATCTTTCAAACTAAAACTGAAGGATCTAGGTGACACACTGGAGAGGAGCTTCGGATCATCTCTGTGACCCCAAAGGGGACAAGCGGCAGCTGGCTTCTGGCAGCCACTGTCCTTTAGCGCCTCCTGGCTGCAGACCCCCATCCAGCTCAGCGCCTGGGGTGCCATCTCTGTCTACCTTCCTTATTAGCAAAACCCCCAACTCCAGACGAATCCTACCATGTTCCGTCTCACAACAGCTAAATGTTGATTTAGGAAACAATTTCACTTTGAATTCAAATGGCAAATCTCAAATGGGTCCTCCATTCTGCTGGACACCCTACTGCTACTGTTTCTCTACAAGGCTCAATTTCCCACATCCCCACACTATTTCATACCTTCCCCCTCCTCTCTCTCCATACACTCGGGCTCCCCTTGTCCACGCCCCCGAGCTGCCTGCCTGGCTTCTGCGTCACCAGAAGCCACTGGCCCTGGGCCCCTCCTGCCGCCCAGAGCCTGCTCTCCTTCCACGACTCCGCCCCTCCCACCTCCAGAGAGGATCCGGCGAGCATCAAGGCAGGAGCGAAGACGTTATCCCTCCACACCAGGCTCCCTCCTAGGCTCCCTTTCATCAACAGCCTTCTTGAAAGAGCTGCTGCCCCTGCCTCCTCCCCACCCCCCTCCCCCGTTCGCTCTCAACATGGGTCCCTCCAGCTTCTGAGCCAATCATACCCCCAAAACGGCCTCTATCAATGTCACCTCCATGTTGTCAAGTCCCATGGGCATCTCTCTGCCCTTGTCCTTCCCAACTACTCGGCAGCATTCAGAACAGCTAACTGTCCCCTGCCCCTAAACTGGTCCCTTCTTGGCTTCCATGATGCCACATGCTCCTGGCTGTCCTCTCACCTCACTGCCTGCTGCTTCTCAAGTCTATCTGTCAGGACCCCTGCCTGAACTCAAGAAAAGTTAGGGTTCTTCAAGGCTCAGTCCTGAGCCCCCCTTCTTCTCTACCGGTACTTCCTCCAGCACACCCTCCCAGGCCTTGGACTGTAAACCACCTATGACGCTCCAACTCCAGGTGAATGCCTCTAGCCCAGATCTTGCTGAGCCCCCAACCCCCACACCCACTGCCTTCCTGACTGCTCCACCTCCACGTGTGGGAGCAAAGCCCAACTCCAGATCACCCCCAGGCTCTGCCCAGGCCGCCATGCACCCAGCTGCCCAGGCTGGACATCCAGAAGTCACGCTTGACTCCTCCATTATCCCCACCCTCTCTCCTTCAATCCTTCCCTGACACCTGCCAATTCCCCTCCACAGTCTTTCTCCACTCTCTCTCTCCAAATCCACATCCTAACGCTTGTCACACTAACCTGGGCCCCCTGCGTCTTTCTCCAGGACCACTGCACTGGCCACTGGCACTCCTGCCCCGACACTCCATGTCCCACCCAGCAGCAAGAGTGAGTTGAAACACAGATCCAAGGCTGGGCACGACGGCTCAGGCCTGTAATCCCAGCACTTTGGGAGGCTGAGGTGGAGGACTGCTTGAGGCCGGGAATCCAAGACCACCCTAGGCAACAGCAAGACCCATCTCTACAAAAGAATTTTTTAAAAAATTAGCTGGACATGGTGGCGAGCGTCTGTAGTCCCAGCTACCCAAGAGGCTGAGGCAGGAGGATCGCTTAAGCTGTAATCCCGCCACTGCACGACAGCCTGGGTGACACAGTGAGACCCTGTCTCTTCAGTAAATAAAGAAAGAAAAACAAAGTAAATAAAAAAATTCAATAGAATCATTTCTCTACTAAAACCCTATACTAACTTCGAATTGCACCAAAAACCACTTTCAATCAAATAAAGCTCAAATTCCAGTGCCATGGCCCAAA
The DNA here is from genome assembly GCF_041146395.1 of Eulemur rufifrons. Lineage (NCBI taxonomy): Eukaryota > Metazoa > Chordata > Mammalia > Primates > Lemuridae > Eulemur > Eulemur rufifrons. The sequence continues at coordinate 1,246,507 of NC_090983.1, forward strand.
GGCTCTTCAGGCTCTGACCTTTGCCCCCTCCTGGGCTCTCTCTGGGTTGCCCAAGGAAACCAAGCTGCCTGTCAAAGCCACCTCAGATGCCAGAACTAGTCAGGAAGTTCCGCTCTGCTCAAAGGCTGGTGGCCACCCAGCTGTCGCCACAGACTGCACCCACTTAGGGCAAGGGTGTTCCTGGGCAGTCTCACCCAACAGATAAACCATTTCTAAAAATATCAACGCAGCACTAGGCGAGGGCATCCCTTTGCGTTGCCATTTTAAAATGTTTACACCTGGAAATACAGGTGCACAGACTCCCAAACTGAAATTCCACCACGCTGTGTTTTGCTTTGACAGCTCAGCCTGGCCATCCCAGGGCAGCACGAGAGGCCCTCACTGCCAGCGACAGCAGACACAGCGAGCAGGAGCGGCAGGGCAGGACCGCCGCGGCCAGGACCAGCGCTCTCCAGAGCAGGAGAGGGGGCGGCACGGTTCGTGTCTCTGCCGAGACACCGCACTCGCCCTGCCCGCAGGCGGAGGCCACGGAGGGTCGGCCCGGAGTCCCGCTCGCACCGGACGGGCGGGAGAAGGAGCTCCGAGGGGCGGCGGGCGCCACCCAGGGCCCGCGATCGACGCGCCCCGGCCGCCCGCCCGGCCCCGCCGCCAGGCGAGGAGCAGCGTCGGAAGAAGCCAGAGACTGTGCCGCCGCCGCCGCCGCCCGCCCGCGCCCCGCGCCCCACCTGGGGCCGCCGCCACGTGATGTCCTCCCGGAACTGGGCCAGCGGCGTGGACAAGTTGAAGAAGAGCGAAGAGTCCGAGGCGGGGAAGGCGGCGTCCCGGAAGAGCTCCCTGGCCGGCGCCGGCGTCTCGCCCCGGCCCGCCCGCATCTTCGGCGCCCCGGGCGCCCATCTGCAGCCGGCGGACGCAGGGTGGCGGCCCCAGAGGGAGGGCGAGCGCGCCCGTTCTTCGCCCGACCTGGCCGTCCAACCCGCCGGCACCTTCGGGTACTGATCCCGCTAGGGCGCCCGCTCGCGCCGTCGCCCGGGTAACCAAGCTGCAGCCAACCGGGAGCGCCGCGCCGCATCACAGGACACAACGGCCCAATCGCACTCGAGCGTTGGGAGGAGCAAGCCGCGCTTCCGAGCCCACGGGGGCGGGGTCCCCGAGCTCGGCCCTGGCGAGGCCGCGCCGTGGCCTCCGCTGTGTTTCTGCATCCGGAGCCGGCAGGACCGGGAACTGTCCCAGCCACGGCTCCTGCCCGGAGGGCCGGCAGGCATTTTGCTCTCGCGATGGTTCGGCTCTGGCCGGGGCGCAGCAGCCGCTTGCGTTTGGGGGTTCTTGGAGCTACCGGGATGTGGGAGGCCTCCTCGGCCGCGGTCGCGCCGCAGACTACAGGTCCCAGCGTGCCGCGCTGCTCCCAGAATGCGTCTCTCCTTCCCAGAATGCGCCTCTTCTTCCGGCACCTGTCTGCCCCTCCGCTGCGGAGCTCGTGGCTGCGGGTTGTGGGGAGAAACTAACGGGAGATTCGCTTGGGATGGCGAGTTGCGAGCCGTCGACAGATCCAGTGCCCGCCGCTCTCCTGGTTGTGTTTGGGAGAGGCCTGAGCGAGCCACGTCGCCGGATGGGCCTTCCAAGCCCCGGCTTTGTTGCGAGGCAATTTCGGATCAGACGGTCTGTCTTAAGCAGGCACAGGGGTGAGGCTGGAGCGTCCCGCCAAGCATTCTGTCCCCAGATGGCTAGACATGTGGACGTGGTGTCTGGGGCAGTGACCTCCTGGGCACACAGTCACAGCTGAGGGCCACTCATTGCCACCGGGAAGTGAGGACAGTGATCTCAGGGCTTGCGCCAGGATTCACCTTTGCTGCAGGAGTCTGTCCTCCATTCCCAGTAAGGAGGGTGGCTAGCCTGGGGCTTCTGCTCTGCCTGCCCCTCCAAGCCTGCTTCACTGAGGCTAGAGTCTTTACAGAGGGTCAGACAGGAGAGAAGGGGACCCCAACCCTTTTAGTGACAGCTGTTTGCTACCTGTTAGGACTTTTGCCTCTTCTGGCCACTTTTACTAGATCTCAGGATATGAAGGATGGTCAAGCTGAAGCCGTGTTTCTTGCGGTCAGGTGTGAAAAGTCCCTACTGCTAGAAGAGAAACTAAACCTGGTTTGGGAGCCCCAGCTTCCTGTAACAGCTGCAGCTCCTCCCTCTGAGAGGCCAGACGGGGCCTGTGTGAGTAGAAGTTGTTCAGGTGGCGTGACATTGTGCTATTTTGATTCCACCAGGCCCCAGCCCCTTAGTTTGGGGTCAGGGTACTCCTCATTGCAGTTCTAGAAAAGAGAGTGACCATATAGTCAACACTTCTCTGGAATGCTTCATGCCTGCTCAGCACCCTCTTGGTGCTGACCCTTCCAGAAATTGTTTCTGACTCCTTGGCAGGCTGGCGGCTGCGCCATAGCTGAAAGGAGTCAGGAAGGCCCTGGGCTCTGCTGCACCTGGGGGTCTTGGAGGAGCAAGAAGCAAGTTCTTTTCTCTGTCTTGGGTGCTGGTTTGTCGAGGGGACACATATGGGTGGGCAGCAGAGCTGGGGCCAGCCCAGGGTGCAGACTCTCTGTCAGGGCCTTTGCCATGTCACTTACCTAGGCTGACAAGCTCTGGAGAGCCAGCAGCTTGTGCGTGTGTTCCCTGTCATCCATGTTTAGGGCAGGGCCCATGCCCAGAGCCAGATCCCCAGAATCTGGAAGGGGCCAAGAGACAGTGGGTGCTGCGTAGGCAGCGGCCCAGGCCTGCAGGATGGGTGAGTGACCAGCACTACTGGTGCTTCAGCCAGAGATGGCGGAGTGCAGCTCTCTGTCAGCCTGCCCCACCCTTAACTCCATGCCATGGATTGGATGTGGTTTATTTCTGCCAAAGCGCATGTTGAAATATGATCCCCAATGTGCAGTGTTGGGAGTTGGTGCCCAGTAGGAGGAGTTTGGGTAATGTGGGTGGATCCCTCATGGATGGATTAATGCCCGGTGGAGAAGGGGAGTGAGTTCCCCCAAAAGTGGGTTGAAAAGTCTGGCTTGCTTGGTTTCTCTCTTTCCCGTCCTCTCCCGCCATCTCTGCATATGCCCACTCCCCTTCCACTGTCCGCCATTAACTGAGGCAGCAAGGGGCCCTCACCAGCTGTAGCTGCCCAATCTTGAACTTTGCACCATAATTGTGAACCATATAAACCTCTTTTCTACATAACTTACCTAGCCTAAGGGTATTGTTATAGCAACACAGAGTGGACTAAGACTCCCTGAATGCCCTGTGGTCCCATCCACTGTCCCAGAGTGCAGAGATGTCCCTCAGCCAATTAAGAGGGCATTCCCTTCTCCCTCCAGGGCCCACCCCCAGCCCTGCATGTGGTGGGGCTCTGGCTCCTGGGATGTCAGGAGGATTTGGAAGCAGCTTGGGCTGGTGGGATAAGAAGGGGCTCTGGAGTCAGCTAGTTCACAGCCCTAGTCTCAGCTGCGGGCTCTTGGACTGAGGACTATAATTAAAGTCTGAGAACCTCAGGATTCTTACTACAAGGAAGGAACACCACCCCCATGTTGCAGTGTTTGAGGGTTATAGGAGGATGAGGGTCCCTCAGGCAGGACTAGTTCCCCCAGTGACCCCACTCCTGGCCAGATGTGTCTGAAACACATCTAACCACTTTCCCAAGTCCATGGGTGCTCAGGGGCCCTTTGGAAGCAACCCTGCCTGCCTGCTCCTTCCTGCCTCCCCGCTTGTTCTGCCCAGATGACTGCCCTTGTGTTTCAAGGGATTGTTCCCTGACATCACAAGCTAAGGTGGTCTCCTCTGAACCTTATATCTGTGGTCAAGGGGCAATAATTGGGCACTTCCCTGTGCTGGCCATTGCATTCTCATGGAGACAGATTAAAAATCAGTGCCTTGTCCAAAAATTCCAAACTTGAAAAATCGGAGTTAGGTGGGGTGAGAAGGGAAGCGAGCAGCTGACCCAGCTCAGGAAGGGGAGTGCCGAGGAGCCCTGATGGGGGCCGTGCAGCAGCGGCTGGGGGAGGCCGAGGAGGCGTACTGGGCCGAGGGCACCGTCTGTTTGGCAGGCTGCCACGTCCACTGGAGATCCACCACGCGGCCACGACCTCCCTTCTTATCAGCAGGAACCCTCAGTTTTGATTTTGTTCAGTTTATGGCAGCTACAGTCATCTGGAAAGTCTGACTTCTTAGCTCCAAAGTCAGAGTAGAATCTGGGGGAGGAGCACGTGCCCATCCCTGGGCAGTGAGGCACAAAAAGCAGCCTGGGGCTCGAGGGAGGTTTTCCTCAGTCTGTGTAAGATGCCAGGGCGGGTCGTTCTCCAGTCTTTGGAGCCAGTGTGAGGGGACATAGTACCATACACTGCTGTAACCAGCTTCACTGCACGTACTGACCACACGGGACAAGCCAGAGGACAGAGACCAACATGCCGAAAACCCAGAGCAGAAATAAAAGGAACCTGAGTCTCTGGCCATATCGCTGAGCCCATGGACTGGGGAGGCCTAGAGCCACCCCACCTTGGGAGTTCTGGACGTAGGATACTAGAAGATTTAATTTTATTGTTGGAGTAATTTTCAGTTGGATCTTATGCTGTAGCAAGACAGAATTGCTGTCGCTGTATTGGTTACCTACCCCAAACTCAGTGGCTGAAAACAACAGACATTATCTCACAGCTTCTGTTGGTAAGGAATTTGTGAGCAGATCTTACGGTACTGCTGGCTCAGTGTCTCTTGGGAGACTGCAGTCCAAGTGTGGGGCCAGAGCTGGAGTCACCTGAAGGCATGGCTGGGGCTGGAAGATCCACTTCCAAACTCACATGCGGTGTTACTCCCTCACAGTGTGGACCTCCGTGAGGCGACCTGAGCATCCTCACGACACGGCCGCTGGTTTCTCCCAGAGCAGGTGATCCGAAAGGAAGGGGAAGCGGGAGCCATAGTACATTTTATCCCCACCTCGGATGGTGTGCTTCAGCATTCCAGCCATGTGCCACTCCTTGGAAGCCAGTGGCTAAGTCCAGCCCGTGCTCTGTGGGTGAGTGAAGAGAGGCGGCACGCTGGCATTTTGAAAGATCACTCGCTCTAGTGGGCTCCAAAGCAGGTCCTTGAGAGGGCCAGTGAGAGGGAGCCCAGAGGCCAAGACCTGACGACAGCCGTGGAGAAGGGGAGAGATCTGGTTCGTGGGAGGCGCTCGGTGGCGAGTCGTGTTACGAAGGGAGAGTTGAGGGTGTGCAAAGGTGGTGCCGGGTTGGGGGGAGATGGGGGGAGCCCAAGGCCCTGTGGGGCTGGAAGGCACAGACTCCCCGCAGGCCCTGCCACGCTAGGAAGCTCATGGAGCGAAGAACAGTGTCCAGAACACCTGGTGTCCTGTGCTTGGGTGTCTGAAACGCAGGGCAGCTCAGGCCCACAGACAGCCAGACCTGCCGCCCCCAGCAGCTGTGGTGGCCTCCTGAAGAGCAGGTGCGGTGCCCTGGGCCTGTGGGCAACGGGGCACCTGTCCCTCAGAGGGTTCTCAGGAAGGGCCTGGGCAAGCGGAAGTCAGGTACTGGCTTCACCACCTTAGCAAGTCCCTGGGCCCGCAGGACCAGCTGCCACCACGCATGTCCTGGAGCCAACTGCCCCTCCAAGCAGGAAAGGTGTCAGGGAACCTGGCCCACTTCAGGGGATCCAAGGGGCATCTGCAGGGCAGCAGGCCAGGGGCTCCACAGTCCACAGCAGTAGAAGATGACCTGAGCAAAGACCACCTGGTCCTGCTGAGCAGGTGGGAGTCCTGACTGCTCTCTGAGCTTCTTGTTTCCTCACCTACAACCCCCATCGTACTGCCAACAGGACAGCTTCAAGGATTGAAAGAGAAACTGGATGTAAGGCTTGTGGCCAGGCCTGGGCTACAGAGAGTGGTCAGTGAAGCCCATGGTCCTTGGGTAAGTGAAGGTCATGGTCCTGGAGGGCGGTCAGCGAAGGTCACGGTCCTGGAGGGCGGTCAGCGAAGGTCATGGTCCTGGAGGGCAGTCAGTGAAGTTCTTGGTCTTCGGTCTCTGGGATGGTCAGTGACAGTCACAGTTTTGGGCTGTGAAGGTGGTCAGCGAAGGTCATGGTCCTGGAGGGTGGTCAGCGAAGGTCATAGTCCTGGAGGGTGGTCAGTGAAGTTCTTGGTCTTCAGTCTCTGGGATGGTCAGTGACAGTCACAGTTTTGGGCTGTGAAGGTGGTCAGCGAAGGTCATGGTCCTGGACTTTCAGGGAATGTCAGTGCTGGTCAGTCTTGGGCTGCAGGGGTGGTTTGTCACAGTCAAGTCCTGGGCGTCTGGGGGTGGCCACTGCTCCTCCACAGAAGAGCCCTTCGGTGGAATTGTCACAGGTGGGGCGCGGTGGGGTGGGGTCCTGGAAGTGTGGGTTTCTCCCATTGCCCAGCCTGAAGGTTCCAGCTGAAGGAGTCTTCTCTGGCAGGGCTGGAACCGGACCACCTCAATCTTTCCTGCAACCCAAGGGGAGTGGAGAGTGTTTCTCCTGGGGCAGCCCCCAAGGGCTCGATGGGCCAAGGCTCATTTGGAACGAGTTGAGGCACTGAGTTTGTGTGGTCTTCGCACACCTGCAGAGGTAGCTCACCTGAGCTTCAGAGGAAGAGGTGACAGCCGTAGATGGGACACAGCAGCCCCCTAGTGTTCCGCAAGGCGGGCCTCAGCCCTCTGCCTGCTGCGGTGCGGGAATGGATTCTTTTTTGGTGATACTTTAGATTAAACTTTGTTTTCTTTCCCATTATAAAAATGATACATTCTCCTTACAGGATTTTTTTGGGTAACTATTGGTTCCAAATGGTCATGTGCTCTTAAATTTTGTGAACATTACGCAGATAATCTCTACAGTTGACTTTAGTCCTCTGAGGTGAGCATATTTTAGACATGGGCTATTTTCTGTGTCGTGGGTGTTGTATTCACATCACACTGTGGAATTTTTTTCTGCCTGTTTGCTCATTCATTCCGAACAAGGAGAGGTTTCTCTGGGCCTGGGTGGGTGGGTGGTGGTGATCTCCTTAGCACTCTGCCCCGTGCCTGCTAGCAGCCCCTCTCGGGTCCTGTGCCGGGTGTGGCAGACACCCTTGCGCAGCCCCACATTTGGCTGTGACTTCCCTTCCCTTGAGCTTCTGTTTCTCAGCGTCTGTCCGAAGATTGTGCGGAGAGAAAGGTCGGGGAGGGGAGGCCTAACCGCTGGCATCAGATTCCCCCTAGTGAAAGGATCGTCTTTGTCAGGGAAAACACCTTATGGGCCTGGGGTTAGGTGGGCTGCTAGGGATTGGAGCCCCAGGGGCTCCGCTGCTGGGTGGGCAGCTGCTGGGGAGAGGAGAGGAAAGGGGCAGAGGAGAGAGGAGGAGAGGCCGAGTATGGGGTGTGGAGCCTGGAAAGGTCCCCTGCGTGTGGAATGAAGGGAATGTGGGGAAGGAGGAGCCTTCGTGGGTCTGAACTTCTCTGTCTCTCCGTGACCCCAAGTCTCAAGTACCGTCTACTAAGCTTTTACTTTATGGTTTCCCTTCTTAAAATTGCTCTGCTGTCCCTGGGAGCCTCTGGATCCTGATGTTCCAGCCTGGGGACCCCTCTTCGTGTGACCACGTGTCTAGTTCGTTTCGTGTTGCTGTAACAGGATCCCACAGACTGGGAAACACATGAAGAAAAGAAATTCATTTCTCATGGTTCTGCAGGCTTGAAGTCCAAGGTCGAGGGGCCCGAGTGTGGCGAGGGCCGTCTCTCTGCATCACACCATGGCGGAGGTGAAAGGGCAAGAGAACATTCGAGAGACTGAGAGGTCTGAACTTGCTTCGGGATGACGAGCCCACTCCCATGTTGGTGACATTCATGCATTCATGAGGACAGAGCCTAATCACCGCTCACAGGTCACACCTGTGACCACTGTCACACTGGCACTCAAATTTCAACATGACTTTTGGACGGGATATTCAAACTGTTGCATTTTGCCTCTGGCCCTCCAAAACTCATGTCCTTCTCACACACAAAATACACTCAATACATTCGTTCCATCCCACTAGTCCCGAAAGTCTTCGCTCCTTCCAGCATCAACTCAGAAGTCCAGAGTCTCATCTCAGCCAGACTGGTCTGAGACTCGGGGCACGTTCCTCTCCAGCTGTGAGCCTGTGAAGGTGACAAGTGTCGTGCTTCCAAAATGCAGTGGGGGCAGGCCTCGGATAGACATTCCCCTTCTGAAAAGGAGAAATAGGCAAGAAGAAAGGGGTGACTTGCCCCAAGTCAGTCCAAAACCCAAGGGGGAAAACTACAGTAAGTCTTAAAGCTGGAAGCTCCTTTGATTCCATGTCGTGCGTCCTGGTGTGATCTGAGGACCAAAGTAGATGCCCCTTTACCAACTCAGATGGACCCTCAGGATAAGGAAACAAGTTGCTTAGAGGTCGAGGCGTCAGGGCCTGACAGGCGGGGCACACTTCTAAATTCCTATGGCTACAGGGAAAACCGCACTCTCGCTAAACCCCCAGCAGTAGGAGCTGTCAGGCAAATCATCGGTTGATTGACTGCCCAGCCCACCACACTGACTGGACAGAGGACCAGCCTTGCAAACATCCTCCTCTGAGACCTTCAGCCAGTTTCACCAGCGTCCAGAAGCTGCACCAAACCGTCTCTGTGTCCTACAGTTCACCCTTTGATGTAAGAAGCCAAACTCCGCTTCATTTTAATGCTAAAACCCTGCCTCAAAGTGAACATGGGCTATGTTAAATACATGTTTGTGCGTGGCGCATGTGCTTGGCTCCCCTCATAAATATCCACATGTGTAGCTTTCCCCCAATCCTGCTGGACAGGTATGACTCTACTGTGTGATGCAGACCCTGTGAGGCCTAAAACCCAACCTGGCCTTCCCCTCGTCAAACAGCAGAGATTAGCTCTTCCAGTGTGCAAACTGATATTGCCAGTAAAGCTCTCCTCTCTACTATTTAGCTAGCTGGTGGTCCTTTGGACTACATCAGGCACACTGGGGCAGGGGTTGGACCCCCAAGGCCTTGGGCAGCCCCACCCTATGGCTTTGCTGGGCTCAGCCCACTCTTAAGCTATCCTGGGTTGGCGCCTCGTGCCTGCAGCTCTCCCAGGCTGGTGCTGCACAATTCTACAGTTCTGTGGTCTTGGTGGTGGGCCCACTCCCGTGGCTCCACTGGACAGTGCCCTGGTGGGGACCCTGCATGGCAAGTTTCTGCCTGGGCCCCAAGGCTGTCCATGACATCCTTGAAGTCTGGGAGGCTTCCATGTCCCCACAGCTCGCAAACTTTGTGTGTCTGCAGTCAGCGCCACGTGGCACCACTGAGGCTCACGGCTTATGCCCTGTACCCTCCAGAGTGGCTGCCTGAGCTGCAGCACGTGAGCCATGGCTGGGGTGGCCAAGGAGCACTGCACTGGGATTCCGGGAGCAGAGTTCCCAGGCGGCCCTGGGCAATGAACGCTGAGGTCCCTTGAGTGCCTCTCTGGAAACCTTGCCGTCAAGGCCTTGCTCTGGACCTGTGATGGGAGGTCCAACCTCAGAGATCTCTGAGATGCCTTCTCCCATTGCCTGGATAAATCGCACCTGGCTCCGTTCCATGTCTACTAATCTCTCCAGCAAGTGGTCACCCGGCCACACCGTGGTTTGCTCTCCTAAACGTGCGTTTTCTCTCTCGGTATGGCCGGGCTGCAAATTCCCAAGTGTTTCATCCTGCTTCCCTTCGAATTATAAATTCTGTTTTTCATAAGTTCTCCTTGCTCACATCTTACGATGCGTGGTTAGCAATAGCCATGCAGCTCCTTTGCTAGTTTGCTTAGAAATTTCTTCTGCCAGGTAGTCTAGTTTATCACTTTAAATTCCACCTTCCATGAAGCCCTGGGCACATGCACGATTCAGCCAAGTTCTTTGGGACTTTATAACAAAGATGGCCTTTATTCCAGTTTCCAAAGCCCTGTTCCTCGTTTCCATCTGAGACCACATTAGAGCTGCCTCTACTGTCCGTATTTCTACCAACATTCTGATCACAGCCGCCTCGGTGACCTCCTACGGCTATTCTCTTCTGAACCCTCACCACAGTCGCCCGTAATGCTCTATTCATGGCTCCACAGGCTTTGTGGTTTTTTGTTTTTTGTTTTTCCAGCCTGCTCCTCCAAATCCTCCCAGCTTCTGCCTGTTACCCAGTTCCAAAGCTGCTTCCACATTTTCGGGTATGTGTTATAGCAGCAACTCCACTTCTTGGTACCAATTTTCTACCTTAGTCTGTTCCATGTTGCTAGAACAGAATACCATAGACTGGACAATTTATAAAAGAAATTTGTTTCTTACAGTTTTGGAGGCTGGAGAGTCCAGGCTCAAGGGGCCCCCATCTGGCAAGGGCCTTCTTGCCACATCGTCCCCTGGCGGGAGGTGGCAGGGAAGGTGGCAGGTGAGAGGGAGCTGAACTTGCTTTTCTAACAGTCCACTCCTGTGATCATTATATTAATCCCATTCATGAGGGCAGAAGCCTCATGGCCTAATCACCTCTTAAAAAGTCCCATCTCTTAATACTGTCATAATGGCAATGAAATTTCAACATGAGTTGTGGAAGGGGACATCAAACCATAGCATCATTCTACTGAGTATTCATATTTTTTAATAATTGCCTTTTAAAACATTTCCAAGGTCTCTAGCTGGTTCTTTTTCATTAACTACCTGTTCTTGTTTCACAAGTGCCTATTCCTATCTCATGGTTTATTCCAAAACCCCCTTTATGTCTAAGATTTTGATTATATGAGTTCTAAAGTCCTTTTATTGTTCTGTTAGCTCTGTTTTCTCAGGTGTAAGTGTGTTTGTTTTGTTTTGTTTTTTCACTCTGTTGTCCAGGATAGAGTGCAGTAGCACGATCATAGCTCACTGTAACCTCACACTCTTGGGCTCAGCGATCCTCCTGCCTCAGCCTCCCAAGTAGCTGAGACTACAGGTGCACACCACCATGCCTGGCTTATTTTTCTATTTTTAATAGTGACAGGGTCTTG